>NW_027203971.1:0-1200000 GCF_024711535.1 Dipodomys merriami | reverse complement strand
CCCGTTCTTCTCACCTGAGTGCTACTGATTCCAGCTTTCACAGCTACACTCTACTCAACGGGAGCAGTAAGTTGAACCTCAACTTAATGCACTTTGTGAAAATGTTGAGAACTAGAGCTCAGTTGTTTGGCACGCGACCACTGTACATCCAGCACAATGGACGGCACTGCCTACATCTGGTTCTAATTAGTCCTCGATTGTGTTCAGGCGAATGCCCTCTGGCGGCAACACTCAGAATGAGGTTCTGAGTTATTGCAACATAGGAGCGTTTCACTGCTTTCAAGGCTTCTCAGGAAGAATTCCGGAATCTTGCTGCCGGCAGGCCTCCGGCTGTTACGGGTGAACATCTCCTTGTAAATCCCCCGTGGTTTCTTGAACACCCGTGAAATTTGGTCAGGTTATGCAGTTTGCATTGCTGAACAATTTCGCCTGCCTAGCTTGGCCGTGGTTGCAAACATTCAGGCGTGGCAGCCAGATAGGATGGTCCCCGTAGGACTCTGCCAGCCGACTGGTTATATCTGCTTCACGTTCTTCTCACCTGAGTGCTACTGATTCCAGCTTTGACGGCTACACTCGACTGAACCGGAGCAGTAAGTTGAACCTCAACTTATGGCACTTTGTGAAACTGTTGAGAACTAGAGCTCAGTTGTTTGGCACGCCACCACTGTCCATCCAGCACTATGGATGGAACTGCCTACATCTGACTCTAATTAGTCCACGGTTGTGTTCAGCCAAATGACCTCTGCCGGGAACACTTAGAATGAGGTTCTGAGTTATTGCAGTATACGAACGTTTCACTGCTTTCAAGGCTTCTCAGGAAGAATTCCGGAATCTTGCTGCCGGCAGGCCTCCAACTGTTCCGGGTGAACATCTCCTTGTAAATCCCCCGTGGTTTCTTGTACACCCGTGAAATTTGGCCAGGTTATGCAGTATGCATGGCTGCACAATTGCGCCTGCCTAGCTCAGCCGCGGTTGCAAACATTCATGCGCGGCAGTCAGATGGACTGGTCCCCGTAGGACACTGCCAGCGGATTGGGTATATCTGCTTCCCGTTCTTCTCACCTGAGTGCTACTGATTCCAGCTTTGACGGCTACACTCTACTCAACCGGAGCAGTAAGTTGAACCTCAAATTATGGCACTTTGTGAAAGTGTTGAGAACTAGAGCTCAGATGTTTGGCAGGCCACAACTGTCCATCCAGTACTATGGACGACACTGCCTACATCTGGCTCTAATTAGTCCACGGTTGTGTTCAGCCGAATGACCTCTGCTGGGAACACTCAGATTGAGGTTCTGAGTTATTGCAACATAGGAGCGTTTCACTGCTTTCAAGGCTTCTCAGGAAGAGTTCCGGAATCTTGCTGCCAGCAGGCCTCCGGCTGTTCCGGGTGAACATCTCCTTGTAAATCCCCCGTGGTTTCTTGTACACCCGTGAAATTTGGCAAGGTTATGCAGTTTGCATTGCTGCACAAATGCGCCTGCCTAGCTAGGCCGCGGTTGCAAACATTCAGGCGTGGCAGCCAGATAGGCTGGTCCCCGTAGTACACTGAGAGAGGACTGGGTATACCTGCTTCCCGTTCTTCTCACCTGAGTGCTACTGATTCCAGCTTTGACGGCTACACTCTACTCAACCGGAGCATTAAGTTGAACCTCAACTTATGGCACTTTGTGAAACTGTTGAGAACTAGAGCTCAGTTGTTTGGCACGCCACCACTCTCCATCCAGCACTATGGACGGCACTGCCTACATCTGGCCCTAATTAGTCCACGATTGTGTTCAGCCGAATGACCTCTGCCGGGAACACTGAGAATGAGGTTCTGAGTTATTGCAACATAGGATCGTTTCACTGCTTTCAAGGCTTCTCAGGAAGAATTCCGGAATCTTGCTGCCGGCAGGCCTCCGGCTGTTCCGGGTGAACATCTCCTTGTAAATCCCCATTGGTTTCTTGTACACCCGTGAAATTTGGACAGGTTATGCAGTTTGCATTGCTGCACAATTGCGCCTGCCTAGCTCGGCCGCGGTTGCAAACTTTCAGGCGTGGCAGCCAGATAGGCTGGTTCCCGTAGTACTCTGCCAGCGGACTGGGTATATCTCCTTCCCGTTCTTCTCACCTGAGTGCTACTGATTCCCGATTTGACGGCTACACTCTACTCAACCGGAGCAGTAAGTTGAACCTCAACTTATGGCACTTTGTGAAAGTGTTGAGAACTAGACGTCAGTTGTTTGGCAAGCCACAACTGTCCATCCAGTACTATGGACGACACTGCCTACATCTGGCTCTAATTAGTCCACGGTTGTGTTCAGCCGAATGACCTCTGCTGGGACCACTCAGATTGAGGTTCTGAGTTATTGCAACATAGGAGCGTTTCACTGCTTTCAAGGCTTCTCAGGAAGAGTTCCGGAATCTTGCTGCCAGCAGGCCTCCGGCTGTTCCGGGTGAACATCTCCTTGTAAATCCCCCGTGGTTTCTTGTACACCCGTGAAATTTGGCCAGGTTATGCAGTTTGCATTGCTGCACAAATGCGCCTGCCTAGCTAGGCCGCGGTTGCAAACGTTCAGGCGTGGCAGCGAGATAGGCTGGTCCCCGAAGGACACTGCCAGAGGACTGGGTATATCTGCTTCCCGTTCTTCTCACCTGAGTGCTACTGATTCCAGCTTTGACGGCTACACTCTACTCAACCGGAGCATTAAGTTGAACCTCAACTTATGGCACTTTGTGAAACTGTTGAGAACTAGAGCTCAGTTGTTTGGCACGCCACCACTCTCCATCCAGCACTATGGACGGCACTGCCTACATCTGGCTCTAATTAGTCCACGATTGTGTTCAGCCGAATGACCTCTGCCGGGAACACTGAGAATGAGGTTCTGAGTTATTGCAACATAGGAGCGTTTCACTGCTTTCAAGGCTTCTCAGGAAGAATTCCGGAATCTTGCTGCCGGCAGGCCTCCGGCTGTTCCGGGTGAACATCTCCTTGTAAATCCCCATTTGTTTCATGTACACCCGTGAAATTTGGACAGGTTATGCAGTTTGCATTGCTGCACAATTGCGCCTGCCTAGCTCGGCCGCGGTTGCAAACTTTCAGCCGTGGCAGTCAGATAGGCTGGTTCCCGTAGTACTCTGCCAGCGGACTGGGTATATCTCCTTCCCGTTCTTCTCACCTGAGTGCTACTGATTCCCGATTTGACGGCTACACTCTACTCAACCGGAGCAGTAAGTTGAACCTCAACTTATGGCACTTTGTGAAACTATTGACAACTAGAGCTCAGTTGTTTGGCACGCCACCACTGTCCATCCAGCACTATGGACGGCACTGCCTACATATGGCTCTAATTAGTTCACGATTGTGTTCAGCCGAATGACCTCCGCCGGGACAACTCACAATGAGGTTCTGAGTTATTGCAACATAGGAGCGTTTCACTGCTTTCAAGGCTTCTCAGGAAGAATTCCAGAATCTTGCTGAGGGCAGGACTCCGGCTGTTACGGGTGAACATCTCCTTGTAAATCCCCCGTGGTTTCTTGTACACCCGTGAAATTTGGCCAAGTTATGCAGTTTGCATTGCTGCACAATTGCGCCTGCCCAGCTCAGCCGCGGTTGCAAACATTCAGGCGTGGCAGCCTGATGAACTGGTCCCCGTAGGACACTGCCAGCGGACTGGGTATATCTGCTTCCCGTTCTTCTCACCTGAGTGCTACTGATTCCAGCTTTGACGGCTACACTCTACTCAACCGGAGCATTAAGTTGAACCTCAACTTATGGCACTTTGTGAAAGTGTTGAGAACTAGACGTCAGTTGTTTGGCAAGCCACCAGTGTCCATCCAGCACTATGGACGGCACTGCCTACATCTGGTTCTAATTAGTCAACGGTTGCGTTCAGCCGTATGACCTCTGCCGGGAACACTGAGAATGAGGTTTTGAGTTATTGCAACATAGGAGCGTTTCACTTCTTTCAAGGCTTCTCAGGAAGAATTCCGGAATCTTGCTGCCGGCAGGCCTCTGGCTCTCCGAGTGAACATCTCCTTGTAAATCCCCCGTGGTTTCTTGTACACCCGTGAAATTTGGACAAGGTATGCAGTTTGAATTGCTGCACAATTGCGCATACATAGCTCGGCCGCGGTTGCAAACATTCAGGCGTGGCAGCCATATAGGCTGGTCCCCGTAGGACTCTGCCAGCGGACTGGGTATATCTACTTCCCGTTCTTCTCACCTGAGTGCTACTGATTCCAGATTTGACAGCTACAGTCTACTCAACCGGAGCAGTAAGTTGAACCTCAACTTATGGCACTTTGTGAAAATGTTGAGAACTAGAGCTCAGTTGTTTGGCACTCCACCACTCTACATGCAGCACTATGGACGGCACTGCCTACATCTGGCTCTCATTAGTCCACGGTTGTGTTCAGCCGAATGACCTCTGCCGGGAACACTCAGAATGAGGTTCTGAGTTATTGCAACATAGGAGCGTTTCATTGCTCTCAAGGCTTCTCAGGAAGAATTCCGGAATCTTGCTGCCGACAGGCCTCCGGCTGTTCAGGGTGAACATCTCCTTGTAAATCCCCCGTGGTTTCTTGTACACCCGTGAAATTTGGACAGGTTATGCAGTTTGCATTATTGCACAATTGCGCCTACATAGCTCGGCCGCGGTTGCAAACATTCAGGCGTGGAAGCCAGATAGGCTGGTCCCCGTAGGACTCTGCCAGAGGACTGGGTATATCTGCTTCCCGTTCTTCTCACCTGAGTGCTACTGATTCCTAGCTAGGCCGGAGTTGCAAACATTCAGGCGTGGCAGCCAGATAGGTTGGTCCCCGTAGGACACTGCCAGCGGACTGGGTATATCTGCTTCCCTTTCTTCTCACCTGAGTGCTACTGATTCCAGCTTTGACGGCTACACTCTACTCAACCGGAGCATTAAGTTGAACCTCAACTTATGGCACTTTGTGAAACTGTTGAGAACTAGAACTCAGTTGTTTGGCACGCCACCACTGTCCATCCAGCACTATGGACGACACTGCCTACATCTGGCTCTAATTAGTCCACGGTTGTGTTCAGCCAAATGACCTCTGTCGGGAACACTCAGAAAGAGGTTCTGAGTTATTGCAACATAGGAGCGTTTCACTGCTTTCAAGGCTTCTCAGGAAGAATTCCGGAATCTTGCTGCCGGCAGGCCTCCGGCTGTTCCGGGTGAACATCTCCTTGTAAATCCCCCGTGGTTTCTTGTACACCCGTCAAATTTGGCCAGGTTATGCAGTTTGCATTGCTGCACAATTGCGCCTGCCTAGCTCGGCCGCGGTTGCAAACATTCAGGCGTGGCAGCCAGATAGGCTGGTCCCCGTAGGACACTGCCAGCGGACTGGGTATATCTGCTTCCCGTTCTCCTCACCTGAGTGCAACTGATTCCAGCTTTGACGGCTACACACTACTCAACCGGAGCATTAAGTTGAACCTCAATTTATGGCACTTTGTGAAACTGTTCAGAACTAGAGCTCAGTTGTTTGGCTCGCCACCACTGTCCATCCAGCACTATGGACGGCACTGTCTTAATCTGGCTCTAATTAGTCCACGGTTGTGTTCAGCCGAATGACCTCTGCCGGGAACACTCAGAATGAGGTTTTGAGTTATTGCAACATAGGAGCGTTTCACTGCTTTCAAGTCTTCTCAGGAAGAATACCGGAATCTTGCTGACGGCAGGCCTCCAGCTGTTCCGGGTGAACATCTCCTTGTAAATCCCCCGTGGTTTCTTGTATATCCGTGAAATTTGGACAGGTTATGCAGTTTGCATTGCTGCACAATTGCGCCTGCCTAGTTCGGCCGCGGTTGCAAACATTCAGGCGTGGCAGCCATATAGGCTGGTCCCCGTAGGACTCTGCCAGCGGACTGGGTATATCTGCTTCCAGTTCTTCTCACCTGAGTGCTACTGATTCCAGCTTTGATAGCTACACTCTACTCAACCGGAGCAGTAAGTTGAACCTTAACTTATGGCACTTTGTGAAAATGTTGAGAACTAGAGCTCAGTTGTTTGGCACGCCACCACTGTCCATCCAGCACTATGGACGGCACTGCCTACTTCTGGCTCTAATTAGTCCACGATTGTGTTCAGCCGAAAGACCTCTGCCGGCAAAACTCAGAATGAGGTTCTGAGTTATTGCAACATAGGACCGTTTCAATGCTTTCAAGGCTTCTCAGGAAGAATTCCGGAATCTTGCGGCCGGCAGGCCTCCGGCTGTTCCGGGTGAACATCTCCTTGTAAATCCCCCGTGGTTTCTTGTACACCCGTGTAATTTGGCCAGGTTATGCAGTTTGCATTACGGCACAATTGCGCCTGCCTACCTCGGCCGCGGTTGCAAACATTCAGGCGTGGCAGCCAGATAGGCTGGTCCCCGTAGGACACTGCCAGCGGACTGGGTATATCTGCTTCCCGTTCTTCTCACCTGAGTGCCACTGATTCCAGCTTTGACGGCTACAGTCTACTCAACCGGAGCATTAAGTTGAACCTCTACTTATGGCCCTTTGTGAAACTGTTGAGAACTAGAGCTCAGTTGTTTGGCACGCCACCACTGTCCATCCAGCACTTTGGACGGCACTGCCTACATCTGGCTCTAATTAGTCCACGGTTGTGTTCAGCCGAATGACCTCTACCGCGAATACTCAGAATGAGGTTCTGAGTTATTGCAACATAGGAGCGTTTCACTGCTTTCAAGGCTTCTCAGGAAGAATTCCGGAATCTTGCTGCGGGCAGGACTCCGGCTGTTACGGGTGAACATCTCCTTGTAAATCCCCCGTGGTTTCTTGTACACCCGTGAAATTTGGCCAAGTTATGCAGTTTGCATTGCTGCACAATTGCGCCTGCCTAGCTCGGCCGCGGTTACAAACATTCAGGCGTGGCAGCCAGATAGGCGGGTCCCCGTACGACACTTCCTGCGGACTGGGTATATCTGCTTCCCGTTCTTCTCACCTGAGTGCTACTGATTCCAGCTATTACCGCAACACTCTACTCAACCTGAGCATTAAGTTGAACCTCAACTTATGGCACATTGTGAAAGTGTTGAGCACTAGAACTCAGTTGTTTGGCACGCCACCACTCTCCATCCAGCACTATGGACGGCACTGCCTACATCTGGCTCTAATTAGTCCATGGTTGTGTTCAGCCGAATGACCTCTGCCGGGATCACTCAGAATGAGGTTCTGAGTTACTGCAACATAGGAGCGTTTCACTGCTTTCAAGGCTTCTCAGGAAGACTTCCGGAATCTTGCTGCCGCCAGGCCTACGGCTGTTCCGGGTGAACATCTCCTTGTAAATCCCCCGTGATTTCTTGTACACCCGTCAAATTTGGCCAGGTTATGCAGTTTGCATTGCTGCACAATTGCGCCTGCCTAGCTCGACCGCGGTTGCAAACATTCAGGCGTGGCAGCCAGATACGCTGGTCCCTGTAGGACTCTGCCAGCGGACTGGGTATATCTGCTTCCCGTTCTTCTCACCTGAGTGCCACTGATTCCAGCTTTGACGGCTACAGTCTACTCAACCGGAGCATTAAGTTGAACCTCTACTTATGGCACTTTGTGAAACTGTTGAGAACTAGAGCTCAGTTGTTTGGCACGCCACCACTGTCCATCCAGCACTTTGGACGGCACTGCCTACATCTGGCTCTAATTAGTCCACGGTTGTGTTCAGCCGAATGACCTCTGCCGGGAACACTCAGAATGAGATTCTGAGTTATTGCAACACAAGAGCGTTTCACTGCTTTCAAGGTTTCTCAGGAAGAATTCCAGAATCTTGCTGCCGGCAGGCCTCAGGCTGTTCCGGGTGAACATCTCCTTGTAAATCCCCCGAGGTTTTTTGAACACCCGTGAAATTTGGACAGGTTATGCAGTTTGCATTCCTGCACAATTGCGCCTGGCTAGCTCGGCCGCGGTTGCAAACATTCAGGCGTGGCAGCCAGATAGGCTGGTCCCCGTAGGACAATGCCAGCGGACTGGGTATATCTGCTTCCCATTCTTCTCACCTGAGTGCTACTGATTTCAGCTTTGACGGCTACACTCTACTCAACCGGAGGAGTAAGTTGAACCTCAACTTATGGCACTTTGTGCAACTGTTGAGAACTATAGCTCAGTTGTTTGGCACGCCACCACTGTCCATCCAGCACTATGGACGGCACTGCCTACATCTGGCTCTAATTAGTCCACTATTGTGTTCAGGCGAATGACCTCTGCTGTGAATACTCAGAATGCGGTTCTGAGTTATTGCAACATAGGAGCGTTTCACTGCTTTCAAGGCTTCTCAGGAAGAATTCCGGAATCTTGCTGCCGGCAGGCCTCCAGCTGTTCCGGGTGAACATCTCCTTGTAAATCCCCCGTGGTTTCTTGTACACCCGTGAAATTTGGCCAGGTTATGCAGTTTGCATTGCTGCACAATTGCGCCTGCCCCGCTCGGCCGCGGTTACAAACATTCAGGCGTGGCAGCCAGATAGGCTGGTCCCCGTAGAACACTGCCAGCGGACTGGGTATATCTGCTTCCCGTTCTTCTCACCTGAGTGCTACTGATTCCAGCTTTGACGGCTACACTCTACTCAAACGGAGCAGTAAGTTGAACCTCAACTTATGGCACTTTGTGAAACTCTTTAGAACTAGAGCTCAGTTGTTTGGCACGCCACCACTGTCCATCCAGCACTATGGACGGCACTGCCTACATCTGGCTCTAATTAGTCCACGGTTGTGGTCAGCCGAATGACCTCTGCCGGGAACACTCAGAATGAGGTTTTGAGTTATTGCAACATAGGAGCGTTTCACTGCTTTCAAGGCTTCTCAGTAAGAATTCCGGAATCTTGCTGCCGGCAGGCCTCCGTCTGTTCCGGGTGAACATCTCCTTGTAAATCCCCCGTGGTTTCTTGTACACCAGTGAAATTTGGCCAGGTTATGCAGTTTGCATTACTGCACAATTGCGCCTGCCTAGCTCGGCCGCGGATGAAAACACTCAGGCGTGGCAGCCATATAGCCTGGTCCCCGTAGGACACTGCCAGCGGACTGGGTATATCTGCTTCCCGTTCTTCTCATCTGAGTGCTACTGATTCCAGCTTTGACGGCTACACTCTACTCAACCGGAGCAGTAAGTTGAACCTCAACTTATGGCACTTGGTGAAAGTGTTGAGAACTAGAGCTCAGTTGTTTGGCACGCCACCACTGTCCATCCAGCACTATGGACGGCACTGCCTACATCTGGCTCTAATTAGTCCACGGTTGTGTTCAGCCGAATGAACTCTGCCGGCAACACTCAGAATGAGGTTCTGATTTATTGCAACATAGGAGCTTTTCACTGCTTTCAAGGCTTCTCAGGAAGAATTCCGGAATCTTGCTGCCGGCAGGCCTCCGGCTCTTCCGGGTGAACATCTCCTTGTAAATCCCCCGTGGTTTCTTGTACACCCGTGAAATTTGGCCAGGTTATGCAGTTTTCATTGCTGCACAACTGCCCCTGCCTAGCTCGACCGCGGTTGCAAACATTCAGGCGTGGCAGCCATATAGTCTGGTCCCCGTAGGACTCTGCCAGATGACTGGGTATATCTGCTTCCCGTTCTTCTCAACTGAGTGCTACTGATTTCACCTTTGACGGCTGCATTCTACTCAAGCAGAGCAGTAAGTTGAACATCAACTTATGGCACTTTGTGAAACTGTTGAGAACTAGAACTCAGTTGTTTGGCACGCCACCACTCTCCATCCAGCACTATGGACGGCACTGCCTACATCTGGCTCTAATTAGTCCACGGTTGTGTTCAGCCGAATGACCTCTGCCGGGAATACGCAGAATGAGGTTCTGAGTTATTGCAACATAGGAGCGTTTCACTGCTTTCAAGGCTTCTCAGGAAGAATTCCGGAATCTTGCTGCCGGCAGGCCTCTAGCTGTTCCGGGTGAACATCTCCTTGTAAATCCCCCGTGGTTTCTTGTACACCCGTGAAATTTGGCCAGGTTATGCAGTTTGCATTGCTGCACAATTGCGCCTGACTCGCTCGGACGCGGTTGCAAACATTCAGGCGTGGCAGCCAGATAGGCTGTACACGTAGGACACTGCCAGCGGACTGGGTATATCTGCTTCCCGTTCTTCTCACCTGAGTGCTACTGATTCCAGCTTTGACGGCTACACTCTACTCAACCGGAGCAGTAAGTTGAACCTCAACTTATGGCACTTAGTGAAAGTTTTGAGAACTAGAGCTCAGTTGTTTGCCACGCCACCACTGTCCATCCAGCACTATGGACGGAACTGCCTACATCTGGCTCTAATTAGTCCACGGTTGTGTTCAGCCGAATGACCTCTGCCAGGAACACTCAGAATGAGCTTCTGAGTTATTGCAACACAGGAGCGTTTCACTGCTTTCAAGGCTTCTCAGGAAGAATTCCGGAATCTTGCTGCCGGCAGGCCTCGGGCTGTTCCGGGTGAACATCTCCTTGTAAATCACGAGGTTTCTTGTACACCCGTGAAATTTGGCCAGGTTATGCAGTTTGCATTGCTGCACAATTGCGCCAGCCTATCTCGGCCGCGGTTACAAACATTCAGGCGTGGCAGCCAGATAGGCTGGTCCCCGTAGGACACTGCCAGCGGACTGGGTATATTTGCTTCCCGTTCTTCTCACCTGAGTGCTCCTGATTCCACCTTGAGGCTACACTCTACTCAACCGGAGCAGTAAGTTGAACCTCAACTTATGGCACTTTGTGAAAGTGTTGAGAACTAGAGCTCAGTTGTTTGGCATGCCACCACTGTGCATCCAGCACTATGGACGGCACTGTCTACATCTGGCTCTAATTAGTCCACGGTTGTGTTCAGCCGAATGACCTCTGCCGGGAACACTCAGAATGAGGTTCTGAGTTATTGCAACATAGGAGCGTTTCACTGCTTTCAAGGCTTCTCAGGAAGAATTCCGGAATCTTGCTGCCGGCAGGCCTCCGGCTGTTCCGGGTGAACATCTCCTTGTAAATCCCCCGTGGTTTCTTGTACACCCGTGAAATTTGGCAAGGTTATGCAGTTTGCATTGCTGCACAAATGCCCCTGCCTAGCTAGGCCGCGGTTGCAAACATTCAGGCGTGGCAGCCAGAAAGACTGGTCCCCGTAGGACACTGCCAGAGGACTGGGTATATCTGCTTCCCGTTCTTCTCACCTGAGTGCTACTGATTCCAGCTTTGACGGCTACACTCTACTCAACCGGAGCATTAAGTTGAACCTCAACTTATGGCACTTTGTGAAACTGTTGACAACTAGAGCTCAGTTGTTTGGCACGCCACCACTGTCCATCCAGCACTATGGACGGCACTGCCTACATCTGGCTCTAATTAGTTCACGATTGTGTTCAGCCGAATGACCTCCGCCGGGACAACTCAGAATGAGGTTCTGAGTTATTGCAACATAGGAGCGTTTCACTGCTTTCAAGGCTTCTCAGGAAGAATTCCGGAATGTTGCTGCGGGCAGGACTCCGGCTGTTACGGGTGAACATCTCCTTGTAAATCCCCCGTGGTTTCTTGTACACCCGTGAAATTTGGCCAAGTTATGCAGTTTGCATTGCTGCACAATTGCGCCTGCCCAGCTCAGCCGCGGTTGCAAACATTCAGGCGTGGCAGCCTGATGAACTGGTCCCCGTAGGACACTGCCAGCGGACTGGGTATATCTGCTTCCCGTTCTTCTCACCTGAGTGCTACTGATTCCAGCTTTGACGGCTACACTCTACTTAACCGGAGCATTAAGTTGAACCTCAACTTATGGCACTTTGTGAAAGTGTTGAGAACTAGACGTCAGTTGTTTGGCAAGCCACCAGTGTCCATCCAGCACTATGGACGGCACTGCCTACATCTGGTTCTAATTAGTCAACGGTTGTTTTCAGCCGTATGACCTCTGCCAGGAACACTGAGAATGAGGTTTTGAGTTATTGCAACATAGGAGCGTTTCACTTCTTTCAAGGCTTCTCAGGAAGAATTCCGGAATCTTGCTGCCGGCAGGCCTCTGGCTCTCCGAGTGAACATCTCCTTGTAAATCCCCCGTGGTTTCTAGTACACCCGTGAAATTTGGACAAGGTATGCAGTTTGAATTGCTGCAAAATTGCGCCTGCCTAACTCGGCCGCGGTTGCAAGCATTCAGGCGTGGCAGCCATATAGGCTGGTCCCCGTAGGACACTGCCAGCGGACTGGGTATATCTGCTTCCCGTTCTTCTCATCTGAGTGCTACTGATTCCAGCTTTGACGGCTACACTCTACTCAACCGGAGCAGTAAGTTGAACCTCAACTTATGGCACTTGGTGAAAGTGTTGAGAACTAGAGCTCAGTTGTTTGGCACGCCACCACTGTCCATCCAGCACTATGGACGGCACTGCCTACATCTGGCTCTAATTAGTCCACGGTTGTGTTCAGCCGAATGAACTCTGCCGGCAACACTCAGAATGAGGTTCTGATTTATTGCAACATAGGAGCTTTTCACTGCTTTCAAGGCTTCTCAGGAAGAATTCCGGAATCTTGCTGCCGGCAGGCCTCCGGCTCTTCCGGGTGAACATCTCCTTGTAAATCCCCCGTGGTTTCTTGTACACCCGTGAAATTTGGCCAGGTTATGCAGTTTTCATTGCTGCACAACTGCCCCTGCCTAGCTCGGCCGCGGTTGCAAACATTCAGGCGTGGCAGCCATATAGTCTGGTCCCCGTAGGACTCTGCCAGATGACTGGGTATATCTGCTTCCCGTTCTTCTCAACTGAGTGCTACTGATTTCACCTTTGACGGCTGCATTCTACTCAAGCAGAGCAGTAAGTTGAACATCAACTTATGGCACTTTGTGAAACTGTTGAGAACTAGAACTCAGTTGTTTGGCACGCCACCACTGTCCATCCAGCACTCTGGACGGCATTGCCTACATCTGGCTCGAATTAGTCCACGGTTGTGTTCAGCCGAATGACCTCTGCTGGGAACACTCAGAATGAGGTTCTGAGTTATTGCAACATAGGAGCGTTTCACTGCTTTCAAGGCTTCTCAGGAAGAGTTCCGGAATCTTGCTGCCCGCCGGCGTCCGGCTGTTCCTGGTGAACATCTCCTTGTAAATCCCCCGTGGTTTCTTGTACACCCGTGAAATTTGGCCAGATTATGCAGTTTGCATTGCTGCACAATTCCACCTTCCTAGCTCGGCCTCGGTTGCAAACATTCAGGCGTGGCCGCCAGATAGGCTGGTCCCCGTAGGACTCTGCCAGCGGACTGGGTATATCTGCTTCCCGTTCTTCTCACCTGAGTGCTACTGATTCCAGCTTTGAAGGCTACACTCTACTCAACCGGAGCAGTAAGTTGAACCTCAACTTAGGGCACTTTGTGAAACTGTTGAGGACTAGAGCTCAGTTGTTTGGCACGCCACCACTGTCCATCCAGCACTATGGATGGCACTGCCTACATCTGGCTCTAATTAGTCCACGGTTGTGTTCAGCTGAATGACCTCTGCCGGGAAAACTAACAATGGGGTTCTGAATTATTTCAACATAGGAGCGTTTCACTGCTTTCAAGGCTTCTCAGGAAGAATTCCGGAATCTTGCTGCCGGCTGGCCTCCGTCTGTTCCGGGTGAACATCTCCTTGTAAATCCCCCGTGGTTTCTTGTACATCCGTGAAATTTGGCGAGGTTATGCAGTTTGCATTGCTGCACAATTGCGCCTGCCTAGCTCGGACGCGGTTGCAAAAACTCAGGCGTGGCAGCCAGATAGGCTGGTCCCCGTAGGACACTGCCAGCGGACTGGGTATATCTGCTTCCCGTTCTTATCACCTGAGTGCTACTGATTCCAGCTTTGACGGCTACACTCTACTCAACCGGAGCAGTAAGTTGAACCTCTACTTATGGCACTTTGTGAAACTGTTGAGAACTAGAGCTCTGTTGTTTGGCACGCCACCACTCTCCATCCAGCACTATGGACGGCAGTGCCTACATCTGGCTCTAATTAGTCCACGGTTGTGTTCAGCCGAATGACCTCTGCCGGGGACACCCAGAATGATGTTCTGAGTTATTGCAACATAGGAGCGTTTCACTGGTTTCAAGGCTTCTCAGGAAGAATTCCGGAATCTTGCTGCCGGCAGGCCTCCGGCAGTTCCGCATAAACGTCTCCTTGTAAATCCCCCGTGGTTTCTTGTACATCCGTGAAATTTGGCCAGGTTATGCAGTTTGCATTGCTGCACAATTGCGCCTGCCTAGCTCGGCCGCGGTTGCAAACATTCAGGCGTTGCAGCCAGATAGGCTGGTCCCCGTAGGACACTGCCAGCGAACTGGGTATATCTGGTTCCCGTTCTTCTCACCTGAGTACTACTGATTCAAGCTTTGACCGCTACACTCTACTCAACCGGAGCAGTAAGTTGAACCTCAACTTATGGCACTTTGTGAAAGTGATGAGAACTAGAGCTCAGTTGTTTGGCACGCCACCACTGTCCATCCAGCACTATGGACGGCACTGCCTACATCTGGCTCTAATTACTCCACGGTTGTGTTCAGCCGAATGACCTCTGCCGGGAACACTCAGAATGAGGTTCTGAGTTATTGCAACATAGGAGCGTTTCACTGCTTTCAAGGCCTCTCAAGACGAATTCCAGAATCTTGCTGCCGGCAGGCCTACGGCTGTTCCGGGTGAACATCTCCTTGGAAATCCCCCGTGGTTTCTTGTACATCCGTGAAATTTGGCCAGCTTATGCAGTTTGCATTGCTGCACAATTGCGCCTGCCTAGCTCGTACGCGGTTGCAAACATTCAGGCGTGGCAGCCAGATAGGCTGGTATCCGTAGGACACTGCCAGCGGCCTGGGTATATCTGCTTCACGTTCTTCTCACCTGAGTGCTACTGATTCCAGCTTTGACCGCTACACTCTATTCAACCGGAGTAGTAAGTTGAACCTCAACTTATGGCACTTTGTGAAAGTGTTGAGAACTAGAGCTCAGTAGTTTGGCACGCCACCACTGTCCATCCAGCACTATGGACGGCACTGCCTACATCTGGCTCTAATTAGTCCAAGGTTGTGTTCAGCCGAATGACCTCTGCAGGCAATAATCAGAATGAGGTTCTGAGTTATTGCAACATAGGAGCGTTTCACTGCTTTCAAGGCTTCTCACGAAGAATTCCGGAATCTTGCTGCCGGCAGGCCTCCGGCTCTTCCTAGTGAACATCTCCTTGTAAATCCCCCGTGGTTTCTTGTACACCCGTGAAATTTGGCCAGGTTATGCAGTTTGCATTGCTACACAATTGCGCCTGCCTAGCTCGTACGCGGTTGCAAACATTCAGGCGTGGCAGCTAGATAGGCTGGTCCCCGTAGGACACTGCCAACGGACTGGGTATATCTGCTTCCCGTTCTTCTCACCAGACTAATACTGATTCCAGGTTTGACCGCTACACTCTACTCAACCGGAGCAGTAAGTTGAACTTCAACTTATGGCACGTTGTGACAGTGATGAGAACTAGAGCTCAGTTGTTTGGCACGCCACCACTGTCCATCCAGCACTATGGACGGCACTGCCTACATCTGGCTCTAATTAGTCGACGGTTGTGTTCAGCAGAATGACCTCTGCCGGGAACACTCAGAATGAGGTTCTGAGTTATTGCAACATAGGAGCGTTTCACTGCTTTCAAGGCTTCTCAGGAAGAAGTCCGGAATCTTGCTGCCGGCAGGCCTCCGGCAGTTCCGGGTGAACATCTCCTTGTAAATCCCCCATGGTTTCTTGTACACCCTTGAAATTTGCCCAGGTTATGCAGTTTGCATTGCTGCACAATTGCGCCTGCCTAGCTCGGCCACGGTTGCAAACATTAAGGCTGGCTGCCAGATAGGCTAGTCCCCGTAGGACACTGCCAGCGGAATGGGTATATCTGCTTCCCGTGCTTCTCACCTGAGTGCTACTGATTCCAGCTTTGACCGCTAAACTCTACTCAACCGGAGCAGTAAGTTGAACCTCAACTTAGGGCACTTTGTGAAACTGTTGAGAACTAGAGCTCAGTTGTTTGGCACGCCACCACTGTCCATCCAGCACTATGGACGGCACTGCCTACATCTGGCTCTAATTAGTCCACGGTTGTGTTCACCCGAATGACCTCTGCCGGGAACACTCAGAATGAGGTTCTGAGTTATTGCAACATAGGAGCGTTTCACTGCTTTCATGGCTTCTCCGGAAGAGTTCCGGAATCTTGCTGCCCGCCGGCGTCCAGCTGTTCCGGGTGAACATCACCTTGTAAATCCCCCTTGGTTTCTTGTACACCCGTGAAATTTGGCCAGGTTATGCAGTTTGCATTGCTGCACAATTGCGCCTGCCTAGCTCGGCCGCGGTTGCAAACATTCAGGCGTTGCAGCCAGATAGGCTGGTCCCCGTAGGACACTGCCAGCGAACTGGGTATATCTGGTTCCCGTTCTTCTCACCTGAGTACTACTGATTCAAGCTTTGACCGCTACACTCTACTCAACCGGAGCAGTAAGTTGAACCTCAACTTATGGCACTTTGTGAAAGTGATGAGAACTAGAGCTCAGTTGTTTGGCACGCCACCACTGTCCATCCAGCACTATGGACGGCACTGCCTACATCTGGCTCTAATTACTCCACGGTTGTGTTCAGCCGAATGACCTCTGCCGGGAACACTCAGAATGAGGTTCTGAGTTATTGCAACATAGGAGCGTTTCACTGCTTTCAAGGCCTCTCAAGACGAATTCCAGAATCTTGCTGCCGGCAGGCCTACGGCTGTTCCGGGTGAACATCTCCTTGGAAATCCCCCGTGGTTTCTTGTACATCCGTGAAATTTGGCCAGCTTATGCAGTTTGCATTGCTGCACAATTGCGCCTGCCTAGCTCGTACGCGGTTGCAAACATTCAGGCGTGGCAGCTAGATAGGCTGGTCCCCGTAGGACACTGCCAACGGACTGGGTATATCTGCTTCCCGTTCTTCTCACCTGAGTGCTACTGATTCCAGCTTTGACCGCTACACTCTATTCAACCGGAGTAGTAAGTTGAACCTCAACTTATGGCACTTTGTGAAAGTGTTGAGAACTAGAGCTCAGTAGTTTGGCACGCCACCACTGTCCATCCAGCACTATGGACGGCACTGCCTACATCTGGCTCTAATTAGTCCAAGGTTGTGTTCAGCCGAATGACCTCTGCAGGCAATAATCAGAATGAGGTTCTGAGTTATTGCAACATAGGAGCGTTTCACTGCTTTCAAGGCTTCTCACGAAGAATTCCGGAATCTTGCTGCCGGCAGGCCTCCGGCTCTTCCGAGTGAACATCTCCTTGTAAATCCCCCGTGGTTTCTTGTACACCCGTGAAATTTGGCCAGGTTATGCAGTTTGCATTGCTACACAATTGCGCCTGCCTAGCTCGTACGCGGTTGCAAACATTCAGGCGTGGCAGCTAGATAGGCTGGTCCCCGTAGGACACTGCCAACGGACTGCGTATATCTGCTTCCCGTTCTTCTCACCTGACTGCTACTGATTCCAGGTTTGACCGCTACACTCTATTCAACCGGAGCAGTAAGTTGAACTTCAACTTATGGCACGTTGTGAAAGTGATGAGAACTAGAGCTCAGTTGATTGGCACGCCACCACTGTCCATCCAGCACTATGGACGGCACTGCCTACATCTGGCTCTAATTAGTCCCCGGTTGTGTTCAGCCGAATGACCTCTGCCGGGAACACTCAGAATGAGGTTCTGAGTTATTGCAACATAGGAGCGTTTCACTGCTCTCAAGGCTTCTCAGGAAGAATTCCGGAATCTTGCTGCCGACAGGCATCCGGCTCTTCCGGGTGAACATCTCCTTGTAAATCCCCCGTGGTTTCTTGTACACCCGTGAAATTTGGCCAGGTTATACAGTTTGCATTGCTGCACAATTCCGCCAGCTTAGCTCGGCCGCGCTTGCAAACATTCATGCGTTGCAGCCAGATAGGCTGGTCCCCGTAGGACACTGCCAGCGAACTGGGTATATCTGGTTCCCGTTCTTCTCACCTGAGTACTACTGATTCAAGCTTTGACCGCTACACTCTACTCAACCGGAGCAGTAAGTTGAACCTCAACTTATGGCACTTTGTGAAAGTGATGAGAACTAGAGCTCATTTGTTTGGCACGCCACCACTGTCCATCCAGCACTATGGACGGCACTGCCTACATCTGGCTCTAATTACTCCACGGTTGTGTTCAGCCGAATGACCTCTGCCGGGAACACTCAGAATGATGTTCTGAGTTATTGCAACATAGGAGCGTTTCACTGCTTTCAAGGCTTCTCAGGAAGAATTCAGGAATCTTGCTGTCTACAGGCCTCCGGGTCTTCCGGGTGAACATCTCCTTGTAAATCCCCCGTGGTTTCTTGTACATCCGTGAAATTTGGCCAGGTTATGCAGTTTGCATTGCTGCACAATTGCGCCTGCTTACCTCGGCCGCAGTTGCAAACATTCAGGCGTGGCAGCCAGATAGGCTGGTCCCTGTAGGACACTGCCAATTGACTGGGTATATCTGCTTCCCGTTCTTCTCACCTGAGTGCTACTGATTCCAGCTTTGACGGCTACACTCTACTCAACCGGAGCAGTAAGTTGAACCTCTACTTATGGCACTTTGTGAAACTGTTGAGAACTAGAGCTCAGTTTTTTGGCACGCCACCACTCTCCATCCAGCACTATGGACGGCACTGCCTACATCTGGCTCTAATTAGTCCACGGTTGTGTTCAGCCGAATGACCTCTGCCGGGAACACTCAGAATGAGGTTCTGAGTTATTGCAACATAGGAGCGTTTCACTGCTTTCAAGGCTTCTCAGGAAGAATTACGGAATCTTGCTGCCGGCAGGCCTCCGTCAGTTCCGGGTGAACATCTCCTTGTAAATCCCCCGTGGTTTCTTGTACACCCGTGAAATTTGGCCAGGTTATGCAGTTTGAATTGCTGCACAATTGCGCCTACCTAGCTCGGCCGCGGTTGCAAACATTCAGGCGTAGCAGCCAGATAGCCTGGTCCCCGTAGGACACTGGCATCGGACTGGGTATATCTGCTTCCCGTTCTTCTCACCTGAGTGCTACTGATTCCAGCTTTGACGGCTACACTCTACTCAACCGGAGCAGTAAGTTGAACCTCAATTTAGGGCACGATGTGAAACTGTTGAGAACTAGAGCTCAGTTGTTTGGCACGCCACCACTGTCCATCCAGCACTATGGACGGCACTGCCTACATCTGGCTCTAATTAGTCCACGGTTGTGTTCAGCCGAATGACCTCCGCCTGGAACACTCAGAATGAAGTTCTGAGTTATTGCAACATAGGAGCGTTTCACTGCTTTCAAGGCTTCTCAGGAAGAATTCCGGAATCTTGCTGCCTACAGGCCTCCGGGTCTTCCGGGTGAACATCTCCTTGTAAATCCCCTGTGGTTTCTTGTACATCCGTGAAATTTGGCCAGGTTATGCAGTTTGCATTGCTGCACAATTGCGCCTGCTTACCTCGGCCGCAGTTGCAAACATTCAGGCGTGGCAGCCAGATAGGCTGGTCCCCGTAGGACACTGCCAATTGACTGGGTATATCTGCTTCCCGTTCTTGTCACCTGAGTGCTACTGATTCCAGCTTTGACGGCTACACTCTACTCAACCGGAGCAGTAAGTTGAACCTCTACTTATGGCACTTTGTGAAACTGTTGAGAACTAGAGCTCAGTTGTTTGGCACGCCACCACTCTCCATCCAGCACTATGGACGGCACTGCCTACATCTGGCTCTAATTAGTCCACGGTTGTGTTCAGCCGAATGACCTCTGCCGGGGACACTCAGAATGATGTTCTGAGTTATTGCAACATAGGAGCGTTTCACTGCTTTCAAGGCTTCTCAGGAAGAATTCCGGAATCTTGCTGCCGGCAGGCCTCCGGCAGTTCCGCGAAAATATCTCCTTGTAAATCCCCCGTGGTTTCTTGTACATCCGTGAAATTTGGTCAGGTTATGCAGTTTGCATGGCTTCACAATTGCGCCTGCCTACCTCGGCCACGGTTGCAAACATTCAGGCGTGGCAGCCAGATAGGCTGGTCCCCGTAGGACACTGCCAGCGGACTGGGTATATCTGCTTCCCGTTCTTCTCACCTGAGTGCTACTGATTCCAGCTTTGACGGCTACACTCTACTCAACCGGAGCAGTAAGTTGAACCTCAACTTAGCGCACTTTGTGAAACTGTTGAGAACTAGAGCTCAGTTGTTTGGCACGCCACCACTCTCCATCCAGCCCTATGGACGTCACTGCCTACATCTGGCTCTAATTAGTCGACGGTTGTGTTCAGCCGAATGACCTCTGCCTGGAACACTCAGAATGAGGTTCTGAGTTATTGCAACATAGGAGCGTTTCACTGCTTTCAAGGCTTCTCAGGAAGAATTCTGGAATCTTGCTGCCGGCAGGCCTCCGGCTGTTCCGGGTGAACATCTCCTTGTAAATCCCCTGTGGTTTCTTGTACACCCTTGAAATTTGGCCAGGTTATACACTTTGCATTGCTGCACAATTTCGCCTGCTTAGCTCGGCCCCGCTTGCAAACATTCAGGCGTGGCAGCCAGATAGGCTAGTCCCCGTAGGACACTGCCAGTGGACTGGGTATATCTGCTTCCCGTTCTTCTCACCTGAGTGCTACTGATTCCAGCTTTGACGGCTACACTCTACTCAACCTTAGCAGTAAGTTTAACCTCTACTTATGGCACTTTGTGAAATTGTTGAGAACTAGAGCTCAGTTGTTTGGAACGCCACCACTGTCCATCCATCACTATGGACGGCACTGCCTACATCTGGCTCTAATTAGTCCACGGTTGTGTTCAGCCGAATGACCTCTGCCGGGGACACTCAGAATGATGTTCTGAGTTATTGCAACATAGGAGCGTTTCACTGCTTTCAAGGCTTCTCAGGAAGAATTCCGGAATCTTGCTGCCGGCAGGCCTCCGGCAGTTCCGCATAAACGTCTCCTTGTAAATCCCCCGTGGTTTCTTGTACATCCGTGAAATTTGGCCAGGTTATGCAGTTTGCATTGCTGCACAATTGCGCCTGCCTAGCTCGGCCGCGGTTGCAAACATTCAGGCGTTGCAGCCAGATAGGCTGGTCCCCGTAGGACACTGCCAGCGGACTGGGTATATCTGGTTCCCGTTCTTCTCACCTGAGTACTACTGATTCAAGCTTTGACCGCTACACTCTACTCAACCGGAGCAGTAAGTTGAACCTCAACTTATGGCACTTTGTGAAAGTGATGAGAACTAGAGCTCAGTTGTTTGGCACGCCACCACTGTCCATCCAGCACTATGGACGGCACTGCCTACATCTGGCTCTAATTACTCCACGGTTGTGTTCAGTCGAATGACCTCTGCCGGGAACACTCAGAATGAGGTTCTGAGTTATTGCAACATAGGAGCGTTTCACTGCTTTCAAGGCCTCTCAAGACGAATTCCAGAATCTTGCTGCCGGCAGGCCTCCGGCTGTTCCGGGTGAACATCTCCTTGGAAATCCCCCGTGGTTTCTTGTACATCCGTGAAATTTGGCCAGCTTATGCAGTTTGCATTGCTGCACAATTGCGCCTGCCTAGCTCGTACGCGGTTGCAAACATTCAGGCGTGGCAGCCAGATAGGCTGGTATCCGTACGACACTGCCAGCGGACTGGGTATATCTGCTTCACGTTCTTCTCACCTGAGTGCTACTAATTCCAGCTTTGACCGCTACACTCTATTCAACCGGAGTAGTAAGTTGAACCTCAACTTATGGCACTTTGTGAAAGTGTTGAGAACTAGAGCTCAGTTGTTTGGCACGCCACCACTGTCCATCCAGCACTATGGACGGCACTGCCTACATCTGGCTCTAATTAGTCCAAGGTTGTGTTCAGCCGAATGACCTCTGCAGGCAATAATCAGAATGAGGTTCTGAGTTATTGCAACATAGGAGCGTTTCACTGCTTTCAAGGCTTCTCAGGAAGAAGTCCGGAATCTTGCTGCCGGCAGGCCTCCGGCAGTTCCGGGTGAACATCTCCTTGTAAATCCCCCGTGGTTTCTTGTACATCCGTGAAATTTGGCCAGATTATGCAGTTTGCATTGCTGCACAATTCCGCCTTCCTAGCTCTGCCTCGGTTGCAAACATTCAGGCGTGGCCGCCAGATAGGCTGGTCCCCGTAGGACACTGCCAGCGGAATGGATATATCTGCTTCCCGTTCTTCTCACCTGAGTGCTACTGATTCCAGCTTTGACGGCTACACTCTACTCAACCGGAGCAGTAAGTTGAACCTCAACTTAGGGCACGATGTGAAACTGTTGAGAACTAGAGCTCAGTTGTTTGGCACGCCACCATGTCCATCCAGCACTATGGATGGCACTTCCTACGTCTGGCTCTAATTAGTCCACGGTTGTGTTCAGCCGAATGACCTCGGCCGGGGACACTCAGAATGATGTTCTGAGTTATTGCAACATAGGAGCGTTTCGCTGCTTTCAAGGCTTCTCAGGAAGAATTCCGGAATCTTGCAGCCGGCAGGCCTCCGGCTGTTCCGGGTGAACATCTCCTTGTAAATCCCCCGTGGTTTCTTGTACACCCGTGATATTTGGCCAGGTTATGCAGTTTGCATTGCTGCACAATTGTGCCTGCCTAGCTCGGCAGCGGTTGCAAACATTCAGGTGTGGCAGCCAGATAGGCTGGTCCCCGTAGGATACTGCCAGCGGACTGTGTATATCTGCTTCCCGTTCTTCTCACCTGAGTGCTACTGATTCCAGCTTTGACGGCTACACTCTACTCAACCGGAGCAGTAAGTTGAACCTCTACTTACGGCACTTTGTGAAACTGTTGAGAACTAGAGCTCAGTTGTTTGGCACGCCACCACTGTCCATCCAGCACTATGGACGGCACTGCCTACATCTGGCTCTAATTAGTCCATGGTTGTGTTCAGCCGAATGACCACTGCCGGGAACACTCAGTATGAGGTTCTGAGTTATTGCAACATAGGAGCGTTTCACTGCTTTCAAGGCTTCTCAGGAAGAATTCCGGAATCTTGCTGCCGGCAGGCCTCCGGCAGTTTAGCGAAAATATCTCCTTGTAAATCCCCCGTGGTTTCTTGTACATCCGTGAAATTTGGCCAGGTTATGCAGTTTGCATTGCTGCACAATTGCGCCTGCCTAGCTCGGCCGCGGTTGCAAACATTCAGGCGTGGCAGCCAGATGGACTGGTCCCCGTAGCACACTGCCAGCGGACTGGGTATATCTGCTTCCCGTTCTTCTCACCTGAGTGCTACTGATTCCAGCTTTCACCGCTACACTCTACTCAACCGGAGCAGTAAGTTGAACTTCAACTTATGACACTTTGTGAAAGTGATGAGAACTAGAGCTCAGTTGTTTGGCACGCCACCACTGTCCATCCAGCACTATGGACGGCACTGCCTACATCTGGCTCTAATTAGTCCACGGTTGTGTTCAGCCGAATGACCTCTGCCGGGAACACTCAGAATGATGTTCTGAGTTATTGCAACATAGGAGCGTTTCACTGCTTTCAAGGCTTCTCAGGAAGAATTCCGGAATCTTGCTGCTGGCAGGCCTCCGGCAGTTCCGGGTGAACATCTCCTTGTAAATCACCCATGGTTTCTTGTACACCCTTGAAATTTGACCAGCTTATGCAGTTTGCATTGCTGCACAATTGCGCCTGCCTAGCTCACCCACGGTTGCAAACATTCAGGCGTGGCAGCCAGATAGGCTGGTCCCCGTAGGACACTGCAAATGGACTGGGTATATCTGCTTCCCGTTCTTCTCACCTGAGTGCTACTGATTCCAGCTTTGACGGCTACACTCTACTCAATCAGCGCAGTAAGTTGAACCTCAACTTATGGCACTTTGTGCAAGTGATGAGAACTAGAGCTCAGTTGTTTGGCACGCCACCACTGTCCATCCAGCACTATGGACGGCACTGACTACATCTGGCTCTAATTAGTCCACGGTTGTGTTCAGCCGAATGACCTCTGCCGGGAACACTCAGAATGAGGTTCTGAGTTATTGCAACATAGGAGCGTTTCACTGCTTTCAAGGCTTCTCAGGAAGAATTCCGGAATCTTGCTGCCGGCAGGTCTCCGGCTCTTCCGGGTGAACATCTCCTTGTAAATCCCCCGTGGTTTCTTGTACATCCGTGAAATTTGGCCAGGTTATGCAGTTTGCATTGCTGCACAATTGCGCCTGCCTACCTCGGCCGCGGTTTCAAACATTCAGGCGTGGCATCCAGATAGGCTGGTTCCCGTAGGACACTGCCAGCGGACTGGGTATATCTGCTTCCCGTTCTTCTCACCTGAGTGCTACTGATTCCAGCTTTGACGGCTACACTCTACTCAACCGGAGCAGTAAGTTGAACCTCAACTCATGGCACTTTGTGAAAGTGATGAGAACTAGAGCTCAGTTGTTTGGCACGCCACCACTGTCCATCCAGCACTATGGACGGAACTGCTTACATCTGGCTCTAATTAGTTCACGATTGTGTTCAGCCGAAGGACCTCTGCCGGGAACACTCAGAATGAGGTTCTGAGTTATTGCAACATAGGAGCGTTTCACTGCTTTCAAGGCTTCTCAGGAAGAATTCCGGAATCTTGCTGCCGGCAGGCCTCCGGCAGTTCCGGGTGAACATCTCCTTGTAAATCCCCCGTGGTTTCTTGTACACCCGTGATATTTGGCCAGGTTATGCAGTTTGCATTGCTGCACAATTGTGCCTGCCTAGCTCGGCCGCGGTTGCAAACATTCATGTGTCGCAGCCAGATAGGCTGGTCCCCGTAGGACATTGCCAGCGGCCTGGGTATATCTGCTTCCCGTTCTTCTCACCTGAGTGCTACTGATTCCATCTTTGACGGCTACACTCTACTCAATCGGCGCAGTAAGTTGAACCTCAACTTATGGCACTTTGTGAAAGTGATGAGAACTAGAGCTCAGTTGTTTGGCACGCCACCACTGTCCATCCAGCAGTATGGACGGCACTGCCTACATCTGGCTCTAATTAGTCCAAGGTTGTGTTCAGCGGAATGACCTCTGTCGGGCACACTCAGAATGAGGTTCTGAGTTATTGCAACATAGGAGCGTTTCACTGCTTTCAAGGCTTCTCAGGAAGAATTCCGGAATCTTGCTGCCGGCAGGCCTCCGGCTCTTCCGGGTGAACATCTCCTTGTAAATCCCCCGTGGTTTCTTGTACACCCGTGAAATTTGGCCAGGTTATGCAGTTTGCATTGCTGCACAATTGCGCCTGCCTAGCTCGGCCGCGGTTGCAAACATTCAGGCATGGCAGCCGGATAGGCTAGTCCCCGTAGGACACTGCCAGCGGACAGGGTATATCTGCTTCCCGTTCTTCTCACCTGAGTGCTACTGATTCCAGGTTTGACGGCTACACTCTACTCAACCAGAGCAGTAAGTTGAACCTCAACTTAGGGCACTTTGTGAAACTGTTGAGAACTAGAGCTCAGTTGTTTGGCACGCCACCACTGTCCATCCAGAACTATGGATGGCACTGCCTACATCTGGCTCTAATTAGTCCACGGTTGTGTTCAGCTGAATGACCTCTGTCGGGAACACTCAGAATGAGGTTCTGAGTTATTGCAACATAGGAGCGTTTCACTGCTTTCAAGGCATCTCAGGAAGAATTCCGGAATCTTGCTGCCGGCAGGCCACCGGCAGTTCCGGGTGAACATCTCCTTGTAAATCCCCCGTTGTTTCTTGTTCACCCGTGAAATTTGGCCAGGTTATGCAGTTTGAATTGCTGCACAATTGCGCCTGCCTAGCTCGGCCACGGTTGCAAACATTCAGGCGTGGCAGCCAGATAGCCTGGTCCCTGTAGGACACTGCCAGTGGACTGGGTATATCTGCTTCCCGTTCTTCTCACCTGAGTGCTACTGATTCCAGCTTTGACGGCTACACTCTACTCAATCGGCGCAGTAAGTTGAACCTAAACTTATGGCACTTTGTGAAAGTGATGAGAACTAGAGCTCAGTTGTTTGGCACGCCACCACTGTCCATCCATCACTATGGACGGCACTGTCTACATCTGGCTCTAATTAGTCCACGGTTGTGTTCAGCCGAATGACCTCTGCCGGGAACACTCAGAATGAGGTTCTGAGTTATTTCAACATAGGAGCGTTTCACTGCTTTCAAGGCTTCTCAGGAAGAATTCCGGAATCTTGCTGCCGGCAGGCCACTGGCAGTTCCGGGTGAACATCTCCTTGTAAATCCCCCGTGGTTTCTTGTACACCCGTGAAATTTGGCCAGGTTATGCAGTTTGAATTGCTGCACAATTGCGCCTGCCTAGCTCGGCCACGGTTGCAAACATTCAGGCGTGGCAGCCAGATAGCCTGGTCCCCGTAGGACACTGCCAATGGACTGGGTATATCTGCTTCCCGTTCTTCTCACCTGAGTGCTACTGATTCCAGCTTTGACGGCTACACTCTACACAACCCGAGCCGTAAGTTGAACCTCAACTTATGGCACTTTGTGAAAGTGATGAGAACTAGAGCTCAGTTGTTTGGCACGCCACCACTGTCCATCCAGCACTATGGACGGCACTGCCTACATCTGGCTCTAATTAGTCGACGGTTGTGTTCAGCCGAATGACCTCTGCCGGGAACACTCAGAATGAGGTTCTGCGTTATTGCAACATAGGAGCGTTTCACTGCTCTCAAGGCTTCTCAGGAAGAATTCAGGAATCTTGCTGCCGGCAGGCCTCCGGCTGTTCCGGGTGAACATCTCCTTGTAAATCCCCCGTGGTTTCTTGTACACCCGTGAAATTTGGCCAGGTTATACAGTTTGCATTGCTGCACAATTCTGCCTGCTTATCTCGGCCGTGCTTGCAAACATTCAGGCGTGGCAGCCAGATAGGCTAGTCCCCGTAGGACACTGCCAGCGGACTGAATATATCTGCTTCACGTTCTTCTCACCTGAGTGCTACTGATTCCAACTTTGACCGCTACACTCTACTCAACCGGAGCCGTAAGTTGAACCTGAACTTAGGGCACTTTGTGAAACTGTTGAGAACTACAGCTCAGTTGTTTGGCACGTCACCACTGTCCATCCAGCACTATGGACGGCACTGCCTACATCTGGCTCTAATTAGTCCACGGTTGTGTTCAGCCGAATGAGTTCCGCCTGGAACACTCAGAATGAGGTTCTGAGTTATTGCAACATAGGAGCGTTTCACTGCTTTCAAGGCTTCTCAGGAAGAGTTCCGGAATCTTGCTGCCCGCCGGCGTCCGGCTGTTCCGGATGAACATCTCCTTGTAAATCCGCTGTGGTTTCTTGTACACCCGTGAAATTTGGCCATTTTATGCAGTTTGCATTGCTGCACAATTGCGCCTGCCTACCTCGGCCGCGGTTGCAAATATTCAGGCGTGGCAGCCAGATAGGCTGGTCCCCGTAGGACACTGCCAGCTGTCTGGGTATATCTGCTTCCCGTTCTTCTCACCTGAGTGCTACTGATTCCAGCTTTGACGGCTACACTCTACTCAACCGGAGCCCTAAGTTGAACCTCAACTTATGGCACTTTGTGAAAGTGATGAGAACTAGAGCTCAGTTGTTTGGCACGCCACCACTCTCCATCCAGCACTATGGACGGCACTGCCTACATCTGGCTCTAATTACTCCACCGTTGTGTTCAGCCGAATGACCTCTACCGGGAACACTCAGAATGAGGTTCTGAGTTATTGCAACATAGGAGCGTTTCACTGCTTTCAAGGCCTCTCAAGAAGAATTCCAGAATCTTGCTGCCGGCAGGCCTCCGGCTGTTCCGGGTGAACATCTCCTTGGAAATCCCCCGTGGTTTCTTGTACATCCTTGAAATTTGGCCAGGTTATGCAGTTTGCATTGCTGCACAATTGCGCCTGCCTAGCTCGTACGCGGTTGCAAACATTCAGGCGTGGCAGCCAGATAGGCTGGTATCCGTAGGACACTGCCAGCGGACTGGGTATATCTGCTTCACGTTCTTCTCACCTGAGTGCTACTGATTCCAGCTTTGACCGCTACACTGTACTCAACCGGAGCAGTAAGTTGAACTTCAACTTATGGCACTTTGTGGAAGTGATGAGAACTTGAGCTCAGTTGTTTGGCACGCCACCATTGTCCATCCAGCACTATGGACGGCACTGCCTACATCTGACTCTAATTAGTCCACGGTTGTGTTCAGCCGAATGACCTCTGCCGGGAACACTCAGAATGAGGTTCTGAGTTATTGCAACATAGGAGCGTTTCACTGCTTTCAAGGCTTTTCAGGAAGAAGTCCGGAATCTTGCTGCCGGCAGGCCTCCGGCAGTTCCGGGTGAACATCTCCTTGTAAATCCCCCATGGTTTCTTGTACACCCTTGAAATTTGCCCAGGTTATGCAGATTGCATTGCTGCACAATTCCGCCTCCTTAGCTCGGCCGCGCTTGCAAACATTCAGGCGTGGCAGCCACATAGGCTAGTCCCCGTAGGGCACTTCCAGTGGACTGGCTATATCTGCTTCACGTTTTACTCACCTGAGTGCTACTGATTCCAGCTTTGACCGCTACACTCTACTAAACCGGAGCAGTAAGTTGAACCTCAACTTAGGGCACTTTGAGAAACTGGTGAGAACTAGAGCTCAGTTGTTTGGCACGCCACCAATGTCCATCCAGCACTATGGACTGCACTGCCTACATCTGGTTCTAATTAGTCCACGGTTGTGTTCAGCTGAATGACCTCTGCCGGGAACACTCAGAATGAGGTTCTGAGTTATTGCAACATAGGAGCGTTTCACTGCTTTCATAGCTTCTCAGGAAGAATTCCGGAATCTTGCTGCCGGCAGGCCTCCGGCTGTTCCGGGTGAACATCTCCTTGTAAATCCCCCGTGGATTCTTGTACACCCGTGAAATTTGGACAGGTTATGCAGTTTGCATTGCTGCACAATTGCGCCCGCCCAGCTCGGCCGTGGTTGCAAACATTCAGGCGTGGCATCCAGATAGGCTGGTCCCCGTAGGACACCGCCAGCGGACTGGGTATATCTGCTTCCCGTTCTTCTCACCTGAGTGCTACTGATTCCAGCTTTGACGACTACACTCTACTCAACCTTAGCAGTAAGTTTAACCTCTATTTATGGCACTTTGTGAAACTGTTGAGAACTAGAGCTCAGTTGTTTGGCACGCCACCACTGTCCATCCAGCACTATGGACGGCACTGCCTACATCTGGCTCTAATTAGTCCACGGTTGTGTTCAGCCGAATGACCTCGGCCGGGGACACTCAGAATGATGTTCTGAGTTATTGCAACATAGGAGCGTTTCACTGCTTTCAAGGCTTCTCAGGAAGAAGTCCGGAATCTTGCTGCCGGCAGGCCTCCGGCTGTTCCGGTTGAACATCTCCTTGTAAATCCCCCGTGGTTTCTTGTTCACCCGTGATATTTGGCCAGGTTATGCAGTTTGCATTGCTGCACAAGTGTGCCTGCCTAGCTCGGCCGCGGTTGCAAACATTCAGGTGTGGCAGCCAGATAGGATGGTCCCCGTAGGACACTGCCAGCGGACTGGGTATATCTGCTTCCCGTTCTTCTCACCTGAGTGCTACTGATTCCATCTTTGACGGCTACACTCTACTCCACCGGAGCAGTACGTTGAACCTCAACTTATGGCACTTTGTGAAACTGTTGAGAACTAGAGCTCAGTTGTTTAGCACGCCACCACTGTCCATCCAGCACTATGGACGGCACTGCCTACATCTGGCTCTAATTAGTCCATGGTTGTGTTCAGCCGAATGACCTCTGCCGGGAACACTCAGAATGAGGTTCTGAGTTATTGCAACATAGTAGCGTTTCACTGCTTTCAAGGCTTCTCAGGAAGAATTCTGGAATCTTGCTGCCGGCAGGCCTCCTGCTGTTCCGGGTGAACATCTCCTTGTAAATCACCCGCGGTTCCTTGTACACCCGTGAAATTTGGCCAGGTTATGCAATTTGCATTGCTGCACAATTGCGACCGCCCAGCTCGGCCGTGGTTGCAAACATTCAGGCGTGGCAGCCAGATAGGCTGGTCCCCGTAGGACACCGCCAGCGGACTGGGTATATCTGCTTCCCGTTCTTCTCACCTGAGTGCTACTGATTCCAGCTTTGACGGCTACACTCTACTCAACCGGAGCAGTAAGTTGAACCTTAAGTTATGGCACTTTGTGAAAGTGATGAGAACTAGAGCTCAGTTGTTTGGCACGCCACCACTGTCCATCCAGCAGTATGGACGGCACTGCCTACATCTGGCTCTAATTAGTCCAAGGTTGTGTTCAGCCGAATGACCTCTGCAGGCAATACTCAGAATGAGGTTCTGAGTTATTGCAACATAGGAGCGTTTCACTGCTTTCAGGGCTTCTCAGGAAGAATTCCGGAATCTTGCTGCCGGCAGGAATCCGGCTGTTCCGGGTGAACATCTCCTTGTAAATCCCCCGTGGTTTCTTGTACACCCGTGAAATTTGGCCAGGTTATGCAGTTTGCATTGCTGCACAATTGCGCCTGCCTAGCTCGGCCGCGGTTGCAAACATTCAGGCATGGCAGCCGGATAGGCTAGTCCCCGTAGGACACTGCCAGCGGACTGGGTATATCTGCTTCCCGTTCTTCTCACCTGAGTGCTACTGATTCCAGGTTTGACAGCTACACTCTACTCAACCGGAGCAGTAAGTTGAACCTCAACTTAGGGCACATTGTGAAACTGTTGAGAACTAGAGCTCAGTTGTTTGGCACGCCACCACTGTCCATCCAGCACTATGGACGGCACTGCCACCACTGTCCATCCAGCAGTATGGACGGCAGTGCCTACATCTGGCTCTAATTAGTCCACGGTTGTGTTCAGCCGAATGACCTCTGCCGGGAAAACTCAGAATGAGGTTCTGAGTTATTGCAACATAGGAGCGTTTCACTGCTTTCAAGGCTTCTCAGGAAGAGTTCCGGAATCTTGCTGCCCGCCGGCGTCCGGCTGTTCCGGGTGAACATCTCCTTGTAAATCCCCCTTGGTTTCTTGTACACCCGTGAAATTTGGCCAGGTTTTGCAGTTTGCATTGCTGCACAATTGGGCCTGCCTAGCTCGGCCGCGGTTGCAAACATTCAGGCGTGGCAGCCAGATAGGCTGGTCCCCGTAGGACACTGCCAATTGACTGGGTATATCTGCTTCCCGTTTTTCTCACCTGAGTGCTACTGATTCCAGCTTTGACGGCTACACTCTACTCAACCGGAGCAGTAAGTTGAACCTCTACTTATGGCACTTTGTGAAACTGTTGAGAACTAGAGCTCAGTTGGTTGGCACGCCACCACTCTCCATCCAGCACTATGGACGGCACTGCCTACATCTGGCTCTAATTAGTCCACGGTTGTGTTCAGCCGAATGACCTCTGCCGGGGACACTCAGAATCATGTTCTGAGTTATTGCAACATAGGAGCGTTTCACTGATTTCAAGGCTTCTCAGGAAGAATTCCGGAATCTTGCTGCCGGCAGGCCTCCGGCAGTTCCGCGTAAATATCTCCTTGTAAATCCCCCGTGGTTTCTTGTACATCCGTGAAATTTGGCCAGGTTATGCAGTTTGCATTGCTTCACAATTGCGCCTGCCTAGCTCGGCCGCGGTTGCAAACATTCAAGCGTGGCAGCCAGATGGACTGGTCCCCGTAGGACACTGCCAGCGTACTGGGTATATCTGCTTCCCGTTCTTCTCACCTGAGTGCTACTGATTCCAGCTTTCACCCCTACACTCTACTCAACCGGAGCAGTAAGTTGAACTTCAACTTATGACACTTTGTGAAAGTGATGAGAACTAGAGCTCAGTTGTTTGACACGCCACCACTGTCCATCCAGCACTATGGACGGCACTGCCTACATCTGGCTCTAATTAGTCCACGGTTGTGTTCAGCCGAATGACCTCTGCCGGGAACACTCAGAATGATGTTCTGAGTTATTGCATCATAGGAGCGTTTCACTGCTTTCAAGGCTTCTCAGGAAGAATTCCGGAATCTTGCTGCTGGCAGGCCTCCGGCAGTTCCGGGTGAACATCTCCTTGTAAATCACCCATGGTTTCTTGTACACCCTTGAAATTTGACCAGCTTATGCAGTTTGCATTGCTGCACAATTTCACCTGCCTAGCTCAGCCACGGTTGCAAACATTCAGGCGTGGCAGCCAGATAGGCTGGTCCCCGTAGGACACTGCCAATTAACTGGGTATATCTGCTTCCCGTTCTCACCTGAGTGCTACTGATTCCAGCTTTGACGGCTACACTCTACTCAACCGGAGCCGTAAGTTGAACCTCAACTTAGGGCACTTTGTGAAACTGTTGAGAACTAGAGCTCAGTTGTTTGGCACGCCACCACTCTCCATCCAGAACTATGGACGGCACTGCCTACATCTGGCTCTAATTAGTCCACGGTTGTGTTCAGCCGAATGACCTCTGCCGGGAACACTCAGAATGAGGTTCTGAGTTATTCAACATAGGAGCGTTTCACTGCTTTCAAGGCTTCTCAGGAAGAATTCCGGAATCTTGCTGCCGACAGGCCTCCGGCTCTTCCGGGTGAACATCTCCTTGTAAATCCCCCGTGGTTTCTTGTACATCCGTGAAATTTGGCCAGGTTATGCAGTTTGCATTGCTGCACAATTGCGCCTGCTTACCTCGGCCGTGGTTGCAAACATTCAGGCGTGGCAGCCAGATAGGCTGGTCCCCGTAGGACACTGCCAGCGGACTGGGTATATCTGGTTCCCGTTCTTCTCACCTGAGTACTACTGATTCAAGCTTTGACCGCTACACTCTACTCAACCGGAGCAATAAGTTGAACCTCAACTTATGGCAATTTGTGAAAGTGATGAGAACTAGAGCTCAGTTGTTTGGCACGCCACCACTGTCCATCCAGCACTATGGACGGCACTGCCTACATCTGGCTCTAATTAGTCCATGGTTGTGTTCAGCCGAATGACCTCTGCCGGGAACACTCAGAATGAGGTTCTGAGTTATTGCAACATAGGAGCGTTTCACTGCTTTCAAGGCTACTCAGGAAGAATTCCGGAATCTTGCTGCCGGCAGGCCTCTGGCTGTTCCGGGTGAACATCTCCTTGTAAATCCCCCGTGGTTTCTTGTACACCCGTGAAATTTGGACACGTTATGCAGTTTGAATTGCTGCACAATTAACCCTACATAGCTCGGCCGCGGTTGCAAACATTCAGGCGTGGCAGCCATATAGGCTGGTCCCCGTAGGACTCTGCCAGCGGACTGGGTATATCTGCTTCCCGTTCTTCTCACTTGAGTGCTACTGATTCCAGATTTGACAGCTACACTCTACTAAACCGGAGCAGTAAGTTGAACCTCAACTTATGGCACTTTGTGAAAATGTTGAGAACTAGAGCTCAGTTGTTTGGCACGCCACCACTGTCCATCCAGCACTATGGACGGCACTGCCTACATTTGCCTCTAATTAGTCAACGGTTGTGTTCAGCCGAATGACCTCTGCCGGGAACACTCAGAATGAGGTTCTGAGTTATTGCAACATAGGATCGTTTCACTGCTTTCAAGGCTTCTCAGGAAGAATTCCGGAATCTTGCTGCCGGCAGGCCTCCGGCTGTTCCGGGTGAACATCTCCTTCTAAATCCCCATTGGTTTCTTGTACACCCGTGAAATTTGGACAGGTTATGCAGTTTGCATTGCTGCACAATTGCGCCTGCCTAGCTCGGCCGCGGTTACAAACATTCAGGCGTGGCAGCCACATGGACTGGTCCCCGTAGGACACTGCCAGCGGACTGGGTATATCTGCTTCCCGTTCTTCTCCCTTTAGTGCTACTGATTCCAGCTTTGACGGCTACACTTTACTCAACCGGAGCATTAAGTTGCACCTGAACTTATGGCACTTTGTGAAAGTGTTGAGAACTAGCGCTCAATTGTTTGGCACGCCACCACTCTCCATCCAGCACTATGGACGGCACTGCCTACATCTGGCTCTAATTAGTCCACGGTTGTGTTCAGCCGAATGACCTCTGCCGGGAACACTCAGAATGAGGTTCTGAGTATTTGCAACATAGGAGCGTTTCACTGCTTTCAAGGCTTCTCAGGAAGAATTCCGGAATCTTGCTGCCGGCAGGCCTCCGGCTGTTCCGGGTGAACATCTCCTTGTAAATCCCCCATGGTTTCTTGTACACCCGTGAAATTTGGACAGGTTATGCAGTTTGCATTGTTGCACAATTGCGCCTACCTAGCTCGGCCGCGGTTGCAAACATTCAGGCGTGGAAGCCAGATAGGCTGGTCCCCGTAGGCCTCTGCCAGCGGACTGGGTATATCTGCTTTCCGTTCTTCTCACCTGAGTGCTACTGATTCCAGCTTTGACGGCTACACTCTACTCAACCGGAGCAGTACGTTGAACCTCAACTTATGGCACTTTGTGAAACTGTTGAGAACTAGAGCTCAGTTGGTTGGCACGCCACCACTCTCCATCCAGCACTATGGACGGTACTGCCTTCATCTGGCTCTAATTAGTCCACGGTTGTGTTCAGCCGAATGACCTCTGCCGGCAACACTCAGAATGAGGTTCTGAGTTATTGCAACATAGGAGCGTTTCACTGCTTTCAAGGCTTCTCAGGAAGAATTCCAGAATCTTGCTGCCATCAGGCCTCCGGCTGTTCCGGGTGAACATCTCCTTGTAAATCCCCTGTGGTTTCTTGTACACCCGTGAAATTTGGCCAGGTTATGCAGTTTGCATTGCTGCACAATTGCGCCTGCCTAGCTCTGCCGCGGTTGCTAACATTCAGGCGTGGCAGCCAGATAGGCTGGTCCACGTAGGACTCTGCCAGCGGACTGGGTATATCTGCTTCCCGTTCTTCTCACCTGAGTGCTACTGATTCCAGCTTTGACGGCTACACTCTACTTAACCGGAGCAGTAAGTTGAACCTCAACTTATGGCACTTTGTGAAACTGTTGAGAACTAGAGCTCAGTTGTTTGGCACGCCACCACTGTCCATCCAGCACTATGGACGGAACTGCCTACGTCTGGCTCTAATTAGTCCACGGTTGTGTTCAGCCGAATGACCTCTGGCGGGAACACTTAGAATGAGGTTCTGAGTTATTGCAATATAGGAGCGTTTCACTGCTTTCAAGGCTTCTCAGGACGAATTCTGGAATCTTGCTGCCGGCAGGCCTCCGGCTGTTCCGGGTGAACATCTCCTTGTAAATCCCCCGTTGTTTCTTGTACACCCGTGAAATTTGGCCAGGTTATGCAGTTTGCATTGCTGCACAACTGTGCCTGCCTAGCTAGGCCGCGGTTGCAAACATTCAGGCGTGGCAGCCAGATAGGCTGGTCCCCGTAGGACTCTGCCCGCGGACTGGGTATATCTGCTTTCCGTTCTTCTCACCTGAGTGCTACTGATTCCAGCTTTGACTGCTACACTCTACTCAACCGGAGCAGTAAGTTGAACCTCAACTTATGGCACTTTGTGAAACTGTTGAGAACTAGAGCTCAGTTGGTTGGCACGCCACCACTCTCTATCCAGCACTATGGACGGTACTGCCTTCATCTGGCTCTAATTAGTCCACGATTGTGTTCAGCCGAATGACCTCTGCCGGGAAAACTAACAATGGGGTTCTGAATTATTTCAACATAGGAGCGTTTCACTGCTTTCAAGGCTTCTCAGGAAGAATTCCGGAAGCTTGCTGCCGGCAGGCCTCCTGCTGTTCCGGGTGAACATCTCCTTGTAAATCACCCGCGGTTCCTTGTACACCCGTGAAATTTGGCCAGGTTATGCAATTTGCATTGCTGCACAATTGCGCCCGCCCAGCTCGGCCGTGGTTGCAAACATTCAGGCGTGGCAGCCAGATAGGCTGGTCCCCGTAGGACACCGCCAGCGGACTGGGTATATCTGCTTCCCGTTCTTCTCACCTGAGTGCTACTGATTCCAGGTTTGACCGCTACACTCTACTCAACCGGAGCAGTAAGTTGAACCTCAACTTATGGCACTTTGTGAAAGTGATGAGAACTAGAGCTCAGTTGTTTGGCACGCCACCACTGTCCATCCACCACTATGGACGGAACTGCTTACATCTGGCTCTAATTAGTCCACGGTTGTGTTCAGCCGAATGACCTCTGCCGGGAACACTCAGAATGAGGTTCTGAGTTATTGCAACATAGGAGCGTTTCACTGCTTTCAAGGCTTCTCAGGATGAATTTCGGAATCTTGCTGCCGGCAGGCCTCAGGCAGTTCCGGGTGAACATCTCCTTGTAAATCCCCCGTGGTTTCTTGTACACCCGTGAAATTTGACCAGGTTAAGCAGTTTGCATTGCTGCACAATTGCGCCTGCCTAGCTGGGCCGCGGTTGCAAACATTCAGGAGTGGCAGCCAGATAGGCTGGTCCCCGTAGGACACTGCCTGCGGACTGGGTATATCTGCTTCAAGTTCTTCTCACCTGAGTACTACTGATTCCAGCTTTGACGGCTACACTCTACTCAACCGGAGCAGTAAGTTGAACCTTAAGTTATGGCACTTTGTGAAAGTGATGAGAACTAGAGCTCAGTTGTTTGGCACGCCACCACTGTCCATCCAGCAGTATGGACGGCACTGCCTACATCTGGCTCTAATTAGTCCAAGGTTGTGTTCAGCCGAATGACCTCTGCAGGCAATACTCAGAATGAGGTTCTGAGTTATTGCAACATAGGAGCGTTTCACTGCTTTCAAGGCTTCTCAGGAAGAATTCCGGAATCTTGCTGCCGGCAGGCCTCCGGCTCTTACGGGTGAACATCTCCTTGTAAATCCCCCGTGGTTTCTTGTACACCCGTGAAATTTGGCCAGGTTATGCAGTTTGCATTGCTGCACAATTGTGCCTGCCTAGCTCGGCCGCGGTTGCAAACATTCAGGCATGGCAGCCGGATAGGCTAGTCCCCGTAGGACACTGCCAGCGGACTGGGTATATCTGCTTCCCGTTCTTCTCACCTGAGTGCTACTGATTCCAGGTTTGACAGCTACACTCTACTCAACCGGAGCAGTAAGTTGAACCTCAACTTAGGGCACTTTGTGAAACTGTTTAGAACTAGAGCTCAGTTGTTTGGCACGCCACCACTGTCCATCCAGAACTATGGATGGCACTGCCTACATCTGGCTCTAATTAGTCCACGGTTGTGTTCAGCTGAATGACCTCTGCCGGGAACACTCAGAATGAGGTTCTCAGTTATTGCAACATAGGAGCGTTTCACTGCTTACAAGGCTTCTCAGGAAGAATTCCGGAATCTTGCTGCCCCCAGGCCTCCGACAGTTCCGGTGAACATCTTGTAAATCCCCCGTGGTTTCTTGTACACCCGTGAAATTTGGCCAGCTTATGCAGTTTGCATTGCTGCACAATTGTGCCTGCCTAGCTCGTACGCGGTTGCAAACATTCAGGCGTGGCAGCTAGATAGGCTGGTCCCCGTAGGACACTGCCAACGGACTGGGTATATCTGCTTCCCGTTCTTCTCACCTGACTGCTACTGATTCCAGGTTTGACCGCTACACTCTACTCAACGGGAGCAGTAAGTTGAACTTCAACTTATGGCACTTTGTGAAACTGATGAGAACTAGAGCTCAGTTGTTTGGCACGCCACCACTGTCCATCCAGCACTCTGGACGGCACTGCCTACATCTGGCTCTAATTAGTCCACGGTTGTGTTCAGCCGAATGACCTCTGCCGGGAACACTCTGAATGAGGTTCTGAGTTATTGCAACATAGGAGCGTTTCACTGCTTTCAAGGCTTCTCAGGAAGAGTTCCGGAATCTTGCTGCCCGCCGGCGTCCGGCTGTTCCGGGTGAACATCTCCTTGTAAATCCCCCGTGGTTTCTTGTACACCCGTGAAATTTGGCCAGGTTATGCAGTTTGCATTGCTGCACAATTGCGCCTGCCTAGCTCGGCCGGGGTTGCAAACATTCAGGCGTGGCAGCCAGATAGACTGGTCCCCGTAGGACACTGCCAGAGGACTGGGTATATCTACTTCCCGTTCTTCTCACCTGAGTGCTACTGATTCCAGGTTTGACCGCTACAATCTACTCAACCGGAGCAGTAAGTTGAACCTCAACTTATGGCACTTTGTGAAAGTGATGAGAACTAGAGCTCAGTTGTTTGGCACTCCACCAATGTCCATCCAGCACAATGGACGGCACTGCCTACATCTGGCTCTAATTAGTCCATGGTTGTGTTCAGCCGAATGATCTCTGCCGGGAACACTCAGAATGAGGTTCTGAGTTATTGCAACATAGGAGCGTTTCACTGCTTTCAAGGCTTCTCAGGAAGAATTCCGGAATCTTACTGCCGGCAGGCCTCTGGCAGTTCCGGGTGAACATCTCCTTGTAAATCCCCCGTGGTTTCTTGTGAATCCGTGAAATTTGGCCAGATTATGCAGTTTGCATTGCTGTACAATTCCGCCTTCCTAGCTCGGCCTGGGTTGCAAACATTCAGGCGTGGCCGCCAGATAGTCTGTTCCCCGTAGGACACTGCCAGCGGACTGGGTATATCTGCTTCCCGTTCTTCTCACCTGAGTGCTACTGATTCCAGCTTTGACGGATACACTCTACTCAACCGGAGCAGTAAGTTGAACCTCATCTTAGGGCACTTTGTGAAACTGTTGAGAACTAGAGCTCAGTTGTTTGGCACGCCACCACTGTCCATCCAGCACTATGGATGGCACTGCCTACATCTGGCTCTAATTAGTCCACGGTTGTGTTCAGCCGAATGACCTCCGCCTGGAACACTCAGAATGAGGTTCTGAGTTATTGCAACATAGGAGCGTTTCACTGCTCTCAAGGCTTCTCAGGAAGAATTCCGGAATCTTGCTGCCGGCAGGCCTCCGGCTGTTCCGGGTGAACATCTCCTTGTAAATCCCCCGTGGTTTCTTGTACACCCGTGAAAATTGGCCAGGTTATACAGTATGCATTGCTGCACAATTCCGCCTGCTTAGCTCGGCCGCGCTTGAAACATTCAGGCGTGGCAGCCAGATAGGCTAGTCCCCGTAATACACTGCCAGCGGACTGGCTATATCTGCTTCAGATTCTTCTCACCTGAGTTCTACTGATTCCAGCTTTGACCGCTACACTCTACTCAACCGGAGCCGTAAGTTGAACCTCAACTTAGGGCACTTTGTGAAACTGTTGAGAACTAGAGCTCAGTAGTTTGGCACGCCACCACTGTCCATCCAGCACTATGGACGGCACTGCCTACATCTGGCTCTAATTAGTCCACGGTTGTGTTCAGCTGAATGAACTCTGCCGGGAACACTCAGAATGAGGTTCTGAGTTATTGCAACATAGGAGCGTTTCACTGCTTTCAAGGCTTCTCAGGAAGAATTCCGGAATCTTGCTGCCGGGAGGCCTCCGGCTGTTCCGGGTGAACATCTCCTTGTAAATCACCCGCGGTTCCTTGTACACCCGTGAAATTTCGCCAGGTTATGCAGTTTGCATTGCTGCACAATTGTGCCTGCCTAGCTCGGCCGCGGTTGCCAACATTCACGTGTCGCAGGCAGATAGGCTGGTCCCCGTAGGACACTGCCAGCGGACTGGGTATATCTGCTTCCCGTTCTTCTCACCTGAGTGCTACTGATTCCAGCTTTGACGGCTACACTCTACTCAATCGGCGCAGTAAGTTGAACCTCAACTTATGGCACTTTGTGAAAGTGATGAGAACTAGAGATCAGTTGTTTGGCACGCCACCACTCTCCATCCAGCACTATGGACGGCACTGTCTACATCTGGCTCTAATTAGTCCACGGTTGTGTTCAGCCGAATGACCTCTGCCGGGAACACTCAGAATGAGGTTCTGAGTTATTTCAACATAGGAGCGTTTCACTGCTTTCAAGGCTTCTCAGGAAGAATTCCGGAATCTTGCTGCCGTCAGGCCTCCGGCAGTTCCCGGTGAACATCTCCTTGTAAATCCCCCGTGGTTTCTTGTACACCCGTGATATTTGGCCAGGTTATGCAGTTCGCATTGCTGCACAATTGCGCCTGCCTAACTCGGATGCGGTTGCAAACATTCAGGCGTGGCAGCCAGATTGGCTAGTCCCCGTAATACACTGCCAGCGGACTGGGTATATCTGCTTCCCGTTCTTCGAACCTGAGTGCTACTGATTCCAGCTTTGACGGCTACACTCTACTCAACCGGAACCGTAAGTTGAACCTCAACTTAGGGCACTTTGTGAAACTGTTGAGAACTAGAGCTCAGTTGTTTGGCACGCCACCACTGTCCATCCAGCACTATGGACGGCACTGCCTACATCTGGCTCTAATTACTCCACGGTTGTGTTCAGCCGAATGACCTTGGCCGGGGACACTCAGAATGATGTTCTGAGTTATTGCAACATAGGAGCGTTTCACTGCTTTCAAGGCTTCTCAGGAAGAATTCCAGAATCTTGCTGCCAGCATGCCTCCGGCTCTTCCGGGTGAACATCTTGTAAATCCCCCGTGGTTTCTTGGACATCCGTGAAATTTGGCCAGGTTATGCAGTTTGCATTGCTGCACAATTGCGCCTGCCTACCTCGGCCGCGGTTGCAAACATTCAGCCGTGGCAGCCAGATAGGCTGGTCCCCGTAGGACACTGTCGGCCGACTGGGTATATCTGCTTCCCGGTCTTCTCACCTGAGTGCTACTGATTCCAGCTTTGACGGCTACACTCTACTCAACCGGAGCAGTAAGTTGAACCTCAACTTATGGCACTTTGTGAAACTGTTGAGAACTAGAGCTCAGTTGTTTGGCACGCGCCCACTTTCCATCCAGCCCTATGGACGGCACTGCCTACATCTGGCTCTAATTAGTCCACGGTTGTGTTCAGCCGAATGACCTCTGCCTGGAACTCTCAGAATGAGGTTCTGAGTTATTGCAACATAGGAGCGTCTCACTGCTTTCAAGGCTTCTCAGGAAGAATTCTGGAATCTTGCTGCCGGCAGGCCTTCGGCTGTTCCGGGTGAACATCTCCTTGTATATCCCATGTGGTTTCTTGTACACCCTTGAAATTTGGCCAGGTTATACAGTTTGCATTGCTGCACAATTCCGCCTTCTTAGCTCGGCCGCGCTTGCAAACATTCAGGCGTGGCAGCCAGATAGGCTAGTCACCGTAGGACACTGCCAGCGGACTGGTTATACCTGCTTCACGTTCTTCTCACCTGAGTGCTACTGATTCCAGCTTTGACCGCTACACTCTACTCAACCGGAGCCGTAAGTTGAACCTCAACTTAGGGCACTTTGTGAAACTGTTGAAAACTAGAGCTCAGTTGTTTGGCATGACACCACTGTCCATCCAGCACTATGGACGGCACTGCCTACATCTGGCTTTAAGTAGTCCACGGTTGTGTTCAGCTGAATGACCTCTGCCGGGAACACTCAGAATGAGGTTCTGAGTTATTGCAACATAGGAGCGTTTCACTGCTTTCAAGGCTTCTCACGAAAAATTCCGGAATCTTGCTGCCGGCAGGCCTCCGGCTCTTCCGGGTGAACATCTCCTTGTAAATCCCTGTGGTTTCTTGTACACACGTGAAATTTGGCCAGGTTATGCAGTTTGCATTGCTGCACAATTGCAACTGCCTACCTCGGCCGCGGTTACAAACATTCAGGCGTGGCAGCCAGATAGGCTAGTCCCCGTAGGACACTGCCAGCGGACTGACTATATCTGCTTCACGTTCTTCTCACCTGAGTGCTACTGATTCCAGCTTTGACGGCTACACTCTACTCAACCGGTGCAGTAAGTTGAACCTCTACTTATGGCACTTTGTGAAACTGTTGAGAACTAGAGCTCAGTTGTATGGCACGCCAACACTGTCCATCCAGCACTATGGACGGCACTGCCTACATCTGGTTCTAATTAGTCCATGGTTGTGTTCAGCCGAATGACCTCTACCGGGAACACTCAGAATGAGGTTCTGAGTTATAGCAACATACGAGCGTTTCACTGCTTTCAAGGCTTCTCAGGAAGAGTTCCCGAATCTTGCTGCCGCCAGCGTCAGGCTGTTCCGGGTGAACATCTCCTTGTAAATCCCCCGTGGTTTCTTGTACATCCGTGAAATTTGGCCAGGTTATGCAGTTTGCATTGCTGCACAATTCCGCCTGCTTAGCTCGGCGCGCTTGCAAACATTCAGGCGTGGCAGCCAGATAGGCTAGTCCCCGTAGGACACTGCCAGCGGACTGGCTATATCTCCTTCACGTTCTTCTCCCCTGAGTGCTACTGATTCCAGCTTTTTCCGCTACACTCTACTCAACCGGAGCCGTAAGTTGAACCTCAACTTAGGGCACTTTGTGAAACTGTTGAGAACTAGAGCTCAGTTGTTTGGCATGCCACCACTGTCCATCCAGCACTATGGACGGCACTGCCTACATCTGGCTCTAATTAGTCCATGGTTGTGTTCAGCCGAATGACCTCTGCCGGGAACACTCAGAATGAGGTTCTGAGTTATTGCAACATAGGAGCGTTTCACTGCTTTCAAGGCTTCTCAGGAAGAATTCCGGAATCTTACTGCCGGCAGGCCTCCGGCAGTTCCGGGTGAACATCTCCTTGTAAATCCCCCGTGGTTTCTTGTATACCCTTGAAATTTGACCAGGTTATGCAGTTTGCATTGCTGCACAATTACGCCTGCCTAGCTCGGCCGCGGTTGCAAACATTCAGGCGTGGCAGCCAGATAGGCTGGTCCCCGTAGGACACTGCCAGCGGACTGGGTATATCTGCTTCCCGTTCTTCTCACCTGAGTGCTACTGATTCCAGCTTTGACGGCTACACTCTACTCAACCGGAGCAATAAGTTGAACCTCAACTTATGGCACTTTGTGAAAGTGATGAGAACTAGAGCTCAGTTGTTTGGCACGCCACCACTCTCCATCCAGCACTATGGACGGCACTGCCTACATCTGGCTCTAATTAGTCCATGGTTGTGTTCAGCCGAATGACCTCTGCCAGGAACACTCAGAATGATGTTCTGAGTTATTGCAACATAGGAGCGTTTCACTTCTTTCAAGGCTTCTCAGGAAGAACTCCGGAATCTTGCTGCCGGCAGGCCTCCGGCAGTTCCGGGTGAACATCTCCTTGTAAATCCCCCGTGGTTTCTTGTACACTCGTGATATTTGGCCAGGTTATGCAGTTTGCATTGCTGCACAATTGTGCCTGGCTAGCTCGGCCGCGGTTGCAAACATTCACGTGTCGCAGCCAGATAGGCTGGTCCCCGTAGGACACTGCCAGCGGACTGGGTATATCTGCTTCCCGTTCTTCTCACCTGAGTGCTACTGATTCCATCTTTGACGGCTACACTCTACTCAACCGGAGCAGTAAGTTGAACCTCAACTTATGGCACTTTGTGAAACTGTTGAGAACTAGAGCTCAGTTGTTTGGCACGCCACCACTGTCCATCCAGCACTATGGACGGCACTGCCTACATCTGGCTCTAATTAGTCCATGGTTGTGTTCAGCCGAATGACCTCTGCCGGGAACACTCAGAATGAGGTTCTTAGTTATTGCAACATAGGAGCGTTTCACTGCTTTCAAGGCTTCTCAGGAAGAATTCTGGAATCTTGCTGCCGGCATGCCTCCGGCAGTTCCGGGTGAACATCTCCTTGTAAATCCCCCGTGGTTTCTTGTACACCCGTGAAATCTGTCCAGGTTATGCAGTTTGAATTGCTGCACAATTGTGCCTGCCTAGCTCGGCCGCGGTTGCAAACATTAAGGCGTGGCAGCCAGATAGGCTGGTCCCCGTAGGACACTGCCAGCGGACTGGGTATATCTGCTTCCCGTTCTTCTCACCTGAGTGCTACTGATTCCAGCTTTGACGGCTACACTCTACTCAACCCGAGCAATAAGTTGAACCTCAACTTATGGCACTTTGTGAAAGTGTTGAGAACTACAGCTCAGTTGTTTGGCACGCCACCACTCTCCATCCAGCACTATGGACGGCACTCCCTACATATGGCTCTAATTAGTCCACGGTTGTGTTCAGCCGAATAATTTCTGCCGGAACACTCAGAATGAGGTTCTGAGTTATTGCAACATAGGAGCGTTTCACTGCTTTCAAGGCTTCTCAGGAAGAATTCCGGAATCTTGCTGCCGGCAGGCCTCCGGCTGTTCCGGGTGAACATCTCTTTGTAAATTTCCCGTGGTTTCTTGTACACCCATGAAATCTGGCTAGGTTATGCAGTTTGCATTGCTGCACAATTGCGCCTGCCTAGCTCGGCCGCGGTTTCAAACATTCAGGTGTTTCAGCCAGATAGGCTGGTCCCCGTAGGACACTGCCAGGGGACTGGGTATATCTGCTTCCCGTTCTTCTCACCTGAGTGCTACTGAGTCCAGGTTTGACCGCTACACTCTACTCAATGGGAGCAGTAAGTTGAACCTCAACTTAGGGCATTTTGTGAAACTGTTGAGAACTAGAGCTCAGTTTTTTGGCACGCCACCACTGTCCATCCAGCACTATGGACGGCACTGCCTACATCTGGCTCTAATTAGTCCACGGTTGTGTTCAGCCGAATGACCTCTGCCGGGAACACTCAGAATGAGGTTCTGAGTTATTGCAACATAGGAGCGTTTCACTGCTTTCAGGGCTTCTCAGGAAGAATTCCGGAATCTTGCTGCCAGCAGGCCTCCGGCTGTTCCGGGTGAACATCTCCTTGTAAATCCCCCGTGGTTTCTTGTACATCCGTGATATTTGGCCAGGTTATGCAGTTCGCATTGCTGCACAATTGCGCCTGCCTAACTCGGATGCGGTTGCAAACATTCAGGCGTGGCAGCCAGATACGCTGGTCCCCGTAGGACACTGCCAGCGGACTGGGTATATCTGCTTCCCGTTCTTCTCACCTGAGTGCTACTGATTCCATCTTTGACGGCTACACTCTACTCAATCGGCGCAGTAAGTTGAACCTCAACTTATGGCACTTTGTGAAAGTGATGAGAACTAGAGATCAGTTGTTTTGCAAGCCACCACTGTCTATCCAGCACTATGGACGGCACTCCCTACATCTGTCTCTAATTAGTCCACGGTTGTGTTCAGCCGAATGACCTCTGCCGGGAACACTCAGAATGAGGTTCTGAGTTATTGCAACATAGGAGCGTTTCACTGCTTTCAAGGCTTCTCAGGAAGAATTCCGGAATCTTGCTGCCGGCAGGCCTCCGGCTCTTCCGGGTGAACATCTTGTAAATCCCCCGTGGTTTCTTGTACATCCGTGAAATTTGGCCAGGTTATGCAGTTTGCATTGCTGCACAATTGCGCCTGCCTACCTCGGCCGGGGTTGCAAACATTCAGGCGTGGCAGCCAGATAGGCTGGTCCCCGGAGGACACTGCCAGCGGACTGGGTATATCTGCTTCCCGTTCTTCTCACCTGAGTGCTACTGATTCCAGCTTTGACGGCTACACTCTACTCAACCGGAGCAGTAAGTTGAACCTCAACTTATGGCACTTTGTGAAACTGTTGAGAACTAGAGCTCAGTTGTTTGGCACGCGCCCACTCTCCATCCAGCACTATGGACGGCACTGCCTACATCTGGCTCTAATTAGTCCACGGTTGTGTTCAGACGAATGACCTCTGCCTGGAACACTCAGAATGAGGTTCTGAGTTATTGCAACATAGGAGCGTCTCACTGCTTTCAAGGCTTCTCAGGAAGAATTCTGGAATCTTGCTGCCGCAGGCCTCCGGCTGTTCCGGGTGAACATCTCCTTGTATATCCCATGTGGTTTCTTGTACATCCTTGAAATTTGGCCAGGTTATACAGTTTGCATTGCTGCACAATTCCGCCTGTTTAGCTCGACCGCGCTTGCAAACATTCAGGCGTGGCAGCCAGATAGGCTAGTCCCCGTAGGACACTGCCAGCGGACTGGCTATATCTGCTTCACGTTCTTCTAACCTGAGTGCTACTGATTCCAGCTATGACCGCTACACTCTACTCAACCTGAGCCGTAAGTTGAACCTCAACTTAGGGCACTTTGTGAAACTGTTGAAAACTAGAGCTCAGTTGTTTGGCATGCCACCACTGTCCATCCAGCACTATGGACGGCACTGCCTACATCTGGCTTTAATTAGTCCACGGTTGTGTTCAGCTGAATGACCTCTGCCGGGAACACTCAGAATGAGGTTCTGAGTTATTGCAACATAGGAGCGTTTCACTGCTTTCAAGGCTTCTCAGGAAGAATTCCGGAATCTTGCTGCCGGCAGGCCTCCGGCTCTTCCGGGTGAACATCTCCTTGTAAATCCCCCGTGGTTTCTTGTACATCCGTGAAATTTGGCCAGGTTATGCAGTTTGCATTGCTGCACAATTGCGCCTGCCTACCTCCACCGCGGTTGCAAATATTCAGGCGTGGCAGCCAGATAGGCTGGTCCCCGTAGGACACTGCCAGCGGACTGGCTATATCTCCTTCACGTTCTTCTCACCTGAGTGCTACTGATTCCAGCTTTGACCGCTACACTCTACTCAACCGGAGCCGTAAGTTGAACCTCAACTTAGGGCACTTTGTGAAACTGTTGAGAACTAGAGCTCAGTTGTTTGGCACGCCACCACTGTCCATCCAGCACTATGGACGGCACTGCCTACATCTGGCTCTAATTAGTCCATGGTTGTGTTCAGCCGAATGACCTCTGCCGGGAACACTCAGAATGAGGTTCTGAGTTATTGCAACATAGGAGCGTTTCACTGCTTTCAAGGCTTCTCAGGAAGAATTCCGGACTCTTACTGCCGGCAGGCCTCCGGCAGTTCCGGGTTAACATCTCCTTGTAAATCCCCCGTGGTTTCTTGTACACCCTTGAAATTTGACCAGGTTATGCAGTTTGCAGTGCTGCACAATTACGCCTGCCTAGCTCCGCCGCGGTTGCAAACATTCAGGCGTGGCAGCCAGATAGGCTGGTCCCCGTAGGACACTGCCAGCGGACTGGGTATATCTGCTTCCCGTTCTTCTCACCTGAGTGCTACTGATTCCAGCTTTGACGGCTACACTCTACTCAACGGGAGCAGTAAGTTGAACCTCAACTTATGGCACTTTGTGAAAGTGATGAGAACTAGAGCTCAGTTGTTTGGCACGCCACCACTGTCCATCCAGCACTATGGACGGCACTGCCTACATCTGGCTCTAATTAGTCCATGGTTGTGTTCAGCCGAATGACCTCTGCCGGGAACACTCAGAATGATGTTCTGAGTTATTGCAACATAGGAGCGTTTCACTGCTTTCAAGGCTTCTCAGGAAGAATTCCGGAATCTTGCTGCCGGCAGGCCTCCGGCTGTTCCGGGTGAACATCTCCTTGTAAATTTCCCGTGGTTTCTTGTACACCCATGAAATCTGGCTAGGTTATGCAGTTTGCATTGCTGCACAATTGCGCCTGCCTAGCTCGGCCGCGGTTTCAAACATTCAGGTGTTTCAGCCAGATAGGCTGGTCCCCGTAGGACACTGCCAGCGGACTGGGTATATCTGCTTCCCGTTCTACTCACCTGAGTGCTACTGAGTCCAGGTTTGACCGCTACACTCTACTCAACGGGAGCAGTAAGTTGAACCTCAACTTAGGGCATTTTGTGAAACTGTTGAGAACTAGAGCTCAGTTGTTTGGCACGCCACCACTGTCCATCCAGCACTATGGACGGCACTGCCTACATCTGGCTCTAATTAGTCCACGGTTGTGTTCAGCCGAATGACCTCTGCCGGGAAAACTCAGAATGAGGTTCTGAGTTATTGCAACATAGGAGCGTTTCACTGCTTTCAGGGCTTCTCAGGAAGAATTCCGGAATCTTGCTGCCAGCAGGCCTCCGGCTGTTCCGGGTGAACATCTCCTTGTAAATCCCCCGTGGTTTCTTGTACATCCGTGATATTTGGCCAGGTTATGCAGTTCGCATTGCTGCACAATTGCGCCTGCCTAACTCGGATGCGGTTGCAAACATTCAGGCGTGGCAGCCAGATACGCTGGTCCCCGTAGGACACTGCCAGCGGACTGGGTATATCTGCTTCCCGTTCTTCTCACCTGAGTGCTACTGATTCCATCTTTGACGGCTACACTCTACTCAATCGGCGCAGTAAGTTGAACCTCAACTTATGGCACTTTGTGAAAGTGATGAGAACTAGAGATCAGTTGTTTTGCAAGCCACCACTGTCTATCCAGCACTATGGACGGCACTCCCTACATCTGGCTCTAATTAGTCCACGGTTGTGTTCAGCCGAATGACCTCTGCCGGGAACACTCAGAATGAGGTTCTGAGTTATTGCAACATAGGAGCGTTTCACTGCTTTCAAGGCTTCTCAGGAAGAATTCCGGAATCTTGCTGCCGGCAGGCCTCCGGCTCTTCCGGGTGAACATCTTGTAAATCCCCCGTGGTTTCTTGTACATCCGTGAAATTTGGCCAGGTTATGCAGTTTGCATTGCTGCACAATTGCGCGTGCCTACCTCGGCCGGGGTTGCAAACATTCAGGCGTGGCAGCCAGATAGGCTGGTCCCCGGAGGACACTGCCAGCGGACTGGGTATATCTGCTTCCCGTTCTTCTCACCTGAGTGCTAGTGATTCCAGCTTTGACGGCTACACTCTACTCAACCGGAGCAGTAAGTTGAACCTCAACTTATGGCACTTTGTGAAACTGTTGAGAACTAGAGCTCAGTTGTTTGGCACGCGCCCACTCTCCATCCAGCCCTATGGACGGCACTGCTTACATCTGGCTCTAATTAGTCCACGGTTGTGTTCAGACGAATGACCTCTGCCTGGAACACTCAGAATGAGGTTCTGAGTTATTGCAACATAGGAGCGTCTCACTGCTTTCAAGGCTTCTCAGGAAGAATTCTGGAATCTTGCTGCCGCAGGCCTCCGGCTGTTCCGGGTGAACATCTCCTTGTATATCCCATGTGGTTTCTTGTACACCCTTGAAATTTGGCCAGGTTATACAGTTTGCATTGCTGCACAATTCCGCCTGTTTAGCTCGACCGCGCTTGCAAACATTCAGGCGTGGCAGCCAGATAGGCTAGTCCCCGTAGGACACTGCCAGCGGACTGGCTATATCTGCTTCACGTTCTTCTAACCTGAGTGCTACTGATTCCAGCTATGACCGCTACACTCTACTCAACCGGAGCCGTAAGTTGAACCTCAACTTAGGGCACTTTGTGAAACTGTTGAAAACTAGAGCTCAGTTGTTTGGCATGCCACCACTGTCCATCCAGCACTATGGACGGCACTGCCTACATCTGGCTTTAATTAGTCCACGGTTGTGTTCAGCTGAATGTCCTCTGCCGGGAACACTCAGAATGAGGTTCTGAGTTATTGCAACATAGGAGCGTTTCACTGCTTTCAAGGCTTCTCAGGAAGAATTCCGGAATCTTGCTGCCGGCAGGCCTCCGGCTCTTCCGGGTGAACATCTCCTTGTAAATCCCCCGTGGTTTCTTGTACATCCGTGAAATTTGGCCAGGTTATGCAGTTTGCATTGCTGCACAATTGCGCCTGCCTACCTCCACCGCGGTTGCAAATATTCAGGCGTGGCAGCCAGATAGGCTTGTCCCCGTAGGACACTGCCAGCGGACTGGCTATATCTCCTTCACGTTCTTCTCACCTGAGTGCTACTGATTCCAGCTTTGACCGCTACACTCTACTCAACCGGAGCCGTAAGTTGAACCTCAACTTAGGGCACTTTGTGAAACTGTTGAGAACTAGAGCTCAGTTGTTTGGCACGCCACCACTGTCCATCCAGCACTATGGACGGCACTGCCTACATCTGGCTCTAATTAGTCCATGGTTGTGTTCAGCCGAATGACCTCTGCCGGGAACACTCAGAATGAGGTTCTGAGTTATTGCAACATAGGAGCGTTTCACTGCTTTCAAGGCTTCTCAGGAAGAATTCCGGACTCTTACTGCCGGCAGGCCTCTGGCAGTTCCGGGTGAACATCTCCTTGTAAATCCCCCGTGGTTTCTTGTACACCCTTGAAATTTGACGAGGTTATGCAGTTTGCAGTGCTGCACAATTACGCCTGCCTAGCTCGGCCGGGGTTGCAAACATTCAGGCGTGGCAGCCAGATAGGCTGGTCCCCGTAGGACACTGCCAGCGGACTGGGTATATCTGCTTCCCGTTCTTCTCACCTGAGTGCTACTGATTCCATCTTTGACGGCTACACTCTACTCAACCGGAACAATAAGTTGAACCTCAACTCATGGCACTTTGTGAAACTGTTGAGAACTAGAGCTCAGTTGTTTGGCACGCCACCACTGTCCATCCAGCACTCTGGACGGCACTGCCTACATCTGGCTCTAATTAGTCCATGGTTGTGTTCAGCCGAATGACCTCTGCCGGCAACACTCAGAATGAGGTTCTGAGTTATTGCAACATAGGAGCGTTTCACTGCTTTCAAGGCTTCTCAGGAAGAATTCCGGAATCTTGCTGCCGGCAGGCCTCCGGCTCTTCCGGGTGAACATCTCCTTGTAAATCCCCCGTGGTTTCTTGTACACCCGTGATATTTGGCCAGGTTATGCAGTTTGCATTGCTGCACAATTGTGCCTGCCTAGCTCGGCCGCGGTTGCAAACATTCACGTGTCGCAGCCAGAAAGGCTGGTCCCCGTAGGACGCTGCCAGCGGACTGGGTATATCTGCTTTCCGTTCTTCTCACCTAAGTGCTACTGATTCCATCTTTGACGGCTACACTCTACTCAATCGGCGCAGTAAGTTGAACCTCAACTTATGGCACTTTGTGAAAGTGATGACAACTAGAGATCAGTTGTTTGGCACGCCACCACTGTCCATCCAGCACTATGGACGGCACTGCCTACATCTGGCTCTAATTAGTCCATGGTTGTGTTCAGCCGAATGACCTCTGCCGGCAACACTCAGAATGAGGTTCTGAGTTATTGCAACATAGGATCTTTTCCCTGCTTACAAGGCTTCTCAGGAAGAGTTCCGGAATCTTGCTGCCCGCCGGCGTCTGGCTGTTCCGGGTGAACATCTCCTTGTAAATCCCCAGGGGTTTCTTGTACACCCGTGAAATTTGGCCAGGTTATGCAGTTTGCATTGCTGCACAATTGCGCCTGCCTAGCTCGGCCGCGGTTGCAAACATTCAGGCGTGGCAGCCAGATAGGCTGGTCCCCGAAGGACACTGCCAATGGACTGGCTATATCTGCTTCCCGTTCTTCTCACCTGAGTGCTACTGATTCCAGCTTTGACGGCTACACTCTACTTAACCGGAGCCGTAAGTTGAACCTCAACTTCTGGCACTTTGTGAAAGTGATGAGAACTAGAGCTCAGTTGTTTGGCACGCCACCACTGTCCATCTAGCACTATGGACGGCACTGCTTACATCTGGCTCTAATTAGTCCACGGTTGTGTTCAGCCGAATGACCTCTGCCGGGAACACTCAGAATGAGTTTCTGAGTTATTGCAACATAAGAGCGTTTCACTGCTTTCAAGGCTTCTCAGGAAGAATTCCGGAATCTTGCTGCCGGCAGGCCTCCGGCTGTTCCGGGTGAACATCTCCTTGTAAATCCCCCGTGGTTTCTTATACACCCGTGAAATTTGGCCAGGTTATACAGTTTGCATTGCTGCACAATTTCGCCTGCTTAGCTCGACCGCGCTTGCAAACATTCAGGCGTGGCAGCCAGATAGGCTAGTCCCCGTAGGACACTGCCAGAAGACTAGCTCTATCTGCTTCCCGTTCTTCTCACCTGAGTGCTACTGATTCCAGGTTTGACCGCTACACTCTACTCAACCGGAGCCGTAAGTTGAACCTCAACATAGGGCACTTTGTGAAACTGTTGAGAACTAGAGCTCAGTTGTTTGGCACGCCACCACTGTACATCCAGCACTATGGACGGCACTGCCTACGTCTGGCTCTAATTAGTCCACGGTTGTGTTCAGCCGAATGACCTCGGCCGGGGACACTCAGAATGATGTTCTGAGTTATTGCAACATAGGAGCGTTTCACTGCTTTCAAGGCTTCTCAGGAAGAATTACGGAATCTTGCTGCCGCCATGCCTCCGGCAGTTCCGGGTGAACCTCTCCTTGTCAATCCCCCGTGGTTTCTTGTACACCCGTGAAATTTGGCCAGGTTATGCAGTTTGCATTGCTGCACAATTGCGCCTGCCTAGCTCGGCCGCGTTTGCAAACATTCAGGCATGGCAGACAGATAGGCTGGTCCCCGTAGGACACTGCCAGCGGACTGGGTATATCTGCTTCCCGTTCTTCGAACCTGAGTGCTACTGATTCAAGCTTTGACCGCTACACTCTACTCAACCGGAGCAGTAAGTTGAACCTCAACTTATGGAATTTTGTGAAAGTGATGAGAACTAGAGCTCAGTTGTTTGGCACGCCACCACTGTCCATCCAGCACTATGGACGGCACTGACTACATCTGGCTCTAATTAGTCCACGGTTGTGTTCAGCCGAATGACCTCTGCCGGGAACACTGAGAATGAGGTTCTGAGTTATTGCAACATAGGAGCGTTTCACTGCTTTCAAGGCTTCTCAGGAAGAATTCCGGAATCTTGCTGCCGGCAGGCCTCCGGCTGTTCCGGGTGAACATCTCCTTTTAAATCCCCCGTGGTTTCTTGTACATCCGTGAAATTTGGCCAGGTTATGCAGTTTGCATTGCTGCACAATTCAGCCTGCTTAGCTCGGCCGCGCTTGCAAACATTCAAGCGTGGCAGCCAGATAGGCTGGTCCCCGTAGGACACTGCCAGCGGACTAGCTATATCTGCTTCACGTTCTTCTCACCTGAGTGCTACTGATTCCAGCTTTGACCGCTACACTCTACTCAACCGGAGCCGTAAGTTGAACCTCAACTTAGGGCACTTTGTGAAACTGTTGAGAACTAGAGCTCAGTTGTTTGGCACGCCACCACTGTCCATCCAGCACTATGGACGGCACTGCCTACATCTGGCTCTAATTAGTCCACGGTTGTGTTCAGCCGAATGACCTTGGCCGGGGACACTCAGAATGATGTTCTGAGTTATTGCAACATAGGAGCGTTTCACTGCTTTCATGGCTTCTCAGGAAGAATTCCGGAATCTTGCTGCTGTCAGGCCTCCGGCAGTTCCGGGTGAACATCTAATTGTAAATCCCCCGTGGTTTCTTGTACACCCGTGATATTTGGCCAGGTTATGCAGTTTGCATTGCTGCACAATTGTGCCTGCCTAGCTCGGCCGCGGTTGCAAACATTCACGTGTCGCAGCCAGATAGGCTGGTCCCCGTAGGACACTGCCAGCGGACTGGGTATATCTGCTTCCCGTTCTTCTCACCTGAGTGCTACTGATTCCATCTTTGACGGCTGCACTCTACTCAATCGGCGCAGTAAGTTGAACCTCAACTTAGGGCACTTTGTGAAACTGTTGAAAACTAGAGCTCAGTTGTTTGGCATGGCGCCACTGTCCATCCAGCACTATGGACGGCACTGACTACATCTGGCTCTAATTAGTCCACGGTTGTGTTCAGCCGAATGACCTCTGCCGGGAACACTGAGAATGAGGTTCTGAGTTATTGCAACATAGGAGCGTTTCACTGCTTTCAAGGCTTCTCAGGAAGAATTCCGGAATCTTGCTGCCGGCAGGCCTCCGGCTGTTCCGGGTGAACATCTCCTTTTAAATCCCCCTGGTTTCTTGTACATCCGTGAAATTTGGCCAGGTTATGCAGTTTGCATTGCTGCACAATTGTGCCTGGCTAGCTCGGCCGCGGTTGCAAACATTCACGTGTCGCAGCCAGATAGGCTGGTCCCCGTAGGACACTGCCAGCGGACTGGGTATATCTGCTTCCCGTTCTTCTCACCTGAGTGCTACTGATTCCATCTTTGACGGCTGCACTCTACTCAATCGGCGCAGTAAGTTGAACCTCAACTTAGGGCACTTTGTGAAACTGTTGAAAACTAGAGCTCAGTTGTTTGGCATGGCGCCACTGTCCATCCAGCACTATGGACGGCACTGCCTACATCTGGCTCTAATTAGTCCACGGTTGTGTTCAGCTGAATGACCTCTGCCGGGAACACTCAGAATGAGGTTCTGAGTTATTGCAACATAGGAGCGTTTCACTGCTTTCAAGGCTTCTCAGGAAGAATTCCGAAATCTTGCTGCCGGCAGGCCTCCGGCTCTTCCGGGTGAACATCTCCTTGTAAATCCCCCGTGGTTTCTTGTACACCCGTGAAATTTGGCCAGGTTATGCAGTTTGCATTGCTGCACAATTGCGCCTGCTTAGCTCGGCCGCGGTTGCAAACATTCAGGCGTGGCAGCCAGATAGGCTGGTCCCCGTAGGACACTGCCAATGGACTGGGTATATCTGCTTCCCGTTCTTCTCACCTGAGTGCTACTGATTCCAGCTTTGACGGCTACACTCTACTCAACCGGAGCAGTAAGTTTAACCTCTACGTATGGCACTTTGTGAAAGTGATGAGAACTAGAGCTCAGTTGTTTGGCACGCCACCACTGTCCATTTAGCACTATGGACGGCATTGCCTATATCTGGCTCTAATTAGTCCACGGTTGTGTTCAGCCGGATGACCTCTGCCGGGAACACTCAGAATGAGGTTCTGAGTTATTGCAACATAAGAGCGTTTCACTGCTTTCAAGGCTTCTCAGGCAGAATTCCGGAATCTTGCTGCCGGCAGGCCTCCGGCTCTTCCGGGTGAACATCTCTTTGTAAATCCCCCGTGGTTTCTTGTACACCCGTGAAATTTGGCCAGGTTGTGCAGTTTGCATTGCTGCACAATTGTGCCTGCCTAGCTCGGCCGCGGTTGCAAACATTCAGGCGTGGCAGCCTGATAGGCTGGTCCCCGGAGGACACTGCCAATGGACTGGGTATATCTGCTTCCCGTTCTTCTCACCTGAGTGCTACTGATTCCAGCTTTGACGGCTACACTCTACTCAACTGGAGCCGTAAGTTGAACCTCAACTTATGGCACTTTGTGAAAGTGATGAGAACTAGAGCTCAGTTGTTTGGCACGCCACCACTCTCCATCCAGCACTATGGACGGCACTGCCTACATCTGGCTCTAATTAGTCCACGGTTGTGTTCAGCCGAATGACCTCTGCCCGGAACACTCAGAATGAGGTTCTGAGTTATTGCAACATAGGAGCGTTTCACAGCTTTCAAGGCTTCTCAGGAAGAGTTCCGGAATCTTGCTGCCCGCCGGCGTCCGACTGTTCTGGGTGAACATCTCCTTGTAAATCCCCGGTGGTTTCTTGTACACCCGTGAAATTTGGCCAGGTTATGCAGTTTGAATTGCTGCACAATTGCGCCTGCCTAGCTCGGCCGCGGTTGCAAACATTCAGGCGTGGCAGCCAGATAGGCTGGTCCTCATAGGACACTGCCAGCGGACTGGGTATATCTGCTTCCCGTTCTTATCACCTGAGTGCTACTGATTCCAGCTTTGACGGCTACACTCTACTCAACCTGAGCAGTAAGTTGAACCTCAACTTATGGCACTTTGTGAAAGTGTTGAGAACTAGAGATCAGTAGTTTGGCACGCCACCACTGTCCATCCAGCACTATGGATGGCACTGCCTACATCTGGCTCTAATTAGTCCACGGTTGTGTTCAGCCGAATGACCTCTGCCGGGAACACTCAGAATGAAGTTCTGAGTTATTGCAACATAGGAGCGTTTCACTGCTTTCAAGGCTTCTCAGGAAGAGTTCCGGAATTTTGCTGCCCGCCGGCGTCCGGCTGTTCCGGGTGAACATCTCCTTGTAAATCCCCCGTGGTTTCTTGTACACCCTTGAAATCTGGCCAGGTTATGCAGTTTGCATTGCTGCACAATTGCGCCTGCCTATCTCAGCCTCGTTTGCAAATCTTCAGGCGTGGCAGCCAGATGGGCTGGTCCCCGTAGGACACTGCCAGCGGACTGGGTATATCTGCTTCCCGTTCTTCTCACCTGAGTGCTACTGATTCCAGCTTTGACCGCTAAACTCTACTCAACCGGAGCAGTAAGTTGAACCTCAACTTATGGCATTTTGTGAAAGTGATGAGAACTAGAGCTCAGTTGTTTGGCACGCCACCACTGTCCATCCAGCACTACGGACGGCACTGCCTACATCTGGCTCTAATTAGTCCACGGTTGTGTTCAGTCAAATGACCTCTGTCGGGAACACTCAGAATGAGGTTCTGAGTTATTGCAACATAGGTGCGTTTCACTACTTTCAAGGCTTCTCAGGAAGAGTTCCGGAATCTTGCTGCCCGCCGGCGTCCGGCTGTTCCGGGTGAACATCTCCTTGTAAATCCCCCGTGGTTTCTTGTACACCCGTGAAATTTGGCCAGGTTATGCAGTTTGCATTGCTGCACAATTGCGCCTGCCTAGCTCGGCCGGGGTTGCAAACATTCAGGCGTGGCAGCCAGATAGGCTAGTCCCCGTAGGACACTGCCAGCGGACTGGCTATATCTGCTTCACGTTCTTCTCACCTGAGTTCTACTGATTCCAGCTTTGACCGCTACACTCTACTCAACCGGAGCCATAAGTTGAACCTCAACTTAGGGAACTTTGTGAAACTGTTGAGAACTAGAGCTCAGTTGTTTGGCACGCCACCACTGTGCATCCAGCACTATGGACGGCACTGACTACATCTGGCTCTAATTAGTCCACGGTTGTGTTCAGCCGAATGACCTCTGCCGGGAACACTCAGAATGAGGTTCTGAGTTATTGCAACATAGGAGCGTTTCACTGCTTTCAAGGCTTCTCAGGAAGAATTCCGGAATCTTGCTGCCGGCAGGCCTCCGGCAGTTCCGGGTGAACATCTCATTGTAAATCCCCCGTGCTTTCTTGTACACCCTTGAAATTTGACCAGGTTATACAGTTTGCATTGCTGCACAATTCCACCTGCTTAGCTCGGCCGCGCTTGCAAACATTCAGGCGTGGCAGCCAGATAGGCTAGTCCCCGTAGGACACTGCCAGCGGACTGGCTATATCTGCTTCACGTTCTTCTCACCTGAGTGCTACTGATTCCAGCTTTGAGGGCTACACTCTACTCAACCGGAGCAGTAAGTTGAACCTCTACTCATGGCACTTTGTGAAACAGTGGAGAACTAGAGCTCAGTTGTTTGGCACGCCACCACTGTCCATCCAGCACTATGGACGGCACTGCATACATCTGGCTCTAATTAGTCCCTGGTTGTGTTCAGCTGAATGATCTCTGCCAGGAACACTCAGAATGAGGTTCTGAGTTATTGCAACATAGGAGCGTTTCACTGCTTTCAAGGCTTCTCAGGAAGAATTCCGGAATCTTACTGCCGGCAGGCCTCCGGCAGTTCCGGGTGAACATCTCCTTGTAAATCCCCCGTGGTTTCTTGTATACCCTTGAAATTTGACCAGGTTATGCAGTTTGCATTGCTGCACAATTACGCCTGCCTAGCTCGGCCGCGGTTGCAAACATTCAGGCGTGGCATCCAGATAGGCTGGTCCCCGTAGGACACTGCCAGCGGACTGGGTATATCTGCTTCCCGTTCTTCTCACCTGAGTGCTACTGATTCCAGCTTTGACGGCTACACTCTACTCAACCGGAGCAATAAGTTGAACCTCAACTTATGGCACTTTGTGAAAGTGATGAGAACTAGAGCTCAGTTGTTTGGCACGCCACCACTGTCCATCCAGCACTATGGACGGCACTGCCTACATCTGGCTCTAATTAGTCCATGGTTGTGTTCAGCCGAATGACCTCTGCCAGGAACACTCAGAATGATGTTCTGAGTTATTGCAACATAGGAGCGTTTCACTGCTTTCAAGGCTTCTCAGGAAGAACTACGGAATCTTGCTGCCGGCAGGCCTCCGGCAGTTCCGGGTGAACATCTCCTTGTAAATCCCCCGTGGTTTCTTGTACACCCGTGATATTTGGCCAGGTTATGCAGTTTGCATTGCTGCACAATTGTGCCTGGCTAGCTCGGCCGCGGTTGCAAACATTCACGTGTCGCAGCCAGATAGGCTGGTCCCCGTAGGACACTGCCAGCGGACTGGGTATATCTGCTTCCCGTTCTTCTCACCTGAGTGCTACTGATTCCATCTTTGATGGCTACACTCTACTCAACCGGAGCAGTAAGTTGAACCTCAACTTATGGCACTTTGTGAAACTGTTGAGAACTAGAGCTCAGTTGTTTGGCACGCCACCACTGTGCATCCAGCACTATGGACGGCACTGCCTACATCTGGCTCTAATTAGTCCATGGTTGTGTTCAGCCGAATGACCTCTGCCGGGAACACTCAGAATGAGGTTCTGAGTTATTGCAACATAGGAGCGTTTCACTGCTTTCAAGGCTTCTCAGGAAGAATTCAGGAATCTTACTGCCGGCAGGCCTCCAGCAGTTCTGGGTGAACATCTCCTTGTAAATCCCCCGTGGTTTTTTGTACACCCTTGAAATTTGACCAGGTTATGCAGTTTGCATTGCTGCACAATTACGCCTGCCTAGCTCGGCCGCGGTTGCAAACATTCAGGCGTTGCAGCCAGATAGGCTGGTCCCCGTAGGACACTGCCAGCGGACTGGGTATATCTGCTTCCCGTTCTTCTCACCTGAGTGCTACTGATTCCAGCTTTGACGGCTACACTCTACTCAACGGGAGCAGTGAGTTGAACCTCAACTTATGGCACTTTGTGAAAGTGATGAGAACTAGAGCTCAGTTGTTTGGCACGCCACCAGTGTCCATCCAGCACTATGGACGGCACTGCCTACATCTGGCTCTAATTAGTCCATGGTTGTGTTCAGCCGAATGACCACTGCCGGGAACACTCAGAATGATGTTCTGAGTTATTGCAACATAGGAGCGTTTCACTGCTTTCAAGGCTTCTCAGGAAGAATTCTGGAATCTTGCTGCCGGCATGCCTCCGGCAGTTCCGGGTGAACATCTCCTTGTAAATCCCCCGTGGTTTCTTGTACACCCGTGAAATCTGTCCAGGTTATGCAGTTTGAATTGCTGCACAATTGTGCCTGCCTAGCTCGGCCGCGGTTGCAAACATTAAGGCGTGGCAGCCAGATAGGCTGGTCCCCGTAGGACACTGCCAGCGGACTGGGTATATCTGCTTCCCGTTCTTCTCACCTGAGTGCTACTGATTCCAGCTTTGACGGCTACACTCTACTCAACCCGAGCAATAAGTTGAACCTCAACTTATGGCACTTTGTGAAAGTGTTGAGAACTACAGCTCAGTTGTTTGGCACGCCACCACTCTCCATCCAGCACTATGGACGGCACTCCCTACATATGGCTCTAATTAGTCCACGGTTGTGTTCAGCCGAATAATTTCTGCCGGAACACTCAGAATGAGGTTCTGAGTTATTGCAACATAGGAGCGTTTCACTGCTTTCAAGGCTTCTCAGGAAGAATTCCGGAATCTTGCTGCCGGCAGGCCTCCGGCTGTTCCGGGTGAACATCTCCTTGTAAATTTCCCGTGGTTTATTGTACACCCATGAAATCTGGCTAGGTTATGTAGTTTGCATTGCTGCACAATTGCGCCTGCCTAGCTCGGCCGCGGTTTCAAACATTCAGGTGTTTCAGCCAGATAGGCTGGTCCCCGAAGGACACTGCCAGCGGACTGGGTATATCTGCTTCCCGTTCTTCTCACCTGAGTGCTACTGAGTCCAGGTTTGACCGCTACACTCTACTCAACGGGAGCAGTAAGTTGAACCTCAACTTAGGGCATTTTGTGAAACTGTTGAGAACTAGAGCTCAGTTGTTTGGCACGCCACCACTGTCCATCCAGCACTATGGACGGCACTGCCTACATCTGGCTCTAATTAGTCCACGGTTGTGTTCAGCCGAATGACCTCTGCCGGGAACACTCAGAATGAGGTTCTGAGTTATTGCAACATAGGAGCGTTTCACTGCTTTCAGGGCTTCTCAGGAAGAATTCCGGAATCTTGCTGCCAGCAGGCCTCCGGCTGTTCCGGGTGAACATCTCCTTGTAAATCCCCCGTGGTTTCTTGTACATCCGTGATATTTGGCCAGGTTATGCAGTTCGCATTGCTGCACAATTGCGCCTGCCTAACTCGGATGCGGTTGCAAACATTCAGGCGTGGCAGCCAGATACGCTGGTCCCCGTAGGACACTGCCAGCGGACTGGGTATATCTGCTTCCCGTTCTTCTCACCTGAGTGCTACTGATTCCATCTTTGACGGCTACACTCTACTCAATCGGCGCAGTAAGTTGAACCTCAACTTATGGCACTTTGTGAAAGTGATGAGAACTAGAGATCAGTTGTTTTGCAAGCCACCACTGTCTATCCAGCACTATGGACGGCACTCCCTACATCTGGCTCTAATTAGTCCACGGTTGTGTTCAGCCGAATGACCTCTGCCGGGAACACTCAGAATGAGGTTCTGAGTTATTGCAACATAGGAGCGTTTCACTGCTTTCAAGGCTTCTCAGGAATAATTCCGGAATCTTGCTGCCGGCAGGCCTCCGGCTCTTCCGGGTGAACATCTTGTAAATCCCCCGTGGTTTCTTGTACATCCGTGAAATTTGGCCAGGTTATGCAGTTTGCATTGCTGCACAATTGCGCCTGCCTACCTCGGCCGGGGTTGCAAACATTCAGGCGTGGCAGCCAGATAGGCTGGTCCCCGTAGGACAATGCCAGCGGACTGGGTATATCTGCTTCCCGTTCTTCTCACCTGAGTGCTAGTGATTCCAGCTTTGACGACTACACTCTACTCAACCGGAGCAGTAAGTTGAACCTCAACTTATGGCACTTTGTGAAACTGTTGAGAACTAGAGCTCAGTTGTTTGGCACGCGCCCACTCTCCATCCAGCCCTATGGACGGCACTGCCTACATCTGGCTCTAATTAGTCCACGGTTGTGTTCAGACGAATGACCTCTGCCTGGAACACTCAGAATGAGGTTCTGAGTTATTGCAACATAGGAGCGCCTACTGCTTTCAAGGCTTCTCAGGAAGAATTCTGGAATCTTGCTGCCGCAGGCCTCCGGCTGTTCCGGGTGAACATCTCCTTGTATATCCCATGTGCTTTCTTGTACACCCTTGAAATTTGGCCAGGTTTTAAAGTTTGCATTGCTGCACAATTCCGCCTGTTTAGCTCGACCGCGCTTGCAAACATTCAGGCGTGGCAGCCAGATAGGCTAGTCCCCGTAGGACACTGCCAGCGGACTGGCTATATCTGCTTCACGTTCTTCTAACCTGAGTGCTACTGATTCCAGCTATGACCGCTACACTCTACTCAACCGGAGCCGTAAGTTGAACCTCAACTTAGGGCACTTTGTGAAACTGTTGAAAACTAGAGCTCAGTTGTTTGGCATGCCACCACTGTCCATCCAGCACTATGGACGGCACTGCCTACATCTGGCTTTAATTAGTCCACGGTTGTGTTCAGCTGAATGACCTCTGCCGGGAACACTCAGAATGAGGTTCTGAGTTATTGCAACATAGGAGCGTTTCACTGCTTTCAAGGCTTCTCAGGAAGAATTCCGGAATCTTGCTGCCGGCAGGCCTCCGGCTCTTCCGGGTGAACATCTCCTTGTAAATCCCCCGTGGTTTCTTGTACATCCGTGAAATTTGGCCAGGTTATGCAGTTTGCATTGCTGCACAATTGCGCCTGCCTACCTCCACCGCGGTTGCAAATATTCAGGCGTGGCAGCCAGATAGGCTGGTCCCCGTAGGACACTGCCAGCGGACTGGCTATATCTCCTTCACGTTCTTCTCACCTGAGTGCTACTGATTCCAGCTTTGACCGCTACACTCTACTCAACCGGAGCCGTAAGTTGAACCTCAACTTAGGGCACTTTGTGAAACTGTTGAGAACTAGAGCTCAGTTGTTTGGCACGCCACCACTGTCCATCCAGCACTATGGACGGCACTGCCTACATCTGGCTCTAATTAGTCCATGGTTGTGTTCAGCCGAATGACCTCTTCCGGGAACACTCAGAATGAGGTTCTGAGTTATTGCAACATAGGAGCGTTTCACTGCTTTCAAGGCTTCTCAGGAAGAATTCCGGACTCTTACTGCCGGCAGGCCTCCGGCAGTTCCGGGTGAACATCTCCTTGTAAATCCCCCGTGGTTTCTTGTACACCCTTGAAATTTGACCAGGTTATGCAGTTTGCAGTGCTGCACAATTACGCCTGCCTAGCTCCGCCGCGGTTGCAAACATTCAGGCGTGGCAGCCAGATAGGCTGGTCCCCGTAGGACACTGCCAGCGGACTGGGTATATCTGCTTCCCGTTCTTCTCACCTGAGTGCTACTGATTCCAGCTTTGACGGCTACACTCTACTCAACGGGAGCAGTAAGTTGAACCTCAACTTATGGCACTTTGTGAAAGTGATGAGAACTAGAGCTCAGTTGTTTGGCACGCCACCACTGTCCATCCAGCACTATGGACGGCACTGCCTACATCTGGCTCTAATTAGTCCATGGTTGTGTTCAGCCGAATGACCTCTGCCGGGAACACTCAGAATGATGTTCTGAGTTATTGCAACATAGGAGCGTTTCACTGCTTTCAAGGCTTCTCAGGAAGAATTCCGGAACCTTGCTGCCAGCTGGCCTCCGGCTGTTCCGGGTGAACATCTCCTTGTAAATCCCCCGTGGTTTCTTGTACACCCGTGAAATTTGGCCAGGTTATGCAGTTTGCATTGCTGCACAATTGCGCCTGCCTAGCTCGGCCACGGTTGCAAATATGCAGGCGTGGCAGCCAGATAGGCTGGTCCCCGTAGGACACTGCCAGCGGACTGGGTATATCTGCTTCCCGTTCTTCTCACCTGAGTGCTACTGATTCCAGGTTTGACGGCTACACTCTACTCAACCGGAGCAGTAAGTTGAACTTCAACTTGGGGCACTTTGTGAAAGTGATGAGAACTAGAGCTCAGTTGTTTGGCACGCCACCACTGTCCATCCAGCACTATGGACTGCACTGCCTACATCTGGCTCTAATTAGTCGACGGTTGTGTGCAGACGAATGACCTCTGCGGGGAACACTCAGAATGATGTTCTGAGTTATTGCAACATAGGAGCGTTTCACTGCTTTCAAGGCTTCTCAGGAAGAATTCCGGAATCTTGCTGCCGGCATGCCTCCGGCAGTTCCGGGTGAACATCTCCTTGTAAATCCCCCGTGGTTTCTTGTACACCCGTGAAATCTGTCCAGGTTATGCAGTTTGAATTGCTGCACAATTGTGCCTGCCTAGCTCGGCCGCGGTTGCAAACATTCACGTGTCGCAGCCAGAAAGGCTAGTCCCCGTAGGACACTGCCAGCGGACTGGGTATATCTGCTTCCCGTTCTTCTCACCTGAGTGCTACTGATTCCATCTTTGACGGCTACACTCTACTCATTCGGCGCAGTAAGTTGAACCTCAACTTATGGCACTTTGTGAAAGTGATGTGAACTAGAGATCAGTTGTTTGGCACGCCACCACTGTCCATCCAGCACTATGGACGGCACTCCCTACATCTGGCTCTAATTAGTCCATGGTTGTGTTCAGCCGAATGACCTCTGCCGGCAACACTCAGAATGAGGTTCTGAGTTATTGCAACATAGGAGCGTTTCACTGCTTTCAAGGCTTCTCAGGAAGAATTCCGGAATCTTGCTGCCGGCAGGCCTCCGGCTCTTCAGGGTGAACATCTTGTAAATCCCCCGTGGTTTCTTGTACATCCGTGAAATTTGGCCAGGTTATGCAGTTTGCATTGCTGCACAATTGCGCCTGCCTACCTCGGCCGCGGTTGCAAACATTCAGGCGTGGCAGCCAGATAGGCTGGTCCCCGTAGGACACTGCCAGCGGACTGGGTATATCTGCTTCCCGTTCTTCTCACCTGAGTGCTACTGATTCCATCTTTGACGGCTACACTCTACTCAACCGGAACAATAAGTTGAACCTCAACTCATGGCACTTTGTGAAACTGTTGAGAACTAGAGCTCAGTTGTTTGGCACGCCACCACTGTCCATCCAGCACTCTGGACGGCACTGCCTACATCTGGCTCTAATTAGTCCATGGTTGTGTTCAGCCGAATGACCTCTGCCGGCAACACTCAGAATGAGGTTCTGAGTTATTGCAACATAGGAGCGTTTCACTGCTTTCAAGGCTTCTCAGGAAGAATTCCGGAATCTTGCTGCCGGCAGGCCTCCGGCTCTTCCGGGTGAACATCTCCTTGTAAATCACCCGTGGTTTCTTGTACACCCGTGAAATTTGGCCAGGTTATGCAGTTTTCATTGCTGCACAATTGCGCCTGCCTAGCTCGGCCGCGGTTGCAAACATTCAGGCGTGGCAGCCAGATAGGCTGGTCCCCGTAGGACAGTGCCAATGGACTGGGTATCTCTGCTTCCCGTTCTTCTCACCTGAGTGCTACTGATTCCAGCTTTGACGGCTACACTCTACTTAACCGGAGCCGTAAGTTGAACCTCAACTTATGGCACTTTGTGAAAGTGATGAGAACTAGAGCTAAGTTGTTTGGCACGCCACCACTGTCCATCCAGCACTATGGACGGCACTGCTTACATCTGGCTCTAATTAGTCCACGGTTGTGTTCAGCCGAATGATTTCTGCCGGAACACTCATAATGAGGTTCTGAGTTATTGCAACATAGGAGCGTTTCACTGCTTTCAAGGCTTCTCAGGAAGAATTCCGGAATCTTGCTGCCGGCAGGCCTCCGGCTGTTCCGGGTGAACATCTCCTTGTAAATTTCCCGTGGTTTCTTGTACATCCGTGATATTTGGCCAGGTTATGCAGTTCGCATTGCTGCACAATTGCGCCTGCCTAACTCGGATGCGGTTGCAAACATTCAGGCGTGGCAGCCAGATAGGCTGGTCCCCGTAGGACACTGCCAGCAGACTGGGTATATCTGCTTCCCGTTCTTCTCACCTGAGTGCTACTGATTCCAGCTTTGACGGCTACACTCTACTCAACCGGAGCCGTAAGTTGAACCTCAACTTAGGGCACTTTGTGAAACTGTTGAGAACTAGAGCTCAGTTGTTTGGCACGCCACCACTGTCCATCCAGCACTATGGACGGCACTGCCTACATCTGGCTCTAATTAGTCCACGGTTGTGTTCAGCCGAATGACCTTGGCCGGGGACACTCAGAATGATGTTCTGAGTTATTGCAACATAGGAGCGTTTCACTGCTTTCAAGGCTTCTCAGGAAGAATTCCGGAATCTTGCTGCGGGCAGGCCTCCGGCAGTTCCGGGTGAACATCTCCTTGTAAATCCCCCGTGGTTTCTTGTACACCCGTGATATTTGGCCAGGTTATGCAGTTTGCATTGCTGCACAATTGTGCCTGCCTAGCTCGGCCGCGGTTGCAAACATTCACGTGTCGCAGCTAGAAAGGCTGGTCCCCGTAGGACGCTGCCAGCGGACTGGGTATATCTGCTTCCCGTTCTTCTCACCTGAGTGCTACTGATTCCAGCTTTGACGGCTACACTCTACTCAATCGGCGCAGTAAGTTGAACCTCAACTTATGGCACTTTGTGAAAGTGATGAGAACTAGAGATCAGTTGTTTGGCACGCCACCACTGTCCATCCAGCACTATGGACGGCACGCCTACATCTGGCTCTAATTAGTCCACGGTTGTGTTCAGCCGAATGACCTCTGCCGGGAACACTCAGAATGAGGTTTCTGAGTTATTGCAACATAGGAGCGTTTCACTGCTTTCAAGGCTTCTCAGGAAGAATTCCGGAATCTTGCTGCCGCCAGGCCTCCGGCTCTTCAGGGTGAACATCTTGTAAATCCCCCGTGGTTTCTTGTACATCCGTGAAATTTGGCCAGGTTATGCAGTTTGCATTGCTGCACAATTGCGCCTGCCTAGCTCGGCCGCGGTTGCAAACATTCAGGCGTGGCAGCCAGATAGGCTGGTCCCCGTAGGACACTGCCAGCGGACTGGGTATATCTGCTTCCCGTTCTTCTCACCTGAGTGCTACTGATTCCACCTTTGACGGCTACACTCTACTCAACCGGAACAATAAGTTGAACCTCAACTCATGGCACTTTGTGAAACTGTTGAGAACTAGAGCTCAGTTGTTTGGCACGCCACCACTGTCCATCCAGCACTATGGACGGCACTGCCTACATCTGGCTCTAATTAGTCCATGGTTGTGTTCAGCCGAATGACCTCTGCCGGCAACACTCAGAATGAGGTTCTGAGTTATTGCAACATAGGATCTTTTCCCTGCTTACAAGGCTTCTCAGGAAGAGTTCCGGAATCTTGCTGCCCGCCGGCGTCTGGCTGTTCCGGGTGAACATCTCCTTGTAAATCCCCAGGGGTTTCTTGTACACCCGTGAAATTTGGCCAGGTTATGCAGTTTGCATTGCTGCACAATTGCGCCTGCCTAGCTCGGCCGCGGTTGCAAACATTCAGGCGTGGCAGCCAGATAGGCTGGTCCCCGAAGGACACTGCCAATGGACTGGCTATATCTGCTTCCCGTTCTTCTCACCTGAGTGCTACTGATTCCAGCTTTGACGGCTACACTCTACTTAACCGGAGCCGTAAGTTGAACCTCAACTTATGGCACTTTGTGAAAGTGATGAGAACTAGAGCTCAGTTGTTTGGCACGCCACCACTGTCCATCTAGCACTATGGACGGCACTGCTTACATCTGGCTCTAATTAGTCCACGGTTGTGTTCAGCCGAATGACCTCTGCCGGGAACACTCAGAATGAGTTTCTGAGTTATTGCAACATAAGAGCGTTTCACTGCTTTCAAGGCTTCTCAGGAAGAATTCCGGAATCTTGCTGCCGGCAGGCCTCCGGCTGTTCCGGGTGAACATCTCCTTGTAAATCCCCCGTGGTTTCTTGTACACCCGTGAAATTTGGCCAGGTTATACAGTTTGCATTGCTGCACAATTTCGCCTGCTTAGCTCGGCCGCGCTTGCAAACATTCAGGCGTGGCAGCCAGATAGGCTAGTCCCCGTAGGACACTGCCAGAAGACTAGATCTATCTGCTTCCCGTTCTTCTCACCTGAGTGCTACTGATTCCAGCTTTGACCGCTACACTCTACTCAACCGGAGCCGTAAGTTGAACCTCAACATAGGGCACTTTGTGAAACTGTTGAGAACTAGAGCTCAGTTGTTTGGCACGCCACCACTGTACATCCAGCACTATGGACGGCACTGCCTACGTCTGGCTCTAATTAGTCCACGGTTGTGTTCAGCCGAATGACCTCGGCCGGGGACACTCAGAATGATGTTCTGAGTTATTGCAACATAGGAGCGTTTCACTGCTTTCAAGGCTTCTCAGGAAGAATTACGGAATCTTGCTGCCGCCATGCCTCCGGCAGTTCCGGGTGAACCTCTCCTTGTCAATCCCCCGTGGTTTCTTGTACACCCGTGAAATTTGGCCAGGTTATGCAGTTTGCATTGCTGCACAATTGCGCCTGCCTAGCTCGGCCTCGTTTGCAAACATTCAGGCATGGCAGACAGATAGGCTGGTCCCCGTAGGACACTGCCAGCGGACTGGGTATATCTGCTTCCCGTTCTTCGAACCTGAGTGCTACTGATTCCACCTTTGACGGCTACACTCTACTCAACCGGAGCAGTAAGTTGAACCTCAACTTATGGAATTTTGTGAAAGTGATGAGAACTAGAGCTCAGTTGTTTGGCACGCCACCACTTTCCATCCAGCACTATGGACGGCACTGACTACATCTGGCTCTAATTAGTCCACGGTTGTGTTCAGCCGAATGACCTCTGCCGGGAACACTGAGAATGAGGTTCTGAGTTATTGCAACATAGGAGCGTTTCACTGCTTTCAAGGCTTCTCAGGAAGAATTCCGGAATCTTGCTGCCTGCAGGCCTCCGGCTGTTCCGGGTGAACATCTCCTTGTAAATCCCCCGTGGTTTCTTGTACATCCGTGAAATTTGGCCAGGTTATGCAGTTTGCATTGCTGCACAATTCAGCCTGCTTAGCTCGGCCGCGCTTGCAAACATTCAAGCGTGGCAGCCAGATAGGCTGGTCCCCGTAGGACACTGCCAGCGGACTATCTATATCTGCTTCACGTTCTTCTCACCTGAGTGCTACTGATTCCAGCTTTGACAGCTACACTCTACTCAACCGGAGCCGTAAGTTGAACCTCAACTTAGGGCACTTTGTGAAACTGTTGAGAACTAGCGCTCAGTTGTTTGGCACGCCACCACTGTCCATCCAGCACTATGGACGGCACTGCCTACATCTGGCTCTAATTAGTCCACGGTTGTGTTCAGCCGAATGACCTTGGCCGGGGACACTCAGAATGATGTTCTGAGTTATTGCAACATAGGAGCGTTTCACTGCTTTCATGGCTTCTCAGGAAGAATTCCGGAATCTTGCTGCTGTCAGGCCTCCGGCAGTTCCGGGTGAACATCTAATTGTAAATCCCCCGTGGTTTCTTGTACACCCGTGATATTTGGCCAGGTTATGCAGTTTGCATTGCTGCACAATTGTGCCTGCCTAGCTCGGCCGCGGTTGCAAACATTCACGTGTCGCAGCCAGATAGGCTGGTCCCCGTAGGACACTGCCAGCGGACTGGGTATATCTGCTTACCGTTCTTCTCACCTGAGTGCTACTGATTCCATCTTTGACGGCTGCACTCTACTCAATCGGCACAGTAAGTTGAATCTCAACTTAGGGCACTTTGTGAAACTGTTGAAAACTAGAGCTCAGTTGTTTGGCATGGCGCCACTGTCCATCCAGCACTATGGACGGCACTGACTACATCTGGCTCTAATTAGTCCACGGTTGTGTTCAGCCGAATGACCTCTGCCGGGAACACTGAGAATGAGGTTCTGAGTTATTGCAACATAGGAGCGTTTCACTGCTTTCAAGGCTTCTCAGGAAGAATTCCGGAATCTTGCTGCCGGCAGGCCTCCGGCTGTTCCGGGTGAACATCTCCTTTTAAATCCCCCGTGGTTTCTTGTACATCCGTGAAATTTGGCCAGGTTATGCAGTTTGCATTGCTGCACAATTCAGCCTGCTTAGCTTGGCCGCGCTTGCAAACATTCAAGCGTGGCAGCCAGATAGGCTGGTCCCCGTAGGACACTGCCAGCGGACTAGCTATATCTGCTTCACGTTCTTCTCACCTGAGTGCTACTTATTCCAGCTTTGACCGCTACACTCTACTCAACCGGAGCCGTAAGTTGAACCTCAACTTAGGGCACTTTGTGAAACTGTTGAGAACTAGAGCTCAGTTGTTTGGCACGCCACCACTGTCCATCCAGCACTATGGACGGCACTGCCTACATCTGGCTCTAATTAGTCCACGGTTGTGTTCAGCCGAATGACCTTGGCCGGGGACACTCAGAATGATGTTCTGAGTTATTGCAACATAGGAGCGTTTCACTGCCTTCATGGCTTCTCAGGAAGAATTCCGGAATCTTGCTGCCGTCAGGCCTCCGGCAGTTCCGGGTGAACATCTAATTGTAAATCCCCCGTGGTTTCTTGTACACCCGTGATATTTGGCCAGGTTATGCAGTTTGCATTGCTGCACAATTGTGCCTGCCTAGCTCGGCCGCGGTTGCAAACATTCACGTGTCGCAGCCAGATAGGCTGGTCCCCGTAGGACACTGCCAGCGGACTGGGTATATCTGCTTCCCGTTCTTCTCACCTGAGTGCTACTGATTCCATCTTTGACGGCTGCACTCTACTCAATCGGCGCAGTAAGTTGAACCTCAACTTAGGGCACTTTGTGAAACTGTTGAAAACTAGAGTTCAGTTGTTTGGCATGGCGCCACTGTCCATCCAGCACTATGGACGGCACTGCCTACATCTGGCTCTAATTAGTCCACGGTTGTGTTCAGCTGAATGACCTCTGCCGGGAACACTCAGAATGAGGTTTTAAGTTATTGCAACATAGGAGCGTTTCACTGCTTTCAAGGCTTCTCAGGAAGAATTCCGAAATCTTGCTGCCGGCAGGCCTCCGGCTCTTCCGGGTGAACATCTCCTTGTAAATCCCCCGTGGTTTCTTGTACACCCGTGAAATTTGGTCAGGTTATGCAGTTTGCATTGCTGCACAATTGCGCCTGCTTAGCTCGGCCGCGGTTGCAAACATTCAGGCGTGGCAGCCAGATAGGCTGGTCCCCGTAGGACACTGCCAATGGACTGGGTATATCTGCTTCCCGTTCTTCTCACCTGAGTGCTACTGATTCCAGCTTTGACGGCTACACTCTACTCAACCGGAGCAGTAAGTTTAACCTCTACGTATGGCACTTTGTGAAAGTGATGAGAACTAGAGCTCAGTTGTTTGGCACGCCACCACTGTCCATTTAGCACTATGGACGGCACTGCCTACATCTGGCTCTAATTAGTCCACGGTTGTGTTCAGCCGGATGACCTCTGCCGGGAACACTCAGAATGAGGTTCTGAGTTATTGCAACATAAGAGCGTTTCACTGCTTTCAAGGCTTCTCAGGCAGAATTCCGGAATCTTGCTGCCGGCAGGCCTCCGGCTCTTCCGGGTGAACATCTCTTTGTAAATCCCCCGTGGTTTCTTGTACACCCGTGAAATTTGGCCAGGTTGTGCAGTTTGCATTGCTGCACAATTGTGCCTGCCTAGCTCGGCCGCGGTTGCAAACATTCAGGCGTGGCAGCCTGATAGGCTGGTCCCCGGAGGACACTGCCAATGGACTGGGTATATCTGCTTCCCGTTCTTCTCACCTGAGTGCTACTGATTCCAGCTTTGACGGCTACACTCTACTCAACCGGAGCCGTAAGTTGAACCTCAACTTATGGCACTTTGTGAAACTGTTGAGAACTAGAGCTCAGTTGTTTGGCACGCCACCACTCTCCATCCAGCACTATGGACGGCTCTGCCTACATCTGGCTCTAATTAGTCCACGGTTGTGTTCAGCCGAATGACCTCTGCCCGGAACACTCAGAATGAGGTTCTGAGTTATTGCAACATAGGAGCGTTTCACAGCTTTCAAGGCTTCTCAGGAAGAGTTCCGGAATCTTGCTGCCCGCCGGCGTCCGACTGTTCTGGGTGAACATCTCCTTGTAAATCCCCGGTGGTTTCTTGTACACCCGTGAAATTTGGCCAGGTTATGCAGTTTGCATTGCTGCACAATTGCGCCTGCCTAGCTCGGCCGCGGTTGCAAACATTCAGGCGTGGCAGCCAGATAGGCTGGTCCTCATAGGACACTGCCAGCGGACCGGGTATATCTGCTTCCCGTTCTTATCACCTGAGTGCTACTGATTCCAGCTTTGACGGCTACACTCTACTCAACCTGAGCAGTAAGATGAACCTAAACTTATGGCACTTTGTGAAAGTGTTGAGAACTAGAGATCAGTAGTTTGGCACGCCACCACTGTCCATCCAGCACTATGGATGGCACTGCCTACATCTGGCTCTAATTAGTCCACGGTTGTGTTCAGCCGAATGACCTCTGCCGAGAACACTCAGAATGAAGTTCTGAGTTATTGCAACATAGGAGCGTTTCACTGCTTTCAAGGCTTCTCAGGAAGAGTTCCGGAATTTTGCTGCCCGCCGGCGTCCGGCTGTTCCGGGTGAACATCTCCTTGTAAATCCCCCGTGGTTTCTTGTACACCCTTGAAATCTGGCCAGGTTATGCAGTTTGCATTGCTGCACAATTGCGCCTGCCTATCTCGGCCTCGTTTGCAAATCTTCAGGCGTGGCAGCCAGATGGGCTGGTCCCCGTAGGACACTGCCAGCGGACTGGGTATATCTGCTTCCCGTTCTTCTCACCTGAGTGCTACTGATTCCAGCTTTGACCGCTAAACTCTACTCAACCGGAGCAGTAAGTTGAACCTCAACTTATGGCATTTTGTGAAAGTGATGAGAACTAGAGCTCAGTTGTTTGGCACGCCACCACTGTCCATCCAGCACTATGGACGGCACTGCCTACATCTGGCTCTAATTAGTCCACGGTTGTGTTCAGTCAAATGACCTCTGTCGGGAACACTCAGAATGAGGTTCTGAGTTATTGCAACATAGGTGCGTTTCACTACTTTCAAGGCTTCTCAGGAAGAGTTCCGGAATCTTGCTGCCCGCCGGCGTCCGGCTGTTCCGGGTGAACATCTCCTTGTAAATCCCCCGTGGTTTCTTGTACACCCGTGAAATTTGGCCAGGTTATGCAGTTTGCATTGCTGCACAATTGCGCCTGCCTAGCTCGGCCGGGGTTGCAAACATTCAGGCGTGGCAGCCAGATAGGCTAGTCCCCGTAGGACACTGCCAGTGGACTGGCTATATCTGCTTCACGTTCTTCTCACCTGAGTTCTACTGATTCCAGCTTTGACCGCTACACTCTACTCAACCGGATCCATAAGTTGAACCTCAACTTAGGGAACTTTGTGAAACTGTTGAGAACTAGAGCTCAGTTGTTTGGCACGCCACCACTGTGCATCCAGCACTATGGACGGCACTGACTACATCTGGCTCTAATTAGTCCACGGTTGTGTTCAGCCGAATGACCTCTGCCGGGAACACTCAGAATGAGGTTCTGAGTTATTGCAACATAGGAGCGTTTCACTGCTTTCAAGGCTTCTCAGGAAGAATTCCGGAATCTCGCTGCCGGCAGGCCTCCGGCAGTTCCGGGTGAACATCTCATTGTAAATCCCCCGTGGTTTCTTGTACACCCTTGAAATTTGACCAGGTTATACAGTTTGCATTGCTGCACAATTCCACCTGCTTAGCTCGGCCGCGCTTGCAAACATTCAGGCGTGGCAGCCAGATAGGCTAGTCCCCGTAGGACACTGCCAGCGGACTTGCTATATCTGCTTCACGTTCTTCTCACCTGAGTGCTACTGATTCCAGCTTTGAGGGCTACACTCTACTCAACCGGAGCAGTAAGTTGAACCTCTACTCATGGCACTTTGTGAAACAGTGGAGAACTAGAGCTCAGTTGTTTGGCACGCCACCACTGTCCATCCAGCACTATGGACGGCACTGCCTACATCTGGCTCTAATTAGTCCATGGTTGTGTTCAGCTGAATGATCTCTGCCGGGAACACTCAGAATGAGGTTCTGAGTTATTGCAACATAGGAGCGTTTCACTGCTTTCAAGGCTTCTCAGGAAGAATTCCGGAATCTTGCTGCCGGCAGGCCTCCGGCTCTTCCTGGTGAACATCTCCGTGTAAATCCCCCGTGGTTTCTTGTACATCCGTGAAATTTGGCCAGGTTATGCAGTTTGCATTGCTGCACAATTGCGCCTGCCTACCTCGGCCGCGGTTGCAAACATTCAGGCGTGGCAGCCAGATAGGCTGGTCCCCGTAGGACACTGCCAGCGGACTGGGTATATCTGCTTCCCGTTCTTCTCACCTGAGTGCTACTGATTCCAGCTTTGACGGCTACACTCTACTCAACCGGAGCAGTAAGTTGAACCTCAACTTATGGCACTTTGTGAAAGTGATTAGAACTAGAGCTCAGTTATTTGGCACGCCACCACTGTCCATCCAGCCCTATGGACGGCACTGCCTACATCTGGCTCTAATTAGTCCACGGTTGTGTTCAGCCGAATGACCTCTGCCGGGAACACTCAGAATGAGGTTCTGAGTTATTGCAACATAGGAGCGTTTCACTGCTTTCAAGGCTTCTCAGGAAGAATTCCGGAATCTTGCTGCCGGCAGGCCTCCGGCTCTTCCGGGTGAACATCTTGTAAATCCCCCGTGGTTTCTTGTACATCCGTGAAATTTGGCCAGGTTATGCAGTTTGCATTGCTGCACAATTGCGCCTGCCTACCTCGGCCGGGGTTGCAAACATTCAGGCGTGGCAGCCAGATAGGCTGGTCCCCGTAGGACAATGCCAGCGGACTGGGTATATCTGCTTCCCGTTCTTCTCACCTGAGTGCTACTGATTCCAGCTTTGACGACTACACTCTACTCAACCGGAGCAGTAAGTTGAACCTCAACTTATGGCACTTTGTGAAACTGTTGAGAACTAGAGCTCAGTTGTTTGGCACGCGCCCACTCTCCATCCAGCCCTATGGACGGCACTGCCTACATCTGGCTCTAATTAGTCCACGGTTGTGTTCAGACGAATGACCTCTGCCTGGAACACTCAGAATGAGGTTCTGAGTTATTGCAACATAGGAGCGCCTACTGCTTTCAAGGCTTCTCAGGAAGAATTCTGGAATCTTGCTGCCGCAGGCCTCCGGCTGTTCCGGGTGAACATCTCCTTGTATATCCCATGTGGTTTCTTGTACACCCTTGAAATTTGGCCAGGTTATACAGTTTGCATTGCTGCACAATTCCGCCTGTTTAGCTCGACCGCGCTTGCAAACATTCAGGCGTGGCAGCCAGATAGGCTAGTCCCCGTAGGACACTGCCAGCGGACTGGCTATATCTGCTTCACGTTCTTCTAACCTGAGTGCTACTGATTCCAGCTATGACCGCTACACTCTACTCAACCGGAGCCGTAAGTTGAACCTCAACTTAGGGCACTTTGTGAAACTGTTGAAAACTAGAGCTCAGTTGTTTGGCATGCCACCACTGTCCATCCAGCACTATGGACGGCACTGCCTACATCTCTCTTTAATTAGTCCACGGTTGTGTTCAGCTGAATGACCTCTGCCGGGAACACTCAGAATGAGGTTCTGAGTTATTGCAACATAGGAGCGTTTCACTGCTTTCAAGGCTTCTCAGGAAGAATTCCGGAATCTTGCTGCCGGCAGGCCTCCGGCTCTTCCGGGTGAACATCTCCTTGTAAATCCCCCGTGGTTTCTTGTACATCCGTGAAATTTGGCCAGGTTATGCAGTTTGCATTGCTGCACAATTGCGCCTGCCTACCTCCACCGCGGTTGCAAATATTCAGGCGTGGCAGCCAGATAGGCTGGTCCCCGTAGGACACTGCCAGCGGACTGGCTATATCTCCTTCACGTTCTTCTCACCTGAGTGCTACTGATTCCAGCTTTGACCGCTACACTCTACTCAACCGGAGCCGTAAGTTGAACCTCAACTTAGGGCACTTTGTGAAACTGTTGAGAACTAGAGCTCAGTTGTTTGGCACGCCACCACTGTCCATCCAGCACTATGGACGGCACTGCCTACATCTGGCTCTAATTAGTCCATGGTTGTGTTCAGCCGAATGACCTCTGCCGGGAACACTCAGAATGAGGTTCTGAGTTATTGCAACATAGGAGCGTTTCACTGCTTTCAAGGCTTCTCAGGAAGAATTCCGGACTCTTACTGCCGGCAGGCCTCCGGCAGTTCCGGGTGAACATCTCCTTGTAAATCCCCCGTGGTTTCTTGTACACCCTTGAAATTTGACCAGGTTATGCAGTTTGCAGTGCTGCACAATTACGCCTGCCTAGCTCCGCCGCGGTTGCAAACATTCAGGCGTGGCAGCCAGATAGGCTGGTCCCCGTAGGACACTGCCAGCGGACTGGGTATATCTGCTTCCCGTTCTTCTCACCTGAGTGCTACTGATTCCACCTTTGACGGCTACACTCTACTCAACGGGAGCAGTAAGTTGAACCTCAACTTATGGCACTTTGTGAAAGTGATGAGAACTAGAGCTCAGTTGTTTGGCACGCCACCACTGTCCATCCAGCACTATGGACGGCACTGCCTATATCTGGCTCTAATTAGTCCATGGTTGTGTTCAGCCGAATGACCTCTGCCGGGAACACTCAGAATGATGTTCTGAGTTATTGCAACATAGGAGCGTTTCACTGCTTTCAAGGCTTCTCAGGAAGAATTCCGGAACCTTGCTGCCAGCTGGCCTCCGGCTGTTCCGGGTGAACATCTCCTTGTAAATCCCCCGTGGTTTCTTGTACACCCGTGAAATTTGGCCAGGTTATGCAGTTTGCATTGCTGCACAATTGCGCCTGCCTAGCTCGGCCACGGTTGCAAATATGCAGGCGTGGCAGCCAGATAGGCTGGTCCCCGTAGGACACTGCCAGCGGACTGGGTATATCTGCTTCCCGTTCTTCTCACCTGAGTGCTACTGATTCCAGGTTTGACGGCTACACTCTACTCAACCGGAGCAGTAAGTTGAACTTCAACTTGGGGCACTTTGTGAAAGTGATGAGAACTAGAGCTCAGTTGTTTGGCACGCCACCACTGTCCATCCAGCACTATGGACTGCACTGCCTACATCTGGCTCTAATTAGTCGACGGTTGTGTGCAGACGAATGGCCTCTGCGGGGAACACTCAGAATGATGTTCTGAGTTATTGCAACATAGGAGCGTTTCACTGCTTTCAAGGCTTCTCAGGAAGAATTCCGGAATCTTGCTGCCGGCATGCCTCCGGCAGTTCCGGGTGAACATCTCCTTGTAAATCCCCCGTGGTTTCTTGTACACCCGTGAAATCTGTCCAGGTTATGCAGTTTGAATTGCTGCACAATTGTGCCTGCCTAGCTCGGCCGCGGTTGCAAACATTCAGGCGTGGCAGCCAGATAGGCTGGTCCCCGTAGGACAGTGCCAATGGACTGGGTATCTCTGCTTCCCGTTCTTCTCACCTGAGTGCTACTGATTCCAGCTTTGACGGCTACACTCTACTTAACCGGAGCCGTAAGTTGAACCTCAACTTATGGCACTTTGTGAAAGTGATGAGAACTAGAGCTCAGTTGTTTGGCACGCCACCACTGTCCATCCAGCACTATGGACGGCACTGCTTACATCTGGCTCTAATTAGTCCACGGTTGTGTTCAGCCGAATGATTTCTGCCGGAACACTCATAATGAGGTTCTGAGTTATTGCAACATAGGAGCGTTTCACTGCTTTCAAGGCTTCTCAGGAAGAATTCCGGAATCTTGCTGCCGGCAGGCCTCCGGCTGTTCCGGGTGAACATCTCCTTGTAAATTTCCCGTGGTTTCTTGTACATCCGTGATATTTGGCCAGGTTATGCAGTTCGCATTGCTGCACAATTGCGCCTGCCTAACTCGGATGCGGTTGCAAACATTCAGGCGTGGCAGCCAGATAGGCTGGTCCCCGTAGGACACTGCCAGCAGACTGGGTATATCTGCTTCCCGTTCTTCTCACCTGAGTGCTACTGATTCCAGCTTTGACGGCTACACTCTACTCAACCGGAGCCGTAAGTTGAACCTCAACTTAGGGCACTTTGTGAAACTGTTGAGAACTACAGCTCAGTTGTTTGGCACGCCACCACTGTCCATCCAGCACTATGGACGGCACTGCCTACATCTGGCTCTAATTAGTCCACGGTTGTGTTCAGCCGAATGACCTTGGCCGGGGACACTCAGAATGATGTTCTGAGTTATTGCAACATAGGAGCGTTTCACTGCTTTCAAGGCTTCTCAGGAAGAATTCCGGAATCTTGCTGCGGGCAGGCCTCCGGCAGTTCCGGGTGAACATCTCCTTGTAAATCCCCCGTAGTTTCTTGTACACCCGTGATATTTGGCCAGGTTATGCAGTTTGCATTGCTGCACAATTGTGCCTGCCTAGCTCGGCCGCGGTTGCAAACATTCACGTGTCGCAGCCAGAAAGGCTGGTCCCCGTAGGACGCTGCCAGCGGACTGGGTATATCTGCTTCCCGTTCTTCTCACCTGAGTGCTACTGATTCCAGCTTTGACGGCTACACTCTACTCAATCGGCGCAGTAAGTTGAACCTCAACTTATGGCACTTTGTGAAAGTGATGAGAACTAGAGATCAGTTGTTTGGCACGCCACCACTGTCCATCCAGCACTATGGACGGCACTGCCTACATCTGGCTCTAATTAGTCCACGGTTGTGTTCAGCCGAATGACCTCTGCCGGGAACACTCAGAATGAGGTTCTGAGTTATTGCAACATAGGAGCGTTTCACTGCTTTCAAGGCTTCTCAGGAAGAATTCCGGAATCTTGCTGCCGCCAGGCCTCCGGCTCTTCAGGGTGAACATCTTGTAAATCCCCCGTGGTTTCTTGTACATCCGTGAAATTTGGCCAGGTTATGCAGTTTGCATTGCTGCACAATTGCGCCTGCCTAGCTCGGCCGCGGTTGCAAACATTCAGGCGTGGCAGCCAGATAGGCAGGTCCCCGTAGGACTCTGCCAGCGGACTGGGTATATCTGCTTCCCGTTCTTCTCACCTGAGTGCTACTGATTCCACCTTTGACGGCTACACTCTACTCAACCGGAACAATAAGTTGAACCTCAACTCATGGCACTTTGTGAAACTGTTGAGAACTAGAGCTCAGTTGTTTGGCACGCCACCACTGTCCATCCAGCACTATGGACGGCACTGCCTACATCTGGCTCTAATTAGTCCATGGTTGTGTTCAGCCGAATGACCTCTGCCGGCAACACTCAGAATGAGGTTCTGAGTTATTGCAACATAGGATCTTTTCCCTGCTTACAAGGCTTCTCAGGAAGAGTTCCGGAATCTTGCTGCCCGCCGGCGTCTGGCTGTTCCGGGTGAACATCTCCTTGTAAATCCCCAGGGGTTTCTTGTACACCCGTGAAATTTGGCCAGGTTATGCAGTTTGCATTGCTGCACAATTGCGCCTGCCTAGCTCGGCCGCGGTTGCAAACATTCAGGCGTGGCAGCCAGATAGGCTGGTCCCCGAAGGACACTGCCAATGGACTGGCTATATCTGCTTCCCGTTCTTCTCACCTGAGTGCTACTGATTCCAGCTTTGACGGCTACACTCTACTTAACCGGAGCCGTAAGTTGAACCTCAACTTATGGCACTTTGTGAAAGTGATGAGAACTAGAGCTCAGTTGTTTGGCACGCCACCACTGTCCATCTAGCACTATGGACGGCACTGCTTACATCTGGCTCTAATTAGTCCACGGTTGTGTTCAGCCGAATGACCTCTGCCGGGAACACTCAGAATGAGTTTCTGAGTTATTGCAACATAGGAGCGTTTCACTGCTTTCAAGGCTTCTCAGGAAGAATTCCGGAATCTTGCTGCCGGCAGGCCTCCGGCTGTTCCGGGTGAACATCTCCTTGTAAATCCCCCGTGGTTTCTTGTACACCCGTGAAATTTGGCCAGGTTATACAGTTTGCATTGCTGCACAATTTCGCCTGCTTAGCTCGGCCGCGCTTGCAAACGTTCAGGCGTGGCAGCCAGATAGGCTAGTCCCCGTAGGACACTGCCAGAAGACTAGATCTATCTGCTTCCCGTTCTTCTCACCTGAGTGCTACTGATTCCAGCTTTGACCGCTACACTCTACTCAACCGGAGCCGTAAGTTGAACCTCAACATAGGGCACTTTGTGAAACTGTTGAGAACTAGAGCTCAGTTGTTTGGCACGCCACCACTGTACATCCAGCACTATGGACGGCACTGCCTACGTCTGGCTCTAATTAGTCCACGGTTGTGTTCAGCCGAATGACCTCGGCCGGGGACACTCAGAATGATGTTCTGAGTTATTGCAACATAGGAGCGTTTCACTGCTTTCAAGGGTTCTCAGGAAGAATTACGGAATCTTGCTGCCGCCATGCCTCCGGCAGTTCCGGGTGAACCTCTCCTTGTCAATCCCCCGTGGTTTCTTGTACACCCGTGAAATTTGGCCAGGTTATGCAGTTTGCATTGCTGCACAATTGCGCCTGCCTAGCTCAGCCGCGTTTGCAAACATTCAGGCATGGCAGACAGATAGGCTGGTCCCCGTAGGACACTGCCAGCGGACTGGGTATATCTGCTTCCCGTTCTTCGAACCTGAGTGCTACGGATTCCAACTTTGACGGCTACACTCTACTCAACCGGAGCAGTAAGTTGAACCTCAACTTATGGAATTTTGTGAAAGTGATGAGAACTAGAGCTCAGTTGTTTGGCACGCCACCACTGTCCATCCAGCACTATGGACGGCACTGACTACATCTGGCTCTAATTAGTCCACGGTTGTGTTCAGCCGAATGACCTCTGCCGGGAACACTGAGAATGAGGTTCTGAGTTATTGCAACATAGGAGCGTTTCACTGCTTTCAAGGCTTCTCAGGAAGAATTCCGGAATCTTGCTGCCGGCAGGCCTCCGGCTGTTCCGGGTGAACATCTCCTTGTAAATCCCCCGTGGTTTCTTGTACATCCGTGAAATTTGGCCAGGTTATGCAGTTTGCATTGCTGCACAATTCAGCCTGCTTAGCTCGGCCGCGCTTGCAAACATTCAAGCGTGGCAGCCAGATAGGCTGGTCCCCGTAGGACACTGCCAGCGGACTATCTATATCTGCTTCACGTTCTTCTCACCTGAGTGCTACTGATTCCAGCTTTGACCGCTACACTCTACTCAACCGGAGCCGTAAGTTGAACCTCAACTTAGGGCACTTTGTGAAACTGTTGAGAACTAGCGCTCAGTTGATTGGCACGCCACCACTGTCCATCCAGCACTATGGACGGCACTGCCTACATCTGGCTCTAATTAGTCCACGGTTGTGTTCAGCCGAATGACCTTGGCCGGGGACACTCAGAATGATGTTCTGAGTTATTGCAACATAGGAGCGTTTCACTGCTTTCATGGCTTCTCAGGAAGAATTCCGGAATCTTGCTGCTGTCAGGCCTCCGGCAGTTCCGGGTGAACATCTAATTGTAAATCCCCCGTGGTTTCTTGTACACCCGTGATATTTGGCCAGGTTATGCAGTTTGCATTGCTGCACAATTGTGCCTGCCTAGCTCGGCCGCGGTTGCAAACATTCACGTGTCGCAGCCAGATAGGCTGGTCCCCGTAGGACACTGCCAGCGAACTGGGTATATCTGCTTCCCGTTCTTCTCACCTGAGTGCTACTGATTCCATCTTTGACGGCTGCACTCTACTCAATCGGCGCAGTAAGTTGAACCTCAACTTAGGGCACTTTGTGAAACTGTTGAAAACTAGAGCTCAGTTGTTTGGCATGGCGCCACTGTCCATCCAGCACTATGGACGGCACTGCCTACATCTGGCTCTAATTAGTCCACGGTTGTGTTCAGCTGAATGACCTCTGCCGGGAACACTCAGAATGAGGTTCTGAGTTATTGCAACATAGGAGCGTTTCACTGCTTTCAAGGCTTCTCAGGAAGAATTCCGAAATCTTGCTGCCGGCAGGCCTCCGGCTCTTCCGGGTGAACATCTCCTTGTAAATCCCCCGTGGTTTCTTGTACACCCGTGAAATTTGGTCAGGTTATGCAGTTTGCATTGCTGCACAATTGCGCCTGCTTAGCTCGGCCGCGGTTGCAAACATTCAAGCGTGGCAGCCAGATAGGCTGGTCCCCGTAGGACACTGCCAATGGACTGGGTATATCTGCTTCCCGTTCTTCTCACCTGAGTGCTACTGATTCCAGCTTTGACGGCTACACTCTACTCAACCGGAGCAGTAAGTTTAACCTCTACGTATGGCACTTTGTGAAAGTGATGAGAACTAGAGCTCAGTTGTTTGGCACGCCACCACTGTCCATTTAGCACTATGGACGGCACTGCCTACATCTGGCTCTAATTAGTCCAAGGTTGTGTTCAGCCGGATGACCTCTGCCGGGAACACTCAGAATGAGGTTCTGAGTTATTGCAACATAAGAGCGTTTCACTGCTTTCAAGGCTTCTCAGGCAGAATTCCGGAATCTTGCTGCCGGCAGGCCTCCGGCTCTTCCGGGTGAACATCTCTTTGTAAATCCCCCGTGGTTTCTTGTACACCCGTGAAATTTGGCCAGGTTGTGCAGTTTGCATTGCTGCACAATTGTGCCTGCCTAGCTCGGCCGCGGTTGCAAACATTCAGGCGTGGCAGCCTGATAGGCTGGTCCCCGGAGGACACTGCCAATGGACTGGGTATATCTGCTTCCCGTTCTTCTCACCTGAGTGCTACTGATTCCAGCTTTGACGGCTACACTCTACTCAACCGGAGCCGTAAGTTGAACCTCAACTTATGGCACTTTGTGAAAGTGATGAGAACTAGAGCTCAGTTGTTTGGCACGCCACCACTCTCCATCCAGCACTATGGACGGCACTGCCTACATCTGGCTCTAATTAGTCCACGGTTGTGTTCAGCCGAATGACCTCTGCCCGGAACACTCAGAATGAGGTTCTGAGTTATTGCAACATAGGAGCGTTTCACAGCTTTCAAGGCTTCTCAGGAAGAGTTCCGGAATCTTGCTGCCCGCCGGCGTCCGACTGTTCTGGGTGAACATCTCCTTGTAAATCCCCGGTGGTTTCTTGTACACCCGTGAAATTTGGCCAGGTTATGCAGTTTGCATTGCTGCACAATTGCGCCTGCCTAGCTCGGCCGCGGTTGCAAACATTCAGGCGTGGCAGCCAGATAGGCTGGTCCTCATAGGACACTGCCAGCGGACCGGGTATATCTGCTTCCCGTTCTTATCACCTGAGTGCTACTGATTCCAGCTTTGACGGCTACACTCTACTCAACCTGAGCAGTAAGTTGAACCTCAACTTATGGCACTTTGTGAAAGTGTTGAGAACTAGAGATCAGTAGTTTGGCACGCCACCACTGTCCATCCAGCACTATGGATGGCACTGCCTACATCTGGCTCTAATTAGTCCACGGTTGTGTTCAGCCGAATGACCTCTGCCGGGAACACTCAGAATGAAGTTCTGAGTTATTGCAACATAGGAGCGTTTCACTGCTTTCAAGGCTTCTCAGGAAGAGTTCCGGAATTTTGCTGCCCGCCGGCGTCTGGCTGTTCCGGGTGAACATCTCCTTGTAAATCCCCCGTGGTTTCTTGTACACCCTTGAAATCTGGCCAGGTTATGCAGTTTGCATTGCTGCACAATTGCGCCTGCCTATCTCGGCCTCGTTTGCAAATCTTCAGGCGTGGCAGCCAGATGGGCTGGTCCCCGTAGGACACTGCCAGCGGACTTTGTATATCTGCTTCCCGTTCTTCTCACCTGAGTGCTACTGATTCCAGCTTTGACCGCTAAACTCTACTCAACCGGAGCAGTAAGTTGAACCTCAACTTATGGCATTTTGTGAAAGTGATGAGAACTAGAGCTCAGTTGTTTGGCACGCCACCACTGTCCATCCAGCACTATGGACGGCACTGCCTACATCTGGCTCTAATTAGTCCACGGTTGTGTTCAGTCAAATGACCTCTGTCGGGAACACTCAGAATGAGGTTCTGAGTTATTGCAACATAGGTGCGTTTCACTACTTTCAAGGCTTCTCAGGAAGAGTTCCGGAATCTTGCTGCCCGCCGGCGTCCGGCTGTTCCGGGTGAACATCTCCTTGTAAATCCCCCGTGGTTTCTTGTACACCCGTGAAATTTGGCCAGGTTATGCAGTTTGCATTGCTGCACAATTGCGCCTGCCTAGCTCGGCCGGGGTTGCAAACATTCAGGCGTGGCAGCCAGATAGGCTAGTCCCCGTAGGACACTGCCAGCGGACTGGCTATATCTGCTTCACGTTCTTCTCACCTGAGTTCTACTGATTCCAGCTTTGACCGCTACACTCTACTCAACCGGAGCCATAAGTTGAACCTCAACTTAGGGAACTTTGTGAAACTGTTGAGAACTAGAGCTCAGTTGTTTGGCACGCCACCACTGTGGATCCAGCACTATGGACGGCACTGACTACATCTGGCTCTAATTAGTCCACGGTTGTGTTCAGCCGAATGACCTCTGCCGGGAACACTCAGAATGAGGTTCTGAGTTATTGCAACATAGGAGCGTTTCACTGCTTTCAAGGCTTCTCAGGAAGAATTCCGGAATCTTGCTGCCGGCAGGCCTCCGGCAGTTCCGGGTGAACATCTCATTGTAAATCCCCCGTGGTTTCTTGTACACCCTTGAAATTTGACCAGGTTATACAGTTTGCATTGCTGCACAATTCCACCTGCTTAGCTCGGCCGCGCTTGCAAACATTCAGGCGTGGCAGCCAGATAGGCTAGTCCCCGTAGGACACTGCCAGCGGACTTGCTATATCTGCTTCACGTTCTTCTCACCTGAGTGCTACTGATTCCAGCTTTGAGGGCTACACTCTACTCAACCGGAGCAGTAAGTTGAACCTCTACTCATGGCACTTTGTGAAACAGTGGAGAACTAGAGCTCAGTTGTTTGGCACGCCACCACTGTCCATCCAGCACTATGGACGGCACTGCCTACATCTGGCTCTAATTAGTCCATGGTTGTGTTCAGCTGAATGATCTCTGCCGGGAACACTCAGAATGAGGTTCTGAGTTATTGCAACATAGGAGCGTTTCACTGCTTTCAAGGCTTCTCAGGAAGAATTCCGGAATCTTGCTGCCGGCAGGCCTCCGGCTCTTCCTGGTGAACATCTCCGTGTAAATCCCCCGTGGTTTCTTGTACATCCGTGAAATTTGGCCAGGTTATGCAGTTTGCATTGCTGCACAATTGCGCCTGCCTACCTCGGCCGCGGTTGCAAACATTCAGGCGTGGCAGCCAGATAGGCTGGTCCCCGTAGGACACTGCCAGCGGACTGGGTATATCTGCTTCCCGTTCTTCTCACCTGAGTGCTACTGATTCCAGCTTTGACGGCTACACTCTACTCAACCGGAGCAGTAAGTTGAACCTCAACTTATGGCACTTTGTGAAAGTGATTAGAACTAGAGCTCAGTTGTTTGGCACGCCACCACTGTCCATCCAGCCCTATGGACGGCACTGCCTACATCTGGCTCTAATTAGTCCACGGTTGTGTTCAGCCGAATGACCTCTGCCGGGAACACTCAGAATGAGGTTCTGAGTTATTGCAACATAGGAGCGTTTCACTGCTTTCAAGGCTTCTCAGGAAGAATTCTGGAATCTTGCTGCCGGCAGGCCTCCGGCTGTTCCGGTGAACATCTCCTTGTAAATCCCCTGTGGTTTCTTGTACACCCTTGAAATTTGGCCAGCTTATACAGTTTGCATTGCTGCACAATTCTGCCTGCTTAGCTCGGCTGCACTTGCAAACATTCAGGCGTGGCAGCCAGATAGGCTGGTCCCCGTAGGACACTGCCAGCGGACTGGCTATATCTGCTTCACGTTCTTCTCACCTGAGTGCTACTGATTCCATCTTTGACCGCTACACTCTACTAAACCGGAGCCGTAAGTTGAACCTCAACTTAGGGCACTTTGTGAAACTGTTGAGAACTAGAGCTCAGTTGTTTGGCACGCCACCACTGTCCATCCAGCACTATGGACGGCACTGCCTACATCTGGCTCTAATTAGTCCACGGTTGTGTTCAGCCGAATGACCTCGGCCGTGGACACTCAGAATGATGTTCTGAGTTATTGCAACATAGGAGCGTTTCACTGCTTTCAAGGCTTCTCAGGAAGAATTCCGGAATCTTGCTGCCGGCAGGCCTCCGGTTGTTCCGGGTGAACATCTCCTTGTAAATCCCCCGTGGTTTCTTGTACACCCGCGAAATTTGGCCAGGTTATGCAGTTTGCATTGCTGCACAATTGCGCCTGCCTAGCTCGACCGCGGTTGCAAACATTCAGGCGTGGCAGCTAGATGGACTGGTCCCCGTAGGACACTGCCAGCGGACTGGGTATATCTGCTTCCCGTTCTTCTCATCTGAGTGCTACTTATTCCAGCTTTGACCGCTACACTCTACTCAACCGGAGCAGTAAGTTGAACCTGAACTTATGGCACTTTTTGAAAGTGTTGAGAACTAGAGCTCAGTTGTTTGGCACGCCACCACTGTCCATCCAGCACTATGGACGGCACTGCCTACATCTGGCTCTAATTACTCCACGGTTGTGTTCAGCCGAATGACCTCTGCCGGGAACACTCAGAATGAGGTTCTGAGTTATTGCAACATAGGAGCGTTTCACTGCTTTCAAGGCTTCTCAGGAAGAGTTCCGAAATCTTGCTGCCTGCCGGCGTCCAGCTGTTCCGGGTGAACATCTCCTTGTAAATCCCCCGTGGTTTCTTGTACACCCGTGATATTTGCCCAGGTTATGCAGTTTTCATTGCTGCACAATTGGGACTGCCTAGCTCTGCCGCGGTTGCAAACATTCAGGCGTGGCAGCCAGATAGGCTGGTCCCCATAGGACACTGCCAGCGGACTTGGTATATCTGCTTCCCGTTCTTCTCACCTGAGTACTACTGATTCCAGCTTTGACGGCTACACTCTACTCAACCCGAGCATTAAGTTGAACCTCAACTTATGGCACTTTGTGAAACTGTTGAGAACTACAGCTCAGTTGTTTGGCACGCCACCACTGTCCATCCAGCACTATGGACGGCACTGCCTATATCTGGCTCTAATTAGTCGACAGTTGTGTTCAGCCGAATGACCTCTGCCGGGAACACTGAGAATGAGGTTCTGAGTTATTGCAACATAGGAGCGTTTTACTGCTTTCAAGGCTTCTCAGGAAGAATTCCTGAATCTTGCTGCCGGCAGGCCTCTGGCAGTTCCGGGTGAACATCTCCTTGTAAATCCCCCGTGGTTTCTTGTACATCCGTGAAATTTGCCCAGGTTATGCAGTTTGCATTGCTGCAAAATTGCGCCTGCCTAGCTCGGCCGCGGTTGCAACCATTGAGGCGTGGCAGCCAGATAGGCTGGTCCCAATAGGACACTGCCAGCGGACTGGGTATATCTGCTTCCTGTTCTTCTCACCTGAGTGCTACTGATTCCAGCTTTAAGGGCTACACTCTAATCAACCGTAGCATTAAGTTGAACCTCTACATAGGACACTTTGTGAAAGTGTTGAGAACTAGAGCTCAGTTGTTTGGCACGCCACCACTGTCCATCCAGCACTATGGACGGCACTGCCTACATCTGGCTTTAATTAGTCCACGGTTGTGTTCAGCCGAATGACCTCTGCCGGGAATACTGAGAATGAGGTTCTGAGTTATTGCAACATAGGAGCGTTTCACTGCTTTCAAGGCTTCTCAGGAAGAATTCCGGAATCTTGCTGCCGGCAGGCCTCTGGCAGTTCCGGGTGAACATCTCCTTGTAAATCCCCCGTGGTTTTTTTGTACACCCGTGAAATTTGGACAGGTTATGCAGTTTACATTGCTGCACAATTCCGCCTGTGTAGCTTGGCCGCGGTTGCAAACATTCAGGCGTGGCAGCCAGATAGGCTGGTCCCCGTAACATCTGCCAGCGGACTGGGGATATCTGCTTCCCGTTCTTCTCACCTGACTACTACTGATTCCAGCTTTGAAGGCTACACTCTACTGAACCGGAGCCGAAAGTTGAACCTCAACTTATTGCACTTTGTGAAAGTGTGGAGAAGTAGAGCTCGGTTGTTTGGCACGCCACCACTGTCCATCCAGCACTATGGACGGCACTGCCTACATCTGGCTCTAATTAGTCCACGGTTGTGTTCAGCCGAATGACCTCTGCCGGGAACACTCAGAATGAGGTTCTGAGTTATTGCAACATAGGAGCGTTTCACTGCTTTCAAGGCTTCTCAGGAAGAATTCCGGAATCTTGCTGCCGGCAGGCCTCCGGCTGTTCCGGGTGAACATCTCCTTGTAATTCCCCCGTGGTTTCTTGTACACCCGTGAAATTTGGCCAGGTTATGCAGTTTGCATTGCTGCACAATTCCGCCTGACTAACTCGGCCGCGGTTGCAAACATTCAGGCGTGGCAGCCAGATAGGCTGGTACCCGTAGGACACTGCCAGCGGACTGGGTATATCTGCTTCCCGTTCTTCTCACCTGAGTGCTACTGATTCCAGCTTTGACGGCTACACTCTACTCAACCGGAGCAGTAAGTTGAACTTCAACTCATGGCACTTTGTGAAAGTGTTGAGAACTAGAGCTCAGTTGTTTGGCACGCCACCACTGTCCATCCAGCACTATGGACGGCACTGCCTACATCTGGCTCTAATTAGTCCATGGTTGTGTTCAGCCGAATGACCTCTACCGGGAACACTCAGAATGAGGTTCTGAGTTATTGCAACATAGGAGCGTTTCACTGCTTTCAAGGCTTCTCAGGAAGAATTCCGGAATCTTGCTGCCGGCAGGCCTCCGGCTGTTCCAGGTGAACATCTCCTTGTAAATCCCCCGTGGTTTCTTGTACACCCGTGAAATTTGGCCAGGTTATGCAGTTTGCATTGCTGCACGATTGCGCCTGCCTAGCTCGGCTGCGGTTGCAAACATTCAGGCGTGGCCGCCAGATAGGCTGGTCCCAGTAGGACACTGCCAGCAGACTGGGTATATCTGCTTCCCGTTCTTCTCACCTGAGTGCTACTGATTCCAGCTTTGTCGGCTACACTCTACTCAACCGAAGCAGTAAGTTGAACCTCAACTTATGGCACTTTGTGAAACTGTTGAGAACTACAGCTCAGTTGTTTGGCACGCCACCACTGTCCATCCAGCACTATGGACGGCACTGCCTACATCTGGCTCTAATTAGTCCATGGTTGTGTTCAGCCGAATGACCTCTGCCGGGAACACTCAGAATGAGGTTCTGAGTTATTGCAACATAGGAGCGTTTCACTGCTTTCAAGGCTTCTCAGGAAGAATTACGGAATCTTGCTGCCGGCAGGCCTCTGGCAGTTCCGGGTGAACATCTCCTTGTAAATCCCCCGTGGTTTATTGTACACCCGTGAAATTTGGCCAGGTTATGCAGTTTGCATTGCTGCACAATTCCGCCTGCCTAGCTCGGCCGCGGTTGCAAACATTCAGGCATGGAATCCAGATAGGCTAGTCCCCGTAGGACACTGCCAGCGGACTGGGTATATCTGGTTGCGGTTCTTCTCACCTGAGTGCTACTGATTCCAGCTTTGACCGCTACACTCTACTCAACCGGAGCAGTAAGTTGAACCTCAACTTAGGGCACTTTGTGAAACTGTTGAGAACTAGAGCTCAGTTGTTTGGCACGCCACCACTGTCCATCCAGCACTATGGATGGCACTGCCTACATCTGGCTCTAATTAGTCCAGGGTTGTGTTCAGCCGAATGACCTCTGCCGGGAACACTCAGAATGAGGTTCTGAGTTATTGCAACATAGGAGCGTTTCACTGCTTTCAAGGCTTCTCAGGAAGAATTCCGGAATCTTGCTGCCGGCAGGCCTCCGGCAGTTCCGGGTGAACATCTCCTTGTAAATCCCCCGTGGTTTCTTGTACATTCGTGATATTTGGCCAGGTTATGCAGTTCGCACTGCTGCACAATTGTGCCTGCCTAGCTCGGACGCGGTTGCAAACATTCAGGCGTGGCAGCCAGATAGGCTGGTCCCCGTAGGATAGTGCCACCGGACTGGGTATATCTGCTTCCCGTTCTCCTCACCTCGGTGCAACTGATTCCAGGTTTGACCGCTGCACTCTACTCAACCGGAGCAGTAAGTTGAACCTCAACATATGGCACTTTGTGAAAGTGATGAGAACTAGAGCTCAGTTGTTTGGCACGCCAACAGTGTCCATCCAGCACTATGGACGGCACTGCCTACATCTGGCTCTAATTAGTCGACGGTTGTGTTCAGGCGAATGACCTCTGCCGGGAACACTCAGAATGAGGTTCTGAGTTATTGCAACATAGGAGCGTTTCACTGCTTTCAAGGCTTCTCAGGAAGAATTCCGGAATCTTGCTGTCGGCAGGCCTCCGGCAGTTCCGGGTGAATATCTCCTTGTAAATCCCCCGTGGTTTCTTGTACACCAGTGAAATTTGGCCAGGTTATGCAGTTTGCATTGCTGCACTATTCCGCCTGCCTAGCTCTGCCGCGGTTGCAAACATTCAGGCGTGGCAGCCAGATAGGCTAGTCCCTGTAGGACACTGCCAGCGGACTTGGTATATCTGCTTCCCGTTCTTCTCACCTGAGTGCTACTGATTCCAGCTTTGACGGCTACACTCTACTCAAGCGGAGCAGTAAGTTGAACCTCAACTTATGGCACTTTGTGAAACTGTTGAGAACTACAGCTCAGTTGTTTGGCACGCCACCACTGTCCATCCAGCACTATGGACGGCACTGCCTACATCTGGCTCTAATTAGTCCACGGTTGTGTTCAGCCGAATGACCTCTGCCGGGAACACTCAGAATGAGGTTCTGAGTTATTGCAACATAGGAGCGTTTCACTGCTTTCAAGGCTTCTCAGGAAGAATTCCGGAATCTTGCTGCCGGCAGGCCTCCGGCTGTTCCGGGTGAACATCTCCTTGTAATTCCCCCGTGGTTTCTTGTACACCCGTGAAATTTGGCCAGGTTATGCAGTTTGCATTGCTGCACAATTCCGCCTGCCTAACTCGGCCGCGGTTGCAAACATTCAGGCGTGGCAGCCAGATAGGCTGGTACCCGTAGGACACTGCCAGCGGACTGGGTATATCTGCTTCCCGTTCTTCTCACCTGAGTGCTAGTGATTCCAGGTTTGACGGCTACACTCTACTCAACCGGAGCAGTAAGTTGAACTTCAACTTATGGCACTTTGTGAAAGTGTTGAGAACTAGAGCTCAGTTGTTTGGCACGCCACCACTGTCCATCCAGCACTATGGACGGCACTGCCTACATCTGGCTCTAATTAGTCCATGGTTGTGTTCAGCCGAATGACCTCTGCCGGGAACACTCAGAATGAGGTTCTGAGTTATTGCAACATAGGAGCGTTTCACTGCTTTCAAGGCTTCTCAGGAAGAATTACGGAATCTTGCTGCCGGCAGGCCTCCGGCTGTTCCAGGTGAACATCTCCTTGTAAATCCCCCGTGGTTTCTTGTACACCCGTGAAATTTGGCCAGGTTATGCAGTTTGCATGGCTTCACAATTGCGCCTGCCTAGTTCGGCCACGGTTGCAAACATTCAGGCGTGGCAGCCAGATAGGCTGGTCCCCGTAGGACACTGCCAGCGGACTGGGTATATCTGCTTCCCGTTCTTCTCACCTGAGTGCTACTGATTCCAGCTTTGACGGCTACACTCTACTCAACCGGAGCATTAAGTTGAACCTCAACTTATGGCACTTTGTGAAAGTGTTGAGCACTAGAACTCAGTTGTTTGGCACGCCACCACTGTCCATCCAGCACTATGGACGGCACTGCCTACATCTATCTCTAATTAGTCCATGGTTGTGTTCAGCCGAATGACCTCTGCCGGGAACACTCAGAATGAGGTTCTGAGTTATTGCAACATAGGAGCGTTTCACTGCTTTCAAGGATTCTCAGGAAGAATTCTGGAATCTTGTTGCCGGCAGGCCTCCGGCTGTTCCTGGTGAACATCTCCTTGTAAATCCCCCATGGATTCTTGTACACCCGTGAAATTTGGACAGGTTATGCTGTTTGCATTGCTGCACAATTGCGCCTGCCTAGCTCGGCCGCGGTTGCAAACATTCAGGCGTGGCAGCCAGAATGGCTGGTCCCCGTAGGACTCTGCCAGCCGACTGGGTATATCTGCTTCCCGTTCTTCTCACCTGAGTGCTACTGATTCCAGCTTTGACGGCTACACTCTACTCCACCGGAGCAGTAAGTTGAACCTCAACTTATGGCACTTTGTGAAAGTGTTGAGAACTAGAGCTCAGTTGTTTGGCAAGCCACCACTGTATATCCAGCACTATGGACAGCACTCCCTACATCTGGCTCTAATTAGTCCACGGTTGTGTTCAGCCGAATGACCTCTGCCGGGAACACTCAGAATGAGGTTCTGAGTTATTGCAACATAGGAGCGTTTCACTGCTTTCAAGGCTTCTCAGGAAGAATTCCGGAATCTTGCTGCCGGCAGGCCTCCGGCTGTTCCGGGTGAACATCTCCTTGTAAATCCCCATTGGTTTCTTGTACACCCATGAAATTTGGCCAAGTTATGCAGTTTGCATTGCTGCACAATTGCGCAAGCCTAGCTCGGCCGCGGTTGCAAACATTCAGGCGTGGCAGCCAGATAGGCTGGTCCCGGTAGGACTCTGCCAGCGGACTGGGTATATCTGCCTCCCGTTCTTCTCACCTGAGGGCTACTGTTTCCAGCTGTGATGGCTACACTCAACTCAACCGGAGCATTAAGTTGAACCTCAACTTATGGCACTTTGTGAAACTGTGAGAACTAGAGCTCAGTTGTTTGGCATGCCACCACTGTCCATCCAGCACTATGGACGGCACTGCCTACATCTGGCTCTAATTAGTCCACGGTTGTGTTCAGCCGAATGACCTCTGTCGGGAACACTCAGAATGAGGTTCTGAGTTATTGCAACATAGGAGCGTTTCACTGCTTTCAAGGCTTCTCAGGAAGAATTCCGGAATCTTGCTGCCGGCAGGCCTCCGGCTCTTCCAAGTGAACATCTCCTTGTAAATCCCCCGTGGTTTCTTGTACACCCGTGAAATTTGGACAGGTTATGCAGTTTGCATTGCTGCACAATGGCGCCTGCCTAGCTCGGCCGCGTTTGCAAACTTTCAGGCGTGGCAGCCAGATAGGCTGGTCCCCGTAGTACTCTGCCAGCGGACTGGGTATATCTGCTTCCCGTTCTTCTCACCTGAGTCCTACTGATTCCCGATTTCACGGCTACACTCTACTCAACCGGAGCCGTAAGTTGAACCTCAACTTATGGCACTTTGTGAAACTGTTGAGAACTAGAGCTCAGTTGTTTGGCCCGCCACCACTGTCCATCCAGCACTATGGACGGCACTGCATACATCTGGCTCTAATTAGTCCACGATTGTGTTCAGCCGAATGACCTCTGCCGGGAACACTCAGAATGAGGTTCTGAGTTATTGCAACGTAGGAGCGTTTCACTGCTTTCAAGGCTTCTCAGGAAGAATTCCGGAATCTTGCTGCCGGCAGGCCTCCGGCTGTTCCGGGTGAACATCTCCTTGTAAATCCCCTGTGGTTTCTTGTACACCCGTGAAATTTGGCCAGGTTATGCAGTTTGCATTAGTGCACAATTGCGCCAGCCTAGCTCGGCCGCGGTTGCAAATATTCAGGCGTGGCAGCCAGATAGGCTGGTCCCCGTAGGACTCTGCCAGCGGACTGGGTATATCTGCTTCCCGTTCTTCTCACCTGAGTGCTATTGATTCCAGCTTTGACGGCTACACTCGACTCAACCGGAGCAGTAAGTTGAACCTCAACTTATGGCACTTTGTGAAACTGTTGACAACTAGAGCTCAGTTGTTTGGCACGCCACCACTGTGCATCCAGCACTATGGACGGCACTGCCTACAACTGGCTCTAATTAGTTCACGATTGTGTTCAGCCGAATTACCTCTGCCTGGAAAACTCAGAATTAGGTTCTGAGCTATTGCAACATAGGAGAGTTTCACTGCTTTCAAGGCTTCTCACGAAGAATTCCGGAATCTTGCTGCCGGCACGCCTCCGGCTGTTCCGGGTGTACATCTCCTTTTAAATCCCCCGTGCTTTCTTGTACACCCGTGAAATTTCCCAGCTTATACAGTTTGCATTGCTGCACAATTGCGCCTGCATAGCCCGGCCGGGGTTGGAAATATTCAGGCGTGGCAGCCAGATAGGCTGGTCCCCGTAGGACACTGCCAGCGGACTGGGTATATCTGCTTCCCGTTCTTCTCACCTGAGTGCTACTGATTTCAGCTTGGAGGGCCACACTCTACTCAACCGGAGCAGTAAGTTGAACCTCAACTTATGGCACTTTGTGAAACTGTTGAGAACTATAGCTCAGTTGTTTGGCACGCCACCATTGTCCATCCAACACTATGGACGGCACTGCCTACATCTGGCTCTAATTAGTCCACGGTTGTGTTCAGCCGAATGACCTCTGCCGGCAACACTCAGAATGAGGTTCTGAGTTATTGCAACATAGGAGCGTTTCAATGCTTTCAAGGCTTCTCAGGAAGAATTCCGGAATATTGCTGCGGGCAGGCCTCCGGCTGTTCCGGGTGAACATCTCCTTGCAAATCCTCCGTGGTTTCTTGTACACCCGTGAAATTTGGTCAGGTTATGCAGTTTGCATTGCTGCACAATTGCGCCTGCCTAGCTCGGCCGCGGTTGCATACATTCAGGCGTGGCAGCCAGATACGCTGGTCCCCATAGGACACTGCCAGCGGACTGGGTATATCTGCTTCCCGTTCTTCTCACCTGAGTTCTACTGATTCCAGCTTTGACGGCTACACTCTACTCAACCGGATCATTAAGTTGAACCTCAACTTACGGCACTTTGTGAAAGTGTTGAGAACTAGAGCTCAGTTGGTTGGCACGCCACCACTCTCCATCCAGCACTATGGACTGTACTGCCTTCATCTGGCTCTAATTAGTCCACGGTTGTGTTCAGCCGAATGACCTCTGCCGGGAACACTGAGAATGAGGTTCTGAGTTATTGCAACATAGGAGCGTTTCACTGCTTTCAAGGCTTCTCAGGAAGAATTCCGGAATCTTGCTGCCGGCAGGCCTCCGGCTGTTCCGGGTGAACATCTCCTTGTAAATCCCCCGTGGTTTCTTGTACACCCGTGAAATTTGGCCAGCTTATGCAGTTTGCATTGCTGCACAATTGCGCCTGCCTAGCTCGGCCGCGGTTGCAAACATTCAGGCGTGGCAGCCAGATAGGCTAGTCCCCGTAGGACTCTGCCAGCGGACTGGGTATATCTGCTTCCCGTTCTTCTCACCTGAGTGCTACTGATTCCAGATTTGACAGCTACACTCTACTCAACCGGAGCAGTAAGTTGAACCTCAACTTATGGCACTTTGTGAAAATGTTGAGAACTAGAGCTCAGTTGTTTGGCACGCCACCACTGTCCATCCAGCACTATGGCCGTCACTGCCTACATCTGGCTCTAATTAGTCCACGATTGTTTTCACCGAATGACCTCTGCCGGCAACACTCAGAATGAGGTTCTGAGTTATTGCAACATAGGATCGTTTCACTGCTTTCAAGGCTTCTCAGGAAGAATTCCGGAATCTTGCTGCCGGCAGGCCTCCGGCTGTTCCGGGTGAACATCTCCTTGTAAATCCCCATTGGTTTCTTGTACACCCGTGAAATTTGGACAGGTTATGCAGTTTGCATTGCTGCACAATTGCGCCTGCGTAGCTCGGCCGCGGTTACAAACATTCAGGCGTGGCAGCCAGATAGGCTGGTCCCCGTAGGACTCTGCCAGTGGACTGGGTATATCTGCTTCCCGTTCTTCTCACCTGAGTGCTACTGATTCCAGCTTTGACGGCTACACTCGACTCAACCGGAGCAGTAAGTTGAACTTCAACTTATGGCACTTTGTGAAACTGTTGAGAACTAGAGCTCAGTTGGTTGGCACGCCACCACTCTCCATCCAGCACTATGGACTGTACTGCCTTCATCTGGCTCTAATTAGTCCACGATTGTGTTCAGCCGAATGACCTCTGCCGGGAACACTCAGAATGAGGTTCTGAGTTATTGCAACATAGGAGCGTTTCACTGCTTTCAAGGCTTCTCAGGAAGAATTCCGGAATCTTGCTGCCGGCAGGCCTCCGGGTGTTCCGGGTGAACATCTCCTTGTAAATCCCCCGTGGATTCTTGTACACCCGTGAAATTTGGACAGGTTATGCAGTTTGCATTGCTCCACAATTGCGCCTGCCTAGCTCGGCCGCGGTTGCAAACATTCAGGCGTGGCAGCCAGATAGGCTGGTCCCCGTAGGACTCTGCCAGCGGACTGTGTATATCTGCTTCCCGTTCTTCTTACCTGAGTGCTACTGATTCCAGCTTTGACGGCTACACTCTACTCCACCGGAGCAGTAAGTTGAACCTCAACTTATGGCACTTTGTGAAACTGTTGAGAACTAGAGCTCAGTTGTTTGGCACGCCACCACTGTATATCCAGCACTATGGACGGCACTCCCTACATCTGGCTCTAATTAGTCCACGGTTGTGTTCAGCCGAATGACTTCTGCCGGGAACACTGAGAATGAGGTTCTGAGTTATTGCAACATAGGAGCGTTTCACTGCTTTCAAGGCTTCTCAGGAAGAATTCCGGAATCTTGCTGCCGGCAGGCCTCCGGCTGTTCCGGGTGAACATCTCCTTGTAAATCCCCATTGGTTTCTTGTACACCCATGAAATTTGGCCAGGTTATGCAGTTTGCATTGCTGCACAATTGCGCAAGCCTAGCTCGGCCGCGGTTGCAAACATTCAGGCGTGGCAGCCAGATAGGCTGGTCCCCGTAGGAATCTGCCAGCGGACTGGGTATATCTGCTTCCCGTTCTTCTCACCTGAGGGCTACTGTTTCCAGCTGTGAAGGCTACACTCAACTCAACAGGAGCATTAAGTTGAACCTCAACTTATGGCACTTTGTGAAACTGTTCAGAACTAGAGCTCAGTTGTTTGGCACGCCACCACTGTCCATCCAGCACTATGGACGGCACTGCCTACATCTGGCTCTAATTAGTCCACGGTTGTGTTCAGCCGAATGACCTCTGTCGGGAACACTCAGAATGAGCTTCTGAGTTATTGCAACATAGGAACGTTTCACTGCTTTCAAGGCTTCTCAGGAAGAATTCCGGAATCTTGCTACCGGCAGGGCTCCGGCTCTTCCAAGTGAACATCTCCTTGTAAATCCCCCGTGGTTTCTTGTAGACCCGTGAAATTTGGCCAGGTTATGCAGTTTGCATTGCTGCACAATGGCGCCTGCCTAGCTCGGCCGCGTTTGCAACCTTTCAGGCGTGGCAGCCAGATAGGCTGGTCCCCGTACTACTCTGCCAGCGGACTGGGTATATCTGCTTCCCGTTCTTCTCACCTGAGTGCTACTGATTCCCGATTTGACGGCTACACTCTACTCAACCGGAGCCGTAAGTTGAACCTCACCTTATGGCACTTTGTGAAACTGTTGAGAACTAGAGCTCAGTTGTTTGGCACGCCACCACTGTCCATCCAGCACTATGGACGGCACTGCCTACATCTGGCTCTAATTAGTCCACGATTGTGTTCAGCCGAATGACCTCTGTCGGGAACACTCAGAATGAGGCTCTGAGTTATTGCAACGTAGGAGCGTTTCACTGCTTTCAAGGCTTCTCAGGAAGAATTCCGGAATCTTGCTGCCGGCAGGCCTCGGGCTGTTCCGGGTGAACATCTCCTTGTAAATCCCCTGTGGTTTCTTGTACACCCGTGAAATTTGGCCAGGTTATGCAGTTCGCATTGCTGCACAATTGCGCCAGCCTAGCTCGGCCGCGGTTGCAAATATTCAGGCGTGGCAGCCAGATAGGCTGGTCCCCGTAGGACTCTGCCAGCAGACTGGGTATATCTGCTTCCCGTTCTTCTCACCTGAGTGCTACTGATTCCAGCTTTGACGGCTACACTCGACTCAACCGGAGCAGTAAGTTGAACCTCAACTTATGGCACTTTGTGAAACTGTTGAGAACTAGAGCTCAGTTGTTTGGCACGCCAACACTGTCCATCCAGCACTATGGACGGCACTGCCTACATCTGGCTCTAATTAGTCCACGGTTGTGTTCAGCCGAATGACCTCTGTCGGGAACACTCAGAATGAGGTTCTGAGTTATTGCAACATAGGAGCGTTTCAATGCTTTCAAGGCTTCTCAGGAAGAATTCCGGAATCTTGCTGCCGGCAGGCCTCCGGCTATTCCGGGTGAACATCTCCTTGTAAATCCCCCATGGTTTCTTGTACACCCGTGAAATTTGGCCAGGTTATGCAGTTTGCATTGCTGCACAATTGCGCCAGCCTAGCTCGGCCGCGGTTGCAAATATTCAGGCGTGGCAGCCAGATAGGCTGGTCCCCGTAGGACTCTGCCAGCAGACTGGGTATATCTGCTTCCCGTTCTTCTCACCTGAGTGCTACTGATTCCAGCTTTGACGGCTACACTCGACTCAACCGGAGCATTAAGTTGAACCTCAACTTATGGCACTTTGTGAAACTGTTGACAACTAGAGCTCAGTTGTTTGGCACGCCACCACTGTCCATCCAGCACTATGGACGGCACTCCCTACATCTGGCTCTAATTAGTCCATGGTTGTGTTCAGCCGAATGACCTCTGCCGGGAACACTCAGAATGAGGTTCTGAGTTATTGCAACATAGGAGCGTTTCACTGCTTTCAAGGCTTCTCAGGAAGAATTCCGGAATCTTGCTGCCGGCAGGCCTCCGGCTGTTCCGGGTGAACATCTCCTTGTAAATCCCCCGTGGATTCTTGTACACCCGTGAAATTTGGACAGGTTATGCAGTTTGCATTGCTGCACAATTGCGCCTGCCTAGCTCGGCCGCGGTTGCAAACATTCAGGCGTGGCAGCCAGATAGGCTGGTCCCCGTAGGACTCTGCCAGCGGACTGTGTATATCTGCTTCCCGTTCTTCTTACCTGAGTGCTACTGATTCCAGCTTTGACGGCTACACTCTACTCCACCGGAGCAGTAAGTTGAACCTCAACTTATGGCACTTTGTGAAACTGTTGAGAACTAGAGCTCAGTTGTTTGGCACGCCACCACTGTATATCCAGCACTATGGACGGCACTCCCTACATCTGGCTCTAATTAGTCCACGGTTGTGTTCAGCCGAATGACTTCTGCCGGGAACACTGAGAATGAGGTTCTGAGTTATTGCAACATAGGAGCGTTTCACTGCTTTCAAGGCTTCTCAGGAAGAATTCCGGAATCTTGCTGCCGGCAGGCCTCCGGCTGTTCCGGGTGAACATCTCCTTGTAAATCCCCATTGGTTTCTTGTACACCCATGAAATTTGGCCAGGTTATGCAGTTTGCATTGCTGCACAATTGCGCAAGCCTAGCTCGGCCGCGGTTGCAAACATTCAGGCGTGGCAGCCAGATAGGCTGGTCCCCGTAGGAATCTGCCAGCGGACTGGGTATATCTGCTTCCCGTTCTTCTCACCTGAGGGCTACTGTTTCCAGCTGTGAAGGCTACACTCAACTCAACAGGAGCATTAAGTTGAACCTCAACTTATGGCACTTTGTGAAACTGTTCAGAACTAGAGCTCAGTTGTTTGGCACGCCACCACTGTCCATCCAGCACTATGGACGGCACTGCCTACATCTGGCTCTAATTAGTCCACGGTTGTGTTCAGCCGAATGACCTCTGTCGGGAACACTCAGAATGAGCTTCTGAGTTATTGCAACATAGGAACGTTTCACTGCTTTCAAGGCTTCTCAGGAAGAATTCCGGAATCTTGCTACCGGCAGGGCTCCGGCTCTTCCAAGTGAACATCTCCTTGTAAATCCCCCGTGGTTTCTTGTAGACCCGAGAAATTTGGCCAGGTTATGCAGTTTGCATTGCTGCACAATGGCGCCTGCCTAGCTCGGCCGCGTTTGCAACCTTTCAGGCGTGGCAGCCAGATAGGCTGGTCCCCGTACTACTCTGCCAGCGGACTGGGTATATCTGCTTCCCGTTCTTCTCACCTGAGTGCTACTGATTCCCGATTTGACGGCTACACTCTACTCAACCGGAGCCGTAAGTTGAACCTCACCTTATGGCACTTTGTGAAACTGTTGAGAACTAGAGCTCAGTTGTTTGGCACGCCACCACTGTCCATCCAGCACTATGGACGGCACTGCCTACATCTGGCTCTAATTAGTCCACGATTGTGTTCAGCCGAATGACCTCTGTCGGGAACACTCAGAATGAGGCTCTGAGTTATTGCAACATAGGAGCGTTTCACTGCTTTCAAGGCTTCTCAGGAAGAATTCCGGAATCTTGCTGCCGGCAGGCCTCAGGCTGTTCCGGGTGAACATCTCCTTGTAAATCCCCTGTGGTTTCTTGTACACCCGTGAAATTTGGCCAGGTTATGCAGTTCGCATTGCTGCACAATTGCGCCAGCCTAGCTCGGCCGCGGTTGCAAATATTCAGGCGTGGCAGCCAGATAGGCTGGTCCCCGTAGGACTCTGCCAGCAGACTGGGTATATCTGCTTCCCGTTCTTCTCACCTGAGTGCTACTGATTCCAGCTTTGACGGCTACACTCGACTCAACCGGAGCAGTAAGTTGAACCTCAACTTATGGCACTTTGTGAAACTGTTGAGAACTAGAGCTCAGTTGTTTGGCACGCCAACACTGTCCATCCAGCACTATGGACGGCACTGCCTACATCTGGCTCTAATTAGTCCACGGTTGTGTTCAGCCGAATGACCTCTGTCGGGAACACTCAGAATGAGGTTCTGAGTTATTGCAACATAGGAGCGTTTCACTGCTTTCAAGGCTTCTCAGGAAGAATTCCGGAATCTTGCTGCCGGCAGGCCTCCGGCTATTCCGGGTGAACATCTCCTTGTAAATCCCCCATGGTTTCTTGTACACCCGTGAAATTTGGCCAGGTTATGCAGTTTGCATTGCTGCACAATTGCCCCAGCCTAGCTCGGCCGCGGTTGCAAATATTCAGGCGTGGCAGCCAGATAGGCTGGTCCCCGTAGGACTCTGCCAGCAGACTGGGTATATCTGCTTCCCGTTCTTCTCACCTGAGTGCTACTGATTCCAGCTTTGACGGCTACACTCGACTCAACCGGAGCATTAAGTTGAACCTCAACTTATGGCACTTTGTGAAACTGTTGACAACTAGAGCTCAGTTGTTTGGCACGCCACCACTGTCCATCCAGCACTATGGACGGCACTCCCTACATCTGGCTCTAATTAGTCCATGGTTGTGTTCAGCCGAATGACCTCTGCCGGGAACACTCAGAATGATGTTGTGAGTTATTGCAACGTAGGAGCGTTTCACTGCTTTCAAGGCTTCTCAGGAAGAATTCCGGAATCTTGCTGCCGGCAGGCCTCGGGCTGTTCCGGGTGAACATCTCCTTGTAAATCCCCTTTTGTTTCTTGTACACCCGTGAAATTTGGAGAGGTTATGCAGTTTGCATTGCTGCACAATTGCGCCAGCCTAGCTCGGCCGCGGTTGCAAACATTCAGGCGTGGCAGCCAGATAGGCTGGCCCCCGTAGGACTCTGCCAGCGGACTGGGTATATCTGCTTCCCGTTCTTCTCACCTGAGTGCTACTGATTCCACCTTTGACGGCTACACCCGACTTAACCGGAGCAGTAAGTTGAACCTCAACTTATGGCACTTTGTGAAACTATTGAGAACTAGAGCTCAGTTGTTTGGCACACCACTGTGCATCCAGCACTATGGTCGGCACTGCCTACATCTGGCTCTAATTAGTTCACGATTGTATTCAGCCAAATGACCTCTGCCGGGAAAACTCAGAATTAGGTTCTGAGTTATTGCAACATAAGAGAGTTTCACTGTTTTCAAGGCTTCTCAGGAAGAATTCCGGAATCTTGCTGCCGGCAGGCCTCCGGCTGTTCCGGGAGAACATCACCTTGTAAATCCCCCGTGGTTTCTTGTACACCCATGAAATTTGGCCAGCTTATGCAGTTTGCATTGCTGCACAATTGCGTCTGCCTAGCTAGGCCGGGGTTGCAAACATTCAGGCGTGGCAGCCAGATCGGCTGGTCCCTTTAGGACACTGCCAGCGGATTGGGTATATCTGCTTCCCGTTCTTCTCACCTGAGTGCTACTGATTCCAGCTTTGACGGCTACACTCTACTCAACCGGAGCATTAAGTTGAACCTCAACTTATGGCACTTTGTGAAAGTGTTGAGCACTAGAACTCAGTTGTTTGGCACGCCACCACTGTCCATCCAGCACTATGGACGGCACTGCCTACATCTGGCTCTAATTTGTCCATGGTTGTGTTCAGCCGAATGACCTCTGCCGGGAACACTCAGAATGAGGTTCTGAGTTATTGCAACATAGGAGCGTTTCACTGCTTTCAAGGCTTCTCAGGAAGAATTCCGGAATCTTGCTGCCGGCAGGCCTCCGGCTGTTCCGGGTGAACATCTCCTTGTAAATCCCCCGTGGTTTCTTGTACACCCGTGAAATTTGGCCAGGTTATGTAGTTTGCATTGCTGCACAATTGCGCCTGCCTAGCTCGGCCTCGGTTGCAAACATTCAGGCGTGGCAGCCAGATAGGCTGGTCCCCGTAGGACTCTGCCAGCGGACTGGGTATATCTGCTTCCCGTTCTTCTCACCTGAGTGCTACTGATTCCAGCTTTGACGGCTACACTCGACTCAACCGGAGTAGTAAGTTGAACCTCAACTTATGGCACTTTGTGAAACTGTTGAGAACTAGAGCTCAGTTGTTTGGCACGCCACCACTGTGCATCCAGCACTATGGACGGCACTGCATACATCTGGCTCTAATTAGTCCACGGATGTGTTCAGCCGAATGACCTCTGCCGGGAACACTGAGAATGAGGTTCTGAGTTATTGCAACATAGGAGCGTTTCACTGCTTTCAAGGCTTCTCAGGAAGAGTTCCGGAATCTTGCTGCCTGCCGGCGTCCAGCTGTTCCGGGTGAACATCTCCTGGCAAGTCCCCCGTGGTTTCTTGTACACCCGTGATATTTGCCCAGGTTATGCAGTTTTCATTGTTGCACAATTGGATCCTGCCTAGCTCGGCTGCGGTTGCAAACATTCAGGCGTGGCAGCCAGATAGGCTGGTCCCAGTAGGACTCTGCCAGCGGACTTGGTATATCTGCTTCCCTTTCTTCTCACCTGAGTGCTACTGATTCCAGCTTTGACGACTACACTCTACTCAACCGGAGCAGTAAGTTGAACGTCAACTTATGGCACTTTGTGAAACTGTTGAGAACTACAGCTCAGTTGTTTGGCACGCCACCACTGTCCATCCAGCACTATGGACGGCACTGCCTATATCTGGCTCTAATTAGTCCACAGTTGTGTTCAGCCGAATGACCTCTGCCGGGAACACTCAGAATGAGGTTCTGAGTTATTGCAACATAGGAGCGTTTTACTGCTTTCAAGGCTTCTCAGGAAGAATTCCGGAATCTTGCTGCCGGCAGGCCTCAGGGAGTTCCGGGTGAACATCTCCTTGTAAATCCCACGTGGTTTCTTGTACATCCGTGAAATTTGGCCAGGTTATGCAGTTTGCATTGCTGCACAATTCCGCCTGCCTAGCTCGGCCGCGGTTGCAAACGTTCAGGCGTGGCAGCCAGATAGGCTGGTCCCCGTAGCATCTGCCAGCGGACTGGGTATATCTGCTTCCCGTTCTTCTCACCTGAGTACGATTGATTCCAACGTTGAGGGCAACACTCTACTCAACCGGAGCTGAAAGTTGAACCTCAACTTATGGCACTTTGTCAAAGTGTGGAGAACTAGAGCTCGGTTGTTTGGCACGCGACCACTGTCCATCCAGCACTATGGACGGCACTGCCTACATCTGGCTCTAATTAGTCCACGGTTGTGTTCAGCCGAATGACCTCTGCCGGGAACACTCAGAATGAGGTTCTGAGTTATTGCAACATAGGAGCGTTTCACTGCTTTCAAGGCTTCTCAGGAAGACTTCCGGAATCTTGCTGCCGGCAGGCCTCCGGCTGTTCCGGGTGAACATCTCCTTGTAATTCCCCCGTGGTTTCTTGTACACCCGTGAAATTTGGCCAGGTTATGCAGTTTGCATTGCTGCACAATTCCGCCTGCCTTACTCGGCCGCGGTTGCAAACATTCAGGCGTGGCAGCCAGATAGGCTGGTCCCGGTAGGACACTGCTAGCGGACTGTGTATATCTGCTTCCCGTTCTTCTCACCTGAGTGCTACTGATTCCAGCTTTGACGGCTACACTCTACTCAACCGGAGCAGTAAGTTGAACTTCAACTTATGGCACTTTGTGAAAGTGTTGAGAACTAGAGCTCAGTTGTTTGGCACGCCACCACTGTCCATCCAGCACTATGGACGGCACTGCCTACATCTGGCTCTAATTAGTCCATGGTTGTGTTCAGCCGAATGACCTCTGCCAGGAACACTCAGAATGAGGTTCTGAGTTATTGCAACATAGGAGCGTTTCACTGCTTTCAAGGCTTCTCAGGAAGAATTCCGGAATCTTGCTGCCGGCAGGCCTCCGGCTCTTATGCGTGAACATCTCCTTGTAAATCCCCATTGATTTCTTGTACACCCGTGAAATTTGGCCAGGTTATGCAGTTTGCATTGCTGCACAATTGCGCCTGCCTAGCTCGGCCGCGGTTGCATACATTCAGGCGTGGCAGCCAGATAGGCTGGGCCTCGTAGGACACTGCCAGCGGATTGGGTATATCTGCTTCCCGTTCTTCTCACCTGAGTACTACTGATTCCAGCTTTGACGGCTACACTCTACTCAACCGGAGCAATAAGTTGAACCTCAACTTAGGGCACTTTGTGTAAGTGATGAGAACTAGAGCTCAGTTGTTTGGCACGCCACCACTGTCCATCCAGCACTATGGACGGCACTGCCTACATCTGGCTCTAAGTAGGCCACAGTTGTGTTCAGCCGAATGACCTCTGCCGGGAAAACTCAGAATGAGGTTCTGAGTTATTGCAACATAGGAGCGTTTCACTGCTTTCAAGGCTTCTCAGGAAGAATTCCGGAATCTTGCTGCCGGCAGGCCTCCGGCTGTTCCAGTTGAACATCTCCTTGTAAATCCCCCGTGGTTTCTTGTACACCCGTGAAATTTGGCCAGGTTATGCAGTTTGCATGGCTTCACAATTGTGCCTGCCTAGCTCGGCCACGGTTGCAAACATTCAGGCGTTGCAGCCCGATAGGCTGGTCCCCGTAGGACACTGCCAGCGGACTGGGTATATCTGCTTCCCGTTCTTCTCACCTGAGTGCTACTGATTCCACCTTTGACGGCTACACTCGACTCAACCGGAGCATTAAGTTGAACCTCAACTTATGGCACTTTGTGAAAGTGTTGAGCACTAGAACTCAGTTGTTTGGCACGCCACAACTGTCCATCCAGCACTATGGACGGCACTGCCTACATCTGGCTCTAATTAGTCCATGGTTGTGTTCAGCCGAATGACCTCTGCCGGGAACACTCAGAATGAGGTTCTGAGTTATTGCAACATAGGAGCGTTTCACTGCTTTCAGGCTTCTCAGGAAGAATTCCGGAATCTTGCTGCCGGCAAGCCTCCGGCTCTTCCGGGTGAACATCTCCTTGTAAATCCCCCGTGGTTTCTTGTACACCCATGAAATTTGGACAGGTTATGCAGTTTGCATTGCTGCACAATTGCGCAAGCCTAGCTCGGCCACGGTTGCAAACATTCAGGCGTGGCAGCCAGATAGGCTGGTCCCCGTAGGACTCTGCCAGCGGACTGTGTATATCTGCTTCCCGATCTTCTCACCTGAGTGCTACTGATTCCAGCTTTGACGGCTACACTCGACTCAACCGGAGCAGTAAGTTGAACCTCAACTTATGGCACTTTGTGAAAGTGTTGAGCACTAGAACTCAGTTGTTTGGCACGCCACCACTTTCCATCCAGCACTATGGACGGCACTGCCTACATCTGGCTCTAATTAGTCCATGGTTGTGTTCAGCCGAATGACCTCTGCCGGGAACACTCAGAATGAGGTTCTGAGTTATTGCAACATATGAGCGTTTCACTGCTTTCAAGGCTTCTCTGGAAGAATTCTGGAATCTTGCTGCCGGCAGGCCTCTGGCTCTCCGAGTGAACATCTCCTTGTAAATCCCCCGTGGTTTCTTGTACACCCATGAAATTTGGACAAGTTATGCAGTTTGAATTGCTGCACAATTGAGCCTACATAGCTCGGCCGCGGATGCAAACATTCAGGCGTGGCAGCCATATAGGCTGGTCCCCGTAGGACTCTGCCAGCGGACTGGGTATATCTGCTTCCCGTTCTTCTCACCTGAGTGCTACTGATTCCAGATTTGACAGCTACACTCTACTCAACCTGAGCAGTAAGTTGAACCTCAACTTACGCACTTTGTGAAAATGTTGAGAACTAGAGCTCACTTGTTTGGCACGCCACCACTGTCCATCCAGCACTATGGCCGGCACTGCCTACATCTGGCTCTAATTAGTCCACGATTGTGTTCAGCCGAATGACCTCTGCCGGCAACACTCAGAATGACGTTCTGAGTTATTGCAACATAGGATCATTTCACTGCTTTCAAGGCTTCTCAGGAAGAATTCCGGAATCTTGCTGCCGGCAGGCCTCCGGCTGTTCCGGGTGAACATCTCCTTGTAAATCCCCATTGGTTTCTTGTACACCCGTGAAATTTGGACAGGTTATGCAGTTTGCATTGCTGCACAATTGCGCCTGCCTAGCTCGGCCGCGGTTACAAACATTCAGGCGTGGCAGCCAGATAGGCTGGTCCCCGAACGACTCTGCCAGTGGACTGGGTATATCTGCTTCCCGTTCTTCTCACCTGAGTGCTACTGATTCCAGCTTTGACGGCTACACTCGACTCAACCGAAGCAGTAAGTTGAATTTCAACTTATGGCACTTTGTGAAACTGTTGAGAACTAGAGCTCAGTTGGTTGGCACGCCACCACTCTCCATCCAGCACTATGGACTGTACTGCCTTCATCTGGCTCTAATTAGTCCACGATTGTGTTCAGCCGAATGACCTCTGCCGGGAATACTCAGAATGAGGTTCTGAGTTATTGCAACATAGGAGCGTATCACTGCTTTAAGGCTTCTCAGGAAGAATTCCGGAATCTTGCTGCCGGCATGCCTCCGGCTATTCCGGGTGAACATCTCCTTGTAAATCCCCCGTGGTTTCTTGTACACCCGTGAAATTTGGCCAGCTTATGCAGTTTGCATTGCTGCACAATTGCGTCTGCCTAGCTAGGCCGGGGTTGCAAACATTCAGGCGTGGCAGCCAGATCGGCTGGTCCCCGTAGGACACTGCCAGCGGATTGGGTATATCTGCTTCCCGTTCTTCTCTCCTGAGTGCTACTGATTCCAGCTTTGACGGCTACACTCTACGCAACGGGAGCATTAATTTGAACCTCAACTTACGGGACTTTGTGAAAGTGTTGAGAACAAGAGCTCAGTATTTTGCCACGCCACCACTCTCCATCCAGCACTATGGACGGAATTGCCTACATCTGGCTCTAATTAGTCCACGATTTTGTTCAGCCGAATGACCTCTGCCGGGAACACTCAGAATGAGGTTCTGAGTTATTGCAACATAGGAGCGTTTCACTGCTTTCAAGGCTTCTCAGGAAGAATTCCGGAATCTTGCTGCCGGCAGGCCTCCGGCTGTTCCGGGTGAACATCTCCTTGTAAATCCCCCGTGGTTTCTTGTACACCCGTGAAATTTGGCCAGGTTATGCAGTTTGCATGGCTTCACAATTGCGCCTGCCTAGCTCGGCCACGGTTGCAAACATTCAGGCGTGGCAGCCAGATAGGCTGGTCCCCGTAGGACACTGCCAGCGGACTGGGTATATCTGCTTCCCGTTCTTCTCACCTGAGTGCTACTGATTCCAGCTTTGACGGCTACACTCTACTCAACCGGAGCATTAATTTGAACCTCAACTCATGGCACTTTGTGTAAGTGTTGAGCACTAGAACTGAGTTGTTTGGCACGCCACCACTGTCCATCCAGCACTATGGACGGCACTGCCTACATCTGGCTCTAATTAGTCCATGGTTGTGTTCAGCCGAATGACCTCTGCCGGGAACACTCAGAATGAGGTTCTGAGTTATTGCAACATAGGAGCGTTTCACTGCTTTCAAGGCTTCTCAGGAAGAATTCCGGAATCTTGCTGCCGGCAGGCCTCCGGCTGTTCCGGGTGAACATCTCCTTGTAAATCCCCCGTGGTTTCTTGTACACCCGTGAAATTTGGACAGGTTATGCAGTTTGCATTGCTGCACAATTGCGCCTGCCTAGCTCAGCCGCGGTTGCAAATATTCAGGCGTGGCAGCCAGATAGGCTGGTCCCCGTAGGACTCTGCCAGCGGACTCTGTATATCTGCTTCCCGTTCTTCTCACCTGAGTGCTACTGATTCCAGCTTTGACGGCTACACTCGACTCAACCGGAGCAGTAAGTTGAACCTCAACTTATGGCACTTTGTGAAACTGTTGAGAACTAGAGCTCAGATGTTTGGCACGCCACCACTGTCCATCCAGTACTATGGACGACATTGCCTACATCTGGCTCTAATTAGTCCACGGTTGTGTTCAGCCGAATGACCTCTGCCGGGAACACTCAGAATGATGTTCTGAGTTATTGCAACATAGGAGCGTTTCACTGCTTTCAAGGCTTCTCAGGAAGAATTCCGGAATCTTGCTGCCGGCAGGCCTCGGGCTGTTCCGGGTGAACATCTCCTTGTAAATCCCCTGTCGTTTCTTCTGCACCAGTGAAATTTGGCTAGGTTATGCAGTTTGCATTGCGGCACAATGGCGCCAGCCGAGCTCGGCCGCGGTTGCAAATATTCAGGCGTGGCAGCCAGATAGGCTGGTCCCCGTAGGACTCTGCCAGCGGACTGGGTATATCTGCTTCCCGTTCTTCTCACCTGAGTGCTACTGATTCCAGCTTTGACGGCTACACTCGACTCAACCGGAGCAGTAAGTTGAACCTCAACTTATGGCACTTTGTGAAACTGTTCAGAACTAGAGCTCAGTTGTTTGGCACGCCACCACTCTCCATCCAGCACTATGGACGGCACTGCCTACATCTGGCTCTAATTAGTCCACGGTTGTGTTCAGCCGAATGACCTGTGCCGGGAAAACTCAGAATGATGGTCTGAGTTATTGCAACATAGGAGCGTTTCACTGCTTTCAAGGCTTCTCAGGAAGAATTCCGGAATCTTGCTGCCGGCAGGCCTCCGGTTGTTCCGGGTGAACATCACCTTGTAAATCCCCCGTGGTTTCTTGTACACCCGTGAAATTTGGCCAGGTTATGCAGTTTGCATTGCTGCACAATTGCGCCTGCCTAGCTCGACCGCGGTTGCAAACATTCAGGCGTGGCAGCTAGATGGACTGGTCCCCGTAGGACACTGCCAGCGGACTGGGTATATCTGCTTCCCGTTCTTCTCATCTGAGTGCTACTTATTCCAGCTTTGACCGCTACACTCTACTCAACTGGAGCAGTAAGTTGAACCTGAACTTATGGCACTTTTTGAAAGTGTTGAGAACTAGAGCTCAGTTGTTTGGCACGCCACCACTGTCCATCCAGCACTATGGACGGCACTGCCTACATCTGGCTCTAATTACTCCACGGTTGTGTTCAGCCGAATGACCTCTGCCGGGAACACTCAGAATGAGGTTCTGAGTTATTGCAACATAGGAGCGTTTCACTGCTTTCAAGGCTTCTCAGGAAGAGTTCCGAAATCTTGCTGCCTGCCGGCGTCCAGCTGTTCCGGGTGAACATCTCCTTGTAAATCCCCCGTGGTTTCTTGTACACCCGTGATATTTGCCCAGGTTATGCAGTTTTCATTGCTGCACAATTGGGACTGCCTAGCTCTGCCGCGGTTGCAAACATTCAGGCGTGGCAGCCAGATAGGCTGGTCCCCATAGGACACTGCCAGCGGACTTGGTATATCTGCTTCCCGTTCTTCTCACCTGAGTACTACTGATTCCAGCTTTGACGGCTACACTCTACTCAACCGGAGCAGTAAGTTGAACCTCAACTTATGGCACTTTGTGAAACTGTTGAGAACTACAGCTCAGTTGTTTGGCACGCCACCACTGTCCATCCAGCACTATGGACGGCACTGCCTATATCTGGCTCTAATTAGTCGACAGTTGTGTTCAGCCGAATGACCTCTGCCGGGAAAACTCAGAATGAGGTTCTGAGTTATTGCAACATAGGAGCGTTTTACTGCTTTCAAGGCTTCTCAGGAAGAATTCCTGAATCTTGCTGCCGGCAGGCCTCTGGCAGTTCCGGGTGAACATCTCCTTGTAAATCCCCCGTGGTTTCTTGTACATCCGTGAAATTTGCCCAGGTTATGCAGTTTGCATTGCTGCAAAATTGCGCCTGCCTAGCTCGGCCGCGGTTGCAACCATTGAGGCGTGGCAGCCAGATAGGCTGGTCCCAATAGGACACTGCCAGCGGACTGGGTATATCTGCTTCCTGTTCTTCTCACCTGAGTGCTACTGATTCCAGCTTTGAGGGCTACACTCTAATCAACCGTAGCATTAAGTTGAACCTCTACATAGGACACTTTGTGAAAGTGTTGAGAACTAGAGCTCAGTTGTTTGGCACGCCACCACTGTCCATCCAGCACTATGGACGGCACTGCCTACATCTGGCTTTAATTAGTCCACGGTTGTGTTCAGCCGAATGACCTCTGCCGGGAACACTGAGAATGAGGTTCTGAGTTATTGCAACATAGGAGCGTTTCACTGCTTTCAAGGCTTCTCAGGAAGAATTCCGGAATCTTGCTGCCGGCAGGCCTCTGGCAGTTCCGGGTGAACATCTCCTTGTAAATCCCCCGTGGTTTTTTTGTACACCCGTGAAATTTGGATAGGTTATGCAGTTTACATTGCTGCACAATTCCGCCTGTGTAGCTTGGCCGCGGTTGCAAACATTCAGGCGTGGCAGCCAGATAGGCTGGTCCCCGTAACATCTGCCAGCGGACTGGGGATATCTGCTTCCCGTTCTTCTCACCTGACTACTACTGATTCCAGCTTTGAAGGCTACACTCTACTGAACCGGAGCCGAAAGTTGAACCTCAACTTATTGCACTTTGTGAAAGTGTGGAGAAGTAGAGCTCGGTTGTTTGGCACGCCACCACTGTCCATCCAGCACTATGGACGGCACTGCCTACATCTGGCTCTAATTAGTCCACGGTTGTGTTCAGCCGAATGACCTCTGCCGGGAACACTCAGAATGAGGTTCTGAGTTATTGCAACATAGGAGCGTTTCACTGCTTTCAAGGCTTCTCAGGAAGAATTCCGGAATCTTGCTGCCGGCAGGCCTCCGGCTGTTCCGGGTGAACATCTCCTTGTAATTCCCCCGTGCTTTCTTGTACACCCGTGAAATTTGGCCAGGTTATGCAGTTTGCATTGCTGCACAATTCCGCCTGACTAACTCGGCCGCGGTTGCAAACATTCAGGCGTGGCAGCCAGATAGGCTGGTACCCGTAGGACACTGCCAGCGGACTGGGTATATCTGCTTCCCGTTCTTCTCACCTGAGTGCTACTGATTCCAGCTTTGACGGCTACACTCTACTCAACCGGAGCAGTAAGTTGAACTTCAACTCATGGCACTTTGTGAAAGTGTTGAGAACTAGAGCTCAGTTGTTTGGCACGCCACCACTGTCCATCCCGCACTATGGACGGCACTGCCTACATCTGGCTCTAATTAGTCCATGGTTGTGTTCAGCCGAATGACCTCTACCGGGAACACTCAGAATGAGGTTCTGAGTTATTGCAACATAGGAGCGTTTCACTGCTTTCAAGGCTTCTCAGGAAGAATTCCGGAATCTTGCTGCCGGCAGGCCTCCGGCTGTTCCAGGTGAACATCTCCTTGTAAATCCCCCGTGGTTTCTTGTACACCCGTGAAATTTGGCCAGGTTATGCAGTTTGCATTGCTGCACGATTGCGCCTGCCTAGCTCGGCCGCGGTTGCAAACATTCAGGCGTGGCCGCCAGATAGGCTGGTCCCAGTAGGACACTGCCAGCAGACTGGGTATATCTGCTTCCCGTTCTTCTCACCTGAGTGCTACTGATTCCAGCTTTGTCGGCTACACTCTACTCAACCGAAGCAGTAAGTTGAACCTCAACTTATGGCACTTTGTGAAACTGTTGAGAACTACAGCTCAGTTGTTTGGCACGCCACCACTGTCCATCCAGCACTATGGACGGCACTGCCTACATCTGGCTCTAATTAGTCCATGGTTGTGTTCAGCCGAATGACCTCTGCCGGGAACACTCAGAATGAGGTTCTGAGTTATTGCAACATAGGAGCCTTTCACTGCTTTCAAGGCTTCTCAGGAAGAATTACGGAATCTTGCTGCCGGCAGGCCTCTGGCAGTTCCGGGTGAACATCTCATTGTAAATCCCCCGTGGTTTCTTGTACACCCGTGAAATTTGGCCAGGTTATGCAGTTTGCATTGCTGCACAATTCCGCCTGCCTAGCTCGGCCGCGGTTGCAAACATTCAGGCATGGAATCCAGATAGGCTAGTCCCCGTAGGACACTGCCAGCGGACTGGGTATATCTGGTTCCGGTTCTTCTCACCTGAGTGCTACTGATTCCAGCTTTGTCCGCTACACTCTACTCAACCGGAGCAGTAAGTTGAACCTCAACTTAGGGCACTTTGTGAAACTGTTGAGAACTAGAGCTCAGTTGTTTGGCACGCCACCACTGTCCATCCAGCACTATGGATGGCACTGCCTACATCTGGCTCTAATTAGTCCAGGGTTGTGTTCAACCGAATGACCTCTGCCGGGAACACTCAGAATGAGGTTCTGAGTTATTGCAACATAGGAGCGTTTCACTGCTTTCAAGGCTTCTCAGGAAGAATTCCGGAATCTTGCTGCCGGCAGGCCTCCGGCAGTTCCGGGTGAACATCTCCTTGTAAATCCCCCGTGGTTTCTTGTACATCCGTGATATTTGGCCAGGTTATGCAGTTCGCACTGCTGCACAATTGTGCCTGCCTAGCTCGGACGCGGTTGCAAACATTCAGGCGTGGCAGCCAGATAGGCTGGTCCCCGTAGGACAGTGCCACCGGACTGGGTATATCTGCTTCCCGTTCTCCTCACCTGGGTGCAACTGATTCCAGGTTTGACCGCTGCACTCTACTCAACCGGAGCAGTAAGTTGAACCTCAACATATGGCACTTTGTGAAAGTGATGAGAACTAGAGCTCAGTTGTTTGGCACGCCAACAGTGTCCATCCAGCACTATGGACGGCACTGCCTACATCTGGCTCTAATTAGTCGACGGTTGTGTTCAGGCGAATGACCTCTGCCGGGAACACTCAGAATGAGGTTCTGAGTTATTGCAACATAGGAGCGTTTCACTGCTTTCAAGGCTTCTCAGGAAGAATTCCGGAATCTTGCTGTCGGCAGGCCTCCGGCAGTTCCGGGTGAATATCTCCTTGTAAATCCCCCGTGGTTTCTTGTACATCAGTGAAATTTGGCCAGGTTATGCAGTTTGCATTGCTGCACTATTCCGCCTGCCTAGCTCTGCCGCGGTTGCAAACATTCAGGCGTGGCAGCCAGATAGGCTAGTCCCTGTAGGACACTGCCAGCGGACTTGGTATATCTGCTTCCCGTTCTTCTCACCTGAGTGCTACTGATTCCAGCTTTGACGGCTACACTCTACTCAACCGGAGCAGTAAGTTGAACCTCAACTTATGGCACTTTGTGAAACTGTTGAGAACTACAGCTCAGTTGTTTGGCACGCCACCACTGTCCATCCAGCACTATGGACGGCACTGCCTACATCTGGCTCTAATTAGTCCACGGTTGTGTTCAGCCGAATGACCTCTGCCGGGAACACTCAGAATGAGGTTCTGAGTTATTGCAACATAGGAGCGTTTCACTGCTTTCAAGGCTTCTCAGGAATAATTCCGGAATCTTGCTGCCGGCAGGCCTCCGGCTGTTCCGGGTGAACATCTCCTTGTAATTCCCCCGTGGTTTCTTGTACACCCGTGAAATTTGGCCAGGTTATGCAGTTTGCATTGCTGCACAATTCCGCCTGCCTAACTCGGCCGCGGTTGCAAACATTCAGGCGTGGCAGCCAGATAGGCTGGTACCCGTAGGACACTGCCAGCGGACTGGGTATATCTGCTTCCCGTTCTTCTCACCTGAGTGCTAGTGATTCCAGGTTTGACGGCTACACTCTACTCAACCGGAGCAGTAAGTTGAACTTCAACTTATGGCACTTTGTGAAAGTGTTGAGAACTAGAGCTCAGTTGTTTGGCACGCCACCACTGTCCATCCAGCACTATGGACGGCACTGCCTACATCTGGCTCTAATTAGTCCATGGTTGTGTTCAGCCGAATGACCTCTGCCGGGAACACTCAGAATGAGGTTCTGAGTTATTGCAACATAGGAGCGTTTCACTGCTTTCAAGGCTTCTCAGGAAGAATTACGGAATCTTGCTGCCGGCAGGCCTCCGGCTGTTCCAGGTGAACATCTCCTTGTAAATCCCCCGTGGTTTCTTGTACACCCGTGAAATTTGGCCAGGTTATGCAGTTTGCATGGCTTCACAATTGCGCCTGCCTAGTTCGGCCACGGTTGCAAACATTCAGGCGTGGCAGCCAGATAGGCTGGTCCCCGTAGGACACTGCCAGCGGACTGGGTATATCTGCTTCCCGTTCTTCTCACCTGAGTGCTACTAATTCCAGCTTTGACGGCTACACTCTACTCAACCGGAGCATTAAGTTGAACCTCAACTTATGCACTTTGTGAAAGTGTTGAGCACTAGAACTCAGTTGTTTGGCACGCCAACACTGTCCATCCAGCACTATGGACGGCACTGCCTACATCTATCTCTAATTAGTCCATGGTTGTGTTCAGCCGAATGACCTCTGCCGGGAACACTCAGAATGAGGTTCTGAGTTATTGCAACATAGGAGCGTTTCACTGCTTTCAAGGCTTCTCAGGAAGAATTCCGGAATCTTGCTGCCGGCAGGCCTCCGGCTGTTCCTGGTGAACATCTCCTTGTAAATCCCCCATGGATTCTTGTACACCCGTGAAATTTGGACAGGTTATGCAGTTTGCATTGCTGCACAATTGCGCCTGCCTAGCTCGGCCGCGGTTGCAAACATTCAGGCGTGGCAGCCAGAATGGCTGGTCCCCGTAGGACTCTGCCAGCCGACTGGGTATATCTGCTTCCCGTTCTTCTCACCTGAGTGCTACTGATTCCAGCTTTGACGGCTACACTCTACTCAACCGGAGCAGTAAGTTGAACCTCAACTTATGGCACTTTGTGAAAGTGTTGAGAACTAGAGCTCAGTTGTTTGGCACGCCACCACTGTATATCCAGCACTATGGACAGCACTCACTACATCTGGCTCTAATTAGTCCACGGTTGTGTTCAGCCGAATGACCTCTGCCAGGAACACTCAGAATGAGGTTCTGAGTTATTGCAACATAGGAGCGTTTCACTGCTTTCAAGGCTTCTCAGGAAGAATTCCGGAATCTTGCTGCCGGCAGGCCTCCGGCTGTTCCGGGTGAACATCTCCTTGTAAATCCCCATTGGTTTCTTGTACACCCATGAAATTTGGCCAGGTTATGCAGTTTGCATTGCTGCACAATTGCGCAAGCCTAGCTCGGCCGCGGTTGCAAACATTCAGGCGTGGCAGCCAGATAGGCTGGTCCCCGTAGGACTCTGCCAGCGGACTGGGTATATCTGCCTCCCGTTCTTCTCACCTGAGGGCTACTGTTTCCAGCTGTGATGGCTACACTCAACTCAACCGGAGCATTAAGTTGAACCTCAACTTATGGCACTTTGTGAAACTGTGAGAACTAGAGCTCAGTTGTTTGGCACGCCACCACTGTCCATCCAGCACTATGGACGGCACTGCCTACATCTGGCTCTAATTAGTCCATGGTTGTATTCAGCCGAATGACCTCTACCGGGAACACTCAGAATGAGGTTCTGAGTTATTGCAACATAGGAGCGTTTCACTGCTTTCAAGGCTTCTCAGGAAGAATTCCGGAATCTTGCTGCCGGCAGGCCTCCGGCTGTTCCAGGTGAACATCTCCTTGTAAATCCCCCGTGGTTTCTTGTACACGCGTGAAATTTGGCCAGGTTATGCAGTTTGCATTGCTGCACGATTGCGCCTGCCTAGCTCGGCCGCGGTTGCAAACATTCAGGCGTAGCCGCCAGATAGGCTGGTCCCAGTAGGACACTGCCAGCAGACTGGGTATATCTGCTTCCCGTTCTTCTCACCTGAGTGCTACTGATTCCAGCTTTGTCGGCTACACTCTACTCAACCGAAGCAGTAAGTTGAACCTCAACTTATGGCACTTTGTGAAACTGTTGAGAACTACAGCTCAGTTGTTTGGCACGCCACCACTGTCCATCCAGCACTATGGACGGCACTGCCTACATCTGGCTCTAATTAGTCCATGGTTGTGTTCAGCCGAATGACCTCTGCCGGGAACACTCAAAATGAGGTTCTGAGTTATTGCAACATAGGAGCCTTTCACTGCTTTCAAGGCTTCTCAGGAAGAATTACGGAATCTTGCTGCTGGCAGGCCTCTGGCAGTTCCGGGTGAACATCTCATTGTAAATCCCCCGTGGTTTCTTGTACACCCGTGAAATTTGGCCAGGTTATGCAGTTTGCATTGCTGCACAATTCCGCCTGCCTAGCTCGGCCGCGGTTGCAAACATTCAGGCATGGAATCCAGATAGGCTAGTCCCCGTAGGACACTGCCAGCGGACTGGGTATATCTGGTTCCGGTTCTTCTCACCTGAGTGCTACTGATTCGAGCTTTGACCGCTACACTCTACTCAACCGGAGCAGTAAGTTGAACCTCAACTTAGGGCACTTTGTGAAACTGTTGAGAACTAGAGCTCAGTTGTTTGGCACGCCACCACTGTCCATCCAGCACTATGGATGGCACTGCCTACATCTGGCTCTAATTAGTCCAGGGTTGTGTTCAGCCGAATGACCTCTGCCGGGAACACTCAGAATGAGGTTCTGAGTTATTGCAACATAGGAGCGTTTCACTGCTTTCAAGGCTTCTCAGGAAGAATTCCGGAATCTTGCTGCCGGCAGGCCTCCGGCAGTTCCGGGTGAACATCTCCTTGTAAATCCCCCGTGGTTTCTTGTACATCCGTGATATTTGGCCAGGTTATGCAGTTCGCACTGCTGCACAATTGTGCCTGCCTAGCTCGGACGCGGTTGCAAACATTCAGGCGTGGCAGCCAGATAGGCTGGTCCCCGTAGGACAGTGCCACCGGACTGGGTATATCTGCTTCCCGTTCTCCTCACCTGGGTGCAACTGATTCCAGGTTTGACCGCTGCACTCTACTCAACCGGAGCAGTAAGTTGAACCTCAACATATGGCACTTTGTGAAAGTGATGAGAACTAGAGCTCAGTTGTTTGGCACGCCAACAGTGTCCATCCAGCACTATGGACGGCACTGCCTACATCTGGCTCTAATTAGTCGACGGTTGTGTTCAGGCGAATGACCTCTGCCGGGAACACTCAGAATGAGGTTCTGAGTTATTGCAACATAGGAGCGTTTCACTGCTTTCAAGGCTTCTCAGGAAGAATTCCGGAATCTTGCTGTCGGCAGGCCTCCGGCAGTTCCGGGTGAATATCTCCTTGTAAATCCCCCGTGGTTTCTTGTACACCAGTGAAATTTGGCCAGGTTATGCAGTTTGCATTGCTGCACTATTCCGCCTGCCTAGCTCTGCCGCGGTTGCAAACATTCAGGCGTGGCAGCCAGATAGGCTAGTCCCTGTAGGACACTGCCAGCGGACTTGGTATATCTGCTTCCCGTTCTTCTCACCTGAGTGCTACTGATTCCAGCTTTGACGGCTACACTCTACTCAACCGGAGCAGTAAGTTGAACCTCAACTTATGGCACTTTGTGAAACTGTTGAGAACTACAGCTCAGTTGTTTGGCACGCCACCACTGTCCATCCAGCACTATGGACGGCACTGCCTACATCTGGCTCTAATTAGTCCACGGTTGTGTTCAGCCGAATGACCTCTGCCGGGAACACTCAGAATGAGGTTCTGAGTTATTGCAACATAGGAGCGTTTCACTGCTTTCAAGGCTTCTCAGGAAGAATTCCGGAATCTTGCTGCCGGCAGGCCTCCGGCTGTTCCGGGTGAACATCTCCTTGTAAATCCCCCGTGGTTTCTTGTACACCCGTGAAATTTGGCCAGGTTATGCAGTTTGCATTGCTGCACAATTCCGCCTGCCTAACTCGGCCGCGGTTGCAAACATTCAGGCGTGGCAGCCAGATAGGCTGGTACCCGTAGGACACTGCCAGCGGACTAGGTATATCTGCTTCCCGTTCTTCTCACCTGAGTGCTAGTGATTCCAGCTTTGACGGCTACACTCTACTCAACCGGAGCAGTAAGTTGAACTTCAACTTATGGCACTTTGTGAAAGTGTTGAGAACTAGAGCTCAGTTGTTTGGCACGCCACCACTGTCCATCCAGCACTATGGACGGCACTGCCTACATCTGGCTCTAATTAGTCCATGGTTGTGTTCAGCCGAATGACCTCTGCCGGGAACACTCAGAATGAGGTTCTGAGTTATTGCAACATAGGAGCGTTTCACTGCTTTCAAGGCTTCTCAGGAAGAATTACGGAATCTTGCTGCCGGCAGGCCTCCGGCTGTTCCAGGTGAACATCTCCTTGTAAATCCCCCGTGGTTTCTTGTACACCCGTGAAATTTGGCCAGGTTATGCAGTTTGCATGGCTTCACAATTGCGCCTGCCTAGTTCGGCCACGGTTGCAAACATTCAGGCGTGGCAGCCAGATAGGCTGGTCCCCGTAGGACACTGCCAGCGGACTGGCTATATCTGCTTCCCGTTCTTCTCACCTGAGTGCTACTAATTCCAGCTTTGACGGCTACACTCTACTCAACCGGAGCATTAAGTTGAACCTCAACTTATGCACTTTGTGAAAGTGTTGAGCACTAGAACTCAGTTGTTTGGCACGCCAACACTGTCCATCCAGCACTATGGACGGCACTGCCTACATCTATCTCTAATTAGTCCATGGTTGTGTTCAGCCGAATGACCTCTGCCGGGAACACTCAGAATGAGGTTCTGAGTTATTGCAACATAGGAGCGTTTCACTGCTTTCAAGGCTTCTCAGGAAGAATTCCGGAATCTTGCTGCCGGCAGGCCTCCGGCTGTTCCTGGTGAACATCTCCTTGTAAATCCCCCATGGATTCTTGTACACCCGTGAAATTTGGACAGGTTATGCAGTTTGCATTGCTGCACAATTGCGCCTGCCTAGCTCGGCCGCGGTTGCAAACATTCAGGCGTGGCAGCCAGAATGGCTGGTCCCCGTAGGACTCTGCCAGCCGACTGGGTATATCTGCTTCCCGTTCTTCTCACCTGAGTGCTACTGATTCCAGCTTTGACGGCTACACTCTACTCAACCGGAGCAGTAAGTTGAACCTCAACTTATGGCACTTTGTGAAAGTGTTGAGAACTAGAGCTCAGTTGTTTGGCACGCCACCACTGTATATCCAGCACTATGGACAGCACTCCCTACATCTGGCTCTAATTAGTCCACGGTTGTGTTCAGCCGAATGACCTCTGCCGGGAACACTCAGAATGAGGTTCTGAGTTATTGCAACATAGGAGCGTTTCACTGCTTTCAAGGCTTCTCAGGAAGAATTCCGGAATCTTGCTGCCGGCAGGCCTCCGGCTGTTCCGGGTGAACATCTCCTTGTAAATCCCCATTGGTTTCTTGTACACCCATGAAATTTGGCCAGGTTATGCAGTTTGCATTGCTGCACAATTGCGCAAGCCTAGCTCGGCCGCGGTTGCAAACATTCAGGCGTGGCAGCCAGATAGGCTGGTCCCCGTAGGACTCTGCCAGCGGACTGGGTATATCTGCCTCCCGTTCTTCTCACCTGAGGGCTACTGTTTCCAGCTGTGATGGCTACACTCAACTCAACCGGAGCATTAAGTTGAACCTCAACTTATGGCACTTTGTGAAACTGTGAGAACTAGAGCTCAGTTGTTTGGCACGCCACCACTGTCCATCCAGCACTATGGACGGCACTGCCTACATCTGGCTCTAATTAGTCCACGGTTGTGTTCAGCCGAATGACCTCTGTCGGGAACACTCAGAATGAGGTTCTGAGTTATTGCAACATAGGAGCGTTTCACTGCTTTCAAGGCTTCTCAGGAAGAATTCCGGAATCTTGCTGCCGGCAGGCCTCCGGCTCTTCCAAGTGAACATCTCCTTGTAAATCCCCCGTGGTTTCTTGTACACCCGTGAAATTTGGACAGGTTATGCAGTTTGCATTGCTGCACAATGGCGCCAGCCTAGCTCGGCCGCGTTTGCAAACTTTCAGGCGTGGCAGCCAGATAGGCTGGTCCCCGTAGTACTCTGCCAGCGGACTGGGTATATCTGCTTCCCGTTCTTCTCACCTGAGTCCTACTGATTCCCGATTTCACGGCTACACTCTACTCAACCGGAGCCGTAAGTTGAACCTCAACTTATGGCACTTTGTGAAACTGTTGAGAACTAGAGCTCAGTTGTTTGGCCCGCCATCACTGTCCATCCAGCACTATGGACGGCACTGCATACATCTGGCTCTAATTAGTCCACGATTGTGTTCAGCCGAATGACCTCTGCCGGGAACACTCAGAATGAGGTTCTGAGTTATTGCAACGTAGGAGCGTTTCACTGCTTTCAAGGCTTCTCAGGAAGAATTCCGGAATCTTGCTGCCGGCAGGCCTCCGGCTGTTCCGGGTGAACATCTCCTTGTAAATCCCCTGTGGTTTCTTGTACACCCGTGAAATTTGGCCAGGTTATGCAGTTTGCATTAGTGCACAATTGCGCCAGGCTAGCTCGGCCGCGGTTGCAAATATTCAGGCGTGGCAGCCAGATAGGCTGGTCCCCGTAGGACTCTGCCAGCGGACTGGGTATATCTGCTTCCCGTTCTTCTCACCTGAGTGCTACTGATTCCAGCTTTGACGGCTACACTCGACTCAACCGGAGCAGTAAGTTGAACCTCAACTTATGGCACTTTGTGAAACTGTTGACAACTAGAGCTCAGTTGTTTGGAACGCCACCACTGTGCATCCAGCACTATGGACGGCACTGCCTACAACTGGCTCTAATTAGTTCACGATTGTGTTCAGCCGAATTACCTCTGCCGGGAAAACTCAGAATTAGGTTCTGAGTTATTGCAACATAGGAGAGTTTCACTGCTTTCAAGGCTTCTCACGAAGAATTCCGGAATCTTGCTGCCGGCAGGCCTCCGGCTGTTCCGGGTGTACATCTCCTTTTAAATCCCCCGTGCTTTCTTGTACACCCGTGAAATTTCCCAGCTTATACAGTTTGCATTGCTGCACAATTGCGCCTGCATAGCCCGGCCGGGGTTGGAAATATTCAGGCGTGGCAGCCAGATAGGCTGGTCCCCGTAGGACACTGCCAGCGGACTGGGTATATCTGCTTCCCGTTCTTCTCACCTGAGTGCTACTGATTTCAGCTTGGAGGGCCACACTCTACTCAACCGGAGCAGTAAGTTGAACCTCAACTTATGGCACTTTGTGAAACTGTTGAGAACTATAGCTCAGTTGTTTGGCACGCCACCATTGTCCATCCAACACTATGGACGGCACTGCCTACATCTGGCTCTAATTAGTCCACGGTTGTGTTCAGCCGAATGACCTCTGCCGGCAACACTCAGAATGAGGTTCTGAGTTATTGCAACATAGGAGCGTTTCAATGCTTTCAAGGCTTCTCAGGAAGAATTCCGGAATATTGCTGCGGGCAGGCCTCCGGCTGTTCCGGGTGAACATCTCCTTGCAAATCCTCCGTGGTTTCTTGTACACCCGTGAAATTTGGCCAGGTTATGCAGTTTGCATTGCTGCACAATTGCGCCTGCCTAGCTCGGCCGCGGTTGCATACATTCAGGCGTGGCAGCCAGATAGGCTGGTCCCCATAGGACACTGCCAGCGGACTGGGTATATCTGCTTCCCGTTCTTCTCACCTGAGTTCTACTGATTCCAGCTTTGACGGCTACACTCTACGCAACCGGAGCATTAAGTTGAACCTCAACTTACGGCACTTTGTGAAAGTGTTGAGAACTAGAGCTCAGTTGTTTGGCACGCCACCACTCTCCATCCAGCACTATGGACGGCACTGCCTACATCTGGCTCTAATTAGTCCACGGTTGTGTTCAGCCGAATGACCTCTGCCGGGAACACTGAGAATGAGGTTCTGAGTTATTGCAACATAGGAGCGTTTCACTGCTTTCAAGGCTTCTCAGGAAGAATTCCGGAATCTTGCTGCCGGCAGGCCTCCGGCTGTTCCGGGTGAACATCTCCTTGTAAATCCCCCGTGGTTTCTTGTACACCCGTGAAATTTGGCCAGCTTATGCAGTTTGCATTGCTGCACAATTGCGCCTGCCTAGCTCGGCCGCGGTTGCAAACATTCAGGCGTGGCAGCCAGATAGGCTAGTCCCCGTAGGACTCTGCCAGCGGACTGGGTATATCTGCTTCCCGTTCTTCTCACCTGAGTGCTACTGATTCCAGATTTGACAGCTACACTCTACTCAACCGGAGCAGTAAGTTGAACCTCAACTTATGGCACTTTGTGAAAATGTTGACAACTAGAGCTCAGTTGTTTGGCACGCCACCACTGTCCATCCAGCACTATGGCCGGCACTGCCTACATCTGGCTCTAATTAGTCCACGATTGTGTTCAGCCGAATGACCTCTGCCGGCAACACTCAGAATGAGGTTCTGAGTTATTGCAACATAGGATCGTTTCACTGCTTTCAAGGCTTCTCAGGAAGAATTCCGGAATCTTGCTGCCGGCAGGCCTCCGGCTGTTCCGGGTGAACATCTCCTTGTAAATCCCCATTGGTTTCTTGTACACCCGTGAAATTTGGACAGGTTATGCAGTTTGCATTGCTGCACAATTGCGCCTGCGTAGCTCGGCCGCGGTTACAAACATTCAGGCGTGGCAGCCAGATAGGCTGGTCCCCGTAGGACTCTGCCAGTGGACTGGGTATATCTGCTTCCCGTTCTTCTCACCTGAGTGCTACTGATTCCAGCTTTGACGGCTACACTCGACTCAACCGGAGCAGTAAGTTGAACTTCAACTTATGGCACTTTGTGAAACTGTTGAGAACTAGAGCTCAGTTGGTTGGCACGCCACCACTCTCCATCCAGCACTATGGACTGTACTGCCTTCATCTGGCTCTAATTAGTCCACGATTGTGTTCAGCCGAATGACCTCTGCCGGGAACACTCAGAATGAGGTTCTGAGTTATTGCAACATAGGAGCGTTTCACTGCTTTCAAGGCTTCTCAGGAAGAATTCCGGAATCTTGCTGCCGGCAGGCCTCCGGCTGTTCCAGGTGAACATCTCCTTGTAAATCCCCCGTGGTTTCTTGTACACCCGTGAAATTTGGCCAGGTTATGCAGTTTGCATGGCTTCACAATTGCGCCTACCTAGTTCGGCCACGGTTGCAAACATTCCGGCGTGGCAGCCAGATAGGCTGGTCACCGTAGGACACTGCCAGCGGACTGGGTATATCTGCTTCCCGTTCTTCTCACCTGAGTGCTACTGATTCCAGCTTTGACGGCTACACTCTACTCAACCGGAGCATTAAGTTGAACCTCAACTTATGGCACTTTGTGAAAGTGTTGAGCACTAGAACTCAGTTGTTTGGCACGCCACCACTGTCCATCCAGCACTATGGACGGCACTGCCTACATCTATCTCTAATTAGTCCATGGTTGTGTTCAGCCGAATGACCTCTGCCGGGAACACTCAGAATGAGGTTCTGAGTTATTGCAACATAGGAGCGTTTCACTGCTTTCAAGGCTTCTCAGGAAGAATTCCGGAATCTTGCTGCCGGCAGGCCTCCGGGTGTTCATCTCCTTGTAAATCCCCCGTGGATTCTTGTACACCCGTGAAATTTGGACAGGTTATGCAGTTTGCATTGCTGCACAATTGCGCCTGCCTAGCTCGGCCGCGGTTGCAAACATTCAGGCGTGGCAGCCAGATAGGCTGGTCCCCGTAGGACTCTGCCAGCGGACTGTGTATATCTGTTTCCCGTTCTTCTCACCTGAGTGCTACTGATTCCAGCTTTGACGGCTACACTCTACTCCACCGGAGCAGTAAGTTGAACCTCAACTTATGGCACTTTGTGAAACTGTTGAGAACTAGAGCTCAGTTGTTTGGCACGCCACCACTGTATATCCAGCACTATGGACGGCACTCCCTACATCTGGCTCTAATTAGTCCACGGTTGTGTTCAGGCGAATGACCTCTGCCGGGAACACTGAGAATGAGGTTCTGAGTTATTGCAACATAGGAGCGTTTCACTGCTTTCAAGGCTTCTCAGGAAGAATTCCGGAATCTTGCTGCCGGCAGGCCTCCGGCTGTTCCGGGTGAACATCTCCTTGTAAATCCCCATTGATTTCTTGTACACCCATGAAATTTGGCCAGGTTATGCAGTTCGCATTGCTGCACAATTGTGCAAGCCTAGCTCGGCCGCGGTTGCAAACACTCAGGCGTGGCAGCCAGATAGGCTGGTCCCCGTAGGAATCTGCCAGCGGACTGGGTATATCTGCTTCCCGTTCTTCTCACCTGAGGGCTACTGTTTCCAGCTGTGAAGGCTACACTCAACTCAACAGGAGCATTAAGTTGAACCTCAACTTATGGCACTTTGTGAAACTGTTGAGAACTAGAGCTCAGTTGTTTGGCACGCCACCACTGTCCATCCAGCACTATGGACGGCACTGCCTACATCTGGCTCTAATTAGTCCACGGTTGTGTTCAGCCGAATGACCTCTGTCGGGAACACTCAGAATGAGGTTCTGAGTTATTGCAACATAGGAGCGTTTCACTGCTTTCAAGGCTTCTCAGGAAGAATTCCGGAATCTTGCTGCCGGCAGGCCTCCGGCTATTCCGGGTGAACATCTCCTTGTAAATCCCCCATGGTTTCTTGTACACCCGTGAAATTTGGCCAGGTTATGCAGTTTGCATTGCTGCACAATTGCGCCAGCCTAGCTCGGCCGCGGTTGCAAATATTCAGGCGTGGCAGCCAGATAGGCTGGCCCCGTAGGACTCTGCCAGCAGACTGGGTATATCTGCTTCCCGTTCTTCTCACCTGAGTGCTACTGATTCCAGCTTTGACGGCTACACTCGACTCAACCGGAGCATTAAGTTGAACCTCAACTTATGGCACTTTGTGAAACTGTTGACAACTAGAGCTCAGTTGTTTGGCACGCCAACACTGTCCATCCAGCACTATGGACGGCACTCCCTACATCTGGCTCTAATTAGTCCATGGTTGTGTTCAGCCGAATGACCTCTGCCGGGAACACTCAGAATGATGTTCTGAGTTATTGCAACGTAGGAGCGTTTCACTGCTTTCAAGGCTTCTCAGGAAGAATTCCGGAATCTTGCTGCCGGCAGGCCTCGGGCTGTTCCGGGTGAACATCTCCTTGTAAATCCCCATTTGTTTCTTGTACACCCGTGAAATTTGGCCAGGTTATGCAGTTTGCATTGCTGCACAATTGCGCCAGCCTAGTTCGGCCGCGGTTGCAAACATTCAGGCGTGGCAGCCAGATAGGCTGGCCCCCGTAGGACTCTGCCAGCGGACTGGGTATATCTGCTTCCCGTTCTTCTCACCTGAGTGCTACTGATTCCACCTTTGACGGCTACACTCGACTCAACCGGAGCAGTAAGTTGAACCTCAACTTATGGCACTTTGTGAAACTATTGAGAACTAGAGCTCAGTTGTTTGGCACGACACCACTGTGCATCCAGCACTATGGTCGGCACTGCCTACATCTGGCTCTAATTAGTTCACGATTGTATTCAGCCAAATGACCTCTGCCGGGAAAACTCAGAATTAGGTTCTGAGTTATTGCAACATAAGAGAGTTTCACTGCTTTCAAGGCTTCTCAGGAAGAATTCCGGAATCTTGCTGCCGGCAGGCCTCCGGATGTTCCGGGAGAACATCACCTTGTAAATCCCCCGTGGTTTCTTGTACACCCATGAAATTTGGCCAGCTTATGCAGTTTGCATTGCTGCACAATTGCGTCTGCCTAGTTAGGCCGGGGTTGCAAACATTCAGGCGTGGCAGCCAGATCGGCTGGTCCCCGTAGGACACTGCCAGCGGATTGGGTATATCTGCTTCCCGTTCTTCTCACCTGAGTGCTACTGATTCCATCTTTGACGGCTACACTCTACTCAACCGGAGCAGTAAGTTGAACCTCAACTTATGGCACTTTGTGAAACTGTTGAGAACTAGAGCTCAGTTGTTTGGCACGCCACCACTGTGCATCCAGCACTATGGACGGCACTGCATACATCTGGCTCTAATTAGTCCACGGATGTGTTCAGCCGAATGACCTCTGCCGGGAACACTGAGAATGAGGTTCTGAGTTATTGCAACATAGGAGCGTTTCACTGCTTTCAAGGCTTCTCAGGAAGAGTTCCGGAATCTTGCTGCCTGCCGGCGTCCAGCTGTTCCGGGTGAACATCTCCTTGCAAGTCCCCCGTGGTTTCTTGTACACCCGTGATATTTGCCCAGGTTATGCAGTTTTCATTGTTGCACAATTGGATCCTGCCTAGCTCGGCTGCGGTTGCAAACATTCAGGCGTGGCAGCCAGATAGGCTGGTCCCCGTAGGACTCTGCCAGCGGACTTGGTATATCTGCTTCCCTTTCTTCTCACCTGAGTGCTACTGATTCCAGCTTTGACGACTACACTCTACTCAACCGGAGCAGTAAGTTGAACGTCAACTTATGGCACTTTGTGAAACTGTTGAGAACTACAGCTCAGTTGTTTGGCACGCCACCACTGTCCATCCAGCACTATGGACGGCACTGCCTATATCTGGCTCTAATTAGTCCACAGTTGTGTTCAGCCGAATGACCTCTGCCGGGAACACTCAGAATGAGGTTCTGAGTTATTGCAACATAGGAGCGTTTTACTGCTTTCAAGGCTTCTCAGGAAGAATTCCGGAATCTTGCTGCCGGCAGGCCTCAGGGAGTTCCGGGTGAACATCTCCTTGTAAATCCCACGTGGTTTCTTGTACATCCGTGAAATTTGGCCAGGTTATGCAGTTTGCATTGCTGCACAATTGCTCCTGCCTAGCTCGGCCGCGGTTGCAACCATTGAGGCGTGGCAGCCAGATAGGCTGGTCCCAAGAGGACACTGCCAGCGGACTGGGTATATCTGCTTCCCGTTCTTCTCACCTGACTGCTACTGATTCCAGCTTTGACGGCTACACTCTACTCAACCGGAACAGTAAGTTGAACCTCAACTTACGGCACTTTGTGAAAGTGTGGAGAAGTAGAGCTCGGTTGTTTGGCACGCCACCACTCTCCATCCAGCACTATGGACGGCACTGCCTACATCTGGCTCTAATTAGTCCACGGTTGTGTTCAGCCGAATGACCTCTGCCGGGAACACTCAGAATGAGGTTCTGAGTTATTGCAACATAGGAGCGTTTCACTGCTTTCAAGGCTTCTCAGGGAGAATTCCGGAATCTTGCTGCCGGCAGGGCTCCGGCAGTTCAGGGTGAACATCTCCTTGTAAATCCCCCGTGGTTTCTTGTACACCCGTGAAATTTGGACAGGTTATGCAGTTTGCATTGCTCCACAATTCCGCCTGCCTAGCTCGGCCGCGGTTGCAAACGTTCAGGCGTGGCAGCCAGATAGGCTGGTCCCCGTAGCATCTGCCAGCGGACTGGGTATATCTGCTTCCCGTTCTTCTCACCTGAGTACGATTGATTCCAACTTTGAGGGCAACACTCTACTCAACCGGAGCTGAAAGTTGAACCTCAACTTATGGCACTTTGTCAAAGTGTGGAGAACTAGAGCTCGGTTGTTTGGCACGCGACCACTGTCCATCCAGCACTATGGACGGCACTGCCTACATCTGGCTCTAATTAGTCCACGGTTGTGTTCAGCCGAATGACCTCTGCCGGGAACACTCAGAATGAGGTTCTGAGTTATTGCAACATAGGAGCGTTTCACTGCTTTCAAGGCTTCTCAGGAAGAATTCCGGAATCTTGCTGCCGGCAGGCCTCCGGCTGTTCCGGGTGAACATCTCCTTGTAATTCCCCCGTGGTTTCTTGTACACCCGTGAAATTTGGCCAGGTTATGCAGTTTGCATTGCTGCACAATTCCGCCTGCCTAACTCGGCCGCGGTTGCAAACATTCAGGCGTGGCAGCCAGATAGGCTGGTCCCGGTAGGACACTGCTAGCGGACTGTGTATATCTGCTTCCCGTTCTTCTCACCTGAGTGCTACTGATTCCAGCTTTGACGGCTACACTCTACTCAACCGGAGCAGTAAGTTGAACTTCAACTTATGGCACTTTGTGAAAGTGTTGAGAACTAGAGCTCAGTTGTTTGGCACGCCACCACTGTCCATCCAGCACTATGGACGGCACTGCCTACATCTGGCTCTAATTAGTCCATGGTTGTGTTCAGCCGAATGACCTCTGCCGGGAACACTCAGAATGAGGTTCTGAGTTATTGCAACATAGGAGCGTTTCACTGCTTTCAAGGCTACTCAGGAAGAATTCCGGAATCTTGCTGCCGGCAGGCCTCCGGCTCTTATGCGTGAACATCTCCTTGTAAATCCCCATTGGTTTCTTGTACACCCGTGAAATTTGGCCAGGTTATGCAGTTTGCATTGCTGCACAATTGCGCCTGCCTAGCTCGGCCGCGGTTGCATACATTCAGGCGTGGCAGCCAGATAGGCTGGGCCTCGTAGGACACTGTCAGCGGATTGGGTATATCTGCTTCCCGTTCTTCTCACCTGAGTACTACTGATTCCAGCTTTGACGGCTACACTCTACTCAACCGGAGCAATAAGTTGAACCTCAACTTAGGGCACTTTGTGTAAGTGATGAGAACTAGAGCTCAGTTGTTTGGCACGCCACCACTGTCCATCCAGCACTATGGACGGCACTGCCTACATCTGGCTCTAATTAGGCCACAGTTGTGTTCAGCCGAATGACCTCTGCCGGGAAAACTCAGAATGAGGTTCTGAGTTATTGCAACATAGGAGCGTTTCACTGCTTTCAAGGCTTCTCAGGAAGAATTCCGGAATCTTGCTGCCGGCAGGCCTCCGGCTGTTCCAGTTGAACATCTCCTTGTAAATCCCCCGTGGTTTCTTGTACACCCGTGAAATTTGGCCAGGTTATGCAGTTTGCATGGCTTCACAATTGCGCCTGCCTAGCTCGGCCACGGTTGCAAACATTCAGGCGTTGCAGCCAGATAGGCTGGTCCCCGTAGGACACTGCCAGCGGACTGGGTATATCTGCTTCCCGTTCTTCTCACCTGAGTGCTACTGATTCCACCTTTGACGGCTACACTCGACTCAACCGGAGCAGTAAGTTGAACCTCAACTTATGGCACTTTGTGAAAGTGTTGAGCACTAGAACTCAGTTGTTTGGCACGCCACCACTGTCCATCCAGCACTATGGACGGCACTGCCTACATCTGGCTCTAATTAGTCCATGGTTGTGTTCAGCCGAATGACCTCTGCCGGGAACACTCAGAATGAGGTTCTGAGTTATTGCAACATAGGAGCGTTTCACTGCTTTCAGGCTTCTCAGGAAGAATTCCGGAATCTTGCTGCCGGCAAGGCTCCGGCTCTTCCGGGTGAACATCTCCTTGTAAATCCCCCGTGGTTTCTTGTACACCCGTGAAATTTGGACAGGTTATGCAGTTTGCATTGCTGCACAATTGCGCAAGCCTAGCTCGGCCACGGTTGCAAACATTCAGGCGTGGCAGCCAGATAGGCTGGTCCCCGTAGGACTCTGCCAGCGGACTGTGTATATCTGCTTCCCGATCTTCTCACCTGAGTGCTACTGATTCCAGCTTTGACGGCTACACTCGACTCAACCGGAGCAGTAAGTTGAACCTCAACTTATGGCACTTTGTGAAAGTGTTGAGCACTAGAACTCAGTTGTTTGGCACGCCACCACTGTCCATCCAGCACTATGGACGGCACTGCCTACATCTGGCTCTAATTTGTCCATGGTTGTGTTCAGCCGAATGACCTCTGCCGGGAACACTCAGAATGAGGTTCTGAGTTATTGCAACATAGGAGCGTTTCACTGCTTTCAGGCTTATCAGGAAGAATTCCGGAATCTTGCTGCCGGCAAGCCTCCGGCTCTTCCGGGTGAACATCTCCTTGTAAATCCCCCGTGGTTTCTTGTACACCCGTGAAATTTGGCCAGGTTATGCAGTTTGCATTGCTGCACAATTGCGCAAGCCTAGCTCGGCCACGGTTGCAAACATTCAGGCGTGGCAGCCAGATAGGCTGGTCCCCGTAGGACTCTGCCAGCGGACTGTGTATATCTGCTTCCCGATCTTCTCACCTGAGTGCTACTGATTCCAGCTTTGACGGCTACACTCGACTCAACCGGAGCAGTAAGTTGAACCTCAACTTATGGCACTTTGTGAAACTGTTGAGAACTAGAGCTCAGATGTTTGGCACGCCACCACTGTCCATCCAGTACTATGGACGACATTGCCTACATCTGGCTCTAATTAGTCCACGGTTGTGTTCAGCCGAATGACCTCTGCCGGGAACACTCAGAATGAGCTTCTGAGTTATTGCAACATAGGAGCGTTTCACTGCTTTCAAGGCTTCTCAGGAAGAATTCCGGAATCTTGCTGCCGGCAGGCCTCGGGCTGTTCCGGGTGAACATCTCCTTGTAAATCCCCCGTGGTTTCTTTTACACCCGTGAAATTTGGCCAGCTTATGCAGTTTGCATTGCTGAACAATTGCGCCTGCCTAGCTTGGCCGCGGTTGCAAACATTCAGGCGTGGCAGCCAGATAGGCTGGTCCCCGTAGGACTCTGCCAGCGGACTGGGTATATCTGCTTCCCGTTCTTCTCACCTGAGGGCTACTGTTTCCAACTGTGATGGCTACACTCAACTCAACCGGAGCATTAAGTTGAACCTCAACTTATGGCACTTTGTGAAACTGTGAGAACTAGAGCTCAGTTGTTTGGCACGCCACCACTGTCCATCCAGCACTATGGACGGCACTGCCTACATCTGGCTCTAATTAGTCCACGGTTGTGTTCAGCCGAATGACCTCTGTCGGGAACACTCAGAATGAGGTTCTGAGTTATTGCAACATAGGAGCGTTTCACTGCTTTCAAGGCTTCTCAGGACGAATTCCGGAATCTTTCTGCCGGCAGGCCTCCGGCTCTTCCAAGTGAACATCTCCTTTTAAATCCCCCGTGGTTTCTTGTACACCCGTGAAATTTGGCCAGGTTATGCAGTTTGCATGGCTGCACAATTGCGCCTGCCTAGCTCAGCCGCGGTTGCAAACATTCAGGCGCGGCAGTCAGATGGACTGGTCCCCGAAGGACACTGCCAGCGGATTGGGTATATCTGCTTCCCGTTCTTCTCACCTGAGTACTACTGATTCCAGCTTTGACGGCTACACTCTACTCAACCGGAGCAGTAAGTTGAACCTCAACTTATGGCACTTTGTGAAAGTGTTGAGAACCAGAGCTCAGATGTTTGGCACGCCACAACTGTCCATCCAGTACTATGGACGACATTGCCTACATCTGGCTCTAATTAGTCCACGGTTGTGTTCAGCCGAATGACATCTGCTGGGAACACTCAGATTGAGGTTCTGAGTTATTGCAACATAGGAGCGTTTCACTGCTTTCAAGGCTTCTCAGGAAGAATTCCGGAATCTTCCAGCCGGCAGGCCTCCGGCTGTTCCGGGTGAACATCTCCTTGTAAATCCCCCGTGGTTTCTTGTACACCCGTGAAATTTGGCCAGGTTATGCAGTTTGCATTGCTGCACAATTGCGTCTGCCTAGCTCGGCCGCGGTTGCAAACATTCAGGCATGGCAGCCAGATAGGCTGGTCCCCGTAGGACACTGCCAGCCGACTGGGTATATCTGCTTCCCGTTCTTCTCACCTGAGTGCTACTGATTCCAGCTTTGACGGCTACACTCTACTCAACCGGAGCAGTAAGTTGAAACTCAACTTATGGCACTTTGTGAAAGTGTTGAGAACTAGAGCTCAGATGTTTGGCACGCCACCACTGTCCATCCAGTACTATGGACGACATTGCCTACATCTGGCTCTAATTAGTCCACGGTTGTGTTCAGCCGAATGACCTCTGCCGGGAACACTCAGAATGAGGTTCTGAGTTATTGCAACATAGGAGCGTTTCACTGCTTTCAGGCTTCTCAGGAAGAATTCCGGAATCTTGCTGCCGGCAAGCCTCCGGCTCTTCCGGGTGAACATCTCCTTGTAAATCCCCCGTGGTTTCTTGTACACCCGTGAAATTTGGCCAGGTTATGCAGTTTGCATTGCTGCACAATTGCGCCTGCCTAGCTCGGCCGCGGTTGCAAACATTCAGGCGTGGCAGCCAGATAGGCTGGTCCCCGTAGGACACTGCCAGCGGACTGGGTATATCTGCTTCCCGTTCTCCTCACCTGAGTGCTACTGATTCAAGCTTTGGCGGCTACACTCTACTCAACCAAAGCATTAAGTTGAACCTCAACTTATGGCACTTTGTGAAACTGTTCAGAACTAGAGCTCAGTTGTTTGGCACGCCACCACTCTCCATCCAGCACTATGGACGGCACTCCCTACATATGGCTCTAATTAGTCCACGGTTGTGTTCAGCCGAATGACCTCTGCCGGGAACACTCAGAATGAGGTTCTGAGTTATTGCAACATAGGAGCGTTTCACTGCTTTCAAGGCTTCTCAGGAAGAATTCCGGAATCTTGCTGCCGGCAGGCCTCCGGCTGTTCCGGGTGAACATCTCCTTGTAAATCCCCATTTGTTTCTTGTACACCCGTGAAATTTGGCCAGGTTATGCAGTTTGCATTGCTGCACAATTGCGCCTGCCTAGCTCGGCCGCGGTTGCAAACATTCAGGCGTGGCAGCCAGATAGGCTGGTCCCCGTAGGACACTGCCAGCGGACTGGGTATATCTGCTTCCCGTTCTTCTCACCTGAGTTCTACTGATTCCAGCTTTGACGGCTACACTCTACTCAACCGGATCATTAAGTTGAACCTCAACATACGGCACTTTGTGAAAGTGTTGAGAACTAGAGCTCAGTTGTTTGGCACGCCACCAGTGTCCATCCAGCAATATGGACGGCACTGCCTACATATGGCTCTAATTAGTCAACGGTTGTGTTCAGCCGAATGACCTCTGCCGGGAACACTGAGAATGAGGTTCTGAGTTATTGCAACATAGGAGCGTTTCACTGCTTTCAAGGCTTCTCTGGAAGAATTCCGGAATCTTGCTGCCGGCAGGCCTCTGGCTCTCCGAGTGAACATCTCCTTGTAAATCCCCCGTGGTTTCTTGTACACCCGTGAAATTTGGACAAGTTATGCAGTTTGAATTGCTGCACAATTGAGCCTACATAGCTCGGCCGCGGATGCAAACATTCAGGCGTGGCAGCCATATAGGCTGGTCCCCGTAGGACTCTGCCAGCGGACTGTGTATATCTGCTTCCCGTTCTTCTCACCTGAGTGCTACTGATTCCAGATTTGACAGCTACACTCTACTCAACCGGAGCAGTAAGTTGAACCTCAACTTACGCACTTTGTGAAAATGTTGAGAACTAGAGCTCACTTGTTTGGCACGCCACCACTGTCCATCCAGCACTATGGCCGGCACTGCCTACATCTGGCTCTAATTAGTCCACGATTGTGTTCAGCCGAATGACCTCTGCCGGCAACACTCAGAATGAGGTTCTGAGTTATTGCAACATAGGATCGTTTCACTGCTTTCAAGGCTTCTCAGGAAGAATTCCGGAATCTTGCTGCCGGCAGGCCTCCGGCTGTTCCGGGTGAACATCTCCTTGTAAATCCCCATTGGTTTCTTGTACACCCGTGAAATTTGGCCAGGTTATGCAGTTTGCATTGCTGCACAATTGCGCCTGCCTAGCTCGGCCGCGGTTACAAACATTCAGGCGTGGCAGCCAGATAGGCTGGTCCCCGAAGGACTCTGCCAGTGGACTGGGTATATCTGCTTCCCGTTCTTCTCACCTGAGTGCTACTGATTCCAGCTTTGACGGCTACACTCGACTCAACCGAAGCAGTAAGTTGAACTTCAACTTATGGCACTTTGTGAAACTGTTGAGAACTAGGGCTCAGTTGGTTGGCACGCCACCACTCTCCATCCAGCACTATGGCCGGCACTGCCTACATCTGGCTCTAATTAGTCCACGATTGTGTTCAGCCGAATGACCTCTGCCGGGAATACTCAGAATGAGGTTCTGAGTTATTGCAACATAGGAGCGTATCACTGCTTTAAGCCTTCTCAGGAAGAATTCCGGAATCTTGCTGCCGGCATGCCTCCGGCTATTCCGGGTGAACATCTCCTTGTAAATCCCCCGTGGTTTCTTGTACACCCGTGAAATTTGGCCAGCTTATGCAGTTTGCATTGCTGCACAATTGCGTCTGCCTAGCTAGGCCGGGGTTGCAAACATTCAGGCGTGGCAGCCAGATCGGCTGGTCCCCGTAGGACACTGCCAGCGGATTGGGTATATCTGCTTCCCGTTCTTCTCTCCTGAGTGCTACTGATTCCAGCTTTGACGGCTACACTCTACGCAACCGGAGCATTAAGTTGAACCTCAACTTACGGGACTTTGTGAAAGTGTTGAGAACAAGAGCTCAGTATTTTGCCACGCCACCACTCTCCATCCAGCACTATGGACGGAATTGCCTACATCTGGCTCTAATTAGTCCACGATTTTTTTCAGCCGAAAGACCTCTGCCGGGAACACTCAGAATGAGGTTCTGAGTTATTGCAACATAGGAGCGTTTCACTGCTTTCAAGGCTTCTCAGGAAGATTTCCGGAATCTTGCTGCCGGCAGGCCTCCGGCTGTTCCGGGTGAACATCTCCTTGTAAATCCCCCGTGGTTTCTTGTACACCCGTGAAATTTGGCCAGGTTATGCAGTTTGCATGGCTTCACAATTGCGCCTGCCTAGCTCGGCCACGGTTGCAAACATTCAGGCGTGGCAGCCAGATAGGCTGGTCCCCGTAGGACACTGCCAGCGGACTGGGTATATCTGCTTCCCGTTCTTCTCACCTGAGTGCTACTGATTCCAGCTTTGACGGCTACACTCTACTCAACCGGAGCATTAATTTCAACCTCAACTCATGGCACTTTGTGTAAGTGTTGAGCACTAGAACTGAGTTGTTTGGCACGCCACCACTGTCCATCCAGCACTATGGACGGCACTGCCTACATCTGGCTCTAATTAGTCCATGGTTGTGTTCAGCCGAATGACCTCTGCCGGGAACACTCAGAATGAGGTTCTGAGTTATTGCAACATAGGATCGTTTCACTGCTTTCAAGGCTTCTCAGGAAGAATTCCGGAATCTTGCTGCCGGCAGGCCTCCGGCTGTTCCGGGTGAACATCTCCTTGTAAATCCCCCGTGGTTTCTTGTACACCCGTGAAATTTGGACAGGTTATGCAGTTTGCATTGCTGCACAATTGCGCCTGCCTAGCTCAGCCGCGGTTGCAAATATTCAGGCGTGGCAGCCAGATAGGCTGGTCCCCGTAGGACTCTGCCAGCGGACTCTGTATATCTGCTTCCCGTTCTTCTCACCTGAGTGCTACTGATTCCAGCTTTGACGGCTACACTCGACTCAACCGGAGCAGTAAGTTGAACCTCAACTTATGGCACTTTGTGAAACTGTTGAGAACTAGAGCTCAGATGTTTGGCACGCCACCACTGTCCATCCAGTACTATGGACGACATTGCCTACATCTGGCTCTAATTAGTCCACGGTTGTGTTCAGCCGAATGACCTCTGCCGGGAACACTCAGAATGATGTTCTGAGTTATTGCAACATAGGAGCGTTTCACTGCTTTCAAGGCTTCTCAGGAAGAATTCCGGAATCTTGCTGCCGGCAGGCCTCGGGCTGTTCCGGGTGAACATCTCCTTGTAAATCCCCTGTCGTTTCTTCTACACCAGTGAAATTTGGCCAGGTTATGCAGTTTGCATTGCGGCACAATTGCGCCAGCCGAGCTCGGCCGCGGTTGCAAATATTCAGGCGTGGCAGCCAGATAGGCTGGTCCCCGTAGGACTCTGCCAGCGGACTGGGTATATCTGCTTCCCGTTCTTCTCACCTGAGTGCTACTGATTCCAGCTTTGACGGCTACACTCGACTCAACCGGAGCAGTAAGTTGAACCTCAACTTATGGCACTTTGTGAAACTGTTCAGAACTAGAGCTCAGTTGTTTGGCACGCCACCACTCTCCATCCAGCACTATGGACGGCACTCCCTACATATGGCTCTAATTAGTCCACGGTTGTGTTCAGCCGAATGACCTCTGCCGGGAACACTCAGAATGAGGTTCTGAGTTATTGCAACATAGGATCGTTTCATTGCTTTCAAGGCTTCTCAGGAAGAATTCCGGAATCTTGCTGCCAGCAGGCCTCCGGCTGTTCCGGGTGAACATCTCCTTGTAAATCCCCCGTGGTTTCTTGTACACCCGTGAAATTTGGCCAGGTTATGCAGTTTGCATTGCTGCACAATTGCGCCTACCTAGCTAGGCCGCGGTTGCAAACATTCAGGCATGGCAGCCAGATAGGCTGGTCCCCGTAGGACACTGCCAGTGGACTGGGTATATCTGCTTCCCGTTCTTCTCAACTGAGTGCTACTGATTCCAGCTTTGACGGCTACACTCTACTCAACCGGAGCATTAAGTTGAACCTCAACTTATGGCACTTTGTGAAACTGTTCAGAACTAGAGCTCAGTTGTTTGGCACGCCACCACTGTCCATCCAGCACTATGGACGGCACTCCCTACATCTGGCTCTAATTAGTCCACGGTTGTGTTCAGCCGAATGACCTCTGCCGGGAACACTCAGAATGAGGTTCTGAGTTATTGCAACATAGGAGCGTTTCACTGCTTTCAAGGCTTCTCAGGAAGAATTCCGGAATCTTGCTGCCAGCAGGCCTCCGGCTGTTCCGGGTGAACATCTCCTTGTAAATCCCCATTTGTTTCTTGTACACCCGTGAAATTTGGCCAGGTTATGCAGTTTGCATTGCTGCACAATTGCGCCAGCCTAGCTCGGCCGCGGTTGCAAACATTCAGGCGTGGCAGCCAGATAGGCTGGCCCCCGTAGGACTCTGCCAGCGGACTGGGTATATCTGCTTCCCGTTCTTCTCACCTGAGTGCTACTGATTCCACCTTTGACGGCTACACTCGACTCAACCGGAGCATTAAGTTGAACCTCAACTTATGGCACTTTGTGAAACTGTTGACAACTAGAGCTCAGTTGTTTGGCACGCCACCACTGTGCATCCAGCACTATGGACGGCACTGGCTACTTCTGGCTCTAATTAGTTCACGATTGTGTTCAGCCGAATGACCTCTGCCGGGAAAACTCAGAATGAGGTTCTGAGTTATTGCAACATAGGAGCGTTTCACTGCTTTCAAGGCTTCTCAGGAAGAATTCCGGAATCTTGCTGCCGGCAGGCCTCCGGCTGTTCCGGGTGAACATCTCCTTTTAAATCCCCATTGGTTTCTTGTACACCCGTGAAATTTCCCAGCTTATACACTTTGCATTGCTGCACAATTGCGCCTGCATAGCTCGGCCGGGGTTGGAAATATTCAGGCGTGGCAGCCAGATAGGCTGGTCCCCGTAGGACACTGCCAGCGGACTGGGTATATCTGCTTCCCGTTCTTCTCAACTGAGTGCTACTGATTTCAGCTTTGAGGGCCACATTCTACTCAACCGGAGCATTAAGTTGAACCTCAACTTATGGCACTTTGTGAAACTGTTGAGAACTATAGCTCAGTTGTTTGGCACGCCACCATTGTCCATCCAACACTATGGACGGCACTGCCTACATCTGGCTCTAATTAGTCCACGGTTGTGTTCAGCCGAATGACCTCTGCCGGCAACACTCAGAATGAGGTTCTGAGTTATTGCAACATAGGAGCGTTTCAATGCTTTCAAGGCTTCTCAGGAAGAATTCCGGAATCTTGCTGCGGGCAGGCCTCTGGGTGTTCCGGGTGAACATCTCCTTGCAAATCCCCCGTGGTTTCTTGTACACCCGTGAAATTTGGCCAGGTTATGCAGTTTGCATTGCTGCACAATTGCGCCTGCCTAGCTCGGCCGCGGTTGCAAACATTCAGGCGTGGCAGCCAGATAGGCTGGTCCCCGTAGGACACTGCCAGCGGACTGGGTATATCTGCTTCCCGTTCTTCTCACCTGAGTTCTATTGATTCCAGCTTAGACGGCTACACTCTACTCAACCGGATCATTAAGTTGAACCTCAACATACGGCACTTTGTGAAAGTGTTGAGAACTAGAGCTCAGTTGTTTGGCAAGGCACCAGTGTCCATCCAGCAATATGGACGGTACTGCCTACATCTGGCTCTAATTAGTCAACGGTTGTGTTCAGCCGAATGACCTCTGCCGGGAACACTCAGAATGAGGTTTTGAGTTATTGCAACATAGGAGCGTTTCACTGCTTTCAAGGCTTCTCAGGAAGAATTCCGGAATCTTGCTGCCGGCGGGCCTCTGGCTCTCCGAGTGAACATCTCCTTGTAAATCCCCCGTGGTTTCTTGTACACCCGTGAAATTTGGACAAGTTATGCAGTTTGAATTGCTGCACAATTGCGCCTACATAGCTCGGCCGCGGATGCAAACATTCAGGCGTGGCAGCCATATAGGCTGGTCCCCGTAGGACTCTGCCAGCGGACTGGGTATATCTGCTTCCCGTTCTTCTCACCTGAGTGCTACTGATTCCAGATTTGACAGCTACATTCTACTCAACCGGAGCAGTAAGTTGAACCTCAACTTATGGCACTTTGTGAAAACGATGAGAACTAGAGCTCACTTGTTTGGCATGCCACCACTGTCCATCCAGCACTATGGCCGTCACTGCCTACATCTGGCTCTAATTAGTCCACGATTGTGTTCAGCCGAATGACCTCTGCCGGCAACACTCAGAATGAGGTTCTGAGTTATTGCAACATAGGATGGTTTCACTGCTTTCAAGGCTTCTCAGGAAGAATTCCGGAATCTTGCTGCCGGCGGGCCTCTGTCTCTCCGAGTGAACATCTCCTTGTAAATCCCCCGTGGTTTCTTGTACACCCGTGAAATTTGGACAGGTTATGCAGTTTGCATTGCTGCACCATTGCGCAAGCCTAGCTCGGCCACGGTTGCAAACATTCATGCGTGGCAGCCAGATAGGCTGGTCCCCGTAGGACACTGCCAGCGGATTGGGTATATCTGCTTACCGTTCTTCTCACCTGAGTGCTACTGATTCCAGCTTTGACGGCTACACTCTACGCAACCGGAGCATTAAGTTGAACCTCAACTTACGGGACTTTGTGAAAGTGTTGAGAACTAGAGCTCAGTATTTTGCCACGCCACCACTCTCCATCCAGCACTATGGACGGAACTGCCTACATCTGGCTCTAATTAGTCCACGATTGTGTTCAGCCGAATGACCTCTGCCGGGAACACTCAGAATGAGGTTCTGAGTTATTGCAACATAGGAGCGTTTCACTGCTTTCAAGGCTTCTCAGGAAGAATTCCGGAATCTTGCTGCCGGCAGGCCTCCGGCTGTTCCGGGTGAACATCTCCTTGTAAATCCCCCGTGGTTTCTTGTACACCCGTGAAATTTGGCCAGGTTATGCAGTTTGCATGGCTTCACAATTGCGCCTGCCTAGCTCGGCCACGGTTGCAAACATTCAGGCGTGGCAGCCATATAGGCTGGTCCCCGTAGGACTCTGCCAGCGGACTGGGTATATCTGCTTCCCGTTCTTCTCACCTGAGTGCTACTGATTCCAGATTTGTCAGCTACACTCTACTCAACCGGAGCAATAAGTTGAACCTCAACTTACGCACTTTGTGAAAATGTTGAGAACTAGAGCTCACTTGTTTGGCACGCCACCACTGTCCATCCAGCACTATGGCCGGCACTGCCTACATCTGGCTCTAATTAGTCCACTATTGTGTTCAGCCGAATGACATCTGCCGGCAACACTCAGAATGAGGTTCTGAGTTATTGCAACATAGGATCATTTCACTGCTTTCAAGGCTTCTCAGGAAGAATTCCGGAATCTTGCTTCCGGCAGGCCTCCGGCTGTTCCGGGTGAACATCTCCTTGTAAATCCCCATTGGTTTCTTGTACACCCGTGAAATTTGGACAGGTTATGCAGTTTGCATTGCGGCACAATTGCGCCTGCCTAGCTCGGCCGCGGTTACAAACATTCAGGCGTGGCAGCCAGATAGGCTGGTCCCCGAAGGACTCTGCCAGTGGACTGGGTATATCTGCTTCCCGTTCTTCTCACCTGAGTGCTACTGATTCCAGCTTTGACGGCTACACTCGACTCAACCGAAGCAGTAAGTTGAACTTCAACTTATGGCACTTTGTGAAACTGTTCAGAACTAGAGCTCAGTTGTTTGGCACGCCACCACTGTCCATCCAGCACTATGGACGGCACTGCCTACATCTGGCTCTAATTAGACCACGGTTGTGTTCAGCCGAATGACCTCTGCCGGGAACACTCAGAATGAGGTTCTGAGTTATTGCAACATAGGAGCGTTTCACTGCTTTCAAGGCTTCTCAGGAAGAATTCCGGAATCTTCCAGCCGGCAGGCCTCCGGCTGTTCCGGGTGAACATCTCCTTGTAAATCCCCCGTGGTTTCTTGTACACCCGTGAAATTTGGCCAGGTTATGCAGTTTGCATTGCTGCACAATTGCGCCTGCCTAGGTCGGCCGCGGTTGCAAACATTCAGGCATGGCAGCCAGATAGGCTGTTCCCCGTAGGACACTGCCAGCCGACTGGGTATATCTGCTTCCCGTTCTTCTCACCTGAGTGCTACTGATTCCAGCTTTGACGGCTACACTCTACTCAACCGGAGCAGTAAGTTGAAACTCAACTTATGGCACTTTGTGAAAGTGTTGAGAACTAGAGCTCAGATGTTTGGCACGCCACCACTGTCCATCCAGTACTATGGACGACATTGCCTACATCTGGCTCTAATTAGTCCACGGTTGTGTTCAGCCGAATGACCTCTGCCGGGAACACTCAGAATGAGGTTCTGAGTTATTGCAACATAGGAGCGTTTCACTGCTTTCAGGCTTCTCAGGAAGAATTCCGGAATCTTGCTGCCGGCAAGCCTCCGGCTCTTCCGGGTGAACATCTCCTTGTAAATCCCCCGTGGTTTCTTGTACACCCGTGAAATTTGGCCAGGTTATGCAGTTTGCATTGCTGCACAATTGCGCCTGCCTAGCTCGGCCGTGGTTGCAAACATTCAGGCGTGGCAGCCAGATAGGCTGGTCCCCGTAGGACTCTGCCAGCGGACTGTGTATATCTGTTTCCCATTCTTCTCACCTGAGTGCTACTGATTCCAGCTTTGACGGCTACACTCTACTCCACCGGAGCAGTAAGTTGAACCTCAACTTATGGCACTTTGTGAAACTGTTGAGAACTAGAGCTCAGTTGTTTGGCACGCCACCACTGTATATCCAGCACTATGGACGGCACTCCCTACATCTGGCTCTAATTAGTCCACGGTTGTGTTCAGGCGAATGACCTCTGCCGGGAACACTGAGAATGAGGTTCTGAGTTATTGCAACATAGGAGCGTTTCACTGCTTTCAAGGCTTCTCAGGAAGAATTCCGGAATCTTGCTGCCGGCAGGCCTCCGGCTGTTCCGGGTGAACATCTCCTTGTAAATCCCCATTGGTTTCTTGTACACCCATGAAATTTGGCCAGGTTATGCAGTTCGCATTGCTGCACAATTGTGCAAGCCTAGCTCGGCCGCGGTTGCAAACACTCAGGCGTGGCAGCCAGATAGGCTGGTCCCCGTAGGAATCTGCCAGCGGACTGGGTATATCTGCTTCCCGTTCTTCTCACCTGAGGGCTACTGTTTCCAGCTGTGAAGGCTACACTCAACTCAACAGGAGCATTAAGTTGAACCTCAACTTATGGCACTTTGTGAAACTGTTGAGAACTAGAGCTCAGTTGTTTGGCACGCCACCACTGTCCATCCAGCACTATGGACGGCACTGCCTACATCTGGCTCTAATTAGTCCACGGTTGTGTTCAGCCGAATGACCTCTGTCGGGAACACTCAGAATGAGGTTCTGAGTTATTGCAACATAGGAGCGTTTCACTGCTTTCAAGGCTTCTCAGGAAGAATTCCGGAATCTTGCTGCCGGCAGGCCTCCGGCTATTCCGGGTGAACATCTCCTTGTAAATCCCCCATGGTTTCTTGTACACCCGTGAAATTTGGCCAGGTTATGCAGTTTGCATTGCTGCACAATTGCGCCAGCCTAGCTCGGCCGCGGTTGCAAATATTCAGGCGTGGCAGCCAGATAGGCTGGCCCCGTAGGACTCTGCCAGCAGACTGGGTATATCTGCTTCCCGTTCTTCTCACATGAGTGCTACTGATTCCAGCTTTGACGGCTACACTCGACTCAACCGGAGCATTAAGTTGAACCTCAACTTATGGCACTTTGTGAAACTGTTGACAACTAGAGCTCAGTTGTTTGGCACGACACCACTGTGCATCCAGCACTATGGTCGGCACTGCCTACATCTGGCTCTAATTAGTTCACGATTGTATTCAGCCAAATGACCTCTGCCGGGAAAACTCAGAATTAGGTTCTGAGTTATTGCAACATAAGAGAGTTTCACTGCTTTCAAGGCTTCTCAGGAAGAATTCCGGAATCTTGCTGCCGGCAGGCCTCCGGATGTTCCGGGAGAACATCACCTTGTAAATCCCCCGTGGTTTCTTGTACACCCATGAAATTTGGCCAGCTTATGCAGTTTGCATTGCTGCACAATTGCGTCTGCCTAGTTAGGCCGGGGTTGCAAACATTCAGGCGTGGCAGCCAGATCGGCTGGTCCCCGTAGGACACTGCCAGCGGATTGGGTATATCTGCTTCCCGTTCTTCTCACCTGAGTGCTACTGATTCCATCTTTGACGGCTACACTCTACTCAACCGGAGCAGTAAGTTGAACCTCAACTTATGGCACTTTGTGAAACTGTTGAGAACTAGAGCTCAGTTGTTTGGCACGCCACCACTGTGCTTCCAGCACTATGGACGGCACTGCATACATCTGGCTCTAATTAGTCCACGGATGTGTTCAGCCGAATGACCTCTGCCGGGAACACTGAGAATGAGGTTCTGAGTTATTGCAACATAGGAGCGTTTCACTGCTTTCAAGGCTTCTCAGGAAGAATTCCGGAATCTTGCTGCCTGCCGGCGTCCAGCTGTTCCGGGTGAACATCTCCTTGCAAGTCCCCTGTGGTTTCTTGTACACCCGTGATATTTGCCCAGGTTATGCAGTTTTCATTGTTGCACAATTGGATCCTGCCTAGCTCGGCTGCGGTTGCAAACATTCAGGCGTGGCAGCCAGATAGGCTGGTCCCCGTAGGACTCTGCCAGCGGACTTGGTATATCTGCTTCCCTTTCTTCTCACCTGAGTGCTACTGATTCCAGCTTTGACGACTACACTCTACTCAACCGGAGCAGTAAGTTGAACGTCAACTTATGGCACTTTGTGAAACTGTTGAGAACTACAGCTCAGTTGTTTGGCACGCCACCACTGTCCATCCAGCACTATGGACGGCACTGCCTATATCTGGCTCTAATTAGTCCACAGTTGTGTTCAGCCGAATGACCTCTGCCGGGAACACTCAGAATGAGGTTCTGAGTTATTGCAACATAGGAGCGTTTTACTGCTTTCAAGGCTTCTCAGGAAGAATTCCGGAATCTTGCTGCCGGCAGGCCTCAGGGAGTTCCGGGTGAACATCTCCTTGTAAATCCCACGTGGTTTCTTGTACATCCGTGAAATTTGGCCAGGTTATGCAGTTTGCATTGCTGCACAATTGCTCCTGCCTAGCTCGGCCGCGGTTGCAACCATTGAGGCGTGGCAGCCAGATAGGCTGGTCCCAAGAGGACACTGCCAGCGGACTGGGTATATCTGCTTCCCGTTCTTCTCACCTGACTGCTACTGATTCCAGCTTTGACGGCTACACTCTACTCAACCGGAACAGTAAGTTGAACCTCAACTTACGGCACTTTGTGAAAGTGTGGAGAAGTAGAGCTCGGTTGTTTGGCACGCCACCACTCTCCATCCAGCACTATGGACGGCACTGCCTACATCTGGCTCTAATTAGTCCACGGTTGTGTTCAGCCGAATGACCTCTGCCGGGAACACTCAGAATGAGGTTCTGAGTTATTGCAACATAGGAGCGTTTCACTGCTTTCAAGGCTTCTCAGGGAGAATTCCGGAATCTTGCTGCCGGCAGGGCTCCGGCAGTTCAGGGTGAACATCTCCTTGTAAATCCCCCGTGGTTTCTTGTACACCCGTGAAATTTGGACAGGTTATGCAGTTTGCATTGCTCCACAATTCCGCCTGCCTAGCTCGGCCGCGGTTGCAAACGTTCAGGCGTGGCAGCCAGATAGGCTGGTCCCCGTAGCATCTGCCAGCGGACTGGGTATATCTGCTTCCCGTTCTTCTCACCTGAGTACGATTGATTCCAACTTTGAGGGCAACACTCTACTCAACCGGAGCTGAAAGTTGAACCTCAACTTATGGCACTTTGTCAAAGTGTGGAGAACTAGAGCTCGGTTGTTTGGCACGCGACCACTGTCCATCCAGCACTATGGACGGCACTGCCTACATCTGGCTCTAATTAGTCCACGGTTGTGTTCAGCCGAATGACCTCTGCCGGGAACACTCAGAATGAGGTTCTGAGTTATTGCAACATAGGAGCGTTTCACTGCTTTCAAGGCTTCTCAGGAAGAATTCCGGAATCTTGCTGCCGGCAGGCCTCCGGCTGTTCCGGGTGAACATCTCCTTGTAATTCCCCCGTGGTTTCTTGTACACCCGTGAAATTTGGCCAGGTTATGCAGTTTGCATTGCTGCACAATTCCGCCTGCCTAACTCGGCCGCGGTTGCAAACATTCAGGCGTGGCAGCCAGATAGGCTGGTCCCGGTAGGACACTGCTAGCGGACTGTGTATATCTGCTTCCCGTTCTTCTCACCTGAGTGCTACTGATTCCAGCTTTGACGGCTACACTCTACTCAACCGGAGCAGTAAGTTGAACTTCAACTTATGGCACTTTGTGAAAGTGTTGAGAACTAGAGCTCAGTTGTTTGGCACGCCACCACTGTCCATCCAGCACTATGGACGGCACTGCCTACATCTGGCTCTAATTAGTCCATGGTTGTGTTCAGCCGAATGACCTCTGCCGGGAACACTCAGAATGAGGTTCTGAGTTATTGCAACATAGGAGCGTTTCACTGCTTTCAAGGCTACTCAGGAAGAATTCCGGAATCTTGCTGCCGGCAGGCCACCGGCTCTTATGCGTGAACATCTCCTTGTAAATCCCCATTGGTTTCTTGTACACCCGTGAAATTTGGCCAGGTTATGCAGTTTGCATTGCTGCACAATTGCGCCTGCCTAGCTCGGCCGCGGTTGCATACATTCAGGCGTGGCAGCCAGATAGGCTGGGCCTCGTAGGACACTGCCAGCGGATTGGGTATATCTGCTTCCCGTTCTTCTCACCTGAGTACTACTGATTCCAGCTTTGACGGCTACACTCTACTCAACCGGAGCAATAAGTTGAACCTCAACTTAGGGCACTTTGTGTAAGTGATGAGAACTAGAGCTCAGTTGTTTGGCACGCCACCACTGTCCATCCAGCACTATGGACGGCACTGCCTACATCTGGCTCTAATTAGGCCACAGTTGTGTTCAGCCGAATGACCTCTGCCGGGAAAACTCAGAATGAGGTTCTGAGTTATTGCAACATAGGAGCGTTTCACTGCTTTCAAGGCTTCTCAGGAAGAATTCCGGAATCTTGCTGCCGGCAGGCCTCCGGCTGTTCCAGTTGAACATCTCCTTGTAAATCCCCCGTGGTTTCTTGTACACCCGTGAAATTTGGCCAGGTTATGCAGTTTGCATGGCTTCACAATTGCGCCTGCCTAGCTCGGCCACGGTTGCAAACATTCAGGCGTTGCAGCCAGATAGGCTGGTCCCCGTAGGACACTGCCAGCGGACTGGGTATATCTGCTTCCCGTTCTTCTCACCTGAGTGCTACTGATTCCACCTTTGACGGCTACACTCGACTCAACCGGAGCAGTAAGTTGAACCTCAACTTATGGCACTTTGTGAAAGTGTTGAGCACTAGAACTCAGTTGTTTGGCACGCCACCACTGTCCATCCAGCACTATGGACGGCACTGCCTACATCTGGCTCTAATTAGTCCATGGTTGTGTTCAGCCGAATGACCTCTGCCGGGAACACTCAGAATGAGGTTCTGAGTTATTGCAACATAGGAGCGTTTCACTGCTTTCAGGCTTCTCAGGAAGAATTCCGGAATCTTGCTGCCGGCAAGCCTCCGGCTCTTCCGGGTGAACATCTCCTTGTAAATCCCCCGTGGTTTCTTGTACACCCGTGAAATTTGGACAGGTTATGCAGTTTGCATTGCTGCACAATTGCGCAAGCCTAGCTCGGCCACGGTTGCAAACATTCAGACGTGGCAGCCAGATAGGCTGGTCCCCGTAGGACTCTGCCAGCGGACTGTGTATATCTGCTTCCCGATCTTCTCACCTGAGTGCTACTGATTCCAGCTTTGACGGCTACACTCGACTCAACCGGAGCAGTAAGTTGAACCTCAACTTATGGCACTTTGTGAAAGTGTTGAGCACTAGAACTCAGTTGTTTGGCACGCCACCACTGTCCATCCAGCACTATGGACGGCACTGCCTACATCTGGCTCTAATTAGTCCATGGTTGTGTTCAGCCGAATGACCTCTGCCGGGAACACTCAGAATGAGGTTCTGAGTTATTGCAACATAGGAGCGTTTCACTGCTTTCAGGCTTATCAGGAAGAATTCCGGAATCTTGCTGCCGGCAAGCCTCCGGCTCTTCCGGGTGAACATCTCCTTGTAAATCCCCCGTGGTTTCTTGTACACCCGTGAAATTTGGCCAGGTTATGCAGTTTGCATTGCTGCACAATTGCGCAAGCCTAGCTCGGCCACGGTTGCAAACATTCAGGCGTGGCAGCCAGATAGGCTGGTCCCCGTAGGACTCTGCCAGCGGACTGTGTATATCTGCTTCCCGATCTTCTCACCTGAGTGCTACTGATTCCAGCTTTGACGGCTACACTCGACTCAACCGGAGCAGTAAGTTGAACCTCAACTTATGGCACTTTGTGAAACTGTTGAGAACTAGAGCTCAGATGTTTGGCACGCCACCACTGTCCATCCAGTACTATGGACGACATTGCCTACATCTGGCTCTAATTAGTCCACGGTTGTGTTCAGCCGAATGACCTCTGCCGGGAACACTCAGAATGAGCTTCTGAGTTATTGCAACATAGGAGCGTTTCACTGCTTTCAAGGCTTCTCAGGAAGAATTCCGGAATCTTGCTGCCGGCAGGCCTCGGGCTGTTCCGGGTGAACATCTCCTTGTAAATCCCCCGTGGTTTCTTTTACACCCGTGAAATTTGGCCAGCTTATGCAGTTTGCATTGCTGAACAATTGCGCCTGCCTAGCTTGGCCGCGGTTGCAAACATTCAGGCGTGGCAGCCAGATAGGCTGGTCCCCGTAGGACTCTGCCAGCGGACTGGGTATATCTGCTTCCCGTTCTTCTCACCTGAGGGCTACTGTTTCCAACTGTGATGGCTACACTCAACTCAACCGGAGCATTAAGTTGAACCTCAACTTATGGCACTTTGTGAAACTGTGAGAACTAGAGCTCAGTTGTTTGGCACGCCACCACTGTCCATCCAGCACTATGGACGGCACTGCCTACATCTGGCTCTAATTAGTCCACGGTTGTGTTCAGCCGAATGACCTCTGTCGGGAACACTCAGAATGAGGTTCTGAGTTATTGCAACATAGGAGCGTTTCACTGCTTTCAAGGCTTCTCAGGACGAATTCCGGAATCTTTCTGCCGGCAGGCCTCCGGCTCTTCCAAGTGAACATCTCCTTTTAAATCCCCCGTGGTTTCTTGTACACCCGTGAAATTTGGCCAGGTTATGCAGTTTGCATGGCTGCACAATTGCGCCTGCCTAGCTCAGCCGCGGTTGCAAACATTCAGGCGCGGCAGTCAGATGGACTGGTCCCCGAAGGACACTGCCAGCGGATTGGGTATATCTGCTTCCCGTTCTTCTCACCTGAGTACTACTGATTCCAGCTTTGACGGCTACACTCTACTCAACCGGAGCAGTAAGTTGAACCTCAACTTATGGCACTTTGTGAAAGTGTTGAGAACCAGAGCTCAGATGTTTGGCACGCCACAACTGTCCATCCAGTACTATGGACGATATTGCCTACATCTGGCTCTAATTAGTCCACGGTTGTGTTCAGCCGAATGACATCTGCTGGGAACACTCAGATTGAGGTTCTGAGTTATTGCAACATAGGAGCGTTTCACTGCTTTCAAGGCTTCTCAGGAAGAATTCCGGAATCTTCCAGCCGGCAGGCCTCCGGCTGTTCCGGGTGAACATCTCCTTGTAAATCCCCCGTGGTTTCTTGTACACCCGTGAAATTTGGCCAGGTTATGCAGTTTGCATTGCTGCACAATTGCGTCTGCCTAGCTCGGCCGCGGTTGCAAACATTCAGGCATGGCAGCCAGATAGGCTGGTCCCCGTAGGACATTGCCAGCCGACTGGGTATATCTGCTTCCCGTTCTTCTCACCTGAGTGCTACTGATTCCAGCTTTGACGGCTACACTCTACTCAACCGGAGCAGTAAGTTGAAACTCAACTTATGGCACTTTGTGAAAGTGTTGAGAACTAGAGCTCAGATGTTTGGCACGCCACCACTGTCCATCCAGTACTATGGACGACATTGCCTACATCTGGCTCTAATTAGTCCACGGTTGTGTTCAGCCGAATGACCTCTGCCGGGAACACTCAGAATGAGGTTCTGAGTTATTGCAACATAGGAGCGTTTCACTGCTTTCAGGCTTCTCAGGAAGAATTCCGGAATCTTGCTGCCGGCAAGCCTCCGGCTCTTCCGGGTGAACATCTCCTTGTAAATCCCCCGTGGTTTCTTGTACACCCGTGAAATTTGGCCAGGTTATGCAGTTTGCATTGCTGCACAATTGCGCCTGCCTAGCTCGGCCGCGGTTGCAAACATTCAGGCATGGCAGCCAGATAGGCTGGTCCCCGTAGGACACTGCCAGCGGACTGGGTATATCTGCTTCCCGTTCTCCTCACCTGAGTGCTACTGATTCAAGCTTTGGCGGCTACACTCTACTCAACCAAAGCATTAAGTTGAACCTCAACTTATGGCACTTTGTGAAACTGTTCAGAACTAGAGCTCAGTTGTTTGGCACGCCACCACTCTCCATCCAGCACTATGGACGGCACTCCCTACATATGGCTCTAATTAGTCCACGGTTGTGTTCAGCCGAATGACCTCTGCCGGGAACACTCAGAATGAGGTTCTGAGTTATTGCAACATAGGAGCGTTTCACTGCTTTCAAGGCTTCTCAGGAAGAATTCCGGAATCTTGCTGCCGGCAGGCCTCCGGCTGTTCCGGGTGAACATCTCCTTGTAAATCCCCATTTGTTTCTTGTACACCCGTGAAATTTGGCCAGGTTATGCAGTTTGCATTGCTGCACAATTGCGCCAGCCTTGCTCGGCCGCGGTTGCAAACATTCAGGCGTGGCAGCTAGATAGGCTGGCCCCCGTAGGACTCTGCCATCGGACTGGGTATATCTGCTTCCCGTTCTTCTCACCTGAGTGCTACTGATTCCACCTTTGACGGCTACACTCGACTCAACCGGAGCAGTAAATTGAACCTCAACTTATGGCACTTTGTGAAACTGTTGACAACTAGAGCTCAGTTGTTTGGCACGCCACCACTGTCCATCCAGCACTATGGACGGCACTGCCTACATCTGGCTCTAATTAGTTCACGATTGTGTTCAGCCGAATGACCTCTGCCGGGAAAACTCAGAATGAGGTTCTGAGTTATTGCAACATAGGAGCGTTTCACTGCTTTCAAGGCTTCTCAGGAAGAATTCCGGAATCTTGCTGCGGGCAGGCCTCCGGCTGTTCCGGGTGAACATCTCCTTGCAAATCCCCCGTGGTTTCTTGTACACCCGTGAAATTTGGCCAGGTTATGCAGTTTGCATTGCTGCACAATTGCGCCTGCCTAGCTCGGCCGCGGTTGCAAACATTCAGGCGTGGCAGCCAGATAGGCTGGTCCCCGTAGGACACTGCCAGCGGACTGGGTATATCTGCTTCCCGTTCTTCTCACCTGAGTTCTACTGATTCCAGCTTTGACGGCTACACTCTACTCAACCGGATCATTAAGTTGAACCTCAACATACGGCACTTTGTGAAAGTGTTGAGAACTAGAGCTCAGTTGTTTGGCACGCCACCAGTGTCCATCCAGCAATATGGACGGCACTACCTACATATGGCTCTAATTAGTCAACGGTTGTGTTCAGCCGAATGACCTCTGCCGGGAACACTGAGAATGAGGTTCTGAGTTATTGCAACATAGGAGCGTTTCACTGCTTTCAAGGCTTCTCTGGAAGAATTCCGGAATCTTGCTGCCGGCAGGCCTCTGGCTCTCCGAGTGAACATCTCCTTGTAAATCCCCCGTGGTTTCTTGTACACCCGTGAAATTTGGACAAGTTATGCAGTTTGAATTGCTGCACAATTGAGCCTACATAGCTCGGCCGCGGATGCAAACATTCAGGCGTGGCAGCCATATAGGCTGGTCCCCGTAGGACTCTGCCAGCGGACTGTGTATATCTGCTTCCCGTTCTTCTCACCTGAGTGCTACTGATTCCAGATTTGACAGCTACACTCTACTCAACCGGAGCAGTAAGTTGAACCTCAACTTACGCACTTTGTGAAAATGTTGAGAACTAGAGCTCACTTGTTTGGCACGCCACCACTGTCCATCCAGCACTATGGCCGGCACTGCCTACATCTGGCTCTAATTAGTCCACGATTGTGTTCAGCCGAATGACCTCTGCCGGCAACACTCAGAATGAGGTTCTGAGTTATTGCAACATAGGATCGTTTCACTGCTTTCAAGGCTTCTCAGGAAGAATTCCGGAATCTTGCTGCCGGCAGGCCTCCGGCTGTTCCGGGTGAACATCTCCTTGTAAATCCCCATTGGTTTCTTGTACACCCGTGAAATTTGGCCAGGTTATGCAGTTTGCATTGCTGCACAATTGCGCCTGCCTAGCTCGGCCGCGGTTACAAACATTCAGGCGTGGCAGCCAGATAGGCTGGTCCCCGAAGGACTCTGCCAGTGGACTGGGTATATCTGCTTCCCGTTCTTCTCACCTGAGTGCTACTGATTCCAGCTTTGACGGCTACACTCGACTCAACCGAAGCAGTAAGTTGAACTTCAACTTATGGCACTTTGTGAAACTGTTGAGAACTAGGGCTCAGTTGGTTGGCACGCCACCACTCTCCATCCAGCACTATGGCCGGCACTGCCTACATCTGGCTCTAATTAGTCCACGATTGTGTTCAGCCGAATGACCTCTGCCGGGAATACTCAGAATGAGGTTCTGAGTTATTGCAACATAGGAGCGTATCACTGCTTTAAGCCTTCTCAGGAAGAATTCCGGAATCTTGCTGCCGGCATGCCTCCGGCTATTCCGGGTGAACATCTCCTTGTAAATCCCCCGTGGTTTCTTGTACACCCGTGAAATTTGGCCAGCTTATGCAGTTTGCATTGCTGCACAATTGCGTCTGCCTAGCTAGGCCGGGGTTGCAAACATTCAGGCGTGGCAGCCAGAACGGCTGGTCCCCGTAGGACACTGCCAGCGGATTGGGTATATCTGCTTCCCGTTCTTCTCTCCTGAGTGCTACTGATTCCAGCTTTGACGGCTACACTCTACGCAACCGGAGCATTAAGTTGAACCTCAACTTACGGGACTTTGTGAAAGTGTTGAGAACAAGAGCTCAGTATTTTGCCACGCCACCACTCTCCATCCAGCACTATGGACGGAATTGCCTACATCTGGCTCTAATTAGTCCACGATTTTGTTCAGCCGAAAGACCTCTGCCGGGAACACTCAGAATGAGGTTCTGAGTTATTGCAACATAGGAGCGTTTCACTGCTTTCAAGGCTTCTCAGGAAGATTTCCGGAATCTTGCTGCCGGCAGGCCTCCGGCTGTTCCGGGTGAACATCTCCTTGTAAATCCCCCGTGGTTTCTTGTACACCCGTGAAATTTGGCCAGGTTATGCAGTTTGCATGGCTTCACAATTGCGCCTGCCTAGCTCGGCCACGGTTGCAAACATTCAGGCGTGGCAGCCAGATAGGCTGGTCCCCGTAGGACACTGCCAGCGGACTGGGTATATCTGCTTCCCGTTCTTCTCACCTGAGTGCTACTGATTCCAGCTTTGACGGCTACACTCTACTCAACCGGAGCATTAATTTCAACCTCAACTCATGGCACTTTGTGTAAGTGTTGAGCACTAGAACTGAGTTGTTTGGCACGCCACCACTGTCCATCCAGCACTATGGACGGCACTGCCTACATCTGGCTCTAATTAGTCCATGGTTGTGTTCAGCCGAATGACCTCTGCCGGGAACACTCAGAATGAGGTTCTGAGTTATTGCAACATAGGATCGTTTCACTGCTTTCAAGGCTTCTCAGGAAGAATTCCGGAATCTTGCTGCCGGCAGGCCTCCGGCTGTTCCGGGTGAACATCTCCTTGTAAATCCCCCGTGGTTTCTTGTACACCCGTGAAATTTGGACAGGTTATGCAGTTTGCATTGCTGCACAATTGCGCCTGCCTAGCTCAGCCGCGGTTGCAAATATTCAGGCGTGGCAGCCAGATAGGCTGGTCCCCGTAGGACTCTGCCAGCGGACTCTGTATATCTGCTTCCCGTTCTTCTCACCTGAGTGCTACTGATTCCAGCTTTGACGGCTACACTCGACTCAACCGGAGCAGTAAGTTGAACCTCAACTTATGGCACTTTGTGAAACTGTTCAGAACTAGAGCTCAGATGTTTGGCACGCCACCACTGTCCATCCAGTACTATGGACGACATTGCCTACATCTGGCTCTAATTAGTCCACGGTTGTGTTCAGCCGAATGACCTCTGCCGGGAACACTCAGAATGATGTTCTGAGTTATTGCAACATAGGAGCGTTTCACTGCTTTCAAGGCTTCTCAGGAAGAATTCCGGAATCTTGCTGCCGGCAGGCCTCGGGCTGTTCCGGGTGAACATCTCCTTGTAAATCCCCTGTCGTTTCTTCTACACCAGTGAAATTTGGCCAGGTTATGCAGTTTGCATTGCGGCACAATTGCGCCAGCCGAGCTCGGCCGCGGTTGCAAATATTCAGGCGTGGCAGCCAGATAGGCTGGTCCCCGTAGGACTCTGCCAGCGGACTGGGTATATCTGCTTCCCGTTCTTCTCACCTGAGTGCTACTGATTCCAGCTTTGACGGCTACACTCGACTCAACCGGAGCAGTAAGTTGAACCTCAACTTATGGCACTTTGTGAAACTGTTCAGAACTAGAGCTCAGTTGTTTGGCACGCCACCACTCTCCATCCAGCACTATGGACGGCACTCCCTACATATGGCTCTAATTAGTCCACGGTTGTGTTCAGCCGAATGACCTCTGCCGGGAACACTCAGAATGAGGTTCTGAGTTATTGCAACATAGGATCGTTTCATTGCTTTCAAGGCTTCTCAGGAAGAATTCCGGAATCTTGCTGCCAGCAGGCCTCCGGCTGTTCCGGGTGAACATCTCCTTGTAAATCCCCCGTGGTTTCTTGTACACCCGTGAAATTTGGCCAGGTTATGCAGTTTGCATTGCTGCACAATTGCGCCTACCTAGCTAGGCCGCGGTTGCAAACATTCAGGCATGGCAGCCAGATAGGCTGGTCCCCGTAGGACACTGCCAGTGGACTGGGTATATCTGCTTCCCGTTCTTCTCAACTGAGTGCTACTTATTCCAGCTTTGACGGCTACACTCTACTCAACCGGAGCATTAAGTTGAACCTCAACTTATGGCACTTTGTGAAACTGTTCAGAACTAGAGCTCAGTTGTTTGGCACGCCACCACTGTCCATCCAGCACTATGGACGGCACTCCCTACATCTGGCTCTAATTAGTCCACGGTTGTGTTCAGCCGAATGACCTCTGCCGGGAACACTCAGAATGAGGTTCTGAGTTATTGCAACATAGGAGCGTTTCACTGCTTTCAAGGCTTCTCAGGAAGAATTCCGGAATCTTGCTGCCAGCAGGCCTCCGGCTGTTCCGGGTGAACATCTCCTTGTAAATCCCCATTTGTTTCTTGTACACCCGTGAAATTTGGCCAGGTTATGCAGTTTGCATTGCTGCACAATTGCGCCAGCCTAGCTCGGCCGCGGTTGCAAACATTCAGGCGTGGCAGCCAGATAGGCTGGTCCCCGAAGGACTCTGCCAGTGGACTGGGTATATCTGCTTCCCGTTCTTCTCACCTGAGTGCTACTGATTCCAGCTTTGACGGCTACACTCGACTCAACCGAAGCAGTAAGTTGAACTTCAACTTATGGCACTTTGTGAAACTGTTGAGAACTAGAGCTCAGTTGGTTGGCACGCCACCACTCTCCATCCAGCACTATGGCCGGCACTGCCTACATCTGGCTCTAATTAGTCCACGATTGTGTTCAGCCGAATGACCTCTGCCGGGAATACTCAGAATGAGGTTCTGAGTTATTGCAACATAGGAGCGTATCACTGCTTTAAGCCTTCTCAGGAAGAATTCCGGAATCTTGCTGCCGGCATGCCTCCGGCTATTCCGGGTGAACATCTCCTTGTAAATCCCCCGTGGTTTCTTGTACACCCGTGAAATTTGGCCAGCTTATGCAGTTTGCATTGCTGCACAATTGCGTCTGCCTAGCTAGGCCGGGGTTGCAAACATTCAGGCGTGGGAGCCAGATCGGCTGGTCCCCGTAGGACACTGCCAGCGGATTGGGTATATCTGCTTCCCGTTCTTCTCTCCTGAGTGCTACTGATTCCAGCTTTGACGGCTACACTCTACGCAACCGGAGCATTAAGTTGAACCTCAACTTACGGGACTTTGTGAAAGTGTTGAGAACAAGAGCTCAGTATTTTGCCACGCCACCACTCTCCATCCAGCACTATGGACGGAATTGCCTACATCTGGCTCTAATTAGTCCACGATTTTGTTCAGCCGAAAGACTTCTGCCGGGAACACTCAGAATGAGGTTCTGAGTTATTGCAACATAGGAGCGTTTCACTGCTTTCAAGGCTTCTCAGGAAGATTTCCGGAATCTTGCTGCCGGCAGGCCTCCGGCTGTTCCGGGTGAACATCTCCTTGTAAATCCCCCGTGGTTTCTTGTACACCCGTGAAATTTGGCCAGGTTATGCAGTTTGCATGGCTTCACAATTGCGCCTGCCTAGCTCGGCCACGGTTGCAAACATTCAGGCGTGGCAGCCAGATAGGCTGGTCCCCGTAGGACACTGCCAGCGGACTGGGTATATCTGCTTCCCGTTCTTCTCACCTGAGTGCTACTGATTCCAGCTTTGACGGCTACACTCTACTCAACCGGAGCATTAATTTCAACCTCAACTCATGGCACTTTGTGTAAGTGTTGAGCACTAGAACTGAGTTGTTTGGCACGCCACCACTGTCCATCCAGCACTATGGACGGCACTGCCTACATCTGGCTCTAATTAGTCCATGGTTGTGTTCAGCCGAATGACCTCTGCCGGGAACACTCAGAATGAGTTTCTGAGTTATTGCAACATAGGATCGTTTCACTGCTTTCAAGGCTTCTCAGGAAGAATTCCGGAATCTTGCTGCCGGCAGGCCTCCGGCTGTTCCGGGTGAACATCTCCTTGTAAATCCCCCGTGGTTTCTTGTACACCCGTGAAATTTGGACAGGTTATGCAGTTTGCATTGCTGCACAATTGCGCCTGCCTAGCTCAGCCGCGGTTGCAAATATTCAGGCGTGGCAGCCAGATAGGCTGGTCCCCGTAGGACTCTGCCAGCGGACTCTGTATATCTGCTTCCCGTTCTTCTCACCTGAGTGCTACTGATTCCAGCTTTGACGGCTACACTCGACTCAACCGGAGCAGTAAGTTGAACCTCAACTTATGGCACTTTGTGAAACTGTTGAGAACTAGAGCTCAGATGTTTGGCACGCCACCACTGTCCATCCAGTACTATGGACGACATTGCCTACATCTGGCTCTAATTAGTCCACGGTTGTGTTCAGCCGAATGACCTCTGCCGGGAACACTCAGAATGATGTTCTGAGTTATTGCAACATAGGAGCGTTTCACTGCTTTCAAGGCTTCTCAGGAAGAATTCCGGAATCTTGCTGCCGGCAGGCCTCGGGCTGTTCCGGGTGAACATCTCCTTGTAAATCCCCTGTCGTTTCTTCTACACCAGTGAAATTTGGCCAGGTTATGCAGTTTGCATTGCGGCACAATTGCGCCAGCCGAGCTCGGCCGCGGTTGCAAATATTCAGGCGTGGCAGCCAGATAGGCTGGTCCCCGTAGGACTCTGCCAGCGGACTGGGTATATCTGCTTCCCGTTCTTCTCACCTGAGTGCTACTGATTCCAGCTTTGACGGCTACACTCGACTCAACCGGAGCAGTAAGTTGAACCTCAACTTATGGCACTTTGTGAAACTGTTCAGAACTAGAGCTCAGTTGTTTGGCACGCCACCACTCTCCATCCAGCACTATGGACGGCACTCCCTACATATGGCTCTAATTAGTCCACGGTTGTGTTCAGCCGAATGACCTCTGCCGGGAACACTCAGAATGAGGTTCTGAGTTATTGCAACATAGGATCGTTTCATTGCTTTCAAGGCTTCTCAGGAAGAATTCCGGAATCTTGCTGCCAGCAGGCCTCCGGCTGTTCCGGGTGAACATCTCCTTGTAAATCCCCCGTGGTTTCTTGTACACCCGTGAAATTTGGCCAGGTTATGCAGTTTGCATTGCTGCACAATTGCGCCTACCTAGCTAGGCCGCGGTTGCAAACATTCAGGCATGGCAGCCAGATAGGCTGGTCCCCGTAGGACACTGCCAGTGGACTGGGTATATCTGCTTCCCGTTCTTCTCAACTGAGTGCTACTGATTCCAGCTTTGACGGCTACACTCTACTCAACCGGAGCATTAAGTTGAACCTCAACTTATGGCACTTTGTGAAACTGTTCAGAACTAGAGCTCAGTTGTTTGGCACGCCACCACTGTCCATCCAGCACTATGGACGGCACTCCCTACATCTGGCTCTAATTAGTCCACGGTTGTGTTCAGCCGAATGACCTCTGCCGGGAACACTCAGAATGAGGTTCTGAGTTATTGCAACATAGGAGCGTTTCACTGCTTTCAAGGCTTCTCAGGAAGAATTCCGGAATCTTGCTGCCAGCAGGCCTCCGGCTGTTCCGGGTGAACATCTCCTTGTAAATCCCCATTTGTTTCTTGTACACCCGTGAAATTTGGCCAGGTTATGCAGTTTGCATTGCTGCACAATTGCGCCAGCCTAGCTCGGCCGCGGTTGCAAACATTCAGGCGTGGCAGCCAGATAGGCTGGCCCCCGTAGGACTCTGCCAGCGGACTGGGTATATCTGCTTCCCGTTCTTCTCACCTGAGTGCTACTGATTCCACCTTTGACGGCTACACTCGACTCAACCGGAGCATTAAGTTGAACCTCAACTTATGGCACTTTGTGAAACTGTTGACAACTAGAGCTCAGTTGTTTGGCACGCCACCACTGTGCATCCAGCACTATGGACGGCACTGGCTACTTCTGGCTCTAATTAGTTCACGATTGTGTTCAGCCGAATGACCTCTGCCGGGAAAACTCAGAATGAGGTTCTGAGTTATTGCAACATAGGAGCGTTTCACTGCTTTCAAGGCTTCTCAGGAAGAATTCCGGAATCTTGCTGCCGGCAGGCCTCCGGCTGTTCCGGGTGAACATCTCCTTTTAAATCCCCATTGGTTTCTTGTACACCCGTGAAATTTCCCAGCTTATACACTTTGCATTGCTGCACAATTGCGCCTGCATAGCTCGGCCGGGGTTGGAAATATTCAGGCGTGGCAGCCAGATAGGCTGGTCCCCGTAGGACACTGCCAGCGGACTGGGTATATCTGCTTCCCGTTCTTCTCAACTGAGTGCTACTGATTTCAGCTTTGAGGGCCACATTCTACTCAACCGGAGCATTAAGTTGAACCTCAACTTATGGCACTTTGTGAAACTGTTGAGAACTATAGCTCAGTTGTTTGGCACGCCACCATTGTCCATCCAACACTATGGACGGCACTGGCTACATCTGGCTCTAATTAGTCCACGGTTGTGTTCAGCCGAATGACCTCTGCCGGCAACACTCAGAATGAGGTTCTGAGTTATTGCAACATAGGAGCGTTTCAATGCTTTCAAGGCTTCTCAGGAAGAATTCCGGAATCTTGCTGCGGGCAGGCCTCTGGGTGTTCCGGGTGAACATCTCCTTGCAAATCCCCCGTGTTTTCTTGTACACCCGTGAAATTTGGCCAGGTTATGCAGTTTGCATTGCTGCACAATTGCGCCTGCCTAGCTCGGCCGCGGTTGCAAACATTCAGGCGTGGCAGCCAGATAGGCTGGTCCCCGTAGGACACTGCCAGCGGACTGGGTATATCTGCTTCCCGTTCTTCTCACCTGAGTTCTATTGATTCCAGCTTAGACGGCTACACTCTACTCAACCGGATCATTAAGTTGAACCTCAACATACGGCACTTTGTGAAAGTGTTGAGAACTAGAGCTCAGTTGTTTGGCAAGGCATCAGTGTCCATCCAGCAATATGGACGGTACTGCCTACATCTGGCTCTAATTAGTCAACGGTTGTGTTCAGCCGAATGACCTCTGCCGGGAACACTCAGAATGAGGTTTTGAGTTATTGCAACATAGGAGCGTTTCACTGCTTTCAAGGCTTCTCAGGAAGAATTCCGGAATCTTGCTGCCGGCGGGCCTCTGGCTCTCCGAGTGAACATCTCCTTGTAAATCCCCCGTGGTTTCTTGTACACCCGTGAAATTTGGACAAGTTATGCAGTTTGAATTGCTGCACAATTGCGCCTACATAGCTCGGCCGCGGATGCAAACATTCAGGCGTGGCAGCCATATAGGCTGGTCCCCGTAGGACTCTGCCAGCGGACTGGGTATATCTGCTTCCCGTTCTTCTCACCTGAGTGCTACTGATTCCAGATTTGACAGCTACATTCTACTCAACCGGAGCAGTAAGTTGAACCTCAACTTATGGCACTTTGTGAAAACGATGAGAACTAGAGCTCACTTGTTTGGCATGCCACCACTGTCCATCCAGCACTATGGCCGTCACTGCCTACATCTGGCTCTAATTAGTCCACGATTGTGTTCAGCCGAATGACCTCTGCCGGCAACACTCAGAATGAGGTTCTGAGTTATTGCAACATAGGATGGTTTCACTGCTTTCAAGGCTTCTCAGGAAGAATTCCGGAATCTTGCTGCCGGCGGTCCTCTGTCTCTCCGAGTGAACATCTCCTTGTAAATCCCCCGTGGTTTCTTGTACACCCGTGAAATTTGGACAGGTTATGCAGTTTGCATTGCTGCACCATTGCGCAAGCCTAGCTCGGCCACGGTTGCAAACATTCAGGCGTGGCAGCCAGATAGGCTGGTCCCCGTAGGACACTGCCAGCGGATTGGGTATATCTGCTTACCGTTCTTCTCACCTGAGTGCTACTGATTCCAGCTTTGACGGCTACACTCTACGCAACCGGAGCATTAAGTTGAACCTCAACTTACGGGACTTTGTGAAAGTGTTGAGAACTAGAGCTCAGTATTTTGCCACGCCACCACTCTCCATCCAGCACTATGGACGGAACTGCCTACATCTGGCTCTAATTAGTCCACGATTGTGTTCAGCCGAATGACCTCTGCCGGGAACACTCAGAATGAGGTTCTGAGTTATTGCAACATAGGAGCGTTTCACTGCTTTCAAGGCTTCTCAGGAAGAATTCCGGAATCTTGCTGCCGGCAGGCCTCCGGCTGTTCCGGGTGAACATCTCCTTGTAAATCCCCCGTGGTTTCTTGTACACCCGTGAAATTTGGCCAGGTTATGCAGTTTGCATGGCTTCACAATTGCGCCTGCCTAGCTCGGCCACGGTTGCAAACATTCAGGCGTGGCAGCCATATAGGCTGGTCCCCGTAGGACTCTGCCAGCGGACTGGGTATATCTGCTTCCCGTTCTTCTCACCTGAGTGCTACTGATTCCAGATTTGTCAGCTACACTCTACTCAACCGGAGCAATAAGTTGAACCTCAACTTACGCACTTTGTGAAAATGTTGAGAACTAGAGCTCACTTGTTTGGCACGCCACCACTGTCCATCCAGCACTATGGCCGGCACTGCCTACATCTGGCTCTAATTAGTCCACTATTGTGTTCAGCCGAATGACATCTGCCGGCAACACTCAGAATGAGGTTCTGAGTTATTGCAACATAGGATCATTTCACTGCTTTCAAGGCTTCTCAGGAAGAATTCCGGAATCTTGCTTCCGGCAGGCCTCCGGCTGTTCCGGGTGAACATCTCCTTGTAAATCCCCATTGGTTTCTTGTACACCCGTGAAATTTGGACAGGTTATGCAGTTTGCATTGCGGCACAATTGCGCCTGCCTAGCTCGGCCGCGGTTACAAACATTCAGGCGTGGCAGCCAGATAGGCTGGTCCCCGAAGGACTCTGCCAGTGGACTGGGTATATCTGCTTCCCGTTCTTCTCACCTGAGTGCTACTGATTCCAGCTTTGACGGCTACACTCGACTCAACCGAAGCAGTAAGTTGAACTTCAACTTATGGCACTTTGTGAAACTGTTCAGAACTAGAGCTCAGTTGTTTGGCACGCCACCACTGTCCATCCAGCACTATGGACGGCACTGCCTACATCTGGCTCTAATTAGACCACGGTTGTGTTCAGCCGAATGACCTCTGCCGGGAACACTCAGAATGAGGTTCTGAGTTATTGCAACATAGGAGCGTTTCACTGCTTTCAAGGCTTCTCAGGAAGAATTCCGGAATCTTCCAGCCGGCAGGCCTCCGGCTGTTCCGGGTGAACATCTCCTTGTAAATCCCCCGTGGTTTCTTGTACACCCGTGAAATTTGGCCAGGTTATGCAGTTTGCATTGCTGCACAATTGCGCCTGCCTAGGTCGGCCGCGGTTGCAAACATTCAGGCATGGCAGCCAGATAGGCTGTTCCCCGTAGGACACTGCCAGCCGACTGGGTATATCTGCTTCCCGTTCTTCTCACCTGAGTGCTACTGATTCCAGCTTTGACGGCTACACTCTACTCAACCGGATCATTAAGTTGAACCTCAACATACGGCACTTTGTGAAAGTGTTGAGAACTAGAGCTCAGTTGTTTGGCTCGCCACCACTGTCCATCCAGCAATATGGACGGCACTGCCTACATATGGCTCTAATTAGTCAACGGTTGTGTTCAGCTGAATGACCTCTGCCGGGAACACTGAGAATGAGTTTCTGAGTTATTGCAACATAGGAGCGTTTCACTGCTTTCAAGGCTTCTCAGGAAGAATTCCGGAATCTTGCTGCCGGCAGGCCTCTGGCTCTCCGAGTGAACATCTCCTTGTAAATCCCCCGTGGTTTCTTGTACACCCGTGAAATTTGGACAAGTTATGCAGTTTGAATTGCTGCACAATTGAGCCTACATAGCTCGGCCGCGGATGCAAACATTCAGGCGTGGCAGCCATATAGGCTGGTCCCCGTAGGACTCTGCCAGCGGACTGGGTATATCTGCTTCCCGTTCTTCTCACCTGAGTGCTACTGATTCCAGATTTGACAGCTACACTCTACTCAACCTGAGCAGTAAGTTGAACCTCAACTTACGCACTTTGTGAAAATGTTGAGAACTAGAGCTCACTTGTTGTCACGCCACCACTGTCCATCCAGCACTATGGCCGGCACTGCCTACATCTGGCTCTAATTAGTCCACGATTGTGTTCAGCCGAATGACCTCTGCCGGGAATACTCAGAATGAGGTTCTGAGTTATTGCAACATAGGAGCGTATCACTGCTTTAAGGCTTCTCAGGAAGAATTCCGGAATCTTGCTGCCGGCATGCCTCCGGCTATTCCGGGTGAACATCTCCTTGTAAATCCCCCGTGGTTTCTTGTACACCCGTGAAATTTGGCCAGCTTATGCAGTTTGCATTGCTGCACAATTGCGTCTGCCTAGCTAGGCCGGGGTTGCAAACATTCAGGCGTGGCAGCCAGATAGGCTGGTCCCCGTAGGACACTGCCAGCGGATTGGGTATATCTGCTTCCCGTTCTTCTCTCCTGAGTGCTACTGATTCCAGCTTTGACGGCTACACTCTACACAACCGGAGCATTAAGTTGAACCTCAACTTACGGGACTTTGTGAAAGTGTTGAGAACTAGAGCTCAGTATTTTGCCACGCCACCACTGTCCATCCAGCACTATGGCCGGCACTGCCTACATCTGGCTCTAATTAGTCCACGATTGTGTTCAGCCGAATGACCTCTGCCGGGAACACTCAGAATGAGGTTCTGAGTTATTGCAACATAGGAGCGTTTCACTGCTTTCAAGGCTTCTCAGGAAGAATTCCGTAATCTTGCTGCCGGCAGGCCTCCGGCTGTTCCGGGTGAACATCTCCTTGTAAATCCCCCGTGGTTTCTTGTACACCCGTGAAATTTGGCCAGGTTATGCAGTTTGCATGGCTTCACAATTGCGCCTACCTAGCTCGGCCACAGTTGCAAACATTCAGGCGTGGCAGCCAGATAGGCTGGTCCCCGTAGGACACTGCCAGCGGACTCTGTATATCTGCTTCCCGTTCTTCTCACCTGAGTGCTACTGATTCCAGCTTTGACGGCTACACTCTACTCCACCGGAGCAGTAAGTTGAACCTCAACTTATGGCACTTTGTGAAACTGTTCAGAACTAGAGCTCAGTTGTTTGGCACGCCACCACTGTCCATCCAGCACTATGGACGGCACTGCCTACATCTGGCTCTAATTAGTCCACGGTTGTGTTCAGCCGAATGACCTCTGCCGGGAACACTCAGAATGAGGTTCTGAGTTATTGCAACATAGGATCGTTTCACTGCTTTCAAGGCTTCTCAGGAAGAATTCCGGAATCTTGCTTCCGGCAGGCCTCCGGCTGTTCCGGGTGAACATCTCCTTGTAAATCCCAATTGGTTTCTTGTACACCCGTGAAATTTGGCCAGGTTATGCAGTTTGCATTGCTGCACAATTGCGCCAGCCTAGCTCGGCCGCGGTTGCAAATATTCAGGCGTGGCAGCCAGATAGGCTGGTCCCCGTAGGACTCTGCCAGCAGACTGGGTATATCTGCTTTCCGTTCTTCTCACCTGAGTGCTACTGATTCCAGCTTTGACGGCTACACTCGACTCAACCGGAGCAGTAAGTTGAACCTCAACTTATGGCATTTTGTGAAACTGTTCAGAACTAGAGCTCAGTTGTTTGGCACGCCACCACTCTCCATCCAGCACTATGGACGGCACTCCCTACATATGGCTCTAATTAGTCCACGGTTGTATTCAGCCGAATGACCTCTGCCGGGAAAACTCAGAATGAGGTTCTGAGTTATTGCAACTTAGGAGCGTTTCACTGCTTTCAAGGCTTCTCAGGAAGAATTCCGGAATCTTGCTGCCGGCAGGCCTCCGGCTGTTCCGGGTGAACATCTCCTTTTAAATCCCCCGTGGTTTCTTTTACACCCGTGAAATTTCCCAGCTTATACACTTTGCATTGCTGCACAATTGCGCTTGCATAGCTCGGCCGGGGTTGCAAACATTCAGGCGTGGCAGCCAGATAGGCTGGTCCCCGTAGGACACTGCCAGCGGACTGGGTATATCTGCTTCCCGTTCTTCTCAACTGAGTGCTACTGATTTCAGCTTTGAGGGCCACATTCTACTCAACCGGAGCATTAAGTTGAACCTCAACTTATGGCACTTTGTGAAACTGTTGAGAACTATAGCTCAGTTGTTTGGCACGCCACCATTGTCCATCCAACACTATGGACCGCACTGCCTACATCTGGCTCTAATTAGTCCACGGTTGTGTTCAGCCGAATGACCTCTGCCGGCAACACTCAGAATGAGGTTCTGAGTTATTGCAACATAGGAGCGTTTCAATGCTTTCAAGGCTTCTCAGGAAGAATTCCGGAATCTTGCTGCGGGCAGGCCTCCGGCTGTTCCGGGTGAACATCTCCTTGCAAATCCCCCGTGGTTTCTTGTACACCCGTGAAATTTGGACAGGTTATGCAGTTTGCATTGCTGCACAATTGCGCCTGCCTAGCTCGGCTGCGGTTGCAAACATTCAGGCGTGGCAGCCAGATAGGCTGGTCCCCGTAGGACACTGCCAGCGGACTGGGTATATCTGCTTCCCGTTCTTCTCACCTGAGTTCTACTGATTCCAGCTTTGACGGCTACACTCTACTCAACCGGATCATTAAGTTGAACCTCAACATACGGCACTTTGTGAAAGTGTTGAGAACTAGAGCTCAGTTGTTTGGCACGCCACCACTCTCCATCCAGCACTATGGACGGCACTGCCTACATTTGGCTCTAATTAGTCCACGGTTGTGTTCAGCCAAATGACCTCTCCCGGGAACACTGAGAATGAGGTTCTGAGTTATTGCAACATAGGAGCGTTACACTGCTTTCAAGGCTTCTCAGGAAGAATTCCGGAATCTTCCTGCTGGCAGGTCTCCGGCTGTTCCAGGTGAACATCTCCTTGTAAATCCCCCGTGGTTTCTTGTACACCCGTGAAATTTGGCCAGGTTATGCAGTTTGCATTGCTGCACAATTGCGCCTACCTAGCTAGGCCGCGGTTGCAAACATTCAGGCATGGCAGCCAGATAGGCTGGTCCCCGTAGGACACTGCCAGTGGACTGGGTATATCTGCTTCCCGTTCTTCTCAACTGAGTGCTACTGATTCCAGCTTTGACGGCTACACTCTACTCAACCGGAGCATTAAGTTGAACCTCAACTTATGGCACTTTGTGAAACTGTTCAGAACTAGAGCTCAGTTGTTTGGCACGCCACCACTGTCCATCCAGCACTATGGACGGCACTCCCTACATCTGGCTCTAATTAGTCCACGGTTGTGTTCAGCCGAATGACCTCTGCCGGGAACACTCAGAATGAGGTTCTGAGTTATTGCAACATAGGAGCGTTTCACTGCTTTCAAGGCTTCTCAGGAAGAATTCCGGAATCTTGCTGCCAGCAGGCCTCCGGCTGTTCCGGGTGAACATCTCCTTGTAAATCCCCATTTGTTTCTTGTACACCCGTGAAATTTGGCCAGGTTATGCAGTTTGCATTGCTGCACAATTGCGCCAGCCTAGCTCGGCCGCGGTTGCAAACATTCAGGCGTGGCAGCCAGATAGGCTGGCCCCCGTAGGACTCTGCCAGCGGACTGGGTATATCTGCTTCCCGTTCTTCTCACCTGAGTTCTATTGATTCCAGCTTAGACGGCTACACTCTACTCAACCGGATCATTAAGTTGAACCTCAACATACGGCACTTTGTGAAAGTGTTGAGAACTAGAGCTCAGTTGTTTGGCACGCCACCAGTGTCCATCCAGCAATATGGACGGTACTGCCTACATCTGGCTCTAATTAGTCAACGGTTGTGTTCAGCCGAATGACCTCTGCCGGGAACACTCAGAATGAGGTTTTGAGTTATTGCAACATAGGAGCGTTTCACTGCTTTCAAGGCTTCTCAGGAAGAATTCCGGAATCTTGCTGCCGGCGGGCCTCTGGCTCTCCGAGTGAACATCTCCTTGTAAATCCCCCGTGGTTTCTTGTACACCCGTGAAATTTGGACAAGTTATGCAGTTTGAATTGCTGCACAATTGCGCCTACATAGCTCGGCCGCGGATGCAAACATTCAGGCGTGGCAGCCATATAGGCTGGTCCCCGTAGGACTCTGCCAGCGGACTGGGTATATCTGCTTCCCGTTCTTCTCACCTGAGTGCTACTGATTCCAGATTTGAAAGCTACATTCTACTCAACCGGAGCAGTAAGTTGAACCTCAACTTATGGCACTTTGTGAAAACGATGAGAACTAGAGCTCACTTGTTTGGCATGCCACCACTGTCCATCCAGCACTATGGCCGTCACTGCCTACATCTGGCTCTAATTAGTCCACGATTGTGTTCAGCCGAATGACCTCTGCCGGCAACACTCAGAATGAGGTTCTGAGTTATTGCAACATAGGATGGTTTCACTGCTTTCAAGGCTTCTCAGGAAGAATTCCGGAATCTTGCTGCCGGCGGGCCTCTGTCTCTCCGAGTGAACATCTCCTTGTAAATCCCCCGTGGTTTCTTGTACACCCGTGAAATTTGGACAGGTTATGCAGTTTGCATTGCTGCACCATTGCGCAAGCCTAGCTCGGCCACGGTTGCAAACATTCAGGCGTGGCAGCCAGATAGGCTGGTCCCCGTAGGACACTGCCAGCGGATTGGGTATATTTGCTTACCGTTCTTCTCACCTGAGTGCTACTGATTCCAGCTTTGACGGCTACACTCTACGCAACCGGAGCATTAAGTTGAACCTCAACTTACGGGACTTTGTGAAAGTGTTGAGAACTAGAGCTCAGTATTTTGCCACGCCACCACTCTCCATCCAGCACTATGGACGGAACTGCCTACATCTGGCTCTAATTAGTCCACGATTGTGTTCAGCCGAATGACCTCTGCCGGGAACACTCAGAATGAGGTTCTGAGTTATTGCAACATAGGAGCGTTTCACTGCTTTCAAGGCTTCTCAGGAAGAATTCCGGAATCTTGCTGCCGGCAGGCCTCCGGCTGTTCCGGGTGAACATCTCCTTGTAAATCCCCCGTGGTTTCTTGTACACCCGTGAAATTTGGCCAGGTTATGCAGTTTGCATGGCTTCACAATTGCGCCTGCCTAGCTCGGCCACGGTTGCAAACATTCAGGCGTGGCAGCCATATAGGCTGGTCCCCGTAGGACTCTGCCAGCGGACTGGGTATATCTGCTTCCCGTTCTTCTCACCTGAGTGCTACTGATTCCAGATTTGTCAGCTACACTCTACTCAACCGGAGCAATAAGTTGAACCTCAACTTACGCACTTTGTGAAAATGTTGAGAACTAGAGCTCACTTGTTTGGCACGCCACCACTGTCCATCCAGCACTATGGCCGGCACTGCCTACATCTGGCTCTAATTAGTCCACGATTGTGTTCAGCCGAATGACATCTGCTGGCAACACTCAGAATGAGGTTCTGAGTTATTGCAACATAGGATCATTTCACTGCTTTCAAGGCTTCTCAGGAAGAATTCCGGAATCTTGCTTCCGGCAGGCCTCCGGCTGTTCCGGGTGAACATCTCCTTGTAAATCCCCATTGGTTTCTTGTACACCCGTGAAATTTGGACAGGTTATGCAGTTTGCATTGCTGCACAATTGCGCCTGCCTAGCTCGGCCGCGGTTACAAACATTCAGGCGTGGCAGCCAGATAGGCTGGTCCCCGAAGGACTCTGCCAGTGGACTGGGTATATCTGCTTCCCGTTCTTCTCACCTGAGTGCTACTGATTCCAGCTTTGACGGCTACACTCGACTCAACCGAAGCAGTAAGTTGAACTTCAACTTATGGCACTTTGTGAAACTGTTCAGAACTAGAGCTCAGTTGTTTGGCACGCCACCACTGTCCATCCAGCACTATGGACGGCACTGCCTACATCTGGCTCTAATTAGACCACGGTTGTGTTCAGCCGAATGACCTCTGCCGGGAACACTCAGAATGAGGTTCTGAGTTATTGCAACATAGGAGCGTTTCACTGCTTTCAAGGCTTCTCAGGAAGAATTCCGGAATCTTCCATCCGGCAGGCCTCCGGCTGTTCCGGGTGAACATCTCCTTGTAAATCCCCCGTGGTTTCTTGTACACCCGTGAAATTTGGCCAGGTTATGCAGTTTGCATTGCTGCACAATTGCGCCTGCCTAGGTCGGCCGCGGTTGCAAACATTCAGGCATGGCAGCCAGATAGGCTGTTCCCCGTAGGACACTGCCAGCCGACTGGGTATATCTGCTTCCCGTTCTTCTCACCTGAGTGCTACTGATTCCAGCTTTGACGGCTACACTCTACTCAACCGGAGCACTAAGTTGAACTTCAACTTATGGCACTTTGTGAAAGTGTTGAGAACTAGAGCTCAGTTGTTTGGCACGCCACCACTGTCCATCCAGCACTATGGACGGCACTGCCTACATCTGGCTCTAATTAGTCCATGGTTGTGTTCAGCCGAATGACCTCTGCCGGGAACACTCAGAATGAGGTTCTGAGTTATTGCAACATAGGAGCGTTTCACTGCTTTCAAGGCTTCTCAGGAAGAATTCCGGAATCTTGCTGCCGGCAGGCCTCCGGCTCTTACGCGTGAACATCTCCTTGTAAATCCCCATTGGTTTCTTGTACACCCGTGAAATTTGGCCAGGTTATGCAGTTTGCATTGCTGCACAATTGCGCCTGCCTAGCTCGGCCGCGGTTGCAAACATTCAGGCGTGGCAGCCAGATAGGCTGGGCCTCGTAGGACACTGCCAGCGGATTGGGTATATCTGCTTCCCGTTCTTCTCACCTGAGTACTACTGATTCCAGCTTTGACGGCTACACTCTACTCAACCGGAGCAATAAGTTGAACCTCAACTTAGGGCACTTTGTGTAAGTGATGAGAACTAGAGCTCAGTTGTTTGGCACGCCACCACTGTCCATCCAGCACTATGGACGGCACTGCCTACATCTGGCTCTAATTAGTCCACGATTGTGTTCAGCCGAATGACCTCTGCCGGGAACACTCAGAATGAGGTTCTGAGTTATTGCAACATAGGAGCGTTTCACTGCTTTCAAGGCTTCTCAGGAAGAATTCCGGAATCTTGCTGCCGGCAGGCCTCCGGCTGTTCCGGGTGAACATCTCCTTGTAAATCCCCCGTGGTTTCTTGTACACCCGTGAAATTTGGCCAGGTTATGCAGTTTGCATGGCTTCACAATTGCGCCTGCCTAGCTCGGCCACGGTTGCAAACATTCAGGCGTGGCAGCCATATAGGCTGGTCCCCGTAGGACTCTGCCAGCGGACTGGGTATATCTGCTTCCCGTTCTTCTCACCTGAGTGCTACTGATTCCAGATTTGTCAGCTACACTCTACTCAACCGGAGCAATAAGTTGAACCTCAACTTACGCACTTTGTGAAAATGTTGAGAACTAGAGCTCACTTGTTTGGCACGCCACCACTGTCCATCCAGCACTATGGCCGGCACTGCCTACATCTGGCTCTAATTAGTCCACGATTGTGTTCAGCCGAATGACATCTGCCGGCAACACTCAGAATGAGGTTCTGAGTTATTGCAACATAGGATCATTTCACTGCTTTCAAGGCTTCTCAGGAAGAATTCCGGAATCTTGCTTCCGGCAGGCCTCCGGCTGTTCCGGGTGAACATCTCCTTGTAAATCCCCATTGGTTTCTTGTACACCCGTGAAATTTGGACAGGTTATGCAGTTTGCATTGCTGCACAATTGCGCCTGCCTAGCTCGGCCGCGGTTACAAACATTCAGGCGTGGCAGCCAGATAGGCTGGTCCCCGAAGGACTCTGCCAGTGGACTGGGTATATCTGCTTCCCGTTCTTCTCACCTGAGTGCTACTGATTCCAGCTTTGACGGCTACACTCGACTCAACCGAAGCAGTAAGTTGAACTTCAACTTATGGCACTTTGTGAAACTGTTCAGAACTAGAGCTCAGTTGTTTGGCACGCCACCACTGTCCATCCAGCACTATGGACGGCACTGCCTACATCTGGCTCTAATTAGACCACGGTTGTGTTCAGCCGAATGACCTCTGCCGGGAACACTCAGAATGAGGTTCTGAGTTATTGCAACATAGGAGCGTTTCACTGCTTTCAAGGCTTCTCAGGAAGAATTCCGGAATCTTCCATCCGGCAGGCCTCCGGCTGTTCCGGGTGAACATCTCCTTGTAAATCCCCCGTGGTTTCTTGTACACCCGTGAAATTTGGCCAGGTTATGCAGTTTGCATTGCTGCACAATTCCGCCTGCCTAGGTCGGCCGCGGTTGCAAACATTCAGGCATGGCAGCCAGATAGGCTGTTCCCCGTAGGACACTGCCAGCCGACTGGGTATATCTGCTTCCCGTTCTTCTCACCTGAGTGCTACTGATTCCAGCTTTGACGGCTACACTCTACTCAACCGGAGCACTAAGTTGAACTTCAACTTATGGCACTTTGTGAAAGTGTTGAGAACTAGAGCTCAGTTGTTTGGCACGCCACCACTGTCCATCCAGCACTATGGACGGCACTGCCTACATCTGGCTCTAATTAGTCCATGGTTGTGTTCAGCCGAATGACCTCTGCCGGGAACACTCAGAATGAGGTTCTGAGTTATTGCAACATAGGAGCGTTTCACTGCTTTCAAGGCTTCTCAGGAAGAATTCCGGAATCTTGCTGCCGGCAGGCCTCCGGCTCTTACGCGTGAACATCTCCTTGTAAATCCCCATTGGTTTCTTGTACACCCGTGAAATTTGGCCAGGTTATGCAGTTTGCATTGCTGCACAATTGCGCCTGCCTAGCTCGGCCGCGGTTGCAAACATTCAGGCGTGGCAGCCAGATAGGCTGGGCCTCGTAGGACACTGCCAGCGGATTGGGTATATCTGCTTCCCGTTCTTCTCACCTGAGTACTACTGATTCCAGCTTTGACGGCTACACTCTACTCAACCGGAGCAATAAGTTGAACCTCAACTTAGGGCACTTTGTGTAAGTGATGAGAACTAGAGCTCAGTTGTTTGGCACGCCACCACTGTCCATCCAGCACTATGGACGGCACTGCCTACATCTGGCTCTAATTAGGCCACAGTTGTGTTCAGCCGAATGACATCTGCCGGGAAAACTCAGAATGAGGTTCTGAGTTATTGCAAAATAGGAGCGTTTCACTGCTTTCAAGGCTTCTCAGGAAGAATTCCGGAATCTTGCTGCCGGCAGGCCTCCGGCTGTTCCAGTTGAACATCTCCTTGTAAATCCCCCGTGGTTTCTTGTACACCCGTGAAATTTGGCCAGGTTATGCAGTTTGCATGGCTTCACAATTGCGCCTGCCTAGCTCGGCCACGGTTGCAAACATTCAGGCGTGGCAGCCAGATAGGCTGGTCCCCGTAGGACACTGCCAGCGGACTGGGTATATCTGCATCCCGTTCTTCTCACCTGAGTGCTACTGATTCCACCTTTGACGGCTACACTCGACTCAACCGGAGCATTAAGTTGAACCTCAACTTATGGCACTTTGTGAAAGTGTTGAGCACTAGAACTCAGTTGTTTGGCACGCCACCACTGTCCATCCAGCACTATGGACGGCACTGCCTACATCTGGCTCTAATTAGTCCATGGTTGTGTTCAGCCGAATGACCTCTGCCGGGAACACTCAGAATGAGGTTCTGAGTTATTGCAACATAGGAGCGTTTCACTGCTTTCAGGCTTCTCAGGAAGAATTCCGGAATCTTGCTGCCGGCAAGCCTCCGGCTCTTCCGGGTGAACATCTCCTTGTAAATCCCCCGTGGTTTCTTGTACACCCGTGAAATTTGGACAGGTTATGCAGTTTGCATTGCTGCACAATTGCGCAAGCCTAGCTCGGCCACGGTTGCAAACATTCAGGCGTGGCAGCCAGATAGGCTGGTCCCCGTAGGACTCTGCCAGCGGACTGTGTATATCTGCTTCCCGATCTTCTCACCTGAGGGCTACTGTTTCCAGCTGTGATGGCTACACTCAACTCAACCGGAGCATTAAGTTGAACCTCAACTTAGGGCACTTTGTGAAACTGTGAGAACTAGAGCTCAGTTGTTTGGCACGCCACCACTGTCCATCCAGCACTATGGACGGCACTGCCTACATCTGGCTCTAATTAGTCCACGGTTGTGTTCAGCCGAATGACCTCTGTCGGGAACACTCAGAATGAGGTTCTGAGTTATTGCAACATAGGAGCGTTTCACTGCTTTCAAGGCTTCTCAGGACGAATTCCGGAATCTTGCTGCCGGCAGGCCTCCGGCTCTTCCAAGTGAACATCTCCTTTTAAATCCCCCGTGGTTTCTTGTACACCCGTGAAATTTGGCCAGGTTATGCAGTTTGCATGGCTGCACAATTGCGCCTGCCTAGCTCAGCCGCGGTTGCAAACATTCAGGCGCGGCAGTCAGATGGACTGGTCCCCGAAGGACACTGCCAGCGGATTGGGTATATCTGCTTCCCGTTCTTTTCACCTGAGTACTACTGATTCCAGCTTTGACGGCTACACTCTACTCAACCGGAGCAGTAAGTTGAACCTCAACTTATGGCACTTTGTGAAAGTGTTGAGAACCAGAGCTCAGATGTTTGGCACGCCACAACTGTCCATCCAGTACTATGGACGACATTGCCTACATCTGGCTCTAATTAGTCCACGGTTGTGTTCAGCCGAATGACATCTGCTGGGAACACTCAGATTGAGGTTCTGAGTTATTGCAACATAGGAGCGTTTCACTGCTTTCAAGGCTTCTCAGGAAGAATTCCGGAATCTTCCAGCCGGCAGGCCTCCGGCTGTTCCGGGTGAACATCTCCTTGTAAATCCCCCGTGGTTTCTTGTACACCCGTGAAATTTGGCCAGGTTATGCAGTTTGCATTGCTGCACAATTGCGTCTGCCTAGCTCGGCCGCGGTTGCAAACATTCAGGCATGGCAGCCAGATAAGCTGGTCCCCGTAGGACACTGCCAGCCGACTGGGTATATCTGCATCCCGTTCTTCTCACCTGAGTGCTACTGATTCCAGCTTTGACGGCTACACTCTACTCAACCGGAGCAGTAAGTTGAAACTCAACTTATGGCACTTTGTGAAAGTGTTGAGAACTAGAGCTCAGATGTTTGGCACGCCACCACTGTCCATCCAGTACTATGGACGACATTGCCTACATCTGGCTCTAATTAGTCCACGGTTGTGTTCAGCCGAATGACCTCTGCCGGGAACACTCAGAATGAGGTTCTGAGTTATTGCAACATAGGAGCGTTTCACTGCTTTCAGGCTTCTCAGGAAGAATTCCGGAATCTTGCTGCCGGCAAGCCTCCGGCTCTTCCGGGTGAACATCTCCTTGTAAATCCCCCGTGGTTTCTTGTACACCCGTGAAATTTGGCCAGGTTATGCAGTTTGCATTGCTGCACAATTGCGCCTGCCTAGCTCGGCCGCGGTTGCAAACATTCAGGCGTGGCAGCCAGATAGGCTGGTCCCCGTAGGACACTGCCAGCGGACTGGGTATATCTGCTTCCCGTTCTGCTCACCTGAGTGCTACTGATTCAAGCTTTGGCGGCTACACTCTACTCAACCAAAGCATTAAGTTGAACCTCAACTTATGGCACTTTGTGAAACTGTTCAGAACTAGAGCTCAGTTGTTTGGCACGCCACCACTCTCCATCCAGCACTATGGACGGCACTCCCTACATATGGCTCTAATTAGTCCACGGTTGTGTTCAGCCGAATGACCTCTGCCGGGAACACTCAGAATTAGGTTCTGAGTTATTGCAACATAGGAGCGTTTCACTGCTTTCAAGGCTTCTCAGGAAGAATTCCGGAATCTTGCTGCCGGCAGGCCTCCGGCTGTTCCGGGTGAACATCTCCTTGTAAATCCCCATTTGTTTCTTGTACACCCGTGAAATTTGGCCAGGTTATGCAGTTTGCATTGCTGCACAATTGCGCCAGCCTTGCTCGGCCGCGGTTGCAAACATTCAGGCGTGGCAGCTAGATAGGCTGGCCCCCGTAGGACTCTGCCATCGGACTGGGTATATCTGCTTCCCGTTCTTCTCACCTGAGTGCTACTGATTCCACCTTTGACGGCTACACTCGACTCAACCGGAGCAGTAAATTGAACCTCAACTTATGGCACTTTGTGAAACTGTTGACAACTAGAGCTCAGTTGTTTGGCACGCCACCACTGTGCATCCAGCACTATGGACGGCACTGCCTACATCTGGCTCTAATTAGTTCACGATTGTGTTCAGCCGAATGACCTCTGCCGGGAAAACTCAGAATGAGGTTCTGAGTTATTGCAACATAGGAGCGTTTCACTGCTTTCAAGGCTTCTCAGGAAGAATTCCGGAATCTTGCTGCCGACAGGCCTCCGGCTGTTCCGGGTGAACATCTCCTTGCAAATCCCCCGTGGTTTCTTGTACACCCGTGAAATTTGGCCAGGTTATGCAGTTTGCATTGCTGCACAATTGCGCCTGCCTAGCTCGGCCGCGGTTGCAAACATTCAGGCGTGGCAGCCAGATAGGCTGGTCCCCGTAGGACACTGCCAGCGGACTGGGTATATCTGCTTCCCGTTCTTCTCACCTGAGTGCTACTGATTCCAGATTTGACAGCTACACTCTACTCAACCGGAGCAGTAAGTTGAACCTCAACTTACGCACTTTGTGAAAATGTTGAGAACTAGAGCTCACTTGTTTGGCACGCCACCACTGTCCATCCAGCACTATGGCCGGCACTGCCTACATCTGGCTCTAATTAGTCCACGATTGTGTTCAGCCGAATGACCTCTGCCGGCAACACTCAGAATGAGGTTCTGAGTTATTGCAACATAGGATCGTTTCACTGCTTTCAAGGCTTCTCAGGAAGAATTCCGGAATCTTGCTGCCGGCAGGCCTCCGGCTGTTCCGGGTGAACATCTCCTTGTAAATCCCCATTGGTTTCTTGTACACCCGTGAAATTTGGACAGGTTATGCAGTTTGCATTGCTGCACAATTGCGCCTGCCTAGCTCGGCCGCGGTTACAAACATTCAGGCGTGGCAGCCAGATAGGCTGGTCCCCGAACGACTCTGCCAGTGGACTGGGTATATCTGCTTCCCGTTCTTCTCACCTGAGTGCTACTGATTCCAGCTTTGACGGCTACACTCGACTCAACCGAAGCAGTAAGTTGAACTTCAACTTATGGCACTTTGTGAAACTGTTGAGAACTAAGGCTAAGTTGGTTGGCACGCCACCACTCTCCATCCAGCACTATGGACTGTACTGCCTTCATCTGGCTCTAATTAGTCCACGATTGTGTTCAGCCGAATGACCTCTGCCGGGAATACTCAGAATGAGGTTCTGAGTTATTGCAACATAGGAGCGTATCACTGCTTTAAGGCTTCTCAGGAAGAATTCCGGAATCTTGCTGCCGGCATGCCTCCGGCTATTCCGGGTGAACATCTCCTTGTAAATCCCCCGTGGTTTCTTGTACACCCGTGAAATTTGGCCAGCTTATGCAGTTTGCATTGCTGCACAATTGCGTCTGCCTAGCTAGGCCGGGGTTGCAAACATTCAGGCGTGGCAGCCAGATCGGCTGGTCCCCGTAGGACACTGCCAGCGGATTGGGTATATCTGCTTTCCGTTCTTCTCTCCTGAGTGCTACTGATTCCAGCTTTGACGGCTACACTCTACGCAACCGGAGCATTAACTTGAACCTCAACTTACGGGACTTTGTGAAAGTGTTGAGAACTAGAGCTCAGTATTTTGCCACGCCACCACTCTCCATCCAGCACTATGGACGGAATTGCCTACATCTACCTCTAATTAGTCCAGGATTTTGTTCAGCCGAATGACCTCTGCCGGGAACACTCAGAATGAGGTTCTGAGTTATTGCAACATAGGAGCGTTTCACTGCTTTCAAGGCTTCTCAGGAAGAATTCCGGAATCTTGCTGCCGGCAGGCCTCCGGCTGTTCCGGGTGAACATCTCCTTGTAAATCCCCCGTGGTTTCTTGTACACCCGTGAAATTTGGCCAGGTTATGCAGTTTGCATGGCTTCACAATTGCGCCAGGCGAGCTCGGCCGCGGTTGCAAATATTCAGGCGTGGCAGCCAGATAGGCTGGTCCCCGTAGGACTCTGCCAGTGGACTGGGTATATCTGCTTCCCGTTCTTCTCACCTGAGTGCTACTGATTCCAGCTTTGACGGCTACACTCGACTCAACCGGAGCAGTAAGTTGAACCTCAACTTATGGCACTTTGTGAAACTGTTCAGAACTAGAGCTCAGTTGTTTGGCACGCCACCACTCTCCATCCAGCACTATGGACGGCACTCCCTACATATGGCTCTAATTAGTCCACGGTTGTGTTCAGCCGAATGACCTCTGCCGGGAACACTCAGAATGAGGTTCTGAGTTATTGCAACATAGGATCGTTTCATTGCTTTCAAGGCTTCTCAGGAAGAATTCCGGAATCTTGCTGCCAGCAGGCCTCCGGCTGTTCCGGGTGAACATCTCCTTGTAAATCCCCCGTGGTTTCTTGTACACCCGTGAAATTTGGCCAGGTTATGCAGTTTGCATTGCTGCACAATTGCGCCTACCTAGCTAGGTCGCGGTTGCAAACATTCAGGCATGGCAGCCAGATAGGCTGGTCCCCGTAGGACACTGCCAGTGGACTGGGTATATCTGCTTCCCGTTCTTCTCAACTGATTGCTACTGATTCCAGCTTTGACGGCTAGACTCTACTCAACCGGAGCATTAAGTTGAACCTCAACTTATGGCACTTTGTGAAACTGTTCAGAACTAGAGCTCAGTTGTTTGGCACGCCACCACTGTCCATCCAGCACTATGGACGGCACTCCCTACATCTGGCTCTAATTAGTCCACGGTTGTGTTCAGCCGAATGACCTCTGCCGGGAACACTCAGAATGAGGTTCTGAGTTATTGCAACATAGGAGCGTTTCACTGCTTTCAAGGCTTCTCAGGAAGAATTCCGGAATCTTGCTGCCAGCAGGCCTCCGGCTGTTCCGGGTGAACATCTCCTTGTAAATCCCCATTTGTTTCTTGTACACCCGTGAAATTTGGCCAGGTTATGCAGTTTGCATTGCTGCACAATTGCGCCAGCCTAGCTCGGCCGCGGTTGCAAACATTCAGGCGTGGCAGCCAGATAGGCTGTCCCCGGTAGGACTCTGCCAGCGGACTGGGTATATCTGCTTCCCGTTCTTCTCACCTGAGTGCTACTGATTCCACCTTTGACGGCTACACTCGACTCAACCGGAGCATTAAGTTGAACCTCAAGTTATGGCACTTTGTGAAACTGTTGACAACTAGAGCTCAGTTGTTTGGCACGCCACCACTGTGCATCCAGCACTATGGACGGCACTGGCTACTTCTGGCTCTAATTAGTTCACGATTGTGTTCAGCCGAATGACCTCTGCCGGGAAAACTCAGAATGAGTTTCTGAGTTATTGCAACATAGGAGCGTTTCACTGCTTTCAAGGCTTCTCAGGAAGAATTCCGGAATCTTGCTGCCGGCAGGCCTCCGGCTGTTCCGGGTGAACATCTCCTTTTAAATCCCCATTGGTTTCTTGTACACCCGTGAAATTTCCCAGCTTATACACTTTGCATTGCTGCACAATTGCGCCTGCATAGCTCGGCCGGGGTTGGAAATATTCAGGCGTGGCAGCCAGATAGGCTGGTCCCCGTAGGACACTGCCAGCGGACTGGGTATATCTGCTTCCCGTTCTTCTCAACTGAGTGCTACTGATTTCAGCTTTGAGGGCCACATTCTACTCAACCGGAGCATTAAGTTGAACCTCAACTTATGGCACTTTGTGAAACTGTTGAGAACTATAGCTCAGTTGTTTGGCACGCCACCATTGTCCATCCAAGACTATGGACGGCACTGCCTACATCTGGCTCTAATTAGTCCACGGTTGTGTTCAGCCGAATGACCTCTGCCGGGAACACTCAGAATGAGGTTCTGAGTTATTGCAACATAGGAGCGTTTCAATGCTTTCAAGGCTTCTCAGGAAGAATTCCGGAATCTTGCTGCGGGCAGGCCTCCGGGTGTTCCGGGTGAACATCTCCTTGCAAATCCCCCGTGGTTTCTTGTACACCCGTGAAATTTGGCCAGGTTATGCAGTTTGCATTGCTGCACAATTGCGCCTGCCTAGCTCGGCCGCGGTTGCAAACATTCAGGCGTGGCAGCCAGATAGGCTGGTCCCCGTAGGACACTGCCAGCGGACTGGGTATATCTGCTTCCCGTTCTTCTCACCTGAGTTCTATTGATTCCAGCTTAGACGGCTACACTCTACTCAACCGGATCATTAAGTTGAACCTCAACATACGGCACTTTGTGAAAGTGTTGAGAACTAGAGCTCAGTTGTTTGGCACGCCACCAGTGTCCATCCAGCAATATGGACGGTACTGCCTACATCTGGCTCTAATTAGTCAACGGTTGTGTTCAGCCGAATGACCTCTGCCGGGAACACTCAGAATGAGGTTTTGAGTTATTGCAACATAGGAGCGTTTCACTGCTTTCAAGGCTTCTCAGGAAGAATTCCGGAATCTTGCTGCCGGCGGGCCTCTGGCTCTCCGAGTGAACATCTCCTTGTAAATCCCCCGTGGTTTCTTGTACACCCGTGAAATTTGGACAAGTTATGCAGTTTGAATTGCTGCACAATTGCGCCTACATAGCTCGGCCGCGGATGCAAACATTCAGGCGTGGCAGCCATATAGGCTGGTCCCCGTAGGACTCTGCCAGCGGACTGGGTATATCTGCTTCCCGTTCTTCTCACCTGAGTGCTACTGATTCCAGATTTGACAGCTACACTCTACTCAACCGGAGCAGTAAGTTGAACCTCAACTTATGGCACTTTGTGAAAACAATGAGAACTAGAGCTCACTTGTTTGGCATGCCACCACTGTCCATCCAGCACTATGGCCGGCACTGCCTACATCTGGCTCTAATTAGTCCACGATTGTGTTCAGCCGAATGACCTCTGCCGGCAACACTCAGAATGAGGTTCTGAGTTATTGCAACATAGGATGGTTTCACTGCTTTCAAGGCTTCTCAGGAAGAATTCCGGAATCTTGCTGCCGGCGGGCCTCTGGCTCTCCGAGTGAACATCTCCTTGTAAATCCCCCGTGGTTTCTTGTACACCCGTGAAATTTGGACAGGTTATGCAGTTTGCATTGCTGCACAATTGCGCCTGCCTAGCACGGCTGCGGTTGCAAACATTCAGGCGTGGCAGCCAGATAGGCTGGTTCCCGTAGGACACTGCCAGCGGATTGGGTATATCTGCTTCCCGTTCTTCTCACCTGAGTGCTACTGATTCCAGCTTTGACGGCTACACTCGACTCAACCGGAGCAGTAAGTTGAACCTCAACTTATGGCACTTTGTGAAACTGTTCAGAACTAGAGCTCAGTTGTTTGGCACGCCACCACTCTCCATCCAGCACTATGGACGGCACTCCCTACATATGGCTCTAATTAGTCCACGGTTGTGTTCAGCCGGATGACCTCTGCCGGGAACACTCAGAATGAGGTTCTGAGTTATTGCAACATAGGATCGTTTCATTGCTTTCAAGGCTTCTCAGGAAGAATTCCGGAATCTTGCTGCCAGCAGGCCTCCGGCTGTTCCGGGTGAACATCTCCTTGTAAATCCCCCGTGGTTTCTTGTACACCCGTGAAATTTGGCCAGGTTATGCAGTTTGCATTGCTGCACAATTGCGCCTACCTAGCTAGGCCGCGGTTGCAAACATTCAGGCATGGCAGCCAGATAGGCTGGTCCCCGTAGGACACTGCCAGTGGACTGGGTATATCTGCTTCCCGTTCTTCTCAACTGAGTGCTACTGATTCCAGCTTTGACGGCTACACTCTACTCAACCGGAGCATTAAGTTGAACCTCAACTTATGGCACTTTGTGAAACTGTTCAGAACTAGAGCTCAGTTGTTTGGCACGCCACCACTGTCCATCCAGCACTATGGACGGCACTCCCTACATCTGGCTCTAATTAGTCCACGGTTGTGTTCAGCCGAATGACCTCTGCCGGGAACACTCAGAATGAGGTTCTGAGTTATTGCAACATAGGAGCGTTTCACTGCTTTCAAGGCTTCTCAGGAAGAATTCCGGAATCTTGCTGCCAGCAGGCCTCCGGCTGTTCCGGGTGAACATCTCCTTGTAAATCCCCATTTGTTTCTTGTACACCCGTGAAATTTGGCCAGGTTATGCAGTTTGCATTGCTGCACAATTGCGCCAGCCTAGCTCGGCCGCGGTTGCAAACATTCAGGCGTGGCAGCCAGATAGGCTGGTCCCCGAAGGACTCTGCCAGTGGACTGGGTATATCTGCTTCCCGTTCTTCTCACCTGAGTGCTACTGATTCCAGCTTTGACGGCTACACTCGACTCAACCGAAGCAGTAAGTTGAACTTCAACTTATGGCACTTTGTGAAACTGTTGAGAACTAGAGCTCAGTTGGTTGGCACGCCACCACTCTCCATCCAGCACTATGGCCGGCACTGCCTACATCTGGCTCTAATTAGTCCACGATTGTGTTCAGCCGAATGACCTCTGCCGGGAATACTCAGAATGAGGTTCTGAGTTATTGCAACATAGGAGCGTATCACTGCTTTAAGCCTTCTCAGGAAGAATTCCGGAATCTTGCTGCCGGCATGCCTCCGGCTATTCCGGGTGAACATCTCCTTGTAAATCCCCCGTGGTTTCTTGTACACCCGTGAAATTTGGCCAGCTTATGCAGTTTGCATTGCTGCACAATTGCGTCTGCCTAGCTAGGCCGGGGTTGCAAACATTCAGGCGTGGCAGCCAGATCGGCTGGTCCCCGTAGGACACTGCCAGCGGATTGGGTATATCTGCTTCCCGTTCTTCTCTCCTGAGTGCTACTGATTCCAGCTTTGACGGCTACACTCTACGCAACCGGAGCATTAAGTTGAACTTCAACTTACGGGACTTTGTGAAAGTGTTGAGAACAAGAGCTCAGTATTTTGCCACGCCACCACTCTCCATCCAGCACTATGGACGGAATTGCCTACATCTGGCTCTAATTAGTCCACGATTTTGTTCAGCCGAAAGACTTCTGCCGGGAACACTCAGAATGAGGTTCTGAGTTATTGCAACATAGGAGCGTTTCACTGCTTTCAAGGCTTCTCAGGAAGATTTCCGGAATCTTGCTGCCGGCAGGCCTCCGGCTGTTCCGGGTGAACATCTCCTTGTAAATCCCCCGTGGTTTCTTGTACACCCGTGAAATTTGGCCAGGTTATGCAGTTTGCATGGCTTCACAATTGCGCCTGCCTAGCTCGGCCACGGTTGCAAACATTCAGGCGTGGCAGCCAGATAGGCTGGTCCCCGTAGGACACTGCCAGCGGACTGGGTATATCTGCTTCCCGTTCTTCTCACCTGAGTGCTACTGATTCCAGCTTTGACGGCTACACTCTACTCAACCGGAGCATTAATTTCAACCTCAACTCATGGCACTTTGTGTAAGTGTTGAGCACTAGAACTGAGTTGTTTGGCACGCCACCACTGTCCATCCAGCACTATGGACGGCACTGCCTACATCTGGCTCTAATTAGTCCATGGTTGTGTTCAGCCGAATGACCTCTGCCGGGAACACTCAGAATGAGTTTCTGAGTTATTGCAACATAGGATCGTTTCACTGCTTTCAAGGCTTCTCAGGAAGAATTCCGGAATCTTGCTGCCGGCAGGCCTCCGGCTGTTCCGGGTGAACATCTCCTTGTAAATCCCCCGTGGTTTCTTGTACACCCGTGAAATTTGGACAGGTTATGCAGTTTGCATTGCTGCACAATTGCGCCTGCCTAGCTCAGCCGCGGTTGCAAATATTCAGGCGTGGCAGCCAGATAGGCTGGTCCCCGTAGGACTCTGCCAGCGGACTCTGTATATCTGCTTCCCGTTCTTCTCACCTGAGTGCTACTGATTCCAGCTTTGACGGCTACACTCGACTCAACCGGAGCAGTAAGTTGAACCTCAACTTATGGCACTTTGTGAAACTGTTGAGAACTAGAGCTCAGATGTTTGGCACGCCACCACTGTCCATCCAGTACTATGGACGACATTGCCTACATCTGGCTCTAATTAGTCCACGGTTGTGTTCAGCCGAATGACCTCTGCCGGGAACACTCAGAATGATGTTCTGAGTTATTGCAACATAGGAGCGTTTCACTGCTTTCAAGGCTTCTCAGGAAGAATTCCGGAATCTTGCTGCCGGCAGGCCTCGGGCTGTTCCGGGTGAACATCTCCTTGTAAATCCCCTGTCGTTTCTTCTACACCAGTGAAATTTGGCCAGGTTATGCAGTTTGCATTGCGGCACAATTGCGCCAGCCGAGCTCGGCCGCGGTTGCAAATATTCAGGCGTGGCAGCCAGATAGGCTGGTCCCCGTAGGACTCTGCCAGCGGACTGGGTATATCTGCTTCCCGTTCTTCTCACCTGAGTGCTACTGATTCCAGCTTTGACGGCTACACTCGACTCAACCGGAGCAGTAAGTTGAACCTCAACTTATGGCACTTTGTGAAACTGTTCAGAACTAGAGCTCAGTTGTTTGGCACGCCACCACTCTCCATCCAGCACTATGGACGGCACTCCCTACATATGGCTCTAATTAGTCCACGGTTGTGTTCAGCCGAATGACCTCTGCCGGGAACACTCAGAATGAGGTTCTGAGTTATTGCAACATAGGATCGTTTCATTGCTTTCAAGGCTTCTCAGGAAGAATTCCGGAATCTTGCTGCCAGCAGGCCTCCGGCTGTTCCGGGTGAACATCTCCTTGTAAATCCCCCGTGGTTTCTTGTACACCCGTGAAATTTGGCCAGGTTATGCAGTTTGCATTGCTGCACAATTGCGCCTACCTAGCTAGGCCGCGGTTGCAAACATTCAGGCATGGCAGCCAGATAGGCTGGTCCCCGTAGGACACTGCCAGTGGACTGGGTATATCTGCTTCCCGTTCTTCTCAACTGAGTGCTACTGATTCCAGCTTTGACGGCTACACTCTACTCAACCGGAGCATTAAGTTGAACCTCAACTTATGGCACTTTGTGAAACTGTTCAGAACTAGAGCTCAGTTGTTTGGCACGCCACCACTGTCCATCCAGCACTATGGACGGCACTCCCTACATCTGGCTCTAATTAGTCCACGGTTGTGTTCAGCCGAATGACCTCTGCCGGGAACACTCAGAATGAGGTTCTGAGTTATTGCAACATAGGAGCGTTTCACTGCTTTCAAGGCTTCTCAGGAAGAATTCCGGAATCTTGCTGCCAGCAGGCCTCCGGCTGTTCCGGGTGAACATCTCCTTGTAAATCCCCATTTGTTTCTTGTACACCCGTGAAATTTGGCCAGGTTATGCAGTTTGCATTGCTGCACAATTGCGCCAGCCTAGCTCGGCCGCGGTTGCAAACATTCAGGCGTGGCAGCCAGATAGGCTGGCCCCCGTAGGACTCTGCCAGCGGACTGGGTATATCTGCTTCCCGTTCTTCTCACCTGAGTGCTACTGATTCCACCTTTGACGGCTACACTCGACTCAACCGGAGCATTAAGTTGAACCTCAACTTATGGCACTTTGTGAAACTGTTGACAACTAGAGCTCAGTTGTTTGGCACGCCACCACTGTGCATCCAGCACTATGGACGGCACTGGCTACTTCTGGCTCTAATTAGTTCACGATTGTGTTCAGCCGAATGACCTCTGCCGGGAAAACTCAGAATGAGGTTCTGAGTTATTGCAACATAGGAGCGTTTCACTGCTTTCAAGGCTTCTCAGGAAGAATTCCGGAATCTTGCTGCCGGCAGGCCTCCGGCTGTTCCGGGTGAACATCTCCTTTTAAATCCCCATTGGTTTCTTGTACACCCGTGAAATTTCCCAGCTTATACACTTTGCATTGCTGCACAATTGCGCCTGCATAGCTCGGCCGGGGTTGGAAATATTCAGGCGTGGCAGCCAGATAGGCTGGTCCCCGTAGGACACTGCCAGCGGACTGGGTATATCTGCTTCCCGTTCTTCTCAACTGAGTGCTACTGATTTCAGCTTTGAGGGCCACATTCTACTCAACCGGAGCATTAAGTTGAACCTCAACTTATGGCACTTTGTGAAACTGTTGAGAACTATAGCTCAGTTGTTTGGCACGCCACCATTGTCCATCCAAGACTATGGACGGCACTGCCTACATCTGGCTCTAATTAGTCCACGGTTGTGTTCAGCCGAATGACCTCTGCCGGGAACACTCAGAATGAGGTTCTGAGTTATTGCAACATAGGAGCGTTTCAATGCTTTCAAGGCTTCTCAGGAAGAATTCCGGAATCTTGCTGCGGGCAGGCCTCCGGGTGTTCCGGGTGAACATCTCCTTGCAAATCCCCCGTGGTTTCTTGTACACCCGTGAAATTTGGCCAGGTTATGCAGTTTGCATTGCTGCACAATTGCGCCTGCCTAGCTCGGCCGCGGTTGCAAACATTCAGGCGTGGCAGCCAGATAGGCTGGTCCCCGTAGGACACTGCCAGCGGACTGGGTATATCTGCTTCCCGTTCTTCTCACCTGAGTTCTATTGATTCCAGCTTAGACGGCTACACTCTACTCAACCGGATCATTAAGTTGAACCTCAACATACGGCACTTTGTGAAAGTGTTGAGAACTAGAGCTCAGTTGTTTGGCACGCCACCAGTGTCCATCCAGCAATATGGACGGTACTGCCTACATCTGGCTCTAATTAGTCAACGGTTGTGTTCAGCCGAATGACCTCTGCCGGGAACACTCAGAATGAGGTTTTGAGTTATTGCAACATAGGAGCGTTTCACTGCTTTCAAGGCTTCTCAGGAAGAATTCCGGAATCTTGCTGCCGGCGGGCCTCTGGCTCTCCGAGTGAACATCTCCTTGTAAATCCCCCGTGGTTTCTTGTACACCCGTGAAATTTGGACAAGTTATGCAGTTTGAATTGCTGCACAATTGCGCCTACATAGCTCGGCCGCGGATGCAAACATTCAGGCGTGGCAGCCATATAGGCTGGTCCCCGTAGGACTCTGCCAGCGGACTGGGTATATCTGCTTCCCGTTCTTCTCACCTGAGTGCTACTGATTCCAGATTTGACAGCTACACTCTACTCAACCGGAGCAGTAAGTTGAACCTCAACTTATGGCACTTTGTGAAAACAATGAGAACTAGAGCTCACTTGTTTGGCATGCCACCACTGTCCATCCAGCACTATGGCCGGCACTGCCTACATCTGGCTCTAATTAGTCCACGATTGTGTTCAGCCGAATGACCTCTGCCGGCAACACTCAGAATGAGGTTCTGAGTTATTGCAACATAGGATGGTTTCACTGCTTTCAAGGCTTCTCAGGAAGAATTCCGGAATCTTGCTGCCGGCGGGCCTCTGGCTCTCCGAGTGAACATCTCCTTGTAAATCCCCCGTGGTTTCTTGTACACCCGTGAAATTTGGACAGGTTATGCAGTTTGCATTGCTGCACAATTGCGCCTGCCTAGCACGGCTGCGGTTGCAAACATTCAGGCGTGGCAGCCAGATAGGCTGGTTCCCGTAGGACACTGCCAGCGGATTGGGTATATCTGCTTCCCGTTCTTCTCACCTGAGTGCTACTGATTCCAGCTTTGACGGCTACACTCTACGCAACCGGAGCATTAAGTTGAACCTCAACTTACGGGACTTTGTGAAAGTGTTGAGAACTAGAGCTCAGTATTTTGCTACGCCACCACTCTCCATCCAGCACTATGGACGGAACTGCCTACATCTGGCTCTAATTAGTCCACGATTGTGTTCAGCCGAATGACCTCTGCCGGGAACACTCAGAATGAGGTTCTGAGTTATTGCAACATAGGAGCGTTTCACTGCTTTCAAGGCTTCTCAGGAAGATTTCCGGAATCTTGCTGCCGGCAGGCCTCCGGCTGTTCCGGGTGAACATCTCCTTGTAAATCCCCCGTGGTTTCTTGTACACCCGTGAAATTTGGCCAGGTTATGCAGTTTGCATGGCTTCACAATTGCGCCTGCCTAGCTCGGCCACGGTTGCAAACATTCAGGCGTGGCAGCCAGATAGGCTGGTCCCCGTAGGACACTGCCAGCGGACTGGGTATATCTGCTTCCCGTTCTTCTCACCTGAGTGCTACTGATTCCAGCTTTGACGGCTACACTCTACTCAACCGGAGCATTAATTTCAACCTCAACTCATGGCACTTTGTGTAAGTGTTGAGCACTAGAACTGAGTTGTTTGGCACGCCACCACTGTCCATCCAGCACTATGGACGGCACTGCCTACATCTGGCTCTAATTAGTCCATGGTTGTGTTCAGCCGAATGACCTCTGCCGGGAACACTCAGAATGAGGTTCTGAGTTATTGCAACATAGGATCGTTTCACTGCTTTCAAGGCTTCTCAGGAAGAATTCCGGAATCTTGCTGCCGGCAGGCCTCCGGCTGTTCCGGGTGAACATCTCCTTGTAAATCCCCCGTGGTTTCTTGTACACCCGTGAAATTTGGACAGGTTATGCAGTTTGCATTGCTGCACAATTGCGCCTGCCTAGCTCAGCCGCGGTTGCAAATATTCAGGCGTGGCAGCCAGATAGGCTGGTCCCCGTAGGACTCTGCCAGCGGACTCTGTATATCTGCTTCCCGTTCTTCTCACCTGAGTGCTACTGATTCCAGCTTTGACGGCTACACTCGACTCAACCGGAGCAGTAAGTTGAACCTCAACTTATGGCACTTTGTGAAACTGTTCAGAACTAGAGCTCAGATGTTTGGCACGCCACCACTGTCCATCCAGTACTATGGACGACATTGCCTACATCTGGCTCTAATTAGTCCACGGTTGTGTTCAGCCGAATGACCTCTGCCGGGAACACTCAGAATGATGTTCTGAGTTATTGCAACATAGGAGCGTTTCACTGCTTTCAAGGCTTCTCAGGAAGAATTCCGGAATCTTGCTGCCGGCAGGCCTCGGGCTGTTCCGGGTGAACATCTCCTTGTAAATCCCCTGTCGTTTCTTCTACACCAGTGAAATTTGGCCAGGTTATGCAGTTTGCATTGCGGCACAATTGCGCCAGCCGAGCTCGGCCGCGGTTGCAAATATTCAGGCGTGGCAGCCAGATAGGCTGGTCCCCGTAGGACTCTGCCAGCGGACTGGGTATATCTGCTTCCCGTTCTTCTCACCTGAGTGCTACTGATTCCAGCTTTGACGGCTACACTCGACTCAACCGGAGCAGTAAGTTGAACCTCAACTTATGGCACTTTGTGAAACTGTTCAGAACTAGAGCTCAGTTGTTTGGCACGCCACCACTCTCCATCCAGCACTATGGACGGCACTCCCTACATATGGCTCTAATTAGTCCACGGTTGTGTTCAGCCGAATGACCTCTGCCGGGAACACTCAGAATGAGGTTCTGAGTTATTGCAACATAGGATCGTTTCATTGCTTTCAAGGCTTCTCAGGAAGAATTCCGGAATCTTGCTGCCAGCAGGCCTCCGGCTGTTCCGGGTGAACATCTCCTTGTAAATCCCCCGTGGTTTCTTGTACACCCGTGAAATTTGGCCAGGTTATGCAGTTTGCATTGCTGCACAATTGCGCCTACCTAGCTAGGCCGCGGTTGCAAACATTCAGGCATGGCAGCCAGATAGGCTGGTCCCCGTAGGACACTGCCAGTGGACTGGGTATATCTGCTTCCCGTTCTTCTCAACTGAGTGCTACTGATTCCAGCTTTGACGGCTACACTCTACTCAACCGGAGCATTAAGTTGAACCTCAACTTATGGCACTTTGTGAAACTGTTCAGAACTAGAGCTCAGTTGTTTGGCACGCCACCACTGTCCATCCAGCACTATGGACGGCACTCCCTACATCTGGCTCTAATTAGTCCACGGTTGTGTTCAGCCGAATGACCTCTGCCGGGAACACTCAGAATGAGGTTCTGAGTTATTGCAACATAGGAGCGTTTCACTGCTTTCAAGGCTTCTCAGGAAGAATTCCGGAATCTTGCTGCCAGCAGGCCTCCGGCTGTTCCGGGTGAACATCTCCTTGTAAATCCCCATTTGTTTCTTGTACACCCGTGAAATTTGGCCAGGTTATGCAGTTTGCATTGCTGCACAATTGCGCCAGCCTAGCTCGGCCGCGGTTGCAAACATTCAGGCGTGGCAGCCAGATAGGCTGGTCCCCGAAGGACTCTGCCAGTGGACTGGGTATATCTGCTTCCCGTTCTTCTCACCTGAGTGCTACTGATTCCAGCTTTGACGGCTACACTCGACTCAACCGAAGCAGTAAGTTGAACTTCAACTTATGGCACTTTGTGAAACTGTTGAGAACTAGAGCTCAGTTGGTTGGCACGCCACCACTCTCCATCCAGCACTATGGCCGGCACTGCCTACATCTGGCTCTAATTAGTCCACGATTGTGTTCAGCCGAATGACCTCTGCCGGGAATACTCAGAATGAGGTTCTGAGTTATTGCAACATAGGAGCGTATCACTGCTTTAAGCCTTCTCAGGAAGAATTCCGGAATCTTGCTGCCGGCATGCCTCCGGCTATTCCGGGTGAACATCTCCTTGTAAATCCCCCGTGGTTTCTTGTACACCCGTGAAATTTGGCCAGCTTATGCAGTTTGCATTGCTGCACAATTGCGTCTGCCTAGCTAGGCCGGGGTTGCAAACATTCAGGCGTGGCAGCCAGATCGGCTGGTCCCCGTAGGACACTGCCAGCGGATTGGGTATATCTGCTTCCCGTTCTTCTCTCCTGAGTGCTACTGATTCCAGCTTTGACGGCTACACTCTACGCAACCGGAGCATTAAGTTGAACCTCAACTTACGGGACTTTGTGAAAGTGTTGAGAACAAGAGCTCAGTATTTTGCCACGCCACCACTCTCCATCCAGCACTATGGACGGAATTGCCTACATCTGGCTCTAATTAGTCCACGATTTTGTTCAGCCGAAAGACTTCTGCCGGGAACACTCAGAATGAGGTTCTGAGTTATTGCAACATAGGAGCGTTTCACTGCTTTCAAGGCTTCTCAGGAAGATTTCCGGAATCTTGCTGCCGGCAGGCCTCCGGCTGTTCCGGGTGAACATCTCCTTGTAAATCCCCCGTGGTTTCTTGTACACCCGTGAAATTTGGCCAGGTTATGCAGTTTGCATGGCTTCACAATTGCGCCTGCCTAGCTCGGCCACGGTTGCAAACATTCAGGCGTGGCAGCCAGATAGGCTGGTCCCCGTAGGACACTGCCAGCGGACTGGGTATATCTGCTTCCCGTTCTTCTCACCTGAGTGCTACTGATTCCAGCTTTGACGGCTACACTCTACTCAACCGGAGCATTAATTTCAACCTCAACTCATGGCACTTTGTGTAAGTGTTGAGCACTAGAACTGAGTTGTTTGGCACGCCACCACTGTCCATCCAGCACTATGGACGGCACTGCCTACATCTGGCTCTAATTAGTCCATGGTTGTGTTCAGCCGAATGACCTCTGCCGGGAACACTCAGAATGAGTTTCTGAGTTATTGCAACATAGGATCGTTTCACTGCTTTCAAGGCTTCTCAGGAAGAATTCCGGAATCTTGCTGCCGGCAGGCCTCCGGCTGTTCCGGGTGAACATCTCCTTGTAAATCCCCCGTGGTTTCTTGTACACCCGTGAAATTTGGACAGGTTATGCAGTTTGCATTGCTGCACAATTGCGCCTGCCTAGCTCAGCCGCGGTTGCAAATATTCAGGCGTGGCAGCCAGATAGGCTGGTCCCCGTAGGACTCTGCCAGCGGACTCTGTATATCTGCTTCCCGTTCTTCTCACCTGAGTGCTACTGATTCCAGCTTTGACGGCTACACTCGACTCAACCGGAGCAGTAAGTTGAACCTCAACTTATGGCACTTTGTGAAACTGTTGAGAACTAGAGCTCAGATGTTTGGCACGCCACCACTGTCCATCCAGTACTATGGACGACATTGCCTACATCTGGCTCTAATTAGTCCACGGTTGTGTTCAGCCGAATGACCTCTGCCGGGAACACTCAGAATGATGTTCTGAGTTATTGCAACATAGGAGCGTTTCACTGCTTTCAAGGCTTCTCAGGAAGAATTCCGGAATCTTGCTGCCGGCAGGCCTCGGGCTGTTCCGGGTGAACATCTCCTTGTAAATCCCCTGTCGTTTCTTCTACACCAGTGAAATTTGGCCAGGTTATGCAGTTTGCATTGCGGCACAATTGCGCCAGCCGAGCTCGGCCGCGGTTGCAAATATTCAGGCGTGGCAGCCAGATAGGCTGGTCCCCGTAGGACTCTGCCAGCGGACTGGGTATATCTGCTTCCCGTTCTTCTCACCTGAGTGCTACTGATTCCAGCTTTGACGGCTACACTCGACTCAACCGGAGCAGTAAGTTGAACCTCAACTTATGGCACTTTGTGAAACTGTTCAGAACTAGAGCTCAGTTGTTTGGCACGCCACCACTCTCCATCCAGCACTATGGACGGCACTCCCTACATATGGCTCTAATTAGTCCACGGTTGTGTTCAGCCGAATGACCTCTGCCGGGAACACTCAGAATGAGGTTCTGAGTTATTGCAACATAGGATCGTTTCATTGCTTTCAAGGCTTCTCAGGAAGAATTCCGGAATCTTGCTGCCAGCAGGCCTCCGGCTGTTCCGGGTGAACATCTCCTTGTAAATCCCCCGTGGTTTCTTGTACACCCGTGAAATTTGGCCAGGTTATGCAGTTTGCATTGCTGCACAATTGCGCCTACCTAGCTAGGCCGCGGTTGCAAACATTCAGGCATGGCAGCCAGATAGGCTGGTCCCCGTAGGACACTGCCAGTGGACTGGGTATATCTGCTTCCCGTTCTTCTCAACTGAGTGCTACTGATTCCAGCTTTGACGGCTACACTCTACTCAACCGGAGCATTAAGTTGAACCTCAACTTATGGCACTTTGTGAAACTGTTCAGAACTAGAGCTCAGTTGTTTGGCACGCCACCACTGTCCATCCAGCACTATGGACGGCACTCCCTACATCTGGCTCTAATTAGTCCACGGTTGTGTTCAGCCGAATGACCTCTGCCGGGAACACTCAGAATGAGGTTCTGAGTTATTGCAACATAGGAGCGTTTCACTGCTTTCAAGGCTTCTCAGGAAGAATTCCGGAATCTTGCTGCCAGCAGGCCTCCGGCTGTTCCGGGTGAACATCTCCTTGTAAATCCCCATTTGTTTCTTGTACACCCGTGAAATTTGGCCAGGTTATGCAGTTTGCATTGCTGCACAATTGCGCCAGCCTAGCTCGGCCGCGGTTGCAAACATTCAGGCGTGGCAGCCAGATAGGCTGGCCCCCGTAGGACTCTGCCAGCGGACTGGGTATATCTGCTTCCCGTTCTTCTCACCTGAGTGCTACTGATTCCACCTTTGACGGCTACACTCGACTCAACCGGAGCATTAAGTTGAACCTCAACTTATGGCACTTTGTGAAACTGTTGACAACTAGAGCTCAGTTGTTTGGCACGCCACCATTGTCCATCCAACACTATGGACGGCACTGGCTACATCTGGCTCTAATTAGTCCACGGTTGTGTTCAGCCGAATGACCTCTGCCGGCAACACTCAGAATGAGGTTCTGAGTTATTGCAACATAGGAGCGTTTCAATGCTTTCAAGGCTTCTCAGGAAGAATTCCGGAATCTTGCTGCGGGCAGGCCTCTGGGTGTTCCGGGTGAACATCTCCTTGCAAATCCCCCGTGTTTTCTTGTACACCCGTGAAATTTGGCCAGGTTATGCAGTTTGCATTGCTGCACAATTGCGCCTGCCTAGCTCGGCCGCGGTTGCAAACATTCAGGCGTGGCAGCCAGATAGGCTGGTCCCCGTAGGACACTGCCAGCGGACTGGGTATATCTGCTTCCCGTTCTTCTCACCTGAGTTCTATTGATTCCAGCTTAGACGGCTACACTCTACTCAACCGGATCATTAAGTTGAACCTCAACATACGGCACTTTGTGAAAGTGTTGAGAACTAGAGCTCAGTTGTTTGGCAAGGCATCAGTGTCCATCCAGCAATATGGACGGTACTGCCTACATCTGGCTCTAATTAGTCAACGGTTGTGTTCAGCCGAATGACCTCTGCCGGGAACACTCAGAATGAGGTTTTGAGTTATTGCAACATAGGAGCGTTTCACTGCTTTCAAGGCTTCTCAGGAAGAATTCCGGAATCTTGCTGCCGGCGGGCCTCTGGCTCTCCGAGTGAACATCTCCTTGTAAATCCCCCGTGGTTTCTTGTACACCCGTGAAATTTGGACAAGTTATGCAGTTTGAATTGCTGCACAATTGCGCCTACATAGCTCGGCCGCGGATGCAAACATTCAGGCGTGGCAGCCATATAGGCTGGTCCCCGTAGGACTCTGCCAGCGGACTGGGTATATCTGCTTCCCGTTCTTCTCACCTGAGTTCTACTGATTCCAGCTTTGACGGCTACACTCTACTCAACCGGATCATTAAGTTGAACCTCAACATACGGCACTTTGTGAAAGTGTTGAGAACTAGAGCTCAGTTGTTTGGCTCGCCACCACTGTCCATCCAGCAATATGGACGGCACTGCCTACATATGGCTCTAATTAGTCAACGGTTGTGTTCAGCTGAATGACCTCTGCCGGGAACACTGAGAATGAGTTTCTGAGTTATTGCAACATAGGAGCGTTTCACTGCTTTCAAGGCTTCTCAGGAAGAATTCCGGAATCTTGCTGCCGGCAGGCCTCTGGCTCTCCGAGTGAACATCTCCTTGTAAATCCCCCGTGGTTTCTTGTACACCCGTGAAATTTGGACAAGTTATGCAGTTTGAATTGCTGCACAATTGAGCCTACATAGCTCGGCCGCGGATGCAAACATTCAGGCGTGGCAGCCATATAGGCTGGTCCCCGTAGGACTCTGCCAGCGGACTGGGTATATCTGCTTCCCGTTCTTCTCACCTGAGTGCTACTGATTCCAGATTTGACAGCTACACTCTACTCAACCTGAGCAGTAAGTTGAACCTCAACTTACGCACTTTGTGAAAATGTTGAGAACTAGAGCTCACTTGTTGTCACGCCACCACTGTCCATCCAGCACTATGGCCGGCACTGCCTACATCTGGCTCTAATTAGTCCACGATTGTGTTCAGCCGAATGACCTCTGCCGGGAATACTCAGAATGAGGTTCTGAGTTATTGCAACATAGGAGCGTATCACTGCTTTAAGGCTTCTCAGGAAGAATTCCGGAATCTTGCTGCCGGCATGCCTCCGGCTATTCCGGGTGAACATCTCCTTGTAAATCCCCCGTGGTTTCTTGTACACCCGTGAAATTTGGCCAGCTTATGCAGTTTGCATTGCTGCACAATTGCGTCTGCCTAGCTAGGCCGGGGTTGCAAACATTCAGGCGTGGCAGCCAGATAGGCTGGTCCCCGTAGGACACTGCCAGCGGATTGGGTATATCTGCTTCCCGTTCTTCTCTCCTGAGTGCTACTGATTCCAGCTTTGACGGCTACACTCTACACAACCGGAGCATTAAGTTGAACCTCAACTTACGGGACTTTGTGAAAGTGTTGAGAACTAGAGCTCAGTATTTTGCCACGCCACCACTGTCCATCCAGCACTATGGCCGGCACTGCCTACATCTGGCTCTAATTAGTCCACGATTGTGTTCAGCCGAATGACCTCTGCCGGGAACACTCAGAATGAGGTTCTGAGTTATTGCAACATAGGAGCGTTTCACTGCTTTCAAGGCTTCTCAGGAAGAATTCCGTAATCTTGCTGCCGGCAGGCCTCCGGCTGTTCCGGGTGAACATCTCCTTGTAAATCCCCCGTGGTTTCTTGTACACCCGTGAAATTTGGCCAGGTTATGCAGTTTGCATGGCTTCACAATTGCGCCTACCTAGCTCGGCCACAGTTGCAAACATTCAGGCGTGGCAGCCAGATAGGCTGGTCCCCGTAGGACACTGCCAGCGGACTCTGTATATCTGCTTCCCGTTCTTCTCACCTGAGTGCTACTGATTCCAGCTTTGACGGCTACACTCTACTCCACCGGAGCAGTAAGTTGAACCTCAACTTATGGCACTTTGTGAAACTGTTCAGAACTAGAGCTCAGTTGTTTGGCACGCCACCACTGTCCATCCAGCACTATGGACGGCACTGCCTACATCTGGCTCTAATTAGTCCACGGTTGTGTTCAGCCGAATGACCTCTGCCGGGAACACTCAGAATGAGGTTCTGAGTTATTGCAACATAGGAGCGTTTCACTGCTTTCAAGGCTTCTCAGGAAGAATTCCGGAATCTTGCTGCCGGCAGGCCTCCGGCTGTTCCGGGTGAACATCTCCTTGTAAATCCCAATTGGTTTCTTGTACACCCGTGAAATTTGGCCAGGTTATGCAGTTTGCATTGCTGCACAATTGCGCCAGCCGAGCTCGGCCGCGGTTGCAAATATTCAGGCGTGGCAGCCAGATAGGCTGGTCCCCGTAGGACTCTGCCAGCAGACTGGGTATATCTGCTTTCCGTTCTTCTCACCTGAGTGCTACTGATTCCAGCTTTGACGGCTACACTCGACTCAACCGGAGCAGTAAGTTGAACCTCAACTTATGGCATTTTGTGAAACTGTTCAGAACTAGAGCTCAGTTGTTTGGCACGCCACCACTCTCCATCCAGCACTATGGACGGCACTCCCTACATATGGCTCTAATTAGTCCACGGTTGTATTCAGCCGAATGACCTCTGCCGGGAAAACTCAGAATGAGGTTCTGAGTTATTGCAACTTAGGAGCGTTTCACTGCTTTCAAGGCTTCTCAGGAAGAATTCCGGAATCTTGCTGCCGGCAGGCCTCCGGCTGTTCCGGGTGAACATCTCCTTTTAAATCCCCCGTGGTTTCTTTTACACCCGTGAAATTTCCCAGCTTATACACTTTGCATTGCTGCACAATTGCGCTTGCATAGCTCGGCCGGGGTTGCAAACATTCAGGCGTGGCAGCCAGATAGGCTGGTCCCCGTAGGACACTGCCAGCGGACTGGGTATATCTGCTTCCCGTTCTTCTCAACTGAGTGCTACTGATTTCAGCTTTGAGGGCCACATTCTACTCAACCGGAGCATTAAGTTGAACCTCAACTTATGGCACTTTGTGAAACTGTTGAGAACTATAGCTCAGTTGTTTGGCACGCCACCATTGTCCATCCAACACTATGGACCGCACTGCCTACATCTGGCTCTAATTAGTCCACGGTTGTGTTCAGCCGAATGACCTCTGCCGGCAACACTCAGAATGAGGTTCTGAGTTATTGCAACATAGGAGCGTTTCAATGCTTTCAAGGCTTCTCAGGAAGAATTCCGGAATCTTGCTGCGGGCAGGCCTCCGGCTGTTCCGGGTGAACATCTCCTTGCAAATCCCCCGTGGTTTCTTGTACACCCGTGAAATTTGGACAGGTTATGCAGTTTGCATTGCTGCACAATTGCGCCTGCCTAGCTCGGCTGCGGTTGCAAACATTCAGGCGTGGCAGCCAGATAGGCTGGTCCCCGTAGGACACTGCCAGCGGACTGGGTATATCTGCTTCCCGTTCTTCTCACCTGAGTTCTACTGATTCCAGCTTTGACGGCTACACTCTACTCAACCGGATCATTAAGTTGAACCTCAACATACGGCACTTTGTGAAAGTGTTGAGAACTAGAGCTCAGTTGTTTGGCACGCCACCACTCTCCATCCAGCACTATGGACGGCACTGCCTACATTTGGCTCTAATTAGTCCACGGTTGTGTTCAGCCAAATGACCTCTCCCGGGAACACTGAGAATGAGGTTCTGAGTTATTGCAACATAGGAGCGTTACACTGCTTTCAAGGCTTCTCAGGAAGAATTCCGGAATCTTCCTGCTGGCAGGTCTCCGGCTGTTCCAGGTGAACATCTCCTTGTAAATCCCCCGTGGTTTCTTGTACACCCGTGAAATTTGGCCAGGTTATGCAGTTTGCATTGCTGCACAATTGCGCCTACCTAGCTAGGCCGCGGTTGCAAACATTCAGGCATGGCAGCCAGATAGGCTGGTCCCCGTAGGACACTGCCAGTGGACTGGGTATATCTGCTTCCCGTTCTTCTCAACTGAGTGCTACTGATTCCAGCTTTGACGGCTACACTCTACTCAACCGGAGCATTAAGTTGAACCTCAACTTATGGCACTTTGTGAAACTGTTCAGAACTAGAGCTCAGTTGTTTGGCACGCCACCACTGTCCATCCAGCACTATGGACGGCACTCCCTACATCTGGCTCTAATTAGTCCACGGTTGTGTTCAGCCGAATGACCTCTGCCGGGAACACTCAGAATGAGGTTCTGAGTTATTGCAACATAGGAGCGTTTCACTGCTTTCAAGGCTTCTCAGGAAGAATTCCGGAATCTTGCTGCCAGCAGGCCTCCGGCTGTTCCGGGTGAACATCTCCTTGTAAATCCCCATTTGTTTCTTGTACACCCGTGAAATTTGGCCAGGTTATGCAGTTTGCATTGCTGCACAATTGCGCCAGCCTAGCTCGGCCGCGGTTGCAAACATTCAGGCGTGGCAGCCAGATAGGCTGGCCCCCGTAGGACTCTGCCAGCGGACTGGGTATATCTGCTTCCCGTTCTTCTCACCTGAGTTCTATTGATTCCAGCTTAGACGGCTACACTCTACTCAACCGGATCATTAAGTTGAACCTCAACATACGGCACTTTGTGAAAGTGTTGAGAACTAGAGCTCAGTTGTTTGGCACGCCACCAGTGTCCATCCAGCAATATGGACGGTACTGCCTACATCTGGCTCTAATTAGTCAACGGTTGTGTTCAGCCGAATGACCTCTGCCGGGAACACTCAGAATGAGGTTTTGAGTTATTGCAACATAGGAGCGTTTCACTGCTTTCAAGGCTTCTCAGGAAGAATTCCGGAATCTTGCTGCCGGCGGGCCTCTGGCTCTCCGAGTGAACATCTCCTTGTAAATCCCCCGTGGTTTCTTGTACACCCGTGAAATTTGGACAAGTTATGCAGTTTGAATTGCTGCACAATTGCGCCTACATAGCTCGGCCGCGGAAGCAAACATTCAGGCGTGGCAGCCATATAGGCTGGTCCCCGTAGGACTCTGCCAGCGGACTGGGTATATCTGCTTCCCGTTCTTCTCACCTGAGTGCTACTGATTCCAGATTTGAAAGCTACATTCTACTCAACCGGAGCAGTAAGTTGAACCTCAACTTATGGCACTTTGTGAAAACGATGAGAACTAGAGCTCACTTGTTTGGCATGCCACCACTGTCCATCCAGCACTATGGCCGTCACTGCCTACATCTGGCTCTAATTAGTCCACGATTGTGTTCAGCCGAATGACCTCTGCCGGCAACACTCAGAATGAGGTTCTGAGTTATTGCAACATAGGATGGTTTCACTGCTTTCAAGGCTTCTCAGGAAGAATTCCGGAATCTTGCTGCCGGCGGGCCTCTGTCTCTCCGAGTGAACATCTCCTTGTAAATCCCCCGTGGTTTCTTGTACACCCGTGAAATTTGGACAGGTTATGCAGTTTGCATTGCTGCACCATTGCGCAAGCCTAGCTCGGCCACGGTTGCAAACATTCAGGCGTGGCAGCCAGATAGGCTGGTCCCCGTAGGACACTGCCAGCGGATTGGGTATATTTGCTTACCGTTCTTCTCACCTGAGTGCTACTGATTCCAGCTTTGACGGCTACACTCTACGCAACCGGAGCATTAAGTTGAACCTCAACTTACGGGACTTTGTGAAAGTGTTGAGAACTAGAGCTCAGTATTTTGCCACGCCACCACTCTCCATCCAGCACTATGGACGGAACTGCCTACATCTGGCTCTAATTAGTCCACGATTGTGTTCAGCCGAATGACCTCTGCCGGGAACACTCAGAATGAGGTTCTGAGTTATTGCAACATAGGAGCGTTTCACTGCTTTCAAGGCTTCTCAGGAAGAATTCCGGAATCTTGCTGCCGGCAGGCCTCCGGCTGTTCCGGGTGAACATCTCCTTGTAAATCCCCCGTGGTTTCTTGTACACCCGTGAAATTTGGCCAGGTTATGCAGTTTGCATGGCTTCACAATTGCGCCTGCCTAGCTCGGCCACGGTTGCAAACATTCAGGCGTGGCAGCCATATAGGCTGGTCCCCGTAGGACTCTGCCAGCGGACTGGGTATATCTGCTTCCCGTTCTTCTCACCTGAGTGCTACTGATTCCAGATTTGTCAGCTACACTCTACTCAACCGGAGCAATAAGTTGAACCTCAACTTACGCACTTTGTGAAAATGTTGAGAACTAGAGCTCACTTGTTTGGCACGCCACCACTGTCCATCCAGCACTATGGCCGGCACTGCCTACATCTGGCTCTAATTAGTCCACGATTGTGTTCAGCCGAATGACATCTGCTGGCAACACTCAGAATGAGGTTCTGAGTTATTGCAACATAGGATCATTTCACTGCTTTCAAGGCTTCTCAGGAAGAATTCCGGAATCTTGCTTCCGGCAGGCCTCCGGCTGTTCCGGGTGAACATCTCCTTGTAAATCCCCATTGGTTTCTTGTACACCCGTGAAATTTGGACAGGTTATGCAGTTTGCATTGCTGCACAATTGCGCCTGCCTAGCTCGGCCGCGGTTACAAACATTCAGGCGTGGCAGCCAGATAGGCTGGTCCCCGAAGGACTCTGCCAGTGGACTGGGTATATCTGCTTCCCGTTCTTCTCACCTGAGTGCTACTGATTCCAGCTTTGACGGCTACACTCGACTCAACCGAAGCAGTAAGTTGAACTTCAACTTATGGCACTTTGTGAAACTGTTCAGAACTAGAGCTCAGTTGTTTGGCACGCCACCACTGTCCATCCAGCACTATGGACGGCACTGCCTACATCTGGCTCTAATTAGACCACGGTTGTGTTCAGCCGAATGACCTCTGCCGGGAACACTCAGAATGAGGTTCTGAGTTATTGCAACATAGGAGCGTTTCACTGCTTTCAAGGCTTCTCAGGAAGAATTCCGGAATCTTCCATCCGGCAGGCCTCCGGCTGTTCCGGGTGAACATCTCCTTGTAAATCCCCCGTGGTTTCTTGTACACCCGTGAAATTTGGCCAGGTTATGCAGTTTGCATTGCTGCACAATTGCGCCTGCCTAGGTCGGCCGCGGTTGCAAACATTCAGGCATGGCAGCCAGATAGGCTGTTCCCCGTAGGACACTGCCAGCCGACTGGGTATATCTGCTTCCCGTTCTTCTCACCTGAGTGCTACTGATTCCAGCTTTGACGGCTACACTCTACTCAACCGGAGCACTAAGTTGAACTTCAACTTATGGCACTTTGTGAAAGTGTTGAGAACTAGAGCTCAGTTGTTTGGCACGCCACCACTGTCCATCCAGCACTATGGACGGCACTGCCTACATCTGGCTCTAATTAGTCCATGGTTGTGTTCAGCCGAATGACCTCTGCCGGGAACACTCAGAATGAGGTTCTGAGTTATTGCAACATAGGAGCGTTTCACTGCTTTCAAGGCTTCTCAGGAAGAATTCCGGAATCTTGCTGCCGGCAGGCCTCCGGCTCTTACGCGTGAACATCTCCTTGTAAATCCCCATTGGTTTCTTGTACACCCGTGAAATTTGGCCAGGTTATGCAGTTTGCATTGCTGCACAATTGCGCCTGCCTAGCTCGGCCGCGGTTGCAAACATTCAGGCGTGGCAGCCAGATAGGCTGGGCCTCGTAGGACACTGCCAGCGGATTGGGTATATCTGCTTCCCGTTCTTCTCACCTGAGTACTACTGATTCCAGCTTTGACGGCTACACTCTACTCAACCGGAGCAATAAGTTGAACCTCAACTTAGGGCACTTTGTGTAAGTGATGAGAACTAGAGCTCAGTTGTTTGGCACGCCACCACTGTCCATCCAGCACTATGGACGGCACTGCCTACATCTGGCTCTAATTAGTCCACGATTGTGTTCAGCCGAATGACCTCTGCCGGGAACACTCAGAATGAGGTTCTGAGTTATTGCAACATAGGAGCGTTTCACTGCTTTCAAGGCTTCTCAGGAAGAATTCCGGAATCTTGCTGCCGGCAGGCCTCCGGCTGTTCCGGGTGAACATCTCCTTGTAAATCCCCCGTGGTTTCTTGTACACCCGTGAAATTTGGCCAGGTTATGCAGTTTGCATGGCTTCACAATTGCGCCTGCCTAGCTCGGCCACGGTTGCAAACATTCAGGCGTGGCAGCCATATAGGCTGGTCCCCGTAGGACTCTGCCAGCGGACTGGGTATATCTGCTTCCCGTTCTTCTCACCTGAGTGCTACTGATTCCAGATTTGTCAGCTACACTCTACTCAACCGGAGCAATAAGTTGAACCTCAACTTACGCACTTTGTGAAAATGTTGAGAACTAGAGCTCACTTGTTTGGCACGCCACCACTGTCCATCCAGCACTATGGCCGGCACTGCCTACATCTGGCTCTAATTAGTCCACGATTGTGTTCAGCCGAATGACATCTGCCGGCAACACTCAGAATGAGGTTCTGAGTTATTGCAACATAGGATCATTTCACTGCTTTCAAGGCTTCTCAGGAAGAATTCCGGAATCTTGCTTCCGGCAGGCCTCCGGCTGTTCCGGGTGAACATCTCCTTGTAAATCCCCATTGGTTTCTTGTACACCCGTGAAATTTGGACAGGTTATGCAGTTTGCATTGCTGCACAATTGCGCCTGCCTAGCTCGGCCGCGGTTACAAACATTCAGGCGTGGCAGCCAGATAGGCTGGTCCCCGAAGGACTCTGCCAGTGGACTGGGTATATCTGCTTCCCGTTCTTCTCACCTGAGTGCTACTGATTCCAGCTTTGACGGCTACACTCGACTCAACCGAAGCAGTAAGTTGAACTTCAACTTATGGCACTTTGTGAAACTGTTCAGAACTAGAGCTCAGTTGTTTGGCACGCCACCACTGTCCATCCAGCACTATGGACGGCACTGCCTACATCTGGCTCTAATTAGACCACGGTTGTGTTCAGCCGAATGACCTCTGCCGGGAACACTCAGAATGAGGTTCTGAGTTATTGCAACATAGGAGCGTTTCACTGCTTTCAAGGCTTCTCAGGAAGAATTCCGGAATCTTCCATCCGGCAGGCCTCCGGCTGTTCCGGGTGAACATCTCCTTGTAAATCCCCCGTGGTTTCTTGTACACCCGTGAAATTTGGCCAGGTTATGCAGTTTGCATTGCTGCACAATTCCGCCTGCCTAGGTCGGCCGCGGTTGCAAACATTCAGGCATGGCAGCCAGATAGGCTGTTCCCCGTAGGACACTGCCAGCCGACTGGGTATATCTGCTTCCCGTTCTTCTCACCTGAGTGCTACTGATTCCAGCTTTGACGGCTACACTCTACTCAACCGGAGCACTAAGTTGAACTTCAACTTATGGCACTTTGTGAAAGTGTTGAGAACTAGAGCTCAGTTGTTTGGCACGCCACCACTGTCCATCCAGCACTATGGACGGCACTGCCTACATCTGGCTCTAATTAGTCCATGGTTGTGTTCAGCCGAATGACCTCTGCCGGGAACACTCAGAATGAGGTTCTGAGTTATTGCAACATAGGAGCGTTTCACTGCTTTCAAGGCTTCTCAGGAAGAATTCCGGAATCTTGCTGCCGGCAGGCCTCCGGCTCTTACGCGTGAACATCTCCTTGTAAATCCCCATTGGTTTCTTGTACACCCGTGAAATTTGGCCAGGTTATGCAGTTTGCATTGCTGCACAATTGCGCCTGCCTAGCTCGGCCGCGGTTGCAAACATTCAGGCGTGGCAGCCAGATAGGCTGGGCCTCGTAGGACACTGCCAGCGGATTGGGTATATCTGCTTCCCGTTCTTCTCACCTGAGTACTACTGATTCCAGCTTTGACGGCTACACTCTACTCAACCGGAGCAATAAGTTGAACCTCAACTTAGGGCACTTTGTGTAAGTGATGAGAACTAGAGCTCAGTTGTTTGGCACGCCACCACTGTCCATCCAGCACTATGGACGGCACTGCCTACATCTGGCTCTAATTAGGCCACAGTTGTGTTCAGCCGAATGACATCTGCCGGGAAAACTCAGAATGAGGTTCTGAGTTATTGCAAAATAGGAGCGTTTCACTGCTTTCAAGGCTTCTCAGGAAGAATTCCGGAATCTTGCTGCCGGCAGGCCTCCGGCTGTTCCAGTTGAACATCTCCTTGTAAATCCCCCGTGGTTTCTTGTACACCCGTGAAATTTGGCCAGGTTATGCAGTTTGCATGGCTTCACAATTGCGCCTGCCTAGCTCGGCCACGGTTGCAAACATTCAGGCGTGGCAGCCAGATAGGCTGGTCCCCGTAGGACACTGCCAGCGGACTGGGTATATCTGCATCCCGTTCTTCTCACCTGAGTGCTACTGATTCCACCTTTGACGGCTACACTCGACTCAACCGGAGCATTAAGTTGAACCTCAACTTATGGCACTTTGTGAAAGTGTTGAGCACTAGAACTCAGTTGTTTGGCACGCCACCACTGTCCATCCAGCACTATGGACGGCACTGCCTACATCTGGCTCTAATTAGTCCATGGTTGTGTTCAGCCGAATGACCTCTGCCGGGAACACTCAGAATGAGGTTCTGAGTTATTGCAACATAGGAGCGTTTCACTGCTTTCAGGCTTCTCAGGAAGAATTCCGGAATCTTGCTGCCGGCAAGCCTCCGGCTCTTCCGGGTGAACATCTCCTTGTAAATCCCCCGTGGTTTCTTGTACACCCGTGAAATTTGGCCAGGTTATGCAGTTTGCATTGCTGCACAATTGCGCAAGCCTAGCTCGGCCACGGTTGCAAACATTCAGGCGTGGCAGCCAGATAGGCTGGTCCCCGTAGGACTCTGCCAGCGGACTGTGTATATCTGCTTCCCGATCTTCTCACCTGAGGGCTACTGTTTCCAGCTGTGATGGCTACACTCAACTCAACCGGAGCATTAAGTTGAACCTCAACTTAGGGCACTTTGTGAAACTGTGAGAACTAGAGCTCAGTTGTTTGGCACGCCACCACTGTCCATCCAGCACTATGGACGGCACTGCCTACATCTGGCTCTAATTAGTCCACGGTTGTGTTCAGCCGAATGACCTCTGTCGGGAACACTCAGAATGAGGTTCTGAGTTATTGCAACATAGGAGCGTTTCACTGCTTTCAAGGCTTCTCAGGACGAATTCCGGAATCTTGCTGCCGGCAGGCCTCCGGCTCTTCCAAGTGAACATCTCCTTTTAAATCCCCCGTGGTTTCTTGTACACCCGTGAAATTTGGCCAGGTTATGCAGTTTGCATGGCTGCACAATTGCGCCTGCCTAGCTCAGCCGCGGTTGCAAACATTCAGGCGCGGCAGTCAGATGGACTGGTCCCCGAAGGACACTGCCAGCGGATTGGGTATATCTGCTTCCCGTTCTTTTCACCTGAGTACTACTGATTCCAGCTTTGACGGCTACACTCTACTCAACCGGAGCAGTAAGTTGAACCTCAACTTATGGCACTTTGTGAAAGTGTTGAGAACCAGAGCTCAGATGTTTGGCACGCCACAACTGTCCATCCAGTACTATGGACGACATTGCCTACATCTGGCTCTAATTAGTCCACGGTTGTGTTCAGCCGAATGACATCTGCTGGGAACACTCAGATTGAGGTTCTGAGTTATTGCAACATAGGAGCGTTTCACTGCTTTCAAGGCTTCTCAGGAAGAATTCCGGAATCTTCCAGCCGGCAGGCCTCCGGCTGTTCCGGGTGAACATCTCCTTGTAAATCCCCCGTGGTTTCTTGTACACCCGTGAAATTTGGCCAGGTTATGCAGTTTGCATTGCTGCACAATTGCGTCTGCCTAGCTCGGCCGCGGTTGCAAACATTCAGGCATGGCAGCCAGATAAGCTGGTCCCCGTAGGACACTGCCAGCCGACTGGGTATATCTGCATCCCGTTCTTCTCACCTGAGTGCTACTGATTCCAGCTTTGACGGCTACACTCTACTCAACCGGAGCAGTAAGTTGAAACTCAACTTATGGCACTTTGTGAAAGTGTTGAGAACTAGAGCTCAGATGTTTGGCACGCCACCACTGTCCATCCAGTACTATGGACGACATTGCCTACATCTGGCTCTAATTAGTCCACGGTTGTGTTCAGCCGAATGACCTCTGCCGGGAACACTCAGAATGAGGTTCTGAGTTATTGCAACATAGGAGCGTTTCACTGCTTTCAGGCTTCTCAGGAAGAATTCCGGAATCTTGCTGCCGGCAAGCCTCCGGCTCTTCCGGGTGAACATCTCCTTGTAAATCCCCCGTGGTTTCTTGTACACCCGTGAAATTTGGCCAGGTTATGCAGTTTGCATTGCTGCACAATTGCGCCTGCCTAGCTCGGCCGCGGTTGCAAACATTCAGGCGTGGCAGCCAGATAGGCTGGTCCCCGTAGGACACTGCCAGCGGACTGGGTATATCTGCTTCCCGTTCTGCTCACCTGAGTGCTACTGATTCAAGCTTTGGCGGCTACACTCTACTCAACCAAAGCATTAAGTTGAACCTCAACTTATGGCACTTTGTGAAACTGTTCAGAACTAGAGCTCAGTTGTTTGGCACGCCACCACTCTCCATCCAGCACTATGGACGGCACTCCCTACATATGGCTCTAATTAGTCCACGGTTGTGTTCAGCCGAATGACCTCTGCCGGGAACACTCAGAATTAGGTTCTGAGTTATTGCAACATAGGAGCGTTTCACTGCTTTCAAGGCTTCTCAGGAAGAATTCCGGAATCTTGCTGCCGGCAGGCCTCCGGCTGTTCCGGGTGAACATCTCCTTGTAAATCCCCATTTGTTTCTTGTACACCCGTGAAATTTGGCCAGGTTATGCAGTTTGCATTGCTGCACAATTGCGCCAGCCTTGCTCGGCCGCGGTTGCAAACATTCAGGCGTGGCAGCTAGATAGGCTGGCCCCCGTAGGACTCTGCCATCGGACTGGGTATATCTGCTTCCCGTTCTTCTCACCTGAGTGCTACTGATTCCACCTTTGACGGCTACACTCGACTCAACCGGAGCAGTAAATTGAACCTCAACTTATGGCACTTTGTGAAACTGTTGACAACTAGAGCTCAGTTGTTTGGCACGCCACCACTGTGCATCCAGCACTATGGACGGCACTGCCTACATCTGGCTCTAATTAGTTCACGATTGTGTTCAGCCGAATGACCTCTGCCGGGAAAACTCAGAATGAGGTTCTGAGTTATTGCAACATAGGAGCGTTTCACTGCTTTCAAGGCTTCTCAGGAAGAATTCCGGAATCTTGCTGCCGACAGGCCTCCGGCTGTTCCGGGTGAACATCTCCTTGCAAATCCCCCGTGGTTTCTTGTACACCCGTGAAATTTGGCCAGGTTATGCAGTTTGCATTGCTGCACAATTGCGCCTGCCTAGCTCGGCCGCGGTTGCAAACATTCAGGCGTGGCAGCCAGATAGGCTGGTCCCCGTAGGACACTGCCAGCGGACTGGGTATATCTGCTTCCCGTTCTTCTCACCTGAGTTCTACTGATTCCAGCTTTGACGGCTACACTCTACTCAACCGGATCATTAAGTTGAACCTCAACATACGGCACTTTGTGAAAGTGTTGAGAACTAGAGCTCAGTTGTTTGGCACGCCACCAGTGTCCATCCAGCAATATGGACGGCACTGCCTACATATGGCTCTAATTAGTCAACGGTTGTGTTCAGCCGAATGACCTCTGCCGGGAACACTGAGAATGAGGTTCTGAGTTATTGCAACATAGGAGCGTTTCACTGCTTTCAAGGCTTCTCAGGAAGAATTCCGGAATCTTGCTGCCGGCAGGCCTCTGGCTCTCCGAGTGAACATCTCCTTGTAAATCCCCCGTGGTTTCTTGTACACCCGTGAAATTTGGACAAGTTATGCAGTTTGAATTGCTGCACAATTGAGCCTACATAGCTCGGCCGCGGATGCAAACATTCATGCGTGGCAGCCATATAGGCTGGTCCCCGTAGGACTCTGCCAGCGGACTGGGTATATCTGCTTCCCGTTCTTCTCACCTGAGTGCTACTGATTCCAGATTTGACAGCTACACTCTACTCAACCGGAGCAGTAAGTTGAACCTCAACTTACGCACTTTGTGAAAATGTTGAGAACTAGAGCTCACTTGTTTGGCACGCCACCACTGTCCATCCAGCACTATGGCCGGCACTGCCTACATCTGGCTCTAATTAGTCCACGATTGTGTTCAGCCGAATGACCTCTGCCGGCAACACTCAGAATGAGGTTCTGAGTTATTGCAACATAGGATCGTTTCACTGCTTTCAAGGCTTCTCAGGAAGAATTCCGGAATCTTGCTGCCGGCAGGCCTCCGGCTGTTCCGGGTGAACATCTCCTTGTAAATCCCCATTGGTTTCTTGTACACCCGTGAAATTTGGACAGGTTATGCAGTTTGCATTGCTGCACAATTGCGCCTGCCTAGCTCGGCCGCGGTTACAAACATTCAGGCGTGGCAGCCAGATAGGCTGGTCCCCGAACGACTCTGCCAGTGGACTGGGTATATCTGCTTCCCGTTCTTCTCACCTGAGTGCTACTGATTCCAGCTTTGACGGCTACACTCGACTCAACCGAAGCAGTAAGTTGAACTTCAACTTATGGCACTTTGTGAAACTGTTGAGAACTAAGGCTAAGTTGGTTGGCACGCCACCACTCTCCATCCAGCACTATGGACTGTACTGCCTTCATCTGGCTCTAATTAGTCCACGATTGTGTTCAGCCGAATGACCTCTGCCGGGAATACTCAGAATGAGGTTCTGAGTTATTGCAACATAGGAGCGTATCACTGCTTTAAGGCTTCTCAGGAAGAATTCCGGAATCTTGCTGCCGGCATGCCTCCGGCTATTCCGGGTGAACATCTCCTTGTAAATCCCCCGTGGTTTCTTGTACACCCGTGAAATTTGGCCAGCTTATGCAGTTTGCATTGCTGCACAATTGCGTCTGCCTAGCTAGGCCGGGGTTGCAAACATTCAGGCGTGGCAGCCAGATCGGCTGGTCCCCGTAGGACACTGCCAGCGGATTGGGTATATCTGCTTTCCGTTCTTCTCTCCTGAGTGCTACTGATTCCAGCTTTGACGGCTACACTCTACGCAACCGGAGCATTAACTTGAACCTCAACTTACGGGACTTTGTGAAAGTGTTGAGAACTAGAGCTCAGTATTTTGCCACGCCACCACTCTCCATCCAGCACTATGGACGGAATTGCCTACATCTACCTCTAATTAGTCCAGGATTTTGTTCAGCCGAATGACCTCTGCCGGGAACACTCAGAATGAGGTTCTGAGTTATTGCAACATAGGAGCGTTTCACTGCTTTCAAGGCTTCTCAGGAAGAATTCCGGAATCTTGCTGCCGGCAGGCCTCCGGCTGTTCCGGGTGAACATCTCCTTGTAAATCCCCCGTGGTTTCTTGTACACCCGTGAAATTTGGCCAGGTTATGCAGTTTGCATGGCTTCACAATTGCGCCAGGCGAGCTCGGCCGCGGTTGCAAATATTCAGGCGTGGCAGCCAGATAGGCTGGTCCCCGTAGGACTCTGCCAGTGGACTGGGTATATCTGCTTCCCGTTCTTCTCACCTGAGTGCTACTGATTCCAGCTTTGACGGCTACACTCGACTCAACCGGAGCAGTAAGTTGAACCTCAACTTATGGCACTTTGTGAAACTGTTCAGAACTAGAGCTCAGTTGTTTGGCACGCCACCACTCTCCATCCAGCACTATGGACGGCACTCCCTACATATGGCTCTAATTAGTCCACGGTTGTGTTCAGCCGAATGACCTCTGCCGGGAACACTCAGAATGAGGTTCTGAGTTATTGCAACATAGGATCGTTTCATTGCTTTCAAGGCTTCTCAGGAAGAATTCCGGAATCTTGCTGCCAGCAGGCCTCCGGCTGTTCCGGGTGAACATCTCCTTGTAAATCCCCCGTGGTTTCTTGTACACCCGTGAAATTTGGCCAGGTTATGCAGTTTGCATTGCTGCACAATTGCGCCTACCTAGCTAGGTCGCGGTTGCAAACATTCAGGCATGGCAGCCAGATAGGCTGGTCCCCGTAGGACACTGCCAGTGGACTGGGTATATCTGCTTCCCGTTCTTCTCAACTGATTGCTACTGATTCCAGCTTTGACGGCTAGACTCTACTCAACCGGAGCATTAAGTTGAACCTCAACTTATGGCACTTTGTGAAACTGTTCAGAACTAGAGCTCAGTTGTTTGGCACGCCACCACTGTCCATCCAGCACTATGGACGGCACTCCCTACATCTGGCTCTAATTAGTCCACGGTTGTGTTCAGCCGAATGACCTCTGCCGGGAACACTCAGAATGAGGTTCTGAGTTATTGCAACATAGGAGCGTTTCACTGCTTTCAAGGCTTCTCAGGAAGAATTCCGGAATCTTGCTGCCAGCAGGCCTCCGGCTGTTCCGGGTGAACATCTCCTTGTAAATCCCCATTTGTTTCTTGTACACCCGTGAAATTTGGCCAGGTTATGCAGTTTGCATTGCTGCACAATTGCGCCAGCCTAGCTCGGCCGCGGTTGCAAACATTCAGGCGTGGCAGCCAGATAGGCTGTCCCCGGTAGGACTCTGCCAGCGGACTGGGTATATCTGCTTCCCGTTCTTCTCACCTGAGTGCTACTGATTCCACCTTTGACGGCTACACTCGACTCAACCGGAGCATTAAGTTGAACCTCAAGTTATGGCACTTTGTGAAACTGTTGACAACTAGAGCTCAGTTGTTTGGCACGCCACCACTGTGCATCCAGCACTATGGACGGCACTGGCTACTTCTGGCTCTAATTAGTTCACGATTGTGTTCAGCCGAATGACCTCTGCCGGGAAAACTCAGAATGAGTTTCTGAGTTATTGCAACATAGGAGCGTTTCACTGCTTTCAAGGCTTCTCAGGAAGAATTCCGGAATCTTGCTGCCGGCAGGCCTCCGGCTGTTCCGGGTGAACATCTCCTTTTAAATCCCCATTGGTTTCTTGTACACCCGTGAAATTTCCCAGCTTATACACTTTGCATTGCTGCACAATTGCGCCTGCATAGCTCGGCCGGGGTTGGAAATATTCAGGCGTGGCAGCCAGATAGGCTGGTCCCCGTAGGACACTGCCAGCGGATTGGGTATATCTGCTTCCCGTTCTTTTCACCTGAGTACTACTGATTCCAGCTTTGACGGCTACACTCTACTCAACCGGAGCAGTAAGTTGAACCTCAACTTATGGCACTTTGTGAAAGTGTTGAGAACCAGAGCTCAGATGTTTGGCACGCCACAACTGTCCATCCAGTACTATGGACGACATTGCCTACATCTGGCTCTAATTAGTCCACGGTTGTGTTCAGCCGAATGACATCTGCTGGGAACACTCAGATTGAGGTTCTGAGTTATTGCAACATAGGAGCGTTTCACTGCTTTCAAGGCTTCTCAGGAAGAATTCCGGAATCTTCCAGCCGGCAGGCCTCCGGCTGTTCCGGGTGAACATCTCCTTGTAAATCCCCCGTGGTTTCTTGTACACCCGTGAAATTTGGCCAGGTTATGCAGTTTGCATTGCTGCACAATTGCGTCTGCCTAGCTCGGCCGCGGTTGCAAACATTCAGGCATGGCAGCCAGATAAGCTGGTCCCCGTAGGACACTGCCAGCCGACTGGGTATATCTGCATCCCGTTCTTCTCACCTGAGTGCTACTGATTCCAGCTTTGACGGCTACACTCTACTCAACCGGAGCAGTAAGTTGAAACTCAACTTATGGCACTTTGTGAAAGTGTTGAGAACTAGAGCTCAGATGTTTGGCACGCCACCACTGTCCATCCAGTACTATGGACGACATTGCCTACATCTGGCTCTAATTAGTCCACGGTTGTGTTCAGCCGAATGACCTCTGCCGGGAACACTCAGAATGAGGTTCTGAGTTATTGCAACATAGGAGCGTTTCACTGCTTTCAGGCTTCTCAGGAAGAATTCCGGAATCTTGCTGCCGGCAAGCCTCCGGCTCTTCCGGGTGAACATCTCCTTGTAAATCCCCCGTGGTTTCTTGTACACCCGTGAAATTTGGCCAGGTTATGCAGTTTGCATTGCTGCACAATTGCGCCTGCCTAGCTCGGCCGCGGTTGCAAACATTCAGGCGTGGCAGCCAGATAGGCTGGTCCCCGTAGGACACTGCCAGCGGACTGGGTATATCTGCTTCCCGTTCTGCTCACCTGAGTGCTACTGATTCAAGCTTTGGCGGCTACACTCTACTCAACCAAAGCATTAAGTTGAACCTCAACTTATGGCACTTTGTGAAACTGTTCAGAACTAGAGCTCAGTTGTTTGGCACGCCACCACTCTCCATCCAGCACTATGGACGGCACTCCCTACATATGGCTCTAATTAGTCCACGGTTGTGTTCAGCCGAATGACCTCTGCCGGGAACACTCAGAATTAGGTTCTGAGTTATTGCAACATAGGAGCGTTTCACTGCTTTCAAGGCTTCTCAGGAAGAATTCCGGAATCTTGCTGCCGGCAGGCCTCCGGCTGTTCCGGGTGAACATCTCCTTGTAAATCCCCATTTGTTTCTTGTACACCCGTGAAATTTGGCCAGGTTATGCAGTTTGCATTGCTGCACAATTGCGCCAGCCTTGCTCGGCCGCGGTTGCAAACATTCAGGCGTGGCAGCTAGATAGGCTGGCCCCCGTAGGACTCTGCCATCGGACTGGGTATATCTGCTTCCCGTTCTTCTCACCTGAGTGCTACTGATTCCACCTTTGACGGCTACACTCGACTCAACCGGAGCAGTAAATTGAACCTCAACTTATGGCACTTTGTGAAACTGTTGACAACTAGAGCTCAGTTGTTTGGCACGCCACCACTGTGCATCCAGCACTATGGACGGCACTGCCTACATCTGGCTCTAATTAGTTCACGATTGTGTTCAGCCGAATGACCTCTGCCGGGAAAACTCAGAATGAGGTTCTGAGTTATTGCAACATAGGAGCGTTTCACTGCTTTCAAGGCTTCTCAGGAAGAATTCCGGAATCTTGCTGCCGACAGGCCTCCGGCTGTTCCGGGTGAACATCTCCTTGCAAATCCCCCGTGGTTTCTTGTACACCCGTGAAATTTGGCCAGGTTATGCAGTTTGCATTGCTGCACAATTGCGCCTGCCTAGCTCGGCCGCGGTTGCAAACATTCAGGCGTGGCAGCCAGATAGGCTGGTCCCCGTAGGACACTGCCAGCGGACTGGGTATATCTGCTTCCCGTTCTTCTCACCTGAGTTCTACTGATTCCAGCTTTGACGGCTACACTCTACTCAACCGGATCATTAAGTTGAACCTCAACATACGGCACTTTGTGAAAGTGTTGAGAACTAGAGCTCAGTTGTTTGGCACGCCACCAGTGTCCATCCAGCAATATGGACGGCACTGCCTACATATGGCTCTAATTAGTCAACGGTTGTGTTCAGCCGAATGACCTCTGCCGGGAACACTGAGAATGAGGTTCTGAGTTATTGCAACATAGGAGCGTTTCACTGCTTTCAAGGCTTCTCAGGAAGAATTCCGGAATCTTGCTGCCGGCAGGCCTCTGGCTCTCCGAGTGAACATCTCCTTGTAAATCCCCCGTGGTTTCTTGTACACCCGTGAAATTTGGACAAGTTATGCAGTTTGAATTGCTGCACAATTGAGCCTACATAGCTCGGCCGCGGATGCAAACATTCATGCGTGGCAGCCATATAGGCTGGTCCCCGTAGGACTCTGCCAGCGGACTGGGTATATCTGCTTCCCGTTCTTCTCACCTGAGTGCTACTGATTCCAGATTTGACAGCTACACTCTACTCAACCGGAGCAGTAAGTTGAACCTCAACTTACGCACTTTGTGAAAATGTTGAGAACTAGAGCTCACTTGTTTGGCACGCCACCACTGTCCATCCAGCACTATGGCCGGCACTGCCTACATCTGGCTCTAATTAGTCCACGATTGTGTTCAGCCGAATGACCTCTGCCGGCAACACTCAGAATGAGGTTCTGAGTTATTGCAACATAGGATCGTTTCACTGCTTTCAAGGCTTCTCAGGAAGAATTCCGGAATCTTGCTGCCGGCAGGCCTCCGGCTGTTCCGGGTGAACATCTCCTTGTAAATCCCCATTGGTTTCTTGTACACCCGTGAAATTTGGACAGGTTATGCAGTTTGCATTGCTGCACAATTGCGCCTGCCTAGCTCGGCCGCGGTTACAAACATTCAGGCGTGGCAGCCAGATAGGCTGGTCCCCGAACGACTCTGCCAGTGGACTGGGTATATCTGCTTCCCGTTCTTCTCACCTGAGTGCTACTGATTCCAGCTTTGACGGCTACACTCGACTCAACCGAAGCAGTAAGTTGAACTTCAACTTATGGCACTTTGTGAAACTGTTGAGAACTAAGGCTAAGTTGGTTGGCACGCCACCACTCTCCATCCAGCACTATGGACTGTACTGCCTTCATCTGGCTCTAATTAGTCCACGATTGTGTTCAGCCGAATGACCTCTGCCGGGAATACTCAGAATGAGGTTCTGAGTTATTGCAACATAGGAGCGTATCACTGCTTTAAGGCTTCTCAGGAAGAATTCCGGAATCTTGCTGCCGGCATGCCTCCGGCTATTCCGGGTGAACATCTCCTTGTAAATCCCCCGTGGTTTCTTGTACACCCGTGAAATTTGGCCAGCTTATGCAGTTTGCATTGCTGCACAATTGCGTCTGCCTAGCTAGGCCGGGGTTGCAAACATTCAGGCGTGGCAGCCAGATCGGCTGGTCCCCGTAGGACACTGCCAGCGGATTGGGTATATCTGCTTTCCGTTCTTCTCTCCTGAGTGCTACTGATTCCAGCTTTGACGGCTACACTCTACGCAACCGGAGCATTAACTTGAACCTCAACTTACGGGACTTTGTGAAAGTGTTGAGAACTAGAGCTCAGTATTTTGCCACGCCACCACTCTCCATCCAGCACTATGGACGGAATTGCCTACATCTACCTCTAATTAGTCCAGGATTTTGTTCAGCCGAATGACCTCTGCCGGGAACACTCAGAATGAGGTTCTGAGTTATTGCAACATAGGAGCGTTTCACTGCTTTCAAGGCTTCTCAGGAAGAATTCCGGAATCTTGCTGCCGGCAGGCCTCCGGCTGTTCCGGGTGAACATCTCCTTGTAAATCCCCCGTGGTTTCTTGTACACCCGTGAAATTTGGCCAGGTTATGCAGTTTGCATGGCTTCACAATTGCGCCAGGCGAGCTCGGCCGCGGTTGCAAATATTCAGGCGTGGCAGCCAGATAGGCTGGTCCCCGTAGGACTCTGCCAGTGGACTGGGTATATCTGCTTCCCGTTCTTCTCACCTGAGTGCTACTGATTCCAGCTTTGACGGCTACACTCGACTCAACCGGAGCAGTAAGTTGAACCTCAACTTATGGCACTTTGTGAAACTGTTCAGAACTAGAGCTCAGTTGTTTGGCACGCCACCACTCTCCATCCAGCACTATGGACGGCACTCCCTACATATGGCTCTAATTAGTCCACGGTTGTGTTCAGCCGAATGACCTCTGCCGGGAACACTCAGAATGAGGTTCTGAGTTATTGCAACATAGGATCGTTTCATTGCTTTCAAGGCTTCTCAGGAAGAATTCCGGAATCTTGCTGCCAGCAGGCCTCCGGCTGTTCCGGGTGAACATCTCCTTGTAAATCCCCCGTGGTTTCTTGTACACCCGTGAAATTTGGCCAGGTTATGCAGTTTGCATTGCTGCACAATTGCGCCTACCTAGCTAGGTCGCGGTTGCAAACATTCAGGCATGGCAGCCAGATAGGCTGGTCCCCGTAGGACACTGCCAGTGGACTGGGTATATCTGCTTCCCGTTCTTCTCAACTGATTGCTACTGATTCCAGCTTTGACGGCTAGACTCTACTCAACCGGAGCATTAAGTTGAACCTCAACTTATGGCACTTTGTGAAACTGTTCAGAACTAGAGCTCAGTTGTTTGGCACGCCACCACTGTCCATCCAGCACTATGGACGGCACTCCCTACATCTGGCTCTAATTAGTCCACGGTTGTGTTCAGCCGAATGACCTCTGCCGGGAACACTCAGAATGAGGTTCTGAGTTATTGCAACATAGGAGCGTTTCACTGCTTTCAAGGCTTCTCAGGAAGAATTCCGGAATCTTGCTGCCAGCAGGCCTCCGGCTGTTCCGGGTGAACATCTCCTTGTAAATCCCCATTTGTTTCTTGTACACCCGTGAAATTTGGCCAGGTTATGCAGTTTGCATTGCTGCACAATTGCGCCAGCCTAGCTCGGCCGCGGTTGCAAACATTCAGGCGTGGCAGCCAGATAGGCTGTCCCCGGTAGGACTCTGCCAGCGGACTGGGTATATCTGCTTCCCGTTCTTCTCACCTGAGTGCTACTGATTCCACCTTTGACGGCTACACTCGACTCAACCGGAGCATTAAGTTGAACCTCAAGTTATGGCACTTTGTGAAACTGTTGACAACTAGAGCTCAGTTGTTTGGCACGCCACCACTGTGCATCCAGCACTATGGACGGCACTGGCTACTTCTGGCTCTAATTAGTTCACGATTGTGTTCAGCCGAATGACCTCTGCCGGGAAAACTCAGAATGAGTTTCTGAGTTATTGCAACATAGGAGCGTTTCACTGCTTTCAAGGCTTCTCAGGAAGAATTCCGGAATCTTGCTGCCGGCAGGCCTCCGGCTGTTCCGGGTGAACATCTCCTTTTAAATCCCCATTGGTTTCTTGTACACCCGTGAAATTTCCCAGCTTATACACTTTGCATTGCTGCACAATTGCGCCTGCATAGCTCGGCCGGGGTTGGAAATATTCAGGCGTGGCAGCCAGATAGGCTGGTCCCCGTAGGACACTGCCAGCGGACTGGGTATATCTGCTTCCCGTTCTTCTCAACTGAGTGCTACTGATTTCAGCTTTGAGGGCCACATTCTACTCAACCGGAGCATTAAGTTGAACCTCAACTTATGGCACTTTGTGAAACTGTTGAGAACTATAGCTCAGTTGTTTGGCACGCCACCATTGTCCATCCAAGACTATGGACGGCACTGCCTACATCTGGCTCTAATTAGTCCACGGTTGTGTTCAGCCGAATGACCTCTGCCGGGAACACTCAGAATGAGGTTCTGAGTTATTGCAACATAGGAGCGTTTCAATGCTTTCAAGGCTTCTCAGGAAGAATTCCGGAATCTTGCTGCGGGCAGGCCTCCGGGTGTTCCGGGTGAACATCTCCTTGCAAATCCCCCGTGGTTTCTTGTACACCCGTGAAATTTGGCCAGGTTATGCAGTTTGCATTGCTGCACAATTGCGCCTGCCTAGCTCGGCCGCGGTTGCAAACATTCAGGCGTGGCAGCCAGATAGGCTGGTCCCCGTAGGACACTGCCAGCGGACTGGGTATATCTGCTTCCCGTTCTTCTCACCTGAGTTCTATTGATTCCAGCTTAGACGGCTACACTCTACTCAACCGGATCATTAAGTTGAACCTCAACATACGGCACTTTGTGAAAGTGTTGAGAACTAGAGCTCAGTTGTTTGGCACGCCACCAGTGTCCATCCAGCAATATGGACGGTACTGCCTACATCTGGCTCTAATTAGTCAACGGTTGTGTTCAGCCGAATGACCTCTGCCGGGAACACTCAGAATGAGGTTTTGAGTTATTGCAACATAGGAGCGTTTCACTGCTTTCAAGGCTTCTCAGGAAGAATTCCGGAATCTTGCTGCCGGCGGGCCTCTGGCTCTCCGAGTGAACATCTCCTTGTAAATCCCCCGTGGTTTCTTGTACACCCGTGAAATTTGGACAAGTTATGCAGTTTGAATTGCTGCACAATTGCGCCTACATAGCTCGGCCGCGGATGCAAACATTCAGGCGTGGCAGCCATATAGGCTGGTCCCCGTAGGACTCTGCCAGCGGACTGGGTATATCTGCTTCCCGTTCTTCTCACCTGAGTGCTACTGATTCCAGATTTGACAGCTACACTCTACTCAACCGGAGCAGTAAGTTGAACCTCAACTTATGGCACTTTGTGAAAACAATGAGAACTAGAGCTCACTTGTTTGGCATGCCACCACTGTCCATCCAGCACTATGGCCGGCACTGCCTACATCTGGCTCTAATTAGTCCACGATTGTGTTCAGCCGAATGACCTCTGCCGGCAACACTCAGAATGAGGTTCTGAGTTATTGCAACATAGGATGGTTTCACTGCTTTCAAGGCTTCTCAGGAAGAATTCCGGAATCTTGCTGCCGGCGGGCCTCTGGCTCTCCGAGTGAACATCTCCTTGTAAATCCCCCGTGGTTTCTTGTACACCCGTGAAATTTGGACAGGTTATGCAGTTTGCATTGCTGCACAATTGCGCCTGCCTAGCACGGCTGCGGTTGCAAACATTCAGGCGTGGCAGCCAGATAGGCTGGTTCCCGTAGGACACTGCCAGCGGATTGGGTATATCTGCTTCCCGTTCTTCTCACCTGAGTGCTACTGATTCCAGCTTTGACGGCTACACTCTACGCAACCGGAGCATTAAGTTGAACCTCAACTTACGGGACTTTGTGAAAGTGTTGAGAACTAGAGCTCAGTATTTTGCTACGCCACCACTCTCCATCCAGCACTATGGACGGAACTGCCTACATCTGGCTCTAATTAGTCCACGATTGTGTTCAGCCGAATGACCTCTGCCGGGAACACTCAGAATGAGGTTCTGAGTTATTGCAACATAGGAGCGTTTCACTGCTTTCAAGGCTTCTCAGGAAGAATTCCGGAATCTTGCTGCCGGCAGGCCTCCGGCTGTTCCGGGTGAACATCTCCTTGTAAATCCCCCGTGGTTTCTTGTACACCCGTGAAATTTGGCCAGGTTATGCAGTTTGCATGGCTTCACAATTGCGCCTGCCTAGCTCGGCCACGGTTGCAAACATTCAGGCGTGGCAGCCATATAGGCTGGTCCCCGTAGGACTCTGCCAGCGGACTGGGTATATCTGCTTCCCGTTCTTCTCACCTGAGTGCTACTGATTCCAGATTTGTCAGCTACACTCTACTCAACCGGAGCAATAAGTTGAACCTCAACTTACGCACTTTGTGAAAATGTTGAGAACTAGAGCTCACTTGTTTGGCACGCCACCACTGTCCATCCAGCACTATGGCCGGCACTGCCTACATCTGGCTCTAATTAGTCCACGATTGTGTTCAGCCGAATGACATCTGCCGGCAACACTCAGAATGAGGTTCTGAGTTATTGCAACATAGGATCATTTCACTGCTTTCAAGGCTTCTCAGGAAGAATTCCGGAATCTTGCTGCCGGCAGGCCTCCGGCTGTTCCGGGTGAACATCTCCTTGTAAATCCCCATTGGTTTCTTGTACACCCGTGAAATTTGGACAGGTTATGCAGTTTGCATTGCTGCACAATTGCGCCTGCCTAGCTCGGCCGCGGTTACAAACATTCAGGCGTGGCAGCCAGATAGGCTGGTCCCCGAAGGACTCTGCCAGTGGACTGGGTATATCTGCTTCCCGTTCTTCTCACCTGAGTGCTACTGATTCCAGCTTTGACGGCTACACTCGACTCAACCGAAGCAGTAAGTTGAACTTCAACTTATGGCACTTTGTGAAACTGTTGAGAACTAGAGCTCAGTTGGTTGGCACGCCACCACTCTCCATCCAGCACTATGGACGGCACTGCCTACATCTGGCTCTAATTAGTCCATGGTTGTGTTCAGCCGAATGACCTCTGCCGGGAACACTCAGAATGAGGTTCTGAGTTATTGCAACATAGGAGCGTTTCACTGCTTTCAAGGCTTCTCAGGAAGAATTCCGGAATCTTGCTGCCGGCAGTCCTCCGGCTGTTCCGGGTGAACATCTCCTTGTAAATCCCCCGTGGTTTCTTGTACACCCGTGAAATTTGGACAGGTTATGCAGTTTGCATTGCTGCACAATTGCGCCTGCCTAGCTCGGCCGCGGTTGCAAACATTCAGGCGTGGCAGCCAGATAGGCTGGTCCCCGTAGGACACTGCCAGCGGACTGGGTATATCTGCTTCCCGTTCTTCTCACCTGAGTTCTACTGATTCCAGCTTTGACGGCTACACTCTACTCAACCGGATCATTAAGTTGAACCTCAACATACGGCACTTTGTGAAAGTGTTGAGAACTAGAGCTCAGTTGTTTGGCTCGCCACCAGTGTCCATCCAGCAATATGGACGGCACTGCCTACATATGGCTCTAATTAGTCAACGGTTGTGTTCAGCCGAATGACCTCTGCCGGGAACACTGAGAATGAGTTTCTGAGTTATTGCAACATAGGAGCGTTTCACTGCTTTCAAGGCTTCTCAGGAAGAATTCCGGAATCTTGCTGCCGGCAGGCCTCTGGCTCTCCGAGTGAACATCTCCTTGTAAATCCCCCGTGGTTTCTTGTACACCCGTGAAATTTGGACAAGTTATGCAGTTTGAATTGCTGCACAATTGAGCCTACATAGCTCGGCCGCGGATGCAAACATTCAGGCGTGGCAGCCATATAGGCTGGTCCCCGTAGGACTCTGCCAGCGGACTGGGTATATCTGCTTCCCGTTCTTCTCACCTGAGTGCTACTGATTCCAGATTTGACAGCTACACTCTACTCAACCTGAGCAGTAAGTTGAACCTCAACTTACGCACTTTGTGAAAATGTTGAGAACTAGAGCTCACTTGTTGTCACGCCACCACTGTCCATCCAGCACTATGGCCGGCACTGCCTACATCTGGCTCTAATTAGTCCACGATTGTGTTCAGCCGAATGACCTCTGCCGGGAATACTCAGAATGAGGTTCTGAGTTATTGCAACATAGGAGCGTATCACTGCTTTATGGCTTCTCAGGAAGAATTCCGGAATCTTGCTGCCGGCATGCCTCCGGCTATTCCGGGTGAACATCTCCTTGTAAATCCCCCGTGGTTTCTTGTACACCCGTGAAATTTGGCCAGCTTATGCAGTTTGCATTGCTGCACAATTGCGTCTGCCTAGCTAGGGCGGGGTTGCAAACATTCAGGCGTGGCAGCCAGATCGGCTGGTCCCCGTAGGACACTGCCAGCGGATTGGGTATATCTGCTTCCCGTTCTTCTCTCCTGAGTGCTACTGATTCCAGCTTTGACGGCTACACTCTACACAACCGGAGCATTAAGTTGAACCTCAACTTACGGGACTTTGTGAAAGTGTTGAGAACTAGAGCTCAGTATTTTGCCACGCCACCACTCTCCATCCAGCACTATGGACGGAACTGCCTACATCTGGCTCTAATTAGTCCACGATTTTGTTCAGCCGAATGACCTCTGCCGGGAACACTCAGAATGAGGTTCTGAGTTATTGCAACATAGGAGCGTTTCACTGCTTTCAAGGCTTCTCAGGAAGAATTCCGGAATCTTGGTGCCGGCAGGCCTCCGGCTGTTCCGGGTGAACATCTCCTTGTAAATCCCCCGTGGTTTCTTGTACACCCGTGAAATTTGGCCAGGTTATGCAGTTTGCATGGCTTCACAATTGCGCCTGCCTAGCTCGGCCACGGTTGCAAACATTCAGGCGTGGCAGCCAGATAGGCTGGTCCCCGTAGGACACTGCCAGCGGACTGGGTATATCTGCTTCCCGTTCTTCTCACCTGAGTGCTACTGATTCCAGCTTTGACGGCTACACTCTACTCAACCAGAGCATTAATTTGAACCTCAACTCATGGCACTTTGTGTAAGTGTTGAGCACTAGAACTCAGTTGTTTGGCACGCCACCACTGTCCATCCAGCACTATGGACGGCACTGCCTACATCTGGCTCTAATTAGTCCATGGTTGTGTTCAGCCGAATGACCTCTGCCGGGAACACTCAGAATGAGGTTCTGAGTTATTGCAACATAGGAGCGTTTCACTGCTTTCAAGGCTTCTCAGGAAGAATTCCGGAATCTTGCTGCCGGCAGGCCTCCGGCTGTTCCGGGTGAACATCTCCTTGTAAATCCCAATTGGTTTCTTGTACACCCGTGAAATTTGGCCAGGTTATGCAGTTTGCATTGCTGCACAATTGCGCCAGCCGAGCTCGGCCGCGGTTGCAAATATTCAGGCGTGGCAGCCAGATAGGCTGGTCCCCGTAGGACTCTGCCAGCAGACTGGGTATATCTGCTTTCCGTTCTTCTCACCTGAGTTCTACTGATTCCAGCTTTGACGGCTACACTCGACTCAACCGGAGCAGTAAGTTGAACCTCAACTTATGGCACTTTGTGAAACTGTTCAGAACTAGAGCTCAGTTGTTTGGCACGCCACCACTCTCCATCCAGCACTATGGACGGCACTCCCTACATATGGCTCTAATTAGTCCACGGTTGTATTCAGCCGAATGACCTCTGCCGGGAAAACTCAGAATGAGGTTCTGAGTTATTGCAACTTAGGAGCGTTTCACTGCTTTCAAGGCTTCTCAGGAAGAATTCCGGAATCTTGCTGCCGGCAGGCCTCCGGCTGTTCCGGGTTAACATCTCCTTTTAAATCCCCCGTGGTTTCTTTTACACCCGTGAAATTTCCCAGCTTATACACTTTGCATTGCTGCACAATTGCGCCTGCATAGCTCGGCCGGGGTTGGAAATATTCAGGCGTGGCAGCCAGATAGGCTGGTCCCCGTAGGACACTGCCAGCGGACTGGGTATATCTGCTTCCCGTTCTTCTCAACTGAGTGCTACTGATTTCAGCTTTGAGGGCCACATTCTACTCAACCGGAGCATTAAGTTGAACCTCAACTTATGGCACTTTGTGAAACTGTTGAGAACTATAGCTCAGTTGTTTGGCACGCCACCATTGTCCATCCAACACTATGGACGGCACTGCCTACATCTGGCTCTAATTAGTCCACGGTTGTGTTCAGCCGAATGACCTCTGCCGGCAACACTCAGAATGAGGTTCTGAGTTATTGCAACATAGGAGCGTTTCAATGCTTTCAAGGCTTCTCAGGAAGAATTCCGGAATCTTGCTGCGGGCAGGCCTCCGGCTGTTCCGGGTGAACATCTCCTTGCAAATCCCCCGTGGTTTCTTGTACACCCGTGAAATTTGGACAGGTTATGCAGTTTGCATTGCTGCACAATTGCGCCTGCCTAGCTCGGCTGCGGTTGCAAACATTCAGGCGTGGCAGCCAGATAGGCTGGTCCCCGTAGGACACTGCCAGCCGACTGGGTATATCTGCTTCCCGTTCTTCTCACCTGAGTTCTACTGATTCCAGCTTTGACGGCTACACTCTACTCAACCGGATCATTAAGTTGAACCTCAACATACGGCACTTTGTGAAAGTGTTGAGAACTAGAGCTCAGTTGTTTGGCACGCCACCACTCTCCATCCAGCACTATGGACGGCACTGCCTACATTTGGCTCTAATTAGTCCACGGTTGTGTTCAGCCAAATGACCTCTCCCGGGAACACTGAGAATGAGGTTCTGAGTTATTGCAACATAGGAGCGTTTCACTGCTTTCAAGGCTTCTCAGGAAGAATTCCGGAATCTTGCTGCCGGCAGGCCTCCGGCTGTTCCGGGTGAACATCTCCTTGTAAATCCCCCGTGGTTTCTTGTACACCGGTGAAATTTGGCCAGCTTATGCAGTTTGCATTGCTGCACAATTGCGCCTGCCTAGCTCGGCCACGGTTGCAAACATTCAGGCGTGGCAGCCAGATAGGCTGGTCCCCGTAGGACTCTGCCATCGGACTGGGTATATCTGCTTTCCGTTCTTCTCACCTGAGTGCTACTGATTCCAGCTTTGACGGCTACACTCTACTCAACCGGAGCATTAAGTTGAACCTCAACTTATGGCACTTTGTGAAAGTGTTGAGAACTAGAGCTCAGTTGTTTGGCACGCCACCAGTGTCCATCCAGCACTATAGACGGCACTGCCTACATCTGGCTCTAATTAGTCAACGGTTGTGTTCAGCCGAATGACCTCTGCCGGGAACACTCAGAATGAGGTTTTGAGTTATTGCAACATAGGAGCTTTTCACTGCTTTCAAGGCTTCTCAGGAAGAATTCCGGAATCTTGCTGCCGGCGGGCCTCTGGCTCTCCGAGTGAACATCTCCTTGTAAATCCCCCGTGGTTTCTTGTACACCCGTGAAATTTGGACAAGTTATGCAGTTTGAATTGCTGCACAATTGCGCCTACATAGCTCGGCTGCGGATGCAAACATTCAGGCGTGGCAGCCATATAGGCTGGTCCCCGTAGGACTCTGCCAGCGGACTGGGTATATCTGCTTCCCGTTCTTCTCACCTGAGTGCTACTGATTCCAGCTTTGACAGCTACACTCTACTCAACCGGAGCAGTAAGTTGAACCTCAACTTATGGCACTTGGTGAAAACGATGAGAACTAGAGCTCACTTGTTTGGCACGCCACCACTGTCCAACCAGCACTATGGCGGGCACTGCCTACATCTGGCTCTAATTAGTCCACGATTGTGTTCAGCCAAATGACCTCTGCCGGCAACACTCAGAATGAGGTTCTGAGTTATTGCAACATAGGATGGTTTCACTGCTTTCAAGGCTTCTCAGGAAGAATTCCGGAATCTTGCTGCCGGCGGGCCTCTGCCTCTCCGAGTGAACATCTCCTTGTAAATCCCCCGTGGTTTCTTGTACACCCGTGAAATTTGGACAGGTTATGCAGTTTGCATTGCTGCACAATTGCGCCTGCCTAGCTCGGCTGCGGTTGCAAACATTCAGGCGTGGCAGCCAGATAGGCTGGTCCCCGTAGGACACTGCCAGCGGATTGGGTATATCTGCTTCCCGTTCTTCTCACCTGAGTGCTACTGATTCCAGCTTTTACGGCTACACTCGACTCAACCGGAGCAGTAAGTTGAACCTCAACTTATGGCACTTTGTGAAACTGTTGAGAACTAGAGCTCAGTTGTTTGGCACGCCACAACTGTCCATCCAGCACTATGGACGGTACTGCCTACATCTGGCTCTAATTAGTTCACGATTGTGTTCAGCCGAATGACCTCTGCCGGTAAAACTCAAAATGAGGTTCTAAGTTACTGCAACATAGGAGCGTTTCACTGCTTTCAAGGCTTCTCAGGAAGAATTCCGGAATCTTCCTGCTGGCAGGCCTCCGGCTGTTCCAGGTGAACATCTCCTTGTAAATCCCCGTGGTTTCTTGTACAACCGTGAAATTTGGCCAGGTTATGCAGTTTGCATTGCTGCACAATTGCGCCTGCCTAGCTAGCCCGCGGTTGCAAACATTCAGGCGTGGCAGCCAGATAGACTGGTCCCCGTAGGACACTGCCAGCGGACTGGGTATATCTGCTTCCCGTTCTTCTCACCTGAGTGCTACTGATTCCAGCTTTGACGGCTACACACTACTCAACCGGAGCCGTAAGTTGAACCTCAACTTAGGGCACTTTGTGAAACTGTTGAGAACTAGAGCTCAGCTGTTTGGCACGCCAAGACTGTCCATCCAGCACTATGGACGGCACTGCCTACATCTGGCTCTAATTAGTCCACGGTTGTGTTCAGCTGAATGACCTCTATCGGGAACACTCAGAATGAGGTTCTGAGTTATTGCAACATAGGAGCGTTTCACTGCTTTCAAGGCTTCTCAGGAAGAATTCCGGAATCTTGCTGCCGGCAGGCCTCCGGCAGTTCCGGGTGAACATCTCCTTGTATATCCCATGTGGTTTCTTGTACACCCTTGAAATTTGGCCAGGTTATACAGTTTGCATTGCTGCACAATTCCGCCTGCTTAGCTCGGCCGCGCTTGCAAACATTCAGGCGTGGCAGCCAGATAGGCTAGTCCCCGTAGGACACTGCCAGCGGACTGGCTATATCTGTTTCACGTTCTTCTCACCTGAGTGCTACTGATTCCAGCTTTGACCGCTACACTCTACTCAACCGGAGCCGTAAGTTGAACCTCAACTTAGGGCACTTTGTGAAACTGTTGAAAACGAGAGCTCAGTTGTTTGGCATGCCACCACTGTCCATCCAGCACTATGGACGGCACTGCCTACATCTGGCTTTAATTAGTCCACGGTTTTGTTCAGCTGAATGACCTCTGCCGGGAACACTCAGAATGAGGTTCTGAGTTATTGCAACATAGGAGCGTTTCACTGCTTTCAAGGCTTCTCAGGAAGAATTCCGGAATCTTGCTGCCGGCAGGCCTCCGGCTCTTCCGGGTGAACATCTCCTTGTAAATACCCCGTGGTTTCTTCTACATCCGTGAAATTTGGCCAGGTTATGCAGTTTGCATTGCTGCACAATTGCGCCTGCCTACCTCGACCTCGGTTGCAAACATTCAGGCGTGGCAGCCAGATAGGCTGGTCCCCGTAGGACACTGCCAGCGGACTGGCTATATCTGCTTCCCGTTCTTCTCACCAGAGTGCTACTGATTCCAGCTTTGACGGCTACACTCTACTCAACCGGAGCCGTAAGTTGAACCTCAACTTATGGCACTTTGTGAAACTGTGGAGAACTAGGGCTCAGTTGTTTGGCACGCCACCACTGTCCATCCAGCACTATGGACGGCACTGCCTACATCTGGCTCTAATTAGTCCACGGTTGTGTTCAGCCGAATGACCGCGGCCGGGGACACTCAGAATGAGGTTCTGAGTTATTGCAACATAGGAGCGTTTCACTGCTTTCAAGGCTTCTCAGGAAGAATTCCGGAATCTTACTGCCGGCAGGCCTCTGGCAGTTCCGGCTGAACATCTCCTTGTAAATCCCCCGTGGTTTCTTGTTCACCCGTGATATTTGGCCAGGTTATGCAGTTTGCATTGCTGCACAATTGTGCCTGCCTAGCTCGGCCGCGGTTGCAAACATTCAGGTGTGGCAGCCAGATAGGCTGGTCCCCGTAGAACACTGCCAGTGGACTGGGTATATCTGCTTCCCGTTCTTCTCACCTGAGTGCTACTGATTCCATCTTTGACGGCTACACTCTACTCAACCGGAGCAGTAAGTTGAACCTCAACTCATGGCACTTTGTGAAACTGTTGAGAACTAGAGCTCAGTTGTTTGGCACGCCACCACTGTCAATCCAGCACTATGGACGGCACTGCCTTCATCTGGCTCTAATTAGTCCATGGTTGTGTTCAGCCGAATGACCTCTGCCGGCAACACTCAGAATGAGGTTCTGAGTTATTGCAACATAGGAGCTTTTCACTGCTTTCAAGGCTTCTCTGGAAGAGTTCCGGAATCTTCCTGCCCGCCGGCGTCCAGCTGTTCCGGGTGAACATCTCCTTGTAAATCCCCCGTGATTTCTTGTACACCCGTGAAATTTGGCCAGGTTATGCAGTTTGCATTGCTGCACAATTGCGCCTGCCTTGCTCGGCCGCGGTTGCAAACATTCAGGCGTGGCAGCCAGATAGGCTAGTCCCCGTAGGATACTGCCAATGGACTGGGTATATCTGCTTCCCGTTCTTCTCACCTGAGTGCTACTGATTCCAGCTTTGACGGCTACACTCTACTCAACCGGAGCCGTAAGTTGAACCTCAACTTATGGCACTTTGTGAAAGTGATGAGAACTAGAGCTCAGTTGTTTGGCACGCCACCACTGTCCATCCAGCACTATGGACGGCACTGACTATATCTGGTTCTAATTAGTCCACGGTTGTGTTCAGCCGAATGACCTCTGCCGGGAACACTCAGAATGAGGTTCTGAGTTATTGCAACATAGGAGCGTTTCACTGCTTTCAAGGCTTCTCAGGAAGAATTCCGGAATCTTGTTGCCGGCAGGCCTCCGGCTGTTCCGGGTGAACATCTCCTTGTAAATCCCCCGTGGTTTCTTGTACACCCGTCAAATTTGGCCAGGTTATACAGTTTGCATTGCTGCACAATTACGCCTGCTTAGCTCGGGCGCGCTTGCAAACATTCAGGAGTGGCAGCCAGATAGTCTAGTCCCCATAGGACACTGCAAGAAGACTAGCAATATCTGCTTCCCGTTCTTCTCACCTGAGTGCTACTGATTCCAGCTTTGACCGCTACACTCTACTCAACCGGAGCAGTAAGTTGAACCTCAACTTAGGGCATTTTGTGAAACTGTTGAGAACTAGAGCTCAGTTGTTTGGCACGCCACCACTGTCCATCCAGCACTATGGACGGCACTGCCTACATCTGGCTCTAATTAGTCCATGGTTGTGTTCAGCCGAATGACCTCTGCCGGGAACACTCAGAATGAGGTTCTGAGTTATTGCAACATAGGAGCGTTTCACTGCTTTCAAGGCTTCTCAGGAAGAATTCCGGAATCTTGCTGCCAGCAGGCCTCCGGCTGCTCCGGGTGAACATCTCCTTGTAAATCACCCGCGGTTCCTTGTACACCCGTGAAATTTGGCCAGGTTATGCAGTTTGAATTGCTGCACAATTGCGCCTGCCTAGCTCAGCCGCGGTTGCAAACATTCAGGCGTGGCAGCCAGATAGGCTGGTCCCCGTAGGACACTGCCAGCGGACTGGGTATATCTGCTTCCCGTTCTTCTCACCTGAGTGCTACTGATTCCACCTTTGACGGCTACAATCTACTCAACCGGAGCAGTAAGTTGAACCTCAACTTATGGCACTTTGTGAAAGTGATGAGAACTAGAGCTCAGTTGTTTGGCACGCCACCACAGTCCATTCTGCACTATGGACGGCACTGCCTACATCTGGCTCTAATTAGTCCATGGTTGTGTTCAGCCGAATGACCTCTGCCGGGAACACTCAGAATGAGGTTCTGAGTTATTGCAACATAGGAGCGTTTCACTGCTTTCAAGGCTTCTCAGGAAGAATTCCGGAATCTTGCTGCCGGCAGGCCTCCGGCAGTTCCGGGTGAACTTCTCCTTGTAAATCCCCCGTGGTTTCTTGTACATCCGTGATATTTGGCCAGGTTATGCAGTTCGCATTGCTGCACAATTGCGCCTGCCTAACTCGGATGCGGTTGCAAACATTCAGGCGTGGCAGCCAGATAGGCTGGTCCCCGAAGGACACTGCCAGCGGACTGGGTATATCTGCTTCCCGTTCTTCTCACCTGAGTGCTACTGATTCCAGCTTTGACGGCTACACTCTACTCAACCGGAGCCGTAAGTTGAACCTCAACTTAGGGCGCTTTGTGAAACTGTTGAGAACTAGAGCTCAGTTGTTTGGCACGCCACCACTGTCCATCCAGCACTATGGACGGCACTGCCTACATCTGGCTCTAATTAGTCCATGGTTGTGTTCAGCCGAATGACCTTGGCCGGTGACACTCAGAATGATGTTCTGAGTTATTGCAACATAGGAGCGTTTCACTGCTTTCAAGGCTTCTCAGGAAAAATTCCGGAATCTTGCTGCCGGCAGGCCTCCGGCAGTTCCCGGTGAACATCTCCTTGTAAATCCCCCGTGGTTTCTTGTACACCCGTGATATTTGGCCAGGTTATGCAGTTTGCATTGCTGCACAATTGCGCCTGCCTAGCTCGGCCGCAGTTGCAAACATTCACGTGTCGCAGCCAGAAAGGCTGGTCCCCGTAGGACGCTGCCAGCGGACTGGGTATATCTGCTTCCCGTTCTTCTCACCTGAGTGCTACTGATTCCATCTTTGACGGCTACACTCTACTCAATTAGCGCAGTAAGTTCAACCTCAACTTATGGCACTTTGTGAAAGTGATGAGAACTAGAGATCAGTTGTTTGGCACGCCACCACTGTCCATCCAGCACTATGGACGGCACTCCCTACATCTGGCTCTAATTAGTCCACGGTTGTGTTCAGCCGAATGACCTCTGCCGGGAACACTCAGAATGAGGTTCTGAGTTATTGCAACATAGGAGCGTTTCACTGCTTTCAAGGCTTCTCAGGAAGAATTCCGGAATCTTGCTGCTGGCAGGCCTCCGGCTCTTCCGGGTGAACATCTCCTTGTAAATCCCCCGTGGTTTCTTGTACAACCGTGAAATTTGGCCAGGTTATGCAGTTTGCATTGCTGCACAATTCAGCCTGCTTAGCTCGGCCGCGCTTGCAAACATTCAAGCGTGGCAGCCAGATAGGCTGGTCCCCGTAGGACACTGCCAGCGGACTAGCTATATCTGCTTCACGTTCTTCTCACCTGAGTGCTACTGATTCCAGCTTTGACCGCTACACTCTACTCAACCGGAGCCGTAAGTTGAACCTCAACTTAGGGCACTTTGTGAAACTGTTGAGAACTAGAGCTCAGTTGTTTGGCACGCCACCACTCTCCATCCAGCACTATGGACGGCACTGCCTACATCTGGCTCTAATTAGTCCACGGTTGTGTTCAGCCGAATGACCTTGGCCGGGGACACTCAGAATGATGTTCTGAGTTATTGCAACATAGGAGCGTTTCACTTCTTTCATGGCTTCTCAGGAAGAATTCCGGAATCTTGCTGCCGGCAGGCCTCCGGCAGTTCCGGGTGAACATCTAATTGTAAATCCCCCGTGCTTTCTTGTACACCCGTGATATATGGCCAGGTTATGCAGTTTGCATTGCTGCACAATTGTGCCTGCCTAGCTCGGCCGCGGTTGCAAACATTCACGTGTCGCAGCCAGATAGGCTGGTCCCCGTAGGACACTGCCAGCGGACTGGGTATATCTGCTTCCCGTTCTTCTCACCTGAGTGCTACTGATTCCATCTTTGACGGCTGCACTCTACTCAATCGGCGCAGTAAGTTGAACCTCAACTTAGGGCACTTTGTGAAACTGTTGAAAACTAGAGCTCAGTTGTTTGGAATGCCGCCACTGTCCATCCAGCACTATGGACGGCACTGCCTACATCTGGCTCTAATTAGTCCACGGTTGTGTTCAGCTGAATGACCTCTGCCGGGAACACTCAGAATGAGGTTCTGAGTTATTGCAACATAGGAGCGTTTCACTGCTTTCAAGGCTTCTCAGGAAGAATTCCGGAATCTTGCTGCCGGCAGGCCTCCGGCTCTTCCGGGTGAACATCTCCTTGTAAATACCCCGTGGTTTCTTGTACATCCGTGAAATTTGGCCAGGTTATGCAGTTTGCATTGCTGCACAATTCCGCCTGCCTACCTGGACCGCGGTTGCAAACATTCAGGCGTGGCAGCCAGATAGGCTGGTCCCCGTAGGACACTGCCAGCGGACTGGGTATATCTGCTTCCCGTTCTTCTCACCAGAGTGCTACTGATTCCAGCTTTGACGGCTACACTCTACTCAACCGGAGCAGTAAGATTAACCTCTACTTATGGCACTTTGTGAAATTGTGGACAAGTAGAGCTCAGTTGTTTGGCACGCCACCACTGTCCATCCAGCACTATGGACGGCACTGCTTACATCTGGCTCTAATTAGTCCACGGTTGTGTTCAGCCGAATGACCGCGGCCGGGGACACTCAGAATGAGGTTCTGAGTTATTGCAACATAGGAGCTTTTCACTGCTTTCAAGGCTTCTCAGGAAGAATTCCGGAATCTTACTGCCGGCATGCCTCTGGCAGTTCCGGGTGAACATCTCCTTGTAAATCCCCCGTGGTTTCTTGTTCACCCGTGATATTTGGCCAGGTTATGCAGTTTGTATTGCTGCACAATTGTGCCTGCCTAGCTCGGCTGCAGTTGTAAACATTCAGGTGTGGCAGCCAGATAGGCTGGTCCCCGTAGGACACGGCCAGCGGACTGGGTATATCTGCTTCCCGTTCTTCTCACCTGAGTGCTACTGATTCCATCTTTGACGGCTACACTCTACTCAATCGGCGCAGTAAGTTGAACCTCAACTTATGGCCCTTTGTGAAAGTGATTTGAACTAGAGCTCAGTTGTTTGGCACGCCACCACTGTCCATCCAGCACTATGGACGGCACTGCCTACATCTGGCTCTAATTAGTCCACGGTTGTGTTCAGCCGAATGACCTCTGCCGGGAACACTCAGAATGAGGTTCTGAGTTATTGCAACATAGGAGCGTTTCACTGCTTTCAAGGCTTCTCAGGAAGAGTTCCGGAATTTTGCTGCCCGCCGGCGTCCGGCTGTTCCGGGTGAACATCTCCTTGTAAATCCCCCGTGGTTTCTTGTACACCCTTGAAATCTGGCCAGGTTATGCAGTTTGCATTGCTGCACAATTGCGCCTGCCTAGCTCGGCCTCGTTTGCAAATCTTCAGGCGTGGCAGCCAGATGGGCTGGTCCCCGTAGGACACTGCCAGCGGACTGGGTATATCTGCTTCCCGTTCTTCTCACCTGAGTGCTACTGATTCCAGCTTTGACCGCTAAACTCTACTCAACCGGAGCAGTAAGTTGAACCTCAACTTATGGCATTTTGTGAAAGTGCTGAGAACTAGAGCTCAGTTGTTTGGCACGCCTCCACTGTCCATCCAGCACTATGGACGGCACTGCCTACATCTGGCTCTAATTAGTCCACGGTTGTGTTCAGCCGAATGACCTCTGCCGGGAACACTCAGAATGACGTTCTGAGTTATTGCAACATATGAGCGTTTCACTGCTTTCAAGGCTTCTCAGGAAGAATTCCGGAATCTTGCTGCCAGCAGGCCTCCGGCTGCTTCGGGTGAACATCTCCTTGTAAATCACCCGCGGTTCCTTGTACACCCGTGAAATTTGGCCAGGTTATGCAGTTTGAATTGCTGCACAATTGCGCCTGCCTAGCTCAGCCGCGGTTGCAAACATTCAGGCGTGGCAGCCAGATAGGCTGGTCCCCGTAGGACACTGCCAGCGGACTGGGTATATCTGCTTCCCGTTCTTCTCACCTGAGTGCTACTGATTCCACCTTTGACGGCTACAATCTACTCAACCGGAGCAGTAAGTTGAACCTCAACTTATGGCACTTTGTGAAAGTGATGAGAACTAGAGCTCAGTTGTTTGGCACGCCACCACAGTCCATTCTGCACTATGGACGGCACTGCCTACATCTGGCTCTAATTAGTCCATGGTTGTGTTCAGCCGAATGACCTCTGCCGGGAACACTCAGAATGAGGTTCTGAGTTATTGCAACATAGGAGCGTTTCACTGCTTTCAAGGCTTCTCAGGAAGAATTCCGGAATCTTGCTGCCGGCAGGCCTCCGGCAGTTCCGGGTGAACTTCTCCTTGTAAATCCCCCGTGGTTTCTTGTACATCCGTGATATTTGGCCAGGTTATGCAGTTCGCATTGCTGCACAATTGCGCCTGCCTAACTCGGATGCGGTTGCAAACATTCAGGCGTGGCAGCCAGATAGGCTGGTCCCCGTAGGACACTGCCAGCGGACTGGGTATATCTGCTTCCCGTTCTTCTCACCTGAGTGCTACTGATTCAAGCTTTGACGGCTACACTCTACTCAACCGGAGCCGTAAGTTGAACCTCAACTTAGGGCGCTTTGTGAAACTGTTGAGAACTAGAGCTCAGTTGTTTGGCACGCCACCACTGTCCATCCAGCACTATGGACGGCACTGCCTACATCTGGCTCTAATTAGTCCATGGTTGTGTTCAGCCGAATGACCTTGGCCGGGGACACTCAGAATGATGTTCTGAGTTATTGCAACATAGGAGCGTTTCACTGCTTTCAAGGCTTCTCAGGAAAAATTCCGGAATCTTGCTGCCGGCAGGCCTCCGGCAGTTCCCGGTGAACATCTCCTTGTAAATCCCCCGTGGTTTCTTGTACACCCGTGATATTTGGCCAGGTTATGCAGTTTGCATTGCTGCACAATTGCGCCTGCCTAGCTCGGCCGCAGTTGCAAACATTCACGTGTCGCAGCCAGAAAGGCTGGTCCCCGTAGGACGCTGCCAGCGGACTGGGTATATCTGCTTCCCGTTCTTCTCACCTGAGTGCTACTGATTCCATCTTTGACGGCTACACTCTACTCAATTAGCGCAGTAAGTTCAACCTCAACTTATGGCACTTTGTGAAAGTGATGAGAACTAGAGATCAGTTGTTTGGCACGCCACCACTGTCCATCCAGCACTATGGACGGCACTCCCTACATCTGGCTCTAATTAGTCCACGGTTGTGTTCAGCCGAATGACCTCTGCCGGGAACACTCAGAATGAGGTTCTGAGTTATTGCAACATAGGAGCGTTTCACTGCTTTCAAGGCTTCTCAGGAAGAATTCCGGAATCTTGCTGCTGGCAGGCCTCCGGCTCTTCCGGGTGAACATCTCCTTGTAAATCCCCCGTGGTTTCTTGTACAACCGTGAAATTTGGCCAGGTTATGCAGTTTGCATTGCTGCACAATTCAGCCTGCTTAGCTCGGCCGCGCTTGCAAACATTCAAGCGTGGCAGCCAGATAGGCTGGTCCCCGTAGGACACTGCCAGCGGACTAGCTATATCTGCTTCACGTTCTTCTCACCTGAGTGCTACTGATTCCAGCTTTGACCGCTACACTCTACTCAACCGGAGCCGTAAGTTGAACCTCAACTTAGGGCACTTTGTGAAACTGTTGAGAACTAGAGCTCAGTTGTTTGGCACGCCACCACTCTCCATCCAGCACTATGGACGGCACTGCCTACATCTGGCTCTAATTAGTCCACGGTTGTGTTCAGCCGAATGACCTTGGCCGGGGACACTCAGAATGATGTTCTGAGTTATTGCAACATAGGAGCGTTTCACTTCTTTCATGGCTTCTCAGGAAGAATTCCGGAATCTTGCTGCCGGCAGGCCTCCGGCAGTTCCGGGTGAACATCTAATTGTAAATCCCCCGTGCTTTCTTGTACACCCGTGATATATGGCCAGGTTATGCAGTTTGCATTGCTGCACAATTGTGCCTGCCTAGCTCGGCCGCGGTTGCAAACATTCACGTGTCGCAGCCAGATAGGCTGGTCCCCGTAGGACACTGCCAGCGGACTGGGTATATCTGCTTCCCGTTCTTCTCACCTGAGTGCTACTGATTCCATCTTTGACGGCTGCACTCTACTCAATCGGCGCAGTAAGTTGAACCTCAACTTAGGGCACTTTGTGAAACTGTTGAAAACTAGAGCTCAGTTGTTTGGAATGCCGCCACTGTCCATCCAGCACTATGGACGGCACTGCCTACATCTGGCTCTAATTAGTCCACGGTTGTGTTCAGCTGAATGACCTCTGCCGGGAACACTCAGAATGAGGTTCTGAGTTATTGCAACATAGGAGCGTTTCACTGCTTTCAAGGCTTCTCAGGAAGAATTCCGGAATCTTGCTGCCGGCAGGCCTCCGGCTCTTCCGGGTGAACATCTCCTTGTAAATACCCCGTGGTTTCTTGTACATCCGTGAAATTTGGCCAGGTTATGCAGTTTGCATTGCTGCACAATTCCGCCTGCCTACCTGGACCGCGGTTGCAAACATTCAGGCGTGGCAGCCAGATAGGCTGGTCCCCGTAGGACACTGCCAGCGGACTGGGTATATCTGCTTCCCGTTCTTCTCACCAGAGTGCTACTGATTCCAGCTTTGACGGCTACACTCTACTCAACCGGAGCAGTAAGATTAACCTCTACTTATGGCACTTTGTGAAATTGTGGACAAGTAGAGCTCAGTTGTTTGGCACGCCACCACTGTCCATCCAGCACTATGGACGGCACTGCTTACATCTGGCTCTAATTAGTCCACGGTTGTGTTCAGCCGAATGACCGCGGCCGGGGACACTCAGAATGAGGTTCTGAGTTATTGCAACATAGGAGCTATTCACTGCTTTCAAGGCTTCTCAGGAAGAATTCCGGAATCTTACTGCCGGCATGCCTCTGGCAGTTCCGGCTGAACATCTCCTTGTAAATCCCCCGTGGTTTCTTGTTCACCCGTGATATTTGGCCAGGTTATGCAGTTTGTATTGCTGCACAATTGTGCCTGCCTAGCTCGGCTGCAGTTGTAAACATTCAGGTGTGGCAGCCAGATAGGCTGGTCCCCGTAGGACACGGCCAGCGGACTGGGTATATCTGCTTCCCGTTCTTCTCACCTGAGTGCTACTGATTCCATCTTTGACGGCTACACTCTACTCAATCGGCGCAGTAAGTTGAACCTCAACTTATGGCCCTTTGTGAAAGTGATTTGAACTAGAGCTCAGTTGTTTGGCACGCCACCACTGTCCATCCAGCACTATGGACGGCACTGCCTACATCTGGCTCTAATTAGTCCACGGTTGTGTTCAGCCGAATGACCTCTGCCGGGAACACTCAGAATGAGGTTCTGAGTTATTGCAACATAGGAGCGTTTCACTGCTTTCAAGGCTTCTCAGGAAGAGTTCCGGAATTTTGCTGCCCGCCGGCGTCCGGCTGTTCCGGGTGAACATCTCCTTGTAAATCCCCCGTGGTTTCTTGTACACCCTTGAAATCTGGCCAGGTTATGCAGTTTGCATTGCTGCACAATTGCGCCTGCCTAGCTCGGCCTCGTTTGCAAATCTTCAGGCGTGGCAGCCAGATGGGCTGGTCCCCGTAGGACACTGCCAGCGGACTGGGTATATCTGCTTCCCGTTCTTCTCACCTGAGTGCTACTGATTCCAGCTTTGACCGCTAAACTCTACTCAACCGGAGCAGTAAGTTGAACCTCAACTTATGGCATTTTGTGAAAGTGCTGAGAACTAGAGCTCAGTTGTTTGGCACGCCTCCACTGTCCATCCAGCACTATGGACGGCACTGCCTACATCTGGCTCTAATTAGTCCACGGTTGTGTTCAGCCGAATGACCTCTGCCGGGAACACTCAGAATGACGTTCTGAGTTATTGCAACATATGAGCGTTTCACTGCTTTCAAGGCTTCTCAGGAAGAATTCCGGAAGCTTGCTGCCGGCAGGCCTCCGGCTGTTCCGGGTGAACATCTCCTTGTAAATCCCCCGTGGTTTCTTGTACACCCGTAAAATTTGGCCAGGTTATGCAGTTTGCATTGCTGCACAATTGCGCCTGCCTAGCTCGGCCACGGTTGCAAACATTCAGGCGTGGCAGCCAGATAGGCTGGTCCCCGTAGGACACTGCCAGCGGACTGGCTATATCTGCTTCACGTTCTTCTCACCTGAGTGCTACTGATTCCAGCTTTGACCGCTACACTCTACTCAACCGGAGCAGTAAGTTGAACTTCAACTTAGGGCACTTTGTGAAAGTGATGAGAACTAGAGCTCCGTTGTTTGGCACGCCACCACTGTCCATCCAGCACTATGGACTGCACTGCCTACATCTGGCTCTAATTAGTCGACGGTTGTGTTAAGACGAATGACCTCTGCGGGGAACACTCAGAATGATGTTCTGAGTTATTGCAACATAGGAGCGTTTCACTGCTTTCAAGGCTTCTCAGGAAGAATTCCGGAATCTTGCTGCCGGCAGGCCTCCGGCTATTCCGGGTGAACATCTCCTTGTAAATCCCCCGTGGTTTCTTGTACACCCGTGAAATTTGGCCAGGTTATGCAGTTTGCATTGCTGCACAATTGCGCCTGCCTAGCTCGGCCGCGGTTGCAAACATTCAGGCTTGGGAGCCAGATAGGCTGGTCCCCGTAGGACACTGCCAGCGGACTGGGTATATCTGCTTCCCGTTCTTCTCACCTGAGTGCTACTGATTCCAGCTTTGACGGCTACACTCTACTCAACCCGAGCAATAACTTGAACCTCAACTTATGGCACTTTGTGAAAGTGTTGAGAACTAGAGCTCAGTTGTTTGGCACGCCACCACTGTCCATCCAGCACTATGGACGGCACTGCCTACATCTGGCTCTAATTAGTCCACGGTTGTGTTCAGCTGAATGACCTCTGTCGGGAACACTCAGAATGACGTTCTGAGTTATTGCAACATAGGAGCGTTTCACTGCTTTCAAGGTTTCTCAGGAAGAATTACGGAATCTTGCTGCAGGCAGGCCTCCGGCAGTTCCGGGTGAACCTCTCCTTGTAAATCCCCCGTGGTTTCTTGTACACCCGTGATATTTGGCCAGGTTATGCAGTTTGCATTGCTGCACAATTGTGCCTGCCTAGCTCGGCCGCGGTTGCAAACATTCACGTGTCGCAGCCAGATAGGCTGGTCCAAGTAGGACACTGCCAGCGGAATGTGTATATCTGCTTCCCGTTCTTCTCACCTGAGTGCTACTGATTCCAGCTTTGACGGCTACACTCTACTCAACCGGAGCAGTAAGTTGAACCTCAACTTAGGGCACTTTGTGAAACTGTTGAGAACTAGAGCTCAGTTGTTTGGCACGCCACCACTGTCCATCCAGCACTATGGACGGCACTGCCTACATCTGGCTCTAATTAGTCCATGGTTGTGTTCAGCCGAATGACCTCTACCGGGAATACTCAGAATGAGGTTCTGAGTTATTGCAACATAGGAGCGTTTCACTGCTTTCAAGGCTTCTCATGAAGAGTTCCGGAATCTTGCTGCCCGCCGGCGTCCGGCTGTTCCGGAGAACATCTCCTTGTAAATCCGCCGTGGTTTCTTGTACACCCGTGAAATTTGGCCAGGTTATGCAGTTTGCATTGCTGCACAATTGCGCCTGCCTACCTCGGCCGCGGTTGCAAACATTCAGGCGTGGCAGCCAGATAGGCTGGTCCCCGTAGGACACTGCCAATGGACTGGGTATATCTGCTTCCCGTTCTTCTCACCTGAGTGCTACTGATTCCAGCTTTGACGGCTACACTCTACTCAACCGGAGCCGTAAGTTGAACCTCAACTTAAGGCACTTTGTGAAAGTGATGAGAACTAGAGCTCAGTTGTTTGGCACGCCACCTCTGTCCATCCAGCACTAAGGACGTCACTGACTACATCTGGCTCTAATTAGTCCACGGTTGTGTTCAGCCGAATGACCGCTGCCGGGAACACTCAGAATGAGGTTCTGAGTTATTGCAACATAGGAGCGTTTCACTGCTTTTAAGGCTTCTCAAGAAGAGTTCCGGAATCTTGCTGCCCGCCAGCGTCCGGCTGTTCCGGGTTAACATCTCCTTGTAAATCCCCCGTGGTTTCTTGTACACCCGTGAAATTTGGCCAGGTTATGCAGTTTGCATTGCTGCACAATTGCGCCTGCCTATCTCGGCCGCGGTTGCAAACATTCAGGCGTGGCAACCAGATAGGCTGTTCCCCGTTGGACACTGCCAGCGGACTGGGTATATCTGCTTCCCGTTCTTCTCACCTGAGTGCTACTGATTCCAGGTTTGACCGCTACACTCTACTCAACCGGAGCAGTAAGTTGAACCTCAACTTATGGCACTTTGTGAAAGTGATGAGAACTAGAGTTCAGTTGTTTAGAACGCCACCACTGTCCATCCAGTACTATGGATGGCACTGCCTACATCTGGCTCTAGTTAGTGCAAGGTTGTGTTCAGCCGAAAGACCTCTGCCGGGAACACTCAGAATGAGGTTCTGAGTTATTGCAACATAGGAGCGTTTCACTGCTTTCAAGGCTTCTCAGGAAGAATTCCGGAATCTTGCTGCCGGCACGCTCCGGCAGTTCCGGGTGAACATCTCATTGTAAATCCCCCGTGGTTTCTTGTACACCCTTGAAATTTGACCAGGTTATACAGTTTGCATTGCTTCACAATTCCGCCTGCTTAGCTCGGCCCCGCTTGCAAACATTCAGGCGTGGCAGCCAGATAGGCTAGTCCCCGTAGGACACTGCCAGCGGACTTGCTATATCTGCTTCAAGTTCTTCTCACCTGAGTGCTACTGATTCCAGCTTTGACCGCTACAGTCTACTCAACCAGAGCCGTAAGTTGAACCTCAACTTAGGGCACTTTGTGAAACTGTTTAGAACTAGAGCTCAGTTGTTTGGCACGCCACCACAGTCCATCCAGCACTATGGACGACACTGCCTACATCTGGCTCTAATTAGTCCACGGTTGTGTACAGCCGAATGACCTCCGCCTAGAACACTCAGAATGAGGTTCTGAGGTATTGCAACATAGGAGCGTTTCACTGCTTTCAAGGCTTCTCAGGAAGAATTCCGGAATCTTGCTTCCGGCAGGCCTCCGGCTGTTCCGGGTGAACATCTCCTTGTAAATCCCCCGTGGTTTCTTGTACACCTGTGAAATTTGGCCAGGTTATGCAGTTTGCATTGCTGCACAATTGTGCCTGCCTAGCTCTGCAGCGGTTGCAAACATTCAGGTGTGGCAGCCAGATAGGCTAGTCCCCGTAGGACACTGCCAGCGGACTGGGTATATCTGCTTCCCGTTCTTCTCACCTGAGTGCTACTGATTCCAGCTTTGACGGCTACACTCTACTCAACCGGAGCAGTAAGTTGAAAATCTACTCATGGCACTTTGTGAAACAGTGGAGAACTAGAGCTCAGTTGTTTGGCACGCCACCACTGTCCATCCAGCACTATGGACGGCACTGCCTACATCTGGCTCTAATTAGTCCACGGTTGTGTTCAGCTGAATGACCTCTGCCGGGAACACTCAGAATGAGGTTCTGAGTTATTGCAACATAGGAGCGTTTCACTGCTTTCAAGGCTTCTCAGGAAGAATTCCGGAATCTTGCTGCCGGCAGGCCTCCGGCTCTTCCGGGTGAACATCTCCGTGTAAATCCCCCGTGGTTTCTTGTACATCCGTGAAATTTGGCCAGGTTATGCAGTTTGCATTGCTGCACAATTGCGCCTGCCTACCTCGGCCGCGGTTGCAAACATTCAGGCGTGGCAGCCAGATAGGCTGGTCCCCGTAGGACACTGCCAGCGGACTGGGTATATCTGCTACCCGTTCTTCTCACCTGAGTGCTACTGATTCCAGCTTTGACGGCTACACTCTACTCAACCGGAGCAGTAAGTTGAACCTCAACTTATGGCACTTTCTGAAACTGTTGAGAACTAGAGCTCAGTTGTTTGGCACGCCACCACTGTCCATCCAGCACTATGGACGGCACTGCCTACAACTGGCTCTAATTAGTCCACGGTTGTGTTCAGCCGAATGACCTCGGCCGGGGACACTCAGAATGATGTTATGAGTTATTGCAACATAGGAGCGTTTCACTGCTTTTAAGGCTTCTCAGGAAGAATTCCGGAATCTTGCTGCCGGCAGGCCTCTGGCTGTTCCGGGTGAACATCTCCTTGTAAATCCATCGTGGTTTCTTGTACACCCGTGATATTTGGCCAGGTTATGCAGTTTGCATTGCTGCACAATTGTGCCTGCCTAGCTCGGAAGCGGTTGCAAACATTCAGGTGTGGCAACCAGATAGGCTGGTCCCCGTAGGACACTGCCAGCGGACTGGGTATATCTGCTTCCCCTTCTTCTCACCTGAGTGCTACTGATTCCAGTTTTGACGGCTACACTCTACTCAACGGGAGCAGTAAGTTGAACCTCAACTTATGGCACTTTGTGAAACTGTTGAGAACTAGAGCTCAGTTGTTTGGCACGCCACCACTGTCCATCCAACACTATGGATGGCACTGCCTACATCTGGCTCTAATTAGTCCATGGTTGTGTTCAGCCGAATGACCTCTGCCGGGAACACTCAGAATGAGGTTCTGATTTATTGCAACAGAGGAGCGTTTCACTGCTTTCAAGGCTTCTCAGGAAGAGTTCCGGAATCTTGCTGCCCGCCCGCGTCCGGCTGTTCCGGGTGAACATCTCCTTGTAAATCCCCCGTGGTTTCTTGTACACCCGTGAAATTTGGCCAGGTTATGCAGATTGCATTGCTGCACAATTGCGCCTGCCTAGCTCGGCCGAAGTTGCAAACATTCAGGCGTGGCAGCCAGATAGGCTGGTCCCCGTAGGACACTGCCAGCGGACTGGCTATATCTGCTTCAAGTTCTTCTCACCTGAGTGCTACTGATTCCAGCTTTGACCGCTACACTCTACTCAACCAGAGGCGTAAGTTGAACCTCAACTTAGGGCACTTTGTGAAACTGTTTAGAACTAGAGCTCAGTTGTTTGGCACGCCACCACAGTCCATCCAGCACTATGGACGACACTGCCTACATCTGGCTCTAATTAGTCCACGGTTGTGTACAGCCGAATGACCTCCGCCTAGAACACTCAGAATGAGGTTCTGAGATATTGCAACATAGGAGCGTTTCACTGCTTTCAAGGCTTCTCAGGAAGAATTCCGGAATCTTGCTGCCGGCAGGCCTCCGGCTGTTCCGGGGGAACATCTCCTTGTAAATCCCCCGTGGTTTCTTGTACACCCGTGAAATTTGGCCAGGTTATGCAGTTTGCATTGCTGCACAATTGTGCCTGCCTAGCTCGGCAGCGGTTGCAAACATTCAGGTGTGGCAGCCAGATAGGCTAGTCCCCGTAGGACACTGCCAGCGGACTGGGTATATCTGCTTCCCGTTCTTCTCACCTGAGTGCTACTGATTCCAGCTTTGACGGCTAAACTCTACTCAACTGGAGCAGTAAGTTGAACCTCAACTCATGGCACTTTGTGAAACAGTGGAGAACTAGAGCTCAGTTGTTTGGCACGCCACCACTGTCCATCCAGCACTATGGACGGCACTGCCTACATCTGGCTCTAATTAGTCCACGGTTGTGTTCAGCCGAATGACCTCTACCGGGAACACTCAGAATGAGGTTCTGAGTTATTGCAACATAGGAGCCTTTCACTGCTTTCAAGGCTTCTCAGGAAGAATTCTGGAATCTTGCTGCCGGCAGGCCTCCGGCTGTTCCGGTGAACATCTCCTTGTAAATCCCCTGTGGTTTCTTGTACACCCTTGAAATTTGGCCAGGTTATACAGTTTGCATTGCTGCACAATTCCGCCTGCTTAGCTCAGCTGCGCTTGCAAACATTCAGGGGTGGCAGCCAGATAGGCTGGTCCCCGTAGGACACTGCCAGCGGACTGGCTATATCTGCTTCACGTTCTTCTCACCTGAGTGCTACTGATTCCATCTTTGACCGCTACACTCTACTAAACCGGAGCCGTAAGTTGAACCTCAACTTAGGGCACTTTGTGAAACTGTTGAGAACTAGAGCTCAGTTGTTTGGCACGCCACCACTGTCCATCCAGCACTATGGACGGCACTGCCTACATCTGGCTCTAATTAGTCCACGGTTGTGTTCAGCCGAATGACCTCGGCCGTGGACACTCAGAATGATGTTCTGAGTTATTGCAACATAGGAGCGTTTCACTGCTTTCAAGGCTTCTCAGGAAGAATTCCGGAATCTTGCTGCCGGTAGGCCTCTGGCAGTTCCGGGTGAACATCTCCTTGTAAATCCCCCGTGGTTTCTTGTTCACCCGTGATATTTGGCCAGGTTATGCAGTTTGCATTGATGCACAATTGTACCTGCCTAGCTCGGCCGCGGTTGCAAACATTCAGGTGTGGCAGCCAGATAGGCTGGTCCCCGTAGGACACTGCCATCGGACTGGGTATATCTGCTTCCCGTTCTTCTCACCTGAGTGCTACTGATTCCAGCTTTGATGGCTACACTCTACTCAACCGGAGCCGTAAGTTGAACCTCAACTTATGGCACTTTGTGAAAGTGATGAGAACTAGAGCTCAGGTGTTTGGCACGCCACCACTGTCCATCCAGCACTATGGACGGCACTGCCTACATCTGGCTCTAATTAGTCCACGGTTGTGTTCAGCCGAATGACCTCTGCCGGGAACACTCAGAATGAGGTTCTGAGTTATTGCAACATAGGAGCGTTTCACTGCTCTCAAGGCTTCTCAGGAAGAATTCCGGAATCTTGCTGCCGGTAGGCCTCCGGCTGTTCCGGGTGAACATCTCCTTGTAAATACCCCGTGGTTTCTTGTACACCCGTGAAATTTGGCCAGGTTATACAGTTTGCATTGCTGCACAATTCCGCCTGCTTAGCTCGGCCGCGCTTGCAAACATTCAGGCGTGGCAGCCAGATAGGCTAGTCCCCGTAGGACACTGCCAGCGGACTGGCTATATCTGCTTCACATTCTTCTCACCTGAGTGCTACTGATTCCAGCTTTGACCGCTACACTCTACTCAACCGGAGCCTTAAGTTGAACCTCAACTTAGGGCACTTTGTGAAACTGTTGAGAACTAGAGCTCAGTTGTTTGGCACGCCACCACTGTCCATCCAGCACTATGGACGGCACTGCCTACATCTGGCTCTAATTAGTCCACGGTTGTGTTCAGCTGAATGACCTCTGCCGGGAACACTCAGAATGAGTTTCTGAGTTATTGCAACATAGGAGTGTTTCACTGCTTTCAAGGCTTCTCAGGAAGAATTCCGGAATCTTGCTGCCGGCAGGCCTCCGGCTGTTCCGGGTGAACATCTCCTTGTAAATCCCCCGTGGTTTCTTGTACATCCGTGAAATTTGGCCAGGTTATGCAGTTTACATGGCTGCACAATTGCGCCTACCTACCTCGGCCGCGGTTGCAAACATTCAGGCGTGGCAGCCAGATAGGCTGGTCCCCGTAGGACACTGCCAGCATACTGGGTATATCTGCTTCCCGTTCTTCTCACCTGAGTGCTACTGATTCCAGCTTTGACGGCTACACTCTACTCAACGGGTGCAGTAAGTTGTTCCTCTACTTATGGCACTTTGTGAAACTGTTGAGAACTAGAGCTCAGTTGTTTGGCACGCCACCACTGTACATCCAGCACTATGGACGGCACTGCCTACATCTGGCTCTAATTAGTCCATGGTTGTGTTCATCCGAATGACCTCTACCGGGAACACTCAGAATGAGGTTCTGAGTTATTGCAACATAGGAGCGTTTCATTGCTTTCAAGGCTTCTCAGGAAGAGTTCCGGAATCTTGCTGCCCGCCGGCGACCGGCTGTTCCGGGTGAACATCTCCTTGTAAATCCCCCGTGGTTTCTTGTACACCCGTGAAATTTGGCCAGGTTATGCAGTTTGCATTGCTGCACAATTGCGCCTGCCTAGCTCGGCCGCGGTTGCAAACATTCAGGCGTGGCAGCCAGATAGGCTGGTCCCCGTAGGACACTGCCAATGGACTGGGTATATCTGCTTCCCGTTTTTCTCACCTGAGTGCTACAGATTCCAACTTTGACGGCTACATTCTACTCAACCGGAGCCGTAAGTTGAACCTCAACTTATGGGACTTTGTGAAAGTGATGAGAACTAGAGCTCAGTTGTTTGGCACGCCACCACTGTCCATCCAGAACTATGGATGGCACTGCCTACATCTGGCTCTAATTAGTCCACGGTTTTGTTCAGCTGAATGACCTCTGCTGGGAACACTCAGAATGAGGTTCTGAGTTATTGCAACATAGGAGCATTTCACTGCTTTCAAGGCTTCTCACGAAGAATTCCGGAATCTTGCTGCCGCCAGGCCTCCGACAGTTCCGGGTGAACATCTCCTTGTAAATCCCCCGTGGTTTCTGGTACACCCGTGAAATTTGGCCAGGTTATGCAGTTTGCATTGCTGCACAATTGCGCCTGCCTAGCTCGTACGCGGTTGCAAACATTCAGGCGTGGCAGCTAGATAGGCTGGTCCCCGTAGGACACTGCCAACAGACTGGGTATATCTGCTTCCCGTTCTTCTCACCTGACTGCTACTGATTCCAGGTTTGACCGCTACACTCTACTCAACCGGAGCAGTAAGTTGAACTTCAACTTATGGCACTTTGTGAAAGTGATGAGAACTAGAGCTCAGTTGTTTGGCACGCCACCACTGTCCATCCAGCACTATGGACGGCATTGCCTAAATCTGGCTCTAATTAGTCCACGGTTGTGTTCAGCCGAATGACCTCTGCCGGGAACACTCAGCATGAGGTTCTGAGTTATTGCAACATAGGAGCGTTTCACTGCTTTCAAGGCTTCTCAGGAAGAACTCCGGAATCTTGCTGCCGGCAGGCCTCCGGCAGTTCCGGGTGAACATCTCCTTGTAAATCCCCCGTGGTTTCTTGTACACCCGTGAAATTTGGCCAGGTTATGCAGTTTGCATTGCTGCACAATTGTGCCTGCCTAGCTCGGCAGCGGTTGCAAACATTCAGGTGTGCCAGCCAGATAGGCTGGTCCCCGTAGGACACTGCCAGCGGACTGGGTATATCTGCTTCCCGTTCTTCTCACCTGAGTGCTACTGATTCCAGCTTTGACGGCTACACTCTACTCAACCGGAGCAGTAAGTTGAACCTCAACTCATGGCACTTTGTGAAAGTGATGAGAACTAGAGCTCAGTTGTTTGGCACGCCAACACTGTCCATCCAGCACTATGGACGGCACTGCCTACATCTGGCTCTAATTAGTCCATGGTTGTGTTCAGCCGAATGACCTCTGCCGGGATCACTCAGAATGAGGTTCTGACTTATTGCAACATAGGAGCGTTTCACTGCTTTCAAGGCTTCTCAGGAAGAATTCCGGAATCTTGCTGCCGGCAGGCCTCCGGCTCTTCCGGGTGAACATCTCCTTGTAAATCCCCCGTGGTTTCTTGTACATCCGTGAAATTTGGCCAGGTTATGCAGTTTGCATTGATGCACAATTGCGCCTGCCTACCTCGGCCGCGTTTGCAAACATTCAGGCGTGGCAGCCAGATAGGCTGGTCCCTGTAGGACACTGCCAGCGGACTGGGTATATCTGCTTCCCGTTCTTCTCACCTGAGTGCTACTGATTCCAGCTTTGACGGCTACACTCGACTCAACCGGAGCAGTAAGTTGAAAATCTACTCATGGCACTTTGTGAAACAGTGGAGAACTAGAGCTCAGTTGTTTGGCACGCCACCACTGTCCATCCAGCCCTATGGACGGCATTGCCTACATCTGGCTCTAATTAGTCCACGGTTGTGTTCAGCTGAATGACTCTGCCGGGAACACTCAGAATGAGGTTCTGAGTTATTGCAACATAGGAGCGTTTCACTGCTTTCAAGGCTTCTCAGGAAGAATTCCGGAATCTTGCTGCCGGCAGGCCTCCGGCTCTTCCGGGTGAACATCTCCGTGTAAATCCCCCGTGGTTTCTTGTACATCCGTGAAATTTGGCCAGGTTATGCAGTTTGCATTGCTGCACAATTGCGCCTGCCTACCTCGGCCGCGGTTGCAAACATTCAGTCGTGGCAGCCAGATAGGCTGGTCCCCGTAGGACACTGCCAGCGGACTGGGTATATCTGCTACCCGTTCTTCTCACCTGAGTGCTACTGATTCCAGCTTTGACGGCTACACTCTACTCAACCGGAGCAGTAAGTTGAACCTCAACTTATGGCACTTTCTGAAACTGTTGAGAACTAGAGCTCAGTTGTTTGGCACGCCACCACTGTCCATCCAGCACTATGGACGGCACTGCCTACATCTGGCTCTAATTAGTCCACGGTTGTGTTCAGCCGAATGACCTCGGCCGGGGACACTCAGAATGATGTTATGAGTTATTGCAACATAGGAGCGTTTCACTGCTTTTAAGGCTTCTCAGGAAGAATTCCGGAATCTTGCTGCCGGCAGGCCTCTGGCTGTTCCGGGTGAACATCTCCTTGTAAATCCATCGTGGTTTCTTGTACACCCGTGATATTTGGCCAGGTTATGCAGTTTGCATTGCTGCACAATTGTGCCTGCCTAGCTCGGAAGCGGTTGCAAACATTCAGGTGTGGCAACCAGATAGGCTGGTCCCCGTAGGACACTGCCAGCGGACTGGGTATATCTGCTTCCCGTTCTTCTCACCTGAGTGCTACTGATTCCAGCTTTGACGGCTACACTCTACTCAACGGGAGCAGTAAGTTGAACCTCAACTTATGGCACTTTGTGAAACTGTTGAGAACTAGAGCTCAGTTGTTTGGCACGCCACCACTGTCCATCCAGCACTATGGATGGCACTGCCTACATCTGGCTCTAATTAGTCCATGGTTGTGTTCTGCCGAATGACCTCTGCCGGGAACACTCAGAATGAGGTTCTGATTTATTGCAACAGAGGAGCGTTTCACTGCTTTCAAGGCTTCTCAGGAAGAGTTCCGGAATCTTGCTGCCCGCCCGCGTCCGGCTGTTCCGGGTGAACATCTCCTTGTAAATCCCCCGTGGTTTCTTTTACACCCGTGAAATTTGGCCAGGTTATGCAGATTGCATTGCTGCACAATTGCGCCTGCCTAGCTCGGCCGAAGTTGCAAACATTCAGGCGAGGCAGCCAAATAGGCTGGTCCCCGTAGGACACTGCCAGCGGACTGGGTATATCTGCTTCCCGTTCTTCTCACCTGAGTGCTACTGATTCCAGCTTTGACGGCTACACTCTACTCAACCGGAGCCGTAAGTTGAACCTCAACTTAAGGCACTTTGTGAAAGTGATTAGAACTAGAGCTCAGTTGTTTGGCACGCCACCACTGTCCATCCAGCCCTATGGACGGCACTGCCTACATCTGGCTCTAATTAGTCCACGGTTCTGTTCAGCCGAATGACCTCTGCCGGGAACACTCAGAATGAGGTTCTGAGTTATTGCAACATAGGAGCGTTTCACTGCTTTCAAGGCTTCTCAGGAAGAATTCTGGAATCTTGCTGCCGGCAGGCCTCCGGCTGTTCCGGTGAACATCTCCTTGTAAATCCCCTGTGGTTTCTTGTACACCCTTGAAATTTGGCCACGTTATAAAGTTTGCATTGCTGCACAATTCCGCCTGCTTAGCTATGCTGCGCTTGCAAACATTCAGGCGTGGCAGCCAGATAGGCTGGTCCCCTTAGGACACTGCCAGCGGACTGGCTATATCTGCTTCACGTTCTTCTCACCTGAGTGCTACTGATTCCATCTTTGACCGCTACACTCTACTAAACCGGAGCCGTAAGTTGAACCTCAACTTAGGGCACTTTGTGAAACTGTTGAGAACTAGAGCTCAGTTGTTTGGCACGCCACCACTGTCCATCCAGCACTATGGACGGCACTGCCTACATCTGGCTCTAATTAGTCCACGGTTGTGTTCAGCCGAATGACCTCTGCCGGGAACACTCAGAATGAGGTTCTGAGTTATTGCAACATAGGAGCGGTTCACTGCTTTCAAGGCATCTCAGGAAGAATTCCGGAATCTTGCTGCCGGCAGGCCTCCGGCTCTTCCGGGTGAACATCTCCGTGTAAATCCCCCGTGGTGTCTTGTACATCCGTGAAATTTGGCCAGGTTATGCAGTTTGCATTGCTGCACAATTGCGCCTGCCTACCGCGGCCGTGGTTGCAAACATTCAGGCGTGGCAGCCAGATAGGCTGGTCCCCGTAGGACACTGCCAGCGGACTGGGTATATCTGCTTCCCGTTCTTCTCACCTGAGTGCTACTGATTCCAGCTTTGACGGCTACACTCTACTCAACCGGAGCAGTAAGTTGAACCTCTACTTATGGCACTTTGTGAAACTGTTGAGAACTAGAGATCAGTTGTTTGGCACGCCACCACTGTCCATCCAGCACTATGGACGGCACTGCCTACATCTGGCTCTAATTAGTCCACGGTTGTGTTCAGCCGAATGACCTCGGCCGGGGACACTCAGAATGATGTTATGAGTTATTGCAACATAGGAGCGTTTCACTGCTTTCAAGGTTTCTCAGGAAGAATTCCGGAATCTTGCTGCCGGCAGGCCTCTGGCTGTTCCGGGTGAACATCTCCTTGTAAATCCCCCGTGGTTTCTTGTACACCCGTGATATTTGGCCAGGTTATGCAGTTTGCATTGCTGCACAATTGTGCCTGCCTAGCTCGGCAGCGGTTGCAAGCATTCAGGTGTGGCAACCAGATAGGCTGGTCCCCGTAGGACACTGCTAGCGGACTGGGTATATCTGCTTCCCGTTCTTCTCACCTGAGTGCTACTGATTCCAGCTTTGACGGCTACACTCTACTCAACCGGAGCAGTAAGTTGAACCTCAACTTATGGCACTTTGTGAAACTGTTGAGAACTAGAGCTCAGTTGTTTGGCACGCCACCACTGTCCATCCAGCACTATGGACGGCACTGCCTACATCTGGCTCTAATTAGTCCATGGTTGTGTTCAGCCGAATGACCTCTGCCGGGAACACTCAGAATGAGGTTCTGACTTATTGCAACAGAGGAGCGTTTCACTGCTTTCAAGGCTTCTCAGGAAGAGTTCCGGAATCTTGCGGCCCGCCCGCGTCCGGCTGTTCCGGGTGAACATCTCCTTGTAAATCCCCCGTGGTTTCTTGTACACCCGTGAAATTTGGGCAGGTTATACAGTTTGCATTGCTGCACAATTCCGCCTGCTTAGCTCGGCCGCGCTTGCAAACATTCAGGCGTGGCAGCCAGATAGGCTAGTCCCCGTAGGACATTGCCAGCGGACTAGCTATATCTGCTTCACATTCTTCTCACCGGAGTGCTACTGATTCCACCTTTGACCGCTACACTCTACTCAACCGGAGCCGTAAGTTGAACCTCAACTTAGGGCACTTTGTGAAACTGTTGAGAACTAGAGCTCAGTTGTTTGGCACGCCACCATGTCCATCCAGCACTATGGACGGCACTGCCTACATCTGGCTCTAATTAGTCCACGGTTGTGTTCAGACGAATGACCTCCGCCTGGAACACTCAGAATGAGGTCCTGAGTTATTGCAACATAGGAGCGTTTCACTGCTTTCAAGGCTTCTCAGGAAGAATTCCGGAATCTTGCTGCCGGCAGGCCTCCGGCTCTTCCGGGTGAATATCTCCTTGTAAATCCCCCGTGGTTTCTTGTACACCCGTGAAATTTGGCCAGGTTATACAGTTTGCATTGCTGCACAATTCCGCCTGCTTAGCTCGGCCGCGCTTGCAAACATTCAGGCGTGGCAGCCAGATAGGCTAGTCCCCGTAGGACACTGCCAGCGGACTAGCTATATCTGCTTCACATTTTTCTCACCTGAGTGCTACTGATTCCAGCTTTGACCGCTACACTCTACTCAACCGGAGCCGTAAGTTGAACCTCAACTTAGGGCACTTTGTGAAACTGTTGAGAACTACAGCTCAGTTGTTTGGCACGCCACCACTGTCCATCCAGCACTATGGACGGCACTGCCTACATCTGGCTCTAATTAGTCCACGGTTGTGTTCAGCTGAATGACCTCTGCCGGGAACACTCAGAATGAGGTTCTGAGTTATTGCAATATAGGAGTGTTTCACTGCTTTCAAGGCTTCTCAGAAAGAATTCCGGAATCTTGCTGCCGGCAGGCCTCCGGCTGTTCCGGGTGAACATCTCCTTGTAAATCCCCCGTGGTTTCTTGTACATCCGTGAAATTTGGCCAGGTTATGCAGTTTGCATGGCTGCACAATTGCGCCTGCCTAGCTCGGCCGCGGTTGCAACCATTGAGGCGTGGCAGCCAGATAGGCTGGTCCCAAGAGGACACTGCCAGCGGACTGGGTATATCTGCTTCCCATTCTTCTCACCTGAGTGCTACTGATTCCAGCTTTGACGGCTACACTCTACTCAACGGGTGCAGTAAGTTGATCCTCTACTTATGGCACTTTGTGAAACTTTTGAGAACTAGATCTCAGTTGTTTGGCACGCCACCACTGTACATCCAGCACTATGGACGGCACTGCCTACATCTGGCTCTAATTAGTCCATGGTTGTGTTCAGCCGAATGACCTCTACCGGGAACACTCAGAATGAGGTTCTGAGTTATTGCAACATAGGAGCGTTTCACTGCTTTCAAGGCTTCTCAGGAAGAGTTCCGGAAACTTGCTGCCCGCCGGCGACCGGCTGTTCCGGGTGAACATCTCCTTGTAAATCCCCCGTGGTTTCTTGTACACCCGTGAAATTTGGCCAGGTTATGCAGTTTGCATTGCTGCACAATTGCGCCTGCCTAGCTCGGCCGCGGTTGCAAACATTCAGGCGTGGCAGCCAGATAGGCTGGTCCCCGTAGGACACTGCCAATGGACTGGGTATATCTGCTTCCAGTTTTTCTCACCTGAGTGCTACAGATTCCAACTTTGACGGCTACATTCTACTCAACCGGAGCTGTAAGTTGAACCTCAACTTATGGGACTTTGTGAAAGTGATGAGAACTAGAGCTCAGTTGTTTGGCACGCCACCACTGTCCATCCAGCACTATGGATGGCACTGCCTACATCTGGCTCTAATTAGTCCACGGTTGTGTTCAGCTGAATCACCTCTGCCGGGAACACTAAGAATGGGGTTCTGAATTATTGCAACATAGGAGCGTTTCACTGCTTTCAAGGCTTCTCAGGAAGAATTCCGGAATCTTGCTGCCGGCTGGCCTCCATCTGTTCCCGGTTAACATCTCCTTGTAAATCCCCCGTGGTTTCTTGTACATCCGTGAAATTTGGCGAGGTTATGCAGTTGGCATTGCTGCACAATGCGCCTGCCTAGCTCGGCCGCGGTTGCAAACATTCAGGCATGGCAGCCAGATAGGCTAGTCCCCGTAGGACACTGCCAGCGGGCTGGGTATAACTGCTTCCCGTTCTTCTCACCTGAGTGCTACTGATTCCAGGTTTGACCGCTACACTCTACTCAACCGGAGCAGTAAGTTGAACCTCAACTTATGGCACTTTGTGAAAGTGATGAGAACTAGAGCGCAGTTGTTTGGCACTCCACCACTGTCCATCCAGCACAATGGACGGCACTGCCTACATCTGGCTCTAATTAGTCCATGGTTGTGTTCAGCCGAATGACCTCTACCGGGAACACTCAGAATGAGGTTCTGAGTTATTGCAACATAGGAGCGTTCCACTGCTTTCAAGGCTTCTCAGGAATAATTCCGGAATCTTGCTGCCGGCAGGCCTCCGGCAGTTCCGGGTGAACATCTCCTTGTAAATCCCCCGTGGTTTCTTGTACATCCGTGAAATTTGGCCAGATTATGCAGTTTGCATTGCTGCACAATTCCGCCTGCCTAGCTCGGCCCCGGTTGCAAACATTCAGGCGTGGCATCCAGATAGACTGGTCCCCGTAGGACACTGCCAGCGGACTGGGTATATCTGCTTCCCGTTCTTCTCACCTGAGTGCTACTGATTCCAGCTTTGACGGCTACACTCTACTCAACCGGAGCATTAAGTTGAACCTCAACTTATGGCACTTTGTGAAACTGTTGAGAACTACAGCTCAGTTGTTTGGCATGCCACCACTGGCCATCCAGCACTATGGACGGCACTGCCTACATCGAGCTCTAATTAGTCCACGGTTGTGTTCATCCGAATGACCTCTGCCGGGAACACTCAGAATGAGGTTCTGAGTTATTGCAATATAGGAACGTTTCACTGCTTTCAAGGCTTCTCAGGAAGAATTCCGGAATCTTGCGGCCGGCAGGCTTCCGGCAGTTCCGGGTGAACATCTCCTTGTAAATCCCCCGAGGTTTCTTGTACAACCGTGAAATTTGGCCAGGTTATGCAGTTTGCATTGCTGCACGATTGCGCCTGCCTAGCTCGGCCGCGGTTGCAAACATTGAGGCGTGGCCGCCAGATAGGCTGGTCCCAGTAGGACACTGCCAGCACACTGGGTATATCTGCTTCCCGTTCTTCTCACCTGAGTGCTACTGATTCCAGCTTTGTCGGCTACACTCTACTCAACCGGAGCAGTAAGTTGAACCTCAACTTATGGCACTTTGTGAAAGTGTTGAGAACTAGAGCTCAGTTGTTTGGCACGCCACCACTGTCCATCCAGCACTATGGACGGCACTGCCTACATCTGGCTCTAATTAGTCCATGGTTGTGTTCAGCCGAATGACCTCTGCCGGGAACACTCAGAATGAGGTTCTGAGTTATTGCAACATAGGAGCGTTTCACTGCTTTCAAGGCTTCTCAGGAAGAATTACGGAATCTTGCTGCCGGCAGGCCTCCGGCAGTTCCGGGTGAACATCTCCTTGTAAATCCCCCGTGGTTTCTTGTACACCCGTGAAATTTGGCCAGGTTATGCAGTTTGCATTGCTGCACAATTCCGCCTGCCTAGCTCAGCCGCGGTTGCAAACATTCAGGCATGGAATCCAGATAGGCTAGTCCCCGTAGGACACTGCCAGCGGACTGGGTATATCTGCTTCACATTTTTCTCACCTGAGTGCTACTGATTCCAGCTTTGACCGCTACACTCTACTCAACCGGAGCAGTAAGTTGAACCTCAACTTAGTGCACTTTGTGAAACTGTTGAGAACTAGAGCTCAGTTGTTTGGCACGCCACCACTGTCCATCCAGCACTATGGATGGCACTGCCTACATCTGGCACTAATTAGTCCAGGGTTGTGTTCAGCCGAATGACCTCTGCCGGGAACACTCAGAATGAGGTTCTGAGTTATTGCAACATATGAGCGTTTCACTGCTTTCAAGGCTTCTCAGGAAGAATTCCGGAATCTTGCTGTCGGCAGGCCTCTGGCAGTTCCGGGTGAACATCTCCTTGTAAATCCCCCGTGGTTTCTTGTACATCCATGATATTTGGCCAGGTTATGCAGTTCGCACTGCTGCACAATTGTGCCTGCCTAGCTCGGACGCGGTTGCAAACATTCAGGCGTGGCAGCCAGATAGGCTGGTCCCCGTAGGACAGTGGCACCGGACTGGGTATATCTGCTTCCCGTTCTCCTCACCTGGGTGCAACTGATTCCAGGTTTGACCGCTGCACTCTACTCAACCGGAGCAGTAAGTTGAACCTCAACATATGGCACTTTGTGAAAGTGATGAGAACTAGAGCTCAGTTGTTTGGCACGCCAACAGTGTCCATCCAGCACTATGGACGGCACTGCCTACATCTGGCTCTAATTAGTCCACGGTTGTGTTCAGCCGAATGACCTCTGCCGGGAACACTCAGAATGAGGTTCTGAGTTATTGCAACATAGGAGCGTTTCACTGCTTTCAAGGCTTCTCAGGAAGAATTCCGGAATCTTGCTGCCTGCAGGCCTCCGGCAGTTCCGGGTGAATATCTCCTTGTAAATCCCCCGTGGTTTCTTGTACACCAGTGAAATTTGGCCAGGTTATGCAGTTTGCATTGCTGCACTATTCCGCCTGCCTAGCTCTGCCGCGGTTGCAAACATTCAGGCGTGGCAGCCAGATAGGCTACTCCCCGTAGGACATGCCAGCGGACTGGGTATATCTGCTTCCCGTTCTTCTCACCTGAGTGCTACTGACTCCAGCTTTGACCGCTACACTCTACTCAACCGGAGCAGTAAGTTCAACCTCAAATTAGGGCACTTTGTGAAACTGTTGAGAACTAGAGCTCAGTTGTTTGGCACGCCACCACTGTCCATCCAGCACAATGGACGGCACTGCCTACATCTGGCTCTAATTAGTCCACGGTTGTGTTCAGCCGAATGACCTGTGCCGGGAAAACTCAGAATGAGGTTCTGAGTTATTGCAACATAGGAGCGTTTCACTGCTTTCAAGGCTTCTCAGGAAGAATTCCGGAATCTTGCTGCCGGCAGGCCTCCGGTTGTTCCGGGTGAACATCTCCTTGTAAATCCCCCGTGGTTTCTTGTACACCCGTGAAATTTGGCCAGGTTATGCAGTTTGCATTGCTGCACAATTGTGCCTCCCTAGCTCGACCGCGGTTGCAAACATTCAGGCGTGGGAGCCAGATAGGCTGGTCCCCATAGGACACTGCCAGCGGACTTGGTATATCTGCTTCCCGTTCTTCTCACCTGAGTACTACTGATTCCAGCTTTGACGGCTACAATCTACTCAACCGGAGCAGTAAGTTGAACCTCAACTTATGGCACTTTGTGAAACTGTTGAGAACTAGAGCTCAGTTGTTTGGCACGCCACCACTGTCCATCCAGCACTATGGACGGCACTGCCTATATCTGGCTCTAATTAGTCGACAGTTGTGTTCAGCCGAATGACCTCTGCCGGGAAAACTCAGAATGAGGTTCTGAGTTATTGCAACATAGGAGCGTTTTACTGCTTTCAAGGCTTCTCAGGAAGAATTCCTGAATCTTGCTGCCGGCAGGCCTCTGGCAGTTCCGGGTGAACATCTCCTTGTAAATCCCCCGTGGTTTCTTGTACATCCGTGAAATTTGGCCTGGTTATGCAGTTTGCTTTGCTGCACAATTGCGCCTGCCTAGCTCGGCCGCGGTTGCAACCATTGAGGCGTGGCAGCCAGATAGGCTGGTCCCAATAGGACACTGCCAGCGGACTGGGTATATCTGCTTCCCGTTCTTCTCACCTGAGTGCTACTGATTCCAGCTTTGACGGCTACACTCTAATCAACCGTAGCATTAAGTTGAACCTCTACTTAGGACACTTTGTGAAAGTGTTGAGAACTAGAGCTCAGTTGTTTGGCACGCCACCACTGTCCATCCAGCACTATGGACGGCACTGCCTACATCTGGCTTTAATTAGTCCACGGTTGTGTTCAGCCGAATGACCTCTGCCGGGAACACTGAGAATGAGGTTCTGAGTTATTGCAACATAGGAGCGTTTCACTGCTTTCAAGGCTTCTCAGGAAGAATTCCGGAATCTTGCTGCCGGCAGGCCTCTGGCAGTTCCGGGTGAACATCTCTTTGTAAATCCCCCGTGGTTTTTTTGTACACCCGTGAAATTTGGACAGGTTATGCAGTTTACATTGCTGCACAATTCCGCCTGTGTAGCTTGGCCGCGGTTGCAAACATTCAGGCGTGGCAGCCAGATAGGCTGGTCCCCGTAACATCTGCCAGCGGACTGGGGATATCTGCTTCACGTTCTTCTCACCTGACTACTACTGATTCCAGCTTTGAGGGCTACACTCTACTGAACCGGAGCCGAAAGTTGAACCTCAACTTATGGCACTTTGTGAAAGTGTGGAGAAGTAGAGCTCGGTTGTTTGGCACGCCACCACTGTCCATCCAGCACTATGGACGGCACTGCCTACATCTGGCTCTAATTAGTCCACGGTTGTGTTCAGCCGAATGACCTCTGCCGGGAACACTCAGAATGAGGTTCTGAGTTATTGCAACATAGGAGCGTTTCACTGCTTTCAAGGCTTCTCAGGAAGAATTCCGGAATCTTGCTGCCGGCAGGCCTCCGGCTGTTCCGGGTGAACATCTTGTAAATCCCCTGTGGTTTCTTGTACACCCGTGAAATTTGGCCCGGTTATGCAGTTTGCATTGCTGCACAATTGCGCCAGCCTAGCTCGGCCGCGGTTGCAAATATTCAGGCGTGGCAGCCAGATAGGCTGGTCCCCGTAGGATTCTGCCAGCGGACTGGGTATATCTGCTTCCCGTTCTTCTCACCTGAGTGCTACTGATTCCAGCTTTGACGGCTACACTCGACTCAACCGGAGCAGTAAGTTGAACCTCAACTTATGGCACTTTGTGAAACTGTTGACAACTAGAGCTCAGTTGTTTGGCACGCCACCACTGTCCATCCAGCACTATGGACGGCACTGCCTACATCTGGCTCTAATTAGTCCATGGTTGTGTTCAGCCGAATGACCTCTGCCGGGAACACTCAGAATGAGGTTCTGAGTTATTGCAACATAGGAGCGTTTCACTGCTTTCAAGGCTCCTCAGGAAGAATTCCGGAATCTTGCTGCCGGCAGGCCACCGGCTCTTCCGGGTGAACATCTCCTTGTAAATCCCCATTTGTTTCCTGTACACTCGGGAAATTTGGCCAGGTTATGCAGTTTGCAATTCTGCACAATTCCGCCAGCCTAGCTCGGCCGCGGTTGCAAACATTCAGGCGTGGCAGCCAGATAGGCTGGCCCCCGTAGGACACTGCCAGCGGACTGGGTATATCTGCTTCCCGTTCTTCTCAACTGAGTGCTACTGATTCCACCTTTGACGGCTACACTCGACTCAACCAGAGCAGTAAGTTGAACCTCAACTTATGGCACTTTGTGAAACTGTTGACAACTAGAGCTCAGTTGTTTGGCACGCCACCACTGTGCATCCAGCACTATGGACGGCACTGCCTACATCTGGCTCTAATTAGTTCACGATTGTGTTCAGCCGAATTACCTCTGCCGGGAAAACTCAGAATTAGGTTCTGAGTTATTGCAACATAGGAAAGTTTTACTGCTTTCAAGGCTTCTCAGGAAGAATTCCGGAATCTTGCTGCCCGCAGGCCTCCGGCTGTTCCGGGTGAACATCTCCTTTTAAATCCCCCGTGCTTTCTTGTACACCCGTGAAATTTCCCAGCTAATACAGTTTGCATTGCTGCACAATTGCGCCTGCATAGCCCGGCCGAGGTTGGAAATATTCAGGCGTGGCAGCCAGATAGGCTGGTCCCCGTAGGACACTGCCAGCGGACTGGGTATATCTGCTTCCCGTTCTTCTCACCTGAGTGCTACTGATTTCAGCTTTGAGGGCCACACTCGACTCAACCGGAGCAGTAAGTTGAACCTCAACTTATGGCACTTTGTGAAACTGTTGACAACTAGAGCTCAGTTGTTTGGCACGCCACCACTGTCCATCCAGCACTATGGACGGCACTGCCTACATCTGGCTCTAATTAGTCCACGGTTGTGTTCAGCCGAATGACCTCTGTCGGGAACACTCAGAATGAGATTCTGAGTTATTGCAACATAGGAGCGTTTCAATGCTTTCAAGGCTTCTCAGGAAGAATTCCGGAATCTTGCTGCGGGCAGGCCTCCGGCTGTTTTGGGTGAACATCTCCTTGCAAATCCTCCGTGGTTTCTTGTACACCCGTGAAATTTGGCCAGGTTATGCAGTTTGCATTGCTGCACAATTGCGCCTGCCTAGATCGGCCGCGGTTGCAAACATTCAGGCGTGGCAGCCAGATAGGCTGGTCCCCGTAGGACACTGCCAGCGGACTGGGTATATCTGCTTCCCGTTCTTCTCACCTGAGTTCTACTGATTCCAGCTTTGACGGCTACACTCTACTCAACCGGATCATTAAGTTGAACCTCAACTTAGGGCACTTTGTGAAACTGTTGAGAACTAGAGCTCAGTTGTTTGGCACGCCACCAGTGTCCATCCAGCAATATGGACGGCACTGCCTACATCTGGCTCTAATTAGTCAACGGTTGTGTTCAGCCGAATGACCTCTGCCGGGAACACTCAGAATGAGGTTTTGAGTTATTGCAACATAGGAGCGTTTCACTGATTTCAAGGCTTCTCAGGAAGAATTACGGAATCTTGCTGCCGGCAGGCCTCTGGCTCTCCGAGTGAACATCTCCATGTAAATCCCCCGTGGTTTCTTGTACACCCGTGAAATTTGGACAAGTTATGCAGTTTGAATTGCTGCACAATTGCGCCTACATAGCTCGGCCGCGGATGCAAACATTCAGGCGTGGCAGCCATATAGGCTGGTCCCCGTAGGACTCTGCCAGCGGACTGGGTATATCGGCTTCCCGTTCTTCTCACCTGAGTGCTACTGATTCCAGATTTGACAGCTACACTCTACTCAACCGCAGCAGTAAGTTGAACCTCAACTTATGGCACTTTGTTAAAATGTTGAGAACTAGAGCTCAGTTGTTTGGCACGCCACCACTGTCCATCCAGCACTATGGCCGGCACTGCCTACATCTGGCTCTAATTAGTCCACGATTGTGTTCAGCCGAATGACCTCTGCCGGCAACACTCAGAATGAGGTTCTGAGTTATTGCAACATAGGATGGTTTCACTGCTTTCAAGGCTTCTCAGGAAGAATTCCGGAATCTTGCTGCCGGCAGGCCTCCGGCTGTTCCGGGTGAACATCTCCTTGTAAATCCCCCGTGGTTTCTTGTACACCCGTGAAATTTGGACAGGTTATGCAGTTTGCATTGCTCCACAATTGCGCCTGCGTAGCTCGGCCGCGGTTACAAACATTCAGGCGTGGCAGCCAGATAGGCTGGTCCCCGTAGGACACTGCCAGCAGACTGGGTATATCTGCTTCCCGTTCTTCTCACCTGAGTGCTACTGATTCCTGCTTTGACGGCTACACTCGACTCAACCGGAGCAGTAAGTTGAACTTCAACTTATGGCACTTTGTGAAACTGTTGAGAACTAGAGCTCAGTTGGTTGGCACTCCACCACTCTCCATCCAGCACTATGGACTGTACTGCCTTCATCTGGCTCTAATTAGTCCACGATTGTGTTCAGCCGAATGACCTCTGCCGGGAACACTCAGAATGAGGTTCTGAGTTATTGCAACATAGGAGCGTTTCACTGCTTTCAAGGCTTCTCAGGAAGAATTCCGGAATCTTGCTGCCGGCAGGCCTCCGGGTGTTCCGGGTGAACATCTCCTTGTAAATCCCCCGTGGATTCTTGTACACCCGTGAAATTTGGACAGGTTATGCAGTTTGCATTGCTGCACAATTGTGCCTGCCTAGCTCGGCCGCGGTTGCAAACATTCAGGCGTGGCAGCCAGATAGGCTGGTCCCCGTAGGACTCTGCCAGCGGACTGTGTATATCTGCTTCCCGTTCTTCTCACCTGAGTGCTACTGATTCCAGCTTTGACGGCTACACTCTACTCCACCGGAGCAGTAAGTTGAACCTCAACTTATGGCACTTTGTGAAACTGTTGAGAACTAGAGCTCAGTTGTTTGGCACGCCACCACTGTATATCCAGCACTATGGACGGCACTCCCTACATCTGGCTCTAATTAGTCCACGGTTGTGTTCAGCCGAATGAACTCTGCCGGGAACACTCAGAATGAGGTTCTGAGTTATTGCAACATAGGAGCGTTTCACTGCTTTCAAGGCTTCTCAGGAAGAATTCCGGAATCTTGCTGCCGGCAGGCCTCCGGCTGTTCCGGGTGAACATCTCCTTGTAAATCCCCATTGGTTTCTTGTACACCCATGAAATTTGGCCAGGTTATGCAGTTTGCATTGCTGCACAATTGCGCAAGCCTAGCTCGGCCGCGGTTGCAAACATTCAGGCGTGGCAGCCAGATAGGCTGGTCCCCGTAGGAATCTGCCAGCGGACTGGGTATATCTGCTTCCCGTTCTTCTCACCTGAGGGCTACTGTTTCCAGCTGTGATGGCTACACTCAACTCAACAGGACCATTAAGTTGAACCTCAACTTATGGCACTTTGTGAAACTGTGAGAACTAGAGCTCAGTTGTTTGGCACGCCACCACTGTCCATCCAGCACTATGGACGGCACTCCCTACATCTGGCTCTAATTAGTCCATGGTTGTGTTCAGCCGAATGACCTCTGCCGGGAACACTCAGAATGAGGTTCTGAGTTATTGCAACATAGGAGCGTTTCACTGCTTTCAAGGCTTCTCAGGAAGAATTCCGGAATCTTGCTGCCGGCAGGCCACCGGCTCTTCCCGGTGAACATCTCCATGTAAATCCCCATTGGTTTCTTGTACACCCGTGAAATTTGGCCAGGTTATGCAGTTTGCATTGCTGCACAATTGCGCCAGCCTAGCTCGGCCGCGGTTGCAAACATTCAGGCGTGGCAGCCAGATAGGCTGGTCCCCGTAGGACTCTGCCAGCGCACTGGGTATATCTGATTCCCGTTCTTCTCACCTGAGTGCTACTGATTTCAGGTTTGAGGGCCACACTCTACTCAACCGGAGCAGTTAGTTGAACCTCAACTTATGGCACTTTGTGAAACTGTTGAGAACTATAGCTCAGTATTTTGGCACGCCACCACTCTCCATCCAGTACTATGGACGGAACTGCCTACATCTGGCTCTAATTAGTCCACGATTGTGTTCAGCCGAATGACCTCTGCCGGCAACACTCAGAATGAGGTTCTGAGTTATTGCAACATAGGATCGTTTCACTGCTTTCAAGGCTTCTCAGGAAGAATTCCGGAATCTTGCTGCCGGCAGGCCTCCGGCTGTTCCGGGTGAACATCTCCTTGTAAATCCCAATTGCTTTCTTGTACACCCGTGAAATTTGGCCAGGTTATGCAGTTTGCATTGCTGCACAATTGCGTCTGCCTAGCTAGGCCGGGGATGCAAACATTCAGGCGTGGCAGCCAGATCGGCTAGTCCCCGTAGGACACTGCCAGCGGATTGGGTATATCTGCTTCCCGTTCTTGTCACCTGAGTGCTACTGATTCCAGCTTTGACGCCTACACTCTACGCAACCGGAGCATTAATTGAACCTCAACTTACGGGACTTTGTGAAAGTGTTGAGAACTAGAGCTCAGTATTTTGGCACGCCACCACTCTCCATCCAGTACTATGGACGGAACTGCCTACATCTGGCTCGAATAAGTCCACGATTGTGTTCAGCCGAATGACCTCTGCCGGGAACACTCAGAATGAGGTTCTGAGTTATTGCAACATAGGAGCGTTTCACTGCTTTCAAGGCTTCTCAGGAAGAATTCCGGATTCTTGCTGCCAGCAGGACTCCGGCTGTTCCGGGTGAACATCTCCTTGTAAATCCCCCGTGGTTTCTTGTACACCCATGAAATTTGGCCAGGTTATGCAGTTTGCATTGCTGCACAATTGCGCCTGCCTAGCTAGGCCGCGGTTGCAAACATTCAGGCATGGAAGCCAGATAGGCTGGTCCCCGTAGGACACTGCCAGCGCACTGGGTATATCTGCTTCCCCTACTTCTCACCTGAGTGCTACTGATTCCAGCTTTGACGGCTACACTCTACTCAACCGGAGCATTAAGCTGAACCTCAACTTATGGCACTTTGTGAAACTGTTGAGAACTAGAGCTCAGTTGTTTGGCACGCCACCACTGTCCATCCAGCACTATGGACGGCACTGCCTACATCTGGCTCTAATTAGTCCACGATTGTGTTCAGCCGAAATACCTCTGCCGGCAACACTCAGAATGAGGTTCTGAGTTATTGCAACATAGGATCGTTTCACTGCTTTCAAGGCTTCTCAGGAAGAATTCCGGAGTCTTGCTTCCGGCAGGCCTCTGGCTGTTCCGGGTGAACATCTCCTTGTAAATTCCCATTGGTTTCTTGTACACCCGTGAAATTTGGCCAGGTTATGCAGTTTGCATTGCTGCACAATTGCGCCTGCCTAGCTCGGCCGCGGTTGCAACCATTGAGGCGTGGCAGCCAGATAGGCTGGTCCCAAGAGGACACTGCCATTGGACTGGGTATATCTGCTTCCCGTTCTTCTCACCTGAGTGCTACTGATTCCAGCTTTGACGGCTACACTCTACTCAACCGGAGCAGTAAGTTGAACCTCTACTTAGGTCACTTTGTGAAAGTGTTGAGAACTAGAGCTCAGTTGTTTGGCACGCCACCACTGTCCATCCAGCACTATGGACGGCACTGCCTACATCTGGCTCTAATTAGTCCACGGTTGTGTTCAGCCGAATGAACTCTGCCGGGAACACTCAGAATGAGGTTCTGAGTTATTGCAACATAGGAGCGTTTCACTGCTTTCAAGGCTTCTCAGGAAGAATTCCGGAATCTTGCTGCCGGCAGGCCTCGGGCTGTACCGGGTGAACATCTCCTTGTAAATCCCCCGTGGTTTCTTGTATACCCGTGAAATTTGGACAGGTTATGCAGTTTGCATTGCTGCACAATTGCGCCTGCCTAGCTCGGCCGCGCTTGCAAACATTCAGGCGTGGCAGCCAGATAGGCTGGTCCCCGTAGGACACTGCCAGCGGACTGGGTATATCTGCTTCCCTTTCTTCTCACCTGAGTGCTACTGATTCCAGCTTTGACGGCTACACTCTACTCAACCGGAGCAGTAAGTTGAACCTCAACTTATGGCACTTTGTGAAAGTGTGGAGAAGTAGAGCTCGGTTGTTTGGCACGCCACCACTCTCCATCCAGCACTATGGACTGTACTGCCTACATCTGGCTCTAATTACTCCACGGTTGTGTTCAGCCGAATGACCTCTGCCGGGAACACTCAGAATGAGGTTCTGAGTTATTGCAACATAGGAGCGTTTCACTGCTTTCAAGGCTTCTCAGGGAGAATTCCGGAATCTTGCTGCCGGCAGGCCTCCGGCAGTTCAGGGTGAACATCTCCTTGTAAATCCCCCGTGGTTTCTTGTACACCCGTGAAATTTGGACAGGTTATGCAGTTTGCAATTCTGCACAATTCCGCCTGCCTAGCTCGGCCGCGGTTGCAAACATTCAGACGTGGCAGCCAGATAGGCTGGTCCCCGTAGCATCTGCCAGTGGACTGGGTATATCTGCTTCCCGTTCTTCTCACCTGAGTACTATTGATTCCAACTTTGAGGTCTACACTCTACTCAACCGGAGCTGAAAGTTGAACCTCAACTTATGGCACTTTGTCAAAGTGTGGAGAACTAGAGCTCGGTTGTTTGGCACGCGACCACTGTCCATCCAGCACTATGGAAGGCACTGCCTATATCTGGCTCTAATTAGTCCACGGTTGTGTTCAGCCGAATGACCTCTGCCGGGAACACTCAGAATGAGGTTCTGAGTTATTGCAACATAGGAGCGTTTCACTGCTTTCAAGGCTTCTCAGGAAGAATTCCGGAATCTTGCTGCCGGCAGGCCTCCGGCTGTTCCGGGTGAACATCTCCTTGTAATTCCCCCGTGGTTTCTTGTACACCCGTGAAATTTGGCCAGGTTATGCAGTTTACATTGCTGCACAATTCCGCCTGCCTAACTCGGCCGCGGTTGCAAACATTCAGGCGTGGCAGCCAGATAGGCTGGTCCCGGTAGGACACTGCTAGCGGACTGTGTATATCTGCTTCCCGTTCTTCTCACCTGAGTGCTACTGATTCCAGCTTTGACGGCTACACTCTACTCAACCGGAGCAGTAAGTTGAACTTCAACTTATGGCACTTTGTGAAAGTGTTGAGAACTAGAGCTCAGTTGTTTGGCACGCCACCACTGTCCATCCAGCACTATGGACGGCACTGCCTACATCTGGCTCTAATTAGTCCATGGTTGTGTTCAGCCGAATGACCTCTGCCGGGAACACTCAGAATGAGGTTCTGAGTTATTGCAACATAGGAGCGTTTCACTGCTTTCAAGGCTTCTCAGGAAGAATTCCGGAATCTTGCTGCCGGCAGGCCTCCGGCAGTTCCGCGTGAACATCTCCTTGTAAATCCCCATTGGTTTCTTGTACACCCGTGAAATTTGGCCAGGTTATGCAGTTTGCATTGCTGCACAATTGCGCCTGCCTAGCTCGGCCGCGGTTGCAAACATTCAGGCGTGGCAGCCAGATAGGCTGGGCCTCGTAGGACACTGCCAGCGGATTGGGTATATCTGCTTCCCGGCCTTCTCACCTGAGTACTACTGATTCCACCTTTGACGGCTACATTCTACTCAACCAGAGCAATAAGTTGAATCTGAACTTAGGGCACTTTGTGTAAGTGATGACAACTAGAGCTCAGTTGTTTGGCACGCCACCACTGTCCATCCAGCACTATGGACGGCACTGCCTACATCTGGCTCTAATTAGGCCACAGTTGTGTTCAGCCGAATGACCTCTGCCGGGAACACTCAGAATGAGGTTCTGAGTTATTGCAACATAGGAGCGTTTCACTGCTTTCAAGGCTTCTCAGGAAGAATTCCGGAAACTTGCTGCCGGCAGGCCTCCAGCTGTTCCAGTTGAACATCTCCTTGTAAATCCCCCGTGGTTTCTTCTACACCCGTGAAATTTGGCCAGCTTATGCAGTTTGCATGGCTTCACAATTGCGCCTGCCTAGCTCGGCCACGGTTGCAAACATTCAGGCGTGGCAGCCAGATAGGCTGGTCCCCATAGGACACTGCCAGCGGACTGGGTATAACTGCTTCCCGTTCTTCTCACCTGAGTGCTACTGATTCCAGCTTTGACGGCTACACTCGACTCAACCGGAGCATTAAGTTGAACCTCAACTTATGGCACTTTGTGAAAGTGTTGAGCACTAGAACTCAGTTGTTTGGCACGCCACCACTGTCCATCCAGCACAATGGACGCCACTGCCTACATCTGGCTCTAATTAGTCCACGGTTGTGTTCAGCCGAATGACATCTGCAGGGAACACTCAGATTGAGGTTCTGAGTTATTGCAACATAGGAGCGTTTCACTGCTTTCAAGGCTTCTCAGGAAGAATTCCGGAATCTTCCAGCCGGCAGGCCTCCGGCTGTTCCGGGTGAACATCTCCTTGTAAATCCCCATTGGTTTCTTGTACACCCGTGAAATTTGGCCAGGTTATGCAGTTTGCATTGCTGCACAATTGCGCCTGCATAGCTCGGCCGCGGTTGCAAACAGTCAGGCATGGCAGCCAGATAGGCTGGTCCCCATAGGACACTGCCAGCGGACTGGGTATATCTGCTTCCCGTTCTTCTCACCTGAGTGCTACTGATTCCAGCTTTGACGGCTACACTCTACTCAACCGGAGCAGTAAGTTGAAACTCAACTTATGGCACTTTGTTAAAGTGTTGAGAACTAGAGCTCAGATGTTTTGTACGCCACCACTGTCCATCCAGTACTATGGACGACATTGCCTACATCTGGCTCTAATTAGTCCACGGTTGTGTTCAGCCGAATGACCTCTGCCGGGAACACTCAGAATGAGATTCTGAGTTATTGCAAAATAGGAGCGTTTCACTGCTTTCAAGGCTTCTCAGGAAGATTTCCGGAATCTTGCTGCCGGCAGGCCTCCGGCTGTTCCGGGTTAACATCTCCTTGTAAATCCCCCGTGGTTTCTTGTACACCCGTGAAATTTGGCCAGGTTATGCAGTTTGCATTGCTGCACAATTGCGCCTGCATAGCTCGGCCGCGGTTGCAAACATTCAGGCGTGGCAGCCAGATAGGCTGGTCCCCGTAGGACACTGCCAGCGGATTGGGTATATCTGCTTCCCGTTCTCCTCACCTGAGTGCTACTGATTCAAGCTTTGACGGCTACACTCTACTCAACCGGAGCATTAAGTTGAACCTCAACTTATGGCACTTTGTGAAACTGTTCAGAACTAGAGCTCAGTTGTTTGGCAAGCCACCCCTCTCCATCCAGCACTATGCACGGCACTCCCTACATATGGCTCTAATTAGTCCACGGTTGTGTTCAGCCGAATGACCTCTGCCGGGAACACTCAGAATGAGGTTCTGAGTTATTGCAACATAGGAGCGTTTCACTGCTTTCAAGGTTTCTCAGGAAGAATTCCGGAATCTTGCTGCCGGCAGGCCTCCGGCTGTTCCGGGTGAACATCTCCTTGTAAATCCCCATTTGTTTCTTGTACACCCGTGAAATTTGGCCAGGTTATGCAGTTTGCATTGCTGCACAATTGCGCCAGCCTAGCTCGGCCGCGGTTGCAAACATTCAGGCGTGGCAGCCAGATAGGCTGGTCCCCGTAGGACACTGCCAGCGGACTGGGTATATCTGCTTCCCGTTCTTCTCACCTGAGTGCTACTGATTCCACCTTTGATGGCTACACTCGACTCAACCGGAGCAGTAAGTTGAACCTCAACTTATGGCACTTTGTGAAACTGTTGACAACTAGAGCTCAGTTGTTTGGCACGCCACCACTGTGCATCCAGCATTATGGACGGCACTGCCTACATCTGGCTCTAATTAGTTCACGATTGTGTTCAGCCGAATGACCTCTGCCGGGAAAACTCAGAATGAGGTTCTGAGTTATTGCAACATAGGAGCGTTTCACTGCTTTCAAGGCTTCTCAGGAAGAATTCCGGAATCTTGCTGCTGGCAGGCCTCCGGCTGTTCCGGGTGAACATCTCCTTTTAAATCCCCCGTGGTTTCTTGTACACCCGTGAAATTTCCCAGCTTATACAATTTGCATTGCTGCACAATTGCGCCTGCATAGCTCGGCCGGGGTTGGAAATATTCAGGCGTGGCAGCCAGATAGGCTGGACCCCGTAGGACACTGCCAGCGGACTGGGTATATCTGCTTCCCGTTCTTCTCACCTGAGTGCTACTGATTTCAGCTTTGAGGGCCACACTCTACTCAACCGGAGCAGTAAGTTGAACCTCAACTTATGGCACTTTGTGAAAGTGTTGAGAACTAGAGCTCAGATGTTTGGCACGCCACAACTGTCCATCCACTACTATGGACGACACTGCCTACATCTGGCTCTAATTAGTCCACGGTTGTGTTCAGCCGAATGACATCTGCTGGGAACACTCAGATTGAGGTTCTGAGTTATTGCAACATTGGAGCGTTTCACTGCTTTCAAGGCTTCTCAGGAAGAATTCCGGAATCTTCCAGCCGGCAGGCCTCCGGCTGTTCCGGGTGAACATCTCCTTGTAAATCCCCCGTGGTTTCTTGTACACCCGTGAAATTTGGCCAGGTTATGCAGTTTGCATTGCTGCACAATTGCGCCTGCCTAGCTCGGCCGCGGTTGCAAACATTCAGGCATGGCAGCCAGATAGGCTGGTCCCCGTAGGACACTGCCAGCGGACTGGGTATATCTGCTTCCCGTTCTTCTCACCTGAGTGCTACTGATTCCAGCTTTGACGGCTACACTCTACTCAACCGGAGCAGTAAGTTGAAACTCAACTTATGGCATTTTGTGAAAGTGTTGAGAACTAGAGCTCAGATGTTTTGCACGCCACCACTGTCCATCCAGTACTATGGACGACATTGCCTACATCTGGCTCTAATTAGTCCACGGTTGTGTTCAGCCGAATGACCTCTGCCGGGAACACTCAGAATGAGATTCTGAGTTATTGCAACATAGGAGCATTTCACTGCTTTCAAGGCTTCTCAGGAAGATTTCCGGAATCTTGCTGCCGGCAGGACTCCGGCTGTTCCGGGTGAACATCTCCTTGTAAATCCCCGGTGGTTTCTTGTACACCCGTTAAATTTGGCCAGGTTATGCAGTTTGCATTGCTGCACAATTGCGCCTGCCTAGCTCGGCTGCGGTTGCAAACATTCAGGCGTGGCAGCCAGATAGGCTGGTCCCCGTAGGACACTGCCAGCGGACTGGGTATATCTGCTTCCCGTTCTCCTCACCTGAGTGCTACTGATTCAAGCTTTGACGGCTACACTCTACTCAACCCAAGCATTAAGTTGAACCTCAACTTATGGCACTTTGTGAAACTGTTCAGAACTAGAGCTCAGTTGTTTGGCACGCCACCACTCTCCATCCAGCACTATGGACGGCACTCCCTACATATGGCTCTAATTAGTCCACGGTTGTGTTCAGCCGAATGACCTCTGCCGGGAACACTCAGAATGAGGTTCTGAGTTATTGCAACATAGGAGCGTTTCACTGCTTTCAAGGCTTCTCAGGAAGAATTCCGGAATCTTGCTGCCGGCAGGCCTCCGGCTGTTCCGGGTGAACATCTCCTTGTAAATCCCCATTTGTTTCTTGTACACCCGTGAAATTTGGCCAGGTTATGCAGTTTGCATTGCTGCACAATTGCGCCAGCCTAGCTCGGCCGCGGTTGCAAACATTCAGGCGTGGCAGCTAGATAGGCTGGCCCCCGTAGGACTCTGCCAGCGGACTGGGTATATCTGCTTCCCGTTCTTCTCACCTGAGTGCTACTGATTCCACCTTTGACGGCTACACTCGACTCAACCGGAGCAGTAAGTTGAACCTCAACTTATGGCATTTTGTGAAACTGTTGAGAACTATAGCTCAGTTGTTTGGCACGCCACCATTGTCCATCCAACACTATGGACGGCACTGCCTACATCTGGCTCTAATTAGTCCACGGTTGTGTTCAGCCGAATGACCTCTGCCGGCAACACTCAGAATGAGGTTCTGAGTTATTGCAACATAGGAGCGTTTCAATGCTTTCAAGGCTTCTCAGGAAGAATTCCGGAATCTTGCTGCGGGCAGGCCTCCGGCTGTTCCGGGTGAACATCTCCTTGCAAATCCCCCGTGGTTTCTTGTACACCCGTGAAATTTGGCCAGGTTATGCAGTTTGCATTGCTGCACAATTGCGCCTGCCTAGCTCGGCCGCGGTTGCAAACATTCAGGCGTGGCAGCCAGATAGGCTGGTCCCCGTAGGACACTGCCAGCGGACTGGGTATATCTGCTTCCCGTTCTTCTCACCTGAGTTCTACTGATTCCAGCTTTGACGGCTACACTCTACTCAACCGGATCATTAAGTTGAACCTCAACATACGGCACTTTGTGAAAGTGTTGAGAACTAGAGCTCAGTTGTTTGGCACGCCACCAGTGTCCATCCAGCAATATGTACGGCACTGCCTACATATGGCTCTAGTCAACGGTTGTGTTCAGCCGAATGACTTCTGCCGGGAACACTGAGAATGAGGTTCTGAGTTATTGCAACATAGGAGCGTTTCACTGCTTTCAAGGCTTCTCAGGAAGAATTCCGGAATCTTGCTGCCGGCAGGCCTCTGGCTCTCCGAGTAAACATCTCCTTGTAAATCCCCCGTGGTTTCTTGTACACCCGTGAAATTTGGACAAGTTATGCAGTTTGAATTGCTGCAAAATTGAGCCTACATAGCTCGGCCGCGGATGCAAACATTCAGGCGTGGCAGCCATATAGGCTGGTCCCCGTAGGACTCTGCCAGCGGACTGGGTATATCTGCTTCCCGTTCTTCTCACCTGAGTGCTACTGATTCCAGATTTGACAGCTACACTCTACTCAACCGGAGCAGTAAGTTGAACCTCAACTTACGCACTTTGTGAAAATGTTGAGAACTAGAGCTCACTTGTTTGGCACGCCACCACTGTCCATCCAGCACTATGGCCGGCACTGCCTACATCTGGCTCTAATTAGTCCACGATTGTGTTCAGCCGAATGACCTCTGCCGGCAACACTCAGAATGAGGTTCTGAGTTATTGCAACATAGGATCGTTTCACTGCTTTCAAGGCTTCTCAGGAAGAATTCCGGAATCTTGCTGCCGGCAGGCCTCGGGCTGTTCCGGGTGAACATCTCCTTGTAAATCCCCATTGGTTTCTTGTACACCCGTGAAATTTGGACAGGTTATGCAGTTTGCATTGCTGCACAATTGCGCCTGCCTAGCTCGGCCGCGGTTACAAACATTCAGGCGTGACAGCCAGATAGGCTGGTCCCCGAAGGACTCTGCCAGTGGACTGGGTATATCTGCTTCCCGTTCTTCTCACCTGAGTGCTACTGATTCCAGCTTTGACGGCTACACTCGACTCAACCGAAGCAGTAAGTTGAACCTCAACTTATGGCACTTTGTGAAACTGTTGAGAACTAGAGCTCAGTTGGTTGGCACGCCACCACTCTCCATCCAGCACTATGGACTGTACTGCCTTCATCTGGCTCTAATTAGTCCACGATTGTGTTCAGCCGAATGACCTCTGCCGGGAATACTCAGAATGAGGTTCTGAGTTATTGCAACATAGGAGCTTATCACTGCTTTAAGGCTTCTCAGGAAGAATTCCGGAATCTTGCTGCCGGCATGCCTCCGGCTATTCCGGGTGAACATCTCCTTGTAAATCCCCCGTGGTTTCTTGTACACCCGTGAAATTTGGCCAGGTTATGCAGTTTGCATGGCTTCACAATTGCGCCTGCCTAGCTAGGCCACGGTTGCAAACATTCAGGCGTGGCAGCCAGATAGGCTGGTCCCCGTAGGACACTGCCAGCGGACTGGGTATATCTGCTTCCCGTTCTTCTCACCTGAGTGCTACTGATTCCAGCTTTGTCGGCTACACTCTACTCAACCGGAGCATTAATTTGAACCTCAACTCATGGCACTTTGTGTAAGTATTGAGCACTAGAACTCAGTTGTTTGGCACGCCACCACTGTCCATCCAGCACTATGGACGGCACTGCCTACATCTGGCTCTAATTAGTCCATGGTTGTGTTCAGCCGAATGACCTCTCCCGGGAACACTCAGAATGAGGTTCTGAGTTATTGCAACATAGGAGCGTTTCACTGCTTTCAAGGCTTCTCAGGAAGAATTCCGGAATCTTGCTGCCGGCAGGCCTCCGGCTGTTCCGGGTGAACATCTCCTTGTAAATCCCCCGTGGTTTCTTGTACACCCGTGAAATTTGGACAGGTTATGCAGTTTGCATTGCTGCACAATTGCGCCTGCCTAGCTCAGCCGCGGTTGCAAATATTCAGGCGGGGCAGCCAGATAGGCTGGTCCCCGTAGGACTCTGCCAGCGGACTCTGTATATCTGCTTCCCGTTCTTCTCACCTGAGTGCTACTGATTCCAGCTTTGACGGCTACACTCTACTCAACCGGAGCATTAAGTTGAACCTCAACTTATGGCACTTTGTGAAACTGTTGAGAACTAGAGCTCAGTTGTTTGGCATGCCACCACTGTCCATCCAGCACTATGGACGGCACTGCCTACATCTGGCTCTAATTAGTCCACGGTTGTGTTCAGCCGAATGACCTCTGCCGGGAACACTGAGAATGAGGTTCTGAGTTATTGCAACATAGGAGCGTTTCACTGCTTTCAAGGCTTCTCAGGAAGAATTCCGGAATCTTGCTGCCGGCAGGCCTCCGGCTGTTCCGGGTGAACATCTCCTTGTAAATCCCAATTGGTTTCTTGTACACCCGTGAAATTTGGCCAGGTTATGCAGTTTGCATTGCTGCACAATTGCGCAAGCCTAGATCGGCCGCGGTTGCAAACATTCAGGCGTGGAAGCCAGATAGGCTGGTCCCCGTAGGACTCTGCCAGCGGACTGGGTATATCTGCTTCCCGTTCTTCTCACCGGAGTGCTACTGATTCCAGCTTTGACGGCTACACTCGACTCAACATGAGCAGTAAGTTGAACCTCAACTTATGGCACTTTGTGAAACTGTTGAAAACTAGAGCTCAGATGTTTGGCACGCCACCACTGTCCATCCAGTACTATGGACGACATTGCCTACATCTGGCTCTAATTAGTCCACGGTTGTGTTCAGCCGAATGACCTCTGCCGGGAACACTCAGAATGATGTTCTGAGTTATTGCAACATAGGAGCGTTTCACTGCTTTCAAGGCTTCTCAGGAAGAATTCGGGAATCTTGCTGCCGGCAGGCCTCGGGCGGTTCCGGGTGAACATCTCCTTGTAAATCCCCTGTCGTTTCTTCTACACCAGTGAAATTTGGCCAGGTTATGCAGTTTGCATTGCTGCAAAATTGCGCCAGCCGAGCTCGGCCGCGGTTGCAAATATTCAAGCGTGGCAGCCAGATAGGCTGGTCCCCGTAGGACTCTGTCAGCGGACTGGGTATATCTGCTTCCCGTTCTTCTCACCTCAGTGCTACTGATTCCAGCTTTGACGGCTACACTCGACTCCACCGGAGCAGTAAGTTGAACCTCAACTTATGGCACTTTGTGAAACTGTTCAGAACTAGAGCTCAGTTGTTTGGCACGCCACCACTCTCCATCCAGCACTATGGACGGCACTCCCTACATATGGCTCTAATTAGTCCACGTTTGTGTTCAGCCGAATGACCTCTGCCGGGAACACTCAGAATGAGGTTCTGAGTTATTGCAACATAGGATCGTTTCATTCCTTTCAAGGCTTCTCAGGAAGAATTCCGGAATCTTGCTGCCAGCAGGCCTCCGGCTGTTCCAGGTGAACATCTCCTTGTAAATCCCCATTTGTTTCTTGTACACCCGTGAAATTTGGCCAGGTTATTCAGTTTGCATTGCTGCACAATTGCGCCAGCCTAGCTCGGCCGCGGTTGCAAACATTCAGGCGTGGCAGCCAGATAGGCTGGCCCCCTTAGGACTCTGCCAGCGGACTGGGTATATCTGCTTCCCGTTCTTCTCACCTGAGTGCTACTGATTCCACCTTTGACGGCTACACTCGACTCAACCGGAGCAGTAAGTTGAACCTCAACTTATGGCACTTTGTGAAACTGTTGACAACTAGAGCTCAGTTGTTTGGCACGCCACCACTGTGGATCCAGCACTATGGACGGCACTGCCTACATCTGGCTCTTATTAGTTCACGATTGTGTTCAGCCGAATGACCTCTGCCGGGAAAACTCAGAATGAGGTTCTGAGTTATTGCAACATAGGAGCGTTTCACTGCTTTCACGGCTTCTCAGGAAGAATTCCGGAATTTTGCTGCCGGCAGGCCTCAGGCTGTTCCGGGTGAACATCTCCTTGTAAATCCCCCGTGGTTTCTTGTACACCCGTGAAATTTCCCAGCTTATACACTTTGCATTGCTGCACAATTGCGCCTCCATAGCTCGGCCGGGGTTGGAAATATTCAGGCGTGGCAGCCAGATAGGCTGGTCCCCATAGGACTCTGCAGCGGACTGGGTATATCTGCTTCCCGTTCTTCTCAACTGAGTGCTACTGATTTCAGCTTTGAGGGCCACATTCTACTCAACCGGAGCATTAAGTTGAACCTCAACTTATGGCACTTTGTGAAACTGTTGAGAACTATAGCTCAGTTGTTTGGCACGCCACCATTGTCCATCCAACAATATGGACGGCACTGCCTACATCTGGCTATAATTATTCCACGGTTGTGTTCATCCGAATGACCTCTGCCGGCAACACTCAGAATGAGGTTCTGAGTTATTGCAACATAGGAGCGTTTCAATGCTTTCAAGGCTTCTCAGGAAGAATTCCGGAATCTTGCTGCGGGCAGGCCTCCGGCTGTTCCGGGTGAACATCTCCTTGCAAATCCCCCGTGGTTTCTTGTACACCCGTGAAATTTGGCCAGGTTATGCAGTTTGCATTGCTGCACAATTGCGCCTGCCTAGCTCGGCCGCGGTTGCAAACATTCAGGCGTGGCAGCCAGATAGGCTGGTCCCCGTAGGACACTGCCAGCGGACTGGGTATATCTGCTTCCCGTTCTTCTCACCTGAGTTCTACTGATTCCAGCTTTGACGGCTACACTCTACTCAACCGGAGCATTAAGTTGAACCTCAACTTATGGCACTTTGTGAAAGTGTTGAGAACTAGAGCTCAGTTGTTTGGCACGCCACCAGTGTCCATCCAGCAATATGGACGGCACTGCCTATATCTGGCTCTAATTAGTCAACGGTTGTGTTCAGCCGAATGACCTCTGCCGGGAACACTCAGAATGAGGTTTTGAGTTATTGCAACATAGGAGCCTTTCACTGCTTTCAAGGCTTCTCAGGAAGAATTCCGGAATCTTGCTGCCGGCGGGCCTCTGGCTCTCCGAGTGAACATCTCCTTGTAAATCCCCCGTGGTTTCTTGTACACCCGTGAAATTTGGACAAGTTATGCAGTTTGAATTGCTGCACAATTGCGCCTACAAAGCTCGGCCGCGGATGCAAACATTCAGGCGTGGCAGCCATATAGGCTGGTCCCCGTAGGACTCTGTCAGCGGACTGGGTATATCTGCTTCCCGTTCTTCTCACCTGAGTGCTACTGATTCCAGATTTGAAAGCTACACTCTACTCAACCGGAGCAGTAAGTTGAACCTCAACTTATGGCACTTTGTGAAAATGATGAGAACTAGAGCTCACTTGTTTGGCACGCCACCACTGTCCATCCAGCACTATGGCCGGCACTGCCTACATCTGGCTCTAATTAGTCCACGATTGTGTTCAGCCGAATGACCTCTGCCGGCAACACTCAGAATGACGTTCTGAGTTATTGCAACATAGGATGGTTTCACTGCTTTCAAGGCTTCTCAGGAAGAATTCCGGAATCTTGCTGCCGGCAGGCCTCCGGCTGTTCCGGGTGAACATCTCCTTGTAAATCCCCCGTGGTTTCTTGTACACCCGTGAAATTTGGCCAGGTTATGCAGTTTGCATGGCTTCACAATTGTGCCTGCCTAGCTCGGCCACGGTTGCAAACATTCAGGCGTGGGAGCCAGATAGGCTGGTCCCCGTAGGACACTGCCAGCGGACTGGGTATATCTGCTTCCCGTTCTTCTCACCTGAGTGCTACTGATTCCAGCTTTGACGGCTACACTCTACTCAACCGGAGCATTAAGTTGAACCTCAACTCATGGCACTTTGTTTAAGTGTTGAGCACTAGAACTCAGTTATTTGGCACGCCACCACTGTCCATCCAGCACTATGGACGGCACTGCCTACATCTGGCTCTAATTAGTCCATGGTTGTGTTCAGCCGAATGACCTCTGCCGGGAACACTCAGAATGAGGTTCTGAGTTATTGCAACATAGGAGAGTTTCACTGCTTTCAAGGCTTCTCAGGAAGAATTCCAGAATCTTGCTGCCGGCAGGCCTCCGGCTGTTCCGGGTGTACATCTCCTTGTAAATCCCCATTGGTTTCTTGTACACCCGTGAAATTTGGCCAGGTTATGCAGTTTGCATTGCTGCACAATTGCGCAAGCCTAGCTCGGCCGCGGTTGCAAACATTCAGGCGTGGCAGCCAGATAGGCTGGTCCCCGTAGGACTCTGCCAGCGGACTGGGTATATCTGCTTCCCGTTCTTCTCACCTGAGTGCTACTGATACCAGCTTTGACGGCTACACTCGACTCAACCGGAGCAGTAAGTTGAACCTCAACTTATGGCACTTTGTGAAACTGTTGAGAACTAGAGCTCAGTTGTTTGGCACGCCAATACTGTCCATCCAGCACTATGGACGGAACTGCCTACATCTGGCTCTAATTAGTCCACGATTTTGTTCAGCCGAATGACCTCTGCCGGGAACACTCAGAATGAGGTTCTGAGTTATTGCAACATAGGAGCGTTTCACTGCTTTCAAGGCTTCTCAGGAAGAATTCCGGAATCTTGCTGCCGGCAGGCCTCCGGCTGTTCCGGGTGAACATCTCCTTGTAAATCCCCCGTGGTTTCTTGTACACCCGTGAAATTTGGCCAGGTTATGCAGTTTGCATGGCTTCACAATTACGCCTGCCTAGCTAGGCCACGGTTGCAAACATTCAGGCGTGGCAGCCAGATAGGCTGGTCCCCGTAGGACACTGCCAGCGGACTGGGTATATCTGCTTCCCGTTCTTCTCACCTGAGTGCTACTGATTCCAGCTTTGTCGGCTACACTCTACTCAACCGGAGCATTAATTTGAACCTCAACTCATGGCACTTTGTGTAAGTATTGAGCACTAGAACTCAGTTGTTTGGCACGCCACCACTGTCCATCCAGCACTATGGACGGCACTGCCTACATCTGGCTCTAATTAGTCCATGGTTGTGTTCAGCCGAATGACCTCTCCCGGGAACACTCAGAATGAGGTTCTGAGTTATTGCAACATAGGAGCGTTTCACTGCTTTCAAGGCTTCTCAGGAAGAATTCCGGAATCTTGCTGCCGGCAGGCCTCCGGCTGTTCCGGGTGAACATCTCCTTGTAAATCCCCCGTGGTTTCTTGTACACCCGTGAAATTTGGACAGGTTATGCAGTTTGCATTGCTGCACAATTGCGCCTGCCTAGCTCAGCCGCGGTTGCAAATATTCAGGCGTGGCAGCCAGATAGGCTGGTCCCGTAGGACTCTGCCAGCGGACTCTGTATATCTGCTTCCCGTTCTTCTCACCTGAGTGCTACTGATTCCAGCTTTGACGGCTACACTCTACTCAACCGGAGCAGTAAGTTGAACCTCAACTTATGGCACTTTGTGAAACTGTTCAGAACTAGAGCTCAGTTGTTTGGCACGCCACCACTGTCCATCCAGCACTATGGACGGCACTGCCTACATCTGGCTCTAATTAGTCCATGGTTGTGTTCAGCCGAATGACCTCTCCCGGGAACACTCAGAATGAGGTTCTGAGTTATTGCAACATAGGAGCGTTTCACTGCTTTCAAGGCTTCTCAGGAAGAATTCCGGAATCTTGCTGCCGGCAGGCCTCCGGCTGTTCCGGGTGAACATCTCCTTGTAAATCCCAATTGGTTTCTTGTACACCCGTGAAATTTGGCCAGGTTATGCAGTTTGCATTGCTGCACAATTGCGCAAGCCTAGATCGGCCGCGGTTGCAAACATTCAGGCTTGGCAGCCAGATAGGCTGGTCCCCGTAGGACTCTGCCAGCGGACTGGGTATATCTGCTTCCCGTTCTTCTCACCGGAGTGCTACTGATTCCAGCTTTGACGGCTACACTCGACTCAACATGAGCAGTAAGTTGAACCTCAACTTATGGCACTTTGTGAAACTGTTGAAAACTAGAGCTCAGATGTTTAGCACGCCACCACTGTCCATCCAGTACTATGGACGACATTGCCTACATCTGGCTCTAATTAGTCCACGGTTGTGTTCAGCCGAATGACCTCTGCCGGGAACACTCAGAATGATGTTGTGAGTTATTGCAACATAGGAGCGTTTCACTGCTTTCAAGGCTTCTCAGGAAGAATTCGGGAATCTTGCTGCCGGCAGGCCTCGGGCTGTTCCGGGTGAACATCTCCTTGTGAATCCCCTGTCGTTTCTTCTACACCAGTGAAATTTGGCCAGGTTATGCAGTTTGCATTGCTGCAAAATTGCGCCAGCCGAGCTCGGCCGCGGTTGCAAATATTCAAGCGTGGCAGCCAGATAGGCTGGTCCCCGTAGGACTCTGCCAGCGGACTGGGTATATCTGCTTCCCGTTCTTCTCACCTGAGTGCTACTGATTCCAGCTTTGACGGCTACACTCGACTCAACCGGAGCAGTAAGTTGAACCTCAACTTATGGCACTTTGTGAAACTGTTCAGAACTAGAGCTCAGTTGTTTGGCACGCCACCACACTCCATCCAGCACTATGGACGGCACTCCCTACATATGGCTCTAATTAGTCCACGTTTGTGTTCAGCCGAATGACCTCTGCCGGGAACACTCAGAATGAGGTTCTGAGTTATTGCAACATAGGAGCGTTTCACTGCTTTCAAGGCTTCTCAGGAAGAATTCCGGAATCTTGCTGCCAGCAGGCCTCCGGCTGTTCCGGGTGAACATCTCCTTGTAAATCCCCATTTGTTTCTTGTACACCCGTGAAATTTGGCCAGGTTATTCAGTTTGCATTGCTGCACAATTGCGCCAGCCTAGCTCGGCCGCGGTTGCAAACATTCAGGCGTGGCAGCCAGATAGGCTGGCCCCCTTAGGACTCTGCCAGCGGACTGGGTATATCTGCTTCCCGTTCTTCTCACCTGAGTGCTACTGATTCCACCTTTGACGGCTACACTCGACTCAACCGGAGCAGTAAGTTGAACCTCAACTTATGGCACTTTGTGAAACTGTTGACAACTAGAGCTCAGTTGTTTGACACGCCACGACTGTGCATCCAGCACTATGGACGGCACTGCCTACATCTGGCTCTAATTAGTTCACGATTGTGTTCAGCCGAATGACCTCTGCCGGGAAAACTCAGAATGAGGTTCTGAGTTATTGCAACATAGGAGCGTTTCACTGCTTTCAAGGCTTCTCAGGAAGAATTCCGGAATTTTGCTGCCGGCAGGCCTCCGGCTGTTCCGGGTGAACATCTCCTTGTAAATCCCCCGTGGTTTCTTGTACACCCGTGAAATTTCCCAGCTTATACACTTTGCATTGCTGCACAATTGCGCCTGCATAGCTCGGCCGGGGTTGGAAATATTCAGGCGTGGCAGCCAGATAGGCTGGTCCCCGTAGGACATTGCCAGCGGACTGGGTATATCTGCTTCCCGTTCTTCTCAACTGAGTGCTACTGATTCCAGCTTTGAGGGCCACATTCTACTCAACCGGAGCATTAAGTTGAACCTCAACTTATGGCACTTTGTGAAACTGTTGAGAACTATAGCTCAGTTGTTTGGCACGCCACCAATGTCCATCCAACACTATGGACGGCACTGCCTACATCTGGCTCTAATTAGTCCACGGTTGTGTTCATCCGAATGACCTCTGCCAGCAACACTCAGAATGAGGTTCTGAGTTATTGCAACATAGGAGCGTTTCAATGCTTTCAAGGCTTCTCAGGAAGAATTCCGGAATCTTGCTGCGGGCAGGCCTCCGGCTGTTCCGGGTGAACATCTCCTTGCAAATCCACCGTGGTTTCTTGTACACCCGTGAAATTTGGCCAGGTTATGCAGTTTGCATTGCTGCACAATTGCGCCTGCCTAGCTCGGCCGCGGTTGCAAACATTCAGGCGTGGCAGCCAGATAGGCTGGTCCCCGTAGGACACTGCCAGCGGACTGGGTATATCTGCTTCCCGTTCTTCTCACCTGAGTTCTACTGATTCCAGCTTTGACGGCTACACTCTACTCAACCGGAGCATTAAGTTGAACCTCAACTTATGGCACTTTGTGAAAGTGTTGAGAACTAGAGCTCAGTTGTTTGGCAAGCCACCAGTGTCCATCCAGCAATATGGACGGCACTGCCTATATCTGGCTCTAATTAGTCAACGGTTGTGTTCAGCCGAATGACCTCTGCCGGGAACACTCAGAATGAGGTTTTGAGTTATTGCAACATAGGAGCCTTTCACTGCTTTCAAGGCTTCTCAGGAAGAATTCCGGAATCTTGCTGCCGGCGGGCCTCTGGCTCTCCGAGTGAACATCTCCTTGTAAATCCCCCGTGGTTTCTTGTACACCCGTGAAATTTGGACAAGTTATGCAGTTTGAATTGCTGCACAATTGCGCCTACAAAGCTCGGCCGCGGATGCAAACATTCAGGCGTGGCAGCCATATAGGCAGGTCCCCGTAGGACACTGCCAGCGGACTGGGTATATCTGCTTCCCGTTCTTCTCACCTGAGTGCTACTGATTCCAGCTTTGACGGCTACTCTCTACTCAACCGGAGCATTAAGTTGAACCTCAACTCATGGCACTTTGTGTAAGTGTTGAGCACTAGAACTCAGTTGTTTGGCACGCCACCACTGTCCATCCAGCACTATGGACGGCACTGCCTACATCTGGCTCTAATTAGTCCATGGTTGTGTTCAGCCGAATGACCTCTGCCGGGAACACTGAGAATGAGGTTCTTAGTTATTGCAACATAGGAGCGTTTCACTGCTTTCAAGGCTTCTCAGGAAGAATTCCAGAATCTTGCTGCCGGCAGGCCTCCGGCTGTTCCGGGTGTACATCTCCTTGTAAATCCCCATTGGTTTCTTGTACACCCGTGAAATTTGGCCAGGTTATGCAGTTTGCATTGCTGCACAATTGCGCAAGCCTAGCTCGGCCGCGGTTGCAAACATTCAGGCGTGGCAGCCAGATAGGCTGGTTCCCGTAGGACTCTGCCAGCGGACTGGGTATATCTGCTTCCCGTTCTTCTCACCTGAGTGCTACTGATTCCAGCTTTGACGGCTACACTCGACTCAACCGGAGCAGTAAGTTGAACCTCAACTTATGGCACTTTGTGAAACTGTTGAGAACTAGAGCTCAGTTGTTTGGCACGCCACTACTGTCCATCCAGCACTATGGACGGTACTGCCTACATCTGGCTCTAATTAGTTCACGATTGTGTTCAGCCGAATGACCTATGCCGGGAAAACTCAGAATGAGGTTCTAAGTTACTGCAACATAGGAGCGTTTCACTGCTTTCAAGGCTTCTCAGGAAGAATTCCGGAATCTTGCTGCGGGCAGGCCTCCGGCTTTTCCGGGTGAACATCTCCTTGTAAATCCCCCGTGGTTTCTTGTACACCCGTGAAATTTGGACAAGTTATGCAGTTTGCATTGCTGCACAATTCCGCCTGCCTAGCTCAGCCGCGGTTGCAAACATTCAGGCGTGGCAGCCTTATGGACTGGTCCCCGTAGGACACTGCCAGCGGACTGGGTATATCTGCTTCCCGTTCTCCTCACCTTTGTGCTACCGATTCCAGCTTTGACGGCTACACTCTACTCAACCGGAGCATTAAGTTGAACCTCAACTTATGGCACTTTGTGAAACTGTTCAGAACTAGAGCTCAGTTGTTTGGCACGCCACCACTGTCCATCCAGCACTATGGACGGCACTGCCTACATCTAGCTCTAATTAGTCCACGATTGTGTTCAGCCGAATGACCTCAGCCGGGAACACCCAGAATGAGGTTCTGAGTTATTGCAACGTAGGAGCGTTTCACTGCTTTCAAGGCTTCTCAGGAAGAATTCCGGAATCTTGCTGCCGGCAGGCCTCGGGCTGTTCCGATTGAACATCTCCTTGTAAATCCCCTGTGGTTTCTTGTACACCCGTGAAATTTGGCCAGGTTATGCAGTTTGCATTGCTGCACAATTGGGCCAGCCTAGCTCGGCTCCGGTTGCAAATATTCAGGCGTGGCAGCCAGATAGGCTGGTCCCCATAGAACTCTGCAGCGGACTGGGTATATCTGCTTCCCATTCTTCTCACCGGAGTGCTACTGATTCCAGCTTTGACAGCTACACTCGACTCAACATGAGCAGTAAGTTGAACCTCAACTTATGGCACTTTGTGAAACTGTTGAAAACTAGAGCTCAGATGTTTGGCACGCCACCACTGTCCATCCAGTACTATGGACGACATTGCCTACATCTGGCTCTAATTAGTCCACGGTTGTGTTCAGCCGAATGACCTCTGCCGGGTACACTCAGAATGATGTTCTGAGTTATTGCAACATAGGAGCGTTTCACTGCTTTCAAGGCTTCTCAGGAAGAATTCGGGAATCTTGCTGCTGGCAGGCCTCGGGCTGTTCCGGGTGAACATCTCCTTGTAAATCCCCTGTCGTTTCTTCTACACCAGTGAAATTTGGCCAGGTTATGCAGTTTGCATTGCTGCACAATTGCGCCAGCCGAGCTCGGCCGCGGTTGCAAATATTCAGGCGTGGCAGCCAGATAGGCTGGTCCCCGTAGGACTCTGCCAGCGGACTGGGTATATCTGCTTCCCGTTCTTCTCACCTGAGTGCTACTGATTCCAGCTTTGACGGCTACACTCGACTCAACCGGAGCAGTAAGTTGAACGTCAACTTATGGCACTTTGTGAAACTGTTGAGAACTAGAGCTCAGTTGTTTGGCACGCCACCACTCTCCATCCAGCACTATGGACGGCACTCCCTACATATGGCTCTAATTAGTCCACGTTTGTGTTCAGCCGAATGACCTCTGCCGGGAACACTCAGAATGAGGTTCTGAGTTATTGCAACATAGGATCGTTTCATTGCTTTCAAGGCTTCTCAGGAAGAATTCCGGAATCTTGCTGCCAGCAGGCCTCCGGCTGTTCCGGGTGAACATCTCCTTGTAAATCCCCATTTGTTTCTTTTACACCCGTGAAATTTGGCCAGGTTATTCAGTTTGCATTGCTGCACAATTGCGCCAGCCTAGCTCGGCCGCGGTTGCAAACATTCAGGCGTGGCAGCCAGATAGGCTGGCCCCCTTAGGACTCTGCCAGCGGACTGGGTATATCTGCTTCCCGTTCTTCTCACCTGAGTGCTACTGATTCCACCTTTGACGGCTACACTCGACTTAACCGGAGCATTAAGTTGAACCTCAACTTATGGCACTTTGTGAAACTGTTGACAACTAGAGCTCAGTTGTTTGGCACGCCACCACTGTGCAACCAGCACTATGGACGGCACTGGCTACATCTGGCTCTAATTAGTTCACGATTGTGTTCAGCCGAATGACCTCTGCCGGGAAAACTCAGAATGAGGTTCTGAGTTATTGCAACATAGGAGCGTTTCACTGCTTTCAAGGCTTCTCAGGAAGAATTCCGGAATTTTGCTGCCGGCAGGCCTCCGGCTGTTCCGGGTGAACATCTCCTTGCAAATCCCCCGTGGTTTCTTGTACACCCGTGAAATTTGGACAGGTTATGCAGTTTGCATTGCTGCACAATTGCGCCTGCCTAGCTCGGCCGCGGTTGCAAACATTCAGGCGTGGCAGCCAGATAGGCTGGTCCCCGTAGGACACTGCCAGCGGACTGGGTATATCTGTTTCCCGTTCTTCTCACCTGAGTTCTACTGATTCCAGCTTTGACGGCTACACTCTACTCAACCGGATCATTAAGTTGAACCTCAACATACGGCACTTTGTGAAAGTGTTGAGAACTAGAGCTCAGTTGTTTGGCACCCCACCACTCTCCATCCAGCACTATGGACGGCACTGCCTACATTTGGCTCTAATTAGTCCACGGTTGTGTTCAGCCAAATGACCTCTCCCGGGAACACTGAGAATGAGGTTCTGAGTTATTGCAACATAGGAGCGTTTCACTGCTTTCAAGGCTTCTCAGGAAGAATTCCGGAATCTTCCTGCCGGCAGGCCTCCGGCTGTTCCGGGTGAACATCTCCTTGTAAATCCCCCGTGGTTTCATGTACACCCGTGAAATTTGGCCAGGTTATGCAGTTTGCATTGCTGCACAATTGCGCCTGCCTAGCTCGGCCGCGGTTGCAAACATTCAGGCGTGGCAGCCAGATAGGCTGGTCCCCGTAGGACTCTGCCAGGGGACTGGGTATATCTGCTTTCCGTTCTTCTCACCTGAGTGCTACTGATTCCAGCTTTGACGGATACACTCTACTCAACCGGAGCAGTAAGTTGAACCTCAACTTAGGGCACTTTGTGAAAGTGTTGAGAACTAATGCTCAGTTGTTTGGCACGCCACCAGTGTCCATCCAGCAATATGGACGGCACTGCCTATATCTGGCTCTAATTAGTCAACGGTTGTGTTCAGCCGAATGACCTCTGCCGGGAACACTCAGAATGAGGTTTTGAGTTATTGCAACATAGGAGCGTTTCACTGCTTTCAAGGCTTCTCAGGAAGAATTCCGGAATCTTGCTGCCGGCGGGCCTCTGGCTCTCCGAGTGAACATCTCCTTGTAAATCCCCCGTGGTTTCTTGTACACCCGTGAAATTTGGACAAGTTATGCAGTTTGAATTGCTGCACAATTGCGCCTACATAGCTCGGCCGCGGATGCAAACATTCAGGCGTGGCAGCCATATAGGCTGGTCCCCGTAGGACTCTGCCAGCGGACTGGGTATATCTGCTTCCCGTTCTTCTCACCTGAGTGCTACTGATTCCAGATTTGACAGCTACACTCTACTCAAACGGAGCAGTAAGATGAACCTCAACTTATGGCACTTTGTGAAAATGATGAGAACTAGAGCTCACTTGTTTGGCACGCCACCACTGTCCATCCAGCACTATGGCCGGCACTGCCTACATCTGGCTCTAATTAGTCCACGATTGTGTTCAGCCGAATGACCTCTGCCGGCAACACTCAGAATGAGGTTCTGAGTTATTGCAACATAGGATGGTTTCACTGCTTTCAAGGCTTCTCAGGAAGAATTCCGGAATCTTGCTGCCGGCAGGCCTCCGGCTGTTCCGGGTGAACATCTCCTTGTAAATCCCCCGTGGTTTCTTGTACACCCGTGAAATTTGGCCAGGTTATGCAGTTTGCATGGCTTCACAATTGCGCCTGCCTAGCTCGGCCACGGTTGCAAACATTCAGGCGTGGCAGCCAGATAGGCTGGTCCCCGTAGGACACTGCCAGCGGACTGGGTATATCTGCTTCCCGTTCTTCTCACCTGAGTGCTACTGATTCCAGCTTTGACGGCTACACTCTACTCAACCGGAGCATTAAGTTGAACCTCAACTCATGGCACTTTGTGTAAGTTTTGAGCACTAGAACTCAGTTGTTTGGCACGCCACCACTGTCCATCCAGCACTATGGACGGCACTGCCTACATCTGGCTCTAATTAGTCCATGGTTGTGTTCAGCAGAATGACCTCTGCCGGGAACACTCAGAATGAGGTTCTGAGTTATTGCAACTTAGGAGCGTTTCACTGCTTTCAAGGCTTCTCAGGAAGAATTCCGGAATCTTGCTGCCGGCAGGCCTCCGGCTGTTCCGGGTGTACATCTCCTTGTAAATCCAAATTGGTTTCTTGTACACCCGTGAAATTTGGCCAGGTTATGCAGTTTGCATGGCTGCACAATTGCGCAAGCCTAGCTCGGCCGCGGTTGCAAACATTCAGGCGTGGCAGCCAGATAGGCTGGTCCCCGTAGGACTCTGCCAGCGGACTGGGTATATCTGCTTCCCGTTCTTCTCACCTGAGTGCTACTGATTCCAGCTTTGACGGCTACACTCGACTCAACCGGAGCAGTAAGTTGAACCTCAACTTATGGCACTTTGTGAAACTGTTGAGAACTAGAGCTCAGTTGTTTGGCACGCCACTACTGTCCATCCAGCACTATGGACGGTACTGCCTACATCTGGCTCTAATTAGTTCACGATTGTGTTCAGCCGAATGACCTGTGCCGGGAAAACTCAGAATGAGGTTCTAAGTTACTGCAACATAGGAGCGTTTCACTGCTTTCAAGGCTTCTCAGGAAGAATTCCGGAATCTTGCTGCCGGCAGGCCTCCGGCTTTTCCGGGTGAACATCTCCTTGTAAATCCCCCGTGGTTTCTTGTACTCCCGTGAAATTTGGACAAGTTATGCAGTTTGCATTGCTGCACAATTCCGCCTGCCTAGCTCAGCCGCGGTTGCAAACATTCAGGCGTGGCAGCCTTATGGACTGGTCCCCGTAGGACACTGCCAGCGGACTGGGTATATCTGCTTCCCGTTCTCCTCACCTTTGTGCTACTGATTCCAGCTTTGACGGCTACACTCTACTCAACGGGAGCATTAAGTTGAACCTCAACTTATGGCACTTTGTGAAACTGTTCAGAACTAGAGCTCAGTTGTTTGGCACGCCACCACTCTCCATCCAGCACTATGGACGTCACTCCCTACATATGGCTCTAATTAGTCCACGGTTGTGTTCAGCCGAATGACCTCTGCCGGGAACACTGAGAATGAGGTTCTGAGTTATTGCAACATAGGAGCGTTTCACTGCTTTCAAGGCTTCTCAGGAAGAATTCCGGAATCTTCCTACCGGCAGGCCTCCCGCTGTTCCAGGTGAACATCTCCTTGTAAATCCCCCGTGGTTTCTTGTACACCCGTGAAATTTGGCCAGGTTATGCAGTTTGCATTGCTGCACAATTGCGCCTGGCTAGCTAGGCCGCGGTTGCAAACATTCAGGCGTGGCAGCCAGATAGGCTGGTCCCCGTAGGACACTGCCAGCGGACTGGGTATATCTGCTTCCCGTTCTTCTCACCTGAGTGCTACTGATTCCAGCTTTGACGGCTACACTCTACTCAACCGGAGCATTAAGTTGAACCTCAACTTATGGCACTTTGTGAAACTGTTGACAACTAGAGCTCAGTTGTTTGGCACGCCACCACTGTCCATCCAGCACTATGGACGGCACTGCCTACATCTGGCTCTAATTAGTCCACGATTGTGTTCAGCCGAATGACCTCTGCCGGGAACACTGAGAATGAGGTTCTGAGTTATTGCAACATAGGACCGTTTCACTGCTTTCAAGGCTTCTCAGGAAGAATTCCGGAATCTTGCTGCCGGCAGGCATCCGGCTGTTCCGGGTGAATATCTCCTTGTGAATCCCCATTGGTTTCTTGTACACCCGTGAAATTTGGACAGGTTATGCAGTTTGCATTGCTGCACAATTGCGCCTGCCTAGCTCGGCCGCGTTTGAAATTTCAGGCGTGGCAGCCAGATAGGCTGGTCCCCGTAGTACTCTGCCAGCGGACTGGGTATATCTGCTTCCCGTTCTTCTCACCTGAGTGCTACTGATTCCAGCTTTGTCGGCTACACTCTACTCAACCGGAGCAGTAAGTTGAACTTCAACTTATGGCACTTTGTGAAACTGCTGAGAACTAGAGCTCAGTTGTTTGGCACGCCACCACTATCCATCCAGCACTATGGACGGCACTCCCTACATCTGGCTCTAATTAGTCCACGGTTGTGTTCAGCCGAATGACCTCTGCCGGGAAAACTCAGAATGAGGATCTGAGTTATTGCAACATAGGAGCGTTTCACTGCTTTCAAGGCTTCTCAGGAAGAATTCCGGAATCTTGCTGCCGGCAGGCCTCCGGCTGTTCCGGGTGAACATCTCCTTGTAAATCCCCATTTGTTTCTTGTACACCCGTGAAATTTGGCCAGGTTATGCAGTTTGCATTGCTGCACAATTGCGCCAGCCTAGCTCGGCCATGGTTGCAAACATTCAGGCGTGGCAGCCAGATAGGCTGGCCCCCGTAGGACTCTGCCAGCGGACTGGGTATATCTGCTTCCCGTTCTTCTCACCTGAGTGCTACTGATTCCACCTTTGACGGCTACACTCGACTCAACCGGAGCAGTAAGTTGAACCTCAACTTATGGCACTTTGTGAAACTGTTGACAACTAGAGCTCAGTTGTTTGGAACGCCACCACTGTGCATCCAGCACTATGGACGGCACTGCCTACATCTGGCTCTAATTAGTTCACGATTGTGTTCAGCCGAATGACCTCTGCCGGGAAAACTCAGAATGAGGTTCTGAGTTATTGCAACATAGGAGCGTTTCACTGCTTTCAAGGCTTCTCAGGAAGAATTCCGGAATCTTGCTGCCGGCAGGCCTCCGTCTGTTCCGGGTGAACATCTCCTTGTAAATCCCCCGTGGTTTCTTGTACACCCGTGAAATTTGGACAGGTTATGCAGTTTGCATTGCTGCACAATTGCGCCTGCCTAGCACGGACGCGGTTGCAAACATTCAGGCGTGGCAGCCAGATAGGCTGGTCCCCATAGGACTCTGCCAGCGGACTGTGTATATCTGCTTCCGGTTCTTCTCACCTGAGTGCTACTGATTCCAGCTTTGACGGCTACACTCTACTCCACCGGAGCAGTAAGTTGAACCTCAACTTATGGCACTTTGTGAAACTGTTGAGAACTAGAGCTCAGTTGTTTGGCACGCCACCACTGTCCATCCAGCAGTATGGACGGCACTCCCTACATCTGGCTCTAATTAGTCCACGGTTGTGTTCAGCAGAATGACCTCTGCCGGGAACACTCAGAATGAGGTTCTGAGTTATTGCAACATAGGAGCGTTTCACTGCTTTCAAAGCTTCTCAGGAAGAATTCCGGAATCTTGCTGCCGGTGGGCCTCTGGCTCTCCGAGTGAACATCTCCTTGTAAATTCCCCGTGGTTTCTTGTACACCCGTGAAATTTGGACAGGTTATGCAGTTTGCATTGCTGCACAATTGCGCCTGCCTAGCTCGGCTACGGTTGCAAACATTCAGGCGTGGCAGCCAGATAGGCTGGTCCCCGTAGGACACTGCCAGCGGATTGGGTATATCTGCTTCCTGTTCTTCTCACCTGAGTGCTACTGATTCCAGCTTTGACGGCTACACTCTACGCAACCGGAGCATTAAGTTGAACCTCAACTTACGGGACTTTGTGAAAGTGTTGAGAACTAGAGCTCAGTATTTTACCACGCCACCACTCTCCATCCAGCACTATGGACGGAACTGCCTACATCTGGCTCTAATTAGTCCAAGATTGTGTTCAGCCGAATGACCTCTGCCGGGAACACTCAGAATGACGTTCTGAGTTATTGCAACATAGGAGCGTTTCACTGCTTTCAAGGCTTCTCAGGAAGAATTCCGGAATCTTGCTGCCGGCAGGCCTCCGGCTGTTCCGGGTGAACATCTCCTTGTAAATCCCCCGTGGTTTCTTGTACACCCGTGAAATTTGGCCAGGTTATGCAGTTTGCATGGCTTCACAATTGCGCCTGCCTAGCTCGGCCACGGTTGCAAACATTCAGGCGTGGCAGCCAGATAGGCTAGTCCCCGTAGGACACTGCCAGCGGACTGGGTATATCTGCTTCCCGTTCTTCTCACCTGAGTGCTACTGATTCCAGCTTTGACGGCTATACTCTACTCAACCGGAGCATTAAGTTGAACCTCAACTCATGGCACTTTGTGTAAGTGTTGAGCACTAGAACTCAGTTGTTTGGCACGCCACCACTGTCCATCCAGCACTATGGACGGCACTGCCTCCATCTGGCTCTAATTAGTCCATGGTTGTGTTCAGCCGAATGACCTCTGCCGGGAACACTCAGAATGAGGTTCTGAGTTATTGCAACATAGGAGCGTTTCACTTCTTTCAAGGCTTCTCAGGAAGAATTCCGGAATCTTGCTGCCGGCAGGCCTCCGTCTGTTCCGGGTGAACATCTCCTTGTAAATCCCCCGTGGTTTCTTGTACACCCGTGAAATTTGGACAGGTTATGCAGTTTGCATTGCTGCACAATTGCGCCTGCCTAGCTCGGCCGCGATTGCAAATATTCTGGCGTGGCAGCCAGATAGGCTGGTCCCCGTAGGACTCTGCCAGCGGACTGTGTATATCTGCTTCCCGTTCTTCTCACCTGAGTGCTACTGATTCCAGCTTTGACGGCTACACTCTACTCCACCGGAGCAGTAAGTTGAACCTCAACTTATGGCACTTTGTAAAACTGTTGAGAACTAGAGCTCAGTTGTTTGGCACGCCACCACTCTCCATCCAGCACTATGGACGGCACTCCCTACATCTGGCTCTAATTAGTCCACGGTTGTGTTCAGCCGAATGACCTCTGCCGGGAACACTCAGAATGAGGTTCTGAGTTATTGCAACATAGGAGCGTTTCACTGCTTTCAAGGCTTCTCAGGAAGAATTCCGGAATCTTGCTGCCGGCAGTCCTCCGGCTGTTCCGGGTGAACATCTCCTTGTAAATCCCCATTGGTTTCTTGTACACCCGTGAAATTTGGCCAGGTTATGCATTTTGCATTGCTGCACAATTGCGCAAGCCTAGCTCGGCCGCGGTTGCAAACATTCAGGCGTGGCAGCCAGATAGGCTGGTCCCCATAGGACTCTGCCAGCGGACTGGGTATATGTGCTTCCCGTTCTTCTCACCTGAGTGCTACTGATTCCAGCTTTGACGGCTACACTCGACTCAACCGGAGCAGTAAGTTGAACCTCAACTTATGGCACTTTGTGAAACTGTTGAGAACTAGAGCTCAGTTGTTTGGCATGCCACCACTGTCCATCCAGCACTATGGACGGTACTGCCTACATCTGGCTCTAATTAGTTCACGATTGTGTTCAGCCGAATGACCTCTGCCGGGAAAACTCAGAATGAGGTTCTAAGTTACTGCAACATAGGAGCGTTTCACTGCTATCAAGGCTTCTCAGGAAGAATTCCGGAATCTTGCTGCGGGCAGGCCTCCGGCTGTTCCGGGTGAACATCTCCTTGTAAATCCCCCGTGGTTTCTTGTCCACCCGTGAAATTTGGCCAAGTTATGCAGTTTGCATTGCTGCACAATTCCGCCTGCCTAGCTCAGCCGCGGTTGCAAACATTCAGGCGTGGCAGCCTGATGGACTGGTCCCCGTAGGACACTGCCAGCGGACTGGGTATATCTGCTTCCCGTTCTCCTCACCTTTGTGCTACTGATTCCAGCTTTGATGGCTACACTCTACTCAACGGGAGCATTAAGTTGAACCTCAACTTATGGCACTTTGTGAAACTGTTCAGAACTAGAGCTCAGTTGTTTGGCACGCCACCACTCTCCATCCAGCACTATGGACGTCACTCCCTACATATGGCTCTAATTAGTCCACGGTTGTGTTCAGCCGAATGACCTCTGCCGGCAACACTCAGAATGAGGTTCTGAGTTATTGCAACATAGGAGCGTTTCACTGCTTTCAAGGCTTCTCAGGAAGAATTCCGGAATCTTCCTGCCGGCAGGCCTCCGGCTGTTCCAGGTGAACATCTCCTTGTAAATCCCCCGTGGTTTCTTGTACACCCGTGAAATTTGGCCAGGTTATGCAGTTTGCATTGCTGCACAATTGCGCCTGCCTAGCTAGGCCGCGGTTGCAAACATTCAGGCGTGGCAGCCAGATAGGCTGGTCCCCGTAGGACACTGCCAGCGGACTGGGTATATCTGCTTCCCGTTCTTCTCACCTGAGTGCTACTGATTCCAGCTTTGACGGCTACACTCTACTCAACCGGACCATTAAGTTGAACCTCAACTTATGGCACTTTGTGAAACTGTTGAGAACTAGAGCTCAGTTGTTTGGCACGCCACCACTGTCCATCCAGCACTATGGACGGCACTGCCTACATCTGGCTCTAATTAGTCCACGATTGTGTTCAGCCGAATGACCTCTGCCGGGAACACTGAGAATGAGGTTCTGAGTTATTGCAACATAGGAGCGTTTCACTGCTTTCAAGGCTTCTCAGGAAGAATTCCGGAATCTTGCTGCCGGCAGGCCTCCGGCTTTTCTGGGTGAATATCTTCTTGTAAATCCGCATTGGTTTCTTGTACACCCGTGAAATTTGGACAGGTTATGCAGTTTGCATTGCTGCACAATTGCGCCTGCCTAGCTCGGCCGCGTTTGAAATTTCAGGCGTGGCAGCCAGATAGGCTGGTCCCCGTAGTACTCTGCCAGCGGACTGGGTATATCTGCTTCCCGTTCTTCTCACCTGAGTGCTACTGATTCCAGCTTTGACGGCTACACTCGACTCAACCGGAGCAGTAAGTTGAACCTCAACGTATGGCACTTTGTGAAACTGTTGAGAACTAGAGCTTAGATATTTGGCACGCCACCACTTTCCATCCAGTACTATGGACGACATTGCCTACATCTGGCTCTAATTAGTCCACGGTTGTGTTCAGCCGAATAACCTGTGCCGGGAACACTCAGAATGAGATTCTGAGTTATTGCAACATAGGAGCGTTTCACTGCTTTCAAGGCTTCTCAGGAGGATTTCCGGAATCTTGCTGCCCGCAGGCCTCCGGCTGTTCCGGGTGAACATCTCCTTGTAAATCCCCCGTGGTTTCGTGTACACCCGTGAAATTTGGCCAGGTTATGCAGTTTGCATTGCTGCACAATTGCGCCTGCCTAGCTCGGCCGCGGTTGCAAACATTCAGGCGTGGCAGCCAGATAGGCTGGTCCCCGTAGGACACTGCCAGCGGACTGGGTATATCTGCTTCCCGTTCTCCTCACCTGAGTGCTACTGATTCAAGCTTTGACGGCTACACTCTACTCAACCGGAGCATTAAGTTGAACCTCAACTTATGGCACTTTGTGAAACTCTTCAGAACTAGAGCTCAGTTTTTTGGCACGCCACCACTCTCCATCCAGCACTATGGACGGCACTCCCTACATATGGCTCTAATTAGTCCACGGTTGTGTTCAGCCGAATGACCTCTGCCGGGAACACTGAGAATGAGGTTCTGAGTTATTGCAACATAGGAGCGTTTCATTGCTTTCAAGGCTTCTCAGGAAGAATTCCGGAATCTTGCTCCCAGCAGGCCTCCGGCTGTTCCGGGTGAACATCTGCTTGTAAATCCCCCGTGGTTTCTTGTACACCCGTGAAATTTGGCCAGGTTATGCAGTTTGCATTGCTGCACAATTGCGCCTCCCTAGCTAGGCCGCGGTTGCAAACATTCAGGCATGGCAGCCAGATAGGCTGGTCCCCGTAGGACACTGCCAGCGGACTGGGTATATCTGCTTCCCGTTCTTCTCACCTGAGTGCTACTGATTCCAGCTTTGACGGCTACACTCTACTCAACCGGAGCATTAAGCTGAACCTCAACTTATGGCACTTTGTGAAACTGTTGAGAACTAGAGCTCAGTTGTTTGGCACGCCACCACTGTCCATCCAGCACTATGGACGGCACTGCCTACATCTGGCTCTAATTAGTCCACGATTGTGTTCAGCCGAATGACCTCTGCCGGGAACACTGAGAATGAGGTTCTGAGTTATTGCAACTTAGGAGCGTTTCACTGCTTTCAAGGCTTCTCAGGAAGAATTCCGGAATCTTGCTGCCGGCAGGCCTCCGGCTGTTCCGGGTGTACATCTCCTTGTAAATCCAAATTGGTTTCTTGTACACCCGTGAAATTTGGCCAGGTTATGCAGTTTGCATGGCTGCACAATTGCGCAAGCCTAGCTCGGCCGCGGTTGCAAACATTCAGGCGTGGCAGCCAGATAGGCTGGTCCCCGTAGGACTCTGCCAGCGGACTGGGTATATCTGCTTCCCGTTCTTCTCACCTGAGTGCTACTGATTCCAGCTTTGACGGCTACACTTGACTCAACCGGAGCAGTAAGTTGAACCTCAACTTATGGCACTTTGTGAAACTGTTGAGAACTAGAGCTCAGTTGTTTGGCACGCCACTACTGTCCATCCAGCACTATGGACGGTACTGCCTACATCTGGCTCTAATTAGTTCACGATTGTGTTCAGCCGAATGACCTGTGCCGGGAAAACTCAGAATGAGGTTCTAAGTTACTGCAACATAGGAGCGTTTCACTGCTTTCAAGGCTTCTCAGGAAGAATTCCGGAATCTTGCTGCGGGCAGGCCTCCAGCTTTTCCGGGTGAACATCTCCTTGTAAATCCCCCGTGGTTTCTTGTACTTCCGTGAAATTTGGACAAGTTATGCAGTTTGCATTGCTGCACAATTCCGCCTGCCTAGCTCAGCCGCGGTTGCAAACATTCAGGCGTGGCAGCCTTATGGACTGGTCCCCGTAGGACACTGCCAGCGGACTGGGTATATCTGCTTCCCGTTCTCCTCACCTTTGTGCTACTGATTCCAGCTTTGACGGCTACACTCTACTCAACGGGAGCATTAAGTTGAACCTCAACTTATGGCACTTTGTGAAACTGTTCAGAACTAGAGCTCAGTTGTTTGGCACGCCACAACTCTCCATCCAGCACTATGGACGTCACTCCCTACATATGGCTCTAATTAGTCCACGGTTGTGTTCAGCCGAATGACCTCTGCCGGGAACACTGAGAATGAGGTTCTGAGTTATTGCAACATAGGAGCGTTTCACTGCTTTCAAGGCTTCTCAGGAAGAATTCCGGAATCTTCCTGCCGGCAGGCCTCCCGCTGTTCCAGGTGAACATCTCCTTGTAAATCCCCCGTGGTTTCTTGTACACCCGTGAAATTTGGCCAGGTTATGCAGTTTGCATTGCTGCACAATTGCGCCTTGCTAGCTAGGCCGCGGTTGCAAACATTCAGGCGTGGCAGCCAGATAGGCTGGTCCCCGTAGGACACTGCCAGCGGACTGGGTATATCTGCTTCCCGTTCTTCTCACCTGAGTGCTACTGATTCCAGCTTTGACGGCTACACTCTACTCAACCGGAGCATTAAGTTGAACCTCAACTTATGGCACTTTGTGAAACTGTTGACAACTAGAGCTCAGTTGTTTGGCACGCCACCACTGTCCATCCAGCACTATGGACGGCACTGCCTACATCTGGCTCTAATTAGTCCACGATTGTGTTCAGCCGAATGACCTCTGCCGGGAACACTGAGAATGAGGTTCTGAGTTATTGCAACATAGGACCGTTTCACTGCTTTCAAGGCTTCTCAGGAAGAATTCCGGAATCTTGCTGCCGGCAGGCATCCGGCTGTTCCGGGTGAATATCTCCTTGTGAATCCCCATTGGTTTCTTGTACACCCGTGAAATTTGGACAGGTATGCAGTTTGCATTGCTGCACAATTGCGCCTGCCTAGCTCGGCCGCGTTTGAAATTTCAGGCGTGGCAGCCAGATAGGCTGGTCCCCGTAGTACTCTGCCAGCGGACTGGGTATATCTGCTTCCCGTTCTTCTCACCTGAGTGCTACTGATTCCAGCTTTGTCGGCTACACTCTACTCAACCGGAGCAGTAAGTTGAACTTCAACTTATGGCACTTTGTGAAACTGCTGAGAACTAGAGCTCAGTTGTTTGGCACGCCACCACTATCCATCCAGCACTATGGACGGCACTCCCTACATCTGGCTCTAATTAGTCCACGGTTGGGTTCAGCCGAATGACCTCTGCCGGGAAAACTCAGAATGAGGATCTGAGTTATTGCAACATAGGAGCGTTTCACTGCTTTCAAGGCTTCTCAGGAAGAATTCCGGAATCTTGCTGCCGGCAGGCCTCCGGCTGTTCCGGGTGAACATCTCCTTGTAAATCCCCATTTGTTTCTTGTACACCCGTGAAATTTGGCCAGGTTATGCAGTTTGCATTGCTGCACAATTGCGCCAGCCTAGCTCGGCCATGGTTGCAAACATTCAGGCGTGGCAGCCAGATAGGCTGGCCCCCGTAGGACTCTGCCAGCGGACTGGGTATATCTGCTTCCCGTTCTTCTCACCTGAGTGCTACTGATTCCACCTTTGACGGCTACACTCGACTCAACCGGAGCAGTAAGTTGAACCTCAACTTATGGCACTTTGTGAAACTGTTGACAACTAGAGCTCAGTTGTTTGGCACGCCACCACTGTGCATCCAGCACTATGGACGGCACTGCCTACATCTGGCTCTAATTAGTTCACGATTGTGTTCAGCCGAATGACCTCTGCCGGGAACACTCAGAATGACGTTCTGAGTTATTGCAACATAGGAGCGTTTCACTGCTTTCAAGGCTTCTCAGGAAGAATTCCGGAATCTTGCTGCCGGCAGGCCTCCGGCTGTTCCGGGTGAACATCTCCTTGTAAATCCCCCGTGGTTTCTTGTACACCCGTGAAATTTGGACAGGTTATGCAGTTTGCATTGCTGCACAATTGCGCCTGCCTAGCACGGCCGCGGTTGCAAACATTCAGGCGTGGCAGCCAGATAGGCTGGTCCCCATAGGACTCTGCCAGCGGACTGTGTATATCTGCTTCCGGTTCTTCTCACCTGAGTGCTACTGATTCCAGCTTTGACGGCTACACTCTACTCCACCGGAGCAGTAAGTTGAACCTCAACTTATGGCACTTTGTGAAACTGTTGAGAACTAGAGCTCAGTTGTTTGGCACGCCACCACTGTCCATCCAGCAGTATGGACGGCACTCCCTACATCTGGCTCTAATTAGTCCACGGTTGTGTTCAGCCGAATGACCTCTGCCGGCAACACTCAGAATGAGGTTCTGAGTTATTGCAACATAGGAGCGTTTCACTGCTTTCAAAGCTTCTCAGGAAGAATTCCGGAATCTTGCTGCCGGTGGGCCTCTGGCTCTCCGAGTGAACATCTCCTTGTAAATTCCCCGTGGTTTCTTGTACACCCGTGAAATTTGGACAGGTTATGCAGTTTGCATTGCTGCACAATTGCGCCTGCCTAGCTCGGCTGCGGTTGCAAACATTCAGGCGTGGCAGCCAGATAGGCTGGTCCCCGTAGGACACTGCCAGCGGATTGGGTATATCTGCTTCCTGTTCTTCTCACCTGAGTGCTACTGATTCCAGCTTTGACTGCTACACTCTACTCAACCGGAGCATTAAGTTGAACCTCAACTTACGGGACTTTGTGAAAGTGTTGAGAACTAGAGCTCAGTATTTTACCACGCCACCACTCTCCATCCAGCACTATGGACGGAACTGCCTACATCTGGCTCTAATTAGTCCAAGATTGTGTTCAGCCGAATGACCTCTGCCGGGAACACTCAGAATGACGTTCTGAGTTATTGCAACATAGGAGCGTTTCACTGCTTTCAAGGCTTCTCAGGAAGAATTCCGGAATCTTGCTGCCGGCAGGCCTCCGGCTGTTCCGGGTGAACATCTCCTTGTAAATCCCCCGTATTTTCTTGTACACCCGTGAAATTTGGCCAGGTTATGCAGTTTGCATGGCTTCACAATTGCGCCTGCCTAGCTCGGCCACGGTTGCAAACATTCAGGCGTGGCAGCCAGATAGGCTAGTCCCCGTAGGACACTGCCAGCGGACTGGGTATATCTGCTTCCCGTTCTTCTCACCTGAGTGCTACTGATTCCAGCTTTGACGGCTATACTCTACTCAACCGGAGCATTAAGTTGAACCTCAACTCATGGCACTTTGTGTAAGTGTTGAGCACTAGAACTCAGTTGTTTGGCACGCCACCACTGTCCATCCAGCACTATGGACGGCACTGCCTCCATCTGGCTCTAATTAGTCCATGGTTGTGTTCAGCCGAATGACCTCTGCCGGGAACACTCAGAATGAGGTTCTGAGTTATTGCAACATAGGAGCGTTTCACTGCTTTCAAGGCTTCTCAGGAAGAATTCCGGAATCTTGCTGCCGGCAGGCCTCCGGCTGTTCCGGGTGAACATCTCCTTGTAAATCCCCCGTGGTTTCTTGTACACCCGTGAAATTTGGACAGGTTATGCAGTTTGCATTGCTGCACAATTGCGCCTGCCTAGCTCGGCCGCGATTGCAAATATTCTGGCGTGGCAGCCAGATAGGCTGGTCCCCGTAGGACTCTGCCAGCGGACTGTGTATATCTGCTTCCCGTTCTTCTCACCTGAGTGCTACTGATTCCAGCTTTGACGGCTACACTCTACTCCACCGGAGAAGTAACTTGAACCTCAACTTATGGCACTTTGTAAAACTGTTGAGAACTAGAGCTCAGTTGTTTGGCACGCCACCACACTCCATCCAGCACTATGGACGGCACTCCCTACATCTGGCTCTAATTAGTCCACGGTTGTGTTCAGCCGAATGACCTCTGCCGGGAACACTCAGAATGAGGTTCTGAGTTATTGCAACATAGGAGCGTTTCACTGCTTTCAAGGCTTCTCAGGAAGAATTCCGGAATCTTCCTGCCGGCAGGCCTCCGGCTGTTCCAGGTGAACATCTCCTTGTAAATCCCCCGTGGTTTCTTGTACACCCGTGAAATTTGGCCAGGTTATGCAGTTTGCATTGCTGCACAATTGCGCCTGCCTAGCTAGGCCGCGGTTGCAAACATTCAGGCGTGGCAGCCAGATAGGCTGGTCCCCGTAGGACACTGCCAGCGGACTGGGTATATCTGCTTCCCGTTCTTCTCACCTGAGTGCTACTGATTCCAGCTTTGACGGCTACACTCTACTCAACCGGACCATTAAGTTGAACCTCTACTTAGGTCACTTTGTGAAAGTGTTGAGAACTAGAGCTCAGTTGTTTGGCACGCCACCACTGTCCATCCAGCACTATGGACGGCACTGCCTACATCTGGCTCTAATTAGTCCACGATTGTGTTCAGCCGAATGACCTCTGCCGGGAACACTGAGAATGAGGTTCTGAGTTATTGCAACATAGGAGCGTTTCACTGCTTTCAAGGCTTCTCAGGAAGAATTCCGGAATCTTGCTGCCGGCAGGCCTCCGGCTTTTCTGGGTGAATATCTTCTTGTAAATCCGCATTGGTTTCTTGTACACCCGTGAAATTTGGACAGGTTATGCAGTTTGCATTGCTGCACAATTGCGCCTGCCTAGCTCGGCCGCGTTTGAAATTTCAGGCGTGGCAGCCAGATAGGCTGGTCCCCGTAGTACTCTGCCAGGGGACTGGGTATATCTGCTTCCCGTTCTTCTCACCTGAGTGCTACTGATTCCAGCTTTGACGGCTACACTCGACTCAACCGGAGCAGTAAGTTGAACCTCAACGTATGGCACTTTGTGAAACTGTTGAGAACTAGAGCTTAGATATTTGGCACGCCACCACTTTCCATCCAGTACTATGGACGACATTGCCTACATCTGGCTCTAATTAGTCCACGGTTGTGTTCAGCCGAATAACCTGTGCCGGGAACACTCAGAATGAGATTCTGAGTTATTGCAACATAGGAGCGTTTCACTGCTTTCAAGGCTTCTCAGGAGGATTTCCGGAATCTTGCTACCCGCAGGCCTCCGGCTGTTCCGGGTGAACATCTCCTTGTAAATCCCCCGTGGTTTCGTGTACACCCGTGAAATTTGGCCAGGTTATGCAGTTTGCATTGCTGCACAATTGCGCCTGCCTAGCTCGGCCGCGGTTGCAAACATTCAGGCGTGGCAGCCAGATAGGCTGGTCCCCGTAGGACACTGCCAGCGGACTGGGTATATCTGCTTCCCGTTCTCCTCACCTGAGTGCTACTGATTCAAGCTTTGACGGCTACACTCTACTCAACCGGAGCATTAAGTTGAACCTCAACTTATGGCACTTTGTGAAACTCTTCAGAACTAGAGCTCAGTTTTTTGGCACGCCACCACACTCCATCCAGCACTATGGACGGCACTCCCTACATATGGCTCTAATTAGTCCACGGTTGTGTTCAGCCGAATGACCTCTGCCGGGAACACTCAGAATGAGGTTCTGAGTTATTGCAACATAGGAGCGTTTCATTGCTTTCAAGGCTTCTCAGGAAGAATTCCGGAATCTTGCTCCCAGCAGGCCTCCGGCTGTTCCGGGTGAACATCTGCTTGTAAATCCCCCGTGGTTTCTTGTACACCCGTGAAATTTGGCCAGGTTATGCAGTTTGCATTGCTGCACAATTGCGCCTCCCTAGCGAGGCCGCGGTTGCAAACATATAGGCATGGCAGCCAGATAGGCTGGTCCCCGTAGGACACTGCCAGCGGACTGGGTATATCTGCTTCCCGTTCTTCTCACCTGAGTGCTACTGATTCCAGCTTTGACGGCTACACTCTACTCAACCGGAGCATTAAGCTGAACCTCAACTTATGGCACTTTGTGAAACTGTTGAGAACTAGAGCTCAGTTGTTTGGCACGCCACCACTGTCCATCCAGCACTATGGACGGCACTGCCTACATCTGGCTCTAATTAGTCCACGATTGTGTTCAGCCGAATGACCTCTGCCGGGAACACTGAGAATGAGGTTCTGAGTTATTGCAACATAGGAGCATTTCACTGCTTTCAGGGCTTCTGAGGAAGAATTCCGGAATCTTGCTGCCGGCAGGCCTCCGGCTGTTCCGGGTGAACATCTCCTTGTAAATCCCCATTGGTTTCTTGTACACCCGTGAAATTTGGACAGGTTATGCAGTTTGCATTGCTGCACAATTGCGCCTGCCTAGCTCGGCCGCGTTTGCAAACTTTCAGGCGTGGCAGCCAGATAGGCTGGTCCCCGTAGTACTCTGCCAGCGGACTGGGTATATCTGCTTCCCGTTCTTCTCACCTGAGTGCTACTGATTCCCGATTTGACGGCTACACTCTACTCAACCGGAGCCGTAAGTTGAACCTCAACTTATGGCACTTTGTGAAACTGTTGAGAACTAGAGCTCAGTTGTTTGGCACGCCACCACTGTCCATCCAGCACTATGGACGGCACTGCCTATATCTGGCTCTAATTAGTCCACGATTGTGTTCAGCCGAATGACCTCAGCCGGGAACACCCAGAATGAGGTTCTGAGTTATTGCAACGTAGGAGCGTTTCACTGCTTTCAAGGCTTCTCAGGAAGAATTCCGGAATCTTGCTGCCGGCAGGCCTCCGGCTGTTCCGGGTGTACATCTCCTTGTAAATCCCCATTGGTTTCTTGTACACCCGTGAAATTTGGCCAGGTTATGCAGTTTGCATTGCTGCACAATTACGCCTGGCTAGCTAGGCCGCGGTTGCAAACATTCAGGCGTGGCAGCCAGATAGGCTGGTCCCCGTAGGACACTGCCAGCGGACTGGGTATATCTGCTTCCCGTTCTTCTCACCTGAGTGCTACTGATTCCAGCTTTGACGGCTACACTCTACTCAACCGGAGCATTAAGTTGAACCTCAACTTATGGCACTTTGTGAAACTGTTGACAACTAGAGCTCAGTTGTTTGGCACGCCACCACTGTCCATCCAGCACTATGGACGGCACTGCCTACATCTGGCTCTAATTAGTCCACGATTGTGTTCAGCCGAATGACCTCTGCCGGGACCACTGAGAATGAGGTTCTGAGTTATTGCAACATAGGACCGTTTCACTGCTTTCAAGGCTTCTCAGGAAGAATTCCGGAATCTTGCTGCCGGCAGGCATCGGCTGTTCCGGGTGAATATCTCCTTGTGAATCCCCATTGGTTTCTTGTACACCCGTGAAATTTGGCCAGGTTATGCAGTTTGCATTGCTGCACAATTGCGCCTGCCTAGCTCGGCCGCGTTTGAAATTTCAGGCGTGGCAGCCAGATAGGCTGGTCACCGTAGTACTCTGCCAGCGGACTGGGTATATCTGCTTCCCGTTCTTCTCACCTGAGTGCTACTGATTCCAGCTTTGACGGCTACAGTCTACTCAACCGGAGCAGTAAGTTGAACTTCAACTTATGGCACTTTGTGAAACTGCTGAGAACTAGAGCTCAGTTGTTTGGCACGCCACCACTGTCCATCCAGCACTATGGACGGCACTCCCTACATCTGGCTCTAATTAGTCCACGGTTGTGTTCAGCCGAATGACCTCTGCCGGGAACACTCAGAATGAGGATCTGAGTTATTGCAACATAGGAGCGTTTCACTGCTTTCAAGGCTTCTCAGGAAGAATTCCGGAATCTTGCTGCCGGCAGGCCTCCGGCTGTTCCGGGTGAACATCTCCTTGTAAATCCCCATTTGTTTCTTGTACACCCGTGAAATTTGGCCAGGTTATGCAGTTTGCATTGCTGCACAATTTCGCCAGCCTAGCTCGGCCATGGTTGCAAACATTCAGGCGTGGCAGCCAGATAGGCTGGCCCCCGTAGGACTCTGCCAGCGGACTGGGTATATCTGCTTCCCGTTCTTCTCACCTGAGTGCTACTGATTCCACCTTTGACGGCTACACTCGACTCAACCGGAGCAGTAAGTTGAACCTCAACTTATGGCTCTTTGTGAAACTGTTGACAACTAGAGCTCAGTTGTTTGGCACGCCACCACTGTGAATCCAGCACTATGGACGGCACTGCCTACATCTGGCTCTAATTAGTTCACGATTGTGTTCAGCCGAAAGACCTCTGCCGGGAAAACTCAGAATGAGGTTCTGAGTTATTGCAACATAGGAGCGTTTCACTGCTTTCAAGGCTTCTCAGGAAGAATTCCGGAATCTTGCTGCCGGCAGGCCTCCGGCTGTTCCGGGTGAACATCTCCTTGTAAATCCCCCGTGGTTTCTTGTACACCCGTGAAATTTGGACAGGTTATGCAGTTTGCATTGCTGCACAATTGCGCCTGCCTAGCACGGCCGCGGTTGCAAACATTCAGGCGTGGCAGCCAGATAGGCTGGTCCCCATAGGACTCTGCCAGCGGACTGTGTATATCTGCTTCCCGTTCTTCTCACCTGAGTGCTACTGATTCCAGCTTTGACGGCTACACTCTACTCCACCAGAGCAGTAAGTTGAACCTCAACTTATGGCACTTTGTGAAACTGTTGAGAACTAGAGCTCAGTTGTTTGGCACGCCACCACTGTCCATCCAGCAGTATGGACGGCACTCCCTACATCTGGCACTAATTAGTCCACGGTTGTGTTCAGCCGAATGACCTCTGCCGGGAACACTCAGAATGAGGTTCTGAGTTATTGCAACATAGGAGCGTTTCACTGCTTTCAAAGCTTCTCAGGAAGAATTCCGGAATCTTGCTGCCGGTGGGCCTCTGGCTCTCCGAGTGAACATCTCCTTGTAAATTCCCAGTGGTTTCTTGTACACCCGTGAAATTTGGACAGGTTATGCAGTTTGCATTGCTGCACAATTGCGCCTGCCTAGCTCGTCTGCGGTTGCAAACATTCAGGGGTGGCAGCCAGATAGGCTGGTCCCCGTAGGACACTGCCAGCGGATTGGGTATATCTGCTTCCTGTTCTTCTCACCTGAGTGCTACTGATTCCAGCTTTGACGGCTACACTCTACGCAACCGGAGCATTAAGTTGAACCTCAACTTACGGGACTTTGTGAAAGTGTTGAGAACTAGAGCTCAGTATTTTACCACGCCACCACTCTCCATCCAGCACTATGGACGGAACTGCCTACATCTGGCTCTAATTAGTCCACGATTGTGTTCAGCCGAATGACCTCTGCCGGGAACACTCAGAATGACGTTCTGAGTTATTGCAACATAGGAGCGTTTCACTGCTTTCAAGGCTTCTCAGGAAGAATTCCGGAATCTTGCTGCCGGCAGGCCTCCGGCTGTTCCGGGTGAACATCTCCTTGTAAATCCCCCGTGGTTTCTTGTACACCCGTGAAATTTGGCCAGGTTATGCAGTTTGCATGGCTTCACAATTGCGCCTGCCTAGCTCGGCCACGGTTGCAAACATTCAGGCGTGGCAGCCAGATAGGCTAGTCCCCTTAGGACACTGCCAGCGGACTGGGTATATCTGCTTCCCGTTCTTCTCACCTGAGTGCTACTGATTCCAGCTTTGACGGCTATACTCTACTCAACCGGAGCATTAAGTTGAACCAAAACTCATGGCACTTTGTGTAAGTGTTGAGCACTAGAACTCAGTTGTTTGGCACGACACCACTGTCCATCCAGCACTATGGACGGCACTGCCTACATCTGGCTATAATTAGTCCATGGTTGTGTTCAGCCGAATGACCTCTGCCGGGAACACTCAGAATGAGGTTCTGAGTTATTGCAACATAATAGCGTTTCACTGCTTTCAAGGCTTCTCAGGAAGAATTCCGGAATCTTGCTGCCGGCAGGCCTCCGGCTGTTCCGGGTGAACATCTCCTTGTAAATCCCCCGTGGTTTCTTGTACACCCGTGAAATTTGGACAGGTTATGCAGTTTGCATTGCTGCACAATTGCGCCTGCCTAGCTCGGCCGCGGTTGCAAATATTCTGGCGTGGCAGCCAGATAGGCTGGTCCCCGTAGGACTCTGCCAGCGGACTGTGTATATCTGCTTCCCGTTCTTCTCACCTGAGTGCTACTGATTCCAGCTTTGACGGCTACACTCTACTCCACCGGAGCAGTAAGTTGAACCTCAACTTATGGCACTTTGTAAAACTGTTGAGAACTAGAGCTCAGTTGTTTGGCACGCCACCACTCTCCATCCAGCACTATGGACGGCACTCCCTACATCTGGCTCTAATTAGTCCACGGTTGTGTTCAGCCGAATGACCTCTGCCGGGAACACTCAGAATGAGGTTCTGAGTTATTGCAACATAGGAGCGTTTCACTGCTTTCAAGGCTTCTCAGGAAGAATTCCGGAATCTTGCTGCCCGCAGGCCTCCGGCTGTTCCGGGTGAACATCTCCTTGTAAATCCCCATTGGTTTCTTGTACACCCGTGAAATTTGGCCAGGTTATGCATTTTGCATTGCTGCACAATTGCGCAAGCCTAGCTCGGCCGCGGTTGCAAACATTCAGGCATGGCAGCCAGATAGGCTGGTCCCCGTAGGACACTGCCAGCGGACTGGGTATATCTGCTTCCCGTTCTTCTCACCTGAGTGCTACTGATTCCAGCTTTGACGGCTACACTCTACTCAACCGGAGCATTAAGCTGAACCTCAACTTATGGCACTTTGTGAAACTGTTGAGAACTAGAGCTCAGTTGTTTGGCACGCCACCACTGTCCATCCAGCACTATGGACGGCACTGCCTACATCTGGCTCTAATTAGTCCACGATTGTGTTCAGCCGAATGACCTCTGCCGGGAACACTGAAAATGAGGTTCTGAGTTATTGCAACATAGGAGCATTTCACTGCTTTCAGGGCTTCTGAGGAAGAATTCCGGAATCTTGCTGCCGGCAGGCCTCCGGCTGTTCCGGGTGAACATCTCCTTGTAAATCCCCATTGGTTTCTTGTATACCCGTGAAATTTGGACAGGTTATGCAGTTTGCATTGCTGCACAATTGCGCCTGCCTAGCTCGGCCGCGTTTGCAAACTTTCAGGCGTGGCAGCCAGATAGGCTGGTCCCCGTAGTACTCTGCCAGCGGACTGGGTATATCTGCTTCCCGTTCTTCTCACCTGAGTGCTACTGATTCCCGATTTGACGGCTACACTCTACTCAACGGGAGCCGTAAGTTGAACCTCAACTTATGGCACTTTGTGAAACTGTTGAGAACTAGAGCTCAGTTGTTTGGCACGCCACCACTGTCCATCCAGCACTATGGACGGCACTGCCTACATCTGGCTCTAATTAGTCCACGATTGTGTTCAGCCGAATGACCTCAGCCGGGAACACCCAGAATGAGGTTCTGAGTTATTGCAACGTAGGAGCGTTTCACTGCTTTCAAGGCTTCTCAGGAAGAATTCCGGAATCTTGCTGCCGGCAGGCCTCCGGCTGTTCCGGGTGTACATCTCCTTGTAAATCCCCATTGGTTTCTTGTACACCCGTGAAATTTGGCCAGGTTATGCAGTTTGCATTGCTGCACAATGTCGCCTGGCTAGCTAGGCCGCGGTTGCAAACATTCAGGCGTGGCAGCCAGATAGGCTGGTCCCCGTAGGACACTGCCAGCGGACTGGGTATATCTGCTTCCCGTTCTTCTCACCTGAGTGCTACTGATTCCAGCTTTGACGGCTACACTCTACTCAACCGGACCATTAAGTTGAACCTCAACTTATGGCACTTTGTGAAACTGTTGACAACTAGAGCTCAGTTGTTTGGCACGCCACCACTGTCCATCCAGCACTATGGACGGCACTGCCTACATCTGGCTCTAATTAGTCCACGATTGTGTTCAGCCGAATGACCTCTGCCGGGAACACTGAGAATGAGGTTCTGAGTTATTGCAACATAGGACCGTTTCACTGCTTTCAAGGCTTCTCAGGAAGAATTCCGGAATCTTGCTGCCGGCAGGCATCGGCTGTTCCGGGTGAATATCTCCTTGTGAATCCCCATTGGTTTCTTGTACACCCGTGAAATTTGGCCAGGTTATGCAGTTTGCATTGCTGCACAATTGCGCCTGCCTAGCTCGGCCGCGTTTGAAATTTCAGGCGTGGCAGCCAGATAGGCTGGTCCCCGTAGTACTCTGCCAGCGGACTGGGTATATCTGCTTCCCGTTCTTCTCACCTGAGTGCTACTGATTCCAGCTTTGACGGCTACAGTCTACTCAACCGGAGCAGTAAGTTGAACTTCAACTTATGGCACTTTGTGAAACTGCTGAGAACTAGAGCTCAGTTGTTTGGCACGCCACCACTGTCCATCCAGCACTATGGACGGCACTCCCTACATTTGGCTCTAATTAGTCCACGGTTGTGTTCAGCCGAATGACCTCTGCCGGGAACACTCAGAATGAGGATCTGAGTTATTGCAACATAGGAGCGTTTCACTGCTTTCAAGGCTTCTCAGGAAGAATTCCGGAATCTTGCTGCCGGCAGGCCTCCGGCTGTTCCGGGTGAACATCTCCTTGTAAATCCCCATTTGTTTCTCGTACACCCGTGAAATTTGGCCAGGTTATGCAGTTTGCATTGCTGCACAATTGCGCCAGCCTAGCTCGGCCATGGTTGCAAACATTCAGGCGTGGCAGCCAGATAGGCTGGCCCCCGTAGGACTCTGCCAGCGGACTGGGTATATCTGCTTCCCGTTCTTCTCACCTGAGTGCTACTGATTCCACCTTTGACGGCTACACTCGACTCAACCGGAGCAGTAAGTTGAACCTCAACTTATGGCTCTTTGTGAAACTGTTGACAACTAGAGCTCAGTTGTTTGGCACGCCACCACTGTGAATCCAGCACTATGGACGGCACTGCCTACATCTGGCTCTAATTAGTTCACGATTGTGTTCAGCCGAAAGACCTCTGCCGGGAAAACTCAGAATGAGGTTCTGAGTTATTGCAACATAGGAGCGTTTCACTGCTTTCAAGGCTTCTCAGGAAGAATTCCGGAATCTTGCTGCCGGCAGGCCTCCGGCTGTTCCGGGTGAACATCTCCTTGTAAATCCCCCGTGGTTTCTTGTACACCCGTGAAATTTGGACAGGTTATGCAGTTTGCATTGCTGCACAATTGCGCCTGCCTAGCACGGCCGCGGTTGCAAACATTCAGGCGTGGCAGCCAGATAGGCTGGTCCCCATAGGACTCTGCCAGCGGACTGTGTATATCTGCTTCCCGTTCTTCTCACCTGAGTGCTACTGATTCCAGCTTTGACGGCTACACTCTACTCCACCAGAGCAGTAAGTTGAACCTCAACTTATGGCACTTTGTGAAACTGTTGAGAACTAGAGCTCAGTTGTTTGGCACGCCACCACTGTCCATCCAGCAGTATGGACGGCACTCCCTACATCTGGCTCTAATTAGTTCATGATTGTGTTCAGCCGAATGACCTCTGCCGGGAACACTCAGAATGAGGTTCTGAGTTATTGCAACATAGGAGCGTTTCACTGCTTTCAAAGCTTCTCAGGAAGAATTCCGGAATCTTGCTGCCGGTGGGCCTCTGGCTCTCCGAGTGAACATCTCCTTGTAAATTCCCAGTGGTTTCTTGTACACCCGTGAAATTTGGACAGGTTATGCAGTTTGCATTGCTGCACAATTGCGCCTGCCTAGCTCGGCTGCGGTTGCAAACATTCAGGCGTGGCAGCCAGATAGGCTGGTCCCCGTAGGACACTGCCAGCGGATTGGGTATATCTGCTTCCTGTTCTTCTCACCTGAGTGCTACTGATTCCAGCTTTGACGGCTACACTCTACGCAACCGGAGCATTAAGTTGAACCTCAACTTACGGGACTTTGTGAAAGTGTTGAGAACTAGAGCTCAGTATTTTACCACGCCACCACTCTCCATCCAGCACTATGGACGGAACTGCCTACATCTGGCTCTAATTAGTCCACGATTGTGTTCAGCCGAATGACCTCTGCCGGGAACACTCAGAATGACGTTCTGAGTTATTGCAACATAGGAGCGTTTCACTGCTTTCAAGGCTTCTCAGGAAGAATTCCGGAATCTTGCTGCCGGCAGGCCTCCGGCTGTTCCGGGTGAACATCTCCTTGTAAATCCCCCGTATTTTCTTGTACACCCGTGAAATTTGGCCAGGTTATGCAGTTTGCATGGCTTCACAATTGCGCCTGCCTAGCTCGGCCACGGTTGCAAACATTCAGGCGTGGCAGCCAGATAGGCTAGTCCCCGTAGGACACTGCCAGCGGACTGGGTATATCTGCTTCCCGTTCTTCTCACCTGAGTGCTACTGATTCCAGCTTTGACGGCTATACTCTACTCAACCGGAGCATTAAGTTGAACCTCAACTCATGGCACTTTGTGTAAGTGTTGAGCACTAGAACTCAGTTGTTTGGCACGCCACCACTGTCCATCCAGCACTATGGACGGCACTGCCTCCATCTGGCTCTAATTAGTCCATGGTTGTGTTCAGCCGAATGACCTCTGCCGGGAACACTCAGAATGAGGTTCTGAGTTATTGCAACATAGGAGCGTTTCACTGCTTTCAAGGCTTCTCAGGAAGAATTCCGGAATCTTGCTGCCGGCAGGCCTCCGGCTGTTCCGGGTGAACATCTCCTTGTAAATCCCCCGTGGTTTCTTGTACACCCGTGAAATTTGGACAGGTTATGCAGTTTGCATTGCTGCACAATTGCGCCTGCCTAGCTCGGCCGCGATTGCAAATATTCTGGCGTGGCAGCCAGATAGGCTGGTCCCCGTAGGACTCTGCCAGCGGACTGTGTATATCTGCTTCCCGTTCTTCTCACCTGAGTGCTACTGATTCCAGCTTTGACGGCTACACTCTACTCCACCGGAGAAGTAACTTGAACCTCAACTTATGGCACTTTGTAAAACTGTTGAGAACTAGAGCTCAGTTGTTTGGCACGCCACCACACTCCATCCAGCACTATGGACGGCACTCCCTACATCTGGCTCTAATTAGTCCACGGTTGTGTTCAGCCGAATGACCTCTGCCGGGAACACTCAGAATGAGGTTCTGAGTTATTGCAACATAGGAGCGTTTCACTGCTTTCAAGGCTTCTCAGGAAGAATTCCGGAATCTTCCTGCCGGCAGGCCTCCGGCTGTTCCAGGTGAACATCTCCTTGTAAATCCCCCGTGGTTTCTTGTACACCCGTGAAATTTGGCCAGGTTATGCAGTTTGCATTGCTGCACAATTGCGCCTGCCTAGCTAGGCCGCGGTTGCAAACATTCAGGCGTGGCAGCCAGATAGGCTGGTCCCCGTAGGACACTGCCAGCGGACTGGGTATATCTGCTTCCCGTTCTTCTCACCTGAGTGCTACTGATTCCAGCTTTGACGGCTACACTCTACTCAACCGGACCATTAAGTTGAACCTCTACTTATGGCACTTTGGGAAACTGTTGAGAACTAGAGCTCAGTTGTTTGGCACGCCACCACTGTCCATCCAGCACTATGGACGGCACTGCCTACATCTGGCTCTAATTAGTCCACGATTGTGTTCAGCCGAATGACCTCTGCCGGGAACACTGAGAATGAGGTTCTGAGTTATTGCAACATAGGAGCGTTTCACTGCTTTCAAGGCTTCTCAGGAAGAATTCCGGAATCTTGCTGCCGGCAGGCCTCCGGCTTTTCTGGGTGAATATCTTCTTGTAAATCCGCATTGGTTTCTTGTACACCCGTGAAATTTGGACAGGTTATGCAGTTTGCATTGCTGCACAATTGCGCCTGCCTAGCTCGGCCGCGTTTGAAATTTCAGGCGTGGCAGCCAGATAGGCTGGTCCCCGTAGTACTCTGCCAGGGGACTGGGTATATCTGCTTCCCGTTCTTCTCACCTGAGTGCTACTGATTCCAGCTTTGACGGCTACACTCGACTCAACCGGAGCAGTAAGTTGAACCTCAACGTATGGCACTTTGTGAAACTGTTGAGAACTAGAGCTTAGATATTTGGCACGCCACCACTTTCCATCCAGTACTATGGACGACATTGCCTACATCTGGCTCTAATTAGTCCACGGTTGTGTTCAGCCGAATAACCTGTGCCGGGAACACTCAGAATGAGATTCTGAGTTATTGCAACATAGGAGCGTTTCACTGCTTTCAAGGCTTCTCAGGAGGATTTCCGGAATCTTGCTACCCGCAGGCCTCCGGCTGTTCCGGGTGAACATCTCCTTGTAAATCCCCCGTGGTTTCGTGTACACCCGTGAAATTTGGCCAGGTTATGCAGTTTGCATTGCTGCACAATTGCGCCTGCCTAGCTCGGCCGCGGTTGCAAACATTCAGGCGTGGCAGCCAGATAGGCTGGTCCCCGTAGGACACTGCCAGCGGACTGGGTATATCTGCTTCCCGTTCTCCTCACCTGAGTGCTACTGATTCAAGCTTTGACGGCTACACTCTACTCAACCGGAGCATTAAGTTGAACCTCAACTTATGGCACTTTGTGAAACTCTTCAGAACTAGAGCTCAGTTTTTTGGCACGCCACCACACTCCATCCAGCACTATGGACGGCACTCCCTACATATGGCTCTAATTAGTCCACGGTTGTGTTCAGCCGAATGACCTCTGCCGGGAACACTCAGAATGAGGTTCTGAGTTATTGCAACATAGGAGCGTTTCATTGCTTTCAAGGCTTCTCAGGAAGAATTCCGGAATCTTGCTCCCAGCAGGCCTCCGGCTGTTCCGGGTGAACATCTGCTTGTAAATCCCCCGTGGTTTCTTGTACACCCGTGAAATTTGGCCAGGTTATGCAGTTTGCATTGCTGCACAATTGCGCCTCCCTAGCGAGGCCGCGGTTGCAAACATATAGGCATGGCAGCCAGATAGGCTGGTCCCCGTAGGACACTGCCAGCGGACTGGGTATATCTGCTTCCCGTTCTTCTCACCTGAGTGCTACTGATTCCAGCTTTGACGGCTACACTCTACTCAACCGGAGCATTAAGCTGAACCTCAACTTATGGCACTTTGTGAAACTGTTGAGAACTAGAGCTCAGTTGTTTGGCACGCCACCACTGTCCATCCAGCACTATGGACGGCACTGCCTACATCTGGCTCTAATTAGTCCACGATTGTGTTCAGCCGAATGACCTCTGCCGGGAACACTGAGAATGAGGTTCTGAGTTATTGCAACATAGGAGCATTTCACTGCTTTCAGGGCTTCTGAGGAAGAATTCCGGAATCTTGCTGCCGGCAGGCCTCCGGCTGTTCCGGGTGAACATCTCCTTGTAAATCCCCATTGGTTTCTTGTACACCCGTGAAATTTGGACAGGTTATGCAGTTTGCATTGCTGCACAATTGCGCCTGCCTAGCTCGGCCGCGTTTGCAAACTTTCAGGCGTGGCAGCCAGATAGGCTGGTCCCCGTAGTACTCTGCCAGCGGACTGGGTATATCTGCTTCCCGTTCTTCTCACCTGAGTGCTACTGATTCCCGATTTGACGGCTACACTCTACTCAACCGGAGCCGTAAGTTGAACCTCAACTTATGGCACTTTGTGAAACTGTTGAGAACTAGAGCTCAGTTGTTTGGCACGCCACCACTGTCCATCCAGCACTATGGACGGCACTGCCTACATCTGGCTCTAATTAGTCCACGATTGTGTTCAGCCGAATGACCTCAGCCGGGAACACCCAGAATGAGGTTCTGAGTTATTGCAACGTAGGAGCGTTTCACTGCTTTCAAGGCTTCTCAGGAAGAATTCCGGAATCTTGCTGCCGGCAGGCCTCCGGCTGTTCCGGGTGTACATCTCCTTGTAAATCCCCATTGGTTTCTTGTACACCCGTGAAATTTGGCCAGATTATGCAGTTTGCATTGCTGCACAATTACGCCTGGCTAGCTAGGCCGCGGTTGCAAACATTCAGGCGTGGCAGCCAGATAGGCTGGTCCCCGTAGGACACTGCCAGCGGACTGGGTATATCTGCTTCCCGTTCTTCTCACCTGAGTGCTACTGATTCCAGCTTTGACGGCTACACTCTACTCAACCGGAGCATTAAGTTGAACCTCAACTTATGGCACTTTGTGAAACTGTTGACAACTAGAGCTCAGTTGTTTGGCACGCCACCACTGTCCATCCAGCACTATGGACGGCACTGCCTACCTCTGGCTCTAATTAGTCCACGATTGTGTTCAGCCGAATGACCTCTGCCGGGACCACTGAGAATGAGGTTCTGAGTTATTGCAACATAGGACCGTTTCACTGCTTTCAAGGCTTCTCAGGAAGAATTCCGGAATCTTGCTGCCGGCAGGCATCGGCTGTTCCGGGTGAATATCTCCTTGTGAATCCCCATTGGTTTCTTGTACACCCGTGAAATTTGGCCAGGTTATGCAGTTTGCATTGCTGCACAATTGCGCCTGCCTAGCTCGGCCGCGTTTGAAATTTCAGGCGTGGCAGCCAGATAGGCTGGTCACCGTAGTACTCTGCCAGCGGACTGGGTATATCTGCTTCCCGTTCTTCTCACCTGAGTGCTACTGATTCCAGCTTTGACGGCTACAGTCTACTCAACCGGAGCAGTAAGTTGAACTTCAACTTATGGCACTTTGTGAAACTGCTGAGAACTAGAGCTCAGTTGTTTGGCACGCCACCACTGTCCATCCAGCACTATGGACGGCACTCCCTACATCTGGCTCTAATTAGTCCACGGTTGTGTTCAGCCGAATGACCTCTGCCGGGAACACTCAGAATGAGGATCTGAGTTATTGCAACATAGGAGCGTTTCACTGCTTTCAAGGCTTCTCAGGAAGAATTCCGGAATCTTGCTGCCGGCAGGCCTCCGGCTGTTCCGGGTGAACATCTCCTTGTAAATCCCCATTTGTTTCTTGTACACCCGTGAAATTTGGCCAGGTTATGCAGTTTGCATTGCTGCACAATTTCGCCAGCCTAGCTCGGCCATGGTTGCAAACATTCAGGCGTGGCAGCCAGATAGGCTGGCCCCCGTAGGACTCTGCCAGCGGACTGGGTATATCTGCTTCCCGTTCTTCTCACCTGAGTGCTACTGATTCCACCTTTGACGGCTACACTCGACTCAACCGGAGCAGTAAGTTGAACCTCAACTTATGGCTCTTTGTGAAACTGTTGACAACTAGAGCTCAGTTGTTTGGCACGCCACCACTGTGAATCCAGCACTATGGACGGCACTGCCTACATCTGGCTCTAATTAGTTCACGATTGTGTTCAGCCGAAAGACCTCTGCCGGGAAAACTCAGAATGAGGTTCTGAGTTATTGCAACATAGGAGCGTTTCACTGCTTTCAAGGCTTCTCAGGAAGAATTCCGGAATCTTGCTGCCGGCAGGCCTCCGGCTGTTCCGGGTGAACATCTCCTTGTAAATCCCCCGTGGTTTCTTGTACACCCGTGAAATTTGGACAGGTTATGCAGTTTGCATTGCTGCACAATTGCGCCTGCCTAGCACGGCCGCGGTTGCAAACATTCAGGCGTGGCAGCCAGATAGGCTGGTCCCCATAGGACTCTGCCAGCGGACTGTGTATATCTGCTTCCCGTTCTTCTCACCTGAGTGCTACTGATTCCAGCTTTGACGGCTACACTCTACTCCACCAGAGCAGTAAGTTGAACCTCAACTTATGGCACTTTGTGAAACTGTTGAGAACTAGAGCTCAGTTGTTTGGCACGCCACCACTGTCCATCCAGCAGTATGGACGGCACTCCCTACATCTGGCACTAATTAGTCCACGGTTGTGTTCAGCCGAATGACCTCTGCCGGGAACACTCAGAATGAGGTTCTGAGTTATTGCAACATAGGAGCGTTTCACTGCTTTCAAAGCTTCTCAGGAAGAATTCCGGAATCTTGCTGCCGGTGGGCCTCTGGCTCTCCGAGTGAACATCTCCTTGTAAATTCCCAGTGGTTTCTTGTACACCCGTGAAATTTGGACAGGTTATGCAGTTTGCATTGCTGCACAATTGCGCCTGCCTAGCTCGTCTGCGGTTGCAAACATTCAGGGGTGGCAGCCAGATAGGCTGGTCCCCGTAGGACACTGCCAGCGGATTGGGTATATCTGCTTCCTGTTCTTCTCACCTGAGTGCTACTGATTCCAGCTTTGACGGCTACACTCTACGCAACCGGAGCATTAAGTTGAACCTCAACTTACGGGACTTTGTGAAAGTGTTGAGAACTAGAGCTCAGTATTTTACCACGCCACCACTCTCCATCCAGCACTATGGACGGAACTGCCTACATCTGGCTCTAATTAGTCCACGATTGTGTTCAGCCGAATGACCTCTGCCGGGAACACTCAGAATGACGTTCTGAGTTATTGCAACATAGGAGCGTTTCACTGCTTTCAAGGCTTCTCAGGAAGAATTCCGGAATCTTGCTGCCGGCAGGCCTCCGGCTGTTCCGGGTGAACATCTCCTTGTAAATCCCCCGTGGTTTCTTGTACACCCGTGAAATTTGGCCAGGTTATGCAGTTTGCATGGCTTCACAATTGCGCCTGCCTAGCTCGGCCACGGTTGCAAACATTCAGGCGTGGCAGCCAGATAGGCTAGTCCCCTTAGGACACTGCCAGCGGACTGGGTATATCTGCTTCCCGTTCTTCTCACCTGAGTGCTACTGATTCCAGCTTTGACGGCTATACTCTACTCAACCGGAGCATTAAGTTGAACCAAAACTCATGGCACTTTGTGTAAGTGTTGAGCACTAGAACTCAGTTGTTTGGCACGACACCACTGTCCATCCAGCACTATGGACGGCACTGCCTACATCTGGCTATAATTAGTCCATGGTTGTGTTCAGCCGAATGACCTCTGCCGGGAACACTCAGAATGAGGTTCTGAGTTATTGCAACATAATAGCGTTTCACTGCTTTCAAGGCTTCTCAGGAAGAATTCCGGAATCTTGCTGCCGGCAGGCCTCCGGCTGTTCCGGGTGAACATCTCCTTGTAAATCCCCCGTGGTTTCTTGTACACCCGTGAAATTTGGACAGGTTATGCAGTTTGCATTGCTGCACAATTGCGCCTGCCTAGCTCGGCCGCGGTTGCAAATATTCTGGCGTGGCAGCCAGATAGGCTGGTCCCCGTAGGACTCTGCCAGCGGACTGTGTATATCTGCTTCCCGTTCTTCTCACCTGAGTGCTACTGATTCCAGCTTTGACGGCTACACTCTACTCCACCGGAGCAGTAAGTTGAACCTCAACTTATGGCACTTTGTAAAACTGTTGAGAACTAGAGCTCAGTTGTTTGGCACGCCACCACTCTCCATCCAGCACTATGGACGGCACTCCCTACATCTGGCTCTAATTAGTCCACGGTTGTGTTCAGCCGAATGACCTCTGCCGGGAACACTCAGAATGAGGTTCTGAGTTATTGCAACATAGGAGCGTTTCACTGCTTTCAAGGCTTCTCAGGAAGAATTCCGGAATCTTGCTGCCCGCAGGCCTCCGGCTGTTCCGGGTGAACATCTCCTTGTAAATCCCCATTGGTTTCTTGTACACCCGTGAAATTTGGCCAGGTTATGCATTTTGCATTGCTGCACAATTGCGCAAGCCTAGCTCGGCCGCGGTTGCAAACATTCAGGCATGGCAGCCAGATAGGCTGGTCCCCGTAGGACACTGCCAGCGGACTGGGTATATCTGCTTCCCGTTCTTCTCACCTGAGTGCTACTGATTCCAGCTTTGACGGCTACACTCTACTCAACCGGAGCATTAAGCTGAACCTCAACTTATGGCACTTTGTGAAACTGTTGAGAACTAGAGCTCAGTTGTTTGGCACGCCACCACTGTCCATCCAGCACTATGGACGGCACTGCCTACATCTGGCTCTAATTAGTCCACGATTGTGTTCAGCCGAATGACCTCTGCCGGGAACACTGAAAATGAGGTTCTGAGTTATTGCAACATAGGAGCATTTCACTACTTTCAGGGCTTCTGAGGAAGAATTCCGGAATCTTGCTGCCGGCAGGCCTCGGGCTGTTCCGGGTGAACATCTCCTTGTAAATCCCCATTGGTTTCTTGTATACCCGTGAAATTTGGACAGGTTATGCAGTTTGCATTGCTGCACAATTGCGCCTGCCTAGCTCGGCCGCGTTTGCAAACTTTCAGGCGTGGCAGCCAGATAGGCTGGTCCCCGTAGTACTCTGCCAGCGGACTGGGTATATCTGCTTCCCGTTCTTCTCACCTGAGTGCTACTGATTCCCGATTTGACGGCTACACTCTACTCAACGGGAGCCGTAAGTTGAACCTCAACTTATGGCACTTTGTGAAACTGTTGAGAACTAGAGCTCAGTTGTTTGGCACGCCACCACTGTCCATCCAGCACTATGGACGGCACTGCCTACATCTGGCTCTAATTAGTCCACGATTGTGTTCAGCCGAATGACCTCAGCCGGGAACACCCAGAATGAGGTTCTGAGTTATTGCAACGTAGGAGCGTTTCACTGCTTTCAAGGCTTCTCAGGAAGAATTCCGGAATCTTGCTGCCGGCAGGCCTCCGGCTGTTCCGGGTGTACATCTCCTTGTAAATCCCCATTGGTTTCTTGTACACCCGTGAAATTTGGCCAGGTTATGCAGTTTGCATTGCTGCACAATGTCGCCTGGCTAGCTAGGCCGCGGTTGCAAACATTCAGGCGTGGCAGCCAGATAGGCTGGTCCCCGTAGGACACTGCCAGCGGACTGGGTATATCTGCTTCCCGTTCTTCTCACCTGAGTGCTACTGATTCCAGCTTTGACGGCTACACTCTACTCAACCGGACCATTAAGTTGAACCTCAACTTATGGCACTTTGTGAAACTGTTGACAACTAGAGCTCAGTTGTTTGGCACGCCACCACTGTCCATCCAGCACTATGGACGGCACTGCCTACATCTGGCTCTAATTAGTCCACGATTGTGTTCAGCCGAATGACCTCTGCCGGGAACACTGAGAATGAGGTTCTGAGTTATTGCAACATAGGACCGTTTCACTGCTTTCAAGGCTTCTCAGGAAGAATTCCGGAATCTTGCTGCCGGCAGGCATCGGCTGTTCCGGGTGAATATCTCCTTGTGAATCCCCATTGGTTTCTTGTACACCCGTGAAATTTGGCCAGGTTATGCAGTTTGCATTGCTGCACAATTGCGCCTGCCTAGCTCGGCCGCGTTTGAAATTTCAGGCGTGGCAGCCAGATAGGCTGGTCCCCGTAGTACTCTGCCAGCGGACTGGGTATATCTGCTTCCCGTTCTTCTCACCTGAGTGCTACTGATTCCAGCTTTGACGGCTACAGTCTACTCAACCGGAGCAGTAAGTTGAACTTCAACTTATGGCACTTTGTGAAACTGCTGAGAACTAGAGCTCAGTTGTTTGGCACGCCACCACTGTCCATCCAGCACTATGGACGGCACTCCCTACATTTGGCTCTAATTAGTCCACGGTTGTGTTCAGCCGAATGACCTCTGCCGGGAACACTCAGAATGAGGATCTGAGTTATTGCAACATAGGAGCGTTTCACTGCTTTCAAGGCTTCTCAGGAAGAATTCCGGAATCTTGCTGCCGGCAGGCCTCCGGCTGTTCCGGGTGAACATCTCCTTGTAAATCCCCATTTGTTTCTCGTACACCCGTGAAATTTGGCCAGGTTATGCAGTTTGCATTGCTGCACAATTGCGCCAGCCTAGCTCGGCCATGGTTGCAAACATTCAGGCGTGGCAGCCAGATAGGCTGGCCCCCGTAGGACTCTGCCAGCGGACTGGGTATATCTGCTTCCCGTTCTTCTCACCTGAGTGCTACTGATTCCACCTTTGACGGCTACACTCGACTCAACCGGAGCAGTAAGTTGAACCTCAACTTATGGCTCTTTGTGAAACTGTTGACAACTAGAGCTCAGTTGTTTGGCACGCCACCACTGTGAATCCAGCACTATGGACGGCACTGCCTACATCTGGCTCTAATTAGTTCACGATTGTGTTCAGCCGAAAGACCTCTGCCGGGAAAACTCAGAATGAGGTTCTGAGTTATTGCAACATAGGAGCGTTTCACTGCTTTCAAGGCTTCTCAGGAAGAATTCCGGAATCTTGCTGCCGGCAGGCCTCCGGCTGTTCCGGGTGAACATCTCCTTGTAAATCCCCCGTGGTTTCTTGTACACCCGTGAAATTTGGACAGGTTATGCAGTTTGCATTGCTGCACAATTGCGCCTGCCTAGCACGGCCGCGGTTGCAAACATTCAGGCGTGGCAGCCAGATAGGCTGGTCCCCATAGGACTCTGCCAGCGGACTGTGTATATCTGCTTCCCGTTCTTCTCACCTGAGTGCTACTGATTCCAGCTTTGACGGCTACACTCTACTCCACCAGAGCAGTAAGTTGAACCTCAACTTATGGCACTTTGTGAAACTGTTGAGAACTAGAGCTCAGTTGTTTGGCACGCCACCACTGTCCATCCAGCAGTATGGACGGCACTCCCTACATCTGGCTCTAATTAGTTCATGATTGTGTTCAGCCGAATGACCTCTGCCGGGAACACTCAGAATGAGGTTCTGAGTTATTGCAACATAGGAGCGTTTCACTGCTTTCAAAGCTTCTCAGGAAGAATTCCGGAATCTTGCTGCCGGTGGGCCTCTGGCTCTCCGAGTGAACATCTCCTTGTAAATTCCCAGTGGTTTCTTGTACACCCGTGAAATTTGGACAGGTTATGCAGTTTGCATTGCTGCACAATTGCGCCTGCCTAGCTCGGCTGCGGTTGCAAACATTCAGGCGTGGCAGCCAGATAGGCTGGTCCCCGTAGGACACTGCCAGCGGATTGGGTATATCTGCTTCCTGTTCTTCTCACCTGAGTGCTACTGATTCCAGCTTTGACGGCTACACTCTACGCAACCGGAGCATTAAGTTGAACCTCAACTTACGGGACTTTGTGAAAGTGTTGAGAACTAGAGCTCAGTATTTTACCACGCCACCACTCTCCATCCAGCACTATGGACGGAACTGCCTACATCTGGCTCTAATTAGTCCACGATTGTGTTCAGCCGAATGACCTCTGCCGGGAACACTCAGAATGACGTTCTGAGTTATTGCAACATAGGAGCGTTTCACTGCTTTCAAGGCTTCTCAGGAAGAATTCCGGAATCTTGCTGCCGGCAGGCCTCCGGCTGTTCCGGGTGAACATCTCCTTGTAAATCCCCCGTGGTTTCTTGTACACGCGTGAAATTTGGCCAGGTTATGCAGTTTGCATGGCTTCACAATTTCGCCTGCCTAGCTCGGCCACGGTTGCAAACATTCAGGCGTGGCAGCCAGATAGGCTAGTCCCCGTAGGACACTGCCAGCGGACTGGGTATATCTGCTTCCCGTTCTTCTCACCTGAGTGCTACTGATTCCAGCTTTGACGGCTATACTCTACTCAACCGGAGCATTAAGTTGAACCAAAACTCATGGCACTTTGTGTAAGTGTTGAGCACTAGAACTCAGTTGTTTGGCACGACACCACTGTCCATCCAGCACTATGGACGGCACTGCCTACATCTGGCTATAATTAGTCCATGGTTGTGTTCAGCCGAATGACCTCTGCCGGGAACACTCAGAATGAGGTTCTGAGTTATTGCAACATAATAGCGTTTCACTGCTTTCAAGGCTTCTCAGGAAGAATTCCGGAATCTTGCTGCCGGCAGGCCTCCGGCTGTTCCGGGTGAACATCTCCTTGTAAATCCCCCGTGGTTTCTTGTACACCCGTGAAATTTGGACAGGTTATGCAGTTTGCATTGCTGCACAATTGCGCCTGCCTAGCTCGGCCGCGGTTGCAAATATTCTGGCGTGGCAGCCAGATAGGCTGGTCCCCGTAGGACTCTGCCAGCGGACTGTGTATATCTGCTTCCCGTTCTTCTCACCTGAGTGCTACTGATTCCAGCTTTGACGGCTACACTCTACTCCACCGGAGCAGTAAGTTGAACCTCAACTTATGGCACTTTGTAAAACTGTTGAGAACTAGAGCTCAGTTGTTTGGCACGCCACCACTCTCCATCCAGCACTATGGACGGCACTCCCTACATCTGGCTCTAATTAGTCCACGGTTGTGTTCAGCCGAATGACCTCTGCCGGGAACACTCAGAATGAGGTTCTGAGTTATTGCAACATAGGAGCGTTTCACTGCTTTCAAGGCTTCTCAGGAAGAATTCCGGAATCTTGCTGCCCGCAGGCCTCCGGCTGTTCCGGGTGAACATCTCCTTGTAAATCCCCATTGGTTTCTTGTACACCCGTGAAATTTGGCCAGGTTATGCATTTTGCATTGCTGCACAATTGCGCAAGCCTAGCTCGGCCGCGGTTGCAAACATTCAGGCGTGGCAGCCAGATAGGCTGGTCCCCATAGGACTCTGCCAGCGGACTGGGTATATGTGCTTCCCGTTCTTCTCACCTGAGTGCTACTGATTCCAGTTTTGACGGCTACACTCGACTCAACCGGAGCAGTAAGTTGAACCTCAACTTATGGCACTTTGTGAAACTGTTGAGAACTAGAGCTCAGTTGTTTGGCATGCCACCACTGTCCATCCAGCACTATGGACGGTACTGCCTACATCTGGCTCTAATTAGTTCACGATTGTGTTCAGCCGAATGACCTCTGCCGGGAAAACTCAGAATGAGGTTCTAAGTTACTGCAACATAGGAGCGTTTCACTGCTTTCAAGGCTTCTCAGGAAGAATTCCGGAATCTTGCTGCGGGCAGGCCTCCGGCTGTTCCGGGTGAACATCTCCTTGTAAATCCCCCGTGGTTTCTTGTCCACCCGTGAAATTTGGCCAAGTTATGCAGTTTGCATTGCTGCACAATTCCGCCTGCCTAGCTCAGCCGCGGTTGCAAACATTCAGGCGTGGCAGCCTGATGGACTGGTCCCCGTAGGACACTGCCAGCGGACTGGGTATATCTGCTTCTCGTTCTCCTCACCTTTGTGCTACTGATTCCAGCTTTGATGGCTACACTCTACTCAACGGGAGCATTAAGTTGAACCTCAACTTATGGCACTTTGTGAAACTGTTCAGAACTAGAGCTCAGTTGTTTGGCACGCCACCACTCTCCATCCAGCACTATGGACGTCACTCCCTACATATGGCTCTAATTAGTCCACGGTTGTGTTCAGCCGAATGACCTCTGCCGGGAACACTCAGAATGAGGTTCTGAGTTATTGCAACATAGGAGCGTTTCACTGCTTTCAAGGCTTCTCAGGAAGAATTCCGGAATCTTCCTGCCGGCAGGCCTCCGGCTGTTCCAGGTGAACATCTCCTTGTAAATCCCCCGTGGTTTCTTGTACACCCGTGAAATTTGGCCAGGTTATGCAGTTTGGATTGCTGCACAATTGCGCCTGCCTAGCTAGGCCACGGTTGCAAACATTCAGGCGTGGCAGCCAGATAGGCTGGTCCCCGTAGGACACTGCCAGCGGACTGGGTATATCTGCTTCCCGTTCTTCTCACCTGAGTGCTACTGATTCCAGCTTTGACGGCTATACTCTACTCAACCGGACCATTAAGTTGAACCTCAACTTATGGCACTTTGTGAAACTGTTGAGAACTAGAGCTCAGTTGTTTGGCACGCCACCATTGTCCATCCAGCACTATGGACGGCACTGCCTACATCTGGCTCTAATTAGTCCACGATTGTGTTCAGCCGAATGACCTCTGCCGGGAACACTGAGAATGAAGTTCTGAGTTATTGCAACATAGGAGCGTTTCACTGCTTTCAAGCCTTCTCAGGAAGAATTCCGGAATCTTGCTGCCGGCAGGCCTCCGGCTGTTCTGGGTGAATATCTCCTTGTAAATCCGCATTGGTTTCTTGTACACCCGTGAAATTTGGACAGGTTATGCAGTTTGCATTGCTGCACAATTGCGCCTGCCTAGCTCGGCCGCGTTTGAAATTTCAGGCGTGGCAGCCAGATAGGCTGATCCCCGTAGTACTCTGCCAGCGGACTGGGTATATCTGCTTCCCGTTCTTCTCACCTGAGTGCTACTGATTCCAGCTTTGACGGCTACACTCGACTCAACCGGAGCAGTAAGTTGAACCTCAACGTATGGCACTTTGTGAAACTGTTGAGAACTAGAGCTTAGATATTTGGCACGCCACCACTGTCCATCCAGTACTATGGACGACATTGCCTACATCTGGCTCTAATTAGTCCACGGTTGTGTTCAGCCGAATAACCTCTGCCGGGAACACTCAGAATGAGATTCTGAGTTATTGCAACATAGGAGCGTTTCACTGCTTTCAAGGCTTCTCAGGAAGATTTCCGGAATCTTGCTGCCCACAGGCCTCCGGCTGTTCCGGGTGAACATCTCCTTGTAAATCCCCCGTGGTTTCGTGTACACCCGTGAAATTTGGCCAGGTTATGCAGTTTGCATTGCTGCACAATTGCGCCTGCCTAGCTCGGCCGCGGTTGCAAACATTCAGGCGTGGCAGCCAGATAGGCTGGTCCCCGTAGGACACTGCCAGCGGACTGGGTATATCTGCTTCCCGTTCTCCTCACCTGAGTGCTACTGATTCAAGCTTTGACGGCTACACTCTACTCAACCGGAGCATTAAGTTGAACCTCAACTTGTGGCACTTTGTGAAACTCTTCAGAACTAGAGCTCAGTTTTTTGGCACGCCACCACTCTCCATCCAGCACTATGGACGGCACTCCCTACATATGGCTCTAATTAGTCCACGGTTGTGTTCAGCCGAATTACCTCTGCCGGGAACACTCAGAATGAGGTTCTGAGTTATTGCAACATAGGAGCGTTTCATTGCTTTCAAGGCTTCTCAGGAAGAATTCCGGAATCTTGCTCCCAGCAGGCCTCCGGCTGTTCCGGGTGAACATCTCCTTGTAAATCCCCCGTGGTTTCTTGTACACCCGTGAAATTTGGCCAGGTTATGCAGTTTGCATTGCTGCACAATTGCGCCTCCCTAGCTAGGCCTTGGTTGCAAACATTCAGGCATGGCAGCCAGATAGGCTGGTCCCGGTAGGACACTGCCAGCGGACTGGGTATATCTGCTTCCCGTTCTTCTCACCTGAGTGCTACTGATTCCAGCTTTGACGGCTACACTCTACTCAACCGGAGCATTAAGCTGAACCTCAACTTATGGCACTTTGTGAAACTGTTGAGAACTAGAGCTCAGTTGTTTGGCACGCCACCACTGTCCATCCAGCACTATGGACGGCACTGCCTACATCTGGCTCTAATTAGTCCACGATTGTGTTCAGCCGAATGACCTCTGCCGGGAACACTGAGAATGAGGTTCTGAGTTATTGCAACATAGGAGCATTTCACTGCTTTCAGGGCTTCTGAGGAAGAATTCCGGAATCTTGCTGCCGGCAGGCCTCCGGCTGTTCCGGGTGAACATCTCCTTGTAAATCCCCATTGGTTTCTTGTACACCCGTGAAATTTGGACAGGTTATGCAGTTTGCATTGCTGCACAATTGCGCCTGCCTAGCTCGGCCGCGGTTGCAAACTTTCAGGCGTGGCAGCCAGATAGGCTGGCCCCCGTAGGACTCTGCCAGCGGACTGGGTATATCTGCTTCTCGTTCTTCTCACCTGAGTGCTACTGATTCCACCTTTGACGGCTACACTCGACTCAACCGGAGCAGTAAGTTGAACCTCAACTTATGGCTCTTTGTGAAACTGTTGACAACTAGAGCTCAGTTGTTTGGCACGCCACCACTGTGAATCCAGCACTATGGACGGCACTGCCTACATCTGGCTCTAATTAGTTCACGATTGTGTTCAGCCGAAAGACCTCTGCCGGGAAAACTCAGAATGAGGTTCTGAGTTATTGCAACATAGGAGCGTTTCACTGCTTTCAAGGCTTCTCAGGAAGAATTCCGGAATCTTGCTGCCGGCAGGCCTCCGGCTGTTCCGGGTGAACATCTCCTTGTAAATCCCCCGTGGTTTCTTGTACACCCGTGAAATTTGGACAGGTTATGCAGTTTGCATTGCTGCACAATTGCGCCTGCCTAGCACGGCCGCGGTTGCAAACATTCAGGCGTGGCAGCCATATAGGCTGGTCCCCATAGGACTCTGCCAGCGGACTGTGTATATCTGCTTCCCGTTCTTCTCACCTGAGTGCTACTGATTCCAGCTTTGACGGCTACACTCTACTCCACCAGAGCAGTAAGTTGAACCTCAACTTATGGCACTTTGTGAAACTGTTGAGAACTAGAGCTCAGTTGTTTGGCACGCCACCACTGTCCATCCAGCAGTATGGACGGCACTCCCTACATCTGGCTCTAATTAGTTCATGATTGTGTTCAGCCGAATGACCTCTGCCGGGAACACTCAGAATGAGGTTCTGAGTTATTGCAACATAGGAGCGTTTCACTGCTTTCAAAGCTTCTCAGGAAGAATTCCGGAATCTTGCTGCCGGTGGGCCTCTGGCTCTCCGAGTGAACATCTCCTTGTAAATTCCCAGTGGTTTCTTGTACACCCGTGAAATTTGGACAGGTTATGCAGTTTGCATTGCTGCACAATTGCGCCTGCCTAGCTCGGCTGCGGTTGCAAACATTCAGGCGTGGCAGCCAGATAGGCTGGTCCCCGTAGGACACTGCCAGCGGATTGGGTATATCTGCTTCCTGTTCTTCTCACCTGAGTGCTACTGATTCCAGCTTTGACGGCTACACTCTACGCAACCGGAGCATTAAGTTGAACCTCAACTTACGGGACTTTGTGAAAGTGTTGAGAACTAGAGCTCAGTATTTTACCACGCCACCACTCTCCATCCAGCACTATGGACGGAACTGCCTACATCTGGCTCTAATTAGTCCACGATTGTGTTCAGCCGAATGACCTCTGCCGGGAACACTCAGAATGACGTTCTGAGTTATTGCAACATAGGAGCGTTTCACTGCTTTCAAGGCTTCTCAGGAAGAATTCCGGAATCTTGCTGCCGGCAGGCCTCCGGCTGTTCCGGGTGAACATCTCCTTGTAAATCCCCCGTGGTTTCTTGTACACGCGTGAAATTTGGCCAGGTTATGCAGTTTGCATGGCTTCACAATTTCGCCTGCCTAGCTCGGCCACGGTTGCAAACATTCAGGCGTGGCAGCCAGATAGGCTAGTCCCCGTAGGACACTGCCAGCGGACTGGGTATATCTGCTTCCCGTTCTTCTCACCTGAGTGCTACTGATTCCAGCTTTGACGGCTATACTCTACTCAACCGGAGCATTAAGTTGAACCAAAACTCATGGCACTTTGTGTAAGTGTTGAGCACTAGAACTCAGTTGTTTGGCACGACACCACTGTCCATCCAGCACTATGGACGGCACTGCCTACATCTGGCTATAATTAGTCCATGGTTGTGTTCAGCCGAATGACCTCTGCCGGGAACACTCAGAATGAGGTTCTGAGTTATTGCAACATAATAGCGTTTCACTGCTTTCAAGGCTTCTCAGGAAGAATTCCGGAATCTTGCTGCCGGCAGGCCTCCGGCTGTTCCGGGTGAACATCTCCTTGTAAATCCCCCGTGGTTTCTTGTACACCCGTGAAATTTGGACAGGTTATGCAGTTTGCATTGCTGCACAATTGCGCCTGCCTAGCTCGGCCGCGGTTGCAAATATTCTGGCGTGGCAGCCAGATACGCTGGTCCCCGTAGGACTCTGCCAGCGGACTGTGTATATCTGCTTCCCGTTCTTCTCACCTGAGTGCTACTGATTCCAGCTTTGACGGCTACACTCTACTCCACCGGAGCAGTAAGTTGAACCTCAACTTATGGCACTTTGTAAAACTGTTGAGAACTAGAGCTCAGTTGTTTGGCACGCCACCACTCTCCATCCAGCACTATGGACGGCACTCCCTACATCTGGCTCTAATTAGTCCACGGTTGTGTTCAGCCGAATGACCTCTGCCGGGAACACTCAGAATGAGGTTCTGAGTTATTGCAACATAGGAGCGTTTCACTGCTTTCAAGGCTTCTCAGGAAGAATTCCGGAATCTTGCTGCCCGCAGGCCTCCGGCTGTTCCGGGTGAACATCTCCTTGTAAATCCCCATTGGTTTCTTGTACACCCGTGAAATTTGGCCAGGTTATGCATTTTGCATTGCTGCACAATTGCGCAAGCCTAGCTCGGCCGCGGTTGCAAACATTCAGGCGTGGCAGCCAGATAGGCTGGTCCCCATAGGACTCTGCCAGCGGACTGGGTATATGTGCTTCCCGTTCTTCTCACCTGAGTGCTACTGATTCCAGTTTTGACGGCTACACTCGACTCAACCGGAGCAGTAAGTTGAACCTCAACTTATGGCACTTTGTGAAACTGTTGAGAACTAGAGCTCAGTTGTTTGGCATGCCACCACTGTCCATCCAGCACTATGGACGGTACTGCCTACATCTGGCTCTAATTAGTTCACGATTGTGTTCAGCCGAATGACCTCTGCCGGGAAAACTCAGAATGAGGTTCTAAGTTACTGCAACATAGGAGCGTTTCACTGCTTTCAAGGCTTCTCAGGAAGAATTCCGGAATCTTGCTGCGGGCAGGCCTCCGGCTGTTCCGGGTGAACATCTCCTTGTAAATCCCCCGTGGTTTCTTGTCCACCCGTGAAATTTGGCCAAGTTATGCAGTTTGCATTGCTGCACAATTCCGCCTGCCTAGCTCAGCCGCGGTTGCAAACATTCAGGCGTGGCAGCCTGATGGACTGGTCCCCGTAGGACACTGCCAGCGGACTGGGTATATCTGCTTCTCGTTCTCCTCACCTTTGTGCTACTGATTCCAGCTTTGATGGCTACACTCTACTCAACGGGAGCATTAAGTTGAACCTCAACTTATGGCACTTTGTGAAACTGTTCAGAACTAGAGCTCAGTTGTTTGGCACGCCACCACTCTCCATCCAGCACTATGGACGTCACTCCCTACATATGGCTCTAATTAGTCCACGGTTGTGTTCAGCCGAATGACCTCTGCCGGGAACACTCAGAATGAGGTTCTGAGTTATTGCAACATAGGAGCGTTTCACTGCTTTCAAGGCTTCTCAGGAAGAATTCCGGAATCTTCCTGCCGGCAGGCCTCCGGCTGTTCCAGGTGAACATCTCCTTGTAAATCCCCCGTGGTTTCTTGTACACCCGTGAAATTTGGCCAGGTTATGCAGTTTGGATTGCTGCACAATTGCGCCTGCCTAGCTAGGCCGCGGTTGCAAACATTCAGGCGTGGCAGCCAGATAGGCTGGTCCCCGTAGGACACTGCCAGCGGACTGGGTATATCTGCTTCCCGTTCTTCTCACCTGAGTGCTACTGATTCCAGCTTTGACGGCTACACTCTACTCAACCGGACCATTAAGTTGAACCTCAACTTATGGCACTTTGTGAAACTGTTGAGAACTAGAGCTCAGTTGTTTGGCACGCCACCATTGTCCATCCAGCACTATGGACGGCACTGCCTACATCTGGCTCTAATTAGTCCACGATTGTGTTCAGCCGAATGACCTCTGCCGGGAACACTGAGAATGAAGTTCTGAGTTATTGCAACATAGGAGCGTTTCACTGCTTTCAAGCCTTCTCAGGAAGAATTCCGGAATCTTGCTGCCGGCAGGCCTCCGGCTGTTCTGGGTGAATATCTCCTTGTAAATCCGCATTGGTTTCTTGTACACCCGTGAAATTTGGACAGGTTATGCAGTTTGCATTGCTGCACAATTGCGCCTGCCTAGCTCGGCCGCGTTTGAAATTTCAGGCGTGGCAGCCAGATAGGCTGATCCCCGTAGTACTCTGCCAGCGGACTGGGTATATCTGCTTCCCGTTCTTCTCACCTGAGTGCTACTGATTCCAGCTTTGACGGCTACACTCGACTCAACCGGAGCAGTAAGTTGAACCTCAACGTATGGCACTTTGTGAAACTGTTGAGAACTAGAGCTTAGATATTTGGCACGCCACCACTGTCCATCCAGTACTATGGACGACATTGCCTACATCTGGCTCTAATTAGTCCACGGTTGTGTTCAGCCGAATAACCTCTGCCGGGAACACTCAGAATGAGATTCTGAGTTATTGCAACATAGGAGCGTTTCACTGCTTTCAAGGCTTCTCAGGAAGATTTCCGGAATCTTGCTGCCCACAGGCCTCCGGCTGTTCCGGGTGAACATCTCCTTGTAAATCCCCCGTGGTTTCGTGTACACCCGTGAAATTTGGCCAGGTTATGCAGTTTGCATTGCTGCACAATTGCGCCTGCCTAGCTCGGCCGCGGTTGCAAACATTCAGGCGTGGCAGCCAGATAGGCTGGTCCCCGTAGGACACTGCCAGCGGACTGGGTATATCTGCTTCCCGTTCTCCTCACCTGAGTGCTACTGATTCAAGCTTTGACGGCTACACTCTACTCAACCGGAGCATTAAGTTGAACCTCAACTTGTGGCACTTTGTGAAACTCTTCAGAACTAGAGCTCAGTTTTTTGGCACGCCACCACTCTCCATCCAGCACTATGGACGGCACTCCCTACATATGGCTCTAATTAGTCCACGGTTGTGTTCAGCCGAATGACCTCTGCCGGGAACACTCAGAATGAGGTTCTGAGTTATTGCAACATAGGAGCGTTTCATTGCTTTCAAGGCTTCTCAGGAAGAATTCCGGAATCTTGCTCCCAGCAGGCCTCCGGCTGTTCCGGGTGAACATCTCCTTGTAAATCCCCCGTGGTTTCTTGTACACCCGTGAAATTTGGCCAGGTTATGCAGTTTGCATTGCTGCACAATTGCGCCTCCCTAGCTAGGCCTTGGTTGCAAACATTCACCCATGGCAGCCAGATAGGCTGGTCCCGGTAGGACACTGCCAGCGGACTGGGTATATCTGCTTCCCGTTCTTCTCACCTGAGTGCTACTGATTCCAGCTTTGACGGCTACACTCTACTCAACCGGAGCATTAAGCTGAACCTCAACTTATGGCACTTTGTGAAACTGTTGAGAACTAGAGCTCAGTTGTTTGGCACGCCACCACTGTCCATCCAGCACTATGGACGGCACTGCCTACATCTGGCTCTAATTAGTCCACGATTGTGTTCAGCCGAATGACCTCTGCCGGGAACACTGAGAATGAGGTTCTGAGTTATTGCAACATAGGAGCATTTCACTGCTTTCAGGGCTTCTGAGGAAGAATTCCGGAATCTTGCTGCCGGCAGGCCTCCGGCTGTTCCGGGTGAACATCTCCTTGTAAATCCCCATTGGTTTCTTGTACACCCGTGAAATTTGGACAGGTTATGCAGTTTGCATTGCTGCACAATTGCGCCTGCCTAGCTCGGCCGCGGTTGCAAACTTTCAGGCGTGGCAGCCAGATAGGCTGGTCCCCGTAGTACTCTGCCAGCGGACTGGGTATATCTGCTTCCCGTTCTTCTCACCTGAGTGCTACTGATTCCCGATTTGAAGGCTACACTCTACTCAACCGGAGCCGTAAGTTGAACCTCAACTTATGGCACTTTGTGAAACTGTTGAGAACTAGAGCTCAGTTGTTTGGCACGCCACCACTGTCCATCCAGCACTATGGACGGCACTGCCTACATCTGGCTCTAATTAGTCCACGATTGTGTTCAGCCGAATGACCTCAGCCGGGAACACCCAGAATGAGGTTCTGAGATATTGCAACGTAGGAGCGTTTCACTGCTTTCAAGGCTTCTCAGGAAGAATTCCGGAATCTTGCTGCCGGCAGGCCTCCGGCTGTTCCGGGTGTACATCTCCTTGTAAATCCCCATTGGTTTCTTGTACACCCGTGAAATTTGGCCAGGTTATGCAGTTTGCATGGCTGCACAATTGCGCAAGCGTAGCTCGGCCGCGGTTGCAAACATTCAGGCGTGGCAGCCAGATAGGCTGGTCCCCGTAGGACTCTGCCAGCGGACTGGGTATATCTGCTTCCCGTTCTTCTCACCTGAGTGCTACTGATTCCAGCTTTGACGGCTACACTCGACTCAACCGGAGCAGTAAGTTGAACCTCAACTTATGGCACTTTGTGAAACTGTTGAGAACTAGAGCTCAGTTGTTTGGCACGCCACTACTGTCCATCCAGCACTATGGACGGTACTGCCTACATCTGGCTCTAATTAGTTCACGATTGTGTTCAGCCGAATGACCTGTGCCGGGAAAACTCAGAATGAGGTTCTAAGTTACTGCAACATAGGAGCGTTTCACTGCTTTCAAGGCTTCTCAGGAAGAATTCCGGAATCTTGCTGCGGGCAGGCCTCCGGCTTTTCCGGGTGAACATCTCCTTGTAAATCCCCCGTGGTTTCTTGTACACCCGTGAAATTTGGCCAGGTTATGCAGTTTGCATTGCTGCACAATTGCGCCTGCCTAGCTAGGCCGCGGTTGCAAACATTCAGGCGTGGCAGCCAGATAGGCTGGTCCCCGTAGGACACTGCCAGCGGACTGGGTATATCTGCTTCCCGTTCTTCTCACCTGAGTGCTACTGATTCCAGCTTTGACGGCTACACTCTACTCCACCGGAGCAGTAAGTTGAACCTCAACTTATGGCACTTTGTGAAACTGTTGACAACTAGAGCTCAGTTGTTTGGCACGCCACCACTGTCCATCCAGCACTATGGACGGCACTGCCTACATCTGGCTCTAATTAGTCCACGATTGTGTTCAGCCGAATGACCTCTGCCGGGAAAACTCAGAATGAGGTTCTGAGTTATTGCAACATAGGACCGTTTCACTGCTTTCAAGGCTTCTCAGGAAGAATTCCGGAATCTTGCTGCCGGCAGGCATCCGGCTGTTCTGGGTGAATATCTCCTTGTGAATCCCCATTGGTTTCTTGTACACCCGTGAAATTTGGACAGGTTATGCAGTTTGCATTGCTGCACAATTGCGCCTGCCTAGCTCGGCCATGGTTGCAAACATTCAGGCGTGGCAGCCAGATAGGCTGGCCCCCGTTGGACTCTGCCAGCGGACTGGGTATATCTGCTTCCCGTTCTTCTCACCTGAGTGCTACTGATTCCAGCTTTGACGGCTACACTCGACTCAACCGGAGCAGTAAGTTGAACCTCAACTTATGGCACTTTGTGAAACTGTTGACAACTAGAGCTCAGTTGTTTGGCACGCCACCACTGTGCATCCAGCACTATGGACAGCACTGCCTACATCTGGCTCTAATTAGTTCACGATTGTGTTCAGCCGAATGACCTCTGCCGGGAAAACTCAGAATGAGGTTCTGAGTTATTGCAACATAGGAGCGTTTCACTGCTTTCAAGGCTTCTCAGGAAGAATTCCGGAATCTTGCTGCCGGCAGGCCTCCGGCTGTTCCGGGTGAACATCTCCTTGTAAATCCCCCGTGGTTTCTTGTACACCCGTGAAATTTGGACAGGTTATGCAGTTTGCATTGCTGCACAATTGCGCCTGCCTAGCACGGCCGCGGTTGCAAACATTCAGGCGTGGCAGCCAGATAGGCTGGTCCCCATAGGACTCTGCCAGCGGACTGTGTATATCTGCTTCCCGTTCTTCTCACCTGAGTGGTACTGATTCCAGCTTTGACGGCTACACTCTACTCCACCGGAGCAGTAAGTTGAACCTCAACTTATGGCACTTTGTGAAACTGTTGAGAACTAGAGCTCAGTTGTTTGGCACGCCACCACTGTCCATCCAGCAGTATGGACGGCACTCCCTACATCTGGCTGTAATTAGTCCACGGTTGTGTTCAGCCGAATGACCTCTGCCGGGAACACTCAGAATGACGTTCTGAGTTATTGCAACATAGGAGCGTTTCACTGCTTTCAAGGCTTCTCAGGAAGAATTCCGGAATCTTGCTGCCGGCAGACCTCCGGCTGTTCCGGGTGAACATCTCCTTGTAAATCCCCCGTGGTTTCTTGTACACCCGTGAAATTTGGCCAGGTTATGCAGTTTGCATGGCTTCACAATTGCGCCTGCCTAGCTCGGCCACGGTTGCAAACATTCAGGCGTGGCAGCCAGATAGGCTAGTCCCCGTAGGACACTGCCAGCGGACTGGGTATATCTGCTTCCCGTTATTCTCACCTGAGTGCTACTGATTCCAGCTTTGACGGCTATACTCTACTCAACCGGAGCATTAAGTTGAACCTCAACTCATGGCACTTTGTGTAAGTGTTGAGCACTAGAACTCGGTTGTTTGGCACGCCACCACTCTCCATCCAGCACTATGGACGGCACTGCCTCCATCTGGCTCTAATTAGTCCATGGTTGTGTTCAGCCGAATGACCTCTGCCGGGAACACTCAGAATGAGGTTCTGAGTTATTGCAACATAGGAGCGTTTCACTGCTTTCAAGGCTTCTCAGGAAGAATTCCGGAATCTTGCTGCCGGCAGGCCTCCGGCTGTTCCGGGTGAACATCTCCTTGTAAATCCCCATTTGTTTCTTGTACACCCGTGAAATTTGGCCAGGTTATGCAGTTTGCATTGCTGCACAATTGCGCCTGCCTAGCTCAGCCGCGGTTGCAAATATTCTGGCGTGGCAGCCAGATAGGCTGGTCCCCGTAGGACTCTGCCAGCGAACTGTGTATATCTGGTTCCCGTTCTTCTCACCTGAGTGCTACTGATTCCAGCTTTGACGGCTACACTCTACTCCACCGGAGCAGTAAGTTGAACCTCAACTTATGGCACTTTGTAAAACTGTTGAGAACTAGAGCTCAGTTGTTTGGCACGCCACCACTCTCCATCCAGCACTTTGGACGGCACTCCCTACATCTGGCTCTAATTAGTCCACGGTTGTGTTCAGCCGAATGACCTCTGCCGGGAACACTCAGAATGAGGTTCTGAGTTATTGCAACATAGGAGCGTTTCACTGCTTTCAAGGCTTCTCAGGAAGAATTCCGGAATCTTGCTGCCGGCAGGCCTCCGGCTGTTCCGGGTGAACATCTCCTTGTAAATCCCCATTGGTTTCTTGTACACCCGTGAAATTTGGCCAGGTTATGCTTTTTGCATTGCTGCACAATTGCGCAAGCCTAGCTCGGCCGCGGTTGCAAACATTCAGGCGTGGCAGCCAGATAGGTTGGTCCCCATAGGACTCTGCCAGCGGACTGGGTATATCTGCTTCCCGTTCTTCTCACCTGAGTGCTACTGATTCCAGCTTTGACGGCTACACTCGACGCAACCGGAGCAGTAAGTTGAACCTCAACTTATGGCACTTTGTGAAACTGTTGAGAACTAGAGCTCAGTTGTTTGGCATGCCACCACTGTCCATCCAGCACTATGGACGGTACTGCCTACATCTGGCTCTAATTAGTTCACGATTGTGTTCAGCCGAATGACCTCTGCCGGGAAAACTCAGAATGAGGTTCTAAGTTACTGCAACATAGGAGCGTTTCACTGCTTTCAAGGCTTCTCAGGAAGAATTCCGGAATCTTGCTGCGGGCAGGCCTCCGGCTGTTCCGGGTGAACATCTCCTTGTAAATCCCCCGTGGTTTCTTGTCCACCCGTGAAATTTGGCCAAGTTATGCAGTTTGCATTGCTGCACAATTCCGCCTGCCTAGCTCAGCCGCGGTTGCAAACATTCAGGCGTGGCAGCCTGATGGACTGGTCCCCGTAGGACACTGCCAGCGGACTGGGTATATCTGCTTCCCGTTCTCCTCACCTTTGTGCTACTGATTCCAGCTTTGATGGCTACACTCTACTCAACGGGAGCATTAAGTTGAACCTCAACTTATGGCACTTTGTGAAACTGTTCAGAACTAGAGCTCAGTTGTTTGGCACGCCACCACTCTCCATCCAGCACTATGGACGTCACTCCCTACATATGGCTCTAATTAGTCCACGGTTGTGTTCAGCCGAATGACCTCTGCCGGCAACACTCAGAATGAGGTTCTGAGTTATTGCAACATAGGAGCGTTTCACTGCTTTCAAGGCTTCTCAGGAAGAATTCCGGAATCTTCCTGCCAGCAGGCCTCCGGCTGTTCCAGGTGAACATCTCCTTGTAAATCCCCCGTGGTTTCTTGTACACCCGTGAAATTTGGCCAGGTTATGCAGTTTGGATTGCTGCACAATTGCGCCTGCCTAGCTAGGCCGCGGTTGCAAACATTCAGGCGAGGCAGCCAGATAGGCTGGTCCCCGTAGGACACTGCCAGCGGACTGGGTATATCTGCTTCCCGTTCTTCTCACCTGAGTGCTACTGATTCCAGCTTTGACGGCTACACTCTACTCAACCGGACCATTAAGTTGAACCTCAACTTATGGCACTTTGTGAAACTGTTGAGAACTAGAGCTCAGTTGTTTGGCACGCCACCACTGTCCATCCAGCACTATGGACGGCACTGCCTACATCTGGCTCTAATTAGTCCACGATTGTGTTCAGCCGAATGACCTCTGCCGGGAACACTGAGAATGAGTTTCTGAGTTATTGCAACATAGGAGCGTTTCACTGCTTTCAAGGCTTCTCAGGAAGAATTCCGGAATCTTGCTGCCGGCAGGCCTCCGGCTGTTCTGGGTGAATATCTCCTTGTAAATCCGCATTGGTTTCTTGTACACCCGTGAAATTTGTCCAGGTTATGCAGTTTGCATTGCTGAACAACTGCGCCTGCCTAGCTCGGCCGAGGTTGCAAACATTCAGGCGTGGCAGCCAGATAGGCTGGTCCCCGTAGGACTCTGCCAGCGGACTGGGTATATCTGCTTCCCGTTCTCCTCACCTGAGTGCTACTGATTCAAGCTTTGACGGCTACACTCTACTCAACCGGAGCATTAAGTTGAACCTCAACTTATGGCACTTTGTGAAACTGTTGAGAACTAGAGCTCAGTTGTTTGGCACGCCACCACTCTCCATCCAGCACTATGGACGGCACTCCCTACATATGGCTCTAATTAGTCCACGGTGTGTTCAGCCGAATGACCTCTGCCGTGAACACTCAGAATGAGGTTCTGAGTTATTGCAACATAGGAGCGTTTCATTGCTTTCAAGGCTTCTCAGGAAGAATTCCGGAATCTTGCTGCCAGCAGGCCTCCGGCTGTTCCGGGTGAACATCTCCTTGTAAATCCCCCGTGGTTTCTTGTACACCCGTGAAATTTGGCCAGGTTATGCAGTTTGCATTGCTGCACAATTGCGCCTGCCTAGCTCGGCCGCGGTTGCAAACATTCAGGCATGGCAGCCAGATAGGCTGGTCCCCGTAGGACACTGCCAGCGGACTGGTTATATCTGCTTCCCATTCTTCTCACCTGAGTGTTACTGATTCCAGCTTTCACGGCTACACTCTACTCAACCGGAGCATTAAGTTGAACCTCAACTTATGGCACTTTGTGAAACTGTTGAGAACTAGAGCTCAGTTGTTTGGCACGCCACCACTGTCCATCCAGCACTATGGACGGCACTGCCTACATCTGGCTCTAATTAGTCCACGGTTGTGTTCAGCCGAATGACCTCTGCCGGGAACACTCAGAATGAGGTTCTGAATTATTGCAACATAGGAGCATTTCACTGCTTTAAAGGCTTCTCAGGAAGAATTCCGGAATCTTGCTGCCGGCAGGCCTCCGGCTGTTCCGGGTGAACATCTCCTTGTAAATCCCCATTGGTTTCTTGTACACCCGTGAAATTTGGACAGGTTATGCAGTTTGCATTGCTGCACAATTGCGCCTGCCTAGCTCGGCCGCGTTTGCAAACTTTCAGGCGGGGCAGCCAGATAGGCTGGTCCCCGTAGTACTCTGCCAGCGGACTGGGTATATCTGCTTCCCGTTCTTCTCACCTGAGTGCTACTGATTCCCGATTTGACGGCTACACTCTACTCAACCGGAGCCGTAAGTTGAACCTCAACTTATGGCACTTTGTGAAACTGTTGAGAACTAGAGCTCAGTTGTTTGGCACGCCACCACTGTCCATCCAGCACTATGGACTTCACTGCCTACATCTGGCTCTAATTAGTCCACGATTGTGTTCAGCCGAATGACCTCTGCCGGGAACACTCAGAATGAGGTTCTGAGTTATTGCACCTTAGGATCGTTTCACTGCTTACAAGGCTTCTCAGGAAGAATTCCGGAATCTTGCTGCCGGCAGGCCTCCGGCTGTTCCGGGTGAACATCTCCTTGTAAATCCCCATTGGTTTCTTGTACATCCGTGAAATTTGGCCAGGTTATGCAGTTTGCATTGCTGCACAATTGCGCCAGCCTAGCTCAGCCGCGGTTGCAAATATTCAGGCGTGGCAGCCAGATAGGCTGGTCCCCGTAGGACTCTGCCAGCGGACTGGGTGTATCTGCTTCCCGTACTTCTCACCTGAGTGCTACTGATTCCAGCTTTGACGGCTACACTCGACTCAACCGGAGCAGTAAGTTGAACCTCAACTTATGGCACTTTGTGAAACTGTTGACAACTAGAGCTCAGTTGTTTGGCACGCCACCACTGTCCATCCAGCACTATGGACGGCACTGCCTACATCTGGCTCTAATTAGTTCATGATTGTGTTCAGCCGAATGACCTCTGCCGGGAAAACTCAGAATGAGGTTCTGAGTTATTGCAACATAGGAGCGTTTCACTGCTTTCAAGGCTTCTCAGGAAGAATTCCGGAATCTTGCTGCGGGCAGGCCTCCGGCTGTTCCGGGTGAACATCTCCTTGTAAATCCCCCGTGGTTTCTTGTACACCCGTGAAATTTGGCCAAGTTATGCAGTTTGCATTGCTGCACAATTCCGCCTGCCTACCTCAGCCGCCGTTGCAAACATTCAGGCGTGGCAGCCTGATGGACTGGTCCCCGTAGGACACTGCCAGCGGATTGGGTATATCTGCTTCCCGTTCTCCTCACCTGAGTGCTAGTGATTCCAGCTTTGACGGCTACACTCTATACAACCGGAGCATTAATTTGAACCTCAACTTATGGCACTTTGTGAAAATGTTCAGAACTAGAGCTCAGTTGTTTGGCACGCCACCACTCTCCATCCAGCACTATGGACGGCATTCCCTACATATGGCTCTAATTAGTCCACGGTTGTGTTCAGCCGAATGACCTCTGCCGGGAACACTGAGAATGAGGTTCTGAGTTATTGCAACATAGGAGCGTTTCACTGCTTTCAAGGCTTCTCAGGAAGAATTCCGGAATCTTGCTGCCGGCAGGCCTCCGGCTGTTCCGGGTGAACATCTCCTTATAAATCCCCCGTGGTTTCTTGTACACCCGTGAAATTTGGCCAGGTTATGCAGTTTGCATTGCTGCACAATTGCGCCTGCCTAGCTAGGCCGCGGTTGCAAACATTCAGGCGTGGCAGCCAGATAGGCTGGACCCCGTAGGATACTGCCAGCGGACTGGGTATATCTGCTTCCCGTTCTTCTCACCTGAGTGCTACTGATTCCAGCTTTGACGGCTACACTCTACTCAACCGGAGCATTAAGTTGAACTTCAACTTATGGCACTTTGTGAAACTGTTGAGAACTAGAGCTCAGTTGTTTGGCACGCCACCACTGTCCATCCAGCACTATGGACGGCACTGCCTACATCTGGCTCTAATTAGTCCACGATTGTGTTCAGCCGAATGACCTCTGCCGGGAACACTGAGAATGAGGTTCTGAGTTATTGCAACATAGGAGCGTTTCACTGCTTTCAAGGCTTCTCAGGAAGAATTCCGGAATCTTGCTGCCGGCAGGCCTCGGGCTGTTCCGGGTGAACATCTCCTTGTAAATCCCCCGTGGTTTCTTGTACACCCGTGAAATTTGGCCAGGTTATGCAGTTTGCATTGCTGCACAATTACGCCTGCCTAGCTCGGCCGTGGTTACAAATATTCAGGCGTGGCAGCCAGATAGGCTGGTCCCCGTAGGACACTGCCAGCGGACTGGGTATATCTGCTTACCGTTCTTCTCACCTGAGTGCTACTGATTCCAGCTTTGACGGCTACACTCTATTCAACCGGAGCATTAAGTTGCACCTCAACTTATGACACTTTGTGAAAGTGTTGAGAACTAGCGCTCAGTTGTTTGGCACGCCACCACTCTCCATCCAGCACTATGGACGGCACTGGCTACATCTGGCTCTAATTAGTCCACGGTTGTGTTCAGCCGAATGACCTCTGCCGGGAACACTCAGAATGAGGTTCTGAGTTATTGCAACACAGGAGCGTTTCACTGCTTTCAAGGCTTCTCAGGAAGAATTCCGGAATCTTGCTGCCGGCAGTCCTCCGGCTGTTCCGGGTGAACATCTCCTTGTAAATCCCCCGTGGTTTCTTGTACACCCGGGAAATTTGGACAGGTTATGCAGTTTGCATTGCTGCTCAATTGCGCCTGCCTATCTTGGCCGCGGTTACAAACATTCGGGCGTGGCAGCCAGATAGGCTGGTCCCCGTAGGACACTGCCAGCGGACTGGGTATATCTGCTTCCCGTTCTTCTCACCTGAGTGCTACTGATTCCAGCTTTGACGGCTACACTCTACTCAACCGGAGCAGTAAGTTGAACCTGAACTTATAGCACTTTGTGAAACTGTTGAGAACTAGAGCTCAGTTGTTTGGCACGCCACCACTGTCCATCCAGCACTATGGACGGCACTGCCTACATCTGGCTCTAATTAGTCCACGATTGTGTTCAGCCGAATGACCTCTGCCGGGAACACTCAGAATGAGGTTCTGAGTTATTGCAACACAGGAGCGTTTCACTGCTTTCAAGGCTTCTCAGGAAGAATTCCGGAATCTTGCTGCCGGCAGTCCTCAGGCTGTTCCCGGTGAACATCTCCTTGTAAATCCCCCGTGGTTTCTTGTACACCCGTGAAATTTGGACAGGTTATGCAGTTTGCATTGCTGCTCCATTGCGCCTGCCTATCTCGGCCACGGTTACAAACATTCGGGCGTGGCAGCCAGATAGGCTGGTCCCCGTAGGACACTGCCAGCGGACTGTGTATATCTGCTTCCCATTCTTCTCACCTGAGTGCTACTGATTCCAGCTTTGACGGCTACAGTCTACTCAACCGGAGCATTAAGTTGAACCTCAACTGATGGCACTTTGTGAAACTGTTGAGAACTAGAGCTCAGTTGTTTGGCACGCCACCACTGTCCATCCAACACTATGGACGGCACTGCCTACATCTGGCTCTAATTAGTCCACGGTTGTGTTCAGCTGAATGACCTCTGCCGGCAACACTCAGAATGAGGTTCTGAGTTATTGCAACATAGGAGCGTTTCACTGCTTTCAAGGCTTCTCAGGAAGAATTCCGGAGTCTTGATGCCGGCAGGCCTCCGGCTCTTCCGAGTGAACATCTCCTTATAAATCCCCCGTGGTTTCTTGTACCCCCGTGAAATTTGGCCAGGTTATGCAGTTTGCATTGCTGCACAATTGCGCCTGCCTAGCTCGGCCGCGGTTACAAACATTCAGGCGTGGCAGCCAGATAGGCTGGTCCCCGTACGAAACTGACTGCGGACTGGGTATATCTGCTTCCCGTTCTTCTCACCTGAGTGCTACTGACGGCTTTGACGGCTACACTCTACTCAACCGGAGCATTAAGTTGAACCTCAACTTACGGAAATTTGTGAAACTGTTGAGAACTAGCGCTCAGTTGTTTGGCACGCCACCACTGTCCATCCAGCACTATGGACGGCACTGCCTACATCTGGCTCTAATTAGTCCACGATTGTGTTCAGCCGAATGACCTCTGCCGGGAACACTCATAATGAGGTTCTGAGTTATTGCAACACAGGAGCGTTTCACTGCTTTCAAGGCTTCTCAGGAAGAATTCCGGAATCTTGCTGCCGGCAGTCCTCCGGCTGTTCCGGGTGAACATCTCCTTGTAAATGCCCCGTGGTTTCTTGTACACCCGTGAAATTTGGACAGGTTATGCAGTTTGCATTGCTGCTCAATTGCGCCTGCCTATCTCGGCCACGGTTACAAACATTCGGGCGTGGCAGCCAGATAGGCTGGTCCCCGTAGGACACTGCCAGCGGACTGGGTATATCTGCTTCCCGTTCTTCTCACCTGAGTGCTACTGATTCCAGCTTTGACGGCTACATTCTACTCAACCGGAGCAGTAAGTTGAACCTCAAATTATGACACATGGTGAAAGTGTTGAGAACTAGAGCTCAGTTGTTTGGCACGCCACCACTGTCCATCCAGCACTATGGACGGCATTGCCTACATCTGGCTCTAATTAGTCCACTATTGTGTTCAGCCAAATGACCTCTGCTGGGAATACTCAGAATGCGGTTCTGAGTTATTGCAACATAGGAGCGTTTCACTGCTTTCAAGGCTTCTCAGGAAGAATTCCGGAATCTTGCTGCCGGCAGGCCTCCGGCTGTTCCGGGTGAACATCTCGTTGTAAATCCCCCGTGGTTTCTTCTACACCCGTGAAATTTGGCCAGGTTATGCAGTTTGCATTGCTGCACAATTGCGCCTGCCTAGCTCGGCCGGGGTTAAAAACATTCAGGCGTGGCAGCCAGATAGGCTGGTCCCCGTAGAACACTGCCAGCGGACTGGGTATATCTGCTTCCCATTCTTCTCACCTGAGTGCTACTGATTCCAGCTTTGACGGCTGTACTCTACTCAAGCAGAGCAGTAAGTTGAACCTCAACTGATGGCACTTTGTGAAACTGTTGAGAACTACAGCTCAGTTGTTTGGCACGCCACCACTGTCCATCCAACACTATGGACGGCACTGCCTACATCTGGCTCTAATTAGTCCACGGTTGTGTTCAGCCGAATGACCTCTGCCGGCAACACTCAGAATGAGGTTCTGAGTTATTGCAACATAGGAGCGTTTTACTGCTTTCAAGGCTTCTCAGGAAGAATTCCGGAGTCTTGATGCCGGCAGGCCTCCGGCTCTTCCGAGTGAACATCTCCTTATAAATCCCCCGTGGTTTCTTGTACACCCGTGAAATTTGGACAGGTTATGCAGTTTGCAGTGCTGCACAATTGCGCCTGCCTAGCTCGGCCGCGGTTGCAAACATTCAGGCGTGGCAGCCAGATAGGCGGGCCCCCGTAGGACTCTGCCAGCGAACTGGGTATATCTGCTTCCCGTTCTTCTCACCTGAGTGCTACTGATTTCAGCTTTGACGGCTGCACTCTACTCAACCGGAGCAGTAAGTTGAACCTCAACTTATGGCACTTTGTGAAACTGTTGAGAACTAGAGCTCAGTTGTTTGGCACGATACCATTGTCCATCCAGCACTATGGACGGAACTGCCTACATCGGGCTCTAATTAGTCCACGATTGTGTTCAGCCGAATGACCTCTGCTGGGAATACTCAGAATGCGGTTCTGAGTTATTGCAACATAGGAGCGTTTCACTTCTTTCAAGGCTTCTCAGGAAGAATTCCCGAATCTTGCTGCCAGCAGGCCTCCGGCTGTTCCGGGTGAACATCTCCTTGTAAATCCCCCGTGGTTTCTTGTACACCCGTGAAATGTGGCCAGGTTATGCATTTTGCATTGCTGCACAATTGTGCCTGCCTAGCTTGGCCGCGGTTGCAAACATTCAGGCGTGGCTGCCAGATAGGCTGGTCCCCGTAGGACTCTGCCAGCGGACTGGGTATATCTGCTTCCCGTTCTTCTCACCTGAGTGCTATTGATTCCAGCTTTGACGGCTACACTCTACTCAACCGGAGCAGTAAGTTGAACCTCAACTTATGGCACTTTGTGAAACTGTTGAGAACTAGAGCTCAGTTGTTTGGCATGCCACCACTGTCCATCCAGCACTATGGACGGCACTGCCTACATCTGGCTCTAATTAATCCACGGTTGTGTTCAGCCGAATGACCTCTGCCAGGAACACTCAGAATGAGGTTCTGAGTTATTGCAACATAGGAGCGTTTCACTGCTTTCAAGGCTTCTCAGGAAGAATTCCGGAATCTTGCTGCCGGCAGTCCTCCGGCTGTTCCGGGTGAACATCTCCTTGTAAATCCCCCGTGGTTTCTTGTACACCCGTGAAATTTGGCCAGCTTATGCAGTTTGCATTGCTGCTCAATTGCGCCTGCCTATCTCGGCCGCGGTTACAAACATTCGGGCGTGGCAGCCAGATAGGCTGGTCCCCGTAGGACACTGCCAGCGGACTGGGTATATCTGCTTCCCGTTCTTCTCACCTGAGTGCTACTGATTCCAGCTTTGACGGCTACACTCTACTCAACCGGAGCAGTAAGTTGAACCTGAACTTATAACACTTTGTGAAACTGTTGAGAACTAGAGCTCAGGTGTTTGGCACTCCACCACTGTCCATCCAGCACTATGGACGGCACTGCCTACATCTGGCTCTAATTAGTCCACGATTGTGTTCAGCCGAATGACCTCTGCCGGGAACACTCAGAATGAGGTTGTGAGTTATTGCAACAGAGGAGCGTTTCACTACTTTCAAGGCTTCTCAGGAAGAATTCCGGAATCTTGCTGCCGGCAGTCCTCCGGCTGTTCCGGGTGAACATCTCCTTGTAAATCCCCCGTGGTTTCTTGTACACCCGTGAAATTTGGACAGGTTATGCAGTTTGCATTGCTGCTCCATTGCGCCTGCCTATCTCGGCCACGGTTACAAACATTCGGGCGTGGCAGCCAGATAGGCTGGTCCCCGTAGGACACTGCCAGCGGACTGGGTATATCTGCTTCCCATACTTCTCACCTGAGTGCTACTGATTCCAGCTTTGACGGCTACAGTCTACTCAACCAGAGCATTAAGTTGAACCTCAACTGATGGCACTTTGTGAAACTGTTGAGAACTAGAGCTCAGTTGTTTGGCACGCCACCACTGTCCATCCAACACTATGGACGGCACTGCCTACATCTGGCTCTAATTAGTCCACGGTTGTGTTCAGCCGAATGACCTTTGCCAGGAACACTCAGAATGAGGTTCTGAGTTATTGCAACATAGGAGCGTTTCACTGCTTTCAAGGCTTCTCAGGAAGAATTCCGGAATCTTGCTGCCGGCAGGCCTCCGATGTTCCGGGTGAACATCTCCTTGTAAATCCCCCGTGGTTTCTTGTACACCCGTGAAATTTGGCCAGGTTATGCAGTTTGCATTGCTGCACAATTACGCCTGCCTAGCTCGGCCGTGGTTACAAACATTCAGGCGAGGCAGCCAGATAGGCTGGTCCCCGTAGTACTCTGCCAGCGGACTGGGTGTATCTGCTTACCGTTCTATTCACCTGAGTGCTACTGATTCCAGCTTTGACGGCTACAGTCTACTCAACCGGAGCATTAACTTGCACCTCAACTTATGGCAATTTGTGAAAATGTTCAGAACTAGAGCTCAGTTGTTTGGCACGCCACCACTCTCCATCCAGCACTATGGACGGCACTCCCTACATATGGCTCTAATTAGTCCACGGTTGTGTTCAGCCGAATGACCTCTGCCGGGAACACTCAGAATGAGGTTCTGAGTTATTGCAACATAGGAGCGTTTCACTGCTTTCAAGGCTTCTCAGGAAGAATTCCGGAATCTTGCTGCCGGCAGGCCTCCGGCTGTTCCGGGTGAACATCTCCTTGTAAATCCCCCGTGGTTTCTTGTACACCCGTGAAATTTGGCCAGGTTATGCAGTTTGCATTGCTGCACAATTACGCCTGCCTAGCTCGGCCGTGGTTACAAATATTCAGGCGTGGCAGCCAGATAGGCTGGTCCCCGTAGGACACTGCCAGCGGACTGGGTATATCTGCTTACCGTTCTATTCACCTGAGTGCTACTGATTCCAGCTTTGACGGCAACACTCTATTCAACCGGAGCATTAAGTTGCACCTCAACTTATGACACTTTGTGAAAGTGTTGAGAACTAGCGCTCAGTTGTTTGGCACGCCACCACTCTCCATCCAGCATTATGGACGGCACTGGCTACATCTGGCTCTAATTAGTCCACGGTTGTGTTCAGCCGAATGACCTCTGCCGGGAACACTCAGAATGAGGTTCTGAGTTATTGCAACACAGGAGCGTTTCACTGCTTTCAAGGCTTATCAGGAAGAATTCCGGAATCTTGCTGCCGGCAGTCCTCCGGCTGTTCCGGGTGAACATCTCCTTGTAAATCCCCCGTGGTTTCTTGTACACCCGGGAAATTTGGACAGGTTATGCAGTTTGCATTGCTGCTCAATTGCGCCTGCCTACCTCGGCCGCGGTTACAAACATTCGGGCGTGGCAGCCAGATAGGCTGGTCCCCGTAGGACACTGCCAGCGGACTGGGTATATCTGCTTCCCGTTCTTCTCACCTGAGTGCTACTGATTCCAGCTTTGACGGCTACACTCTACTCAACCGGAGCAGTAAGTTGAACCTGAACTTATAGCACTTTGTGAAACTGTTGAGAACTAGAGCTCAGTTGTTTGGCACGCCACCACTGTCCATCCAGCACTATGGACGGCACTGCCTACATCTGGTTCTAATTAGTCCACGATTGTGTTCAGCCGAATGACCTCTACCGGGAACACTCAGAATGAGGTTCTGAGTTATTGCAACACAGGAGCGTTTCACTGCTTTCAAGGCTTCTCAGGAAGAATTCCGGAATCTTGCTGCCGGCAGTCCTCAGGCTGTTCCGGGTGAACATCTCCTTGTAAATCCCCCGTGGTTTCTTGTACACCCGTGAAATTTGGACAGGTTATGCAGTTTGCATTGCTGCTCCATTGCGCCAGCCTATCTCGGCCACGGTTACAAACATTCGGGCGTGGCAGCCAGATAGGCTGGTCCCCGTAGGACACTGCCAGCGGACTGGGTATATCTGCTTCCCATTCTTCTCACCTGAGTGCTACTGATTCCAGCTTTGACGGCTACAGTCTACTCAACCGGAGCATTAAGTTGAACCTCAACTGATGGCACTTTGTGAAATAGTTGAGAACTAGAGCTCAGTTGTTTGGCACGCCACCACTGTCCATCCAGCACTATGGACGGCACTGCTTACATCTGGCTGTAATTAGTCAACTATTGTGTTCAGGCGAATGACCTCTGCTGTGAATACTCAGAATGCGGTTCTGAGTTATTGCAACATAGGAGCGTTTCACTGCTTTCAAGGCTTCTCAGGAAGAATTCCGGAATCTTGCTGCCGGCAGGCCTCCAGCTGTTCCGGGTGAACATCTCCTTGTAAATCCCCCGTGGTTTCTTGTACACCCGTGAAATTTGGCCAGGTTATGCAGTTTGCATTGCTGCACGATTGTGCCTGCCTAGCTCGGCCGCGGTTACAAACATTCAGGCGTGGCAGCCAGATAGTCTGGTCCCCGTAGGACACTGCCAGCGGACTGGGTATATCTGCTTCCCGTTCTTCTCACCTGAGTGCTACTGAATCCAGCTTTGACGGCTACACTCTACTCAACCGGAGCATTAAGTTGCACCTCAACTTATGGCACTTTGTGAAACTGTTGAGAACTAGCGCTCAGTTGTTTGGCACGCCACCAATCTCCATCCAGCACTGTGGACGGCACTGCCTACATCTGGCTCTAATTAGTCCACGGTTGTGTTCAGCCGAATGACCTCTACCGGGAACACTCAGAATGAGGTTCTGAGTTATTGCAACACAGGAGCGTTTCACTGCTTTCAAGGCTTCTCAGGAAGAATTTCGGAATCTTGCTGCCGGCAGGCCTCCGGTTGTTCCGGGTGAACATCTCCTTTTAAATCCCCCGTTGTTTCTTGTACTCCTGTGAAATTTGGACAGGTTATGCAGTTTGCATTGCTGCACAATTGCGCCTGCCTAGCTCGACCGCGGTTGCAAACATTCAGGCGTGGCAGCCAGATACGCTGGTCCCTGTAGGACTCTGCCAGCGGACTGGGTATATCTGCTTCCCGTTCTTCTCACCTGAGTGCTACTGATTCCAGCTTTGACGGCTACACTCTACTCAACCGGAGCAGTAAGTTGAACCTCAACTTATGGCACTTTGTGAAACTGTTGAGAACTACAGCTCAGTTGTTTGGCACGCCATCGCTGTCAATCCAGCACTATGGACGGCACTGCCTACATCTGGCTCTAATTAGTCCACGGTTGTGTTCAGCCGAATGACCTCTGCCGGGAACACTCAGAATGAGGTTCTGAGTTATTGCAACATAGGAGCGTTTCACTGCTTTCAAGGCTTCTCAGGAAGAATTCCGGAGTCTTGTTGCCGGCAGGCCTCCGGCTCTTCCAAGTGAACATCTCCTTATAAATCCCCAGTGGTTTCTTGTACACCCGTGAAATATGGACTCGTTATGCAGTTTGCATTGCTGCACAATTACGCCTGCCTAGCTCGGCCGCGATTGCAAACATTCAGGCGTGGCAGCCATATAGGCTGGCCCCCGTAGGACTCTGCCCGCGGACTGGGTATATCTGCTTCCCGTTCTTCTCACCTGAGTGCTACTGATTCCAGCTTTGACGGCTACACTCTACTCAACTGGAGCAGTAAGTTGCACCTCAACTTATGGCACTTTGTGAAAATGTTGAGAACTAGAGCTCAGTTGTTTGGCACGCCACCACTGTCCATCCAGCACTATGGACGGCACTGCCTACATCTGGCTCTAATTAGTCCACGATTGTGTTCAGTCGAATGACCTCTGCCGGCAACACTCAGAATGAGGTTCTGAGTTATTGCAACATAGGAGCGTTTCACTGCTTTCAAGGCTTCTCAGGAAGAATTCCGGAATCTTGCTGCCGGCAGTCCTCCGGCTGTTCCGGGTGAACATCTCCTTGTAAATCCCCCGTGGTTTCTTGTACACCCGTGAAATTTTGCCAGGTTATGCAGTTTGCATTGCGGCACAATTGCGCCTGACTAGCTCGGCCGCGGTTACAAACATTCAGGTGTGGCAGCCAGATAGGCTGGTCCCCGTACGAAACTGCCTGGGGACTGGGTATATCTGCTTCCCGTTCTTCTCACCTGAGTGCTACTGACGGCTTTGACGGCTACACTCTACTCAACCTGAGCATTAAGTTGAACCTCAACTTATGGCACTTTGTGCAAGTGTTGAGAACTAGAACTCAGTTGTTTGGCACGCCACCACTCTCCATCCAGCACTATGGACGGCACTGCCTACATCTGGCTCTAATTAGTCCACGGTTGTGTTCAGCCGAATGACCTCTGCCGGGAACACTCAGAATGAGGTTCTGAGTTATTGCAACATAGGAGCATTTCACTGCTTTCAAGGCTTCTCAGGAAGAATTCCCGAATCTTGCTGCTGGCAAGCCTCCGGCTCTTCCGGGTGAACATCTCCTTGTAAATCCCCCGTGGTTTCTTGTACACCCGTGAAATTTGGCCAGCTTATGCAGTTTGCATTGCTGCACAATTGCCCTGCGTAGCTCGGCCGCGGTTGCAAACATTTAGGCGTGGCAGCCAGATAGGCTGGTCCCCGTAGGACTCTGCCAGCGGACTGGGTGTATCTGCTTCCCGTTCTTCTCACCTGAGTGCTACTGATTTCAGCTTTGACGGCTGCACTCTACTCAAGCAGAGCAGTAAGTTGAACCTCAACTGATGGCACTTTGTGAAACTGTTGAGAACTAGAGCTCAGTTGTTTGGCACGCCACCACTGTCCATCCAGCACTATGGACGGCACTGCTTACATCTGGCTCTAATTAGTCCACGGTTGTGTTCAGCCGAATGACCTCTGCCGGGAACACTCACAACGAGGTTCTGAGTTATTGCAACATAGGAGCGTTTCACTGCTTTCAAGGCTTCTCAGGAAGAATTCCGGAATCTTGCTGCCGGCAAGCCTCCGGCTCTTCCGGATGAACATCTCCTTGTAAATCCCCCGTGGTTTCTTGTACACCCGTGAAATTTGGCCAGGTTATGCAGTTTGCATTGCTGCACAATTGCGTCTGCCTAGCTCGGCCGCGGTTGCAAACATTCAGGCGTGGCAGCCAGATAGGCTGGTCCACGTAGGACTCTGCCAGCTGTCTGGGTATATCTGCTTCCCGTTCTTCTCACCTGAGTGCTACTGATTCCAGCTTTGACGGCTACACTCGACTCAACCGGAGCAGTAAGTTGAACCTCAACTTATGGCACTTTGTGAAACTGTTGAGAACTAGAACTCAGTTGTTTGGCACACCACCACTCTCCATCCAGCACTATGGACGGCACTGCCTACATCTGGCTCTAATTAGTCCACGGTTGTGTTCTGCCGAATGACCTCTGACGGGAACACGCAGAATGAGGTTCTGAGTTATTGCAACATAGGAGCGTTTCACTGCTTTCAAGGCTTCTCAGGAAGAATTCCGGAATCTTGCTGCCGGCAGTCCTCCGGCTGTTCCGGGTGAACATCTCCTTGTAAATCCCCCGTGGTTTCTTGTACACCCGTGAAATTTTGCCAGGTTATGCAGTTTGCATTGCGGCACAACTGCGCCTGACTAGCTCGGCCGCGGTTGTAAACATTCAGGCGTGGCAGCCAGATAGGCTGGTCCCCGTAGGACTCTGCCAGCGGACTGGGTGTATCTGCTTCCCGTTCTTCTCACCTGAGTGCTACTGATTCCAGCTTTGACGGCTGCACTCTACTCAAGCAGAGCAGTAAGTTGAACCTCAACTGATGGCACTTTGTGAAACTGTTGAGAACTAGAACTCAGTTGTTTGGCACGCCAGCACTCTCCATCCAGCACTATGGACGGCACTGCCTACATCTGGCTCTAATTAGTCCACGGTTGTGTTCTGCCGAATGACCTCTGCCGGGAACACTCAGAATGAGATTCTGAGTTATTGCAACACAAGAGCGTTTCACTGCTTTCAAGGCTTTTAGGAAGAATTCCGGAATCTTGCTGTCGGTAGGCCTCCGGCTGTTCCGGGTGAATATATCCTTGTAAATCCCCCGTGGTTTCTTGTACACCGGTGAAATTTGGCCAGGTTATGCAGTTTGCATTACTGCACAATTGCGCCTCCCTAGCTCGGCCGCGGATGAAAACATTCAGGCGTGGCAGCCAGATAGGCTGGTCCCCGTAGGACTCTGAAAGCGGACTGGGTATATCTGCTTCCCGTTCTTCTCACCTGAGTGCTACTTATTCCAGCTTTGACAGCTACAGTCTACTCAACCGGAGCATTAAGTTGAACCTCTACTTATGGCACTTTGTGAAACTGTTGAGAACTAGAGCTCAGTTGTTTGGCACGCCACCACTGTCCATCCAGCACTATGGACGGCTCTGCCTACATCTGGCTCTAATTAGTCCACGGTTGTGTTCAGCCGAATGACCTCTACTGGGAATACTCTGAATGAGGTTCTGAGTTATTGCAACATAGGAGCGTTTCACTGCTTTCAAGTCTTCTCAGGAAGAAATCCGGAATCTTGCTGCCGGCAGGCCTCCGGCTGTTCCGGGTGAACATCTCCTTGTAAATCCCCTGTGGTTTCTTGTACACCCGTGAAATTTGGACAGTTTATACAGTTTCCATTGCTGCACGATTTCGCCTGCCTAGCTCGGCCGCGGTTGCAACAATTCAGGCGTGGCAGCCAGATAGGCTGGTCCCAATAGACACTGCCAGCGGACTGGGTATATCTGCTTCCCGTTCTTCTCACCTGAGTGCTACTGATTCCAGCTTTGACGGCTACACTCTACTCCACCGGAGCAGTAAGTTGAACCTCTACTTATGGAACTTTGTGAAAGTGTTGAGAAGTAGAGCTCAGTTGTTTGGCACGCCACCACTGTCCATCCAGCACTAGGGACGGCACTGCCTACATCTGGCTCTAATTAGTCCATGGTTGTGTTCAGCCGAATGACCTCTGCCGGGAACACTCAGAATGAGGTTCTGAGTTATTGCAACATAGGAGCGTTTCACTGCTTTCAAGGCTTCTCAGGAAGAATTCCGGAATCTTGCTGCCGGCAGGCCTCCGGCTCTTCCGGGTGAACATCTCCTTGTAAATCCCCATTGGTTTCTTGTACACCCGTGAAATTTGGCCAGGTTATGCAGTTTGCATTGCTGCACAATTGCGCCAGCCTAGCTCGGCCGCGGTTGCAAACATTCAGGCGTGGCAGCCAGATAGGCTGGTCCCCGTAGGACTCTGCCATCGGACTGGGTATATCTGCTTCCCGTTCTTCTCACCTGAGTGCTACTGATTCCAGCTTTGACGGCTACAATCGACTCAACCGGAGCAGTAAGTTGAACCTCAACTTATGGTACTTTGTGAAACTGTTGAGAACTAGAGCTCAGGTGTTTGGCACGCCACCACTATCCATCCAGTACTTTGGACGACATTGCCTACATCTGGCTCTAATGAGTCCACGGTTGTGTTCAGCCGAATGACCTCTGCCGGGAACACTCAGAATGAGGTTCTGAGTTCTTGCAACATAGGAGCGTTTCACTGCTTTCAAGGCTTCTCAGGAAGAATTCCGGAATCTTGCTGCCGGCAGGCCTCCGGCTGTTCCGGGTGAACATCTCCTTGTAAATCCCCTGTGGTTTCTTGTACACCCGTGAAATTTGGTCAGGTTATGCAGTTTGCATTGCTGAACAATTTCGCCTGCCTAGCTTGGCCGCGGTTGCAAACATTCAGGCGTGGCAGCCAGATAGGCTGGTCCCCGTAGGACTCTGTCAGCTGACTGGGTATATCTGATTCCCGTTCTTCTCACCTGAGGGCCACTGTTTCCAGCTGTGATGGCTACACTCAACTCAACCGGAGCATTAAATTGAACCTCAACTTATGGCACTTTGTGAAACTTTTGAGAACTAGAGCTCAGATGTTTGGCACGCCACCACTGTCCATCCAGCACTATGGACGGCACTGCCTACATCTGGCTCTAATTAGTCGACGGTTGTGTTCAGACGAATGACCTCTGTCGGGAACACTCAGAATGAGGTTCTGTGTTATTGCAACATAGGAGCGTTTCACTGCTTTCAAGGCTTCTCAGGAAGAATTCCGGAATCTTGCTGCCGGCAGGGCTCCGGCTCTTCCAAGTGAACATCTCCTTGTAAATGCCCCGTGGTTTCTTGTACACCCGTGAAATTTGGACAGGTTATGCAGTTTGCATTGCTGCACAATGTTGGATGCCTAGCTCGGCCGGGGTTGCAAACATTCAGGCGTGGCAGCCATATAGGCTGGTCCCCGTAGGACTCTGTCAGCGGACTGTGTATATCTGCTTCCCGTTCTTCTCACCTGAGTGCTACTGATTCCAGCTTTCACAGCTACACTCTACTCAACCGGAGCAGTAAGTTGAACCTCAACTTAATGCACTTTGTGAAAATGTTGAGAACTAGAGCTCAGTTGTTTGGCACGCGACCACTGTCCATCCAGCACAATGGACGGCACTGCCTACATCTGGTTCTAATTAGTCCTCGATTGTGTTCAGGCGAATGCCCTCTGGCGGCAACACTCAGAATGAGGTTCTGAGTTATTGCAACATAGGAGCGTTTCACTGCTTTCAAGGCTTCTCAGGAAGAATTCCGGAATCTTGCTGCCGGCAGGCCTCCGGCTGTTCCGGGTGAACATCTCCTTGTAAATCCCCATTGGTTTCTTGTACACCCGTGAAATTTGGACAGGTTATGCAGTTTGCATTGCTGCACAATTGCGCCTGCCTAGCTCGGCCGCGGTTGCAAACTTTCAGGCGTGGCACCCAGATAGGCTGGTTCCCGTAGTACTCTGCCAGCGGACTGGGTATATCTCCTTCCCGTTCTTCTCACCTGAGTGCTACTGATTCCCGATTTGACAGCTACACTACTCAACCGGAGCAGTAAGTTGAACCTCAACTTATGGCACTTTGTGAAACTATTGACAACTAGAGCTCAGTTGTTTGGCACGCCACCACTGTCCATCCAGCACTATGGACGGCACTGCCTACATCTGGCTCTAATTAGTTCACGATTGTGTTCAGCCGAATGACCTCCGCCGGGACAACTCACAATGAGGTTCTGAGTTATTGCAACATAGGAGCGTTTCACTGCTTTCAAGGCTTCTCAGGAAGAATTCCGGAATCTTGCTGCGGGCAGGACTCCGGCTGTTACGGGTGAACATCTCCTTGTAAATCCCCCGTGGTTTCTTGTACACCCGTGAAATTTGGCCAAGTTATGCAGTTTGCATTGCTGCACAATTGCGCCTGCCCAGCTCAGCCGCGGTTGCAAACATTCAGGCGTGGCAGCCTGATGAACTGGTCCCCGTAGGACACTGCCAGCGGACTGGGTATATCTGCTTCCCGTTCTTCTCACCTGAGTGCTACTGATTCCAGCTTTGACGGCTACACTCTACTCATCCGGAGCATTAAGTTGAACCTCAACTTATGGCACTTTGTGAAAGTGTTGAGAACTAGACGTCAGTTGTTTGGCAAGCCACCAGTGTCCATCCAGCACTATGGACGGCACTACCTACATCTGGTTCTAATTAGTCAACGGTTGTGTTCAGCCGTATGACCTCTGCCGGGAACACTGAGAATGAGGTTTTGAGTTATTGCAACATAGGAGCGTTTCACTTCTTTCAAGGCTTCTCAGGAAGAATTCCGGAATCTTGCTGCTGGCAGGCCTCTGGCTCTCCGAGTGAACATCTCCTTGTAAATCCCCCGTGGTTTCTTGTACACCCGTGAAATTTGGACAAGGTATGCAGTTTGAATTGCTGCACAATTGCGCCTACATAGCTCGGCCGCGGTTGCAAACATTCAGGCGTGGCAGCCATATAGGCTGGTCCCCGTAGGACTCTGCCAGCGGACTGGGTATATCTACTTCCCGTTCTTCTCACCTGAGTGCTACTGATTCCAGATTTGACAGCTACAGTCTACTCAACCGGAGCAGTAAGTTGAACCTCAACTTATGGCACTTTGTGAAAATGTTGAGAACTAGAGCTCAGTTGTTTGGCACGCCACCACTCTCCATCCAGCACTATGGCCGGCACTGCCTACATCTGGCTCTAATTAGTCCACGATTGTGTTCAGCCGAATGACCTCTGCCGGTAACACTCAGAATGAGGTTCTGAGTTATTGCAACATAGGAGCGTTTCACTGCTTTCAAAGCTTCTCAGGAAGAATTCCGGAATCTTGTTGCCGGCAGGCCACCGGCTCTTCCGGGTGAACATCTCCTTGTAAATCCCCATTGGTTTCTTGTACACCCGTGAAATTTCGACAGGTTATGCAGTTTGCATTGCTGCACAATTGCGCCTGCCTAGCTCGGCCTCGGTTACAAATATTCAGGCGTGGCAGCCAGATAGGCTGGTCCCCGTAGGACACTGCCAGCGGACTGGGTATATCTGCTTCCCGTTCTTCTCCCCTTAGTGCTACTGATTCCAGCTTTGACGGCTACACTTTACTCAACCGGAGCATTAAGTTGCACCTGAACTTATGGCACTTTGTGAAACTGTTGAGAACTAGCGTTCAGTTGTTTGGCACGCCACCACTCTACATCCAGCACTATGGACGGCACTGCCTACATCTGGCTCTCATTAGTCCACGGTTGTGTTCAGCCGAATGACCTCTGCCGGGAACACTCAGAATGAGGTTCTGAGTTATTGCAACATAGGAGCGTTTCACTGCTCTCAAGGCTTCTCAGGAAGAATTCCGGAATCTTGCTGCCGACAGGCCTCCGGCTGTTCCGGGAGAACATCTCCTTGTAAATCCCCCGTGGTTTCTAGTACACCCGTGAAATTTGGACAGGTTATGCAGTTTGCATTATTGCACAATTGCGCCTACATAGCTCGGCCGCGGTTGCAAACATTCAGGCGTGGAAGCCAGATAGGCTGGTCCCCGTAGGACTCTGCCAGAGGACTGGGTATATCTGCTTCCCGTTCTTCTCACCTGAGTGCTACTGATTCCTAGCTAGGCCGGAGTTGCAAACATTCAGGCGTGGCGGCCAGATAGGTTGGTCCCCGTAGGACACTGCCAGCGGACTGGGTATATCTGCTTCCCTTTCTTCTCACCTGAGTGCTACTGATTCCAGCTTTGACGGCTACACTCTACTCAACCGGAGCATTAAGTTGAACCTCAACTTATGGCACTTTGTGAAACTGTTGAGAACTAGAACTCAGTTGTTTGGCACGCCACCACTGTCCATCCAGCACTATGGACGACACTGCCTACATCTGGCTCTAATTAGTCCACGGTTGTGTTCAGCCAAATGACCTCTGTCGGGAACACTCAGAATGAGGTTCTGAGTTATTGCAACATAGGAGCGTTTCACTGCTTTCAAGGCTTCTCAGGAAGAATTCCGGAATCTTGCTGCCGGCAGGCCTCCGGCTGTTCCGGGTGAACATCTCCTTGTAAATCCCCCGTGGTTTCTTGTACACCCGTGAAATTTGGCCAGGTTATGCAGTTTGCCTTGCTGCACAATTGCGCCTGCCTAGCTGTGCCGCGGATGCAAACATTCAGGCGTAGCAGCCAGATAGGTTGGTCCCCGTAGGACACTCCCAGCGGACTGGGTATATCTGCTTCCCGTTCTTCTCACCTGAGTACTACTGATTCCAGCTTTGACGGCCACACTCTACTCAACCGGAGCATTAAGTTGAACCTCAACTTATGGCACTTTGTGAAGCTGTTGAGAACTAGAGCTCAGTTGTTTGGAACGCCACCACTGTCCATCCAGCACTATGGACGGCACTGCCTTCATCTGGCTCTAATTAGTCCACGGTTGTGTTCAGCCGAATGACCTCTGCCGGGAACACTCAGAATGAGGTTTTGAGGTATTGCAACATAGGAGCGTTTCACTGCTTTCAAGGCTTCTCACGAAGAATACCGGAATCTTACTACCGGCAGGCCTCCAGCTGTTCCGGGTGAACATCTCCTTGTAAATCCCCCGTGGTTTCTTGTATATCCGTGAAATTTGGACAGGTTATGCAGTTTGCATTGCTGCACAATTGCGCCTGCCTAGTTCGGCCGCGGTTGCAAACATTCAGGCGTGGCAGCCATATAGGCTGGTCCCCGTAGGACTCTGCCAGCGGACTGGGTATATCTGCTTCCAGTTCTTCTCACCTGAGTGCTACTGTTTCCAGCTTTGACAGCTACACTCTACTCAACCGGAGCAGTAAGTTGAACCTTAACTTATGGCACTTTGTGAAAGTGTTGAGCACTAGAACTCAGTTGTTTGGCACGCCACCACTCTCCATCCAGCACTATGGACGGCACTGCCTACATCTGGCTCTAATTAGTCCACGGTTGTGTTCAGCCAAATGACCTCTGCCGGGAACACTCAGAATGAGGTTCTGAGTTATTGCAACATAGGAGCGTTTCACTGCTTTCAAGGCTTCTCAGGAAGAATTCCGGAATCTTGCTGCCGGCAGTCCTCCGGCTGTTCCGGGTGAACATCTCCTTGTAAATCCCCCGTGGTTTCTTGTACACCCGTCAAATTTAGCCAGGTTATGCAGTTTGCATTGCTGCACAATTGCGCCTGCCTAGCTCGGCCGCGGTTGCAAACATTCAGGCGTGGCAGCCAGATAGGCTGGTCCCCGTAAGACACTGCCAGCGGACTGGGTATATCTGCTTCCCGTTCTCCTCACCTGAGTGCTACTGATTCCAGCTTTGACGGCTACACACTACTCAACCGGAACATTAAGTTGAACCTCAATTTATGGCACTTTGTGAAACTGTTCAGAACTAGAGCTCAGTTGTTTGGCTCGCCACCACTCTCCATCCAGCACTATGGACGGCACTGCCTACATCTGGCTCTAGTTAGTCCACGATTGTGTTCAGCCGAATGACCTCTGCCGGGAACAATCAGATTGAGGTTCTGAGTTATTGCAACATAGGAGCTTTTCACTGCTTTCAAGGATTCTCAGGAAGAATTCCGGAATCTTGCTGCCGGCAGGCCTCCGGCTGTTCCGGGTGAACATCTCCTTGTAAATCCCCCGTGGTTTCTTGTACACCCGTGAAATTTGGCCAGGGTATGCAGTTTGCATTGCTGCACAATTGTGCCTGCCTAGCTCAGCCGCTGTTACAAACATTCAGGCGTGGCAGCCAGATAGGCTGGTCCCCGTAGGACACTGCCAGCAGACTGAGTATATCTGCTTCCCGTTCTTCTCACCTGAGTGCTACTGATTTCAGCTTTGACGGCTACACTCTACTCAACCGGAGGAGTAAGTTGAACCTCAACTTAGGGCACTTTGTGAAAGTGTTGAGAACTAGAGCTCAGTTGTTTGGCACGCCACCACTGTCCATCCAGCACTATGGACGGCACTGCCTACATCTGGCTCTAATTAGTCCACGGTTGTGTTCAGCCGAATGACCTCTGCCGGCAGCACTCAGAATGAGGTTCTGAGTTATTGCAAGATGTTAGGGTTTCACTGCTTTCAAGGCTTCTCAGGTAGAATATTGGAATCTTGCTGCCGGCAGGCCTCTAGCTGTTCCGGGTGAACATCTCCTTGTAAATCCCCCGTGGTTTCTTGTACACCGTGAAATTTGGCCAGGTTATTCAGTTTGCATTGCTGCACAATTGCGCCTGACTCGCTCGGACGCGGTTGCAAACATTCAGGCGTGGCAGCCAGATAGGTTGTACACGTAGGACACTGCCAGCGGACTGGGTATATCTGCTTCCCGTTCTTCTCACCTGAGTGCTACTGATTCCAGCTTTGACGGCTACACTCTACTCAACCGGAGCAGTAAGTTGAACCTCAACTTATGGCACTTAGTGAAAGTTTTGAGAACTAGAGCTCAGTTGTTTGGCACGCCACCACTCTACATCCAGCACTATGGACGGCACTGCCTACATCTGGCTCTAATTAGTCCACGGTTGTGTTCAGCCGAATGACCTCTGCCAGGAACACTCAGAATGAGCTTCTGAGTTATTGCAACACAGGAGCGTTTCACTGCTTTCAAGGCTTCTCAGGAATAATTCCGGAATCTTGCTGCCGGCAGGCCTCCGGCTGTTCCGGGTGAACATCTCCTTGTAAATCCCGAGGTTTCTTGTACACCCGTGAAATTTGGCCAGGTTATGCAGTTTGCATTGCTGCACAATTGCGCCAGCCTAATTCGGCCGCGGTTACAAACATTCAGGCGTGGCAGCCAGATAGGCTGGTCCCCGTAGGACACTGCCAGCGGACTGGGTATATCTGCTTCCCGTTCTTCTCACCTGAGTGCTACTGATTCCACCTTGAGGCTACACTCTACTCAACCGGAGCAGTAAGTTGAACCTCAACTTATGGCACTTTGTGAAACTGTTGAGAACTAGAGCTCAGTTGTTTGGCACGCCACCACTGTCCATCCAGCACTATGGACTGCTCTGCCTACATCTGGCTCTAATTAGTCCACGGTTGTGTTCAGCCGAATGACCTCTACCGGGAATACTCAGAATGAGGTTCTGAGTTATTGCAACATAGGAGCGTTTCACTGCTTTCAAGGCTTCTCAGGAAGAAATCCGGAATCTTTCTGCCGGCAGGCCTCCGGCTGTTCCGGGTAAACATCTCCTTGAAAATCCCCTGTGGTTTCTTGTACACCCGTGAAATTTGGACAGTTTATACAGTTTCCATTGCTGCACGATTGCGCCTGCCTAGCTCGGCCGCGGTTGCAACCATTCAGGCGTGGCAGCCAGATAGGCTGGTCCCAATAGACACTGCCAGCGGACTGGGTATATCTGCTTCCCGTTCTTCTCACCTGAGTGCTACTGATTCCAGCTTTGACGGCTACACTCTACTCGACCGTAGCATTAAGTTGAACCTCTACTTATGGAACTTTGTGAAAGTGTTGAGAACTAGAGCTCAGTTGTTTGGCACGCCACCACTGTCCATCCAGCACTATGGACGGCACTGCCTACATCTGGCTCTAATTAGTCCATGGTTGTGTTCAGCAGAATGACCTCTGCCGGGAACACTCAGAATGAGGTTCTGAGTTCTTGCAACATAGGAGCGTTTCACTGCTTTCAAGGCTTCTCAGGAAGAATTCCGGAATCTTGCTGCCGGCAGGGCTCCGGCTCTTCCAAGTGAACATCTCCTTGTAAATGCCCCGTGGTTTCTTGTACACCCGTGAAATTTGGACAGGTTATGCAGTTTGCATTGCTGCACAATGTTGGATGCCTAGCTCGTCCGGGGTTGCAAACATTCAGGCGTGGCAGCCATATAGGCTGGTCCCCGTAGGACTCTGCCAGCAGACTGTGTATATCTGCTTCCCGTTCTTCTCACCTGAGTGCTACTGATTCCAGCTTTCACAGCTACACTATACTCAACCGGAGCAGTAAGTTGAACCTCAACTTAATGCACTTTGTGAAAATGTTGAGAACTAGAGCTCAGTTGTTTGGCACGCGACCACTGTCCATCCAGCACAATGGACGGCACTGCCTACATCTGGTTCTAATTAGTCCTCGATTGTGTTCTGGCGAATGCCCTCTGGCGTCAACACTCAGAATGAGGTTCTGAGTTATTGCAACATAGGAGCGTTTCACTTCTTTCAAGGCTTCTCAGGAAGAATTCCGGAATCTTGCTGCCGGCAGGCCTCCGGCTGTTCCGGGTGAACATCTCCTTGTAAATCCCCTGTGGTTTCTTGTACACCCGTGAAATTTGGCCAGGTTATGCAGTTTGCATTCCTGCACAATTGCGCCAGCCTAGCTCGGCCACGGTTGCAAACATTCAGGCGTGGCAGCCAGATAGGCTGGTCCCCGTAGGACTCTGCCAGCCGACTGGTTATATCTGCTTCACGTTCTTCTCACCTGAGTGCTACTGATTCCAGCTTTGACGGCTACACTCGACTCAACCGGAGCAGTAAGTTGAACCTCAACTTATGGCACTTTGTGAAACTGTTGAGAACTAGAGCTCAGTTGTTTGGCACGCCACCACTGTCCATCCAGCACTATGGACGGAACTGCCTACATCTAACTCTAATTAGTCCACGGTTGTGTTCAGCCAAATGACCTCTGCCGGGAACACTTAGAATGAGGTTCTGAGTTATTGCAGTATAGGAACGTTTCACTGCTTTCAAGGCTTCTCAGGAAGAATTCTGGAATCTTGCTGCCGGCAGGCCTCCAACTGTTCCGGGTGAACATCTCCTTGTAAATCCCCCGTGGTTTCTTGTACACCCGTGAAATTTGGCCAGGTTATGCAGTATGCATGGCTGCACAATTGCGCCTGCCTTGCTCAGCCACGGTTGCAAACATTCATGCGCGGCAGTCAGATGGACTGGTCCCCGTAGGACACTGCCAGCGGATTTGGTATATCTGCTTCCCGTTCTTCTCACCTGAGTGCTACTGATTCCAGCTTTGACGGCTACACTCTACTCAACCGGAGCAGTAAGTTGAACCTCAACTTATGGCACTTTGTGAAAGTGTTGAGAACTAGAGCTCAGATGTTTGGCAGGCCACAACTGTCCATCCAGTACTATGGACGACACTGCCTACATCTGGCTCTAATTAGTCCACGGTTGTGTTCAGCCGAATGACCTCTGCTGGGAACACTCAGATTGAGGTTCTGAGTTATTGCAACATAGGAGCGTTTCACTGCTTTCAAGGATTCTCAGGAAGAGTTCCGGAATCTTGCTGCCAGCAGGCCTCCGGCTGTTCCGGGTGAACATCTCCTTGTAAATCCCCCGTGGTTTCTTGTAAACCCGTGAAATTTGGCATGGTTATGCAGTTTGCATTGCTGCAAAAATGCGCCTGCCTAGCTAGGCCGCGGTTGCAAACATTCAGGCGTGGCAGCCAGAAAGGCTGGTCCCCGTAGGACACTGCCAGAGGACTGGGTATATCTGCTTCCCGTTCTTCTCACCTGAGTGCTACTGATTCCAGCTTTGACGGCTACACTCTACTCAACCGGAGCATTAAGTTGAACCTCAACTTATGGCACTTTGTGAAACTGTTGAGAACTAGAGCTCAGTTGTTTGGCACGCCACCACTGTCCATCCAGCACTATGGACGGCACTGCCTACATCTGGCTCTAATTAGTTCACGATTGTGTTCAGCCGAATGACCTCCGCCGGGACAACTCAGAATGAGGTTCTGAGTTATTGCAACATAGGAGCGTTTCACTGCTTTCAAGGCTTCTCAGGAAGAATTCCGGAATCTTGCTGCGGGCAGGACTCCGGCTGTTACGGGTGAACATCTCCTTGTAAATCCCCCGTGGTTTCTTGTACACCCGTGAAATTTGGCCAAGTTATGCAGTTTGCATTGCTGCACAATTGCGCCTGCCTAGCTCGGCCGCGGTTACAAACATTCAGGCGTGGCAGCCAGATAGGCGGGTCCCCGTAGGACACTTCCTGCGGACTGGGTATATCTGCTTCCCGTTCTTCTCACCTGAGTGCTACTGATTCCAGCTATTACCGCAACACTCTACTCAACCGGAGCATTAAGTTGAACCTCAACTTATGGCACATTGTGAAAGTGTTGAGCACTAGAACTCAGTTTTTTGGCACGCCACCACTCTCCATCCAGCACTATGGACGGCACTGCCTACATCTGGCTCTAATTAGTCCATGGTTGTGTTCAGCCGAATGACCTCTGCCGGGATCACTCAGAATGAGGTTCTGAGTTACTGCAACATAGGAGCATTTCACTGCTTTCAAGGTTTCTCAGGAAGACTTCCGGAATCTTGCTGCCGGCAGGCCTCCGGCTGTTCCGGGTGAACATCTCCTTGTAAATCCCCCGTGGTTTCTTGTACACCCGTCAAATTTGGCCAGGTTATGCAGTTTGCATTGCTGCACAATTGCGCCTGCCTAGCTCGACCGCGGTTGCAAACATTCAGGCGTGGCAGCCAGATACGCTGGTCCCTGTAGGACTCTGCCAGCGGACTGGGTATATCTGCTTCCTGTTCTTCTCACCTGAGTGCCACTGATTCCAGCTTTGACGGCTACAGTCTACTCAACCGGAGCATTAAGTTGAACCTCAACTTATGGCACTTTGTGAAACTGTTGAGAACTAGAGCTCAGTTGTTTGGCACGCCACCACTGTGCATCCAGCACTTTGGACGGCACTGCCTACATCTGGCTCTAATTAGTCCACGGTTGTGTTCAGCCGAATGACCTCTGCCGGGAACACTCAGAATGAGATTCTGAGTTATTGCAACACAAGAGCGTTTCACTGCTTTCAAGGTTTCTCAGGAAGAATTCCGGAATCTTGCTGCCGGCAGGCCTCAGGCTGTTCCGGGTGAACATCTCCTTGTAAATCCCCCGAGGTTTTTTGTACACCCGTGAAATTTGGACAGGTTATGCAGTTTGCATTGCTGCACAAAATTGCGCCTGCCTATCTCGGCCGCGGTTACATTCAGGCGTGGCAGCCAGATAGGCTGGTCCCCGTAGGACACTGCCAGCGGACTGGGTATATCTGCTTCCCGTTCTTCTCACCTGAGTGCTACTGATTCCAGCTTTGACGGCTACACTCTACTCAACCGGAGCAGTAAGTTGAACCTCAACTTATGGCACTTTGTGAAAGTGTTGAGAACTAGAGCTCAGTTGTTTGGCACGCCACCACTGTCCATCCAGCACTATGGACGGCACTGCCTACATCTGGCTCTAATTAGTCCACTATTGTGTTCAGGAGAATGACCTCTGCTGTGAATACTCAGAATGCGGTTCTGAGTTATTGCAACATAGGAGCGTTTCACTGCTTTCAAGGCTTCTCAGGAAGAATTCCGGAATCTTGCTGCCGGCAGGCCTCCAGCTGTTCCGGGTGAACATCTCCTTGTAAATCCCCCGTGGTTTCTTGTACACCCGTGAAATTTGGCCAGGTTATGCAGTTTGCATTGCTGCACAATTGCGCCTGCCCAGCTCGGCCGCGGTTACAAACATTCAGGCGTGGCAGCCAGATAGGCTGGTCCCCGTAGAACACTGCCAGCGGACTGGGTATATCTGCTTCCCGTTCTTCTCACCTGAGTGCTACTGATTCCAGCTTTGACGGCTACACTCTACTCAAACGGAGCAGTAAGTTGAACCTCAACTTATGGCACTTTGTGAAACTCTTTAGAACTAGAGCTCAGTTGTTTGGCACGCCACCACTGTCCATGCAGCACTATGGACGGCACTGCCTACATCTGGCTCTAATTAGTCCACGGTTGTGTTCAGCCGAATGACCTCTGCCGGGAACACTCAGAATGAGGTTTTGAGTTATTGCAACATAGGAGCGTTTCACTGCTTTCAAGGCTTCTCAGTAAGAATTCCGGAATCTTGCTGCCGGCAGGTCTCCGTCTGTTCCGGGTGAACATCTCCTTGTAAATCCCCCGTGGTTTCTTGTACACCAGTGAAATTGGGCCAGGTTATACAGTTTGCATTACTGCACAATTGCGCCTGCCTATCTCGGCCGCGGATGAAAACATTCAGGCGTGGCAGCCAGATAGGCTGGTCCCCGTAGGACACTTCCAGCGGACTGGGTATATCTGCTTCCCGTTCTCCTCACCTGAGTGCTACTGATTCCAGCTTTGACAGCTACAGTCTACTCAACCAGAGCATTAAGTTGAACCTCTACTTATGGCACTTTGTGAAACTGTTGAGAACTAGAGCTCAGTTGTTTGGCACGCCACCACTGTCCATCCAGCACTATGGACGGCTCTGCCTACATCTGGCTCTAATTAGTCCACGGTTGTGTTCAGCCGAATGACCTCTACCGGGAATACTCAGAATGAGGTTCTGAGTTATTGCAACATAGGAGCGTTTCACTGCTTTCAAGGCTTCTCAGGAAGAAATCCGGAATCTTGCTGTCGGCAGGCGTCCGGCTGTTCCGGGTAAACATCTCCTTGTAAATCCCCTGTGGTTTCTTGTACACCCGTGAAATTTGGACAGTTTATACAGTTTCCATTGCTGCACGATTTCGCCTGCCTAGTTCGGCCGCGGTTGCAACCATTCAGGCGTGGCAGCCAGATAGGCTGGTCCCAATAGACACTGCCAGCGGACTGGGTATATCTGCTTCCCGTTCTTCTCACCTGAGTGCTACTGATTCCAGCTTTGACGGCTACACTCTACTCGACCGTACCATTAAGTTGAACCTCTACTTATGGAACTTTGTGAAAGTGTTGAGAACTAGAGCTCAGTTGTTTGGCACGCCACCACTGTCCATCCAGCACTATGGACGGCACTGCCTACATCTGGCTCTAATTAGTCCATGGTTGTGTTCAGCAGAATGACCTCTGCCGGGAACACTCAGAATGAGGTTCTGAGTTATTGCAACATAGGAGCGTTTCACTGCTTTCAAGGCTTCTCAGGAAGAATTCCGGAATCTTGCTGCCGGCAGGGCTCCGGCTCTTCCAAGTGAACATCTCCTTGTAAATGCCCCGTGGTTTCTTGTACACCCGTGAAATTTGGACAGGTTATGCAGTTTGCATTGCTGCACAATGTTGGATGCCAAGCTCGTCCGGGGTTGCAAACATTCAGGCGTGGCAGCCATATAGGCTGGTACCCGTAGGACTCTGCCAGCGGACTGTGTATATCTGCTTCCCGTTCTTCTCACCTGAGTGCTACTGATTCCAGCTTTCACAGCTACACTCTACTCAACCGGAGCAGTAAGTTGAACCTCAACTTAATGCACTTTGTGAAAATGTTGAGAACTAGAGCTCAGTTGTTTGGCACGCGACCACTGTCCATCCAGCACAATGGACGGCACTGCCTACATCTGGTTCTAATTAGTCCTCGATTGTGTTCAGGCGAATGCCCTCTGGCGGTAACACTCAGAATGAGGTTCTGAGTTATTGCAACATAGGAGCGTTTCACTGCTTTCAAGGCTTCTCAGGAAGAATTCCGGAATCTTGCTGCCGGCAGGCCTCCGGCTGTTCCGGGTGAACATCTCCTTGTAAATCCCCTGTGGTTTCTTGTACACCCGTGAAATTTGGCCAGGTTATGCAGTTTGCATTGCTGCACAATTGCGCCAGCCTAGCTCGGCCGCGCTTGCAAACATTCAGGCGTGGCAGCCAGATAGGCTGGTCCCCGTAGGACTCTGCCAGCCGACTGGTTATATCTGCTTCACGTTCTTCTCACCTGAGTGCTACTGATTCCAGCTTTGACGGCTACACTCGACTCAACCGGAGCAGTAAGTTGAACCTCAACTTATGGCACTTTGTGAAACTGTTGAGAACTAGAGCTCAGTTGTTTGGCACGCCACCACTGTCCATCCAGCACTATGGACGGCACTGCCTACATCTGACTCTAATTAGTCCACGGTTGTGTTCAGCCAAATGACCTCTGCCGGGAACACTTAGAATGAGGTTCTGAGTTATTGCAGTATAGGAACGTTTCACTGCTTTCAAGGCTTCTCAGGAAGAATTCCGGAACCTTGCTGCCGGCAGGCCTCCAACTGTTCCGGGTGAACATCTCCTTGTAAATCCCCCGTGGTTTCTTGTACACCCGTGAAATTTGGCCAGGTTATGCAGTATGCATGGCTGCACAATTGCGCCTGCCTTGCTCAGCCGCGGTTGCAAACATTCATGCGCGGCAGTCAGATGGACTGGACCCCGTAGGACACTGCCAGCGGATTGGGTATATCTGCTTCCCGTTCTTCTCACCTGAGTGCTACTGATTCCAGCTTTGACGGCTACACTCTACTCAACCGGAGCAGTAAGTTGAACCTCAACTTTTGGCACTTTGTGAAAGTGTTGAGAACTAGAGCTCAGATGTTTGGCAGGCCACAACTGTCCATCCAGTACTATGGACGACACTGCCTACATCTGGCTCTAATTAGTCCACGGTTGTGTTCAGCCGAATGACCTCTGCTGGGAACACTCAGATTGAGGTTCTGAGTTATTGCAACATAGGAGCGTTTCACTGCTTTCAAGGCTTCTCAGGAAGAGTTCCGGAATCTTGCTGCCAGTAGGCCTCCGGCTGTTCCGGGTGAACATCTCCTTGTAAATCCCCCGTGGTTTCTTGTACACCCGTGAAATTTGGCAAGGTTATGCAGTTTGCATTGCTGCACAAATGCGCCTGCCTAGCTAGGCCGCGGTTGCAAACATTCAGGCGTGGCAGCCAGAAAGACTGGTCCCCGTAGGACACTGCCAGAGGACTGGGTATATCTGCTTCCCGTTCTTCTCACCTGAGTGCTACTGATTCCAGCTTTGACGGCTACACTCTACTCAACCGGAGCATTAAGTTGAACCTCAACTTATGGCACTTTGTGAAACTGTTGAGAACTAGAGCTCAGTTGTTTGGCACGCCACCACTGTCCATCCAGCACTATGGACGGCACTGCCTACATCTGGCTCTAATTAGTTCACGATTGTGTTCAGCCGAATGACCTCCGCCGGGACAACTCAGAATGAGGTTCTGAGTTATTGCAACATAGGAGCGTTTCACTGCTTTCAAGGCTTCTCAGGAAGAATTCCGGAATGTTGCTGGGGGCAGGACTCCGGCTGTTACGGGTGAACATCTCCTTGTAAATCCCCCGTGGTTTCTTGTACACCCGTGAAATTTGGCCAAGTTATGCAGTTTGCATTGCTGCACAATTGCGCCTGCCAAGCTCAGCCGCGGTTGCAAACATTCAGGCGTGGCAGCCTGATGCACTGGTCCCCGTAGGACACTGCCAGCGGACTGGGTATATCTGCTTCCCGTTCTTCTCACCTGAGTGCTACTGATTCCAGCTTTGACGGCTACACTCTACTTAACCGGAGCATTAAGTTGAACCTCAACTTATGGCACTTTGTGAAAGTGTTGAGAACTAGACGTCAGTTGTTTTGCAAGCCACCAGTGTCCATCCAGCACTATGGACGGCACTGCCTACATCTGGTTCTAATTAGTCAACGGTTGTGTTCAGCCGTATGACCTCAGCCGGGAACACTGAGAATGAGGTTTTGAGTTATTGCAACATAGGAGCGTTTCACTTCTTTCAAGGCTTCTCAGGAAGAATTCCGGAATCTTGCTGCCGGCAGGCCTCTGGCTCTCCGAGTGAACATCTCCTTGTAAATCCCCCGTGGTTTCTAGTACACCCGTGAAATTTGGACAAGGTATGCAGTTTGAATTGCTGCACAATTGCGCCTACATAGCTCGGCCGCGGTTGCAAGCATTCAGGCGTGGCAGCCATATAGGCTGGTCCCCGTAAGACTCTGACAGCGGACTGGGTATATCTACTTCCCGTTCTTCTCACCTGAGTGCTACTGATTCCAGATTTGACAGCTACACTCTACTCAACCGGAGCAGTAAGTTGAACCTCAACTTATGGCACTTTGTGAAAATGTTGAGAACTAGAGCTCAGTTGTTTGGCACGCCACCACTCTCCATCCAGCACTATGGCCGGCACTGCCTATATATGGCTCTAATTAGTCCACGATTGTGTTCAGCCGAATGACCTCTGCCGGCAACACTCAGAATGAGGTTCTGAGTTATTGCAACATAGGAGCGTTTCACTGCTCTCAAGGCTTCTCAGGAAGAATTCCGGAATCTTGCTGCCGACAGGCCTCCGGCTGTTCCGGGTGAACATCTCCTTGTAAATCCCCCGTGGTTTCTTGTACACCCGTGAAATTTGGACAGGTTATGCAGTTTGCATTATTGCACAATTGCGCCTACATAGCTCGGCCGCGGTTGCAAACAATCAGGCGTGGAAGCCAGATAGGCTGGTCCCCGTAGGACTCTGCCAGCGAACTGGGTATATCTGCTTCCCGTTCTTCTCACCTGAGTGCTACTGATTCCTAGCTATGCCGGGGTTGCAAACATTCAGGCGTGGCAGCCAGATAGGCTGGTCCCCGTAGGACACTTCCAGCGGACTGGGTATATCTGCTTCCCGTTCTCCTCACCTGAGTGCTACTGATTCCAGCTTTGACGGCTACACACTACTCAACCGGAGCATTAAGTTGAACCTCAACTTATGGCACTTTGTAAAAATGTTGAGAACTAGAGCTCAGTTGTTTGGAACGCCACCACTGTCCATCCAGCACTATGGACGGCACTGCCTACATCTGGCTCTAATTAGTCCACGGTTGTGTTCAGCCGAATGACCTCTGCCGGGAACACTCAGAATGAGGTTTTGAGTTATTGCAACATAGGAGCGTTTCACTGCTTTCAAGGCTTCTCAGGAAGAATTCCGTAATCTTGCTGCCGGCAGGCCTCCAGCTGTTCCGGGTGAACATCTCCTTGTAAATCCCCTTGGTTTCTTGTATATCCGTGAAATTTGGACAGGTTATGCAGTTTGCATTGCTGCACAATTGCGCCTGCCTAGTTCGGCCGCGGTTGCAAACATTCAGGCGTGGCAGCCATATAGGCTGGTTCCCGTAGGACACTGCCAGCGGACTGGGTATATCTGCTTCCCGTTCTTCTCACCTGAGTGCTACTGATTCCAGCTTTGACAGCTACACTCTACTCAACTGGAGCAGTAAGTTGAACCTCAACTTATGGCACTTTGTGAAAATGTTGAGAACTAGAGCTCAGTTGTTTGGCACACCACCACTGTCCATCCCGCACTATGGACGGCACTTCCTACGTCTGGCTCTAATTAGTCCACGATTTTGTTCAGCCGAAAGACCTCTGCGGGCAAAACTCAGAATGAGGTTCTGAGTTATTGCAACATAGGACCGTTTCAATGCTTTCAAGGCTTCTCAGGAAGAATTCCGGAATCTTGCTGCCGGCAGGCCTCCGGCTGTTTCGGGTGAACATCTCCTTGTAAATCCCCCGTGGTTTCTTGTACACCCGTCAAATTTGGCCAGGTTATGCAGTTTGCATTGCTCCACAATTGCGCCTGCCTAGCTCGGCCGCGGTTACAAACATTCAAGCGTGGCAGCCAGATAGGCTGCCACTTCCTGCGGACTGCGTATATCTGCTTCCCGTTCTTCTCTCCTGAGTGCTACTGATTCCAGCTATTACGGCTACACTCTACTCAACCGGAGCATTAAGTTGAACCTCAACTTATGGCACATTGTGAAAGTGTTGAGCACTAGAACTCAGTTGTTTGGCACGCCACCACTCTCCATCCAGCACTATGGACGGCACTGCCTACATCTGGCTCTAATTAGTCCACGGTTGTGTTCAGCCAAATGACCTCTGCCGGGAACACTCAGAATGAGGTTCTGAGTTATTGGAACATAGGAGCGTTTCACTGCTTTCAAGGCTTCTCAGGAAGAATTCCGGAATCTTGCTGCCGGCAGGCCTCAGGCTGTTCCGGGTGAACATCTCCTTGTAAATCCCCCGAGGTTTTTTGTACACCCGTGAAATTTGGACAGGTTATGCAGTTTGCATTGCTGCACAAAATTGCGCCTGCCTATCTCGGCCGCGGTTACATTCAGGCGTGGCAGCCAGATAGGCTGGTCCCCGTAGGACACTGCCAGCGGACTGGGTATATCTGCTTCCCGTTCTTCTCACCTGAGTGCTACTGATTCCAGCTTTGACGGCTACACTCTACTCAACCGGAGCAGTAAGTTGAACCTCAACTTATGGCACTTTGTGAAAGTGTTGAGAACTAGAGCTCAGTTGTTTGGCACGCCACCACTGTCCATCCAGCACTATGGACGGCACTGCCTACATCTGGCTCTAATTAGTCCACGGTTGTGTTCAGCCGAATGACCTCTGTCGGGAACACTCAGAATGAGGTTCTGAGTTATTGCAACATAGGAGCGTTTCACTGCTTTCAAGGCTTTTAGGAAGAATTCCGGAATCTTGCTGTCGGTAGGCCTCCGGCTATTCCGGGTGAACATCTCCTTGTAAATCCCCCGTGGTTTCTTATACACCCGTGAAATTTGGCCAGCTTATGCAGTTTGCATTCCCGCACAATTGCGCCTGCCTAGCTCGGCCGCGGTTGCAAACATTCAGGCGTGGCAGCCAGATAGGCTGGTCCCCGTAGGACAATGCCAGCGGACTGGGTATATCTGCTTCCCGTTCTTCTCACCTGAGTGCTACTGATTTCAGCTTTGACGGCTACACTCTACTCAACCGGAGGAGTAAGTTGAACCTCAACTTATGGCACTTTGTGCAACTGTTGAGAACTATAGCTAAGTTGTTAGGCACGCCACCACTGTCCATCCAGCACTATGGACGGCACTGCCTACATCTGGCTCTAATTAGTCCACTATTGTGTTCAGGAGAATGACCTCTGCTGTGAATACTCAGAATGCGGTTCTGAGTTATTGCAACATAGGAGCGTTTCACTGCTTTCAAGGCTTCTCAGGAAGAATTCCGGAATGTTGCTGGGGGCAGGACTCCGGCTGTTACGGGTGAACATCTCCTTGTAAATCCCCCGTGGTTTCTTGTACACCCGTGAAATTTGGCCAAGTTATGCAGTTTGCATTGCTGCACAATTGCGCCTGCCAAGCTCAGCCGCGGTTGCAAACATTCAGGCGTGGCAGCCTGATGCACTGGTCCCCGTAGGACACTGCCAGCGGACTGGGTATATCTGCTTCCCGTTCTTCTCACCTGAGTGCTACTGATTCCAGCTTTGACGGCTACACTCTACTTAACCGGAGCATTAAGTTGAACCTCAACTTATGGCACTTTGTGAAAGTGTTGAGAACTAGACGTCAGTTGTTTTGCAAGCCACCAGTGTCCATCCAGCACTATGGACGGCACTGCCTACATCTGGTTCTAATTAGTCAACGGTTGTGTTCAGCCGTATGACCTCAGCCGGGAACACTGAGAATGAGGTTTTGAGTTATTGCAACATAGGAGCGTTTCACTTCTTTCAAGGCTTCTCAGGAAGAATTCCGGAATCTTGCTGCCGGCAGGCCTCTGGCTCTCCGAGTGAACATCTCCTTGTAAATCCCCCGTGGTTTCTAGTACACCCGTGAAATTTGGACAAGGTATGCAGTTTGAATTGCTGCACAATTGCGCCTACATAGCTCGGCCGCGGTTGCAAGCATTCAGGCGTGGCAGCCATATAGGCTGGTCCCCGTAAGACTCTGACAGCGGACTGGGTATATCTACTTCCCGTTCTTCTCACCTGAGTGCTACTGATTCCAGATTTGACAGCTACACTCTACTCAACCGGAGCAGTAAGTTGAACCTCAACTTATGGCACTTTGTGAAAATGTTGAGAACTAGAGCTCAGTTGTTTGGCACGCCACCACTCTCCATCCAGCACTATGGCCGGCACTGCCTATATATGGCTCTAATTAGTCCACGATTGTGTTCAGCCGAATGACCTCTGCCGGCAACACTCAGAATGAGGTTCTGAGTTATTGCAACATAGGAGCGTTTCACTGCTCTCAAGGCTTCTCAGGAAGAATTCCGGAATCTTGCTGCCGACAGGCCTCCGGCTGTTCCGGGTGAACATCTCCTTGTAAATCCCCCGTGGTTTCTTGTACACCCGTGAAATTTGGACAGGTTATGCAGTTTGCATTATTGCACAATTGCGCCTACATAGCTCGGCCGCGGTTGCAAACAATCAGGCGTGGAAGCCAGATAGGCTGGTCCCCGTAGGACTCTGCCAGCGAACTGGGTATATCTGCTTCCCGTTCTTCTCACCTGAGTGCTACTGATTCCTAGCTATGCCGGGGTTGCAAACATTCAGGCGTGGCAGCCAGATAGGCTGGTCCCCGTAGGACACTTCCAGCGGACTGGGTATATCTGCTTCCCGTTCTCCTCACCTGAGTGCTACTGATTCCAGCTTTGACGGCTACACACTACTCAACCGGAGCATTAAGTTGAACCTCAACTTATGGCACTTTGTAAAAATGTTGAGAACTAGAGCTCAGTTGTTTGGAACGCCACCACTGTCCATCCAGCACTATGGACGGCACTGCCTACATCTGGCTCTAATTAGTCCACGGTTGTGTTCAGCCGAATGACCTCTGCCGGGAACACTCAGAATGAGGTTTTGAGTTATTGCAACATAGGAGCGTTTCACTGCTTTCAAGGCTTCTCAGGAAGAATTCCGTAATCTTGCTGCCGGCAGGCCTCCAGCTGTTCCGGGTGAACATCTCCTTGTAAATCCCCTTGGTTTCTTGTATATCCGTGAAATTTGGACAGGTTATGCAGTTTGCATTGCTGCACAATTGCGCCTGCCTAGTTCGGCCGCGGTTGCAAACATTCAGGCGTGGCAGCCATATAGGCTGGTTCCCGTAGGACACTGCCAGCGGACTGGGTATATCTGCTTCCCGTTCTTCTCACCTGAGTGCTACTGATTCCAGCTTTGACAGCTACACTCTACTCAACTGGAGCAGTAAGTTGAACCTCAACTTATGGCACTTTGTGAAAATGTTGAGAACTAGAGCTCAGTTGTTTGGCACACCACCACTGTCCATCCCGCACTATGGACGGCACTTCCTACGTCTGGCTCTAATTAGTCCACGATTTTGTTCAGCCGAAAGACCTCTGCGGGCAAAACTCAGAATGAGGTTCTGAGTTATTGCAACATAGGACCGTTTCAATGCTTTCAAGGCTTCTCAGGAAGAATTCCGGAATCTTGCTGCCGGCAGGCCTCCGGCTGTTTCGGGTGAACATCTCCTTGTAAATCCCCCGTGGTTTCTTGTACACCCGTCAAATTTGGCCAGGTTATGCAGTTTGCATTGCTCCACAATTGCGCCTGCCTAGCTCGGCCGCGGTTACAAACATTCAAGCGTGGCAGCCAGATAGGCTGCCACTTCCTGCGGACTGCGTATATCTGCTTCCCGTTCTTCTCTCCTGAGTGCTACTGATTCCAGCTATTACGGCTACACTCTACTCAACCGGAGCATTAAGTTGAACCTCAACTTATGGCACATTGTGAAAGTGTTGAGCACTAGAACTCAGTTGTTTGGCACGCCACCACTCTCCATCCAGCACTATGGACGGCACTGCCTACATCTGGCTCTAATTAGTCCACGGTTGTGTTCAGCCAAATGACCTCTGCCGGGAACACTCAGAATGAGGTTCTGAGTTATTGGAACATAGGAGCGTTTCACTGCTTTCAAGGCTTCTCAGGAAGAATTCCGGAATCTTGCTGCCGGCAGGCCTCAGGCTGTTCCGGGTGAACATCTCCTTGTAAATCCCCCGAGGTTTTTTGTACACCCGTGAAATTTGGACAGGTTATGCAGTTTGCATTGCTGCACAAAATTGCGCCTGCCTATCTCGGCCGCGGTTACATTCAGGCGTGGCAGCCAGATAGGCTGGTCCCCGTAGGACACTGCCAGCGGACTGGGTATATCTGCTTCCCGTTCTTCTCACCTGAGTGCTACTGATTCCAGCTTTGACGGCTACACTCTACTCAACCGGAGCAGTAAGTTGAACCTCAACTTATGGCACTTTGTGAAAGTGTTGAGAACTAGAGCTCAGTTGTTTGGCACGCCACCACTGTCCATCCAGCACTATGGACGGCACTGCCTACATCTGGCTCTAATTAGTCCACGGTTGTGTTCAGCCGAATGACCTCTGTCGGGAACACTCAGAATGAGGTTCTGAGTTATTGCAACATAGGAGCGTTTCACTGCTTTCAAGGCTTTTAGGAAGAATTCCGGAATCTTGCTGTCGGTAGGCCTCCGGCTGTTCCGGGTGAACATCTCCTTGTAAATCCCCCGTGGTTTCTTATACACCCGTGAAATTTGGCCAGCTTATGCAGTTTGCATTCCCGCACAATTGCGCCTGCCTAGCTCGGCCGCGGTTGCAAACATTCAGGCGTGGCAGCCAGATAGGCTGGTCCCCGTAGGACAATGCCAGCGGACTGGGTATATCTGCTTCCCGTTCTTCTCACCTGAGTGCTACTGATTTCAGCTTTGACGGCTACACTCTACTCAACCGGAGGAGTAAGTTGAACCTCAACTTATGGCACTTTGTGCAACTGTTGAGAACTATAGCTAAGTTGTTAGGCACGCCACCACTGTCCATCCAGCACTATGGACGGCACTGCCTACATCTGGCTCTAATTAGTCCACTATTGTGTTCAGGAGAATGACCTCTGCTGTGAATACTCAGAATGCGGTTCTGAGTTATTGCAACATAGGAGCGTTTCACTGCTTTCAAGGCTTCTCAGGAAGAATTCCGGAATGTTGCTGGGGGCAGGACTCCGGCTGTTACGGGTGAACATCTCCTTGTAAATCCCCCGTGGTTTCTTGTACACCCGTGAAATTTGGCCAAGTTATGCAGTTTGCATTGCTGCACAATTGCGCCTGCCAAGCTCAGCCGCGGTTGCAAACATTCAGGCGTGGCAGCCTGATGCACTGGTCCCCGTAGGACACTGCCAGCGGACTGGGTATATCTGCTTCCCGTTCTTCTCACCTGAGTGCTACTGATTCCAGCTTTGACGGCTACACTCTACTTAACCGGAGCATTAAGTTGAACCTCAACTTATGGCACTTTGTGAAAGTGTTGAGAACTAGACGTCAGTTGTTTTGCAAGCCACCAGTGTCCATCCAGCACTATGGACGGCACTGCCTACATCTGGTTCTAATTAGTCAACGGTTGTGTTCAGCCGTATGACCTCAGCCGGGAACACTGAGAATGAGGTTTTGAGTTATTGCAACATAGGAGCGTTTCACTTCTTTCAAGGCTTCTCAGGAAGAATTCCGGAATCTTGCTGCCGGCAGGCCTCTGGCTCTCCGAGTGAACATCTCCTTGTAAATCCCCCGTGGTTTCTAGTACACCCGTGAAATTTGGACAAGGTATGCAGTTTGAATTGCTGCACAATTGCGCCTACATAGCTCGGCCGCGGTTGCAAGCATTCAGGCGTGGCAGCCATATAGGCTGGTCCCCGTAAGACTCTGACAGCGGACTGGGTATATCTACTTCCCGTTCTTCTCACCTGAGTGCTACTGATTCCAGATTTGACAGCTACACTCTACTCAACCGGAGCAGTAAGTTGAACCTCAACTTATGGCACTTTGTGAAAATGTTGAGAACTAGAGCTCAGTTGTTTGGCACGCCACCACTCTCCATCCAGCACTATGGCCGGCACTGCCTATATATGGCTCTAATTAGTCCACGATTGTGTTCAGCCGAATGACCTCTGCCGGCAACACTCAGAATGAGGTTCTGAGTTATTGCAACATAGGAGCGTTTCACTGCTCTCAAGGCTTCTCAGGAAGAATTCCGGAATCTTGCTGCCGACAGGCCTCCGGCTGTTCCGGGTGAACATCTCCTTGTAAATCCCCCGTGGTTTCTTGTACACCCGTGAAATTTGGACAGGTTATGCAGTTTGCATTATTGCACAATTGCGCCTACATAGCTCGGCCGCGGTTGCAAACAATCAGGCGTGGAAGCCAGATAGGCTGGTCCCCGTAGGACTCTGCCAGCGAACTGGGTATATCTGCTTCCCGTTCTTCTCACCTGAGTGCTACTGATTCCTAGCTATGCCGGGGTTGCAAACATTCAGGCGTGGCAGCCAGATAGGCTGGTCCCCGTAGGACACTTCCAGCGGACTGGGTATATCTGCTTCCCGTTCTCCTCACCTGAGTGCTACTGATTCCAGCTTTGACGGCTACACACTACTCAACCGGAGCATTAAGTTGAACCTCAACTTATGGCACTTTGTAAAAATGTTGAGAACTAGAGCTCAGTTGTTTGGAACGCCACCACTGTCCATCCAGCACTATGGACGGCACTGCCTACATCTGGCTCTAATTAGTCCACGGTTGTGTTCAGCCGAATGACCTCTGCCGGGAACACTCAGAATGAGGTTTTGAGTTATTGCAACATAGGAGCGTTTCACTGCTTTCAAGGCTTCTCAGGAAGAATTCCGTAATCTTGCTGCCGGCAGGCCTCCAGCTGTTCCGGGTGAACATCTCCTTGTAAATCCCCTTGGTTTCTTGTATATCCGTGAAATTTGGACAGGTTATGCAGTTTGCATTGCTGCACAATTGCGCCTGCCTAGTTCGGCCGCGGTTGCAAACATTCAGGCGTGGCAGCCATATAGGCTGGTCCCCGTAGGACTCTGCCAGCAGACTGTGTATATCTGCTTCCCGTTCTTCTCACCTGAGTGCTACTGATTCCAGCTTTCACAGCTACACTCTACTCAACCGGAGCAGTAAGTTGAACCTCAACTTAATGCACTTTGTGAAAATGTTGAGAACTAGAGCTCAGTTGTTTGGCACGCGACCACTGTCCATCCAGCACAATGGACGGCACTGCCTACATCTGGTTCTAATTAGTCCTCGATTGTGTTCTGGCGAATGCCCTCTGGCGTCAACACTCAGAATGAGGTTCTGAGTTATTGCAACATAGGAGCGTTTCACTTCTTTCAAGGCTTCTCAGGAAGAATTCCGGAATCTTGCTGCCGGCAGGCCTCCGGCTGTTCCGGGTGAACATCTCCTTGTAAATCCCCTGTGGTTTCTTGTACACCCGTGAAATTTGGCCAGGTTATGCAGTATGCATGGCTGCACAATTGCGCCTGCCTTGCTCAGCCACGGTTGCAAACATTCATGCGCGGCAGTCAGATGGACTGGTCCCCGTAGGACACTGCCAGCGGATTGGGTATATCTGCTTCCCGTTCTTCTCACCTGAGTGCTACTGATTCCAGCTTTGACGGCTACACTCTACTCAACCGGAGCAGTAAGTTGAACCTCAACTTATGGCACTTTGTGAAAGTGTTGAGAACTAGAGCTCAGATGTTTGGCAGGCCACAACTGTCCATCCAGTACTATGGACGACACTGCCTACATCTGGCTCTAATTAGTCCACGGTTGTGTTCAGCCGAATGACCTCTGCTGGGAACACTCAGATTGAGGTTCTGAGTTATTGCAACATAGGAGCGTTTCACTGCTTTCAAGGATTCTCAGGAAGAGTTCCGGAATCTTGCTGCCAGCAGGCCTCCGGCTGTTCCGGGTGAACATCTCCTTGTAAATCCCCCGTGGTTTCTTGTAAACCCGTGAAATTTGGCATGGTTATGCAGTTTGCATTGCTGCAAAAATGCGCCTGCCTAGCTAGGCCGCGGTTGCAAACATTCAGGCGTGGCAGCCAGAAAGGCTGGTCCCCGTAGGACACTGCCAGAGGACTGGGTATATCTGCTTCCCGTTCTTCTCACCTGAGTGCTACTGATTCCAGCTTTGACGGCTACACTCTACTCAACCGGAGCATTAAGTTGAACCTCAACTTATGGCACTTTGTGAAACTGTTGAGAACTAGAGCTCAGTTGTTTGGCACGCCACCACTGTCCATCCAGCACTATGGACGGCACTGCCTACATCTGGCTCTAATTAGTTCACGATTGTGTTCAGCCGAATGACCTCCGCCGGGACAACTCAGAATGAGGTTCTGAGTTATTGCAACATAGGAGCGTTTCACTGCTTTCAAGGCTTCTCAGGAAGAATTCCGGAATCTTGCTGCGGGCAGGACTCCGGCTGTTCCGGGTGAACATCTCCTTGTAAATCCCCCGTGGTTTCTTGTACACCCGTGAAATTTGGCCAAGTTATGCAGTTTGCATTGCTGCACAATTGCGCCTGCCTAGCTCGGCCGCGGTTACAAACATTCAGGCGTGGCAGCCAGATAGGCGGGTCCCCGTACGACACTTCCTGCGGACTGGGTATATCTGCTTCCCGTTCTTCTCACCTGAGTGCTACTGATTCCAGCTATTACCGCAACACTCTACTCAACCGGAGCATTAAGTTGAACCTCAACTTATGGCACATTGTGAAAGTGTTGAGCACTAGAACTCAGTTGTTTGGCACGCCACCACTCTCCATCCAGCACTATGGACGGCACTGCCTACATCTGGCTCTAATTAGTCCATGGTTGTGTTCAGCCGAATGACCTCTGCCGGGATCACTCAGAATGAGGTTCTGAGTTACTGCAACATAGGAGCATTTCACTGCTTTCAAGGTTTCTCAGGAAGACTTCCGGAATCTTGCTGCCGGCAGGCCTCCGGCTGTTCCGGGTGAACATCTCCTTGTAAATCCCCCGTGGTTTCTTGTACACCCGTCAAATTTGGCCAGGTTATGCAGTTTGCATTGCTGCACAATTGCGCCTGCCTAGCTCGACCGCGGTTGCAAACATTCAGGCGTGGCAGCCAGATACGCTGGTCCCTGTAGGACTCTGCCAGCGGACTGGGTATATCTGCTTCCTGTTCTTCTCACCTGAGTGCCACTGATTCCAGCTTTGACGGCTACAGTCTACTCAACCGGAGCATTAAGTTGAACCTCAACTTATGGCACTTTGTGAAACTGTTGAGAACTAGAGCTCAGTTGTTTGGCACGCCACCACTGTCCATCCAGCACTTTGGACGGCACTGCCTACATCTGGCTCTAATTAGTCCACGGTTGTGTTCAGCCGAATGACCTCTGCCGGGAACACTCAGAATGAGATTCTGAGTTATTGCAACACAAGAGCGTTTCACTGCTTTCAAGGTTTCTCAGGAAGAATTCCGGAATCTTGCTGCCGGCAGGCCTCAGGCTGTTCCGGGTGAACATCTCCTTGTAAATCCCCCGAGGTTTTTTGTACACCCGTGAAATTTGGACAGGTTATGCAGTTTGCATTGCTGCACAAAATTGCGCCTGCCTATCTCGGCCGCGGTTACATTCAGGCGTGGCAGCCAGATAGGCTGGTCCCCGTAGGACACTGCCAGCGGACTGGGTATATCTGCTTCCCGTTCTTCTCACCTGAGTGCTACTGATTCCAGCTTTGACGGCTACACTCTACTCAACCGGAGCAGTAAGTTGAACCTCAACTTATTGCACTTTGTGAAAGTGTTGAGAACTAGAGCTCAGTTGTTTGGCACGCCACCACTGTCCATCCAGCACTATGGACGGCACTGCCTACATCTGGCTCTAATTAGTCCACGGTTGTGTTCAGCCGAATGACCTCTGTCGGGAACACTCAGAATGAGGTTCTGAGTTATTGCAACATAGGAGCGTTTCACTGCTTTCAAGGCTTTTAGGAAGAATTCCGGAATCTTGCTGTCGGTAGGCCTCCGGCTGTTCCGGGTGAACATCTCCTTGTAAATCCCCCGTGGTTTCTTATACACCCGTGAAATTTGGCCAGCTTATGCAGTTTGCATTCCCGCACAATTGCGCCTGCCTAGCTCGGCCGCGGTTGCAAACATTCAGGCGTGGCAGCCAGATAGGCTGGTCCCCGTAGGACAATGCCAGCGGACTGGGTATATCTGCTTCCCGTTCTTCTCACCTGAGTGCTACTGATTTCAGCTTTGACGGCTACACTCTACTCAACCGGAGGAGTAAGTTGAACCTCAACTTATGGCACTTTGTGCAACTGTTGAGAACTATAGCTAAGTTGTTAGGCACGCCACCACTGTCCATCCAGCACTATGGACGGCACTGCCTACATCTGGCTCTAATTAGTCCACTATTGTGTTCAGGAGAATGACCTCTGCTGTGAATACTCAGAATGCGGTTCTGAGTTATTGCAACATAGGAGCGTTTCACTGCTTTCAAGGCTTCTCAGGAAGAATTCCGGAATCTTGCTGCCGGCAGGCCTCCAGCTGTTCCGGGTGAACATCTCCTTGTAAATCCCCCGTGGTTTCTTGTACACCCGTGAAATTTGGCCAGGTTATGCAGTTTGCATTGCTGCACAATTGCGCCTGCCCAGCTCGGCCGCGGTTACAAACATTCAGGCGTGGCAGCCAGATAGGCTGGTCCCCGTAGAACACTGCCAGCGGACTGGGTATATCTGCTTCCCGTTCTTCTCACCTGAGTGCTACTGATTCCAGCTTTGACGGCTACACTCTACTCAAACGGAGCAGTAAGTTGAACCTCAACTTATGGCACTTTGTGAAACTCTTTAGAACTAGAGCTCAGTTGTTTGGCACGCCACCACTGTCCATGCAGCACTATGGACGGCACTGCCTACATCTGGCTCTAATTAGTCCACGGTTGTGTTCAGCCGAATGACCTCTGCCGGGAACACTCAGAATGAGGTTTTGAGTTATTGCAACATAGGAGCGTTTCACTGCTTTCAAGGCTTCTCAGTAAGAATTCCGGAATCTTGCTGCCGGCAGGTCTCCGTCTGTTCCGGGTGAACATCTCCTTGTAAATCCCCCGTGGTTTCTTGTACACCAGTGAAATTGGGCCAGGTTATACAGTTTGCATTACTGCACAATTGCTCCTGCCTAGCTCGGCCGCGGATGAAAACATTCAGGCGTGGCAGCCAGATAGGCTGGTCCCCGTAGGACACTTCCAGCGGACTGGGTATATCTGCTTCCCGTTCTCCTCACCTGAGTGCTACTGATTCCAGCTTTGACAGCTACAGTCTACTCAACCAGAGCATTAAGTTGAACCTCTACTTATGGCACTTTGTGAAACTGTTGAGAACTAGAGCTCAGTTGTTTGGCACGCCACCACTGTCCATCCAGCACTATGGACGGCTCTGCCTACATCTGGCTCTAATTAGTCCACGGTTGTGTTCAGCCGAATGACCTCTACCGGGAATACTCAGAATGAGGTTCTGAGTTATTGCAACATAGGAGCGTTTCCCTGCTTTCAAGGCTTCTCAGGAAGAAATCCGGAATCTTGCTGCCGGCAGGCCTCCGGTTGTTCCGGGTAAACATCTCCTTGTAAATCCCCTGTGGTTTCTTGTACACCCGTGAAATTTGGACAGTTTATACAGTTTCCATTGCTGCACGATTTCGCCTGCCTAGTTCGGCCGCGGTTGCAACCATTCAGGCGTGGCAGCCAGATAGGCTGGTCCCAATAGACACTGCCAGCGGACTGGGTATATCTGCTTCCCGTTCTTCTCACCTGAGTGCTACTGATTCCAGCTTTGACGGCTACACTCTACTCGACCGTAGCATTAAGTTGAACCTCTACTTATGGAACTTTGTGAAAGTGTTGAGAACTAGAGCTCAGTTGTTTGGCACGCCACCACTGTCCATCCAGCACTATGGACGGCACTGCCTACATCTGGCTCTAATTAGTCCATGGTTGTGTTCAGCAGAATGACCTCTGCCGGGAACACTCAGAATGAGGTTCTGAGTTATTGCAACATAGGAGCGTTTCACTGCTTTCAAGGCTTCTCAGGAAGAATTCCGGAATCTTGCTGCCGGCAGGGCTCCGGCTCTTCCAAGTGAACATCTCCTTGTAAATGCCCCGTGGTTTCTTGTACACCCGTGAAATTTGGACAGGTTATGCAGTTTGCATTGCTGCACAATGTTGGATGCCAAGCTCGTCCGGGGTTGCAAACATTCAGGCGTGGCAGCCATATAGGCTGGTACCCGTAGGACTCTGCCAGCGGACTGTGTATATCTGCTTCCCGTTCTTCTCACCTGAGTGCTACTGATTCCAGCTTTCACAGCTACACTCTACTCAACCGGAGCAGTAAGTTGAACCTCAACTTAATGCACTTTGTGAAAATGTTGAGAACTAGAGCTCAGTTGTTTGGCACGCGACCACTGTCCATCCAGCACAATGGACGGCACTGCCTACATCTGGTTCTAATTAGTCCTCGATTGTGTTCAGGCGAATGCCCTCTGGCGGTAACACTCAGAATGAGGTTCTGAGTTATTGCAACATAGGAGCGTTTCACTGCTTTCAAGGCTTCTCAGGAAGAATTCCGGAATCTTGCTGCCGGCAGGCCTCCGGCTGTTCCGGGTGAACATCTCCTTGTAAATCCCCTGTGGTTTCTTGTACACCCGTGAAATTTGGCCAGGTTATGCAGTTTGCATTGCTGCACAATTGCGCCAGCCTAGCTCGGCCGCGGTTGCAAACATTCAGGCGTGGCAGCCAGATAGGCTGGTCCCCGTAGGACTCTGCCAGCCGACTGGTTATATCTGCTTCACGTTCTTCTCACCTGAGTGCTACTGATTCCAGCTTTGACGGCTACACTCGACTCAACCGGAGCAGTAAGTTGAACCTCAACTTATGGCACTTTGTGAAACTGTTGAGAACTAGAGCTCAGTTGTTTGGCACGCCACCACTGTCCATCCAGCACTATGGACGGCACTGCCTACATCTGACTCTAATTAGTCCACGGTTGTGTTCAGCCAAATGACCTCTGCCGGGAACACTTAGAATGAGGTTCTGAGTTATTGCAGTATAGGAACGTTTCACTGCTTTCAAGGCTTCTCAGGAAGAATTCCGGAACCTTGCTGCCGGCAGGCCTCCAACTGTTCCGGGTGAACATCTCCTTGTAAATCCCCCGTGGTTTCTTGTACACCCGTGAAATTTGGCCAGGTTATGCAGTATGCATGGCTGCACAATTGCGCCTGCCTTGCTCAGCCGCGGTTGCAAACATTCATGCGCGGCAGTCAGATGGACTGGTCCCCGTAGGACACTGCCAGCGGATTGGGTATATCTGCTTCCCGTTCTTCTCACCTGAGTGCTACTGATTCCAGCTTTGACGGCTACACTCTACTCAACCGGAGCAGTAAGTTGAACCTCAACTTTTGGCACTTTGTGAAAGTGTTGAGAACTAGAGCTCAGATGTTTGGCAGGCCACAACTGTCCATCCAGTACTATGGACGACACTGCCTACATCTGGCTCTAATTAGTCCACGGTTGTGTTCAGCCGAATGACCTCTGCTGGGAACACTCAGATTGAGGTTCTGAGTTATTGCAACATAGGAGCGTTTCACTGCTTTCAAGGCTTCTCAGGAAGAGTTCCGGAATCTTGCTGCCAGTAGGCCTCCGGCTGTTCCGGGTGAACATCTCCTTGTAAATCCCCCGTGGTTTCTTGTACACCCGTGAAATTTGGCAAGGTTATGCAGTTTGCATTGCTGCACAAATGCGCCTGCCTAGCTAGGCCGCGGTTGCAAACATTCAGGCGTGGCAGCCAGAAAGACTGGTCCCCGTAGGACACTGCCAGAGGACTGGGTATATCTGCTTCCCATTCTTCTCACCTGAGTGCTACTGATTCCAGCTTTGACGGCTACACTCTACTCAACCGGAGCATTAAGTTGAACCTCAACTTATGGCACTTTGTGAAACTGTTGAGAACTAGAGCTCAGTTGTTTGGCACGCCACCACTGTCCATCCAGCACTATGGACGGCACTGCCTACATCTGGCTCTAATTAGTTCACGATTGTGTTCAGCCGAATGACCTCCGCCGGGACAACTCAGAATGAGGTTCTGAGTTATTGCAACATAGGAGCGTTTCACTGCTTTCAAGGCTTCTCAGGAAGAATTCCGGAATGTTGCTGGGGGCAGGACTCCGGCTGTTACGGGTGAACATCTCCTTGTAAATCCCCCGTGGTTTCTTGTACACCCGTGAAATTTGGCCAAGTTATGCAGTTTGCATTGCTGCACAATTGCGCCTGCCAAGCTCAGCCGCGGTTGCAAACATTCAGGCGTGGCAGCCTGATGCACTGGTCCCCGTAGGACACTGCCAGCGGACTGGGTATATCTGCTTCCCGTTCTTCTCACCTGAGTGCTACTGATTCCAGCTTTGACGGCTACACTCTACTTAACCGGAGCATTAAGTTGAACCTCAACTTATGGCACTTTGTGAAAGTGTTGAGAACTAGACGTCAGTTGTTTTGCAAGCCACCAGTGTCCATCCAGCACTATGGACGGCACTGCCTACATCTGGTTCTAATTAGTCAACGGTTGTGTTCAGCCGTATGACCTCAGCCGGGAACACTGAGAATGAGGTTTTGAGTTATTGCAACATAGGAGCGTTTCACTTCTTTCAAGGTTTCTCAGGAAGAATTCCGGAATCTTGCTGCCGGCAGGCCTCTGGCTCTCCGAGTGAACATCTCCTTGTAAATCCCCCGTGGTTTCTAGTACACCCGTGAAATTTGGACAAGGTATGCAGTTTGAATTGCTGCACAATTGCGCCTACATAGCTCGGCCGCGGTTGCAAGCATTCAGGCGTGGCAGCCATATAGGCTGGTCCCCGTAAGACTCTGACAGCGGACTGGGTATATCTACTTCCCGTTCTTCTCACCTGAGTGCTACTGATTCCAGATTTGACAGCTACACTCTACTCAACCGGAGCAGTAAGTTGAACCTCAACTTATGGCACTTTGTGAAAATGTTGAGAACTAGAGCTCAGTTGTTTGGCACGCCACCACTCTCCATCCAGCACTATGGCCGGCACTGCCTATATATGGCTCTAATTAGTCCACGATTGTGTTCAGCCGAATGACCTCTGCCGGCAACACTCAGAATGAGGTTCTGAGTTATTGCAACATAGGAGCGTTTCACTGCTCTCAAGGCTTCTCAGGAAGAATTCCGGAATCTTGCTGCCGACAGGCCTCCGGCTGTTCCGGGTGAACATCTCCTTGTAAATCCCCCGTGGTTTCTTGTACACCCGTGAAATTTGGACAGGTTATGCAGTTTGCATTATTGCACAATTGCGCCTACATAGCTCGGCCGCGGTTGCAAACAATCAGGCGTGGAAGCCAGATAGGCTGGTCCCCGTAGGACTCTGCCAGCGAACTGGGTATATCTGCTTCCCGTTCTTCTCACCTGAGTGCTACTGATTCCTAGCTATGCCGGGGTTGCAAACATTCAGGCGTGGCAGCCAGATAGGCTGGTCCCCGTAGGACACTTCCAGCGGACTGGGTATATCTGCTTCCCGTTCTCCTCACCTGAGTGCTACTGATTCCAGCTTTGACGGCTACACACTACTCAACCGGAGCATTAAGTTGAACCTCAACTTATGGCACTTTGTAAAAATGTTGAGAACTAGAGCTCAGTTGTTTGGAACGCCACCACTGTCCATCCAGCACTATGGACGGCACTGCCTACATCTGGCTCTAATTAGTCCACGGTTGTGTTCAGCCGAATGACCTCTGCCGGGAACACTCAGAATGAGGTTTTGAGTTATTGCAACATAGGAGCGTTTCACTGATTTCAAGGCTTCTCAGGAAGAATTCCGTAATCTTGCTGCCGGCAGGCCTCCAGCTGTTCCGGGTGAACATCTCCTTGTAAATCCCCTTGGTTTCTTGTATATCCGTGAAATTTGGACAGGTTATGCAGTTTGCATTGCTGCACAATTGCGCCTGCCTAGTTCGGCCGCGGTTGCAAACATTCAGGCGTGGCAGCCATATAGGCTGGTTCCCGTAGGACACTGCCAGCGGACTGGGTATATCTGCTTCCCGTTCTTCTCACCTGAGTGCTACTGATTCCAGCTTTGACAGCTACACTCTACTCAACTGGAGCAGTAAGTTGAACCTCAACTTATGGCACTTTGTGAAAATGTTGAGAACTAGAGCTCAGTTGTTTGGCACACCACCACTGTCCATCCCGCACTATGAACGGCACTTCCTACGTCTGGCTCTAATTAGTCCACGATTTTGTTCAGCCGAAAGACCTCTGCGGGCAAAACTCAGAATGAGGTTCTGAGTTATTGCAACATAGGACCGTTTCAATGCTTTCAAGGCTTCTCAGGAAGAATTCCGGAATCTTGCTGCCGGCAGGCCTCCGGCTGTTTCGGGTGAACATCTCCTTGTAAATCCCCCGTGGTTTCTTGTACACCCGTCAAATTTGGCCAGGTTATGCAGTTTGCATTGCTGCACAATTGCGCCTGCCTAGCTCGGCCGCGGTTACAAACATTCAAGCGTGGCAGCCAGATAGGCTGCCACTTCCTGCGGACTGCGTATATCTGCTTCCCGTTCTTCTCTCCTGAGTGCTACTGATTCCAGCTATTACGGCTACACTCTACTCAACCGGAGCATTAAGTTGAACCTCAACTTATGGCACATTGTGAAAGTGTTGAGCACTAGAACTCAGTTGTTTGGCACGCCACCACTCTCCATCCAGCACTATGGACGGCACTGCCTACATCTGGCTCTAATTAGTCCACGGTTGTGTTCAGCCAAATGACCTCTGCCGGGAACACTCAGAATGAGGTTCTGAGTTATTGCAACATAGGAGCCTTTCACTGCTTTCAAGGCTTCTCAGGAAGAATTCCGGAATCTTGCTGCCGGCAGGCCTACGGCTGTTCCGGGTGAACATCTCCTTGTAAATCCCCCGTGGTTTCTTGTACACCCGTCAAATTTGGCCAGGTTATGCAGTTTGCATTGCTGCACAATAGCGCCTGCCTAGCTCGGCCGCGGTTGCAAACATTCAGGCGTGGCAGCCAGATAGGCTGGTCCCCGTAGGACACTGCCAGCGGACTGGTATATCTTCTTCCCGTTCTCCTCACCTGAGTGCTAATGATTCCAGCTTTGACGGCTACACACTACTCAACCGGAGCATTAAGTTGAACCTCAATTTATGGCACTTTGTGAAACTGTTCAGAACTAGAGCTCAGTTGTTTGGCTCGCCACCACTCTCCATCCAGCACTATGGACGGCACTGCCTACATCTGGCTCTAGTTAGTCCACGATTGTGTTCAGCCGAATGACCTCTGCCGGGAACAATCAGAATGAGGTTCTGAGTTATTGCAACATAGTAGCTTTTCACTGCTTTCAAGGATTCTCAGGAAGAATTCCGGAATCTTGCTGCCGGCAGGCCTCCGGCTGTTCCGGGTGAACATCTCCTTGTAAATCCCCTGTGGTTTCTTGTACACCCGTGAAATTTGGCCAGGGTATGCAGTTTGCATTGCTGCACAATTGTGCCTGCCTAGCTCAGCCGCTGTTACAAACATTCAGGCGTGGCAGCCAGATAGGCTGGTCCCCGTAGGACACTGCCAGCAGACTGAGTATATCTGCTTCCCGTTCTTCTCACCTGAGTGCTACTGATTCCAGATTTGACGGCTACACTCTACTCAACCGGAGGAGTAAGTTGAACCTCAACTTATGGCACTTTGTGAAAATGTTGAGAACTAGAGCTCAGTTGTTTGGCACGCCACCACTGTCCATCCCGCACTATGGACGGCACTGCCTACTTCTGGCTCTAATTAGTCCACGATTGTGTTCAGCCGAAAGACCTCTGCGGGCAAAACTCAGAATGAGGTTCTGAGTTATTGCAACATAGGACCGTTTCAATGCTTTCAAGGCTTCTCAGGAAGAATTCCGGAATCTTGCTGCCGGCAGGCCTCCGGCTGTTCCGGGTGAACATCTCCTTGTAAATCCCACGTGGTTTCTTGTACACCCGTCAAATTTGCCAGGTTATGCAGTTTGCATTGCTGCACAATTGCGCCTGCCTAGCTCGGCCGCGGTTACAAACATTCAGGCGTGGCAGCCAGATAGGCTGGTCCCTGTACGACACTGCCAGCGGACTGGGTATATCTGCTTCCCGTTCTTCTCTCCTGAGTGCTACTGATTCCAGCTTTGACGGCTACACACTACTCAACCGGAGCATTAAGTTGAACCTCAACTTATGGCACTTTGTGAAACTGTTCAGAACTAGAGCTCAGTTGTTTGGCTCGCCACCACTCTCCATCCAGCACTATGGACGGCACTGCCTACATCTGGCTCTAGTTAGTCCACGATTGTGTTCAGCCGAATGACCTCTGCCGGGAACAATCAGAATGAGGTTCTGAGTTATTGGAACATAGGAGCTTTTCACTGCTTTCAAGGATTCTCAGGAAGAATTTCGGAATCATGCTGCCGGCAGGCCTCCGGCTGTTCCGGGTGAACATCTCCTTGTAAATCCCCCGTGGTTTCTTGTACACCCGTGAAATTTGGCCAGGTTATGTAGTTTGCATTGCTGCACAATTGTGCCTGCCTAGCTCAGCCGCTGTTACAAACATTCAGGCGTGGCAGCCAGATAGGCTGGTCCCCGTAGGACACTGCCAGCAGACTGAGTATATCTGCTTCCCGTTCTTCTCACCTGAGTGCTACTGATTTCAGCTTTGACGGCTACACTCTACTCAACCGGAGGAGTAAGTTGAACCTCAACTTAGGGCACTTTGTGAAACTGTTGAGAACTAGAGCTCAGTTGTTTGGCACGCCACCACTGTCCATCCAGCACTATGGACGGCACTGCCTACATCTGGCTCTAATTAGTCCACGGTTGTGTTCAGCCGAATGACCTCTGCCGGCAACACTCAGAATGAGGTTCTGAGTTATTGCAAGATGTTAGCGTTTCACTGCTTTCAAGGCTTCTCAGGTAGAATATTGGAATCTTGCTGCCGGCAGGCCTCCGGCTGTTCCGGGTGAACATCTCCTTGTAAATCCCCCGTGGTTTATTGTACACCCGTGAAATTTGGCCAGGTTATGCAGTTTGCATTGCTGCACGATTGCGCCTGCCTAGCTCGGCCGCGGTTACAAACATTCAGGCGTGGCAGCCAGATAGGCTGGTCCCCGTAGGACTCTGCCAGCGGACTGGGTATATCTGCTTCCCGTTCTTCTCATCTGAGTGCTACTGATTCCAGCTTTGACGGCTACACTCTACTCAAACGGAGCAGTAAGTTGAACCTCAACTTATGGCACTTGGTGAAAGTGTTGAGAACTATAGCTCAGTTGTTGGGCACGCCACCAATGTCCATCCAGCACTATGGACGGCACTGCCTACATCTGGCTCTAATTAGTCCACGGTTGTGTTCAGCCGAATGAACTCTGCCGGCAACACTCAGAATGAGGTTCTGATTTATTGCAACATAGGAGCGTTTCACTGCTTTCAAGGCTTCTCAGGAAGAATTCCGGAATCTTGCTGCCGGCAGGCCTCCGGCTCTTCCGGGTGAACATCTCCTTGTAAATCCCCCGTGGTTTCTTGTACACCCGTGAAATTTGGCCAGGTTATGCAGTTTGCATTGCTGCACAATTGCCCCTGCCTAGCTCGGCCGCGGTTGCAAACATTCAGGCGTGGCAGCCATATAGGCTGGTCCCCGTAGGACTCTGCCAGCGGACTGGGTATATCTGCTTCCCGTTCTTCTCACCTGAGTGCTACTGATTTCACCTTTGACGGCTGCATTCTACTCAAGCAGAGCAGTAAGTTGAACCTCAACTTATGGCAATTTGTGAAACTGTTGAGAACTAGAGCTCAGTTGTTTGGCACGCCACCACTGTCCATCCAGCACTATGGACGGCACTGCCTACATCTGGCTCTAATTAGTCCACGGTTGTGTTCAGCCGAATGATCTCTACCGGCAACACTCAGAATGAGGTTCTGATTTATTGCAACATAGGAGCGTTTCACTGCTTTCAAGGCTTCTCAGGAAGAATTCCGGAATCTTGCTGCCGGCAGGCCTCCAGCTCTTCCGGGTGAACATCTCCTTGTAAATCCCCCGTGGTTTCTTGTACACCCGTGAAATTTGGCCAGGTTATGCAGTTTGCATTGCAGCACAATTGCGCCTGCCTAGCTCGGCCGCGGTTGCAAACATTCAGGCGTGGCAGCCAGATAGGCTGGACCCCGTAGGACACTGCCAGCGGTCTGGGTATATCTGCTTCCCGTTCTTCTCACCTGAGTGCTACTGATTCCAGCTTTGACGGCTACACTCTACTCAACCGGAGCATTAATTTCAACCTCAACTCATGGCACTTTGTGTAAGTGTTGAGCACTAGAACTGAGTTGTTTGGCACGCCACCACTGTCCATCCAGCACTATGGACGGCACTGCCTACATCTGGCTCTAATTAGTCCATGGTTGTGTTCAGCCGAATGACCTCTGCCGGGAACACTCAGAATGAGGTTCTGAGTTATTGCAACATAGGAGCGTTTCACTGCTTTCAAGGCTTCTCAGGAAGAATTCCGGAATCTTGCTGCCGGCAAGCCTCCAGCTGTTCTTAATGCTCCGGTTGAGTAGAGTGTAGCCGTCAAAGCTGGAATCAGTAATACTCAGGTGAGAAGAACGGGAAGCAGATATACCCAGTATGCTGTCAGTGTCCTACGGGGGCCATTCTATCTGGCTGCCACGCCTGAATGTTTGCAACCGAGGCTGAGCTAGTCAGGCGCAATTGTGCAGCAATGCAAACTGCATAAGCTGGCCAAATTTCACGGGTGTACAAGAAACCACGGGGGATTTACAAGGACATGTTCACCCGGAATAGCCGGATGCATGCCGGCAGGAAGATTCCGGAATTCTTCCTAAAAAGCCTTGAAAGCAGTGAAACGCTCCTATGTTGCAATAACTCAGAACCTCATTCTGAGTGTTCCCGGCAGAGGTCATTCGGCTGAACACAACCGTGGACTAATTAGAGCCAGAAGTAGGCAGTGCCGTCCATAGTGCTGGATGGACAGTGGTGGCGTGCCAAACAACTGAGCTCTAGTTCTCAACATTTTCACAAAGTGCCATAAGTTGAGGTTCAACTTACTGCTCCGGTTGAGTAGAGTGTAGCCGTCAAAGCTGGAATCAGTAGCACTCAGGTGAGAAGAACGGGAAGCAGATATACCCAGTCCGTTGGCAGAGTCCTACGGGGACCAGCCTATATGGCTGCCACGCCTGAATGTTTGCAACCGCGGCCGAACTAGGCAGGCGCAATTGTGCAGCAATGCAAACTGCAAAACCTGTCCAAATTTCACGGGTGTACAAGAAACCACGGGGGATTTACCAGGAGATGTTTACCCGGAACAGCTGGAGGCCTGCCGGCAGCAATATTCCGGAATTCTTCCTGAGAAGCCTTGAAAGCAGTGAAACGCTCCTATGTTGCAATAACTCAAAACCTCATTCTGAGTGTTCCCGGCAGAGGTCATTCGGCTGAACACAACCGTGGACTAATTAGAGCCAGATGTAGGCAGTGCCGTCCATAGGGCTGGATGGACAGTGGTGGCGTTCCACACAACTGAGCTCTAGTTCTCAACAGTTTCACAAAGTGCCATAAGTTGAGGTTCAACTTACTGCTCCGGTTGAGTAGAGTGTGGCCGTCAAAGCTGGAATCAGTAGTACTCAGGTGAGAAGAACGGGAAGCAGATATACCCAGTCCGCTGGGAGTGTCCTACGGGGACCAACCTATCTGGCTGATACGCCTGAATGTTTGCATCCGCGGCAGAGCTAGGCAGGCGCAATTGTGCAGCAAGGAAAACTGCATAACCTGGCCAAATTTCACGGGTGTACAAGAAACCACGGGGGATTTACAAGGAGATGTTCACCCGGAACAGCCGGAGGCCTGCCGGCAGCAAGATTCCGGAATTCTTCCTGAGAAGACTTGAAAGCAGGGAAACGCACCTATGTTGCAATAACTCAGAACCTCATTCTGAGTGTTCCAGGCATAGGTCATTCGGCTGAACACAACCGTGGACTAATTAGAGCCAGATGTAGGCAGTGCCGTCCATAGTGCTGGATGGAGAGTGGTGGCGTGCCAAACAACTGAGTTCTAGTGCTCAACACTTTCACAATGTGCCATAAGTTGAGGTTCAACTTAATCCTCCGGTTTAGTAGAGTGTAGCCGTAATAGCTGGAATCAGTAGAACTCAGGTGAGAAGAACGGGAAGCAGATATACCCAGTCCGCAGGAAGTGTCGTACGGGGACCAGCCTATCTGGGTGCCACACCTGAATGTTTGTAACCGCGGCCGAGCTTGGCAGGCGCAATTGTGCAGCAATGCAAACTGCATAAACTGGCCAAATTTGACGGGTGTACAAGAAACCACGGGGGATTTTCAAGAAGATGATCACCCGCAACAGCCGGAGGCCTGCCGGCAGCAAGATTCCAGAATTCTTCCTGAGAAGCCTTGAAAGCAGTGAAACGCTCCTATGTTGCAATAACTCAGAACCTCATTCTGAGTGTTCCCGGCAGTAGTCATTCGGCTGAACACAACCGAGGACTAATTAGAGCCAGATGTAGGCAGTGCCGTCCATAGTGCTGGATGGACAGTGGTGGCGTGCCAAACAACTGAGCTCTAATTCTCAACAGTTTCACAAAGTGCCATAAGTTGAGGTGCAACTTAATGCTCCGGTTGAGTAGAGTGTAGCCGTCAAAGCTGGAATCAATAATACTCAGGTGAGAAGAACGGGAAGCAGATATACCCAGTATGCTGTCAGTGTCCTACGGGGGCCATTCTATCTGGCTGCCACGCCTGAATGTTTGCAACCGAGGCTGAGCTAGTCAGGCGCAATTGTGCAGCAATGCAAACTGCATAAGCTGGCCAAATTTCACGGGTGTACAAGAAACCACGGGGGATTTACAAGGACATGTTCACCCGGAATAGCCGGATGCATGCCGGCAGCAAGATTCCGGAATTCTTCCTAAAAAGCCTTGAAAGCAGTGAAACGCTCCTATGTTGCAATAACTCAGAACCTCATTCTGAGTGTTCCCGGCAGAGGTCATTCGGCTGAACACAACCGTGGACTAATTAGAGCCAGAAGTAGGCAGTGCCGTCCATAGTGCTGGATGGACAGTGGTGGCGTGCCAAACAACTGAGCTCTAGTTCTCAACATTTTCACAAAGTGCCATAAGTTGAGGTTCAACTTACTGCTCCGGTTGAGTAGAGTGTAGCCGTCAAAGCTGGAATCAGTAGCACTCAGGTGAGAAGAACGGGAAGCAGATATACCCAGTCCGTTGGCAGAGTCCTACGGGGACCAGCCTATATGGCTGCCACGCCTGAATGTTTGCAACCGCGGCCGAACTAGGCAGGCGCAATTGTGCAGCAATGCAAACTGCATAACCTGTCCAAATTTCACGGGTGTACAAGAAACCACGGGGGATTTACCAGGAGATGTTTACCCGGAACAGCTGGAGGCCTGCCGGCAGCAAGATTCCGGAATTCTTCCTGAGAATCCTTGAAAGCAGTGAAAAGCTCCTATGTTGCAATAACTCAAAACCTCATTCTGAGTGTTCCCGGCAGAGGTCATTCGGCTGAACACAACCGTGGACTAATTAGAGCCAGATGTAGGCAGTGCCGTCCATAGGGCTGGATGGACAGTGGTGGCGTTCCAAACAACTGAGCTCTAGTTCTCAACAGTTTCACAAAGTGCCATAAGTTGAGGTTCAACTTACTGCTCCGGTTGAGTAGAGTGTGGCCGTCAAAGCTGGAATCAGTAGTACTCAGGTGAGAAGAACGGGAAGCAGATATACCCAGTCCGCTGGGAGTGTCCTACGGGGACCAACCTATCTGGCTGATACGCCTGAATGTTTGCATCCGCGGCAGAGCTAGGCAGGCGCAATTGTGCAGCAAGGCAAACTGCATAACCTGGCCAAATTTCACGGGTGTACAAGAAACCACGGGGGATTTACAAGGAGATGTTCACCCGGAACAGCCGGAGGCCTGCCGGCAGCAAGATTCCGGAATTCTTCCTGAGAAGCCTTGAAAGCAGTGAAACGCTCCTATGTTGCAATAACTCAGAACCTCATTCTGAGTGTTCCCGACAGAGGTCATTTGGCTGAACACAACCGTGGACTAATTAGAGCCAGATGTAGGCAGTGCCGTCCATAGTGCTGGATGGACAGTGGTGGCGTGCCAAACAACTGAGTTCTAGTTCTCAACAGTTTCACAAAGTGCCATAAGTTGAGGTTCAACTTAATGCTCCGGTTGAGTAGAGTGTAGCCGTCAAAGCTGGAACCAGTAGCACTCAGGTGAGAAGAACGGGAAGCAGATATACCCAGTCCGTGGGCAGAGTCCTATGGGGACCAGCCTATCTGGCTGCCACGCGTGAATGTTTGCAACCTCGGCCGAGCTAGGCAACGAAATTGTGCAGCAATGCAAACTGCATAACCTGGCCGAATTTCACGGGTGTACAAGAAACAACGGGAGATTTACAAGGAGATGTTCACCCGGAACAGCCGGAGGCCTGCCGGCAGCAAGATTCCGGAATTCTTCCTGAGAAGCCTTGAAATCAGTGAAACGCTCCTATATTGCAATAACTCAGAACCTCATTCTAAGTGTTCCCGCCAGAGGCCATTCGGCTGAACACAACCGTGAACTAATTAGAGCCAGATGTAGGCAGTTCCGTCCATAGTGCTGGATGGACAGGGGTGGCGTGTCAAACAACTGAGCTCTAGTTCTCAACAGTTTCACAAAGTGCCCTAAGTTGAGGTTCAACTTACTGCTCCGGTTGAGTAGAGTGTAGCCGTCAAAGCTGGAATCAGTAGCACTCAGGTGAGAAGAACGGGAAGCAGATATACCCAGTCCGCTGACAGAGTCCTACGGGGGCCAGCCTATCTGGCTGCCACGCCTGAATGTTTGCAACCGCGGCCGAGCTCGGCAGGAGCAATTGTGCAGCAATGCAAACTGCATAACCTGGCCAAATTTCACGGGTGTACAAGAAACAAATGGGGATTTACAAGGAGATGTTCACCCGGAACAGCCGGAGGCCTGCCGGCAGCAAGATTCCGGAATTCTTCCTCAGAAGCCTTGAAAGCAGTGAAACGCTCCTATGTTGCAATAACTCAAAACCTCATTGTGAGTGTTGCCGGCAGAGATCATTCGGCTGAACACAACCGTGGACTAATTAGAGCCAGATGTAGGCAGTGCCGTCCATAGTGCTGGATGGACAGTGGTGGCGTGCCAAACAACTGAGCTCTAGTTCTCAACAGTTTCTTAAAGTGCCATAAGTTGAGGTTCAACTTCTTGCTCCGGTTGAGTAGAGTGTAGCCCTAATAGCTGGAATCAGTAGCACTCAGGTGAGAAGAACGGGAAGCAGATATACCCAGTCCGCTGGCAGTGTCCTACGGGGACCAGCCTATCGGGCTGCCACGCCTGAATGCTTGTAACCGAGGCCGAGCTAGGCAGGCTTAATTGTGCAGCAATGCAAACTGCATAACCTGTCCAAATTTCTCGGGTGTACAAGAAACCAATGGGGATTTACAAGGAGATGTTCACCCGGAAGAGCCGGAGGCCTGCCGGCAACAAGATTCCGGAATTCTTCCTGAGAAACTTTGAAAGCGGTGAAACGCTCCTATGTTGCAATAACTCAGAACCTCATTCTGAGTGTTGCCGGCAGAGGTCATTCGGCTGAACACAATCGTGGACTAATTAGAGCCAGATGTAGGCAGTGCCGTCCATAGTGCTGGATGGACAGTGGTGGCGTTCCAAACAACTGAGCTCTAGTTCTCAACAGTTTCACAAAGTGCCATAAGTTGAGGTTCAACTTAATGCTCCGGTTGAGTAGAGTGTGGCCGTCAAATCTGGAATCAGTAGTACTCAGGTGAGAAGAACGGGAAGCAGATATACCCAGTCCGCTGGGAGTGTCCTACGGGGACCAACCTACCTGGCTGCTACGCCTGAATGTTTGCATCCGCTGCAGAGCTAGGCAGGGGCAATTGTGCAGCAAGGCAAACTGCATAACCTGGCCAAATTTCACGGGTGTACAAGAAACCACGGGGGATTTACAAGGAGATGTTCACCCGGAACAGCCGGAGGCCTGCCGGCAGCAAGATTCCGGAATTCTTCCTCAGAAGCCGTGAAACCAGTGAAACGCTCCTATGTTGCAATAACTCAGAACCTCATTCTGAGTGTTCCCGGCAGAGGTCATTCGGCTGAACACAACCGTGGACTAACTAGAGCCAGATGTAGGCAGTGCCGTCCATAGTGCTGGATGGAGAGTGGTGGCGAGCCTAACAACTGACCTCTAGTTCTCAACAGTTTCACAAAGTGCCATAAGTTGAGGTTCAACTTAATGCTCCGGTTGAGTAGTGTGTAGCCGTCAAAGCTGGAATCAGTAGCACTCAGGTGAGGAGAACGGGAAGCAGATATACCCAGTCCGCTGGCAGTGTCCTACGTTGACCAGCCTATCTGGCTGCCACGCCTGAATGTTTGCAACCGCGGCCGAGCTAGGCAGGCGCAATTGTGCAGCAATGCAAACTGCATAACCTGGCCAAATTTGACGGGTGTACAAGAAACCACGGGGGATTTACAAGGAGATGTTCACCCGGAAAAGCAGGAGGCCTGCCGGCAGCAAGATTCCGGAATTCTTCCTGAGAAGCCTTGAAAGCAGTGAAACGCTCCTATGTTGCAATAACTCAGTACCTCATTCTGAGTGTTCCCGGCAGAGGTCATTCGGCTGAACACAACCGTGGACTAATTAGAGCCAGATGTAGGCAGTGCCGTCCATAGTGCTGGATGGAGAGTGGTGGCGTGCCAAACAACTGAGTTCTAGTGCTCAACACTTTCACAATGTGCCATAAGGTGAGGTTCGACTTAATGCTCCGGTTGAGTAGCGTGTAGCCGTAATAGCTGGAATCAGTAGCACTCAGGTGAGAAGAACGGGAAGCAGATATACCCAGTCCGCAGGAAGTGTCGTACGGGGACCAGCCTATCTGGCTGCCACGCCTGAATGTTTGTAACCGCGGCCGAGCTAGGCAGGCGCAATTGTGCAGCAATGCAAACTGCATAACTTGGCCAAATTTCACGGGTGTACAAGAAACCACGGGTGATTTTCAAGAAGATGATCACCCGCAACAGCCGGAGGCCTGCCGGCAGCAAGATTCCGGAATTCTTCCTGAGAAGCTTTGAAAGCAGTGAAACGCTCCTATGTTGCAATAACTCAGAACCTCATTCTGAGTGTTCCCGGCAGAAGTCATTCGGCTGAACACAACCGAGGACTAGAGCCAGATGTAGGCAGTGCCGTCCATAGTGCTGGATGGACAGTGGTGGCGTGCCAAACAACTGAGCTCTAGTTCTCAACAGTTTCACAAAGTGCCGTAAGTTGAGGTTCAACTTACTGCTCCGATTGAGTACAGTGTAGCCGTCAAATCTGGAATCAGTAGCACTCAGGTGAGAAGAACGGGAACCAGATATACTCAGTCTGCTGGCAGTGTCCTCTGGGGACCAGCCTATCTGGCTGCCACGCCTGAATGTTAGTAACCGCGGCCGAGCTAGGCAGGCACAATTGTGCAGCAATGCAAACTGCATAAACTGGCCAAATTTCACGGGTGTACAAGAAACCACGGGGGATTTACAAGGAGATGTTCACCCGGAACAGCCGGAGGCCTGCCGGCAGCAAGATTCCGGAATTCTTCCTGAGAATCCTTGAAAGCAGTGAAAAGCTCCTATGTTGCAATAACTCAGAACCTCATTCTGATTATTCCCGGCAGAGGTCATTCGGCTGAACACAATCGTGGACTAATTAGAGCCAGATGTAGGCAGTGCCGTCCATAGTGCTGGATGGACAGTGGTGGCGTGCCAAACAACTGAGCTCTAATTCTCAACAGTTTCACAAATTGCCATAAGTTGAGGTTCAACTTAATGCTCCGGTTGAGTAGAGTGTAGCCGTCAAAGCTGGAATCAGTAGCACTCAGGTGAGAAGAACGGGAAGCAGATATACCCAGTATGCTGGCCGTGTCCTCCGGGGGCCATTCCATCTGGCTGCCACGCCTGAATGTTTGCAACCGAGGCTGAGGTAGTCAGGCGCAATTGTGCAGCAATGCAAACTGCATAACATGGCCAAATTTCACGGGTGTACAAGAAACCACGTGGGATTTACAAGGAGACGTTCACCCGGAACAGCCAGAGGCCTGCCGGCAGCAAGATTCCGGAATTCTTCCTGAGAAGCCTTGAAAGCAGTGAAACGATCCTATGTTGCAATAACTCAGAACCTCATTCTGAGTGTTCCCGGCAGATGTCATTCGGCTGAACACAACCGTGGACTAATTAGAGCCAGATGTAGGCAGTGCCTTCCATAGTGCTGGATGGACAGTGGTGGCGTTCCAAACAACTGAGCTCTAGTTCTCAACAGTTTCACAAAGTGCCATAAGTTGAGGTTCAACTTAATGCTCCGGTTGAGTAGAGTGTGGCCGTCAAATCTGGAATCAGTAGTACTCAGGTGAGAAGAACGGGAAGCAGATATACCCTGTCCGCTGGGAGTGTCCTACGGGGACCAACCTATCTGGCTGCTACGCCTGAATGTTTGCATCCGCTGCAGAGCTAGGCAGGGGCAATTGTGCAGCAAGGCAAACTGCATAACCTGGCCAAATTTCACGGGTGTACAAGAAACCAAGGGGGATTTACAAGGAGATGTTCACCCGGAAGAGCCGGAGGCCTGCCGGCAGCAAGATTCCGGAATTCTTCCTGAGAAGCCTTGAAAGCAGTGAAACGCTCCTATGTTGCAATAACTCAGAACCTCATTCTGAGTGTTCCCGACAGAGGTCATTTGGCTGAACACAACCGTGGACTAATTAGAGCCAGATGTAGGCAGTGCCGTCCATAGTGCTGGATGGACAGGGGTGGCGTGCCAAACAACTGAGCTCTACTTCTCAACAGTTTCACAAAGTGCCATAAGTTGAGGTTCAACTTACGGCTCCGGTGGAGTAGAGTGTAGCCGTCAAATCGGGATTCAGTAGCACTCAGGTGAGAAGAACGGGAAGCAGATATACCCAGTCCGCTGGCAGAGTACTACGGGGACCAACCTATCAGGCTGCCATGCCTGAATGTTTGCAACCGCGGACTATCTAGGCAGGCGCAATTGTGCAGCAATGCAAACTGCATAACCTGGCCAAATTTCACGGGTGTACAAGAAACCACGGGGGATTTACAAGGAGATGTTCACCCGGAACAGCCGGAGGCCTGCCGACAGGAAGATTCCAGAATTCCTCCTGAGAAGCCTTGAAAGCAGTGAATCGCTCCAATGTTGCAATAACTCAGAACCTCAATCTGAGTGATCCCAGCAGAGGTCATTCGGCTGAACACAATCGTGGACTTATTAGAGCCAGATGTATGCCGTTCCGTCCATAGTGCTGGATGGAGAGTGGTGGCGTGCCAAACAACTGAGCTCTAGTTCTCAACACTTTCACAAAGTGCCATAAGTTGAGGTTCAACTTACTGCTCCGGTTGAGTAGAGTGTAGCCGTCAAAGCTGGAATCAGTAGCACTCAGGTGAGAAGAACGGGAAGCAGATATACCCAGTCCGCTGGCAGAGTCCTATGGGGCCCAGCCTATCTGGCTGCCACGCCTGAATATTTGCAACCGCGGCCGAGCTAGGCTGTCGCAATTGTGCAGCAATGCAAACTGCATAACCTGTCCAAATTTCACGGGTGTACAAGAAACCACGGGGTATTTACAAGGAGATGTTCACCCGGAACAGCCGGAGGCCTGCCGGCAGCAAGATTCCGGAATTCTTCCTGAGAAGCCTTGAAAGCAGTGAAACGCTCCTATGTTGCAATAACTCAGAAACTCATTCTGAGTGTTCCCGGCAGAGGTCATTCGGCTGAACACAACCGTTGACAAATTAGAGCCAGATGTAGGCAGTGCCGTCCATAATGCTGGATGGACAGTGGTGGCGTGTCAAACAACTGAGCTCTAGTTCTCGACAGTTTCACAAAGTGCCATAAGTTGAGGTTCAACTTACTGCTCCGGTTGAGTAGAGTGTAGCCGCAAAGGTGGAATCAGTAGCACTCAGGTGAGAAGAACGGGAAGCAGATATACCCAGTCCTCTGGCAGCGTCCTACGGGGACCAGCCTATCTGGCTGCCACGCCTGAATGTTTGCAACCGCGGACGAGCTAGGCTGGCGCAATTGTGCAGCAATGCAAACTGCATAACCTGTCCAAATTTCAGGGGTGTACAAGAAACCACGGGGGATTTACAAGGAGATGTTCACCCGGAACAGCCGGAGGCCTGCCGGCAGCAAGATTCCGGAATTCTTCCTCAGAAGCCGTGAAACCAGTGAAACGCTCCTATGTTGCAATAACTCAGAACCTCATTCTGAGTGTTCCCGGCAGAGGTCATTCGGCTGAACACAACCGTGGACTAACTAGAGCCAGATGTAGGCAGTGCCGTCCATAGTGTTGGATGGAGAGTGGTGGCGAGCCTAACAACTGACCTCTAGTTCTGAACAGTTTCACAAAGTGCCATAAGATGAGGTTCAACTTAATGCTCCGGTTGAGTAGTGTGTAGCCGTCAAAGCTGGAATCAGTAGCACTCAGGTGAGGAGAACGGGAAGCAGATATACCCAGTCCGCTGGCAGTGTCCTACGTGGACCAGCCTATCTGGCTGCCACGCCTGAATGTTTGCAACCGCGGCCGAGCTAGGCAGGCGCAATTGTGCAGCAATGCAAACTGCATAACCTGGCCAAATTTGACGGGTGTACAAGAAACCACGGGGGATTTACAAGGAGATGTTCATCCGGAAAAGCCGGAGGCCTGCCGGCAGCAAGATTCCGGAATTCTTCCTGAGAAGCCTTGAAAGCAGTGAAACGCTCCTATGTTGCAATAACTCAGTACCTCATTCTGAGTGTTCCCGGCAGAGGTCATTCGGCTGAACACAACCGTGGACTAATTAGAGCCAGATGTAGGCAGTGCCGTCCATAGTGCTGGATGGAGAGTGGTGGCGTGCCAAACAACTGAGTTCTAGTGCTCAACACTTTCACAATGTGCCATAAGGTGAGGTTCGACTTAATGCTCCGGTTGAGTAGAGTGTAGCCGTAATAGCTGGAATCAGTAGCACTCAGGTGAGAAGAACGGGAAGCAGATATACCCAGTCCGCAGGAAGTGTCGTACGGGGACCAGCCTATCTGGCTGCCACGCCTGAATGTTTGTAACCGCGGCCGAGCTAGGCAGGCGCAATTGTGCAGCAATGCAAACTGCATAACTTGGATAATTTCACGGGTGTACAAGAAACCACGGGGGATTTACAAGGAGATGTTCACCCGAAACAGCCGGAGGCCTGCCTGCAGCAAGTTTCCAGAATTCTTCCTGAGAAGCCTTGAAAGCATTGAAACGGTCCTATGTTGCAATAACTCAGAACCTCATTCTGAGTTTTGCCGGCAGAGGTCTTTCGGCTGAACAGAATCGTGGACTAATTAGAGCCAGAAGTAGGCAGTGCCGTCCATAGTGCTGGATGGACAGTGGTGGCGTGCCAAACAACTGAGCTCTAGTTCTCAACATTTTCACAAAGTGCCATAAGTTGAGGTTCAACTTACTGCTCCGGTTGAGTGTAGCTGTCAAAGCTGGAATCAGTAGCACTCAGGTGAGAAGAACGGGAAGCAGATATACCCAGTCCGCTGGCAGCGTCCTACGGGGACCAACCTATCTGGCTGCCACGCCTGAATGTTTGCAACCGCGGCCGAGCTAGGCTGGCGCAATTGTGCAGCAATGCAAACTGCATAACCTGTCCAAATTTCAGGGGTGTACAAGAAACCACGGGGGATTTACAAGGAGATGTTCACCCGGAACAGCCGGAGGCCTGCCGGCAGCAAGATTCCGGAATTCTTCCTCAGAAGCCGGGAAACCAGTGAAACGCTCCTATGTTGCAATAACTCAGAACCTCATTCTGAGTGTTCCCGACAGAGGTCATTCGGCTGAACACAACCGTGGACTAAATAGAGCCAGATGTAGGCAGTGCCGTCCATAGTGATGGATGGAGAGTGGTGGCGAGCCAAACAACTGACCTCTAGTTCTGAACAGTTTCACAAAGTGCCATAAGTTGAGGTTCAACTTAATGCTCCGGTTGAGTAGTGTGTAGCCGTCAAAGCTGGTATCAGTAGCACTCAGGTGAGGAGAACGGGAAGCAGATATACCCAGTCCGTGGGCAGAGTCCTACGGGGACCAGCCTATCTGGCTGCCACGCCTGAATGTTTGCAACCGCGGCCGAGCTAGGCAACGCAATTGTGCAGCAATGCAAACTGCATAACCTGGCAAAATTTCACGGGTGTACAAGAAAAAACGGGGGATTTACAAGGAGATGTTCACCCGGAACAGCCGGAGGCCTACCGGCAGCAAGATTCCGGTATTCTTCCTGAGAAGCCTTAAAATCAGTGAAACGTTCCTATATTTCAATAACTCAGATCCTCATTCTGAGTTTTCCCAGCAGAGGTCATTCGGCTGAACACAATCGTGGACTAATTAGAGCCAGATGTAGGCAGTGCCGGCCATAGTGCTGGATGGACAGTGGTGGCGTGCCAAACAACTGAGCTCTAGTTCTCAACAGTTTCACAAAGTGCCATAAGTTGAGGTTCAACTTACTGCTCCGGTTGAGTAGAGTGTAGCCGTCAAATCGGGAATCAGTAGCACTCAGGTGAGAAGAACGGGAAGCAGATATACCCAGTCCGCTGGCAGAGTACTACGGGGACCAGACTATCTGGCTGCCACGCCTGAAAGTTTGCAACCGCGGCTGAGCTAGGCAGGCGCAATTATGCAGCAATGCAAACTGCATAACCTGGCCAAATTTCACGGGTGTACAAGAAACCACCGGGGATTTACAAGGAGATGTTCACCCGGAACAGCCGGAGGCCTGCCGGCAGCAAGATTCCGGAATTCTTCCTGAGAAGCCTTGAAAGCAGTGAAACGCTCCTATGTTGCAATAACTCAAAACCTCATTCTGAGTGTTGCCGGCAGAGGTCATTCGGCTGAACACAATCGTGGACTAATTAGAGCCAGATGTAGGCAGTGCCGTCCATAGTGCTGGATGGACAGTGGTGGCGTGCCAAACAACTGAACTCTAGTTCTCAACATTTTCACAAATTGCCATAAGTTGAGGTTCAACTTACTGCTCCGGTTGAGTAGAGTGTAGCTGCCAAATCTGGAATCAGTAGCACTCAGGTGAGAAGAACGGGAAGCAGATATACCCAGTCCGCTGGCAGAGTCCTACGGGGACCAGCCTATCTGGCTGCCACGCCTGAATGTTTGCAACCGCGGCCGAGCTATGTAGGCGCAATTGTGCAGCAATTCCAACTGCATAACCTGGCCAAATTTCACGGGTGTACAAGAAACCACGGGGGATTTACAAGGAGATGTTCACCCGGAACAGCCGGAGGCCTGCCGGCAGCAAGATTCCGGAATTCTTCCTGAGAAGCCTTGAAAGCAGTGAAACGCTCCTATGTTGCAATAACTCAGAACCTCATTCTGAGTGTTCCGGACAGAGGCCATTCGGCTGAACACAACCGTGAACTAATTAGAGCCAGATGTAGGCAGTTCCGTCCATAGTGCTGGATGGACAGGGGTGGCGTGTCAAACAACTGAGCTCTAGTTCTCAACAGTTTCACAAAGTGCCATAAGTTGAGGTTCAACTTACTGCTCCGGTTGAGTAGAGTGTGGCCGTCAAAGCTGGAATCAGAAGTACTCAGGTAAGAAGAACGGGAAGCAGATATACCCAGTCCGCTGGGAGTGTCCTACGGGGACCAACCTATCTGGCTGATACGCCTGAATGTTTGCATCCGCGGCAGAGCTAGGCAGGCGCAATTGTGCAGCAAGGCAAACTGCATAACCTGGCCGAATTTCACGGGTGTACAAGAAACAACGGGAGATTTACAAGGAGATGTTCACCCGGAACAGCCCGAGGCCTGCCCGCAGCAAGATTCCGGAATTCTTCCTGAGAAGCCTTGAAAAGTGAAACGCTCCTATGTTGCAATAACTCAGAACCTCATTCTGAGTATTCCCGGCAGAGGTCATTCGGCTGAACACAACCGTGGACTAATTAGAGCCAGATGTAGGCAGTTCCGTCCATAGTGCTGGATAGACAGGGGTGGCGTGTCAAACAACTGAGCTCTAGTTCTCAACAGTTTCACAAAGTGCCATAAGTTGAGGTTCAACTTACTGCTCCGGTTGAGTAGAGTGTAGCCGTCAAAGCTGGAATCAGTAGCTCTCAGGTGAGAAGAACGGGAAGCAGATACACCTAGTCCGATGGCAGACTCCTATGGGCACCAGCCTATCTGGCTGCCACGCCTGAATGTTTGCAACCGCGGCCGAGCTAGGCTGGCGCAATTGTGCAGCAATGCAAACTGCATAACCTGTCCAAATTTCACGGGTGTACAAGAAACCACGGGGGACTTACAAGGAGATGTTCACCCGGAACAGCCGGAGGCCTGCCGGCAGCAAGATTCCGGAATTCTTCCTGAGAAGACTTGAAAGCAGGGAAACGCACCTATGTTGCAATAACTCAGAACCTCATTCTGAGTTTTCCCGGCAGAGGTCATTCGGCTGAACACAACCGTGGACTAATTAGAGCCAGATGTAGGCAGTGCCGTCCATAGTGCTGGATGGACAGTGGTGGCGTGTCAAACAACTGAGTTCTAGTGCTCAACACTTTCACAATGTGCCATAAGTTGAGGTTCAACTTAATCCTCCGGTTGAGTAGAGTGTAGCCGTAATAGCTGGAATCAGTAGCACTCAGGTGAGAAGAACGGGAAGCAGATATACCCAGTCTGCTGGCAGTGTCCTACGGGGACCAGCCTATCTGGCTGCCACGCCTGAATGTTTGTAACCGCGGCCGAGCTAGGCAGGCACAATTGTGCAGCAATGCAAACTGCATAACCTGGCCAAATTTCACGGGTGTACAAGAAACCACGGGGGATTTTCAAGAAGATGATCACCCGCAACAGCCGGAGGCCTGCCGGCAGCAAGATTCCGGAATTCTTCCTGAGAAGCCTTGAAAGCAGTGAAACGCTCCTATGTTGCAATAACTCAGAACATCATTCTGAGTGTTCCCGGCAGAAGTCAATCGGCTGAACACAACCGAGGACTAATTAGAGCCAGATGTAGGCAGTGCCGTCCATAGTGCTGGATGGACAGTGGTGGCGTGCCAAACAACTGAGCTCTAGTTCTCAACAGTTTCACAAAGTGCCGTAAGTTGAGGTTCAACTTACTGCTCCGATTGAGTACAGTGTAGCCGTCAAATCTGGAATCAGTAGCACTCAGGTGAGAAGAAAGGGAAGCAGATATACTCAGTCTGCTGGCAGTGTCCTACGGGGACCAGCCTATCTGGCTGCCACGCCTGAATGTTTGTAACCGCGGCGGAGCTAGGCAGGCACAATTGTGCAGCAATGCAAACTGCATAACCTGGCCAAATTTCACGGGTGTACAAGAAACCACGGGGGATTTACAAGGAGATTTTCACCCGGAACAGCCGGAGGCCTGCCGGCAGCAAGATTCCGGAATTCTTCCTGAGAAATCTTGAAAGCAGTGAAAAGCTCCTATGTTGCAATAACTCAGAACCTCATGCTGATTGTTCCCGGCAGAGGTCATTCGGCTGAACACAATCGTGGACTAATTAGAGCCAGATGTAGGCAGTGCCGTCCATAGTGCTGGATGGACAGTGGTGGCGTGCCAAACAACTGAGCTCTAATTCTCAACAGTTGCACAAAGTGCCATAAGTTGAGGTGCAACTTAATGCTCCGGTTGAGTAGAGTGTAGCCGTCAAAGCTGGAATCAGTAGCACTCAGGTGAGAAGAACGGGACGCAGATATACCCAGTATGCTGGCAGTGTCCTATGGGGACCAGCCTATCTGGCTGCCACGCCTGAATATTTGCAACCGCGGCCGAGCTAGGCTGGCGCAATTGTGCAGCAATGCAAACTGCATAACCTGGCCAAATTTCACGGGTGTATAAGAAACCACGGGGGATTTACAAGCACATGTTCACCCAGAACAGCCGGAGGCCTGCCGGCAGCAAGATTCCGGAATTCTTCCTAAAAGCCTTGAAAGCAGTGAAACGCTCCTATGTTGCAATAACTCAGAACCTCATTCTGAGTGTTCCCGACAGAGGTCATTCGGCTGAACACAACCGTGGACTAATTAGAGCCAGATGTAGGCAGTGCCGTCCATAGTGCTGGATGGACAGTGGTGGCGTGCCAAACAACTGAGCTCTAGTTCTCAACAGTTTCACAAAGTGCCATAAGTAGAGGTTCAACTTACTGCTCCGGTTGAGTATACTGTAGCCGTCAAAGCTGGAATCAGTAGCACTCAGGTGAGAAGAACGGGAAGCAGATATACCCAGTCCGCTGGCAGTGTCCTACGGGGACCAGCCTATCTGGCTGCCACGCCTGAATGTTTGTAACCGCGGCCGAGATAGGCAGGCGCAATTGTGCAGCAATGCAAACTGCATAACCTGTCCAAATTTCACGGGTGTACAAGAAACCTCGGGGGATTTACAAGGAGATGTTCACCCGGAACAGCCGGAGGCCTGCCGGCAGCAAGATTCCGGAATTCTTCCTGAGAAGCCTTGAAAGCAGTGAAACGCTCCTGTGTTGCAATAACTCAGAACCTCATTCTGAGTGTTCCCGGCAGAGGTCATTCGGCTGAACACAACCGTGGACTAATTAGAGCCAGATGTAGGCAGTGCCGTCCATAGTGCTGGATGGACAGTGGTGGCGTGCCAAACAACTGAGCTCTGGTTCTCAACAGTTTCACAAAGTGCCATAAGTAGAGGTTCAACTTAATGCTCCGGTTGAGTATACTGTTGCCGTCAAAACTGGAATCAGTAGCACTCAGGTGAGAAGAACGGGAAGCAGATATACCCAGTCGGCTGGCAGAGTCCTACGGGGACCAGCCTATCTGGCTGCCACGCCTGAATGTTTGCAACCGCAGCCGAGCTAGGCAGGCGCAATTGTGCAGTAATGCAAACTGCATAACCTGGCCAAATTTTACGGGTGTACAAGAAACCACGGGGGATTTACAAGGAGATGTTCACCCGGAACAGCCGGAGGCCTGCCGGCAGCAAGATTCCGGAATTCTTCCTGAGAATCCTTGAAAGCAGTGAAAAGCTCCTATGTTGCAATAACTCAGAACCTCATTCTGATTGTTCCCGGCAGAGGTCATTCGGCTGAACACAATCGTGGACTAATTAGAGCCAGATGTAGGCAGTGCCGTCCATAATGCTGGATGGACAGTGGTGGCGTGCCAAACATCTGAGCTCTAATTCTCAACAGTTTCACAAAGTGCCATAAGTTGAGGTGCAACTTAATGCTCCGGTTGAGTAGAGTGTAGCCGTCAAAGCTGGAATCAGTAATACTCAGGTGAGAAGAACGGGAAGCAGATATACCCAGTATGCTGGCAGTGTCCTACGGGGGCCATTCTATCTGGCTGCCACGCCTGAATGTTTGCAACCGAGGCTGAGCTAGTCAGGCGCAATTGTGCAGCAATGCAAACTGCATAAGCTGGCCAAATTTCACGGGTGTACAAGAAACCACGGGGGATTTACAAGGACATGTTCACCCGGAATAGCCGGATGCATGCCGGCAGCAAGATTCCGGAATTCTTCCTGAAAAGCCTTGAAAGCAGTGAAACGCTCCTATGTTGCAATAAATCAGAACCTCATTCTGAGTGTTTCCGGCAGAGCTCATTCGGCTGAACACAACCGTGGACTAATTAGAGCCAGAAGTAGGCAGTGCCGTCCATAGTGCTGGATGGACAGTGGTGGCGTGCCAAACAACTGAGCTCTAGTTCTCAACATTTTCACAAAGTGCCATAAGTTGAGGTTCAACTTACTGCTCCGGTTGAGTAGAGTGTAGCTGTCAAAGCTGGAATCAGTAGCACTCAGGTGAGAAGAACGGGAAGCAGATATACCCAGTCCGCTGGCAGAGTCCTACGGGGACCAGCCTATATGGCTGCCACGCCTGAATGTTTGCAACCGCGGCCGAACTAGGCAGGCGCAATTGTGCAGCAATGCAAACTGCATAACCTGTCCAAATTTCACGGGTGTACAAGAAACCACGGGGGATTTACAAGGAGATGTTCACCTGGAACAGCCGGAGGCCTGCCGGCAGCAAGATTCCGGAATTCTTCCTGAGAATCCTTGAAAGCAGTGAAAAGCTCCTATGTTGCAATAACTCAGAACCTCATTCTGATTGTTCCCGGCAGAGGTCATTCGGTGAACACAATCGTGGACTAATTAGAGCCAGATGTAGGCAGTGCCGTCCATAATGCTGGATGGACAGTGGTGGCGTGCCAAACATCTGAGCTCTAATTCTCAACAGTTTCACAAAGTGCCATAAGTTGAGGTGCAACTTAATGCTCCGGTTGAGTAGAGTGTAGCCGTCAAAGCTGGAATCAGTAATACTCAGGTGAGAAGAACGGGAAGCAGATATACCCAGTATGCTGGCAGTGTCCTACGTGGGCCATTCTATCTGGCTGCCACGCCTGAATGTTTGCAACCGAGGCTGAGCTAGTCAGGCGCAATTGTGCAGCAATGCAAACTGCATAAGCTGGCCAAATTTCACGGGTGTACAAGAAACCACGGGGGATTTACAAGGACATGTTCACCCGGAATAGCCGGATGCATGCCGGCAGCAAGATTCCGGAATTCTTCCTGAAAAGCCTTGAAAGCAGTGAAACGCTCCTATGTTGCAATAAATCAGAACCTCATTCTGAGTGTTTCCGGCAGAGGTCATTCGGCTGAACACAACCGTGGACTAATTAGAGCCAGAAGTAGGCAGTGCCGTCCATAGTGCTGGATGGACAGTGGTGGCGTGCCAAACAACTGAGCTCTAGTTCTCAACATTTTCACAAAGTGCCATAAGTTGAGGTTCAACTTACTGCTCCGGTTGAGTAGAGTGTAGCTGTCAAAGCTGGAATCAGTAGCACTCAGGTGAGAAGAACGGGAAGCAGATATACCCAGTCCGCTGGCAGAGTCCTACGGGGACCAGCCTATATGGCTGCCACGCCTGAATGTTTGCAACCGCGGCCGAACTAGGCAGGCGCAATTGTGCAGCAATGCAAACTGCATAACCTGTCCAAATTTCACGGGTGTACAAGAAACCACGGGGGATTTACCAGGAGATGTTTACCCGAAACAGCTGGAGGCCTGCCGGCAACAATATTCCGGAATTCTTCCTGAGAAGCCTTGAAAGCAGTGAAACGCTCCTATGTTGCAATAACTCAAAACCTCATTCTGAGTGTTCCCGGCAGAGGTCATTCGGCTGAACACAACCGTGGACTAATTAGAGCCAGATGTAGGCAGTGCCGTCCATAGTGCTGGATGGACAGTGGTGGCGTTCCAAACAACTGAGCTCTAGTTCTCAACAGTTTCACAAAGTGCCATAAGTTGAGGTTCAACTTACAGCTCCGGTTGAGTAGAGTGTGGCCGTCAAAGCTGGAATCAGTAGTACTCAGGTGAGAAGAACGGGAAGCAGATATACCCAGTCCGCTGGGAGTGTCCTACGGGGACCAACCTATCTGGCTTATACGCCTGAATGTTTGCATCCGCGGCAGAGCTAGGCAGGCGCAATTGTGCAGCAATGCAAACTGCATAACCTGTCCAAATTTCACGGGTGTACAAGAAACCACGGGGGATTTACAAGGAGATGTTCACCCGGAACAGCCGGAGGCCTGCCGGCAGCAAGATTCCGGAATTCTTCCTGAGAAGACTTGAAAGCAGGGAAACGCACCTATGTTGCAATAACTCAGAACCTCATTCTGAGTTTTCCCGGCAGAGGTCATTCGGCTGAACACAACCGTGGACTAATTAGAGCCAGATGTAGGCAGTGCCGTCCATAGTGCTGGATGGACAGTGGTGGCGTGTCAAACAACTGAGTTCTAGTGCTCAACACTTTCACAATGTGCCATAAGTTGAGGTTCAACTTAATCCTCCGGTTGAGTAGAGTGTAGCCGTAATAGCTGGAATCAGTAGCACTCAGGTGAGAAGAACGGGAAGCAGATATACCCAGTCCGCAGGAAGTGTCGTACGGGGACCAGCCTATCTGGCTGCCACACCTGAATGTTTGTAACCGCGGCCGAGCTAGGTAGGCACAATTGTGCAGCAATGCAAACTGCATAACCTGGCCAAATTTCACGGGTGTACAAGAAACCACGGGGGATTTTCAAGAAGATGATCACCCGCAACAGCCGGAGGCCTGCCGGCAGCAAGATTCCGGAATTCTTCCTGAGAATCCTTGAAAGCAGTGAAACGCTCCTATGTTGCAATAACTCAGAACATCATTCTGAGTGTTCCCGGCAGAAGTCATTCGGCTGAACACAACCGAGGACTAATTAGAGCCAGATGTAGGCAGTGCCGTCCATAGTGCTGGATGGACAGTGGTGGCATGCCAAACAACTGAGCTCTAATTCTCAACAGTTTCACAAAGTGCCATAAGTTGAGGTGCAACTTAATGCTCCGGTTGAGTAGAGTGTAGCCGTCAAAGCTGGAATCAGTAGCACTCAGGTGAGAAGAACGGGACGCAGATATACCGAGTATGCTGGCAGTGTCCTATGGGGACCAGCCTATCTGGCTGCCACGCCTGAATATTTGCAACCGCGGCCGAGCTAGGCTGGCGCAATTGTGCAGCAATGCAAACTGCATAACCTGGCCAAATTTCACGGGTGTATAAGAAACCACGGGGGATTTACAAGCACATGTTCACCCGGAACAGCCGGAGGCCTGCCGGCAGCAAGATTCCGGAATTCTTCCTAAAAGCCTTGAAAGCAGTGAAATGCTCCTATGTTGCAATAACTCAGAACCTCATTCTGAGTGTTCCCGACAGAGGTCATTCGGCTGAACACAACCGTGGACTAATTAGAGCCAGATGTAGGCAGTGCCGTCCATAGTGCTGGATGGACAGTGGTGGCGTGCCAAACAACTGAGCTCTAGTTCTCAACAGTTTCACAAAGTGCCATAAGTAGAGGTTCAACTTACTGCTCCGGTTGAGTATACTGTTGCCGTCAAAGCTGGAATCAGTAGCACTCAGGTGAGAAGAACGGGAAGCAGATATACCCAGTCCGCTGGCAGTGTCCTACGGGGACCAGCCTATCTGGCTGCCACGCCTGAATGTTTGTAACCGCGGCCGAGATAGGCAGGCGCAATTGTGCAGCAATGCAAACTGCATAACCTGTCCAAATTTCACGGGTGTACAAGAAACCTCGGGGGATTTACAAGGAGATGTTCACCCCGAACAGCCGGAGGCCTGCCGGCAGCAAGATTCCGGAATTCTTCCTGAGAAGCCTTGAAAGCAGTGAAACGCTCCTGTGTTGCAATAACTCAGAACCTCATTCTGAGTGTTCCCGGCAGAGGTCATTCGGCTGAACACAACCGTGGACTAATTAGAGCCAGATGTAGGCAGTGCCGTCCATAGTGCTGGATGGACAGTGGTGGCGTGCCAAACAACTGAGCTCTAGCTCTCAACAGTTTCACAAAGTGCCATAAGTAGAGGTTCAACTTAATGCTCCGGTTGAGTATACTGTAGCCGTCAAAGCTGGAATCAGTAGCACTCAGGTGAGAAGAACGGGAAGCAGATATACCCAGTCGGCTGGCAGAGTCCTACGGGGACCAGCCTATCTGGCTGCCACGCCTGAATGTTTGCAACCGCAGCCGAGCTAGGCAGGCGCAATTGTGCAGTAATGCAAACTGCATAACCTGGCCAAATTTCACGGGTGTACAAGAAACCACGGGGGATTTACAAGGAGATGTTCACCCGGAACAGCCGGAGGCCTGCCGGCAGCAAGATTCCGGAATTCTTCCTGAGAATCCTTGAAAGCAGTGAAAAGCTCCTATGTTGCAATAACTCAGAACCTCATTCTGATTGTTCCCGGCAGAGGTCATTCGGCTGAACACAATCGTGGACTAATTAGAGCCAGATGTAGGCAGTGCCGTCCATAATGCTGGATGGACAGTGGGGGCGTGCCAAACATCTGAGCTCTAATTCTCAACAGTTTCACAAAGTGCCATAAGTTGAGGTGCAACTTAATGCTCCGGTTGAGTAGAGTGTAGCCGTCAAAGCTGGAATCAGTAATACTCAGGTGAGAAGAACGGGAAGCAGATATACCCAGTATGCTGGCAGTGTCCTACGGGGGCCATTCTATCTGGCTGCCACGCCTGAATGTTTGCAACCGAGGCTAAGCTAGTCAGGCGCAATTGTGCAGCAATGCAAACTGCATAAGCTGGCCAAATTTCACGGGTGTACAAGAAACCACGGGGGATTTACAAGGACATGTTCACCCGGAATAGCCGGATGCATGCCGGCAGCAAGATTCCGGAATTCTTCCTGAAAAGCCTTGAAAGCAGTGAAACGCGCCTATGTTGCAATAACTCAGAACCTCATTCTGAGTGTTTCCGGCAGAGGTCATTCGGCTGAACACAACCGTGGACTAATTAGAGCCAGAAGTAGGCAGTGCCGTCCATAGTGCTGGATGGACAGTGGTGGCGTGCCAAACAACTGAGCTCTAGTTCTCAACATTTTCACAAAGTGCCATAAGTTGAGGTTCAACTTACTGCTCCGGTTGAGTAGAGTGTAGCTGTCAAAGCTGGAATCAGTAGCACTCAGGTGAGAAGAACGGGAAGCAGATATACCCAGTCCGCTGGCAGAGTCCTACGGGGACCAGCCTATATGGCTGCCACGCCTGAATGTTTGCAACCGCGGCCGAACTAGGCAGGCGCAATTGTGCAGCAATGCAAACTGCATAACCTGTCCAAATTTCACGGGTGTACAAGAAACCACGGGGGATTTACCAGGAGATGTTTACCCGAAACAGCTGGAGGCCTGCCGGCAGCAATATTCCGGAATTCTTCCTGAGAAGCCTTGAAAGCAGTGAAACGCTCCTATGTTGCAATAACTCAAAACCTCATTCTGAGTGTTCCCGGCAGAGGTCATTCGGCTGAACACAACCGTGGACTAATTAGAGCCAGATGTAGGCAGTGCCGTCCATAGTGCTGGATGGACAGTGGTGGCGTTCCAAACAACTGAGCTCTAGTTCTCAACAGTTTCACAAAGTGCCATAAGTTGAGGTTCAACTTACTGCTCCGGTTGAGTAGAGTGTGGCCGTCAAAGCTGGAATCAGTAGTACTCAGGTGAGAAGAACGGGAAGCAAATATACCCAGTCTGCTGGGAGTGTCCTACGGGGACCAACCTATCTGGCTGATACGCCTGAATGTTTGCATCCGCGGCAGAGCTAGGCAGGCGCAATTGTGCAGCAAGGCAAACTGCATAACCTGGCCGAATTTCACGGGTGTACAAGAAACAACGGGAGATTTACAAGGAGATGTTCACCCGGAACAGCCCGAGGCCTGCCGGCATCAAGATTCCGGAATTCTTCCTGAGAAGCCTTGAAAGCAGTGAAACGCTCCTATGTTGCAATAACTCAGAACCTCATTCTGAGTATTCCCGGCAGAGTTCATTCGGCTGAACACAATCGTGGACTAATTAGAGCCAGATGTAGGCAGTTCCGTCCATAGTGCTGGATAGACAGGGGTGGCGTGTCAAACAACTGAGCTCTAGTTCTCAACAGTTTCACAAAGTGCCATAAGTTGAGGTGCAACTTAATGCTCCGGTTGAGTAGAGTGTAGCCGTCAAAGCTGGAATCAGTAGCACTCAGGTGAGAAGAACGGGACGCAGATATACCGAGTATGCTGGCAGTGTCCTATGGGGACCAGCCTATCTGGCTGCCACGCCTGAATATTTGCAACCGCGGCCGAGCTAGGCTGGCGCAATTGTGCAGCAATGCAAACTGCATAACCTGGCCAAATTTCACAGGTGTATAAGAAACCACGGGGGATTTACAAGCACATGTTCACCCGGAACAGCCGGAGGCCTGCCGGCAGCAAGATTCCGGAATTCTTCCTAAAAGCCTTGAAAGCAGTGAAATGCTCCTATGTTGCAATAACTCAGAACCTCATTCTGAGTGTTCCCGACAGAGGTCATTCGGCTGAACACAACCGTGGACTAATTAGAGCCAGATGTAGGCAGTGCCGTCCATAGTGCTGGATGGACAGTGGTGGCGTGCCAAACAACTGAGCTCTAGTTCTCAACAGTTTCACAAAGTGCCATAAGTAGAGGTTCAACTTACTGCTCCGGTTGAGTATACTGTTGCCGTCAAAGCTGGAATCAGTAGCACTCAGGTGAGAAGAACGGGAAGCAGATATACCCAGTCCGCTGGCAGTGTCCTACGGGGACCAGCCTATCTGGCTGCCACGCCTGAATGTTTGTAACCGCGGCCGAGATAGGCAGGCGCAATTGTGCAGCAATGCAAACTGCATAACCTGTCCAAATTTCACGGGTGTACAAGAAACCTCGGGGGATTTACAAGGAGATGTTCACCCCGAACAGCCGGAGGCCTGCCGGCAGCAAGATTCCGGAATTCTTCCTGAGAAGCCTTGAAAGCAGTGAAACGCTCCTGTGTTGCAATAACTCAGAACCTCATTCTGAGTGTTCCCGGCAGAGGTCATTCGGCTGAACACAACCGTGGACTAATTAGAGCCAGATGTAGGCAGTGCCGTCCATAGTGCTGGATGGACAGTGGTGGCGTGCCAAACAACTGAGCTCTAGCTCTCAACAGTTTCACAAAGTGCCATAAGTAGAGGTTCAACTTAATGCTCCGGTTGAGTATACTGTAGCCGTCAAAGCTGGAATCAGTAGCACTCAGGTGAGAAGAACGGGAAGCAGATATACCCAGTCGGCTGGCAGAGTCCTACGGGGACCAGCCTATCTGGCTGCCACGCCTGAATGTTTGCAACCGCAGCCGAGCTAGGCAGGCGCAATTGTGCAGTAATGCAAACTGCATAACCTGGCCAAATTTCACGGGTGTACAAGAAACCACGGGGGATTTACAAGGAGATGTTCACCCGGAACAGCCGGAGGCCTGCCGGCAGCAAGATTCCGGAATTCTTCCTGAGAATCCTTGAAAGCAGTGAAAAGCTCCTATGTTGCAATAACTCAGAACCTCATTCTGATTGTTCCCGGCAGAGGTCATTCGGCTGAACACAATCGTGGACTAATTAGAGCCAGATGTAGGCAGTGCCGTCCATAATGCTGGATGGACAGTGGGGGCGTGCCAAACATCTGAGCTCTAATTCTCAACAGTTTCACAAAGTGCCATAAGTTGAGGTGCAACTTAATGCTCCGGTTGAGTAGAGTGTAGCCGTCAAAGCTGGAATCAGTAATACTCAGGTGAGAAGAACGGGAAGCAGATATACCCAGTATGCTGGCAGTGTCCTACGGGGGCCATTCTATCTGGCTGCCACGCCTGAATGTTTGCAACCGAGGCTAAGCTAGTCAGGCGCAATTGTGCAGCAATGCAAACTGCATAAGCTGGCCAAATTTCACGGGTGTACAAGAAACCACGGGGGATTTACAAGGACATGTTCACCCGGAATAGCCGGATGCATGCCGGCAGCAAGATTCCGGAATTCTTCCTGAAAAGCCTTGAAAGCAGTGAAACGCGCCTATGTTGCAATAACTCAGAACCTCATTCTGAGTGTTTCCGGCAGAGGTCATTCGGCTGAACACAACCGTGGACTAATTAGAGCCAGAAGTAGGCAGTGCCGTCCATAGTGCTGGATGGACAGTGGTGGCGTGCCAAACAACTGAGCTCTAGTTCTCAACATTTTCACAAAGTGCCATAAGTTGAGGTTCAACTTACTGCTCCGGTTGAGTAGAGTGTAGCTGTCAAAGCTGGAATCAGTAGCACTCAGGTGAGAAGAACGGGAAGCAGATATACCCAGTCCGCTGGCAGAGTCCTACGGGGACCAGCCTATATGGCTGCCACGCCTGAATGTTTGCAACCGCGGCCGAACTAGGCAGGCGCAATTGTGCAGCAATGCAAACTGCATAACCTGTCCAAATTTCACGGGTGTACAAGAAACCACGGGGGATTTACCAGGAGATGTTTACCCGAAACAGCTGGAGGCCTGCCGGCAGCAATATTCCGGAATTCTTCCTGAGAAGCCTTGAAAGCAGTGAAACGCTCCTATGTTGCAATAACTCAAAACCTCATTCTGAGTGTTCCCGGCAGAGGTCATTCGGCTGAACACAACCGTGGACTAATTAGAGCCAGATGTAGGCAGTGCCGTCCATAGTGCTGGATGGACAGTGGTGGCGTTCCAAACAACTGAGCTCTAGTTCTCAACAGTTTCACAAAGTGCCATAAGTTGAGGTTCAACTTACTGCTCCGGTTGAGTAGAGTGTGGCCGTCAAAGCTGGAATCAGTAGTACTCAGGTGAGAAGAACGGGAAGCAAATATACCCAGTCTGCTGGGAGTGTCCTACGGGGACCAACCTATCTGGCTGATACGCCTGAATGTTTGCATCCGCGGCAGAGCTAGGCAGGCGCAATTGTGCAGCAAGGCAAACTGCATAACCTGGCCGAATTTCACGGGTGTACAAGAAACAACGGGAGATTTACAAGGAGATGTTCACCCGGAACAGCCCGAGGCCTGCCGGCATCAAGATTCCGGAATTCTTCCTGAGAAGCCTTGAAAGCAGTGAAACGCTCCTATGTTGCAATAACTCAGAACCTCATTCTGAGTATTCCCGGCAGAGTTCATTCGGCTGAACACAATCGTGGACTAATTAGAGCCAGATGTAGGCAGTTCCGTCCATAGTGCTGGATAGACAGGGGTGGCGTGTCAAACAACTGAGCTCTAGTTCTCAACAGTTTCACAAAGTGCCATAAGTTGAGGTTCAACTTACTGCTCCGGTTGAGTAGAGTGTAGCCGTCAAAGCTGGAATAGGTAGCACTCAGGTGAGAAGAACGGGAAGCAGATATACCCAGTCCGCTGGCAGAGTCCTACGGGGGCCAGCCTATCTGGCTGCCACGCCTGAATGTTTGCAACCGCGGCCGAGCTCGGCAGGAGCAATTGGGCAGCAATGCAAACTGCATAACCTGGCCAAATTTAACGGGTGTACAAGAAACAAATGGGGATTTACAAGGAGATGTTCACCCGGAACAGCCGGAGGCCTGCCGGGAGCAAGATTCCGGAATTCTTCCTGAGAAGCCTTGAAAGCAGTGAAACGCTCCTATGTTGCAATAACTCAGAACCTCATTCTGAGTGTTGCCGGCAGAGGTCATTCGGCTGAACACAACCGTGTACTAATTAGAGCCAGATGTAGGCAGTGCCGTCCATAGTGCTGGATGGACAGTGGTGGCGTGCCAAACAACTGAGCTCTAGTTCTCAACAGTTTCTTAAAGTGCCATAAGTTGAGGTTCAACTTACTGCTCCGGTTGAGTAGAGTGTAGCCCTAATAGCTGGAATCTGTAGCACTCAGGTGAGAAGAACGGACAGCAGATATACCCAGTCCGCTGGCAGTGTCCTACGGGGACCAGCCTATCGGGCTGCCACGCCTGAATGTTTGTAACCGAGGCCGAGCTAGGCAGGCGCAATTGTGCAGCAATGCAAACTGCATAACCTGTCCAAATTTCACGGGTGTACAAGAAACCAATGGGGATTTACAAGGAGATGTTCACCCGGAAGAGCCGGAGGCCTGCCGGCAACAAGATTCCGGAATTCTTCCTGAGAAGCTTTGAAAGCAGTGAAACGCTCCTATGTTGCAATAACTCAGAACCTCATTCTCAGTGTTCCCGGCAGAGGTCATACGGCTGAACACAACCGTTGACTAATTAGAACCAGATGTAGGCAGTGCCGTCCATAGTGCTGGATGGACACTGGAGGCGTGCCAAACAACTGACGTCTAGTTCTCAACACTTTCACAAAGTGCCATAAGTTGAGGTTCAACTTACTGCTCCGGTTGAGTAGAGTGTAGCCGTCAAAGCTGGAATCAGTAGCACTCAGGTGAGAAGAACGGGAAGCAGATATACACTGTCCGCTGGCAGAGTCCTACGGGGACCAGTCTATCTGACTGCTACGCCTGAATGGTTGCAACCGCGGCCGAGCTAGGCAGGCGCAATTGTGCAGCAATGCAAACTGCATAACCTGGCCAAATTTCACGGATGGACAAGAAACCACGGGGGATTTACAAGGAGATGTTCACCCGGAACAGCCAGAGGCCTGCCGGCAGCAAGATTCCGGAATTCTTCCTGAGAAGCCTTGAAAGCAGTGAAACGCTCCTATGTTGGAATAACTCAGAACCTCATTCTCAGTGTTCCCGGCAGAGGTCATTCGGCTGAACACAATCGTGGACTAATTAGAGCCAGATGTAGGCAGTGCCGTCCATAGTGCTGGATGGACAGTGGTGGCGTGCCAAACAACTGAGCTCTAGTTCTCAACAGTTTCACAAAGTGCCATAAGTTGAGGTTCAACTTAATGCTCCGGTTGACTAGAGTGTAGCCGTCAAACATGGAATCAGTAGCACTCAGGTGAGAAGAACGGGAAGCAGATATACCCAGTCCGCTGGCAGTGTCCTACGGGGACCAGCCTATCTGGCTGCCACGCCTGAATGTTTGCAACCGCGGCCTAGCTAGGCAGGCGCAATTGTGCACTAATGCAAACTGCATAACCTGGCCAAATTTCTCGGTTGTACAAGAAACCACGGGGGATTTACAAGGAGATGTTCACCCGGAACAGCCGGAGGCCTGCCGGCAGCAAGATTCCGGAATTCTTCCGGAGAAGCCTTGAAAGCAGTGAAACGCTCCTATGTTGCAATAACTCAGAACCTCATTCTCAGTGTTCCCGGCTGAAGTCATTCGGATGCACACAACCGTGGACTAATTAGAGCCATATGTAGGGAGTGCCGTCCATAGTGCTGGATGGAGAGTGGTGGCGTGCCAAACAACTGAGCTCTAGTTCTGAACAGTTTCACAAAGTGCCATAAGTTGAGGTTCAACTTAATGCTCCGGTTGAGTAGAGTGTAGCCATCAAAGCTGGAATCAGTAGCACTCAGGTGAGGAGAACGGGAAGCAGATATACCCAGTCGGCTGGCAGAGTCCTACGGGGGCCAGCCTATCTGGCTGCCACGCCTGAATGTTTGCAACCGCGGCCGAGCTCGGCAGGAGCAATTGTGCAGCAATGCAAACTGCATAACCTGGCCAAATTTCACGGGTGTACAAGAAACCACGGGGGATTTACAAGGAGATGTTCACCCGGAAGAGCCGGAGGCCTGCCGGGAGCAAGATTCCGGAATTCTTCCTGAGAAACCTTGAAAGCAGTGAAACGCTCCTATGTTGCAATAAATCAGAACCTCATTCTGAGTGTTGCCGGCAGAGTTCATTCGGCTGAACACAACCGTGGACTAATTAGAGCCAGATGTAGGCAGTGCCGTCCATAGTGCTGGATGGACAGTGGTGGCGTGCCAAACAACTGAGCTCTAGTTCTCAACACTTTCACCAAGTGCCATAAGTTGAGGTTCAACTTACTGCTCCGGTTGAGTAGAGTGTAGCCGTCAAAGCTGGAATCAGTAGCACTCAGGTGAGAAGAACGGGAAGCAGATATACCCAGTCCGCTGGCATTGTCCTACGGGGACCAGCCTATCTGGCTGCCACGCCTGAATGTTTGTAACCGCGGCCGAGCTAGGCAGGCGCAATCGTGCAGCAATGCAAACTGCATAACCTGGCCAAATTTCACGGGTGTACAAGAAACCACGGGGGATTTACAAGGAGATGTTCACCCGGAACAGCCGGAGACCTGCCGGCAGCAAGATTCCAATATTCTACCTGAGAAGCCTTGAAAGCAGTGAAACGCTCCTATCTTGCAATAACTCAGAACCTCATTCTGAGTGTTGCCGGCAGAGGTCATTCGGCTGAACACAACCGTGTACTAATTAGAGCCAGATGTAGGCAGTGCCGTCCATAGTGCTGGATGGACAGTGGTGGCGTGCCAAACAACTGAGCTCTAGTTCTCAACAGTTTCACAAAGTGCCCTAAGTTGAGGTTCAACTTACTCCTCCGGTTGAGTAGAGTGTAGCCGTCAAAGCTGAAATCAGTAGCACTCAGGTGAGAAGAACGGGAAGCAGACATACCCAGTCCGCTGGCATTGTCCAACGGGGACCAGCCTATCTGGCTGCCACGCCTGAATATTTGCAAGCGCGGCCGAGCTAGGCAGGCGCAATTGTGCAGCAATGCAAACTGCATAACCTGGCCAAATTTCACGGGTGTATAAGAAACCTCGGGGGATTTACAAGGACATGTTCACCCGGAACAGCCGGAGGCCTGCCGACAGCAAGATTCCGGAATTCTTCCTAAAAGCCTTGAAAGCAGTGAAACGTTCCTATGTTGCAATAACTCAGAACCTCATTCTGATTGTTCCCGACAGAGGTCATTCGGCTGAACACAACCGTGGACTAATTAGAGCCAGATGTAGGCAGTGCCGTCCATAGTGCTGGATGGACAGTGGTGGCGTGCCAAACAACTGAGCTCTAGTTCTCAACAGTTTCACAAAGTGCCATAAGTTGAGGTTCAACTTACTGCTCCGGTTGAGTAGAGTGTAGCTGTCAAATCTGGAATCAGTAGCACTCAGGTGAGAAGAACGGGAAGTAGATATACCCAGTCCGCTGTCAGAGTCTTACGGGGACCAGCCTATATGGCTGCCACGCCTGAATGCTTGCAACCGCGGCCGAGCTATGTAGGCGCAATTGTGCAGCAATTCAAACTGCATACCTTGTCCAAATTTCACGGGTGTACTAGAAACCACGGGGGATTTACAAGGAGATGTGCACTCGGAGAGCCAGAGGCCTGCCGGCAGCAAGATTCCGGAATTCTTCCTGAGAAGCCTTGAAAGCAGTGAAACGCGCCTATGTTGCAATAACTCAGAACCTCATTCTGAGTGTTCCCGGCAGAGGTCATTCGGCTGAACACAACCGTGGACTAATTAGAGCCAGATGTAGGCAGTGCCGTCCATAGTGCTGGATGGACAGTGGTGGCGTGTCAAACAACTGAGCTCTAGTTTTAGACAGTTTCACAAAGTGCCATAAGTTGAGGTTCAACTTACTGCTCCGGTTGAGTAGAGTGTAGCCGTCAAAGCTGGAATCAGTAGCTCTCAGGTGAGAAGAACGGGAAGCAGATATACCTAGTCCGCTGGCAGACTCCTATGGGCACCAGCCTATCTGGCTGCCACGCCTGAATGTTTGCAACCGCGGCCGAGCTAGGCTGGCGCAATAGTGCAGCAATGCAAACTGCATAACCTGTCCAAATTTCACGGGTGTACAAGAAACCACGGGGGATTTACAAGGAGATGTTCACCCGGAACAGCCGGAGGCCTGCCGGCAGCAAGATTCCGGAATTCTTCCTGAGAAGACTTGAAAGCAGGGAAACGCACCTATGTTGCAATAACTCAGAACCTCATTCTGAGTTTTCCCGGCAGAGGTCATTCGGCTGAACACAACCGTGGACTAATTAGAGCCAGATGTAGGCAGTGCCGTCCATAGTGCTGGATGGACAGTGGTGGCGTGTCAAACAACTGAGTTCTAGTGCTCAACACTTTCACAATGTGCCATAAGTTGAGGTTCAACTTAATCCTCCGGTTGAGTAGAGTGTAGCCGTAATAGCTGGAATCAGTAGCACTCAGGTGAGAAGAACGGGAAGCAGATATACCCAGTCCGCAGGAAGTGTCGTACGGGGACCAGCCTATCTGGCTGCCACACCTGAATGTTTGTAACCGCGGCCGAGCTAGGCAGGCACAATTGTGCAGCAATGCAAACTGCATAACCTGGCCAAATTTCACGGGTGTACAAGAAACCACGGGGGATTTTCAAGAAGATGATCACCCGCAACAGCCGGAGGCCTGCCGGCAGCAAGATTCCGGAATTCTTCCTGAGAAGCCTTGAAAGCAGTGAAACGCTCCTATGTTGCAATAACTCAGAACATCATTCTGAGTGTTCCCGGCAGAAGTCATTCGGCTGAACACAACCGAGGACTAATTAGAGCCAGATGTAGGCAGTGCCGTCCATAGTGCTGGATGGACAGTGGTGGCGTGCCAAACAACTGAGCTCTAGTTCTCAACAGTTTCACAAAGTGCCGTAAGTTGAGGTTCAACTTACTGCTCCGATTGAGTACAGTGTAGCCGTCAAATCTGGAATCAGTAGCACTCAGGTGAGAAGAAATGGAAGCAGATATACTCAGTCTGCTGGCAGTGTCCTACGGGGACCAGCCTATCTGGCTGCCACGCCTGAATGTTTGTAACCGCGGCCGAGCTAGGCAGGCACAATTGTGCAGCAATGCAAACTGCATAACCTGGCCAAATTTCACGGGTGTACAAGAAACCACGGGGGATTTACAAGGAGATGTTCACCCGGAACAGCCGGAGGCCTGCCGGCAGCAAGATTCCGGAATTCTTCCTGAGAAATCTTGAAAGCAGTGAAAAGCTCCTATGTTGCAATAACTCAGAACCTCATTCTGATTGTTCCCGGCAGAGGTCATTCGGCTGAACACAATCGTGGACTAATTAGAGCCAGATGTAGGCAGTGCCGTCCATAGTGCTGGATGGACAGTGGTGGCGTGCCAAACAACTGAGCTCTAATTCTCAACAGTTTCACAAAGTGCCATAAGTTGAGGTGCAACTTAATGCTCCGGTTGAGTAGAGTGTAGCCGTCAAAGCTGGAATCAGTAGCACTCAGGTGAGAAGAACGGGAAGCAGATATACCCAGTATGCTGGCAGTGTCCTACGGGGACCAGCCTATCTGGCTGCCACGCCTGAATATTTGCAACCGCGGCCGAGCTAGGCAGGCGCAATTGTGCAGCAATGCAAACTGCATAACCTGGCCAAATTTCACGGGTGTATAAGAAACCACGGGGGATTTACAAGGACATGTTCACCCGGAACAGCCGGAGGCCTGCCGGCAGCAAGATTCCGGAATTCTTCCTAAAAGCCTTGAAATCAGTGAAACGCTCCTATGTTGCAATAACTCAGAACCTCATTCTGAGTGTTCCCGACAGAGGTCATTCGGCTGAACACAACCGTGGACTAATTAGAGCCAGATGTAGGCAGTGCCGTCCATAGTGCTGGATGGACAGTGGTGGCGTGCCAAACAACTGAGCTCTAGTTCTCAACAGTTTCACAAAGTGCCATAAGTAGAGGTTCAACTTAATGCTCCGGTTGAGTATACTGTAGCCGTCAAAGCTGGAATCAGTAGCACTCAGGTGAGAAGAACGGGAAGCAGATATACCCAGTCGGCTGGCAGAGTCCTACGGGGACCAGCCTATCTGGCTGCCACGCCTGAATGTTTGCAACCGCAGCCGAGCTAGGCAGGCGCAATTGTGCAGTAATGCAAACTGCATAACCTGGCCAAATTTCACGGGTGTACAAGAAACCACGGGGGATTTACAAGGAGATGTTCACCCGGAACAGCCGGAGGCCTGCCGGCAGCAAGATTCCGGAATTCTTCCTGAGAATCCTTGAAAGCAGTGAAAAGCTCCTATGTTGCAATAACTCAGAACCTCATTCTGATTGTTCCCGGCAGAGGTCATTCGGCTGAACACAATCGTGGACTAATTAGAGCCAGATGTAGGCAGTGCCGTCCATAATGCTGGATGGACAGTGGGGGCGTGCCAAACAACTGAGCTCTAATTCTCAACAGTTTCACAAAGTGCCATAAGTTGAGGTGCAACTTTATGCTCCGGTTGAGTAGAGTGTAGCCGTCAAAGCTGGAATCAGTAATACTCAGGTGAGAAGAACGGGAAGCAGATATACCCAGTATGCTGGCAGTGTCCTACGGGGGCCATTCTATCTGGCTGCCACGCCTGAATGTTTGCAACCGAGGCTGAGCTAGTCAGGCGCAATTGTGCAGCAATGCAAACTGCATAAGCTGGCCAAATTTCACGGGTGTACAAGAAACCACGGGGGATTTACAAGGACATGTTCACCCGGAATAGCCGGATGCATGCCGGCAGCAAGATTCCGGAATTCTTCCTGAAAAGCCTTGAAAGCAGTGAAACGCTCCTATGTTGCAATAACTCAGAACCTCATTCTGAGTGTTCCCGGCAGAGGTCATTCGGCTGAACACAACCGTGGACTAATTAGAGCCAGAAGTAGGCAGTGCCGTCCATAGTGCTGGATGGACAGTGGTGGCGTGCCAAACAACTGAGCTCTAGTTCTCAACATTTTCACAAAGTGCCATAAGTTGAGGTTCAACTTACTGCTCCGGTTGAGTAGAGTGTAGCTGTCAAAGCTGGAATCAGTAGCACTCAGGTGAGAAGAACGGGAAGCAGATATACCCAGTCCGCTGGCAGAGTCCTACGGGGACCAGCCTATATGGCTGCCACGCCTGAATGTTTGCAACCGCGGCCGAACTAGGCAGGCGCAATTGTGCAGCAATGCAAACTGCATAACCTGTCCAAATTTCACGGGTGTACAAGAAACCACGGGGGATTTACAAGGAGATGTTCACCCGGAACAGCCGGAGGCCTGCCGGCAGCAAGATTCCGGAATTCTTCCTGAGAAATCTTGAAAGCAGTGAAAAGCTCCTATGTTGCAATAACTCAGAACCTCATTCTGATTGTTCCCGGCAGAGGTCATTCGGCTGAACACAATCGTGGACTAATTAGAGCCAGATGTAGGCAGTGCCGTCCATAGTGCTGGATGGACAGTGGTGGCGTGCCAAACAACTGAGCTCTAATTCTCAACAGTTTCACAAAGTGCCATAAGTTGAGGTGCAACTTAATGCTCCGGTTGAGTAGAGTGTAGCCGTCAAAGCTGGAATCAGTAGCACTCAGGTGAGAAGAACGGGAAGCAGATATACCCAGTATGCTGGCAGTGTCCTATGGGGACCAGCCTATCTGGCTGCCACGCCTGAATATTTGCAACCGCGGCCGAGCTAGGCAGGCGCAATTGTGCAGCAATGCAAACTGCATAACCTGGCCAAATTTCACGGGTGTATAAGAAACCACGGGGGATTTACAAGGACATGTTCACCCGGAACAGCCGGAGGCCTGCCGGCAGCAAGATTCCGGAATTCTTCCTAAAAGCCTTGAAATCAGTGAAACGCTCCTATGTTGCAATAACTCAGAACCTCATTCTGAGTGTTCCCGACAGAGGTCATTCGGCTGAACAAAACCGTGGACTAATTAGAGCCAGATGTAGGCAGTGCCGTCCATAGTGCTGGATGGACAGTGGTGGCGTGCCAAACAACTGAGCTCTAGTTCTCAACAGTTTCACAAAGTGCCATAAGTAGAGGTTCAACTTAATGCTCCGGTTGAGTATACTGTAGCCGTCAAAGCTGGAATCAGTAGCACTCAGGTGAGAAGAACGGGAAGCAGATATACCCAGTCCGCTGGCAGTGTCCTACGGGGACCAGCCTATCTGGCTGCCACGCCTGAATGTTTGTAACCGCGGCCGAGATAGGCAGGCGCAATTGTGCAGCAATGCAAACTGCATAACCTGTCCAAATTTCACGGGTGTACAAGAAACCTCGGGGGATTTACAAGGAGATGTTCACCCGGAACAGCCGGAGGCCTGCCGGCAGCAAGATTCCGGAATTCTTCCTGAGAAGCCTTGAAAGCAGTGAAACGCTCCTGTGTTGCAATAACTCAGAACCTCATTCTGAGTGTTCCCGACAGAGGTCATTCGGCTGAACACAACCGTGGACTAATTAGAGCCAGATGTAGGCAGTGCCGTCCATAGTGCTGGATGGACAGTGGTGGCGTGCCAAACAACTGAGCTCTAGTTCTCAACAGTTTCTTAAAGTGCCATAAGTTGAGGTACAACTTACTGCTCCGGTTGAGTAGAGTGTAGCCCTAATAGCTGGAATCAGTAGCACTCAGGTGAGAAGAACGGGAAGCAGATATACCCAGTCCGCTGGCAGTGTCCTACGGGGACCAGCCTATCGGGCTGCCACGCCTGAATGTTTGTAACCGAGGCCGAGCTAGGCAGGCCCAATTGTGCAGCAATGCAAACTGCATAACCTTTCCAAATTTCACGGGTGTACAAGAAACCAATGGGGATTTACAAGGAGATGTTCACCCGGAAGAGCCGGAGGCCTGCCGGCAGCAAGATTCCGGAATTCTTCCTGAGAAGCTTTGAAAGCAGTGAAACGCTCCTATGTTGCAATAACTCAGAACCTCATTCTGAGTGTTGCCGGCAGAGGTCATTCGGCTGAACACAATCGTGGACTAATTAGAGCCAGATGTAGGCAGTGCCGGCCATAGTGCTGGATGGACAGTGGTGGCGTGCCAAACAACTGAGCTCTATTTCTCAACATTTTCACAAATTGCCATAAGTTGAGGTTCAACTTACTGCTCCGGTTGAGTAGAGTGTAGCTGTCAAATCTGGAATCAGTAGCACTCAGGTGAGAAGAACGGGAAGCAGATATACCCAGTCCGCTGGCAGAGTCCTACGGGGACCAGCCTATATGGCTGCCACGCCTGAATGTTTGCAACCGCGGCCGAGCTATGTAGGCGCAATTGTGCAGCAATTCAAACTGCATAACTTGTCCAAATATCACGGGTGTACAAGAAACCACGGGGGATTTACAAGGAGATGTTCACTCGGAGAGCCGGAGGCCTGCCGGCAGCAAGATTCCGGAATTCTTCCTGAGAAGCCTTGAAAGCAGTGAAACGCTCCTATGTTGCAATAACTCAAAACCTCATTCTCAGTGTTCCCGGCAGAGGTCATACGGCTGAACACAACCGTTGACTAATTAGAACCAGATGTAGGCAGTGCCGTCCATAGTGCTGGATGGACACTGGAGGCGTGCCAAACAACTGACGTCTAGTTCTCAACACTTTCACAAAGTGCCATAAGTTGAGGTTCAACTTACTGCTCCGGTTGAGTAGAGTGTAGCCGTCAAAGCTGGAATCAGTAGCACTCAGGTGAGAAGAACGGGAAGCAGATATACCCTGTCCGCTGGCAGAGTCCTACGGGGACCAGTCTATCTGACTGCTACGCCTGAATGTTTGCAACCGCGGCCGAGCTAGGCAGGCGCAATTGTGCAGCAATGCAAACTGCATAACCTGGCCAAATTTCACGGATGGACAAGAAACCACGGGGGATTTACAAGGAGATGTTCACCCGGAACAGCCAGAGGCCTGCCGGCAGCAAGATTCCGGAATTCTTCCTGAGAAGCCTTGAAAGCAGTGAAACGCTCCTATGTTGCAATAACTCAGAACCTCATTCTCAGTGTTCCCGGCAGAGGTCATTCGGCTGAACACAATCGTGGACTAATTAGAGCCAGATGTAGGCAGTGCCGTCCATAGTGCTGGATGGACAGTGGTGGCGTGCCAAACAACTGAGCTCTAGTTCTCAACAGTTTCACAAAGTGCCATAAGTTGAGGTTCAACTTAATGCTCCGGTTGACTAGAGTGTAGCCGTCAAACATGGAATCAGTAGCACTCAGGTGAGAAGAACGGGAAGCAGATATACCCAGTCCGCTGGCAGTGTCCTACGGGGACCAGCCTATCTGGCTGCCACGCCTGAATGTTTGCAACCGCGGCCTAGCTAGGCAGGCGCAATTGTGCACTAATGCAAACTGCATAACCTGGCCAAATTTCTCGGTTGTACAAGAAACCACGGGGGATTTACAAGGAGATGTTCACACGGAACAGCCGGAGGCCTGCCGGCAGCAAGATTCCGGAATTCTTCCGGAGAAGCCTTGAAAGCAGTGAAACGCTCCTATGTTGCAATAACTCAGAACCTCATTCTCAGTGTTCCCGGCTGAAGTCATTCGGATGCACACAACCGTGGACTAATTAGAGCCATATGTAGGGAGTGCCGTCCATAGTGCTGGATGGAGAGTGGTGGCGTGCCAAACAACTGAGCTCTAGTTCTGAACAGTTTCACAAAGTGCCATAAGTTGAGGTTCAACTTAATGCTCCGGTTGAGTAGAGTGTAGCCATCAAAGCTGGAATCAGTAGCACTCAGGTGAGGAGAACGGGAAGCAGATATACCCAGTCCGCTGGCAGAGTCCTACGGGGGCCAGCCTATCTGGCTGCCACGCCTGAATGTTTGGAACCGCGGCCGAGCTCGGCAGGAGCAATTGTGCAGCAATGCAAACTGCATAACCTGGCCAAATTTCACGGGTGTACAAGAAACCACGGGGGATTTACAAGGAGATGTTCACCCGGAAGAGCCGGAGGCCTGCCGGCAGCAAGATTCCGGAATTCTTCCTGAGAAGCCTTGAAAGCAGTGAAACGCTCCTATGTTGCAATAAATCAGAACCTCATTCTGAGTGTTGCCGGCAGAGTTCATTCGGCTGAACACAACCGTGGACTAATTAGAGCCAGATGTAGGCAGTGCCGTCCATAGTGCTGGATGGACAGTGGTGGCGTGCCAAACAACTGAGCTCTAGTTCTCAACACTTTTACCAAGTGCCATAAGTTGAGGTTCAACTTACTGCTCCGGTTGAGTAGAGTGTAGCCGTCAAAGCTGGAATCAGTAGCACTCAGGTGAGAAGAACGGGAAGCAGATATACCCAGTCCGCTGGCAGTGTCCTACGGGGACCAGCCTATCTGGCTGCCACGCCTGAATGTTTGTAACCGCGGCCGAGCTAGGCAGGCGCAATCGTGCAGCAATGCAAACTGCATAACCTGGCCAAATTTCACGGGTGTACAAGAAACCACGGGGGATTTACAAGGAGATGTTCACCCGGAACATCCGGAGGCCTGCCGGCAGCAAGATTCCAATATTCTACCTGAGAAGCCTTGAAAGCAGTGAAACGCTCCTATCTTGCAATAACTCAGAACCTCATTCTGAGTGTTGCCGGCAGAGGTCATTCGGCTGAACACAACCGTATACTAATTAGAGCCAGATGTAGGCAGTGCCGTCCATAGTGCTGGATGGACAGTGGTGGCGTGCCAAACAACTGAGCTCTAGTTCTCAACAGTTTCACAAAGTGCCCTAAGTTGAGGTTCAACTTACTCCTCCGGTTGAGTAGAGTGTAGCCGTCAAAGCTGAAATCAGTAGCACTCAGGTGAGAAGAACGGGAAGCAGACATACCCAGTCCGCTGGCATTGTACAACGGGGACCAGCCTATCTGGCTGCCACGCCTGAATATTTGCAAGCGCGGCCGAGCTAGGCAGGCGCAATTGTGCAGCAATGCAAACTGCATAACCTGGCCAAATTTCACGGGTGTATAAGAAACCACGGGGGATTTACAAGGACATGTTCACCCGGAACAGCCGGAGGCCTGCCGGCAGCAAGATTCCGGAATTCTTCCTAAAAGCCTTGAAAGCAGTGAAACGCTCCTATGTTGCAATAACTCAGAACCTCATTCTGATTGTTCCCGACAGAGGTCATTCGGCTGAACACAACCGTGGACTAATTAGAGCCAGATGTAGGCAGTGCCGTCCATAGTGCTGGATGGACAGTGGTGGCGTGCCAAACAACTGAGCTCTAGTTCTCAACAGTTTCACAAAGTGCCATAAGTTGAGGTTCAACTTACTGCTCCGGTTGAGTAGAGTGTAGCCGTCAAGCTGGAATCAGTAGCACTCAGGTGAGAAGAACGGGAAGCAGATATACCCAGTCCGCTGGAAGTGTCCTACGGGGACCAGCCTATCTGGCTGCCACGCCTGAATGTAACCGCGGCCGAGATAGGCAGGCGCAATTGTGCAGCAATGCAAACTGCATAACCTGTCCAAATCTCACGGGTGTACAAGAAACCTCGGGGGATTTACAAGGAGATGTTCACCCGGAACAGCCGGAGGCCTGCCGGCAGCAAGATTCCGGAATTCTTCCTGAGAAGCCTTGAAAGCAGTGAAACGCTCCTGTGTTGCAATAACTCAGAACCTCATTCTGAGTGTTCCCGGCAGAGGTCATTCGGCTGAACACAACCGTGGACTAATTAGAGCCAGATGTAGGCAGTGCCGTCCATAGTGCTGGATGGACAGTGGTGGCGTGCCAAACAACTGAGCTCTAGTTCTCAACAGTTTCACAAAGTGCCATAAGTAGAGGTTCAACTTAATGCTCCGGTTGAGTATACTGTAGCCGTCAAAGCTGGAATCAGTAGCACTCAGTTGAGAAGAACGGGAAGCAGATATACCCAGTCGGCTGGCAGAGTCCTACGGGGACCAGCCTATCTGGCTGCCACGCCTGAATGTTTGCAACCGCAGCCGAGCTAGGCAGGCGCAATTGTGCAGTAATGCAAACTGCATAACCTGGCCAAATTTCACGGGTGTACAAGAAACCACGGGGGATTTACAAGGAGATGTTCACCCGGAACAGCCGGAGGCCTGCGGGCAGCAAGATTCCGGAATTCTTCCTGAGAAGCCTTGAAAGCAGTGAAACGCGCCTATGTTGCAATAACTCAGAACCTCATTCTGAGTGTTCCCGGCAGAGGTCATTCGGCTGAACACAACCGTGGACTAATTAGAGCCAGATGTAGGCAGTGCCGTCCATAGTGCTGGATGGACAGTGGTGGCGTGTGAAACAACTGAGCTCTAGTTTTCGACAGTTTCACAAAGTGCCATAAGTTGAGGTTCAAGTTACTGCTCCGGTTGAGTAGAGTGTAGCCGTCAAAGCTGGAATCAGTAGCTCTCAGGTGAGAAGAACGGGAAGCAGATATACCTAGTCCGCTGGCAGACTCCTATGGGCACCAGCCTATCTGGCTGCCACGCCTGAATGTTTGCAACCGCGGCCGAGCTAGGCTGGCGCAATAGTGCAGCAATGCAAACTGCATAACCTGTCCAAATTTCACGGGTGTACAAGAAACCACGGGGGATTTACAAGGAGATGTTCACCCGGAACAGCCGGAGGCCTGCCGGCAGCAAGATTCCGGAATTCTTCCTGAGAAGACTTGAAAGCAGGGAAACGCACCTATGTTGCAATAACTCAGAACCTCATTCTGAGTTTTCCCGGCAGAGGTCATTCGGCTGAACACAACCGTGGACTAATTAGAGCCAGATGTAGGCAGTGCCGTCCATAGTGCTGGATGGACAGTGGTGGCGTGTCAAACAACTGAGTTCTAGTGCTCAACACTTTCACAATGTGCCATAAGTTGAGGTTCAACTTAATCCTCCGGTTGAGTAGAGTGTAGCCGTAATAGCTGGAATCAGTAGCACTCAAGTGAGAAGAACGGGAAGCAGATACACCCAGTCCGCAGGAAGTGTCGTACGGGGACCAGCCTATCTGGCTGCCACACCTGAATGTTTGTAACCGCGGCCGAGCTAGGCAGGCACAATTGTGCAGCAATGCAAACTGCATAACCTGGCCAAATTTCACGGGTGTACAAGAAACCACGGGGGATTTTCAAGAAGATGATCACCCGCAACAGCCGGAGGCCTGCCGGCAGCAAGATTCCGGAATTCTTCCTGAGAAGCCTTGAAAGCAGTGAAACGCTCCTATGTTGCAATAACTCAGAACATCATTCTGAGTGTTCCCGGCAGAAGTCATTCGGCTGAACACAACCGAGGACTAATTAGAGCCAGATGTAGGCAGTGCCGTCCATAGTGCTGGATGGACAGTGGTGGCGTGCCAAACAACTGAGCTCTAGTTCTCAACAGTTTCACAAAGTGCCGTAAGTTGAGGTTCAACTTACTGCTCCGATTGAGTACAGTGTAGCCGTCAAATCTGGAATCAGTAGCACTCAGGTGAGAAGAAATGGAAGCAGATATACTCAGTCTGCTGGCAGTGTCCTACGGGGACCAGCCTATCTGGCTGCCACGCCTGAATGTTTGTAACCGCGGCCGAGCTAGGCAGGCACAATTGTGCAGCAATGCAAACTGCATAACCTGGCCAAATTTCACGGGTGTACAAGAAACCACGGGGGATTTTCAAGAAGATGATCACCCGCAACAGCCGGAGGCCTGCCGGCAGCAAGATTCCGGAATTCTTCCTGAGAAGCCTTGAAAGCAGTGAAACGCTCCTATGTTGCAATAACTCAGAACCTCATTCTGAGTGTTCCCGACAGAGGTCATTCGGCTGAACACAACCGTGGACTAATTAGAGCCAGATGTAGGCAGTGCCGTCCATAGTGCTGGATGGACAGTGGTGGCGTGCCAAACAACTGAGCTCTAGTTCTCAACAGTTTCACAAAGTGCCATAAGTAGAGGTTCAACTTAATGCTCCGGTTGAGTATACTGTAGCCGTCAAAGCTGGAATCAGTAGCACTCAGGTGAGAAGAACGGGAAGCAGATATACCCAGTCGGCTGGCAGAGTCCTACGGGGACCAGCCTATCTGTCTGCCACGCCTGAATGTTTGCAACCGCAGCCGAGCTAGGCAGGCGCAATTGTGCAGCAATGCAAACTGCATAACCTGGCCAAATTTCACGGGTGTACAAGAAACCACGGGGGATTTACAAGGAGATGTTCACCCGGAACAGCGGGAGGCCTGCCGGCAGCAAGATTCCGGAATTCTTCCTGAGAATCCTTGAAAGCAGTGAAAAGCTCCTATGTTGCAATAACTCAGAACCTCATTCTGATTGTTCCCGGCAGAGGTCATTCGGCTGAACACAATCGTGGACTAATTAGAGCCAGATGTAGGCAGTGCCGTCCATAATGCTGGATGGACAGTGGTGGCGTGCCAAACAACTGAGCTCTAATTCTCAACAGTTTCACAAAGTGCCATAAGTTGAGGTGCAACTTAATGCTCCGGTTGAGTAGAGTGTAGCCGTCAAAGCTGGAATCAGTAATACTCAGGTGAGAAGAACGGGAAGCAGATATACCCAGTATGCTGGCAGTGTCCTACGGGGGCCATTCTATCTGGCTGCCACGCCTGAATGTTTGCAACCGAGGCTGAGCTAGTCAGGCGCAATTGTGCAGCAATGCAAACTGCATAAGCTGGCCAAATTTCACGGGTGTACAAGAAACCACGGGGGATTTACAAGGACATGTTCACCCGGAATAGCCGGATGCATGCCGGCAGCAAGATTCCGGAATTCTTCCTGAAAAGCCTTGAAAGCAGTGAAACGCTCCTATGTTGCAATAACTCAGAACCTCATTCTGAGTGTTCCCGGCAGAGGTCATTCGGCTGAACACAATCGTGGACTAATTAGAGCCAGAAGTAGGCAGTGCCGTCCATAGTGCTGGATGGACAGTGGTGGCGTGCCAAACAACTGAGCTCTAGTTCTCAACATTTTCACAAAGTGCCATAAGTTGAGGTTCAACTTACTCCTCCGGTTGAGTAGAGTGTAGCTGTCAAAGCTGGAATCAGTAGCACTCAGGTGAGAAGAACGGGAAGCAGATATACCCAGTCCGCTGGCAGAGTCCTACGGGGACCAGCCTATATGGCTGCCACGCCTGAATGTTTGCAACCGCGGCCGAACTAGGCAGGCGCAATTGTGCAGCAATGCAAACTGCATAACCTGTCCAAATTTCACGGGTGTACAAGAAACCACGGGGGATTTACAAGGAGATGTTCACCCGGAACAGCCGGAGGCCTGCCGGCAGCAAGATTCCGGAATTCTTCCTGAGAAATCTTGAAAGCAGTGAAAAGCTCCTATGTTGCAATAACTCAGAACCTCATTCTGATTGTTCCCGGCAGAGGTCATTCGGCTGAACACAATCGTGGACTAATTAGAGCCAGATGTAGGCAGTGCCGTCCATAGTGCTGGATGGACAGTGGTCGCGTGCCAAACAACTGAGCTCTAATTCTCAAAAGTTTCACAAAGTGCCATAAGTTGAGGTGCAACTTAATGCTCCGGTTGAGTAGAGTGTAGCCGTCAAAGCTGGAATCAGTAGCACTCAGGTGAGAAGAACGGGAAGCAGATATACCCAGTCCGCTGGCAGTGTCCTACGGGGACCAGCCTATCTGGCTGCCACGCCTGAATGTTTGTAACCGCGGCCGAGATAGGCAGGCGCAATTGTGCAGCAATGCAAACTGCATAACCTGTCCAAATTTCACGGGTGTACAAGAAACCTCGGGGGATTTACAAGGAGATGTTCACCCGGAACAGCCGGAGGCCTGCCGGCAGCAAGATTCCGGAATTCTTCCTGAGAAGCCTTGAAAGCAGTGAAACGCTCCTGTGTTGCAATAACTCAGAACCTCATTCTGAGTGTTCCCGACAGAGGTCATTCGGCTGAACACAACCGTGGACTAATTAGAGCCAGATGTAGGCAGTGCCGTCCATAGTGCTGGATGGACAGTGGTGGCGTGCCAAACAACTGAGCTCTAGTTCTCAACAGTTTCTTAAAGTGCCATAAGTTGAGGTACAACTTACTGCTCCGGTTGAGTAGAGTGTAGCCCTAATAGCTGGAATCAGTAGCACTCAGGTGAGAAGAACGGGAAGCAGATATACCCAGTCCGCTGGCAGTGTCCTACGGGGACCAGCCTATCGGGCTGCCACGCCTGAATGTTTGTAACCGAGGCCGAGCTAGGCAGGCCCAATTGTGCAGCAATGCAAAGTGCATAACCTTTCCAAATTTCACGGGTGTACAAGACACCAATGGGGATTTACAAGGAGATGTTCACCCGGAAGAGCCGGAGGCCTGTCGGCAGCAAGATTCCGGAATTCTTCCTGAGAAGCTTTGAAAGCAGTGAAACGCTCCTATGTTGCAATAACTCAGAACCTCATTCTGAGTGTTGCCGGCAGAGGTCATTCGGCTGAACACAATCGTGGACTAATTAGAGCCAGATGTAGGCAGTGCCGGCCATAGTGCTGGATGGACAGTGGTGGCGTGCCAAACAACTGAGCTCTATTTCTCAACATTTTCACAAATTGCCATAAGTTGAGGTTCAACTTACTGCTCCGGTTGAGTAGAGTGTAGCTGTCAAATCTGGAATCAGTAGCAGTCAGGTGAGAAGAACGGGAAGCAGATATACCCAGTCCGCTGGCAGAGTCCTACGGGGACCAGCCTATATGGCTGCCACGCCTGAATGTTTGCAACCGCGGCCGAGCTATGTAGGCGCAATTGTGCAGCAATTCAAACTGCATAACTTGTCCAAATATCACGGGTGTACAAGAAACCACGGGGGATTTACAAGGAGATGTTCACTCGGAGAGCCGGAGGCCTGCCGGCAGCAAGATTCCGGAATTCTTCCTGAGAAGCCTTGAAAGCAGTGAAACGCTCCTATGTTGCAATAACTCAAAACCTCATTCTCAGTGTTCCCGGCAGAGGTCATACGGCTGAACACAACCGTTGACTAATTAGAACCAGATGTAGGCAGTGCCGTCCATAGTGCTGGATGGACACTGGAGGCGTGCCAAACAACTGACGTCTAGTTCTCAACACTTTCACAAAGTGCCATAAGTTGAGGTTCACCTTACTGCTCCGGTTGAGTAGAGTGTAGCCGTCAAAGCTGGAATCAGTAGCACTCAGGTGAGAAGAACGGGAAGCAGATATACCCTGTCCGCTGGCAGAGTCCTACGGGGACCAGTCTATCTGACTGCTACGCCTGAATGTTTGCAACCGCGGCCGAGCTAGGCAGGCGCAATTGTGCAGCAATGCAAACTGCATAACCTGGCCAAATTTCACGGATGGACAAGAAACCACGGGGGATTTACAAGGAGATGTTCACCCGGAACAGCCGGAGGCCTGCCGGCAGCAAGATTCCGGAATTCTTCCTGAGAAGACTTGAAAGCAGGGAAACGCACCTATGTTGCAATAACTCAGAACCTCATTCTGAGTTTTCCCGGCAGAGGTCATTCGGCTGAACACAACCGTGGACTAATTAGAGCCAGATGTAGGCAGTGCCGTCCATAGTGCTGGATGGACAGTGGTGGCGTGTCAAACAACTGAGTTCTAGTGCTCAACACTTTCACAATGTGCCATAAGTTGAGGTTCAACTTAATCCTCCGGTTGAGTAGAGTGTAGCCGTAATAGCTGGAATCAGTAGCACTCAGGTGAGAAGAACGGGAAGCAGATATACCCAGTCCGCAGGAAGTGTCGTACGGGGACCAGCCTATCTGGCTGCCACACCTGAATGTTTGTAACCGCGGCCGAGCTAGGCAGGCACAATTGTGCAGCAATGCAAACTGCATAACCTGGCCAAATTTCACGGGTGTACAAGAAACCACGGGGGATTTTCAAGAAGATGATCACCCGCAACAGCCGGAGGCCTGCCGGCAGCAAGATTCCGGAATTCTTCCTGAGAAGCCTTGAAAGCAGTGAAACGCTCCTATGTTGCAATAACTCAGAACATCATTCTGAGTGTTCCCGGCAGAAGTCATTCGGCTGAACACAACCGAGGACTAATTAGAGCCAGATGTAGGCAGTGCCGTCCATAGTGCTGGATGGACAGTGGTGGCGTGCCAAACAACTGAGCTCTAGTTCTCAACAGTTTCACAAAGTGCCGTAAGTTGAGGTTCAACTTACTGCTCCGATTGAGTACAGTGTAGCCGTCAAATCTGGAATCAGTAGCACTCACGTGAGAAGAAATGGAAGCAGATATACTCAGTCTGCTGGCAGTGTCCTACGGGGACCAGCCTATCTGGCTGCCACGCCTGAATGTTTGTAACCGCGGCCGAGCTAGGCAGGCACAATTGTGCAGCAATGCAAACTGCATAACCTGGCCAAATTTCACGGGTGTACAAGAAACCACGGGGGATTTACAAGGAGATGTTCACCCGGAACAGCCGGAGGCCTGCCGGCAGCAAGATTCCGGAATTCTTCCTGAGAAATCTTGAAAGCAGTGAAAAGCTCCTATGTTGCAATAACTCAGAACCTCATTCTGATTGTTCCCGGCAGAGGTCATTCGGCTGAACACAATCGTGGACTAATTAGAGCCAGATGTAGGCAGTGCCGTCCATAGTGCTGGATGGACAGTGGTGGCGTGCCAAACAACTGAGCTCTAATTCTCAACAGTTTCACAAAGTGCCATAAGTTGAGGTGCAACTTAATGCTCCGGTTGAGTAGAGTGTAGCCGTCAAAGCTGGAATCAGTAGCACTCAGGTGAGAAGAACGGGAAGCAGATATACCCAGTATGCTGGCAGTGTCCTACGGGGACCAGCCTATCTGGCTGCCACGCCTGAATATTTGCAACCGCGGCCGAGCTAGGCAGGCGCAATTGTGCAGCAATGCAAACTGCATAACCTGGCCAAATTTCACGGGTGTATAAGAAACCACGGGGGATTTACAAGGACATGTTCACCCGGAACAGCCGGAGGCCTGCCGGCAGCAAGATTCCGGAATTCTTCCTAAAAGCCTTGAAATCAGTGAAACGCTCCTATGTTGCAATAACTCAGAACCTCATTCTGAGTGTTCCCGACAGAGGTCATTCGGCTGAACACAACCGTGGACTAATTAGAGCCAGATGTAGGCAGTGCCGTCCATAGTGCTGGATGGACAGTGGTGGCGTGCCAAACAACTGAGCTCTAGTTCTCAACAGTTTCACAAAGTGCCATAAGTAGAGGTTCAACTTAATGCTCCGGTTGAGTATACTGTAGCCGTCAAAGCTGGAATCAGTAGCACTCAGGTGAGAAGAACGGGAAGCAGATATACCCAGTCGGCTGGCAGAGTCCTACGGGGACCAGCCTATCTGGCTGCCACGCCTGAATGTTTGCAACCGCAGCCGAGCTAGGCAGGCGCAATTGTGCAGTAATGCAAACTGCATAACCTGGCCAAATTTCACGGGTGTACAAGAAACCACGGGGGATTTACAAGGAGATGTTCACCCGGAACAGCCGGAGGCCTGCCGGCAGCAAGATTCCGGAATTCTTCCTGAGAATCCTTGAAAGCAGTGAAAAGCTCCTATGTTGCAATAACTCAGAACCTCATTCTGATTGTTCCCGGCAGAGGTCATTCGGCTGAACACAATCGTGGACTAATTAGAGCCAGATGTAGGCAGTGCCGTCCATAATGCTGAATGGACAGTGGTGGCGTGCCAAACAACTGAGCTCTAATTCTCAACAGTTTCACAAAGTGCCATAAGTTGAGGTGCAACTTAATGCTCCGGTTGAGTAGAGTGTAGCCGTCAAAGCTGGAATCAGTAATACTCAGGTGAGAAGAACGGGAAGCAGATATACCCAGTATGCTGGCAGTGTCCTACGGGGGCCATTCTATCTGGCTGCCACGCCTGAATGTTTGCAACCGAGGCTGAGCTAGTCAGGCGCAATTGTGCAGCAATGCAAACTGCATAAGCTGGCCAAATTTCACGGGTGTACAAGAAACCACGGGGGATTTACAAGGACATGTTCACCCGGAATAGCCGGATGCATGCCGGCAGCAAGATTCCGGAATTCTTCCTGAAAAGCCTTGAAAGCAGTGAAACGCTCCTATGTTGCAATAACTCAGAACCTCATTCTGAGTGTTCCCGGCAGAGGTCATTCGGCTGAACACAACCGTGGACTAATTAGAGCCAGAAGTAGGCAGTGCCGTCCATAGTGCTGGATGGACAGTGGTGGCGTGCCAAACAACTGAGCTCTAGTTCTCAACATTTTCACAAAGTGCCATAAGTTGAGGTTCAACTTACTGCTCCGGTTGAGTAGAGTGTAGCTGTCAAAGCTGGAATCAGTAGCACTCAGGTGAGAAGAACGGGAAGCAGATATACCCAGTCCGCTGGCAGAGTCCTACGGGGACCAGCCTATATGGCTGCCACGCCTGAATGTTTGCAACCGCGGCCGAACTAGGCAGGCGCAATTGTGCAGCAATGCAAACTGCATAACCTGTCCAAATTTCACGGGTGTACAAGAAACCACGGGGGATTTACAAGGAGATGTTCACCCGGAACAGCCGGAGGCCTGCCGGCAGCAAGATTCCGGAATTCTTCCTGAGAAATCTTGAAAGCAGTGAAAAGCTCCTATGTTGCAATAACTCAGAACCTCATTCTGATTGTTCCCGGCAGAGGTCATTCGGCTGAACACAATCGTGGACTAATTAGAGCCAGATGTAGGCAGTGCCGTCCATAGTGCTGGATGGACAGTGGTGGCGTGCCAAACAACTGAGCTCTAATTCTCAACAGTTTCACAAAGTGCCATAAGTTGAGGTGCAACTTAATGCTCCGGTTGAGTAGAGTGTAGCCGTCAAAGCTGGAATCAGTAGCACTCAGGTGAGAAGAACGGGAAGCAGATATACCCAGTATGCTGGCAGTGTCCTATGGGGACCAGCCTATCTGGCTGCCACGCCTGAATATTTGCAACCGCGGCCGAGCTAGGCAGGCGCAATTGTGCAGCAATGCAAACTGCATAACCTGGCCAAATTTCACGGGTGTATAAGAAACCACGGGGGATTTTCTATGTGTAGGACATCTTTAAGAATCTTTTGCAGGGCTGGTTTGGTGGAGATGTATTGTTTCAATTTTTCTTTGCTATGGAAGGTTTTTATTTGGCCTTCAGTTATGAAGGAGAGTTTAGCTGGGTACAGTATTCTTGGTTGATAGTTGTTTGTTTTTAGGGCATGGCATACGTCATTCCAGGCTCTTCTTGCTTTGATTGTCTCTGCTGAGAAATCTGAGGTAATTCTAATTGGTTTCCCTTTATAGGTGATTAACCTTTTCTCCTTGACAGCTTTAAGGATCTTTTCCTTGGTCTGGGTTGATCCTGTGTGGATTATAATGTGACGGTGAGATGTCCTATTCTGGTCTGGTCTATTTGGGGTTCTAAAAGCTTCTTGTATCTGAATAGGCCTATCTTTTTGTATGTTTGGGAAGTTCTCTGCTAGGATCCTGTTAAACAAATTTCCTAGACCATTAACTTCTGTTTCTAGGTGCTCCTCTACACCCATTATCCTTAAATTGGGCCTTCTGATGGTGTCCTCCAGGTGTTGGATAGACCTATCATATTTCTTGGACTTGTCTTGGATGGTTGTATGTTCTTTCTCTATAATATCTAGGCTGTCTTCAATCCCTGAGATTCGATCTTCTGCATGGTCTAACCTGCTGTCAAGACTCTCTACTTTGTTTTTTATCTCTTTTCCTTCTAATTGGTCAGCTTTGATGGCTTCAAGTTCTTTGTTGAAGCTCTGTTTTAGGTCTTGTATGAATTTCTTTACTTCCTTAATTTGGTGTTCAGTGTTTGTTCTCAAATCACTTAGTTGATTGGTTATGGTTTCTTTGGACTCCCATTCCTTCTGTTGGGTTCCATTCAGCATTCCCTTTGTGGTCTCCCTGACTTCCTTCAGCTCTTTGTTAATGGATTCCATGAATGTCTTTAGTGATCTTTGTGTATTCTCTACCTGGTCTCTTAATTCGTGAATTACTCTTTGATTAGTTTCCTCCCTTCTGTGGGATTCCTGCAGTTCTCTTTGAGTGTTCTCTGCCTGCTCACGCCATTCCTCCCTTTCTCTTTGAGTATTCTCAAGTTGTTCACGCAAATCCTGTATCTGTTTTTGAGAGGCTTCCTCACGCTTATGATATTCCTGTATAAACTTCTGGGATGCCTCCTCTCTCTCCCTATCACGCTCATACAGAGTCCTTTGTACATTGTCAAACTTCTCATTTATCATGTTTGCTATTAGTGTTTGTAGAGCTATTTGGGAACTCTCCTCTGGATTATTCTTTATCTGTTCTAATCCCTGATTATCAAGGTTGGGAATTGAGATACCCGAATTTGCCATTTTTCTTGTGTTTTTCCGGCTTACTCGGCCCATTTGAGATAAAGATTGCACCAGTTTTGTGCTAGAACACTATCTTAAGGCAACCATCAACCAAAGTTTGCATTTGTACAGTCAATAGTCTACAGATACAATCTAGTTCAACAGATACATCTATTCAACATCAAACGACTATATGTTAAAGGACTTTGAACCGCAGAAAAGAATTTGGAAAACCAGAACTTATTAGGATTAGTGAGAGATGTGGGTAAAAAATCGGAATAGATTGGTGTTGGGAGGCACAAGGAGAGTTAACTATGTCCTAATCACAGTGCAGGAAATGGGTTGGGTAGGATGCAAGTAGAGAGAGAGAGAAAAAGAAGAGACGGAAAGGGGAATAAAGAGAGACCAGAAAAAGAATAGAAACGTAAAAATTAATGTTATTATAGAGGTTAAAAGACCATCTATTTAGAGAGGAATGTGAATATGTTCAGAGAAGGGGAGGGACATTGAGGAGATGTGAAAAGCTTTAAGGGAGAAGAAAAGATCAGAAGTTCAGTAGAGCTAGATAAAAAACAAAAAGATAATTAAGAAAGAAAGAAAAAGAGAAAGAAGACAAGAAAAGAAAGGAAAACTCTCATTCACGTAATTCTGAAATAAAAATTATAAGATGAGAAAAAAAAAAGTTACTGGAAAACAATTATTTTTTCAGAAGAGGCAAAAATTAAAGATTAATAAAAGTTTTAGAAGGGAAAAAATTTATATACATATATATATATATATATATATATATAAGGTAACAAAAAACAAAAAACAAGCAAAAAAAAAGAAAAGAAGAAGAAGAAAAAAAAAAAAAAAAAAGAAAAGAAAAAAAAAAGTCTTTTGATTTTTTTTTTTTTTTGGGGGGGGGAGGAGTGGGAAGAATCCTGTATCTCCCTTTTATCTGCAACCAGTCTCTTGGAGTCTCTGGTCAGCTTGAGGTCCTGTGGCTTGATTGGTTTCTTAAGTCGATTGGTTGGAAGAGGCAGAAAAATGCTCTGCTTTACCCAAAATTTTGAGATCCCCCTCCCAGGTTAGTTTTCTGGGAGGGTGGTCTGCTTTGAGAGTCACAAAAGAGGGGGATGTGGTGATGAGGCTAGGTTCTGGGTAGCGTTGAGGCCTTTCAACAAACAGTAGCTTTTCCCTGGGGCTTTTTTGTGATAAAGCTCACAGCGCCCAGCCTGGAGCCATTCTCAGGGTTTCTGTTTTTCAATTGATTGTGGTGGCTGCTAGAGGGAGGGGCAGCCTCTGGCTCTGGTTACCCAGTGAGGTTAGGCTGGCGCCTGAGCTGGGTGACTTTTCCCTGGATGGAGCTGAGTCTGGCAGGTCACTTCGGCGTTAAGTTCTTGTGACCTGCTAAATGACTCATTTTATTCCAAGGCCTGAGCTGGAGCTAGCAGCAACTCCGAGCTTTGTCGGTATCCAAGATGGATACCGACAAAAAAAAAAAAAAAAAAAAAAAAAAAAAAAAAAAAAAGAAACCACGGGGGATTTACAAGGACATGTTCACCCGGAACAGCCGGAGGCCTGCCGGCAGCAAGATTCCGGAATTCTTCCTAAAAGCCTTGAAATCAGTGAAACGCTCCTATGTTGCAATAACTCAGAACCTCATTCTGAGTGTTCCCGACAGAGGTCATTCGGCTGAACAAAACCGTGGACTAATTAGAGCCAGATGTAGGCAGTGCCGTCCATAGTGCTGGATGGACAGTGGTGGCGTGCCAAACAACTGAGCTCTAGTTCTCAACAGTTTCACAAAGTGCCATAAGTAGAGGTTCAACTTAATGCTCCGGTTGAGTATACTGTAGCCGTCAAAGCTGGAATCAGTAGCACTCAGGTGAGAAGAACGGGAAGCAGATATACCCAGTCCGCTGGCAGTGTCCTACGGGGACCAGCCTATCTGGCTGCCACGCCTGAATGTTTGTAACCGCGGCCGAGATAGGCAGGCGCAATTGTGCAGCAATGCAAACTGCATAACCTGTCCAAATTTCACGGGTGTACAAGAAACCTCGGGGGATTTACAAGGAGATGTTCACCCGGAACAGCCGGAGGCCTGCCGGCAGCAAGATTCCGGAATTCTTCCTGAGAAGCCTTGAAAGCAGTGAAACGCTCCTGTGTTGCAATAACTCAGAACCTCATTCTGAGTGTTCCCGACAGAGGTCATTCGGCTGAACACAACCGTGGACTAATTAGAGCCAGATGTAGGCAGTGCCGTCCATAGTGCTGGATGGACAGTGGTGGCGTGCCAAACAACTGAGCTCTAGTTCTCAACAGTTTCTTAAAGTGCCATAAGTTGAGGTACAACTTACTGCTCCGGTTGAGTAGAGTGTAGCCCTAATAGCTGGAATCAGTAGCACTCAGGTGAGAAGAACGGGAAGCAGATATACCCAGTCCGCTGGCAGTGTCCTACGGGGACCAGCCTATCGGGCTGCCACGCCTGAATGTTTGTAACCGAGGCCGAGCTAGGCAGGCCCAATTGTGCAGCAATGCAAACTGCATAACCTTTCCAAATTTCACGGGTGTACAAGAAACCAATGGGGATTTACAAGGAGATGTTCACCCGGAAGAGCCGGAGGCCTGCCGGCAGCAAGATTCCGGAATTCTTCCTGAGAAGCTTTGAAAGCAGTGAAACGCTCCTATGTTGCAATAACTCAGAACCTCATTCTGAGTGTTGCCGGCAGAGGTCATTCGGCTGAACACAATCGTGGACTAATTAGAGCCAGATGTAGGCAGTGCCGGCCATAGTGCTGGATGGACAGTGGTGGCGTGCCAAACAACTGAGCTCTATTTCTCAACATTTTCACAAATTGCCATAAGTTGAGGTTCAACTTACTGCTCCGGTTGAGTAGAGTGTAGCTGTCAAATCTGGAATCAGTAGCACTCAGGTGAGAAGAACGGGAAGCAGATATACCCAGTCCGCTGGCAGAGTCCTACGGGGACCAGCCTATATGGCTGCCACGCCTGAATGTTTGCAACCGCGGCCGAGCTATGTAGGCGCAATTGTGCAGCAATTCAAACTGCATAACTTGTCCAAATATCACGGGTGTACAAGAAACCACGGGGGATTTACAAGGAGATGTTCACTCGGAGAGCCGGAGGCCTGCCGGCAGCAAGATTCCGGAATTCTTCCTGAGAAGCCTTGAAAGCAGTGAAACGCTCCTATGTTGCAATAACTCAAAACCTCATTCTCAGTGTTCCCGGCAGAGGTCATACGGCTGAACACAACCGTTGACTAATTAGAACCAGATGTAGGCAGTGCCGTCCATAGTGCTGGATGGACACTGGAGGCGTGCCAAACAACTGACGTCTAGTTCTCAACACTTTCACAAAGTGCCATAAGTTGAGGTTCAACTCACTGCTCCGGTTGAGTAGAGTGTAGCCGTCAAAGCTGGAATCAGTAGCACTCAGGTGAGAAGAACGGGAAGCAGATATACCCTGTCCGCTGGCAGAGTCCTACGGGGACCAGTCTATCTGACTGCTACGCCTGAATGTTTGCAACCGCGGCCGAGCTAGGCAGGCGCAATTGTGCAGCAATGCAAACTGCATAACCTGGCCAAATTTCACGGATGGACAAGAAACCACGGGGGATTTACAAGGAGATGTTCACCCGGAACAGCCAGAGGCCTGCCGGCAGCAAGATTCCGGAATTCTTCCTGAGAAGCCTTGAAAGCAGTGAAACGCTCCTATGTTGCAATAACTCAGAACCTCATTCTCAGTGTTCCCGGCAGAGGTCATTCGGCTGAACACAATCGTGGACTAATTAGAGCCAGATGTAGGCAGTGCCGTCCATAGTGCTGGATGGACAGTGGTGGCGTGCCAAACAACTGAGCTCTAGTTCTCAACAGTTTCACAAAGTGCCATAAGTTGAGGTTCAACTTAATGCTCCGGTTGACTAGAGTGTAGCCGTCAAACATGGAATCAGTAGCACTCAGGTGAGAAGAACGGGAAGCAGATATACCCAGTCCGCTGGCAGTGTCCTACGGGGACCAGCCTATCTGGCTGCCACGCCTGAATGTTTGCAACCGCGGCCTAGCTAGGCAGGCGCAATTGTGCACTAATGCAAACTGCATAACCTGGCCAAATTTCTCGGTTGTACAAGAAACCACGGGGGATTTACAAGGAGATGTTCACACGGAACAGCCGGAGGCCTGCCGGCAGCAAGATTCCGGAATTCTTCCGGAGAAGCCTTGAAAGCAGTGAAACGCTCCTATGTTGCAATAACTCAGAACCTCATTCTCAGTGTTCCCGACTGAAGTCATTCGGATGCACACAACCGTGGACTAATTAGAGCCATATGTAGGGAGTGCCGTCCATAGTGCTGGATGGAGAGTGGTGGCGTGCCAAACAACTGAGCTCTAGTTCTGAACAGTTTCACAAAGTGCCATAAGTTGAGGTTCAACTTAATGCTCCGGTTGAGTAGAGTGTAGCCATCAAAGCTGGAATCAGTAGCACTCAGGTGAGAAGAACGGGAAGCAGACATACCCAGTCCGCTGGCATTGTCCAACGGGGACCAGCCTATCTGGCTGCCACGCCTGAATATTTGCAAGCGCGGCCGAGCTAGGCAGGCGCAATTGTGCAGCAATGCAAACTGCATAACCTGGCCAAATTTCACGGGTGTACAAGAAACCACGGGGGATTTACAAGGAGATGTTCACCCGGAAGAGCCGGAGGCCTGCCGGCAGCAAGATTCCGGAATTCTTCCTGAGAAGCCTTGAAAGCAGTGAAACGCTCCTATGTTGCAATAAATCAGAACCTCATTCTGAGTGTTGCCGGCAGAGTTCATTCGGCTGAACACAACCGTGGACTAATTAGAGCCAGATGTAGGCAGTGCCGTCCATAGTGCTGGATGGACAGTGGTGGCGTGCCAAACAACTGAGCTCTAGTTCTCAACACTTTTACCAAGTGCCATAAGTTGAGGTTCAACTTACTGCTCCGGTTGAGTAGAGTGTAGCCGTCAAAGCTGGAATCAGTAGCACTCAGGTGAGAAGAACGGGAAGCAGATATACCCAGTCCGCTGGCATTGTCCTACTGGGACCAGCCTATCTGGCTGCCACGCCTGAATGTTTGTAACCGCGGCCGAGCTAGGCAGGCGCAATCGTGCAGCAATGCAAACTGCATAACCTGGCCAAATTTCACGGGTGTACAAGAAACCACGGGGGATTTACAAGGAGATGTTCACCCGGAACATCCGGAGGCCTGCCGGCAGCAAGATTCCAATATTCTACCTGAGAAGCCTTGAAAGCAGTGAAACGCTCCTATCTTGCAATAACTCAGAACCTCATTCTGAGTGTTGCCGGCAGAGGTCATTCGGCTGAACACAACCGTATACTAATTAGAGCCAGATGTAGGCAGTGCCGTCCATAGTGCTGGATGGACAGTGGTGGCGTGCCAAACAACTGAGCTCTAGTTCTCAACAGTTTCACAAAGTGCCCTAAGTTGAGGTTCAACTTACTCCTCCGGTTGAGTACAGTGTAGCCGTCAAAGCTGAAATCAGTAGCACTCAGGTGAGAAGAACGGGAAGCAGACATACCCAGTCCGCTGGCATTGTCCAACGGGGACCAGCCTATCTGGCTGCCACGCCTGAATATTTGCAAGCGCGGCCGAGCTAGGCAGGCGCAATTGTGCAGCAATGCAAACTGCATAACCTGGCCAAATTTCACGGGTGTATAAGAAACCACGGGGGATTTACAAGGACATGTTCACCCGGAACAGCCGGAGGCCTGCCGGCAGCAAGATTCCGGAATTCTTCCTAAAAGCCTTGAAAGCAGTGAAACGCTCCTATGTTGCAATAACTCAGAACCTCATTCTGATTGTTCCCGACAGAGGTCATTCGGCTGAACACAACCGTGGACTAATTAGAGCCAGATGTAGGCAGTGCCGTCCATAGTGCTGGATGGACAGTGGTGGCGTGCCAAACAACTGAGCTCTAGTTCTCAACAGTTTCACAAAGTGCCATAAGTTGAGGTTCAACTTACTGCTCCGGTTGAGTAGAGTGTAGCCGTCAAGCTGGAATCAGTAGCACTCAGGTGAGAAGAACGGGAAGCAGATATACCCAGTCCGCTGGCAGTGTCCTACGGGGACCAGCCTATCTGGCTGCCACGCCTGAATGTAACCGCGGCCGAGCTAGGCAGGCGCAATTGTGCAGCAATGCAAACTGCATAACCTGTCCAAATCTCACGGGTGTACAAGAAACCTCGGGGGATTTACAAGGAGATGTTCACCCGGAACAGCCGGAGGCCTGCCGGCAGCAAGATTCCGGAATTCTTCCTGAGAAGCCTTGAAAGCAGTGAAACGCTCCTGTGTTGCAATAACTCAGAACCTCATTCTGAGTGTTCCCGGCAGAGGTCATTCGGCTGAACACAACCGTGGACTAATTAGAGCCAGATGTAGGCAGTGCCGTCCATAGTGCTGGATGGACAGTGGTGGCGTGCCAAACAACTGAGCTCTAGTTCTCAACAGTTTCACAAAGTGCCATAAGTAGAGGTTCAACTTAATGCTCCGGTTGAGTATACTGTAGCCGTCAAAGCTGGAATCAGTAGCACTCAGTTGAGAAGAACGGGAAGCAGATATATCCAGTCGGCTGGCAGAGTCCTACGGGGACCAGCCTATCTGGCTGCCACGCCTGAATGTTTGCAACCGCAGCCGAGCTAGGCAGGCGCAATTGTGCAGTAATGCAAACTGCATAACCTGGCCAAATTTCACGGGTGTACAAGAAACCACGGGGGATTTACAAGGAGATGTTCACCCGGAACAGCCGGAGGCCTGCGGGCAGCAAGATTCCGGAATTCTTCCTGAGAAGCCTTGAAAGCAGTGAAACGCGCCTATGTTGCAATAACTCAGAACCTCATTCTGAGTGTTCCCGGCAGAGGTCATTCGGCTGAACACAACCGTGGACTAATTAGAGCCAGATGTAGGCAGTGCCGTCCATAGTGCTGGATGGACAGTGGTGGCGTGTCAAACAACTGAGCTCTAGTTTTCGACAGTTTCACAAAGTGCCATAAGTTGAGGTTCAACTTACTGCTCCGGTTGAGTAGAGTGTAGCCGTCAAAGCTGGAATCAGTAGCTCTCAGGTGAGAAGAACGGGAAGCAGATATACCTAGTCCGCTGGCAGACTCCTATGGGCACCAGCCTATCTGGCTGCCACGCCTGAATGTTTGCAACCGCGGCCGAGCTAGGCTGGCGCAATAGTGCAGCAATGCAAACTGCATAACCTGTCCAAATTTCACGGGTGTACAAGAAACCACGGGGGATTTACAAGGAGATGTTCACCCGGAACAGCCGGAGGCCTGCCGGCAGCAAGATTCCGGAATTCTTCCTGAGAAGACTTGAAAGCAGGGAAACGCACCTATGTTGCAATAACTCAGAACCTCATTCTGAGTTTTCCCGGCAGAGGTCATTCGGCTGAACACAACCGTGGACTAATTAGAGCCAGATGTAGGCAGTGCCGTCCATAGTGCTGGATGGACAGTGGTGGCGTGTCAAACAACTGAGTTCTAGTGCTCAACACTTTCACAATGTGCCATAAGTTGAGGTTCAACTTAATCCTCCGGTTGAGTAGAGTGTAGCCGTAATAGCTGGAATCAGTAGCACTCAGGTGAGAAGAACGGGAAGCAGATATACCCAGTCCGCAGGAAGTGTCGTACGGGGACCAGCCTATCTGGCTGCCACACCTGAATGTTTGTAACCGCGGCCGAGCTAGGCAGGCACAATTGTGCAGCAATGCAAACTGCATAACCTGGCCAAATTTCACGGGTGTACAAGAAACCACGGGGGATTTTCAAGAAGATGATCACCCGCAACAGCCGGAGGCCTGCCGGCAGCAAGATTCCGGAATTCTTCCTGAGAAGCCTTGAAAGCAGTGAAACGCTCCTATGTTGCAATAACTCAGAACATCATTCTGAGTGTTCCCGGCAGAAGTCATTCGGCTGAACACAACCGAGGACTAATTAGAGCCAGATGTAGGCAGTGCCGTCCATAGTGCTGGATGGACAGTGGTGGCGTGCCAAACAACTGAGCTCTAGTTCTCAACAGTTTCACAAAGTGCCGTAAGTTGAGGTTCAACTTACTGCTCCGATTGAGTACAGTGTAGCCGTCAAATCTGGAATCAGTAGCACTCAGGTGAGAAGAAATGGAAGCAGATATACTCAGTCTGCTGGCAGTGTCCTACGGGGACCAGCCTATCTGGCTGCCACGCCTGAATGTTTGTAACCGCGGCCGAGCTAGGCAGGCACAATTGTGCAGCAATGCAAACTGCATAACCTGGCCAAATTTCACGGGTGTACAAGAAACCACGGGGGATTTACAAGGAGATGTTCACCCGGAACATCCGGAGGCCTGCCGGCAGCAAGATTCCGGAATTCTTCCTGAGAAATCTTGAAAGCAGTGAAAAGCTCCTATGTTGCAATAACTCAGAACCTCATTCTGATTGTTCCCGGCAGAGGTCATTCGGCTGAACACAATCGTGGACTAATTAGAGCCAGATGTAGGCAGTGCCGTCCATAGTGCTGGATGGACAGTGGTGGCGTGCCAAACAACTGAGCTCTAATTCTCAACAGTTTCACAAAGTGCCATAAGTTGAGGTGCAACTTAATGCTCCGGTTGAGTAGAGTGTAGCCGTCAAAGCTGGAATCAGTAGCACTCAGGTGAGAAGAACGGGAAGCAGATATACCCAGTATGCTGGCAGTGTCCTACGGGGACCAGCCTATCTGGCTGCCACGCCTGAATATTTGCAACCGCGGCCGAGCTAGGCAGGCGCAATTGTGCAGCAATGCAAACTGCATAACCTGGCCAAATTTCACGGGTGTATAAGAAACCACGGGGGATTTACAAGGACATGTTCACCCGGAACAGCCGGAGGCCTGCCGGCAGCAAGATTCCGGAATTCTTCCTAAAAGCCTTGAAATCAGTGAAACGCTCCTATGTTGCAATAACTCAGAACCTCATTCTGAGTGTTCCCGACAGAGGTCATTCGGCTGAACACAACCGTGGACTAATTAGAGCCAGATGTAGGCAGTGCCGTCCATAGTGCTGGATGGACAGTGGTGGCGTGCCAAACAACTGAGCTCTAGTTCTCAACAGTTTCACAAAGTGCCATAAGTAGAGGTTCAACTTAATGCTCCGGTTGAGTATACTGTAGCCGTCAAAGCTGGAATCAGTAGCACTCAGGTGAGAAGAACGGGAAGCAGATATACCCAGTCGGCTGGCAGATTCCTACGGGGACCAGCCTATCTGGCTGCCACGCCTGAATGTTTGCAACCGCAGCCGAGCTAGGCAGGCGCAATTGTGCAGTAATGCAAACTGCATAACCTGGCCAAATTTCACGGGTGTACAAGAAACCACGGGGGATGTACAAGGAGATGTTCACCCGGAACAGCCGGAGGCCTGCCGGCAGCAAGATTCCGGAATTCTTCCTGAGAATCCTTGAAAGCAGTGAAAAGCTCCTATGTTGCAATAACTCAGAACCTCATTCTGATTGTTCCCGGCAGAGGTCATTCGGCTGAACACAATCGTGGACTAATTAGAGCCAGATGTAGGCAGTGCCGTCCATAATGCTGGATGGACAGTGGTGGCGTGCCAAACAACTGAGCTCTAATTCTCAACAGTTTCACAAAGTGCCATAAGTTGAGGTGCAACTTAATGCTCCGGTTGAGTAGAGTGTAGCCGTCAAAGCTGGAATCAGTAATACTCAGGTGAGAAGAACGGGAAGCAGATATACCCAGTATGCTGGCAGTGTCCTACGGGGGCCATTCTATCTGGCTGCCACGCCTGAATGTTTGCAACCGAGGCTGAGCTAGTCAGGCGCAATTGTGCAGCAATGCAAACTGCATAAGCTGGCCAAATTTCACGGGTGTACAAGAAACCACGGGGGATTTACAAGGACATGTTCACCCGGAATAGCCGGATGCATGCCGGCAGCAAGATTCCGGAATTCTTCCTGAAAAGCCTTGAAAGCAGTGAAACGCTCCTATGTTGCAATAACTCAGAACCTCATTCTGAGTGTTCCCGGCAGAGGTCATTCGGCTGAACACAACCGTGGACTAATTAGAGCCAGAAGTAGGCAGTGCCGTCCATAGTGCTGGATGGACAGTGGTGGCGTGCCAAACAACTGAGCTCTAGTTCTCAACATTTTCACAAAGTGCCATAAGTTGAGGTTCAACTTACTGCTCCGGTTGAGTAGAGTGTAGCTGTCAAAGCTGGAATCAGTAGCACTCAGGTGAGAAGAACGGGAAGCAGATATACCCAGTCCGCTGGCAGAGTCCTACGGGGACCAGCCTATATGGCTGCCACGCCTGAATGTTTGCAACCGCGGCCGAAATAGGCAGGCGCAATTGTGCAGCAATGCAAACTGCATAACCTGTCCAAATTTCACGGGTGTACAAGAAACCACGGGGGATTTACAAGGAGATGTTCACCCGGAACAGCCGGAGGCCTGCCGGCAGCAAGATTCCGGAATTCTTCCTGAGAAATCTTGAAAGCAGTGAAAAGCTCCTATGTTGCAATAACTCAGAACCTCATTCTGATTGTTCCCGGCAGAGGTCATTCGGCTGAACACAATCGTGGACTAATTAGAGCCAGATGTAGGCAGTGCCGTCCATAGTGCTGGATGGACAGTGGTCGCGTGCCAAACAACTGAGCTCTAATTCTCAACAGTTTCACAAAGTGCCATAAGTTGAGGTGCAACTTAATGCTCCGGTTGAGTAGAGTGTAGCCGTCAAAGCTGGAATCAGTAGCACTCAGGTGAGAAGAACGGGAAGCAGATATACCCAGTATGCTGGCAGTGTCCTATGGGGACCAGCCTATCTGGCTGCCACGCCTGAATATTTGCAACCGCGGCCGAGCTAGGCAGGCGCAATTGTGCAGCAATGCAAACTGCATAACCTGGCCAAATTTCACGGGTGTATAAGAAACCACGGGGGATTTACAAGGAGATGTTCACCCGGAACAGCCGGAGGCCTGCCGGCAGCAAGATTCCGGAATTCTTCCTAAAAGCCTTGAAATCAGTGAAACGCTCCTATGTTGCAATAACTCAGAACCTCATTCTGAGTGTTCCCGACAGAGGTCATTCGGCTGAACAAAACCGTGGACTAATTAGAGCCAGATGTAGGCAGTGCCGTCCATAGTGCTGGATGGACAGTGGTGGCGTGCCAAACAACTGAGCTCTAGTTCTCAACAGTTTCACAAAGTGCCATAAGTAGAGGTTCAACTTAATGCTCCGGTTGAGTATACTGTAGCCGTCAAAGCTGGAATCAGTAGCACTCAGGTGAGAAGAACGGGAAGCAGATATACCCAGTCCGCTGGCAGTGTCCTACGGGGACCAGCCTATCTGGCTGCCACGCCTGAATGTTTGTAACCGCGGCCGAGATAGGCAGGCGCAATTGTGCAGCAATGCAAACTGCATAACCTGTCCAAATTTCACGGGTGTACAAGAAACCTCGGGGAATTTACAAGGAGATGTTCACCCGGAACAGCCGGAGGCCTGCCGGCAGCAAGATTCCGGAATTCTTCCTGAGAAGCCTTGAAAGCAGTGAAACGCTCCTGTGTTGCAATAACTCAGAACCTCATTCTGAGTGTTCCCGACAGAGGTCATTCGGCTGAACACAACCGTGGACTAATTAGAGCCAGATGTAGGCAGTGCCGTCCATAGTGCTGGATGGACAGTGGTGGCGTGCCAAACAACTGAGCTCTAGTTCTCAACAGTTTCTTAAAGTGCCATAAGTTGAGGTACAACTTACTGCTCCGGTTGAGTAGAGTGTAGCCCTAATAGCTGGAATCAGTAGCACTCAGGTGAGAAGAACGGGAAGCAGATATACCCAGTCCGCTGGCAGTGTCCTACGGGGAACAGCCTATCGGGCTGCCACGCCTGAATGTTTGTAACCGAGGCCGAGCTAGGCAGGCCCAATTGTGCAGCAATGCAAACTGCATAACCTTTCCAAATTTCACGGGTGTACAAGAAACCAATGGGGATTTACAAGGAGATGTTCACCCGGAAGAGCCGGAGGCCTGCCGGCAGCAAGATTCCGGAATTCTTCCTGAGAAGCTTTGAAAGCAGTGAAACGCTCCTATGTTGCAATAACTCAGAACCTCATTCTGAGTGTTGCCGGCAGAGGTCATTCGGCTGAACACAATCGTGGACTAATTAGAGCCAGATGTAGGCAGTGCCGGCCATAGTGCTGGATGGACAGTGGTGGCGTGCCAAACAACTGAGCTCTATTTCTCAACATTTTCACAAATTGCCATAAGTTGAGGTTCAACTTACTGCTCCGGTTGAGTAGAGTGTAGCTGTCAAATCTGGAATCAGTAGCACTCAGGTGAGAAGAACGGGAAGCAGATATACCCAGTCCGCTGGCAGAGTCCTACGGGGACCAGCCTATATGGCTGCCACGCCTGAATGTTTGCAACCGCGGCCGAGCTATGTAGGCGCAATTGTGCAGCAATTCAAACTGCATAACTTGTCCAAATATCACGGGTGTACAAGAAACCACGGGGGATTTACAAGGAGATGTTCACTCGGAGAGCCGGAGGCCTGCCGGCAGCAAGATTCCGGAATTCTTCCTGAGAAGCCTTGAAAGCAGTGAAACGCTCCTATGTTGCAATAACTCAAAACCTCATTCTCAGTGTTCCCGGCAAAGGTCATACGGCTGAACACAACCGTTGACTAATTAGAACCAGATGTAGGCAGTGCCGTCCATAGTGCTGGATGGAGACTGGAGGCGTGCCAAACAACTGACGTCTAGTTCTCAACACTTTCACAAAGTGCCATAAGTTGAGGTTCAACTTACTGCTCCGGTTGAGTAGAGTGTAGCCGTCAAAGCTGGAATCAGTAGCACTCAGGTGAGAAGAACGGGAAGCAGATATACCCTGTCCGCTGGCAGAGTCCTACGGGGACCAGTCTATCTGACTGCTACGCCTGAATGTTTGCAACCGCGGCCGAGCTAGGCAGGCGCAATAGTGCAGCAATGCAAACTGCATAACCTGGCCAAATTTCACGGATGGACAAGAAACCACGGGGGATTTACAAGGAGATGTTCACCCGGAACAGCCAGAGGCCTGCCGGCAGCAAGATTCCGGAATTCTTCCTGAGAAGCCTTGAAAGCAGTGAAACGCTCCTATGTTGCAATAACTCAGAACCTCATTCTCAGTGTTCCCGGCAGAGGTCATTCGGCTGAACACAATCGTGGACTAATTAGAGCCAGATGTAGGCAGTGCCGTCCATAGTGCTGGATGGACAGTGGTGGCGTGCCAAACAACTGAGCTCTAGTTCTCAACAGTTTCACAAAGTGCCATAAGTTGAGGTTCAACTTAATGCTCCGGTTGACTAGAGTGTAGCCGTCAAACATGGAATCAGTAGCACTCAGGTGAGAAGAACGGGAAGCAGATATACCCAGTCCGCTGGCAGTGTCCTACGGGGACCAGCCTATCTGGCTGCCACGCCTGAATGTTTGCAACCGCGGCCTAGCTAGGCAGGCGCAATTGTGCACTAATGCAAACTGCATAACCTGGCCAAATTTCTCGGTTGTACAAGAAACCACGGGGGATTTACAAGGAGATGTTCACACGGAACAGCCGGAGGCCTGCCGGCAGCAAGATTCCGGAATTCTTCCGGAGAAGCCTTGAAAGCAGTGAAACGCTCCTATGTTGCAATAACTCAGAACCTCATTCTCAGTGTTCCCGGCTGAAGTCATTCGGATGCACACAACCGTGGACTAATTAGAGCCATATGTAGGGAGTGCCGTCCATAGTGCTGGATGGAGAGTGGTGGCGTGCCAAACAACTGAGCTCTAGTTCTGAACAGTTTCACAAAGTGCCATAAGTTGAGGTTCAACTTAATGCTCCGGTTGAGTAGAGTGTAGCCATCAAAGCTGGAATCAGTAGCACTCAGGTGAGGAGAACGGGAAGCAGATATACCCAGTCCGCTGGCAGAGTCCTACGGGGCCAGCCTATCTGGCTGCCACGCCTGAATGTTTGGAACCGCGGCCGAGCTCGGCAGGAGCAATTGTGCAGCAATGCAAACTGCATAACCTGGCCAAATTTCACGGGTGTACAAGAAACCACGGGGGATTTACAAGGAGATGTTCACCCGGAAGAGCCGGAGGCCTGCCGGCAGCAAGATTCCGGAATTCTTCCTGAGAAGCCTTGAAAGCAGTGAAACGCTCCTATGTTGCAATAAATCAGAACCTCATTCTGAGTGTTGCCGGCAGAGTTCATTCGGCTGAACACAACCGTGGACTAATTAGAGCCAGATGTAGGCAGTGCCGTCCATAGTGCTGGATGGACAGTGGTGGCGTGCCAAACAACTGAGCTCTAGTTCTCAACACTTTTACCAAGTGCCATAAGTTGAGGTTCAACTTACTGCTCCGGTTGAGTAGAGTGTAGCCGTCAAAGCTGGAATCAGTAGCACTCAGGTGAGAAGAACGGGAAGCAGATATACCCAGTCCGCTGGCATTGTCCTACGGGGACCAGCCTATCTGGCTGCCACGCCTGAATGTTTGTAACCGCGGCCGAGCTAGGCAGGCGCAATCGTGCAGCAATGCAAACTGCATAACCTGGCCAAATTTCACGGGTGTACAAGAAACCACGGGGGATTTACAAGGAGATGTTCACCCGGAACATCCGGAGGCCTGCCGGCAGCAAGATTCCAATATTCTACCTGAGAAGCCTTGAAAGCAGTGAAACGCTCCTATCTTGCAAAAACTCAGAACCTCATTCTGAGTGTTGCCGGCAGAGGTCATTCAGCTGAACACAACCGTATACTAATTAGAGCCAGATGTAGGCAGTGCCGTCCATAGTGCTGGATGGACAGTGGTGGCGTGCCAAACAACTGAGCTCTAGTTCTCAACAGTTTCACAAAGTGCCCTAAGTTGAGGTTCAACTTACTACTCCGGTTGAGTACAGTGTAGCCGTCAAAGCTGAAATCAGTAGCACTCAGGTGAGAAGAACGGGAAGCAGACATACCCAGTCCGCTGGCATTGTCCAACGGGGACCAGCCTATCTGGCTGCCACGCCTGAATATTTGCAAGCGCGGCCGAGCTAGGCAGGCGCAATTGTGCAGCAATGCAAACTGCATAACCTGGCCAAATTTCACGGGTGTATAAGAAACCATGGGGGATTTACAAGGACATGTTCACCCGGAACAGCCGGAGGCCTGCCGGCAGCAAGATTCCGGAATTCTTCCTAAAAGCCTTGAAAGCAGTGAAACGCTCCTATGTTGCAATAACTCAGAACCTCATTCTGATTGTTCCCGACAGAGGTTATTCGGCTGAACACAACGGTGGACTAATTAGAGCCAGATGTAGGCAGTGCCGTCCATAGTGCTGGATGGACAGTGGTGGCGTGCCAAACAACTGAGCTCTAGTTCTCAACAGTTTCACAAAGTGCCATAAGTTGAGGTTCAACTTACTGCTCCGGTTGAGTAGAGTGTAGCCGTCAAGCTGGAATCAGTAGCACTCAGGTGAGAAGAACGGGAAGCAGATATACCCAGTCCGCTGGCAGTGTCCTACGGGGACCAGCCTATCTGGCTGCCACGCCTGAATGTTTGTAACCGCGGCCGAGCTAGGCAGGCGCAATTGTGCAGCAATGCAAACTGCATAACCTGTCCAAATTTCACGGGTGTACAAGAAACCTCGGGGGATTTACAAGGAGATGTTCACCCGGAACAGCCGGAGGCCTGCCGGCAGCAAGATTCCGGAATTCTTCCTGAGAAGCCTTGAAAGCAGTGAAACGCTCCTGTGTTGCAATAACTCAGAAACTCATTCTGAGTGTTCCCGGCAGAGGTCATTCGGCTGAACACAACCGTGGACTAATTAGAGCCAGATGTAGGCAGTGCCGTCCATAGTGCTGGATGGACAGTGGTGGCGTGCCAAACAACTGAGCTCTAGTTCTCAACAGTTTCACAAAGTGCCATAAGTTGAGGTTCCACTTACTGCTCCTGTTGAGTAGAGTGTAGCCGTCAAAGCTGGAATCAGTAGCACTCAGGTCAGAAGAACGGGAAGCAGATATACCCAGTCCGCTGGCAGACTCCTATGGGGACCAGCCTATCTGGCTGCCACGCCTGAATGTTTGCAACCGCGGCTGAGCTAGGCTGGCGCAATTGTGCAGCAATGCAAACTGCATAACCTGTCCAAATTTCACGGGTGTACAAGAAACCAAGGGGGATTTACAAGGAGATGTTCACCCGGAACAGCCGGAGGCCTGCCGGCAGCAAGATTCCGGAATTCTTCCTGAGAAGACTTGAAAGCAGGGAAACGCACATATGTTGCAATAACTCAGAACCTCATTCTGAGTGTTGCCGGCAGAGGTCATTCGGCTGAACACAACCGTGGCCTAATTAGAGCCAGATGTGGGCAGTGCCGTCCATAGTGCTGGATGGAGAGTGGTGGCGTGCCAAACAACTGAGTTCTAGTGCTCAACACTTTCACAATGTGCCATAAGTTGAGGTTCAACTTAATCCTCCGGTTGAGTAGAGTGTAGCCGTAATAGCTGGAATCAGTAGCACTCAGGTGAGAAGAACGGGAAGCAGATATACCCAGTCCGCAGGAAGTGTCGTACGGGGACCAGCCTATCTGGCTGCCACACCTGAATGTTTGTAACCGCGGCAGAGCTTGGCAGGCGCAATTGTGCAGCAATGCAAACTGCATAACCTGGCCAAATTTGACGGGTGTACAAGAAACCACGGGGGATTTTCAAGAAGATGATCACCCGCAACAGCCGGAGGCTGCCGGCAGCAAGATTCCGGAATTCTTCCTGAGAAGCCTTGAAAGCAGTGAAACGCTCCTATGTTGCAATAACTCAGAACCTCATTCTGAGTGTTCCCGGCAGAAGTCATTCGGCTGAACACAACCGAGGACTAATTAGAGCCAGATGTAGGCAGTGCCGTCCATAGTGCTGGATGGACAGTGGTGGCGTGCCAAACAACTGAGCTCTAGTTCTCAACAGTTTCACAAAGTGCCGTAAGTTGAGGTTCAACCTACTGCTCCGATTGAGTACAGTGTAGCCGTCAAATCTGGAATCAGTAGCACTCAGGTGAGAAGAACGGGAAGCAGATATACTCAGTCTGCTGGCAGTGTCCTATGGGGTCCAGCCTATCTGGCTGCCACGCCTGAATGTTTGTAACCGCGGCCGAGCTAGGCAGGCACAATTGTGCAGCAATGCAAACTGCATAACCTGGCCAAATTTCACGGGTGCACAAGAAACCACGGGGGATTTACAAGGAGATGTTCACCCGGAACTGCCGGAGGCCTGCCGGCAGCAAGATTCCGGAATTCTTCCTGAGAATCCTTGAAAGCAGTGAAAAGCTCCTATGTTGCAATAACTCAGAACCTCATTCTGATTGTTCCCGGCAGAGGTCATTCGGCTGAACACAATCGTGGACTAATTAGAGCCAGATGTAGGCAGTGCCGTCCATAATGCTGGATGGACAGTGGTGGCGTGCCAAACAACTGAGCTCTAGTTCTCAACAGTTTCACAAAGTGCCATAAGTTGAGGTGCAACTTAATGCTCCGGTTGAGTAGAGTGTAGCCGTCAAAGCTGGAATCAGTAATACTCAGGTGAGAAGAACGGGAAGCAGATATACCCAGTATGCTGGCAGTGTCCTACGGGGGCCATTCTATCTGGCTGCCACGCCTGAATGTTTGCAACCGAGGCTGAGCTAGTCAGGTGCAATTGTGCAGCAATGCAAACTGCATAAGCTGGCCAAATTTCACGGGTGTACAAGAAACCACGGGGGATTTACAAGGACATGTTCACCCGGAATAGCCGGATGCATCCCGGCAGCAAGATTCCGGAATTCTTCCTGAAAAGCCTTGAAAGCAGTGAAACGCTCCTATGTTGCAATAACTCAGAACCTCATTCTGAGTGTTCCCGGCAGAGGTCATTCGGCTGAACACAACCGTGGACTAATTAGAGCCAGAAGTAGGCAGTGCCGTCCATAGTGCTGGATGGACAGTGGTGGCGTGCCAAACAACTGAGCTCTATTTCTCAACATTTTCACAAAGTGCCATAAGTTGAGGTTCAACTTACTGCTCCGGTTGAGTAGAGTGTAGCTGTCAAAGCTGGAATCAGTAGCACTCAGGTGAGAAGAACGGGAAGCAGATATACCCAGTCCGCTGGCAGAGTCCTACGGGGACCAGCCTATATGGCTGCCACGCCTGAATGTTTGCAACCGCGGCCGAACTAGGCAGGCGCAATTGTGCAGCAATGCAAACTGCATAACCTGTCCAAATTTCACGGGTGTACAAGAAACCACGGGGGATTTACCAGGAGATGTTTACCCGGAACAGCTGGAGGCCTGCCGGCAGCAATATTCCGGAATTCTTCCTGAGAAGCCTTGAAAGCAGTGAAACGCTCCAATGTTGCAATAACTCAAAACCTCATTCTGAGTGTTCCCGGCAGAGGTCATTCGGCTGAACACAACCGTGGACTAATTAGAGCCACATGTAGGCAGTGCCGTCCATAGTGCTGGATGGACAGTGGTGGCGTTCCAAACAACTGAGCTCTAGTTCTCAACAGTTTCACAAAGTGCCATAAGTTGAGGTTCAACTTAATGCTCCGGTTGAGTAGAGTGTGGCCGTCAAAGCTGGAATCAGTAGTACTCAGGTGAGAAGAACGGGAAGCAGATATACCCAGTCCGCTGGGAGTGTCCTACGGGGACCAACCTATCTGGCTGATACGCCTGAATGTTTGCATCCGCGGCAGAGCTAGGCAGGCGCAATTGTGCAGCAAGGCAAACTGCATAACTTGGCCAAATTTCACGGGTGTACAAGAAACCACGGGGGATTTACAAGGAGATGTTCACCCGGAACAGCCGGAGGCCTGCCGGCAGCAAGATTCCGGAATTCTTCCTGAGAAGCCTTGAAAGCAGTGAAACGCTCCTATGTTGCAATAACTCAGAACCTCATTCTGAGTGTTCCCGACAGAGGTCATTTGGCTGAACACAACCGTGGACTAATTAGAGCCAGATGTAGGCAGTGCCGTCCATAGTGCTGGATGGACAGTGGTGGCGTGCCAAACAACTGAGTTCTAGTTCTCAACAGTTTCACAAAGTGCCATAAGTTGAAGTTCAACTTAATGCTCCGGTTGAGTAGAGTGTAGCCGTCAAAGCTGGAACCAGTAGCACTCAGGTGAGAAGAACGGGAAGCAGATATACCCAGTCCGTGGGCAGAGTCCTATGGGGACCAGCCTATCTGGCTGCCACGCGTGAATGTTTGCAACCTCGGCCGAGCTAGGCAACGCAATTGTGCAGCAATGCAAACTGCATAACCTGGCCGAATTTCACGGGTGTACAAGAAACAACGGGAGATTTACAAGGAGATGTTCACCCGGAACAGCCGGAGGCCTGCCCGCAGCAAGATTCCGGAATTCTTCCTGAGAAGCCTTGAAATCAGTGAAACGCTCCTATATTGCAATAACTCAGAACCTCATTCTAAGTGTTCCCGCCAGAGGCCATTCGGATGAACACAACCGTGAACTAATTAGAGCCAGATGTAGGCAGTTCCGTCCATAGTGCTGGATGGACAGGGGTGGCGTGTCAAACAACTGAGCTCTAGTTCTCAACAGTTTCACAAAGTGCCCTAAGTTGAGGTTCAACTTACTGCTCCGGTTGAGTAGAGTGTAGCCGTCAAAGCTGGAATCAGTAGCACTCAGGTGAGAAGAACGGGAAGCAGATATACCCAGTCCGCTGGCAGAGTCCTACGGGGACCAGCCTATCTGGCTGCCACGCCTGAATGTTTGCAACCGCGGCCGAGCTCGGCAGGAGCAATTGTGCAGCAATGCAAACTGCATAACCTGGCCAAATTTCACGGGTGTACAAGAAACAAATGGGGATTTACAAGGAGATGTTCACCCGGAACAGCCGGAGGCCTGCCGGCAGCAAGATTCCGGAATTCTTCCTGAGAAGCCTTGAAAGCAGTGAAACGCTCCTATGTTGCAATAACTCAGAACCTCATTGTGAGTGTTGCCGGCAGAGATCATTCGGCTGAACACAACCGTGGACTAATTAGAGCCAGATGTAGGCAGTGCCGTCCATAGTGCTGGATGGACAGTGGTGGCGTGCCAAACAACTGAGCTCTAGTTCTCAACAGTTTCTTAAAGTGCCATAAGTTGAGGTTCAACTTCTTGCTCCGGTTGAGTAGAGTGTAGCCCTAATAGCTGGAATCAGTAGCACTCAGGTGAGAAGAACGGGAAGCAGATATACCCAGTCCGCTGGCAGTGTCCTACGGGGACCAGCCTATCGGGCTGCCACGCCTGTATGTTTGTAACCGAGGCCGAGCTAGGCAGGCGCAATTGTGCAGCAATGCAAACTGCATAACCTGTCCAAATTTCACGGGTGTACAAGAAACCAATGGGGATTTACAAGGAGATGTTCACCCGGAAGAGCCGGAGGCCTGCCGGCAACAAGATTCCGGAATTCTTCCTGAGAAGCTTTGAAAGCAGTGAAACGCTCCTATGTTGCAATAACTCAGAACCTCATTCTGTGTGTTGCCGGCAGAGGTCATTCGGCTGAACACAATCGTGGACTAATTAGAGCCAGATGTAGGCAGTGCCGGCCATAGTGCTGGATGGACAGTGGTGGCGTGCCAAACAACTGAACTCTAGTTCTCAACATTTTCACAAATTGCCATAAGTTGAGGTTCAACTTACTGCTCCTGTTGAGTAGAGTGTAGCTGTCAAATCTGGAGTCAGTAGCACTCAGGTGAGAAGAACGGGAAGCAGATATACCCAGTCCGCTGGCAGAGTCCTACGGGGACCAGCCTATCTGGCTGCCACGCCTGAATGTTAGTAACCGCGGCCGACCTAGGCAGGCACAATTGTGCAGCAATGCAAACTGCATAACCTGGCCAAATTTCACGGGTGTACAAGAAACCACGGGGGATTTACAAGGAGATGTTCACCCGGAACTGCCGGAGGCCTGCCGGCAGCAAGATTCCGGAATTCTTCCTGAGAATCCTTGAAAGCAGTGAAAAGCTCCTATGTTGCAATAACTCAGAACCTCATTCTGATTTTTCCCGGCAGAGGTCATTCGGCTGAACACAATCGTGGACTAATTAGAGCCAGATGTAGGCAGTGCCGTCCATAGTGCTGGATGGACAGTGGTGGCGTGCCAAACAACTGAGCTCTAATTCTCAACAGTTTCACAAAGTGCCATAAGTTGAGGTGCAACTTAATGCTCCGGTTGAGTAGAGTGTAGCCGTCAAAGCTGGAATCAGTAGCACTCAGGTGAGAAGAACGGGAAGCAGATATACCCAGTATGCTGGCCGTGTCCTACGGGGGCCATTCTATCTGGCTGCCACGCCTGAATGTTTGCAACCGAGGCTGAGGTAGTCAGGCGCAATTGTGCAGCAATGCAAACTGCATAACCTGGCCAAATTTCACGGGTGTACAAGAAACCACGTGGGATTTACAAGGAGACGTTCACCCGGAACAGCCAGAGGCCTGCCGGCAGCAAGATTCCGGAATTCTTCCTGAGAAGCCTTGAAAGCAGTGAAACGATCCTATGTTGCAATAACTCAGAACCTCATTCTGAGTGTTCCCGGCAGAGGTCATTCGGCTGAACACAACCGTGGACTAATTAGAGCCAGATGTAGGCAGTGCCGTCCATAGTGCTGGATGGACAGTGGTGGCGTTCCAAACAACTGAGCTCTAGTTCTCAACAGTTTCACAAAGTGCCATAAGTTGAGGTTCAACCTAATGCTCCGGTTGAGTAGAGTGTCGCCGTCAAATCTGGAATCAGTAGTACTCAGGTGAGAAGAACGGGAAGCAGATATACCCAGTCCGCTGGGAGTGTTCTACGGGGACCAACCTATCTGGCTGCTACGCCTGAATGTTTGCATCCGCTGCAGAGCTAGGCAGGGGCAATTGTGCAGCAAGGCAAACTGCATAACCTGGCCAAATTTCACGGGTGTACAAGAAACCACGGGGGATTTACAAGGAGATGTTCACCTGGAAGAGCCGGAGGCCTGCCGGCAGCAAGATTCCGGAATTCTTCCTGAGAAGCCTTGAAAGCAGTGAAACGCTCCTATGTTGCAATAATTCAGAACCTCATTCTGAGTGTTCCCGACAGAGGTCATTTGGCTGAACACAACCGTGGACTAATTAGAGCCAGATGTAGGCAGTGCCGTCCATAGTGCTGGATGGACAGTGGTGGCGTGCCAAACAACTGAGTTCTAGTTCTCAACAGTTTCACAAAGTGCCATAAGTTGAGGTTCAACTTAATGCTCCGGTTGAGTAGAGTGCAGCCGTCAAAGCTGGAACCAGTAGCACTCAGGTGAGAAGAACGGGAAGCAGATATACCCAGTCCGTGGGCAGAGTCCTAAGGGGACCAGCCTATCTGGCTGCCAAGCCTGAATGTTTGCAACCGCGGCCGAGCTAGGCAACTCAATTGTGCAGCAATGCAAACTGCATAACCTGGCCAAATTTCACGGGTGTACAAGAAACCACGGGGGATTTACAAGGAGATGTTCACCCGGAACAGCCGGAGGCCTGCCGGCAGCAAGACTCCGGAATTCTTCCTGAGAGGCCTTGAAATCAGTGAAACGCTCCTATATTGCAATAACTCAGAACCTCATTCTAAGTGTTCCCGCCAGAGGTCATTCGGCTGAACACAACCGTGAACTAATTAGAGCCAGATGTAGGCAGTTCCGTCCATAGTGCTGGATGGACAGGGGTGGCGTGCCAAACAACTGAGCTCTAGTTCTCAACAGTTTCACAAAGTGCCATAAGTTGAGGTTCAACTTAATGCTCCGGTTGAGTTGAGTGTAGCCGTCACTGCGGGAAACAGTAGCACTCAGGTGAGAAAAACGGGAAGCAGATATACCCAGTCCGCTGGCAGAGTCCTACGGGGACCAGCCTATCTGGCTGCCACGCCTGAATGTTTGCAACCTCGGCCGAGCTAGGCAGGCGCAGTTGTTCAGCAATGCAAACTGCATAACCTGGCCAAATTTCACGGGTGTACAAGAAACCACGGGGGATTTACAAGGAGATGTTCACCCGGAACAGCCGGAGGCCTGCCGGCATCAAGATTCCAGAAATCTTCCTGAGAAGCCTTGAAAGCAGTGAAACGCTCCTATGTTGCAATAACTCAGAATCTCATTCTGAGTGTTCCCGGCAGAGGTCATTCGGCTGAACACAACCGTGGACTAATTAGAGCCAGATGTAGGCAATGTCGTCCATAGTACTGGATGGACAGTGGTGGCGAGCCAAACATCTGAGCTCTAGTTCTCAACACTTTCACAAAGTGCCATAAGTTGAGTTTCAACTTACTGCGCCGGTTGAGTAGAGTGCAGCCGTCAAAGCTGGAACCAGTAGCACTCAGGTGAGAAGAACGGGAAGCAGATATACCCAGTCCGTGGGCAGAGTCCTACGGGGACCAGCCTATCTGGCTGCCACGCCTGAATGTTTGTAACCGCGGCCGAGCTAGGCAACGCAATTGTGCAACAATGCAAACTGCATAACCTGGCCAAATTTCAGGGGTGTACAAGAAACCACGGGGGATTTACAAGGAGATGTTCACCCGGAACAGCGGGAGGCCTGCCGGCAGCAAGATTCCGGAATTCTTCCTCAGAAGCCGTGAAACCAGTGAAACGCTCCTATGTTGCAATAACTCAGAACCTCATTCTGAGTGTTCCCGGCAGAGGTCATTCGGCTGAACACAACCGTGGACTAACTAGAGCCAGATGTAGGCAGTGCCGTCCATAGTGCTGGATGGAGAGTGGTGGCGAGCCTAACAACTGACATCTAGTTCTGAACAGTTTCACAAAGTGCCATAAGTTGAGGTTCAACTTAATGCTCCGGTTGAGTAGTGTGTAGCCGTCAAAGCTGGAATCAGTAGCACTCAGGTGAGGAGAATGGGAAGCAGATATACCCAGTCCGTTGGCAGTGTCCTACGTGGACCAGCCTATCTGGCTGCCACGCCTGAATGTTTGCAACCGCGGCCGAGCTAGGCAGGCGCAATTGTGCAGCAATGCAAACTGCATAACATGGCCAAATTTGACGGGTGTACAAGAAACCACGGGGGATTTACAAGGAGATGTTCACCCGGAAAAGCCGGAGGCCTGCCGGCAGCAAGATTCCGTAATTCTTCCTGAGAAGCCTTGAAAGCAGTGAAACGCTCCTATGTTGCAATAACTCAGTACCTCATTCTGAGTGTTCCCGGCAGAGGTCATTCGGCTGAACACATCCGTGGACTAATTAGAGCCAGATGTAGGCAGTGCCGTCCATAGTGCTGGATGGACAGTGGTGGCGTGCCAAACAACTGAGTTCTAGTGCTCAACACTTTCACAATGTGCCATAAGGTGAGGTTCGACTTAATGCTCAGGTTGAGTAGAGTGAAGCCGTAATAGCTGGAATCAGTAGCACTCAGGTGAGAAGAACGGGAAGCAGATATACCCAGTCCGCAGGAAGTGTCGTACGGGGACCAGCCTATCTGGCTGCCACGCCTGAATGTTTGTAACCGCGGCCGAGCTAGGCAGGCGCAATTGTGCAGCAATGCAAACTGCATAACTTGGCCAAATTTCACGGGTGTACAAGAAACCACGGGGGATTTTCAAGAAGATGATCACCCGCAACAGCCGGAGGCCTGCTGGCAGCAAGATTCCGGAATTCTTCCTGAGAAGCCTTGAAAGCAGTGAAACGCTCCTATGTTGCAATAACTCAGAACCTCATTCTGAGTGTTCCCGGCAGAAGTCATTCGGCTGAACACAACCGAGGTCTATTTAGAGCCAGATGTAGGCAGTGCCGTCCATAGTGCTGGATGGACAGTGGTGGCGTGCCAAACAACTTAGCTCTAGTTCTCAACAGTTTCACAAAGTGCCGTAAGTTGAGGTTCAACTTACTGCTCCGATGGAGTACAGTGTAGCCGTCAAATCTGGAATCAGTAGCACTCAGGTGAGAAGAACGGGAAGCAGATATACTCAGTCTGCTGGCAGTGTCCTCTGGGGACCAGCCTATCTGGCTGCCACGCCTGAATGTTAGTAACCGCGGCCGAGCTATGCAGGCACAATTGTGCAGCAATGCAAACTGCATAACCTGGCCAAATTTCACGGGTGTACAAGAAACCACGGGGGATTTACAAGGAGATGTTCACCCGGAAAAGCCGGAGGCCTGCCGGCAGCAAGATTCCGGAATTCTTCCTGAGAATCCTTGATAGCAGTGAAAAGCTCCTATGTTGCAATAACTCAGAACCTCATTCTGATTGTTCCCGGCAGAGGTCATTCGGCTGAACACAATCGTGGACTAATTAGAGCCAGATGTAGGCAGTGCCGTCCATAGTGCTGGATGGACAGTGGTGGCGTGCCAAACAACTGAGCTCTAATTCTCAACAGTTTCACAAAGTGCCATGAGTTGAGGTTCAACTTAATGCTCCGGTTGAGTAGAGTGTAGCCGTCAAAGCTGGAATCAGTAGCACTCAGGTGAGAAGAACGGGAAGCAGATATACCCAGTATGCTGGCCGTGTCCTACGGGGGCCATTCCATCTGGCTGCCACGCCTGAATGTTTGCATCCGCTGCAGAGCTAGGCAGGGGCAATTTTGCAGCAAGGCAAACTGCATAACCTGGCCAAATTTCACGGGTGTACAAGAAACCACGGGGGATTTACAAGGAGATGTTCACCCGGAAGAGCCGGAGGCCTGCCGGCAGCAAGATTCCGGAATTCTTCCTGAGAAGCCTTGAAAGCAGTGAAACGCTCCTATGTTGCAATAACTCAGAACCTCATTCTGAGTGTTCCCGACAGAGGTCATTTGGCTGAACACAACCGTGGACTAATTAGAGCCAGATGTAGGCAGTGCCGTCCATAGTGCTGGATGGACAGTGGTGGCGTGCCAAACAACTGAGTTCTAGTTCTCAACAGTTTCACAAAGTGCCATAAGTTGAGGTTCAACTTAATGCTCCGGTTGAGTAGAGTGCAGCCGTCAAAGCTGGAACCAGTAGCACTCAGGTGAGAAGAACGGGAAGCAGATATACCCAGTCCGTGGGCAGAGTCCTATGGGGACCAGCCTATCTGGCTGCCACGCCTGAATGTTTGCAACCGCGGCCGAGCTAGGCAACGCAATTGTGCAGCAATGCAAACTGCATAACCTGGCCAAATTTCACGGGTGTACAAGAAACCACGGGGGATTTACAAGGAGATGTTCACCCGGAACAGCCGGAGGCCTGCCGGCAGCAAGACTCCGGAATTCTTCCTGAGAGGCCTTGAAATCAGTGAAACGCTCCTATATTGCAATAACTCAGAACCTCATTCTAAGTGTTCCCGCCAGAGGTCATTCGGCTGAACACAACCGTGAACTAATTAGAGCCAGATGTAGGCAGTTCCGTCCATAGTGCTGGATGGACAGGGGTGGCGTGCCAAACAACTGAGCTCTAGTTCTCAACAGTTTCAGAAAGTGCCATAAGTTGAGGTTCAACTTACGGCTCCGGTTGAGTAGAGTGTAGCCGTCAAATCGGGAATCAGTAGCACTCAGGTGAGAAGAACGGGAAGCAGATATACCCAGTCCGCTGGCAGAGTAATACGGGGACCAGCCTATCAGGCTGCCATGCCTGAATGTTTGCAACCGCGGCCTATCTAGGCAGGCGCAATTGTGCAGCAATGCAAACTGCATAACCTGGCCAAATTTCACGGGTGTACAAGAAACCACGGGGGATTTACAAGGAGATGTTCACCCGGAACAGCCGGAGGCCTGCCGACAGGAAGATTCCAGAATTCCTCCTGAGAAGCCTTGAAAGCAGTGAAACGCTCCTATGTTGCAATAACTCAGAACCTCAACCTGAGTGATCCCAGCAGAGGTCATTCGGCTGAACACAATCGTGGACTTATTAGAGCCAGATGTAGGCCGTTCCGTCCATAGTGCTGGATGGATAGTGGTGGCGTGCCAAACAACTGAGCTCTAGTTCTCAACAGTTTCACAAAGTACCATAAGTTGAGGTTCAACTTAATGCTCCGGTTGAGTTGAGTGTAGCCGTCACTGCTGGAAACAGTAGCACTCAGGTGAGAAAAACGGGAAGCAGATATACCCAGTCCGCTGGCAGAGTCCTACGGGGACCAGCCTATCTGGCTGCCACGCCTGAATGTTTGCAACCTCGGCCGAGCTAGGCAGGCGCAGTTGTTCAGCAATGCAAACTGCATAACCTGGCCAAATTTCACGGGTGTACAAGAAACCACGGGGGATTTACAAGGAGATGTTCACCCGGAACAGCCGGAGGCCTGCCGGCATCAAGATTCCGGAAATCTTCCTGAGAAGCCTTGAAAGCAGTGAAACGCTCCTATGTTGCAATAACTCAGAATCTCATTCTGAGTGTTCCCGGCAGAGGTCATTCGGCTGAACACAACCGTGGACTAATTAGAGCCAGATGTAGGCAATGTCGTCCATAGTACTGGATGGACAGTGGTGGCGTGCCAAACATCTGAGCTCTAGTTCTCAACACTTTCACAAAGTGCCATAAGTTGAGTTTCAACTTACTGCTCCGGTTGAGTAGAGTGTAGCCGTCAAAGCTGGAATCAGTAGCACTCAGGTGAGAAGAACGGGAAGCAGATATACCCAGTCCGCTGGCAGTGTCCTACGGGGACCAGCCTATCTGGCTGCCACGCCTGAATGTTTGCAACCACGGCCGAGCTAGGCAGGCGCAATTGTGCAGCAATGCAAACTGCATAACTTGTCCAAATTTCACGGGTGTACAAGAAACCACGGGGGATTTACAAGGAGATGTTCACCCGGAACACCCGGAGGCCTGCCGGCAGGAAGATTCCGGAATTCTTCCTGAGAAGCCTTGAAAGCAGTGAAACGCTCCTATGTTGCAATAACTCAGAACCTCATTCTGAGTGTTGCCAGCAGAGGTCATTCGGCTGAACACAACCGTGGACTAATTAGAGCCAGATGTAGGCAGTGCCGTCCATAGTGCTGGATGGACAGTGGTGGCGTGCCAAACAACTGAGCTCTAGTTCTCAACACTTTCACCAAGTGCCATAAGTTGAGGTTCAACTTACTGCTCTGCTTGAGTAGAATGCAGCCGTCAAAGGTGAAATCAGTAGCACTCAGGTGAGAAGAACGGGAAGCAGATATACCCATTCCGCTGACAGAGTCCTACGGGGACCAGCCTATATGGCTGCCACGCCTGAATGTTTGCAACCGCGGCCGAGCTAGGCAGGGGCAATTGTGCAGCAATGCAAACTGCATAACCTGTCCAAATTTCACGGGTGTACAAGAAACCACGGGGGATTTACAAGGAGATGTTCACCCGGAACAGCCGTAGGCCTGCCGACATCAAGATTCCGGAATTCTTCCTAAAAGCCTTGAAAGCAGTGAAACGCTCCTATGTTGCAATAACTCAGAACCTCATTCTGAGTGTTCCCGACAGAGGTCATTCGGCTGAACACAACCGTGGACTAATTAGAGCCAGATGTAGGCAGTGCCGTCCATAGTGCTGGATGGACAGTGGTGGCGTGCCAAACAACTGAGCTCTAGTTCTCAACACTTTCACAAAGTGCCATAAGTTGAGGTTCAACTTACTGCTCCGGTTGAGTAGAGTGTAGCCGTCAAAGCTGGAATCAGTAGCACTCAGGTGAGAAGAACGGGAAGCAGATATACCCAGTCCGCTGGCAGAGTCCTATGGGGCCCAGCCTATCTGGCTGCCACGCCTGAATGTTTGCAACCGCGGCCGAGCTAGGCTGGCGCAATTGTGCAGCAATGCAAACTGCATAACCTGTCCAAATTTCACGGGTGTACATGAAACCACGGGGGATTTACAAGGAGATGTTCACCCGGAACAGCCGGAGGCCAACCGGCAGCAAGATTCCGGAATTCTTCCTGAGAAGCCTTGAAAGCAGTGAAACGCTCCTATGTTGCAATAACTCAGAATCTCATTCTGAGTGTTCCCGGCAGAGGTCATTCGGCTGAACACAACCGTGGACTAATTAGAGCCAGATGTAGGCAATGTCGTCCATAGTACTGGATGGACAGTGGTGGCGAGCCAAACATCTGAGCTCTAGTTCTCAACACTTTCACAAAGTGCCATAAGTTGAGTTTCAACTTACTGCGCCGGTTGAGTAGAGTGCAGCCGTCAAAGCTGGAACCAGTAGCACTCAGGTGAGAAGAACGGGAAGCAGATATACCCAGTCCGTGGGCAGAGTCCTACGGGGACCAGCCTATCTGGCTGCCACGCCTGAATGTTTGCAACCGCGGCCGAGCTAGGCAACGCAATTGTGCAACAATGCAAACTGCATAACCTGGCCAAATTTCAGGGGTGTACAAGAAACCACGGGGGATTTACAAGGAGATGTTCACCCGGAACAGCGGGAGGCCTGCCGGCAGCAAGATTCCGGAATTCTTCCTCAGAAGCCGTGAAACCAGTGAAACGCTCCTATGTTGCAATAACTCAGAACCTCATTCTGAGTGTTCCCGGCAGAGGTCATTCGGCTGAACACAACCGTGGACTAACTAGAGCCAGATGTAGGCAGTGCCGTCCATAGTGCTGGATGGAGAGTGGTGGCGAGCCTAACAACTGACATCTAGTTCTGAACAGTTTCACAAAGTGCCATAAGTTGAGGTTCAACTTAATGCTCCGGTTGAGTAGTGTGTAGCCGTCAAAGCTGGAATCAGTAGCACTCAGGTGAGGAGAATGGGAAGCAGATATACCCAGTCCGTTGGCAGTGTCCTACGTGGACCAGCCTATCTGGCTGCCACGCCTGAATGTTTGCAACCGCGGCCGAGCTAGGCAGGCGCAATTGTGCAGCAATGCAAACTGCATAACATGGCCAAATTTGACGGGTGTACAAGAAACCACGGGGGATTTACAAGGAGATGTTCACCCGGAAAAGCCGGAGGCCTGCCGGCAGCAAGATTCCGTAATTCTTCCTGAGAAGCCTTGAAAGCAGTGAAACGCTCCTATGTTGCAATAACTCAGTACCTCATTCTGAGTGTTCCCGGCAGAGGTCATTCGGCTGAACACATCCGTGGACTAATTAGAGCCAGATGTAGGCAGTGCCGTCCATAGTGCTGGATGGACAGTGGTGGCGTGCCAAACAACTGAGTTCTAGTGCTCAACACTTTCACAATGTGCCATAAGGTGAGGTTCGACTTAATGCTCAGGTTGAGTAGAGTGAAGCCGTAATAGCTGGAATCAGTAGCACTCAGGTGAGAAGAACGGGAAGCAGATATACCCAGTCCGCAGGAAGTGTCGTACGGGGACCAGCCTATCTGGCTGCCACGCCTGAATGTTTGTAACCGCGGCCGAGCTAGGCAGGCGCAATTGTGCAGCAATGCAAACTGCATAACTTGGCCAAATTTCACGGGTGTACAAGAAACCACGGGGGATTTTCAAGAAGATGATCACCCGCAACAGCCGGAGGCCTGCTGGCAGCAAGATTCCGGAATTCTTCCTGAGAAGCCTTGAAAGCAGTGAAACGCTCCTATGTTGCAATAACTCAGAACCTCATTCTGAGTGTTCCCGGCAGAAGTCATTCGGCTGAACACAACCGAGGTCTAATTAGAGCCAGATGTAGGCAGTGCCGTCCATAGTGCTGGATGGACAGTGGTGGCGTGCCAAACAACTTAGCTCTAGTTCTCAACAGTTTCACAAAGTGCCGTAAGTTGAGGTTCAACTTACTGCTCCGATGGAGTACAGTGTAGCCGTCAAATCTGGAATCAGTAGCACTCAGGTGAGAAGAACGGGAAGCAGATATACTCAGTCTGCTGGCAGTGTCCTCTGGGGACCAGCCTATCTGGCTGCCACGCCTGAATGTTAGTAACCGCGGCCGAGCTATGCAGGCACAATTGTGCAGCAATGCAAACTGCATAACCTGGCCAAATTTCACGGGTGTACAAGAAACCACGGGGGATTTACAAGGAGATGTTCACCCGGAAAAGCCGGAGGCCTGCCGGCAGCAAGATTCCGGAATTCTTCCTGAGAATCCTTGATAGCAGTGAAAAGCTCCTATGTTGCAATAACTCAGAACCTCATTCTGATTGTTCCCGGCAGAGGTCATTCGGCTGAACACAATCGTGGACTAATTAGAGCCAGATGTAGGCAGTGCCGTCCATAGTGCTGGATGGACAGTGGTGGCGTGCCAAACAACTGAGCTCTAATTCTCAACAGTTTCACAAAGTGCCATGAGTTGAGGTTCAACTTACTGCTCCGGTTGAGTAGAGTGTAGCCGTCAAAGCTGGAATCAGTAGCACTCAGGTGAGAAGAACGGGAAGCAGATATACCCAGTATGCTGGCCGTGTCCTACGGGGGCCATTCCATCTGGCTGCCACGCCTGAATGTTTGCAACCGAGGCTGAGGTAGTCAGGCGCAATTGTGCAGCAATGCAAACTGCATAACCTGGCCAAATTTCACGGGTGTACAAGAAACCACGTGGGATTTACAAGGAGACGTTCACCCGGAACAGCCAGAGGCCTGCCGGCAGCAAGATTCCGGAATTCTTCCTGAGAAGCCTTGAAAGCAGTGAAACGATCCTATGTTGCAATAACTCAGAACCTCATTCTGAGTGTTCCCGGCAGAGGTCATTCGGCTGAACACAACCGTGGACTAATTAGAGCCAGATGTAGGCAGTGCCGTCCATAGTGCTGGATGGACAGTGGTGGCGTTCCAAACAACTGAGCTCTAGTTCTCAACAGTTTCACAAAGTGCCATAAGTTGTGGTTCAACTTAATGCTCCGGTTGAGTAGAGTGTGGCCGTCAAATCTGGAATCAGTAGTACTCAGGTGAGAAGAACGGGAAGCAGATATACCCAGTCCGCTGGGAGTGTCCTACGGGGACCAACCTATCTGGCTGCTACGCCTGAATGTTTGCATCCGCTGCAGAGCTAGGCAGGGGCAATTTTGCAGCAAGGCAAACTGCATAACCTGGCCAAATTTCACGGGTGTACAAGAAACCACGGGGGATTTACAAGGAGATGTTCACCCGGAAGAGCCGGAGGCCTGCCGGCAGCAAGACTCCGGAATTCTTCCTGAGAGGCCTTGAAATCAGTGAAACGCTCCTATATTGCAATAACTCAGAACCTCATTCTAAGTGTTCCCGCCAGAGGTCATTCGGCTGAAAACAACCGTGAACTAATTAGAGCCAGATGTAGGCAGTGCCGTCCATAGTGCTGGATGGACAGTGGTGGCGTGCCAAACAACTGAGTTCTAGTTCTCAACAGTTTCACAAAGTGCCATAAGTTGAGGTTCAACTTAATGCTCCGGTTGAGTAGAGTGCAGCCGTCAAAGCTGGAACCAGTAGCACTCAGGTGAGAAGAACGGGAAGCAGATATACCCAGTCCGTGGGCAGAGTCCTATGGGGACCAGCCTATCTGGCTGCCACGCCTGAATGTTTGCAACCGCGGCCGAGCTAGGCAACGCAATTGTGCAGCAATGCAAACTGCATAACCTGGCCAAATTTCACGGGTGTACAAGAAACCACGGGGGATTTACAAGGAGATGTTCACCCGGAACAGCCGGAGGCCTGCCGGCAGCAAGACTCCGGAATTCTTCCTGAGAGGCCTTGAAATCAGTGAAACGCTCCTATATTGCAATAACTCAGAACCTCATTCTAAGTGTTCCCGCCAGAGGTCATTCGGCTGAACACAACCGTGAACTAATTAGAGCCAGATGTAGGCAGTTCCGTCCATAGTGCTGGATGGACAGGGGTGGCGTGCCAAACAACTGAGCTCTAGTTCTCAACAGTTTCAGAAAGTGCCATAAGTTGAGGTTCAACTTACGGCTCCGGTTGAGTAGAGTGTAGCCGTCAAATCGGGAATCAGTAGCACTCAGGTGAGAAGAACGGGAAGCAGATATACCCAGTCCGCTGGCAGAGTAATACGGGGACCAGCCTATCAGGCTGCCATGCCTGAATGTTTGCAACCGCGGCCTATCTAGGCAGGCGCAATTGTGCAGCAATGCAAACTGCATAACCTGGCCAAATTTCACGGGTGTACAAGAAACCACGGGGGATTTACAAGGAGATGTTCACCCGGAACAGCCGGAGGCCTGCCGACAGGAAGATTCCAGAATTCCTCCTGAGAAGCCTTGAAAGCAGTGAAACGCTCCTATGTTGCAATAACTCAGAACCTCAACCTGAGTGATCCCAGCAGAGGTCATTCGGCTGAACACAATCGTGGACTTATTAGAGCCAGATGTAGGCCGTTCCGTCCATAGTGCTGGATGGATAGTGGTGGCGTGCCAAACAACTGAGCTCTAGTTCTCAACAGTTTCACAAAGTACCATAAGTTGAGGTTCAACTTAATGCTCCGGTTGAGTTGAGTGTAGCCGTCACTGCTGGAAACAGTAGCACTCAGGTGAGAAAAACGGGAAGCAGATATACCCAGTCCGCTGGCAGAGTCCTACGGGGACCAGCCTATCTGGCTGCCACGCCTGAATGTTTGCAACCTCGGCCGAGCTAGGCAGGCGCAGTTGTTCAGCAATGCAAACTGCATAACCTGGCCAAATTTCACGGGTGTACAAGAAACCACGGGGGATTTACAAGGAGATGTTCACCCGGAACAGCCGGAGGCCTGCCGGCATCAAGATTCCGGAAATCTTCCTGAGAAGCCTTGAAAGCAGTGAAACGCTCCTATGTTGCAATAACTCAGAATCTCATTCTGAGTGTTCCCGGCAGAGGTCATTCGGCTGAACACAACCGTGGACTAATTAGAGCCAGATGTAGGCAATGTCGTCCATAGTGCTGGATGGACAGTGGTGGCGTGCCAAACATCTGAGCTCTAGTTCTCAACACTTTCACAAAGTGCCATAAGTTGAGGTTCAACTTACTGCTCTGCTTGAGTAGAATGCAGCCGTCAAAGGTGAAATCAGTAGCACTCAGGTGAGAAGAACGGGAAGCAGATATACCCATTCCGCTGACAGAGTCCTACGGGGACCAGCCTATATGGCTGCCACGCCTGAATGTTTGCAACCGCGGCCGAGCTAGGCAGGGGCAATTGTGCAGCAATGCAAACTGCATAACCTGTCCAAATTTCACGGGTGTACAAGAAACCACGGGGGATTTACAAGGAGATGTTCACCCGGAACAGCCGTAGGCCTGCCGACATCAAGATTCCGGAATTCTTCCTAAAAGCCTTGAAAGCAGTGAAACGCTCCTATGTTGCAATAACTCAGAACCTCATTCTGAGTGTTCCCGACAGAGGTCATTCGGCTGAACACAACCGTGGACTAATTAGAGCCAGATGTAGGCAGTGCCGTCCATAGTGCTGGATGGACAGTGGTGGCGTGCCAAACAACTGAGCTCTAGTTCTCAACACTTTCACAAAGTGCCATAAGTTGAGGTTCAACTTACTGCTCCGGTTGAGTAGAGTGTAGCCGTCAAAGCTGGAATCAGTAGCACTCAGGTGAGAAGAACGGGAAGCAGATATACCCAGTCCGCTGGCAGAGTCCTATGGGGCCCAGCCTATCTGGCTGCCACGCCTGAATGTTTGCAACCGCGGCCGAGCTAGGCTGGCGCAATTGTGCAGCAATGCAAACTGCATAACCTGTCCAAATTTCACGGGTTTACATGAAACCACGGGGGATTTACAAGGAGATGTTCACCCGGAACAGCCGGAGGCCAACCGGCAGCAAGATTCCGGAATTCTTCCTGAGAAGCCTTGAAAGCAGTGAAACACTCCTATGTTGCAATTACTCAGAACCTCATTCTGAGTGTTCCCAGCAGAGGTCATTCGGCTGAACAAAACCGTGGACAAATTAGAGCCAGATGTAGGCAGTGCCGTCCATAGTGCTGGATGGAGAGTGGTGGCGTGCCAAACAACTGAGTTCTAGTGCTCAACACTTTCACAATGTGCCATAAGTTGAGGTTCAACTTAATCCTCCGGTTGAGTAGAGTGTAGCCGTAATAGCTGGAATCAGTAGCACTCAAGTGAGAAGAACGGGAAGCAGATATACCAGTCCGCAGGAAGTGTCGTACGGGGACCAGCCTATTTGGCTGCCACACCTGAATGTTTGTAACCGCGGCCGAGCTAGGCAGGCGCAATTGTGCAGCAATGCAAACTGCATAACCTGGCCAAATTTGAGGGGTGTACAAGAAACCACGGGGGATTTTCAAGAAGATGTTCACCCGGAACAGCCAGAGGCCTGCCGGCAGCAAGATTCCGGAATTCTTCCTGAGAAGCCTTGAAAGCAATGAAACGATCCTATGTTGCAATAACTCAGAACCTCATTCTGAGTATTCCCGGCAGAGGTCATTTGGCTGAACACAATCGTGGACTAATTAGAGCCAGATGTAGGCAGTGCCGTCCATAGTGCTGGATGGACAGTGGTGGCGTGCCAAACAACTGAGTTCTAGTGCTCAACACTTTCACAATGTGCCATAAGGTGAGGTTTGACTTAATGCTCCGGTTGAGTAGAGTGTAGCCGTAATAGCTGGAATCAGTAGCACTCAGGTGAGAAGAACGGGAAGCAGATATACCCAGTCCGCAGGAAGTGTCGTACGGGGACCAGCCTATCTGGCTGCCACGCCTGAATGTTTGTAACCGCGGCCGAGCTAGGCAGGCGCAATTGTGCAGCAATGCAAACTGCATAACTTGGCCAAATTTCACGGGTGTACAAGAAACCACGGGGGATTTTCAAGAAGATGATCACCCGCAACAGCCGGAGGCCTGCCGGCAGCAAGATTACGGAATTCTTCCTGAGAAGCCTTGAAAGCAGTGAAACGCTCCTATGTTGCAATAACTCAGAACCTCATTCTGAGTGTTCCCGGCAGAAGTCATTCGGCTGAACACAACCGAGGACTAATTAGAGCCAGATGTAGGCAGTGCCGTCCATAGTGCTGGATGGACAGTGGTGGCGTGCCAAACAACTGAGCTCTAGTTCTCAACAGTTTCACAAAGTGCCGTAAGTTGAGGTTCAACTTACTGCTCCGATTGAGTACAGTGTAGCCGTCAAATCTGGAATCAGTAGCACTCAGGTGAGAAGAACGGGAAGCAGATATACTCAGTCTGCTGGCAGTGTCCTCTGGGGACCAGCCTATCTGGCTGCCACGCCTGAATGTTAGTAACCGCGGCCGAGCTAGGCAGGCAAAATTGTGCAGCAATGCAAACTGCATAACCTGGCCAAATTTCACGGGTGTACAAGAAACCACGGGGGATTTACAAGGAGATGTTCACCCGGAACAGCCGGAGGCCTGCCGGCAGCAAGATTCCGGAATTCTTCCTGAGAATCCTTGAAAGCAGTGAAAAGCTCCTATGTTGCAATAACTCAGAACCTCATTCTGATTGTTCCCGGCAGAGGTCATTCGGCTGAACACAATCGTGGACTAATTAGAGCCAGATGTAAGCAGTGCCGTCCATAGTGCTGGATGGACAGTGGTGGCGTGCCAAACAACTGAGCTCTAATTCTCAACAGTTTCACAAATTGCCATAAGTTGAGGTTCAACTTAATGCTCCGGTTGAGTAGAGTGTAGCCGTCAAAGCTGGCATCAGTAGCACTCAGGTGAGAAGAACGGGAAGCAGATATACCCAGTATGCTGGCCATGTCCTACGGGGGCCATTCCATCTGGCTGCCACGCCTGAATGTTTGCAACCGAGGCTGAGGTAGTCAGGCGCAATTGTGCAGCAATGCAAACTGCATAACCTGGCCAAATTTCACGGGTGTACAAGAAACCACGTGGGATTTACAAGGAGACGTTCACCCGGAACAGCCAGAGGCCTGCCGGCAGCAAGATTCCGGAATTCTTCCTGAGAAGCCTTGAAAGCAGTGAAACGATCCTATGTTGCAATAACTCAGAACCTCATTCTGAGTGTTCCCGGCAGAGGTCATTCGGCTGAACACAATCGTGGACTAATTAGAGCCAGATGTAGGCAGTGCCGTCCATAGTGCTGGATGGACAGTGGTGGCGTTCCAAACAACTGAGCTCTAGTTCTCAACAGTTTCACAAAGTGCCATAAGTTGAGGTTCAACTTAATGCTCCGGTAGAGTAGAGTGTGGCCGTCAAATCTGGAATCAGTAGTACTCAGGTGAGAAGAACGGGAAGCAGATATACCCAGTCCGCTGGGAGTGTCCTACGGGGACCAACCTATCTGGCTGCTACGCCTGAATGTTTGCATCCGCTGCAGAGCTAGGCAGGGGCAATTGTGCAGCAAGGCAAACTGCATAACCTGGCCAAATTTCACGGGTGTACAAGGAACCACGGGGGATTTACAAGGAGATGTTCACCCGGAACAGCCGGAGGCCTGCCGGCAGCAAGATTCCGGAATTCTTCCTGAGAAGCCTTGAAAGCAGTGAAACGCTCCTATGTTGCAATAACTCAGAACCTCATTCTGAGTGTTCCCGACAGAGGTCATTTGGCTGAACACAACCGTGGACTAATTAGAGCCAGATGTAGGCAGTGCCGTCCATAGTGCTGGATGGACAGTGGTGGCGTGTCAAACAACTGAGTTCTAGTTCTCAACAGTTTCACAAAGTGCCATAAGTTGAGGTTCAACTTAATGCTCCGGTTGAGTAGAGTGTAGCCGTCAAAGCTGGAACCAGTAGCACTCAGGTGAGAAGAACGGGAAGCAGATATACCCAGTCCGTGGGCAGAGTCCTACGGGGACCAGCCTATATGGCTGCCACGCCTGAATGTTTGCAACCGCGGCCGAGCTTGGCAACGCAATTGTGCAGCAATGCAAACTGCATAACCTGGCCAAATTTCACGGGTGTACAAGAAACCACGGGGGATTTACAAGGAGATGTTCACCCGGAACAGCCGGAGGCCTGCCGGCAGCAAGATTCCGGAATTCTTCCTGAGAAGCCTTGAAATCAGTGAAACGCTCCTATATTGCAATAACTCAGAACCTCATTCTAAGTGTTCCCGCCAGAGGTCATTCGGCTGAACACAACCGTGAACTAATTAGAGCCAGATGTAGGCAGTTCCGTCCATAGTGCTGGATGGACAGGGGTGGCGTGCCAAACAACTGAGCTCTAGTTCTCAACAGTTTCACAAAGTGCCATAAGTTGAGGTTCAACTTACGGCTCCGGTTGAATAGAGTGTAGCCGTCAAATCGGGAATCAGTAGCACTCAGGTGAGAAGAACGGGAAGCAGATATACCCAGTCCGCTGGCAGACTACTACGTGGACCAGCCTATCAGGCTGCCATGCCTGAATGTTTGCAACCGCGGCCTATCTAGGCAGGCGCAATTGTGCAGCAATGCAAACTGCATAACCTGGCCAAATTTCACGGGTGTACAAGAAACCACGGGGGATTTACAAGGAGATGTTCACCCGGAACAGCCGGAGGCCTGCCGACAGGAAGATTCCAGAATTCCTCCTGAGAAGCCTTGAATGCAGTGAAACGCTCCTATGTTGCAATAACTCAGAACCTCAATCTGAGTGATCCCAGCAGAGGTCATTCGGCTGAACACAATCGTGGACTTATTAGAGCCAGATGTAGGCCGTTCCGTCGATAGTGCTGGATGGACAGTGGTGGCGTGCCAAACAACTGAGCTCTAGTTCTCAACAGTTTCACAAAGTGCCATAAGTTGAGGTTCAACTTAATGCTCCGGTTGAGTTGAGTGTAGCCGTCACTGCTGGAAACAGTAGCACTCAGGTGAGAAAAACGGGAAGCAGATATACCCAGTCCGCTGGCAGAGTCCTACGGGGACCAGCCTATCTGGCTGCCACGCCTGAATGTTTGCAACCTCGGCCGAGCTAGGCAGGCGCAGTTGTTCAGCAATGCAAACTGCATAACCTGGCCAAATTTCACGGGTGTACAAGAAACCACGGGGGATTTACAAGGAGATGTTCACCCGGAACAGCCGGAGGCCTGCCGGCATCAAGATTCCGGAAATCTTCCTTAGAAGCCTTGAAAGCAGTGAAACGCTCCTATGTTGCAATAACTCAGAATCTCATTCTGAGTGTTCCCGGCAGAGGTCATTCGGCTGAACACAACCGTGGACTAATTAGAGCCAGATGTAGGCAATGTCGTCCATAGTACCGGATGGACAGTGGTGGCGTGCCAAATATCTGAGCTCTAGTTCTCAACACTTTCACAAAGTGCCATAAGTTGAGTTTCAACTTACTGCTCCGGTTGAGTAGAGTGTAGCCGTCAAAGCTGGAATCAGTAGCACTCAGGTGAGAAGAACGGGAAGCAGATATACCCAGTCCGCTGGCAGTGTCCTACGGGGACCAGCCTATCTGGCTGCCACGCCTGAATGTTTGCAACCGCGGCCGAGCTAGGCAGGCGCAATTGTGCAGCAATGCAAACTGCATAACTTGTCCAAATTTCACGGGTGTACAAGAAACCACGGGGGATTTACAAGGAGATGTTCACCCGGAACAGACGGAGGCCTGCCCGCAGCAAGATTCCCGTATTCTTCCTGAGAAGCCTTGAAAGCAGTGAAACGCTCCTATATTTCAATAACTCAGATCCTCATTCTGAGTGTTCCCAGCAGAGGTCATTCGGCTGAACACAATCGTGGACTAATTAGAGCCAGATGTAGGCAGTGCCGGCCATAGTGCTGGATGGACAGTGGTGGCGTGCCAAACAACTGAGCTCTAGTTCTCAACAGTTTCACAAAGTGCCATAAGTTGAGGTTCAACTTACGGCTCCGGTTGAGTAGAGTGTAGCCGTCAAATCGGGAATCAGTAGCACTCAGGTGAGAAGAACGGGAAGCAGATATACCCAGTCCGCTGGCAGAGTACTACGGGGACCAGACTATCTGGCTGCCACGCCTGAAAGTTTGCAACCGCGGCTGAGCTAGGCAGGCGCAATTATGCAGCAATGCAAACTGCATAACCTGGCCAAATTTCACGGGTGTACAAGAAACCACGGGGGATTTACAAGGAGATGTTCACCCGGAACAGCCGGAGGCCTGCCGGCAGCAAGATTCCGGAATTCTTCCAGAGAATCCTTGAAAGCAGTGAAAAGCTCCTATGTTGCAATAACTCAGAACCTCATTCTGATTGTTCCCAGCAGAGGTCATTCGGCTGAACACAATCGTGGACTAATTAGAGCCAGATGTAGGCAGTGCCGTCCATAATGCTGGATGGACAGTGGTGGCGTGCCAAACAACTGAGCTCTAATTCTCAACAGTTTCACAAAGTGCCATAAGTTGAGGTGCAACTTAATGCTCTGGTTGAGTAGAGTGTAGCCGTCAAAGCTGGAATCAGTAATACTCAGGTGAGAAGAACGGGAAGCAGATATACCCAGTATGCTGGCAGTGTCCTACGGGGCCATTCTATCTGGCTGCCACGCCTGAATGTTTGCAACCGAGGCTGAGCTAGTCAGGCGCAATTGTGCAGCAATGCAAACTGCATAAGCTGGCCAAATTTCACGGGTGTACAAGAAACCACGGGGGATTTACAAGGACATGTTCACCCGGAATAGCCGGATGCATGCCGGCAGCAAGATTCCGGAATTCTTCCTGAAAAGCCTTGAAAGCAGTGAAACGCTCCTATGTTGCAATAACTCAGAACCTCATTCTGAGTGTTCCCGGCAGAGGTCATTCGGCTGAACACAACCGTGGACTAATTAGAGCCAGAAGTAGGCAGTGCCGTCCATAGTGCTGGATGGACAGTGGTGGCGTGCCAAACAACTGAGCTCTAGTTCTCAACATTTTAACAAAATGCCATAAGTTGAGGTTCAACTTACTGCTCCGGTTGAGTAGAGTGTAGCTGTCAAAGCTGGAATCAGTAGCACTCAGGTGAGAAGAACGGGAAGCAGATATACCCAGTCCGCTGGCAGAGTCCTACGGGGACCAGCCTATATGGCTGCCAGGCCTGAATGTTTGCAACCGCGGCCGAACTAGGCAGGCGCAATTGTGCAGCAATGCAAACTGCATAACCTGTCCAAATTTCACGGGTGTACAAGAAACCACGGGGGATTTACCAGATGTTTACCCGGAACAGCTGGAGGCCTGCCGGCAGCAATATTCCGGAATTCTTCCTGAGAAGCCTTGAAAGCAGTGAAACGCTCCTATGTTGCAATAACTCAAAACCTCATTCTGTGTGTTCCCGGCAGAGGTAATTCGGCTGAACACAACCGTGGACTAATTAGAGCCAGATGTAGGCAGTGCCGTCCATAGTGCTGGATGGACAGTGGTGGCGTTCCAACAACTGAGCTCTAGTTCTCAACAGTTTCACAAAGTGCCATAAGTTGAGGTTCAACTTACTGCCCCGGTTGAGTAGAGTGTGGCCGTCAAAGCTGGAATCAGTAGTACTCAGGTGAGAAGAACGGGAAGCAGATATACCCAGTCCGCTGGGAGTGTCCTACGGGGACCAACCTATCTGGCTGATACGCCTGAATGTTTGCATCCGCGGCAGAGCTAGGCAGGCGCAATTGTGCAGCAAGGCAAACTGCATAACCTGGCCAAATTTCACGGGTGTACAAGAAACCACGGGGGATTTACAAGGAGATGTTCACCCGGAACAGCCGGAGGCCTGCCGGCAGCAAGATTCCGGAATTCTTCCTGAGAAGCCTTGAAAGCAGTGAAACGCTCCTATGTTGCAATAACTCAGAACCTCATTCTGAGTGTTCCCGACAGAGGTCATTTGGCTGAACACAACCGTGGACTAATTAGAGCCAGATGTAGGCAGTGCCGTCCATAGTGCTGGATGCACAGTGGTGGCGTGCCAAACAACTGAGTTCTAGTTCACAACAGTTTCACAAAGTGCCATAAGTTGAGGTTCAACTTAATGCTCCGGTTGAGTAGAGTGTAGCCGTCAAAACTGGAACCAGTAGCACTCAGGTGAGAAGAACGGGAAGCAGATATACCCAGTCCGTGGGCAGAGTCCTATGGGGACCAGCCTATCTGGCTGCCACGCGTGAATGTTTGCAACCTCGGCCGAGCTAGGCAACGCAATTGTGCAGCAATGCAAACTGCATAACCTGGCCGAATTTCACGGGTGTACAAGAAACAACGGGAGATTTACAAGGAGATGTTCACCCGGAACAGCCGGAAGCCTGCCCGCAGCAAGATTCCGGAATTCTTCCTGAGAAGCCTTGAAATCAGTGAAACGCTCCTATATTGCAATAACTCAGAACCTCATTCTAAGTGTTCCCGCCAGAGGCCATTCGGCTGAACACAACCGTGAACTAATTAGAGCCAGATGTAGGCAGTTCCGTCCATAGTGCTGGATGGACAGGGGTGGCGTGTCAAACAACTGAGCTCTAGTTCTCAACAGTTTCACAAAGTGCCCTAAGTTGAGGTTCAACTTACTGCTCCGGTTGAGTAGAGTGTAGCCGTCAAAGCTGGAATCAGTAGCACTCAGGTGAGAAGAACGGGAAGCAGATATACCCAGTCCGCTGGCAGAGTCCTACGGGGGCCAGCCTATCTGGCTGCCACGCCTGAATGTTTGCATCCGCGGCCGAGCTAGGCAGGAGCAATTGTTCAGCAATGCAAACTGCATAACCTGTCCAAATTTCACGGGTGTACAAGAAACCACGGGGGATTTACAAGGAGATGTTCACCCGGAAGAGCCTGAGGCCTGCCGGCAGCAAGATTCCGGAATTCTTCCTGAGAAGCCTTGAAAGCAGTGAAACGCTCCTATGTTGCAATAAATCAGAACCTCATTCTGAGTGTTGCCGGCAGAGTTCATTCGGCTGAACACAACCGTGGACTAATTAGAGCCAGATGTAGGCAGTGCCGTCCATAGTGCTGGATGGACAGTGGTGGCGTGCCAAACAACTGAGCTCTAGTTCTCAACAGTTTCACAAAGTGCCATAAGTAGAGGTTCAACTTAATGCTCCGGTTGAGTATACTGTAGCCGTCAAAGCTGGAATCAGTAGCACTCAGGTGAGAAGAACGGGAAGCAGATATACCCAGTCGGCTGGCAGAGTCCTACGGGGACCAGCCTATCTGGCTGCCACGCCTGAATGTTTGCAACCGCAGCCGAGCTAGGCAGGCGCAATTGTGCAGCAATGCAAACTGCATAAGCTGGCCAAATTTCACGGGTGTACAAGAAACCACGGGGGATTTACAAGGAGATGTTCACCCGGAACAGCCGGAGGCCTGCCGGCAGCAAGATTCCGGAATTCTTCCTGAGAAGACTTGAAAGCAGGGAAACGCACCTATGTTGCAATAACTCAGAACCTCATTCTGAGTGTTCCCGGCAGAGGTCATTCGGCTGAACACAACCGTGGACTAATTAGAGCCAGATGTAGGCAGTGCCGTCCATAGTGCTGGATGGACAGTGGTGGCGTGTCAAACAACTGAGTTCTAGTGCTCAACACTTTCACAATGTGCCATAAGTTGAGGTTCAACTTAATCCTCAGGTTGAGTAGAGTGTAGCCGTAATAGCTGGAATCAGTAGCACTCAGGTGAGAAGAACGGGAAGCAGATATACCCAGTCCGCAGGAAGTGTCGTACGGGGACCAGCCTATCTGGCTGCCACACCTGAATGTTTGTAACCGCGGCCGAGCTTGGCAGGCGCAATTGTGCAGCAATGCAAACTGCATAACCTGGCCAAATTTGACGGGTGTACAAGAAACCACGGGGGATTTTCAAGAAGATGATCACCCCCAACAGCCGGAGGCCTGCCGGCAGCAAGATTCCGGAATTCTTCCTGAGAAGCCTTGAAAGCAGTGAAACGCTCCTATGTTGCAATAACTCAGAACCTCATTCTGAGTGTTCCCGGCAGAAGTCATTCGGCTGAACACAACCGAGGACTAATTAGAGCCAGATGTAGGCAGTGCCGTCCATAGTGCTGGATGGACAGTGGTGGCGTGCCAAACAACTGAGCTCTAGTTCTCAACAGTTTCACAAAGTGCCGTAAGTTGAGGTTCAACTTACTGCTCCGATTGAGTACAGTGTAGCCGTCAAATCTGGAATCAGTAGCACTCAGGTGAGAAGAACGGGAAGCAGATATACTCAGTCTGCTGGCAGTGTCCTACGGGGACCAGCCTATCTGGCTGCCACGCCTGAATGTTTGTAACCGCGGCCGAGCTAGGCAGGCACAATTGTGCAGCAATGCAAACTGCATAACCTGGCCAAATTTCACGGGTGTACAAGAAACCACGGGGGATTTACAAGGAGATGTTCACCCGGAACAGCCGGAGGCCTGCCTGCAGCAAGATTCCGGAATTCTTCCTGAGAATCCTTGAAAGCAGTGAAAAGCTCCTATGTTGCAATAACTCAGAACCTCATTCTGATTGTTCCCGGCAGAGGTCATTCGGCTGAACACAATCGTGGACTAATTAGAGCCAGATGTAGGCAGTGCCGTCCATAGTGCAGGATGGACAGTGGTGGCGTGCCAAACAACTGAGCTCTAATTCTCAACAGTTTCACAAAGTGCCATAAGTTGAGGTGCAACTTATTGCTCCGGTTGAGTAGAGTGTAGCCGTCAAAGCTGGAATCAGTAGCACTCAGGTGAGAAGAACGGGAAGCAGATATACCCAGTATGCTGGCAGTGTCCTACGGGGACCAGCCTATCTGGCTGCCACGCCTGAATATTTGCAACCGCGGCCGAGCTAGGCAGGCGCAATTGTGCAGCAATGCAAACTGCATAACCTGGCCAAATTTCACGGGTGTATAAGAAACCACGGGGGATTTACAAGGACATGTTCACCCGGAACAGCCGGAGGCCTGCCGGCAGCAAGATTCCGGAATTCTTCCTAAAAGCCTTGAAAGCAGTGAAACGCTCCTATGTTGCAATAACTCAGAACCTCATTCTGAGTGTTCCCGACAGAGGTCATTCGGCTGAACACAACCGTGGACTAATTAGAGCCAGATGTAGGCAGTGCCGTCCATAGTGCTGGATGGACAGTGGTGGCGTGCCAAACAACTGAGGTCTAGTTCTCAACAGTTTCACAAAGTGCCATAAGTTGAGGTTCAACTTACTGCTCCGGTTGAGTAGAGTGTAGCCGTCAAGCTGGAATCAGTAGCACTCAGGTGAGAAGAACGGGAAGCAGATATACCCAGTCCGTTGGCAGTGTCCTACGGGGACCAGCCTATCTGGCTGCCACGCCTGAATGTTTGTAACCGCGGCCGAGATAGGCAGGCGCAATTGTGCAGCAATGCAAACTGCATAACCTGTCCAAATTTCACGGGTGTACAAGAAACCTCGGGGGATTTACAAGGAGATGTTCACCCGGAACAGCCGGAGGCCTGCTGGCAGCAAGATTCCGGAATTCTTCCTGAGAAGCCTTGAAAGCAGTGAAACGCTCCTATGTTGCAATAACTCAGAACCTCATTCTGAGTGTTGCCGGCAGAGGTCATTCGGCTGAACACAACCGTGGACTAATTAGAGCCAGATGTAGGCAGTGCCGTCCATAGTGCTGGATGGACAGTGGTGGCGTGTCAAACAACTGAGCTCTAGTTCTCAACAGTTTCACAAAGTGCCATAAGTTGAGGTTCAACTTACTGCTCCGGTTGAGTAGAGTGTAGACGTCAAAGCTGGAATCAGTAGCACTCAGGTGAGAAGAACGGGAAGCAGATATACCCAGTCCGCTGGCAGACTCCTATGGGGACAAGCCTATCTGGCTGCCACGCCTGAATGTTTGCAACCGCGGCCGAGCTAGGCTGGCGCAATTGTGCAGCAATGCAAACTGCATAACCTGTCCAAATTTCACGGGTGTACAAGAAACCACCGGGGATTTACAAGGAGATGTTCACCCGGAACAGCCGGAGGCCTGCAGGCAGCAAGATTCCGGAATTCTTCCTGAGAAGACTTGAAAGCAGGGAAACGCACCTATGTTGCAATAACTCAGAACCTCATTCTGAGTGTTCCCGGCAGAGGTCATTCGGCTGAACACAACCGTGGACTAATTAGAGCCAGATGTAGGCAGTGCCGTCCATAGTGCTGGATGGACAGTGGTGGCGTGCCAAACAACTGAGCTCTAGTTCTCAACAGTTTCACAAAGTGCCGTAAGTTGAGGTTCAACTTACTGCTCCGATTGAGTACAGTGTAGCCGTCAAATCTGGAATCAGTAGCACTCAGGTGAGAAGAACGGGAAGCAGATATACTCAGTCCGCTGGCAGTGTCCTACGGGGACCAGCCTATCTGGCTGCCACGCCTGAATGTTTGTAACCGCGGCCGAGCTAGGCAGGCACAATTGTGCAGCAATGCAAACTGCATAACCTGGCCAAATTTAACGGGTGTACAAGAAACCACGGGGGATTTACAAGGAGATGTTCACCCGGAACAGCCAGAGGCCTGCCGGCAGCAAGATTCCGGAATTCTTCCTGAGAAGCCTTGAAAGCAGTGAAACGCTCCTATGTTGCAATAACTCAGAACCTCATTCTGAGTATTCCCGGCAGAGGTCATTCGGCTGAACACAATCGTGGACTAATTAGAGCCAGATGTAGGCAGTTCCGTCCATAGTGCTGGATAGACAGGGGTGGCGTGTCAAACAACTGAGCTCTAGTTCTCAACACTTTCACAAAGTCCCGTAAGTTGAGGTTCAACTTAATGCTCCGGTTGCTTAGAGTGTAGCCGTCAAAGCTGGAATCAGTAGCACTCAGGTGACAAGAACGGGAAGCAGATATACCCAGTCCGCTGGCAGAGTCCTACGGGGACCAGCCTATCTGGCTGCCAAGCCTGAATGTTTGCATTCGCGGCCGAGCTATGTAGGCGCAATTGTGCAGCAATTCAAACTGCATAACTTGTCCAAATTTCACGGGTGTACAAGAAACCACGGGGGATTTACAAGGAGATGTTCACTCGGAGAGCCAGAGGCCTGCCGGCAGCAAGATTCCGGAATTCTTCCTGAGAAGCCTTGAAAGCAGTGAAACGCTCCTATGTTGCAATAACTCAAAACCTCATTCTGAGTGTCCCCGGCAGAGGTCATTCGGCTGAACACAATCGTGGACTAATTAGAGCCAGATGTAGGCAGTGCAGGCCATAGTGCTGGATGGACAGTGGTGGCCTGCCAAACAACTGAGCTCTAGTTCTCAACAGTTTCACAAAGTGCCATAAGTTGAGGTTCAACTTAATGCTCCGGTTGAGTAGAGTGTAGCCGTCAAAGCTGGAATCAGTAGCACTCAGGTGAGAAGAACGGGAAGCAGATATGCCCAGTCCGCTGGCAGTGTCCTACGGGGACCAGCCTATCTGGCTGCCATGCCTGAATGTTTGCAACCGCGGACTATCTAGGCAGGCGCAATTGTGCAGCAATGCAAACTGCATAACCTGGCCAAATTTCACGGGTGTACAAGAAACCACGGGGGATTTACAAGGAGATGTTCACCCGGAACAGCCGGGGGCCTGCTGGCAGAAAGATTCCGGAATTCTTCCTGAGAAGCCATGAAAGCAATGAAACGCTCCTATGTTGCAATAACTCAGAACCTCATTCTGAGTGTTCCCGGCAGAGGTCATTCGGCTGAACACAACCGTGGACTAATTAGAGCCAGATGTAGGCAGTGCCGTCCATAGTGCTGGATGGATAGTGGTGGCGTGCCAAACAACTGAGCTCTAGTTCTGAACAGTTTCACAAAGTGCCATAAGTTGAGGTTCAACTTAATGCTCCGGTTGAGTAGAGTGTAGCCGTCAAAGCTTGAATCAGTAGCACTCAGGTGAGGAGAATGGGAAGCAGATATACCCAGTCCGCTGGTAGTGTCCAACGGGGACCAGCCTATCTGGCTGCCACGCCTGAATGTTTGCAACCGCGGCCGAGCTAGGCAGGCGCAATTGTGCAGCAATGCAAACTGCATAACCTGGCCAAATTTCACGGGTGTACAAGAAACCACGGGGGATTTACAAGGAGATGTTCACCCGGAACAGCCGGAGGCCTGCCGGCAGGAAGATTCCGGAATTCTTCCTGAGAAGCCTTGAAAGCAGTGAAACGCTCCTATGTTGCAAAAACTCAGAACCTCAATCTGAGTGATCCCAGCAGAGGTCATTCGGCTGAACACAATCGTGGACTTATTAGAGCCAGATGTAGGCCGTTCCGTCCATAGTGCTGGATGGAGAGTGGTGGCGTGCCAAACAACTGAGCTCTAGTTCTCATCACTTTCACAAAGTGCCCTAAGTTGAGGTTCAACTTACTGCTCCGGTTGAGTAGAGTGTAGCCGTCAAAGCTGGAATCAGTAGTACTCAGGTGAGAAGAACGGGAAGCAGATATACCCAGTCCGCTGGCAGTGTCCTACGGGGCCCAGCCTATCTGGCTGCCACGCCTGAATGTTTGCAACCGCGGCCGAGCTAGGCAGGCGCAATTGTGCAGCAATGCAAACTGCATAACCTGGCCAAATTTCACGGGTGTACAAGAAACCAATGGAGATTTACAAGGAGATGTTCACCCGGAAGAGCCGGAGGCCTGCCGGCAGCAAGATTCCGGAATTCTTCGTGAGAAGCCTTGAAAGCAGTGAAACGCTCCTATGTTGCAATAACTCAGAACCTCATTCTGAGTGTTGCCGGCAGAGGTCATTCGGCTGAACACAACCATGGACTAATTAGAGCCAGATATAGGCAGTGCCGTCCATAGTGCTGGATGGACAGGGGTGGCGTGCCAAACAACTGAGCTCTAGTTCTCAACACTTTCACAAAGTGCCATAAGTTGAAGTTCAACTTACTGCTCCGGTTGAGTAGAGTGTAGCCGTCAAAGCTGGAATCAGTAGCACTCAGGTGAGAAGAACCGGAAGCAGATATACCCAGTTCGCTGGCAGTGTCCTATGGGGACCAGCCTATCTGGCTGCCACACCTGAATGTTTGCAACCGCGGCCGAGTTAGGCAGGCGGAATTGTGCAGCAATGCAAACTGCATAACCTGGCCAAATTTCACGGGTGTACAAGAAACCACGGGGGAATTACAAGGAGATGTTCACCCGGAACAGCCGGAGGCCTGCCGGCAGCAAGATTCCGGAATTCTTCCTGAGAAGCCTTGAAAGCAGTGAAACGCTCCTATGTTGCAACAACTCAGAAGCTCATTCTGAGTGTTGCCGGCAGAGGTCATTCGGCTGAACACAACCGTGGACTAATTAGAGCCAGATGTAGGCAGTGCCGTCCATAGTGCTGGATGGACAGTGGTCGCGTGCCAAACAACCGAGCTCTAGGTCTCCACACTTTGACAAAGTGCCATAAGTTGAGGTTCAACTTAATGCTCCGGTTGAGTAGAGTGTAGCCGTCAAAGCTGGAATCAGTAACTCTCAGGTGAGAAGAACGGGAAGCAGATATACCCAGTCTGCTGGCAGTGTCCTACGGGGCCCAGCCTATCTGGCTGCCACGCCTGAATGTTTGCAACCGCGGCCGAGCTAGGCAGGCGCAATTGTGCAGCAATGCAAACTGCATAACCTCGCCAAATTTCACGGGTGTACAAGAAACCAATGGGGATTTACAAGGAGATGTTCACCCGGAAGAGCCGGAGGCCTGCCGGCAGCAAGATTCCGGAATTCTTCCTGAGAAGCCTTGAAAGCAGTGAAACGCTCCTATGTTGCAATAACTCAGAACCTCATTCTGAGTGTTCCCGGCAGAGGTCATTCGGCTGAACACAATCGTGGACTAATTAGAGCCAGATGTAGGCAGTGCCGTCCGTAGTGCTGGATGGACAGTGGTGGCGTGCCAAACAACTGAGTTCTAGTGCTCAACACTTTCACAAAGTGCCATAAGTTGAGGTTCAACTTAATGCTCCGGTTGAGTAGAGTGTAGCAGTCAAAGCTGGAATCAGTAGCACTCAGGTGAGAAGAACGGGAAGCAGATATACCCAGTCCGCTGGCAGTGTCCTACGGGGAACAGCCTATCTGGCTGTCACGCCTGAATGTTTGCAACCGTGGCCGAGCTAGGCAGGCGCAATTGTGAAGCCATGAAAACTGCATAACCTGGCCAAATTTCACGGGTGTACAAGAAACCACGGGGGATTTACAAGGAGATGTTTACCCGGAAGAGACGGAGGCCTGCCGGCAGCAAGATTCCGGAATTCTTCCTGAGAAGCCTTGAGAGCAGTGAAACGCTCCTATGTTGCAATAACTCCGAACCTCATTCAGAGTGTTCCCGGCAGAGGTCATTCGGCTGAACACAACCGTGGACTAATTAGAGCCAGATGTAGGCAGTGCCGTCCATAGTGCTGGATGGACAGTGGTCGCGTGCCAAACAACCGAGCTCTAGTTCTCCACACTTTGACAAAGTGCCATAAGTTGAGGTTCAACTTTCAGCTACGGTTGAGTAGAGTGTAGCCGTCAAAGCTGGAATCAGTAGCGCTCAGGTGAGAAGAACGGGAAGCAGATATACCCAGTCCTCTGGCAGTGTCCTATGGGGACCAGCCTATCTGGCGGCCACGCCTGAATGTTTGCAACCGCGGCCGAGCTAGGCAGGCGAAATCGTGCAGCAATGCAAACTGCATAACCTGGCCAAATTTCACGGTTGTACAAGAAACCACGGGGGATTTACAAGGAGATGTTCACCCGGAACTGCCGGAGGCCTGCCGGCAGCAAGATTCCGGAATTCTGCCTGAGAAGCCTTGAAAGCAGTGAAACGTTCCTATATTGCAATAACTCAGAACCTCATTCTGAGTGTTCACGGCAGAGGTCATTGGGATGAACACAACCGTGGACTAATTAGAGCCCGATGTAGGCAGTGCCGTCCATAGTGCTGGATGGCCAGTGGTGGCATGCCAAACAACTGAGCTCTAGTTCTTAACACTTTCACAAAGTGCCATAAGTTGAGGTTCAACTTACTGCTCCGGTTGAGTAGAGTGTAGCCGTCAAAGCTGGAATCAGTAGCACTCAGGTGAGAAGAACGGGAAGCAGATATACCCAGTCCGCTGGCAGTGTCCTACGGGGATCAGTCTAATTGGATGCCATGCCTCAATGTTTGCAACCGCGGCCGAGTTAGGCAGGCGGAAATGTGCAGCAATGCAAACTGCATAATCTGGCCAAATTTCACGGATGTACAAGAAACCACGGAGGATTTACAAGGAGATGTTCACCCGGAACTGCCGGAGGCCTGCCGGCAGCAAGATTCCGGAATTCTTCCTGAGAAGCCTTGAAAGCAGTGAAACGCTCCTATGTTGCAATAACTCAGAACCTCATTCTGAGTGTTCCCGGCATAGGTCATTCGGCTGAACACAACCATGGACTAATTAGAGCCAGATGTAGGCAGTGCCGTGCATTGTGCTGGATGGACAGTGGTGGAGTGCCAAACAACTGAGCTCTAGTTCTCATCACTTTCACAAAGTGCCATAAGTTGAGGTTCAACTTACTGCTCCGGTTGAGTAGAGTGTAGAGGTCAAACCTGGAATCAGTAGCACTCAGGTGAGAAGAACGGGAAGCAGATATACCCAGTCCGCTGGCAGTGTCCTACGGGGACCAGTCTAATTGGATGCCACGCCTCAATGTTTGCAACCGCGGCCGAGCTAGGCAGGCGCAATTGTGCAGCAATGCAAACTGCATAACCTGGCCAAATTTCACGGGTGTACAAAAAACCAAGGGGGATTTACAAGGAGATGTTCACCCGGAACAGCCGGACGCCGGCGTGTAGCAAGATTCCGGAACTCTTCCTGAGAAGCCTTGAAAGCAGTGAAACGCTCCTATGTTGCAATAACTCAGAACCTCATTCTGAGTGTTCCCGGCAGAGGTCATTCAGCTGAACACAACCGTGGACTAATTAGAGCCAGATGTAGGCAGTGCCATCCATGGTTCTGGATGGACAGTGGTGGCGTGCCAAACAACTGAGCTCTAGTTCTCAACAGTTTCACAAAGTGCCCTAAGTTGAGGTTCAACTTACTGCTCCGGTTGAGTAGAGTGTAGCGGTCAAACCTGGAATCAGTAGAACTCAGGTGAGAAGAACGGGAAGCAGATATACCCAGTCCGCTGGCAGTGTCCTACGGGGACTAGCCTATCCGGCTGCCATGCCTGAATGTTTGCAACCGCGGCCGAGCTAGGCAGGCGCAATTGTGCAGCAATGCAAACTGCATAACCTGGCCAAATTTCACGGGTGTACAAGAAAGCACGGGGGATTTACAAGGAGATGTTCACCCGGAAGAGCCGGAGGCATGCCGGCAGCAAGATTCCGGAATTCTTCCTGAGAAGCCTTGAAAGCAGTGAAACGCTCCTATGTTGCAATAACTCAGAACCTCATTCTGAGTATTGCCTGCAGAGGTCATTCGGCGGAACACAACCTTGGACTAATTAGAGCCAGATGTAGGCAGTGCCGTCCATATTGCTGGATGGACAGTGGTGGCGTGCCAAACAACTGAGCTCTAGTTCTCAACAGTTTCAAAAAGTGCCATAAGTTGAGGTTCAACTTACTGCTCCGGTTGAGTAGAGTGTAGCCGTCAAAGCTGGAATCAGTAGCACTCAGGTGAGAAGAACGGGAATCAGATATACCCAGTCCGCTGGCAGTGTCCTACGGGGACCAGCCTATCTGGCTGCCACGCCTGAATGTTTGCAACCGCGGCCGAGCTAGGCAGGCGCAATTGTGCAGCAATTCTAACTGCATAACCTGGCCAAATTTCACGGGTGTACAAGAAACCACGGGGGATTTACCAGGAGATGTTTACCCGGAATTGCCGGAGGCCTGCCGGCAGCAAGATTCCGGAATTCTTCCTGAGAAGCCTTGAAAGCAGTGAAACGCTCCTATGTTGCAATAACTCAGAACCTCATTCTGAGTGTTCCCGGCAGAGGTCAATCGGCTGAACACAACCGTGGACTAATTAGAGCCAGCTGTAGGCAGTGCCGTCCATAGTGCTGGATGGACAGTGGTGGCGTGCCAAACAACTTAGCTCTAGTTCTCAACAGTTTCACAAAGTGCCATGAGTTGAGGTTCAACTTACTGCTCCTGTTGAGTAGAGTGTAGCCGTCAAAGATGGAATTAGTAGCACTCAGGTGAGAAGAACGGGAAGCAGATATACCCAGTCCGCTGGCAGTGTCCTACGGGGACCAGCCTATCTGGCTGCCACACCTGAATGTTTGCAACCGCGGCCGAGCTAGGCAGGCGCAATTGTGCAGCAATGCAAACTGCATAACCTGGCCAAATTTCACGGATGTACAAGAAACCACGGGGTATTTACAAGGAGATGTTCACCCGGAAGAGCCGGAGGCCTGCCGGCAGCAAGATTCCGGAATTCTTCCTGAGAAGCCTTGAAAGCAGTGAGATGCTCCTATGTTGCAATAACTCAGAACCTCATTCTGAGTGTTCCAGGCAGAGGTCATTCGGCTGAACACAACCGTGGACTAATTAGAGCCAGATGTAGGCAGTGCCGTTCATAGGGATGGATGGAGAGTGGTGGCGTTCCAAACAACTGAGCTCTAGTTCTCAACAGTTTCACAAAGTGCCATAAGTTGAGGTCCAACTTACTGCTCCGGTTGAGTAGAGTGTAGCCGTGAAACCTGGAATCAGTAGCACTCAGGTGAGAAGAACGGGAAGCAGATATACCCAGTCCGCTGGCAGTGTCCTACGGGGACCAGGCTAGCTGGCTGCCACGCCTGAATGTTTGCAACCGCGGCCGAGCTAGGCAGGCGCAACTGTGCAGCAATGCAAATTGCATAACCTGGCCAAATTTCACGGATGTACAAGAAACCACGGGATTTTTACAAGATGTTCTTCCGGAAGAGCCGGAGGCCTGCCGGCAGCAAGATTCCGGAATTCTTCCTGAGAAGCCTTGAAAGCAGTGAAACGCTCCTATGTTGCAATAACTCAGAACCTCATTCTGAGTGTTCCCGGCAGAGGTCATTCGGCTGAACACAACCGTGGACTAATTAGAGCCAGATGTAAGGAGTGCCGTCCATAGTGCTGGATGGACAGTGGTGGCGTGCCAAACAACTGAGCTCTATTTCTCATCACTTTCACAAAGTGCCATAAGTTGAGGTTCAACTTACTGCGCCGATTGAGTAGAGTGTAGCTGTCAAAGCTGGAATCAGTAGCACTCATGTGAGAAGAACGGGAAGCAGATATACCCAGTCCGCTGGCAGTGTCCTATGGGGACCAGCCTATCTGGCTGCCACGCCTGAATGTTTGCAACTGCGTCCGAGCTAGGCAGGCGCAATTGTGCAGCAATGCGAACTGCATGACCTGGCCAAATATCACGAATGTACAAGAAACCACGGTGGATTTATAAGGAGATGTTCACCCGGAACTGCCGGAGGCTTGCCGGCAGCAAGATTCCGGAATTCTTCCTGAGAAGCCTTGAAAGCAGTGAAACGCTCCTATGTTGCAATAACTCAGAACCTCATTCTGAGTGTTCCAGGCAGAGGTCATTCGGCTGATCACAACCGTGGACTAATTAGAGCCAGATGTAGGCAGTGCCGTCCATAGTGCTGGATGGACAGTGGTGGCGTGCCAAACAACTGAGCTCTAGTTCTCAACAGTTTCACAAAGTGCCCTAAGTTGAGGTTCAACTTACGGCTTCGGTTGAGTAGAGTGTAGCGGTCAAAGCTGGAATCAGTAGCACTCAGGTGAGAAGAACGGGAAGCAGATATAGCCAGTCCGCTGGCAGTGTCCTACGGGGACTAGCCGATCTGGCTGCCACGCCTGAATGTTTGCAAGCGCGGCCGAGCTAAGAAGGCGGAATTGTGCAGCAATGCAAACTGCATAACCTGGCCAAATTTCACGGATGTACAAGAAACCACGGGGGATTTACAAGGAGATGTTCATCCGGAACAGCTGGAGGCCTGCCGGCAGCAAGATTCCGGAATTCTTCCTGAAAAGCCTTGAAAGCAGTGAAACGCTCCTATGTTGCAATACCTCAGAACCTCATTCTGAGTGTTCCCGGCAGAGGTCATTCGGCTGAACACAACCGTGGACTAATTAGAGCCAGATGTAGGCATTCCCGTCCATAGTGCTGGATGGACAGTGGTGGCGTGCAAAACAACTGAGCTCTAGTTCTCATCACTTTCACAAAATTCCATAAGTTGAGGTTCAACTTACTGCTCCGGTTGAGTAGAGTGTAGCCGTCAAAGGTGGAATCAGTAGCACTCAGGTGAGAAGAACGGGAAGTAGATATACCCAGTCCGCTGGCAGTGTACTACGGGGACCAGCCTATCTGGCTGCCACGCCTGAATGTTTGCAAATGCAGCCGAGCTAGGCAGGCGCAATTGTGCAACAATTCAAACTGCATAACCTGGCCAAATTTCACGGGTGTACAAGGAACCGCGGGTGATTTACAAGGAGATGTTCACCCGGAACAGCCGGAGGCCTGCTGGCAGCAAGATTCCGGAATTCTTCCTGAGAAGCCTTGAAAGCAGTGAAACGCTCCTATGTTGCAATAACTCAGAACCTCATTCTTAGTGTTGCCGGCAGAGGTCATTCGGCTGAACACAACCATGGACTAATTAGAGCCAGATGTAGGCAGTGCCGTCCATAGTGCTGGATGGACAGTGGTGGCGTGCCAAACAACTGAGCTCTAGTTCTCAACAGTTTCACAAAGTGCCCTAAGTTGAGGTTCAACTTACTGCTCCGGTTGAATAGAGTGTAGCGCTCAAACCTGGAATCAGTAGCACTCAGGTGAGAAGAACGGGAAGCATATATGCCCAGTCCGCTGGCAGTGTCCTACGGGGACCAGCCTATCTGGCTGAAACACCTGATTGTTTGAAACCGCGGCCGAGCTAGGCAGGCACAATTGTGCAGCAATGCAAACTGCATAACCTAGCCAGATTTCATGGGTGTAAAAGAAACCACGGGGGATTTACAAGGAGATGTTCAACCGGAACAGCCGTAGGCCTGCCGGCAGCAAGATTCCGGAATTCTTCCTGAGAAGCCTTGAAAGCAGTGAAACGCTCCTATGTTGCAATAACTCAGAACCTCATTCTGAGTGTTCCCGGAAGAAATCATTCGGCTGAACACAACCGTGGACTAATTAGAGCCAGATGTAGGCAGTGCCGTCCATAGTGCTGGATGGAGAGTGGTGGCGTGCCAAACAACTGAGTTCTAGTTCTCAACACTTTCACAAAGTGCCATAAGTTGAGGTTCAACTTACTGCTCCGGTTGAGTAGAGTGTAGCTATCAAAGCTGGAATCAGTAGCACTCAGGTGAGAAGAACGGGAAACAGATATACCCAGTCCGCTGGCAGTGTCCTACGGGGACCAGCCTATCTGGCTGCCACGCCTGAATGTTTGAAACCCCGGCCGAGCTAGGCAGGCGCAATTGTGCAGCAATGCAAACTGCATAACCTGGCCAAATTTCACGATTGTACAAGAAACCACGGGGGATTTACAAGGAGATGTTCAACCGGAACTGCCGGAGGCCTGCCGGCAGCAAGATTACGGAATTCTTCCTGAGAAGCAATGAAAGCAGTGAAACGCTCCTATGTTGCAATAACTCAGAACCTCATTCTGAGTGTTGCCGGCAGAGGTCATTCGGCTGAACACAACCATGGACTAATTAGAGCCAGATGTAGGCAGTGCTGTCCATAGTGCTGGATGGACAGTGGTGGCGTGCCAAACAACTTAGCTCTAGTTCTCAACAGTTTCACAAAGTGCCATGAGTTGAGGTTCAACTTACTGCTCCTGTTGAGTAGAGTGTAGCCGTCAAAGATGGAATTAGTAGCACTCAGGTGAGAAGAACGGGAAGCAGATATACCCAGTCCGCTGGCAGTGTCCTACGGGGACCAGCCTATCTGGCTGCCACACCTGAATGTTTGCAACCGCGGCCGAGCTAGGCAGGCGCAATTGTGCAGCAATGCAAACTGCATAACCTGGCCAAATTTCACGGATGTACAAGAAACCACGGGGTATTTACAAGGAGATGTTCACCCGGAAGAGCCGGAGGCCTGCCGGCAGCAAGATTCCGGAATTCTTCCTGAGAAGCCTTGAAAGCAGTGAGATGCTCCTATGTTGCAATAACTCAGAACCTCATTCTGAGTGTTCCCGGCAGAGGTCATTCGGCTGAACACAACCGTGGACTAATTAGAGCCAGATGTAGGCAGTGCCGTCCATAGGGATGGATGGAGAGTGGTGGCGTTCCAAACAACTGAGCTCTAGTTCTCAACAGTTTCACAAAGTGCCATAAGTTGAGGTCCAACTTACTGCTCCGGTTGAGTAGAGTGTAGCCGTGAAACCTGGAATCAGTAGCACTCAGGTGAGAAGAACGGGAAGCAGATATACCCAGTCCGCTGGCAGTGTCCTACGGGGACCAGGCTAGCTGGCTGCCACGCCTGAATGTTTGCAACCGCGGCCGAGCTAGGCAGGCGCAACTGTGCAGCAATGCAAATTGCATAACCTGGCCAAATTTCACGGATGTACAAGAAACCACGGGATTTTTACAAGATGTTCTTCCGGAAGAGCCGGAGGCCTGCCGGCAGCAAGATTCCGGAATTCTTCCTGAGAAGCCTTGAAAGCAGTGAAACGCTCCTATGTTGCAATAACTCAGAACCTCATTCTGAGTGTTCCCGGCAGAGGTCATTCGGCTGAACACAACCGTGGACTAATTAGAGCCAGATGTAAGGAGTGCCGTCCATAGTGCTGGATGGACAGTGGTGGCGTGCCAAACAACTGAGCTCTATTTCTCATCACTTTCACAAAGTGCCATAAGTTGAGGTTCAACTTACTGCGCCGATTGAGTAGAGTGTAGCCGTCAAAGCTGGAATCAGTAGCACTCATGTGAGAAGAACGGGAAGCAGATATACCCAGTCCGCTGGCAGTGTCCTATGGGGACCAGCCTATCTGGCTGCCACGCCTGAATGTTTGCAACTGCGTCCGAGCTAGGCAGGCGCAATTGTGCAGCAATGCGAACTGCATGACCTGGCCAAATATCACGAATGTACAAGAAACCACGGGGGATTTACAAGGAGATGTTCATCCGGAACAGCTGGAGGCCTGCCGGCAGCAAGATTTCGGAATTCTTCCTGAAAAGCCTTGAAAGCAGTGAAACGCTCCTATGTTGCAATACCTCAGAACCTCATTCTGAGTGTTCCCGGCAGAGGTCATTCGGCTGAACACAACCGTGGACTAATTAGAGCCAGATGTAGGCATTCCCGTCCATAGTGCTGGATGGACAGTGGTGGCGTGCAAAACAACTGAGCTCTAGTTCTCATCACTTTCACAAAATTCCATAAGTTGAGGTTCAACTTACTGCTCCGGTTGAGTAGAGTGTAGCCGTCAAAGGTGGAATCAGTAGCACTCAGGTGAGAAGAACGGGAAGTAGATATACCCAGTCCGCTGGCAGTGTCCTACGGGGACCAGCCTATCTGGCTGCCACGCCTGAATGTTTGCAAATGCAGCCGAGCTAGGCAGGCGCAATTGTGCAACAATTCAAACTGCATAACCTGGCCAAATTTCACGGGTGTACAAGGAACCGCGGGTGATTTACAAGGAGATGTTCACCCGGAACAGCCGGAGGCCTGCTGGCAGCAAGATTCCGGAATTCTTCCTGAGAAGCCTTGAAAGCAGTGAAACGCTCCTATGTTGCAATAACTCAGAACCTCATTCTTAGTGTTGCCGGCAGAGGTCATTCGGCTGAACACAACCATGGACTAATTAGAGCCAGATGTAGGCAGTGCCGTCCATAGTGCTGGATGGACAGTGGTGGCGTGCCAAACAACTGAGCTCTAGTTCTCAACAGTTTCACAAAGTGCCCTAAGTTGAGGTTCAACTTACTGCTCCGGTTGAATAGAGTGTAGCGCTCAAACCTGGAATCAGTAGCACTCAGGTGAGAAGAACGGGAAGCAGATATACCCAGTCCGCTGGCAGTGTCCTACGGGGACCAGCCTATCTGGCTGAAACACCTGATTGTTTGAAACCGCGGCCGAGCTAGGCAGGCACAATTGTGCAGCAATGCAAACTGCATAACCTAGCCAGATTTCATGGGTGTAAAAGAAACCACGGGGGATTTACAAGGAGATGTTCAACCGGAACAGCCGTAGGCCTGCCGGCAGCAAGATTCTGGAATTCTTCCTGAGAAGCCTTGAAAGCAGTGAAACGCTCCTATGTTGCAATAACTCAGAACCTCATTCTGAGTGTTCCCGGAAGAAATCATTCGGCTGAACACAACCGTGGACTAATTAGAGCCAGATGTAGGCAGTGCCGTCCATAGTGCTGGATGGAGAGTGGTGGCGTGCCAAACAACTGAGTTCTAGTTCTCAACACTTTCACAAAGTGCCATAAGTTGAGGTTCAACTTACTGCTCCGGTTGAGTAGAGTGTAGCTATCAAAGCTGGAATCAGTAGCACTCAGGTGAGAAGAACGGGAAACAGATATACCCAGTCCGCTGGCAGTGTCCTACGGGGACCAGCCTATCTGGCTGCCACGCCTGAATGTTTGAAACCCCGGCCGAGCTAGGCAGGCGCAATTGTGCAGCAATGCAAACTGCATAACCTGGCCAAATTTCACGATTGTACAAGAAACCACGAGGGATTTACAAGGAGATGTTCAACCGGAACTGCCGGAGGCCTGCCGGCAGCAAGATTACGGAATTCTTCCTGAGAAGCAATGAAAGCAGTGAAACGCTCCTATGTTGCAATAACTCAGAACCTCATTCTGAGTGTTCCCGATAGAGGTCATTTGGCTGAACACAACCGTGGACATATTAGAGCCAGATGTAGGCAGTGCCGTCCATAGTGCTGGATGGACAGTGGTGGCGTGCCAAACAACTGAGCTCTAGTTCTCAACACTTTCACAAAGTGCCATAAGTTGAGGTTCAACTTATTGCTCGGGTTGAGTAGAGTGTAGCCGTCAAAGCTGGAATCAGTAGCACTCAGGTGAGAAGAACGGGAAGCAGATATACCCAGTCCGCTGGCAGTGTCCTACGGGGACCAGCCTATCTGGCTCCCAAGCCTGAATGTTTGCAACCGCGGCCGAGCTAGGCAGGCACAATTGTGCAGCAATTCAAACTGCATAACCTGGACAGATTTTACGAGTGTACTAGAAACCACGGGGGATTTACAAGGAGATGTTCACCCGGAAATGCCGGAGGCCTGCCGGCAGCAAGATTCCGGAATTCTTCCTGAGAAGCCTTGAAAGCAGTGAAACGCTCCTATGTTGCAATAACTCAGAACATCATTCTGAGTGTTCCCCACAGAGGTCATTCGTCTGAACACAACCGTCGACTAATTAGAGCCAGATGTAGGCATTGCCCTCCATAGTGATGGATGGAGAGTGGTGGCGTGCCAAACAACTGAGCTCTAGTTCTCATCACTTTCACAAAATGCCATAAGTTGAGGTTCAACTTACTGCTCCGGTTGAGTAGAGTGTAGCGGTCAAATCTGGAATCAGTAGCACTCAGGTGAGAAGAACGGGAAGCAGATATACCCAGTCCGCTGGTAGTGTCCTACAGGGACCAGCCCATCTGGCTGCCACGCCTGAAGATTTGCAAACGAGGCCGAGCTAGGCAGGCGCAATTGTGCAGCAATGCAAACTGCATAACCTGGCCAGATTTCAAGGGTGTACAAGAAACCACGGGGGATTTACAAGGAGATGTTCACCCGGAACAGCCGGACGCCGGCGGGCAGCAAAATTCCGGAACTCTTCCTGAGAAGCCTTGAAAGCAGTGAAACGCTCCTATGTTGCAATAACTCAGAACCTCATTCTGAGTGTTCCCGGCAGAGGTCATTCGGCTGAACACAACCGTGGACTAATTAGAGCCAGATGTAGGCAGTGCCATCCATAGTGCTGGATGGACAGTGGTGTCGTGCCAAACAACTGATCTCTAGTTCTCAACACTTTCACAAAGTGCCATAAGTTGAGGTTCAACTTACTGCTCAGGTTGAGTAGAGTGTAGCCGTCAAAGCTGGAATCAGTAGCACTCAGGTGAGAAGAACGGGAAGCAGATATACCCAGTCCGCTGGCAGTGTCCTACGGGGACCAGCCTATCTGGCTGCCACGCCTGAATGTTTGCAACCGCGGCCGAGCTAGGCAGGCGCAATTGTGCAGCAATGCAAACTGCATAACCTGGCCAAATTTCACGGGTGTACAAGAAACCACCGGGGATTTACAAGGAGATGTTCACCCAGAACAGCCGGACGCCGGCGGGCAGCAAGATTCCGGAACTCTTCCTGAGAAGCCTTGAAAGCAGTGAAACGCTCCTATGTTGCAATAACTCAGAACCTCATTCTGAGTGTTCCCGGCAGAGGTCATTCGGCTGAACACAACCGTGGACTAATTAGAGCCAGATGTAGGCAGTGCCGTCCATAGTGCTGGATGGACAGTGGTGGCGTGCCTAACAACTGAGCTGTAGTTCTCATCACTTTCAGAAAGTGCCATAAGTTGAGGTTCAACTTACTGCTCCGGTTGAGTAGAGTGTAGCCGTCAAAGATGGAATCAGTAGCACTCAGGTGAGAAGAACAGGAAGCAGATATACCCAGTCCATTGGCAGTGTCCTACGGGGACCAGCCTATCTGGCTGCCACGCCTGAATGTTTGCAACCGCGGCCGAGCTAGGCAGGCGCAATTGTGCAGCAATGCAAACTGCATAACCTGGCCAAATTTCACGGGTGTACAAGAAACCACGGGGGATTTACAAGGAGATGTTCACCCGGAACAGCCGGACGCAGGCGGGCAGCAAGAAACCGGAACTCTTCCTAAGAAGCCTTGAAAGCAGTGAAAAGCTCCTATGTTGCAATAACTCAGAACCTCATTCTGAGTGTTGCCGGCAGAGGTCATTCGGCTGAACACAACCATGGACTAATTAGAGCCAGATGTAGGCAGTGCCGTCCATAGTGCTGGATGGACAGTTGTGGCGTGCCAAACAACTGAGCTCTAGTTCTCAACAGTTTCACAAAGTGCCATGAGTTGAGGTTCAACTTACTGCTCCGGTTGAGTAGAGTGTAGCCGTCAAAGATGGAATCAGTAGCACTCAGGTGAGAAGAACGGGAAGCAGATATACCTAGTCCGCTGGCAGTGTCCTACGGGGACCAGCCTATCTGGTTGCCACACCTGAATGTTTGCAACCGCGGCCGAGCTAGGCAGGCACAATTGTGCAGCAATGCAAACTGCATAACCTGGCCAAATATCACGGGTGAACAAGAAACCACTGGGGATTTACAAGGAGATGTTCAGCCGGAACTGCCAGAGGCCTGCCGGCAGTAAGATTCCGGAATTCTTTCTGGGAAGCCTTGAAAGCAGTGAAACGCTCCTATGTTGCAATAACTCAGAACCTCATTCTGAGTGTCCCCGGCCGAGGTCATTCGGCTGAACACAACCGTGGACTAATTAGAGCCAGATGTAAGCAGTGCCGTCCATAGTGCTGGATGGACAGTGGTGGCGTGCCAAACAACTGAGCTCTAGTTCTCCACAGTTTCACAAAGTGCCATAAGTAGAGGTTAAACTTACTGCTCCGGTTGAGTAGAGTGTAGCCGTCAAAGCTGGAATCAGTAGCACTCAGGTGAGAAGAACGGGAAGCAGATATACCCAGTCCGCTGGCATTGTCCTACGGGGACCAGCCTATCTGGCTGCCACGCCTGAATGTTTGCAACTGCAGTCGAGGTAGGCAGGCGCAATTGTGCAGCAATGCAAACTGCATAACCTGGCCAAATTTCACGGATTTACAAGAAACCACGGGGGATTTACAAGGAGATGTTCACCCGGAAGAGCCGGAGGCCTGCCGGCAGCAAGATTCCGGAATTCTTCCTGAGAAGCCTTGAAAGCAGTGAAACGCTCCTATGTTGCAATAACTCTGAACCTCATTCTGAGTGTTCCCGGCAGAGGTCATTCAGCTGAACACAACCGTGGACTAATTAGAGCCAGATGCAGGCAGTGCCGTCCATAGTGCTGAATGGACAGTGGTGGCGTGCCAAACAACTGAGCTCTAGTTTTCAACAGTTTCACAAAGTGCCCTAAGTTGAGGTACAACTTACGGCTCCGGTTGAGTAGAGTGTAGCCGTCAAAGCTGGAATCAGTAGCACTCAGGTGAGAAGAACGTGAAGCAGATATAGCCAGTCCGCTGGCAGTGTCCTACGTGGACTAGCCTATCTGGCTGCCACGCCTGAATGTTTGCAAGCGCGGCCGAGCTCAGCAGGCGGAATTGTGCAGCAATGCAAACTGTATAACCTGGCCAAATTTCAAGGGTGTACAAGAAACCACATTGGATATACAAGGAGATGTTCACCCGGAACAGGCGGAGGCCTGCCGGCAGCAAGATTCCAGAATTCTTCCTGAGAAGCCTTGAAAGCAGTGAGACGCTCCTATGTTGCAATAACTCAGAACCTCATTCTGAGTATTCCCCGCAGAGGTCATTCGTCTGAACACAACCGTGGACTAATTAGAGCCAGATGTAGGCAGTGCCGTCCATAGGGCTGGATGGAGAGTGGTGGAGTGCCAAACAACTGAGCGCTAGTTCTCAACAGTTTCACAAAGTGCCATAAGTTGAGGTTCAACTTACTGCTCCGGTTGAGTAGAGTGTAGCCGTCAAAGCTGGAATCAGTAGCACTCAGGTGAGAAGAACGGGAAGCAGATATACCCAGTCCGCCGGCAGTGTCCTACGGGGACCAGCCTATCTGGCTGCCATGCCTGAATGTTTGCAACCGCGTCCGAGCTAGGCAGGCGCAATTGTGCAGCAATGCGAACTGCATAACCTGGCCAAATATCACATATGTACAAGAAACCACGGGGGATTTACAAGGAGATGTTCACCCGGAACAGCCGGAGGCCTGCCGGCAGCAAGATTCCAGAATTCTTCCTGAGAAGCCTTGAAAGCAGTGAAACGCTCCTATGTTGCAATAACTCAGAACCTCATTCTGAGTGTTCCAGGCAGAGGTCATTCGGCTGAACACAACCGTGGACTAATTAGAGCCAGATGTAGGCAGTGCCGTCCATAGTGCTGGATGGACAGTGGTGGCGTGCCAAACAACTGAGCTCTAGTTCTCATCACTTTCACAAAATTCCATAAGTTGAGGTTCAACTTACTGCTCCGGTTGAGTAGAGTGTAGCCGTCAAAGGTGGAATCAGTAGCACTCAGGTGAGAAGAAAGGGAAGCAGATATACCCAGTCCGCTGGCAGTGTACTACGGGGACCAGCCTATCTGGCTGCCACGCCTGAATGTTTGCAACCGTGGCTGAGCTTGGCAGGCGCATTTGTGCAGCAATGCAAACTGCATAACCTGTCCAAATTTCACGGATGTACAAGAAACCAAGGGGGATTTACAAGGAGATGTTCACCCGGAAGAGCCGGAGGCCTGCCGGCAGCAAGATTCGCGAATTCTTCCTGAGAAGCCTTGAAAGCAGTGAAACGATCCTATGTTGCAATAACTCAGAACCTCATTCTGAGTGTTCCAGGCAGAGGTCATTCGGCTGAACACAACCGTGGACTAATTAGAGCCAGATGTAGGCAGTGCCGTCCATAGTGCTGGATGGACAGTGGTGGCGTGCCAAACAACTGAGCTCTAGTTCTCATCACTTTCACAAAGTGCCATAAGTTGAGGTTCAACTTACTGCTCCGGTTGAGTAGAGTGTAGCCGTGAACGCTGGATTCAGTATCACTCAGGTGAGAAGAACGGGAAGCAGATTTACCCAGTCCGCTGGCAGTGTCCTACGGGGACCAGCCTATCTGGCTGCCAGGCCTGAATGTTTGCAACCGCGGCCGAGCTAGGCAGGCGCAATTGTGCAGCAATGCAAACTGCATAACCTGGCCAAATTTCACGGGTGTACAAGGAACCGCGGGTGATTTACAAGGAGATGTTCACCCGGAACAGCCGGAGGCCTGCTGGCAGCAAGATTCCGGAATTCTTCCTGGGAAGCCTTGAAAGCAATGAAACGCTCCTATGTTGCAATAACTCAGAACCTCATTCTGAGTGTTCCCGGCAGAGGTCATTCGGCTGAACACAACCATGGACTAATTAGAGCCAGATGTAGGCAGTGCCGTCCATAGTGCTGGATGGACAGTGGTGGCGTGCCAAACAACTGAGCTCTAGTTCTCAACAGTTTCACAAAGTGCCCTAAGTTGAGGTTCAACTTACTGCTCCGGTTGAGTAGAGTGTAGCGGTCAATCCTGGAATCAGTAGCACTCAGGTGAGAAGAACGGGAAGCAGATATACCCAGTCCGCTGGCAGTGTCCTACGGGGACCAGCCTATCTGGCTGAAACACCTGAATGTTTGAAACCGCGGCCGAGCTAGGCAGGCGCAATTGTGCAGCAATGCAAACTGCATAACCTAGCCAGATTTCATGGGTGTACAAGAAACCACGGGGGATTTACAAGGAGATGTTCACCCGGAACAGCCGGAGGCCTGCCAGCAGCAAGATTCCGGAATTCTTCCTGAGAAGCCTTGAAAGCAGTGAAACGCTCCTATGTTGCAATAACTCAGAACCTCATTCTGAGTGTTCCCGGCAGAAATCATTCGGCTGAACACAACCGTGGACTAATTAGAGCCAGATGTAGGCAGTGCCGTCCATAGTGCTGGATGGAGAGTGGTGGCTTGCCAAACAACTGAGCTCTAGTTCTCAACATTTTCACAAAGTGCCATAAGTTGAGGTTCAACTTACTGCTCCGGTTGAGTAGAGTCGAGCTATCAAAGCTGGAATCAGTAGCACTCAGGTGAGAAGAACGGGAATCAGATATACCCAGTCCCCTGGCAGTGTCCTACGGGGACCAGCCAATCTGGCTGCCACGCCTGAATGTTTGCAACCCCGGCCGAGCTAGGCAGGCGCAATTGTGCAGCATTGCAAACTGCATAACCTGGCCAAATTTCACGGGTGTACAAGAAATCACGGGGGATTTACAAGGAGATGTTCACCCGGAACAGCCGGACGCCGGCGGGCAGCAAGGTTCCGGAACTCTTCCTGAGAAGCCATGAAAGCAGTGAAACGCTCCTATGTTGCAATAACTCAGAACCTCATTCTGAGTGTTACCGACAGAGGTCATTTGGCTGAACACAACCGTGGACTAATTAGAGCCAGATGTAGGCAGTGCCGTCCATAGTGCTGGATGGAGAGTGGTGGCGTGCCAAACAACTGAGCTCTAGTTCTCAACACTTTCACAAAGTGCCATAAGTTGAGGTTCAACTTATTGCTCGGGTTGAGTAGAGTGTAGCCGTCAAAGCTGGAATCAGTAGCACTCAGGTGAGAAGAACGGGAAGCAGATGTACCCAGTCCGCTGGCAGTGTCCTACGGGGACCAGCCTATCTGGCTTGCACGCCTGAATGTTTGCAACCGCGGCCGAGCTAGGCAGGCCCAATTGTGCAGCAATTCAAACTGCATAACCTGGACAGATTTCACGGGTGTACAAGAAACCTCGGCGGATTTACAAGGAGATGTTCACCCGGAACTGCAGGAGGCCTGCCGGCAGCAAGATTCCGGAATTCTTCCTGAGAAGCCATGAAAGCAGTGAAACGCTCCTATGTTGCAATAACTCAGAACCTCATTCTGAGTATTCCCCGCAGAGGTCATTCGTCTGAACACAACCGTCGACTAATTAGAGCCAGATGTAGGCAGTGCAGACCATAGTGCTGGATGGACAGTGGTGGCGTGCCAAACAACTGAGCTCTAGTTCTCATCACTTTCACAAAATTCCATAAGATGAAGTTCAACTTACTGCTCCGGTTGAGTAGAGTATAGCCGTCAAAGGTGGAATCAGTAGCACTCAGGTGAGAAGAACGGGAAGCAGATATACCCAGTCCGCTGGCAGTGTCCTACGGGGACCAGCCTATCTGGCTGCCACGCCTGAATGTTTGCAACCGTGGCCGAGCTAGGCAGGCACAATTGTGCAGCAATGCAAACTGCATAACCTAGCCAAATTTCACGGGTGTACAAGAAACCACGGGGGATTTACAAGGAGATATTCACCCGGAACAGCCGGAGGCCTGCCGGCAGCAAGGTTCCGGAATTCTTCCTGAGAAGCCTTGAAAGCAGTGAAACGCTCCTATGTTGCAATAACTCAGAACATCATTCTGAGTGTTCCCGGCAGAGGTCATTCGGCTGAACACAACCATGGACTAATTAGAGCCAGATGTAGGCAGTGCCGTCCATAGTGCTGGATGGTCAGTGGTGGCGTGCCAAACAACTGAGCTCTAGTTCTCATCACTTTCACAAAGTGCCATAAGTTGAGGTTCAACTTACTGCTCCGGTTGAGTAGAGTGTAGCCGTCAAAGCTGGAATCAGTAGCACTCAGGTGAGAAGAACGGGAAGCAGATATACCCAGTCCGCTTGCAGTGTCCTATGGGGACCAGCCTATCTGGCTGCCACGCCTGAATGTTTGCAACCGCGGCCGAGCTAGGCAGGTGCAATTGTGCAGCAATGCAAACTGCATAACCTGGACAGATTTCACGGGTGTACAAGAAACCACGGGGGATTTACAAGGAGATGTTCACCCGAACAGCCGGAGGCCTGCCGGCAGCAAGATTCCGGAATTCTTCCTGAGAAGCCTTGAAAGCAGTGAAACGCTCCTATGTTGCAATAACTCAGAACCTCATTCTGAGTGTTCCCGGCAGAACTCATTCCGCTGAACACAACCGTGGACTAATTAGAGCCAGATGTAGGCAGTGCCGTCCATAGTGCTGGATGGACAGTGGTGGCGTGCCAAACAACTGAGCTCTAGTTCTCAACAGTTTCACAAAGTGCCATAAGTTGAGGTTCAACTTACTGCTCCGGTTGAGTAGAGTGTAGCCGTCAAAGCTGGAATCAGTAGCACTCAGGTGAGAAGAACGGGAAGCAGATATACCCAGTCCGCTGGCAGGGTCCTAGGGGACCAGCCTATGTGGCTGCCACGCCTGAATGTTTGCAACCGCTGCTGTGCTTGGCAGGCGCAATTGTGCCGCAATGCAAACTGCATATCCTGGCAAAATTTCACGGGTGTACAAGAAACCACGGGGGATTTACAAGGAGATGTTCACCCGGAACAGCCGGAGGCCTGCCGGCAGCAAGATTCCGGAATTCTTCCTGAGAAGCCTTGAAAGCAGTGGAACGCTCCTATGTTGCAATAACTCAGAACCGCATTCTGAGTATTCCCAGCAGAGGTCATTCGGCTGAACACAATCGTGGACTAATTAGAGCCAGATGTAGGCAGTTCCGTCCATAGTGCTGGATGGACAGTGGTGGCGTGCCAAACAACTGAGCTCTAGTTCTCAACACTTTCACAAAGTGCCATAAATTGAGGTTCAACTTACTGCTCCGGTTGAGTAGAGTATAGCCGTCAAAGCTGGAATCTGTAGCACTCAGGTGAGAAGAAGGGGAGGCAGATATACCCAGTCCGCTGGCAGTGTCCTACAGGGACCAGCCTATCTGGCTGCCACGCCTGAATGTTTTGCAACCGCGGCCGAGCTAGGCAGGCGCAATTGTGCAGCAATGCAAACTGCATAACCTGGCCAAATTTCGCGGGTGTACAAGAAACCTCGGGGGATTTACAAGGAGATGTTCACCCGGAACAGCCGGAGGCCTGCCGGCAGGAAGATTCCGGAATTCTTCCTGAGAAGCCTTGAAAGCAGTGAAACGCTCCTATGTTGCAATAACTCAGAACCTCATTCTGAGTGTTCCCAGGAGAGGTCATTCGGCTGAACACAATCATGGACTAATTAGAGCCCGATGTAGGCAGTTCCGTCCATAGTGCTGGATGGACAATGGTATCGTGCCAAACAACTGAGCTCTAGTTCTAAACAGTTTCACAAAGTGCCATAAGTTGAGGTTCAACTTACTGCTCCGGTTGAGTAGAGTGTAGCCGTCAAAGCTGGAATCAGTAGCACTCAGGTGAGAAGAACGGGAAGCAGATATACCCAGTCCGCTGGCAGAGTCCTACGGGGACTAGCCTATATGGCTGCCACGCCTGAATGTTTGCAACCGGGGCCGAGCTAGACAGGCGCAATTGTGCAGCAATGCAAACTGCATAACCTGTCCAAATTTCACGGGTGTACAAGAAACCACGGGGGATTTACAAGGAAATGTTCACCCGGAACAGCCGGAGGCCTGCCTGCAGCAAGATTCCGGAATTCTTCCTGAGAAGCCTTGAAATCAGTGAAACGCTCCTATGTTGCAATAACTCAGAACCTCATTCTGAGTGTTCCTGGCAGAGGTCATTGTGTTGAACACAACCGTGGACTAATTAGAGACAGATGTAGGCAGTGCCGTCCATAGTGCTGGATGGAGAGTGGTGGCGTGCCAAACAACTGAGTTCTAGTGCTCAACACTTTCACAAATTGCCATAAGTTGAGGTTCAACTTAATGCTCCGGTTGAGTAGAGTGTAGCCGTCAAAGCTGGAATCAGTAGCACTCAGGTGAGAAGAACGGGAAGCAGATATACCGAGTCCGCTGGCAGTGTCGTACGGGGACCAGCCTATGTGGCTGCCACGGTTTAATGTTTGTAACCGCGGCCAAGCTAGGCAGGCGCAATTGTGCAGCAATGCAAACTGCATAACCTAGCCAAATTTCACGGGTGTACAAGAAACCACGGGGGATTTACAAGGAGATGTTCACCCGGAACAGCCGGAGGCCTGCCGGCAGCAAGATTCCGGAATTCTTCCTGAGAAGCCTTGAAGGCAGTGAAAAGCTCCTATGTTGCAATAACTCAGAACCTCATTCTGAGTGTTCCCGGCAGAGGTCATTCGGCTGAACACAACCGTGGACTAATTAGAGCCAGAAGTAGGCAGTGCCGTCCATAGTGCTGGATGGACAGTGGTGGCGTGCCAAACAACTGAGCTCTAGTTCTCAACATTTTCACAAAGTGCCATAAGTTGAGGTTCAACTTACTGCTCCGGTTGAGTAGAGTGTAGCCGACAAAGCTGGAATCAGTAGCACTCAGGTGAGAAGAACGGGAAGCAGATATACCCAGTCCGCTGGCAGAGTCCTACGGGGACTAGCCTATATGGCTGCCACGCCTGAATGTTTGCAAACGGGGCCGAGCTAGACAGGCGCAATTGTGCAGCAATGCAAACTGCATAACCTGTCCAAATTTCACGGGTGTACAAGAAACCACGGGGGATTTACAAGGAGATGTTCACCTGGAACAGCCGGAGGCCTGCCTGCAGCAAGATTCCGGAATTCTTCCTGAGAAGCCTTGAAATCAGTGAAACGCTCCTATGTTGCAATAACTCAGAACCTCATTCTGAGTGTTCCTGGCAGAGGTCATTGGGCTGAACACAACCGTGGACTAATTAGAGCCAGATGTAGGCAGTGCCGTCCATAGTGCTGGATGGACAGTGGTGGCGTGCCAAACAACTGAGCTCTAGTTCTCAACAGTTTCACAAAGTGCCCTAAGTTGAGGTTCAACTTACTGCTCCGGTTGAGTAGAGTGTAGCCGTCAAGGCTGGAATCAGTAGCACTCAGGTGGGAAGAACGGGAAGCAGATATACCCAGTCGGCTGGCAGAGTCCTACGGGGACCAGCCTATCTGGCTGCCACGCCTGAATGTTTGCAACCGCGGCCGAGCTAGGCAGCACAATTGTGCAGCAATGCAAACTGCATAACCTGGCCACATTTCACGGGTGTACAAGAAACCACGGGGGATTTACAAGGAGATGTTCAGCCGGAACAGCCGGCGGCCTTCCGGCACCAAGATTCCGGAATTCTTCCTGAGAAGCCTTGAAAGCAGTGAAACGCTCCTGTGTTACAATAACTCAGAACCTCATTCTGAGTGTTGCCGGCAGAGGTCATTCGGCTGAACACAACCGTGGACTAATTAGAGCCAGATGTAGGCAGTGCCGTCCATAGTGCTGGATGGACAGTGGTGGTGTGCCAAACAACTGAGCTCTAGTTCTCAACAGTTTCACAAAGTGCCATCAGTTGAGGTTCAACTTACTGCTCTGCTTGAGTAGAGTGCAGCCGTCAAAGCTGAAATCAGTAGCACTCAGGTGAGAAGAACGGGAAGCAGATACACCCAGTCCGCTGGTAGAGTCCTACGGGGAAAAGCCTATCTGGCTGCCACGCCTGAATGTTTGTAACCTCGGCCGAGCTAGGCAGGGCCAATTGTGCAGCAATGCAAACTGCATAACCTGGCCAAATTTCGCGTTTGTACAAGAAACCACGGGGGATTTACAAGGAGATGTTCACCCGGAACAGCCGGAGGCCTGCCGGCATCAAGATTCCGGAATTCTGCCTGAGAAGCCTATAAAGCAGTGAAACGGTCCTATGTTGCAGTAACTCAGAACCTCAATCTGAGTGTTCCCAGCAGAGGTCATTCGGCTGAACACAATCGTGGACTAATTAGAGCCAGATGTAGGCAGTTCCGTCCATAGTGCTGGATGGACATTGGTATCGTGCCAAACAACTGAGCTCTAGTTCTCAACAGTTTCACAAAGGGCCATAAGTTGAGGTTCAACTAACTTCTCCGGTTGAGTAGAGTGTAGCCTTCAAGGCTGAAATCAGTAGCACTCAGGTGAGAAGAACGGGAACCAGATATACCCAGTCCGCTGGCAGAGTCCTACGGGGACCAGACTATCCGGCTGTCACGCCTGAATGTTTGCAACCGCGGGCTAGCTAGGCAGCGCAATTGTGCAGCAATGCAAACTGCATAACCTGGCCACATTTCACGGGTGTACAAGAAATCAAGGGGGATTTACAAGGAGATGTTCACCGGAACAGCCAGAGGCCTGCCGGCAGCAAGATTCCGGAATTCTTCCTTAGAAGCCTTGAAAGCAGTGAAACGCTCCTATGTTGCAATAACTCAGAACCGCATTCTGAGTATTCCCGGCAGAGGTCATTCGGCTGAACACAACTGTGGACTAATTAGAGCCAGATGTAGGCAGTGCCGTCCATAGTGCTGGATGGACAGTGGTGGTGTGCCAAACAACTGAGCTCTAGTTCTCAACAGTTTCACAAAGTGCCATAAGTAGAGGTTCAACTTAATGTTCCGGTTGAGTAGACTGTAGCCGTCAAAGCTGGAATCAGTAGCACTCAGGTGAGAAGAACGGGAAGCAGATATATCCAGTCCGCTGGCAAAGTCCTACGGGGACCAGCCTATCTGGCAGCCACGCCTGAATATTTGCAACCGCGGCCGAGCTAGGCAGGCCCAATTGTGCAGCAATGCAAACTGCATAACCTGGCCACATTTCACTGGTGTACAAGAAACCACGGGGGATTTACAAGGAGATGTTCACCCGGAACAGCAGGAGGCCTGCCGGCAGCAAGATTCCGGAATTCTTCCTGAGAAGCCTTGAAAGCAGTGAAACGCTCCTATGTTGCAATAACTCAGAACCTCATTCTGAGTGTTCCCGGCAGAGGTCATTCGGCTGAACACAATCGTGGACTAATTAGAGCCAGATGTACGGAGTTCCGTCCATAGTGCTGGATGCACAGTGGTGGCGTGCCAAACAACTTAGATCTAGTTTTCAACAGTTTCACAAAGTGCCATAAGTTGAGGTTCAACTTACTACTCCGGTGGAGTAGAGTGTAGCCGTCAAAGCTGGAATCAGTAGCACTCAGGTGAGAAGAACGGGAAGCAGATATACCCAGTCCGCTGTCAGAGTCCTATGGGGACCAGCCTATCTGGCTGCCATGCCTTAATGTTTGCAACTGCGGCCGACCTAGGCAGGCGCAATTGTGCAGCAATGCAAACTGCATAACCTGGCCAAATTTCACGGGTGTACAAGAAACCACGGGGGATTTACAAGGAGATGTTCACCCGGAACAGCCGGAGGCATGCCGGCAGCAAGATTCCGGAATTCTTCCTGAGAAGCCTTGAAAGCAGTGAAACGCTCCTATGTTGCAATAACTCAGAACCTCATTCTGAGTGTTCCCGGCAGAGGTCATTCGGCTGAAAACAACCGTGAACTAATTAGAGACAGATGTAGGCAGTGCCGTCCATAGTGCTGGATGGACAGTGGTGGCGTGCCAAACAACTGAGCTCTAGTTCTCAACAGTTTCACAAAGTGCCATAAGTAGAGGTTCAACTTAATACTCCGGTTGAGTAGAGTGTAGCGGTCAAAGCTGGAATCAGTAGCACTCAGGTGAGAAGAACGGGAAGCAGATATACCCAGTCCGCTGGCGGAGTCTTACGGGGACCAGCCTATCTGGCTGTCACGCCTGAATGTTTGCAACCGCGGCCGAGCTAGGCAGGCGCAATTGTGCAGTAATGCAAACTACATAACCTGGCCAAATTTCACGGGTGTACAAGAAACCACGGGGGATTTACAAGGAGATGTTCAGCCGGAACAGCCGGCGGCCTTCCGGCTCCAAGATTCCGGAATTCTTCCTGAGAAGCCTTGAAAGCAGTGAAACGCTCCTGTGTTACAATAACTCAGAACCTCATTCTGAGTGTTGCCGGCAGAGGTCATTCGGCTGAACACAACCGTGGACTAATTAGAGCCAGATGTAGGCAGTGCCGTCCATAGTGCTGGATGGACAGTGGTGGTGTGCCAAACAACTGAGCTCTAGTTCTCAACAGTTTCACAAAGTGCCATCAGTTGAGGTTCAACTTACTGCTCTGCTTGAGTAGAGTGCAGCCGTCAAAGCTGAAATCAGTAGCACTCAGGTGAGAAGAACGGGAAGCAGATACACCCAGTCCGCTGGTAGAGTCCTACGGGGACAAGCCTATCTGGCTGCCACGCCTGAATGTTTGTAACCGCGGCCGAGCTAGGCAGGGGCAATTGTGCAGAAATGCAAACTGCATAACCTGGCCAAATTTCGCGGGTGTTCAAGAAACCACGGGGGATTTACAAGGAGATGTTCACCCGGAACAGCCGGAGGCCTGCCGTCAGCAAGATTCCAGAATTCTTCCTGAGAAGCCTTGAAAGCAGTGAAACGCTCCTATGTTGCAATAACTCAGAACCTCAATCTGAGTGTTCCCAGCAGAGGTCATTCGGCTGAACACAATCGTGGACTAATTAGAGCCAGATGTAGGCAGTTCCGTCGATAGTGCTGGATGGACAATGGTATCGTGCCAAACAACTGAGCTCTAGTTCTCAACAGTTTCACAAAGGGCCATAAGTTGAGGTTCAACTTACTGCTCCGGTTGAGTAGAGTGTAGCCGTCAAAGCTGGAATCAGTAGCACTCAGGTGAGAAGAACGGGAAGCAGATATACCCAGTCCGCTGGTAGAGTCCTACGGGGACCAGCCTATCTGGCTGCCACGCCTGAATGTTTGCAACCGCGGCCGAGCTAGGCAGGCACAATTGTGCAGCCATGCAAACTGCATAACCTGTCCAAATTTCACGGATGTACAAGAAACCACGGGGGATTTACAAGGAGATGTTCACCCGGCACAGCCGGAGGCCTGCCGGCAGCAAGATTCCGGAATTCTTCCTGAGAAGCCTTGAAAGCAGTGAAACGCTCCTATGTTGCAATAACTCAGAACCTCATTCTGAGTGTTCCCAGCAGAGGTCATTCGGCTGAACACAACCGAGGACTAATTAGAGCCAGATGTAGGCAGTGCCGTCCATAGTGCTGGATGGACAGTGGTGGCGTGCCAAACAACTGAGCTCTAGTTCTCAACAGTTTCACAAAGTGCCATAAGTTGAGGTTCAACTTAATGCTCCGGTTGAGTAGAGTGTAGCCGTCAAAGCTGGAATCAGTAGCACTCAGGTGAGAAGAACGGGAAGCAGATATACCGAGTCCGCTGGAAGGGTCCTAGGGGACCAGCCTATCTGGCTGCCACGCCTGAATGTTTGCAACCGCTGCTGTGCTTGGCAGGCGCAATTGTGCAGCAATGCAAACTGCATATCCTGGCAAAATTTCACGGGTGTACAAGAAACCACGGGGGATTTACAAGGAGATGTTCACCCGGAACAGCCGGAGGCCTGCCGGCAGCAAGATTCCGGAACTCTTCCTGAGAAGCCTTGAAAGCAGTGAAACGCTCCTATGTTGCAATAACTCAGAACCTCATTCTGAGTGTTCCTGGCAGACGTCATTCGACTGAACACAACCGTGGACTAATTAGAGCCAGAAGTAGGCAGTGCCGTCCATAGTGCTGGATGGACAGTGGTGGCGTGCCAAACAACTGAGCTCTAGTTCTCAACACTTTCACAAAGTGCCATAAGTTGAGGTTCAACTTACGGCTCCGGTTGAGTAGAGTGTAGCCGTCAAAGCTGGAATCAGTAGCACTCAGTTGAGAAGAACGGGAAGCAGATATACCCAGTCCGCTGGCAGAGTCCTACGGGGACCAGCCAATCTGGCTGCCACGCCTGAATGTTTGCAACCGCGGCCGAGCTAGGCAGTCGCAGTTGTGCAGCAATGCAAACTGCATAACCTGGCCAAATTTCGCGGGTGTACAAGAAACCACGGGGGATTTACAAGGAGATGTTCACCCGGAAGAGTCGGAGGCCTGTCGGCAGCAAGATTCCGGAATTCTTCCTGAGAAGCCTTGAAAGCAGTGAAACTCTCCTATGTTGCAATAACTCAGAACCTCAATCTGAGTGTTCCCAGCAGAGGTCATTCGGCTGAACACAATCCTGGACTAATTAGAGCCAGATGTAGGCAATTCCGTCCATAGTGCTGGATGGACAATGGTATCGTGCCAAACAACTGAGCTCTAGTTCTCAACAGTTTCACAAAGTGCCATAAGTTGAGGTTCAACTTACTGCTCCGGTTGAGTAGAGTGTAGCCGTCAAAGCTGAAATCAGTAGCACTCAGGTGAGAAGAACGGGAAGCAGATATACCCAGTCCGCTGGCAGAGTCCTACGGGGACCAGCCTATCTGGCTGCCACTCCTGAATGTTTGCAACCGGGGCCGAGCTAGGCAGGGGCAATTGTGCAGCAATGCAAACTGCATGACCTGGCCAAATTTCACGGGTGTACAAGAAACCACGGGGGATTTACAAGGAGATGTTCACCCGGAACAGCAGGAGGCCTGCCGGCAGCAAGATTCCGGAATTCTTCCTGAGAAGCCTTGAAAGCAGTGAAACGCTCCTATGTTGCAATAACTCAGAACCTCATTCTGAGTGTTGTCGGCAGAGGTCATTCGGCTGAACACAATCATGGACTAATTAGAGCCAGAAGTAGGCAGTGCCGTCCATAGTGCTGGATGGACAGTGTTGGCGTGCCAAACAACTGAGCTCTAGTTCTCAACATTTTCACAAAGTGCCATAACTTGAGGTTCAACTTACTGCTCCGGTTGAGTAGAGTGTAGCCGTCAAAGCTGAAATCAGTAGCACTCAGGTGAGAAGAACGGGAAGCAGATACACCAAGTCCGCTGGCAGAGTCCTACGGGGACCAGCCTATGTGGCTGCCACGCCTGAATGTTTGTAACCGCGGCCGAGCTAGGCAGGGGCTATTATGCAGCAATGCAAACTGCATAACCTGGCCAAATTTCGTGGGTGTACAAGAAACCACGGGGGATTAACAAGGAGATGTTCACCCGGAACAGCCGGAGGCCTGCGGGCATCAAGATTCCGGAATTCTTCCTGAGAAGCCTTGAAAGCAGTGAAACGCTCCTATGTTGCAATAACTCAGAACCTCAATCTGAGTGTTCCCAGCAGAGGTCATTCGGCTGAACAAAATCGTGGACTAATTAGAGCCAGATGTAGGCAGTTCCGTCCATAGTGCTGGATGGTCAATGGTATCGTGCCAAACAACTGAGCTCTAGTTCTCAACAGTTTCACAAAGGGCCATAAGTTGAGGTTCAACTTACTGCTCCGGTTGAGTAGAGTGTAGCCGTCAAAGTTGGAATCAGTAGCACTCAGGTGAGAAGAACGGGAAGCAGATATACAGAGTCCGCTGGCATGGTCCTAGGGGACCAGCCTATCTGGCTGCCACGCCTGAATGTTTGCAACCGCTGCTGTGCTTGGCAGGCGCAATTGTGCAGCAATGCAAACTGCATATCCTGGCAAAATTTCACGGGTGTACAAGAAACCACGGGGGATTTACAAGGAGATGTTCACCCGGAACAGCCGGAGGCCTGCCGGCAGCAAGATTCCGGAACTCTTCCTGAGAAGCCTTGAAAGCAGTGAAACGCTCCTATGTTGCAATAACTCAGAACCTCATTCTGAGTGTTCCTGGCAGACGTCATTCGACTGAACACAACCGTGGACTAATTAGAGCCAGATGTAGGCAGTGCCGTCCATAGTGCTGGATGGACAGTGGTGGCGTGCCAAACAACTGAGCTCTAGTTCTCAACACTTTCACAAAGTGCCATAAGTTGAGGTTCAACTTACGGCTCCGGTTGAGTAGAGTGTAGCCGTCAAAGCTGGAATCAGTAGCACTCAGTTGAGAAGAACGGGAAGCAGATATACCCAGACCGCTGGCAGAGTCCTACGGGGGCCAGCCTATCTGGCTGCCACGCCTGAATGTTTGCAACCGCGGCCGAGCTAGGCAGTCGCAGTTGTGCAGCAATGCAAACTGCATAACCTGGCCAAATTTCACGGGTGTACAAGAAACCACGGGGGATTTACAAGGAGATGTTCACCCGGAACAGCCGGAGGCCTGCCTGCAGCAAGATTCCGGAATTCTTCCTGAGAAGCCTTGAAAGCAGTGAAACGCTCCTATGTTGCAATAACTCAGAACCTCAATCTGAGTGTTCCCAGCAGAGGTCATTCGGCTGAACACAATCCTGGACTAATTAGAGCCAGATGTAGGCAATTCCGTCCATAGTGCTGGATGGACAATGGTATCGTGCCAAACAACTGAGCTCTAGTTCTCAACAGTTTCACAAGTGCTATAAGTTGAGGTTCAACTTACTGCTCCGGTTGAGTAGAGTGTAGCCGTCAAAGCTGAAATCAGTAGCACTCAGGTGAGAAGAACGGGAAGCAGATATACCCAGTCCGCTGTCAGAGTCCTACGGGGACCAGCCTATCTGGCTGCCACTCCTGAATGTTTGCAACCGCGGCCAAGCTAGGCAGGGGCAATTGTGCAGCAATGCAAACTGCATAACCTGGCCAAATTTCACGGGTGTACAAGAAACCACGGGGGATTTACAAGGAGATGTTCACCCGGAACAGCAGGAGGCCTGCCGGCAGCAAGATTCCGGAATTCTTCCTGAGAAGCCTTGAAAGCAGTGAAACGCTCCTATGTTGCAATAACTCAGAACCTCATTCTGAGTGTTGCCGGCAGAGGTCATTCGGCTGAACACAATCGTGGACTAATTAGAGCCAGAAGTAGGCAGTGCCGTCCATAGTGCTGGATGGACAGTGGTGGCGTGCCAAACAACTGAGCTCTAGTTCTCAACATTTTCACAAAGTGCCATAAGTTGAGGTTCAACTTACTGCTCCGGTTGAGTAGAGTGTAGCCGTCAAAGCTGAAATCAGTAGCACTCAGTTGAGAAGAACGGGAAGCAGATACACCAAGTCCGCTGGCAGAGTCCTACGGGGACCAGCCTATCTGGCTGCCACATCTGAATGTTTGTAACCGCGGCCGAGCTAGGCAGGGGCTATTGTGCAGCAATGCAAACTGTATAACCTGGCCAAATTTCGCGGGTGTACAAGAAACCACGGGGGATTAACAAGGAGATGTTCACCCGGAACAGCCGGAGGCCTGCGGGCATCAAGATTCCGGAATTCTTCCTGAGAAGCCTTGAAAGCAGTGAAACGCTCCTATGTTGCAGTAACTCAGAACCTCAATCTGAGTGTTCCCAGCAGAGGTCATTCGGCTGAACACAATCGTGGACTAATTACAGCCAAATGTAGGCAGTGCCGTCCATAGTGCTGGATGGACATTGGTATCGTGCCAAACAACTGAGCTCTAGTTCTCAACAGTTTCACAAAGTGCCATAAGTTGAGGTTCAACTTACTGCTCCGGTTGAGTAGAGTGTAGCCGTCAAAGCTGGAATCAGTAGCACTCAGGTGAGAAGAACGGGAAGCAGATATACCCAGTCCGCTGGCAGAGTCCTACGGGGACCAGACTATACGGCTGTCACACCTGAATGTTTGCAACCGCGGCCGAGGTAGGCAGGGGCAATTGTGCAGCAATGCAAACTGCATAACCTGTCCAAATTTCACGGGTGTAGAAGAAACCACGGGGGATTTACAAGGAGATGTTCACCCGGAACAGCCGGAAGCCTGCCGGCAGCAAGATTCCGGAATTCTTCCTGAGAAGCCTTGAAAGCAGTGAAAAGCTTCTATGTTGCAATAACTCCGAACCTCAATCTGAGTGTTCCCAGCAGAGGTCATTCGACTGAACACAATCGTGGACTAATTAGAGCCCGATGAAGGCAGTTCGGTCCATAGTGCTGGATGGACAATGGTATCATGCCAAACAACTGAGCTCTAGTTCTCAACAGTTTCACAAAGTGCCATAAGTTGAGGTTCAACTTACTGCTCCGGTTGAGTAGAGTGTAGCCGTCAAAGCTGAAATCAGTAGCACTCAGGTGAGAAGAACGGGAAGCAGATATACCTAGTCCGCTGGCAGAGTCCTACGGGGGCCAGCCTATCTGGCTGCCACGCCTGAATGTTTGCAACCGCGGCCGAGCTAGGCAGGCACAATTGTGCAGCAATGCAAACTGCATAACCTGGCCAAATTTCACGGGTGTACAAGAAACCACGGGGGATTTACAAGGAGATGTTCACCCGGAACAGCCGGAGGCCTGCCGGCAGCAAGATTCCAGAATTCTTCCTGAGAAGAATTGAAAGCAGTGAAACGCTCCTATGTTGCAATAACTCAGAACATCATTCTGAGTATTCCCGGTACAGGTCATTAGGCTGAACACAACCGTGGACTAATTAGAGCCAGATGTAGGCAGTGCCGTCCATATTGCTGGATGGATAGTGGTGGCGTTCCAAACAACTGAGCACTATTTCTCAACAGTTTCACAAAGTGCCATAAGTTGAGGTTCAACTTACTGCTCCGGTTGAGTAGAGTGTAGCCGTCAAAGCTAGAATCAGTAGCACTCAGGTGAGAAGAACGGGAAGCAGATATACCCAGTCCCCTGGCAGAGTCCTACGGGGACCAGGCTATCTGGCTGCCACGCCTGAATGTTTGCAACCGCGGCCGAGCTAGGCAGGCTCAATTGTGCAGCAATGCAAACTGCATAACCTGGAAAAATTTCACGGGTGTACAAGAAACCACGGGGGATTTACAAGGAGATGTTCACCCGGAACAGCCGGAGGCTTGCCGTCAGCAAGATTCCAGAATTCTTCCTGAGAAGCCTTGAAAGCAGTGAAACGCTCCTATGTTGCAATAACTCAGAACCTCATTCTGAGTGTTCCCGGCAGAGGTCATTCGGCTGAAAACAACCGTGAACTAATTAGAGACAGATGTAGGCAGTGCCGTCCATAGTGCTGGATGGACAGTGGTGGCGTGCCAAACAACTGAGCTCTAGTTCTCAACAGTTTCACAAAGTGCCATAAGTAGAGGTTCAACTTAATACTCCGGTTGAGTAGAGTGTAGCGGTCAAAGCTGGAATCAGTAGCACTCAGGTGAAAAGAACGGGAAGCAGATATACCCAGTCCGCTGGCAGAGTCTTACGGGGACCAGCCTATCTGGCTGTCACGCCTGAATGTTTGCAACCGCGGCCGAGCTAGGCAGGCGCAATTGTGCAGTAATGCAAACTACATAACCTGGCCAAATTTCACGGGTGTACAAGAAACCACGGGGGATTTACAAGGAGATGTTCAGCCGGAACAGCCGGCGGCCTTCCGGCACCAAGATTCCGGAATTCTTCCTGAGAAGCCTTGAAAGCAGTGAAACGCTCCTGTGTTACAATAACTCAGAACCTCATTCTGAGTGTTGCCGGCAGAGGTCATTCGGCTGAACACAACCGTGGACTAATTAGAGCCAGATGTAGGCAGTGCCGTCCATAGTGCTGGATGGACAGTGGTGGTGTGCCAAACAACTGAGCTCTAGTTCTCAACAGTTTCACAAAGTGCCATCAGTTGAGGTTCAACTTACTGCTCTGCTTGAGTAGAGTGCAGCAGTCAAAGCTGAAATCAGTAGCACTCAGGTGAGAAGAACGGGAAGCAGATACACCCAGTCCGCTGGTAGAGTCCTACGGGGACAAGCCTATCTGGCTGCCACGCCTGAATGTTTGTAACCGCGGCCGAGCTAGGCAGGGGCAATTGTGCAGAAATGCAAACTGCATAACCTGGCCAAATTTCGCGGGTGTACAAGAAACCACGGGGGATTTACAAGGAGATGTTCACCCGGAACAGCCGGAGGCCTGCCGTCAGCAAGATTCCAGAATTCTTCCTGAGAAGCCTTGAAAGCAGTGAAACGCTCCTATGTTGCAATAACTCAGAACCTCAATCTGAGTGTTCCCAGCAGAGGTCATTCGGCTGAACACAATCGTGGACTAATTAGAGCCAGATGTAGGCAGTTCCGTCCATAGTGGTGGATGGACAATGGTATCGTGCCAAACAACTGAGCTCTAGTTCTCAACAGTTTCACAAAGGGCCATAAGTTGAGGTTCAACTTACTGCTCCGGTTGAGTAGAGTGTAGCCGTCAAAGCTAGAATCAGTAGCACTCAGGTGAGAAGAACGGGAAGCAGATATACCCAGTCCCCTGGCAGAGTCCTACGGGGACCAGGCTATCTGGCTGCCACGCCTGAATGTTTGCAACCGCGGCCGAGCTAGGCAGGCGCAATTGTGCAGCAATGCAAACTGCATAACCTCGCCAAATTTCACGGGTGTACAAGAAACCAATGGGGATTTACAAGGAGATGTTCACCCGGAAGAGCCGGAGGCCTGCCGGCAGCAAGATTCCGGAATTCTTCCTGAGAAGCCTTGAGAGCAGTGAAACGCTCCTATGTTGCAATAACTCAGAACCTCATTCAGAGTGTTCCCGGCAGAGGTCATTCGGCTGAACACAACCGTGGACTAATTAGAGCCAGATGTAGGCAGTGCCGTCCATAGTGCTGGATGGACAGTGGTCGCGTGCCAAACAACCGAGCTCTAGTTCTCCACACTTTGACAAAGTGCCATAAGTTGAGGTTCAACTTTCAGCTACGGTTGAGTAGAGTGTAGCCGTCAAAGCTGGAATCAGTAGCGCTCAGGTGAGAAGAACGGGAAGCAGATATACCCAGTCCTCTGGCAGTGTCCTATGGGGACCAGCCTATCTGGCGGCCACGCCTGAATGTTTGCAACCGCGGCCGAGCTAGGCAGGCGAAATCGTGCAGCAATGCAAACTGCATAACCTGGCCAAATTTCACGGTTGTACAAGAAACCACGGGGGATTTACAAGGAGATGTTCACCCGGAACTGCCGGAGGCCTGCCGGCAGCAAGATTCCGGAATTCTGCCTGAGAAGCCTTGAAAGCAGTGAAACGTTCCTATATTGCAATAACTCAGAACCTCATTCTGAGTGTTCACGGCAGAGGTCATTGGGATGAACACAACCGTGGACTAATTAGAGCCCGATGTAGGCAGTGCCGTCCATAGTGCTGGATGGCCAGTGGTGGCATGCCAAACAACTGAGCTCTAGTTCTTAACACTTTCACAAAGTGCCATAAGTTGAGGTTCAACTTACTGCTCCGGTTGAGTAGAGTGTAGCCGTCAAAGCTGGAATCAGTAGCACTCAGGTGAGAAGAACGGGAAGCAGATATACCCAGTCCGCTGGCAGTGTCCTACGGGGACCAGTCTAATTGGATGCCACGCCTCAATGTTTGCAACCGCGGCCGAGTTAGGCAGGCGGAAATGTGCAGCAATGCAAACTGCATAATCTGGCCAAATTTCACGGATGTACAAGAAACCACGGGGGATTTACAAGGAGATGTTCACCCGGAACTGCCGGAGGCCTGCCGGCAGCAAGATTCCGGAATTCTTCCTGAGAAGCCTTGAAAGCAGTGAAACGCTCCTATGTTGCAATAACTCAGAACCTCATTCTGAGTGTTCCCGGCATAGGTCATTCGGCTGAACACAACCATGGACTAATTAGAGCCAGATGTAGGCAGTGCCGTGCATTGTGCTGGATGGACAGTGGTGGAGTGCCAAACAACTGAGCTCTAGTTCTCATCACTTTCACAAAGTGCCATAAGTTGAGGTTCAACTTACTGCTCCGGTTGAGTAGAGTGTAGAGGTCAAACCTGGAATCAGTAGCACTCAGGTGAGAAGAACGGGAAGCAGATATACCCAGTCCGCTGGCAGTGTCCTACGGGGACCAGTCTAATTGGATGCCACGCCTCAATGTTTGCAACCGCGGCCGAGCTAGGCAGGCGCAATTGTGCAGCAATGCAAACTGCATAACCTGGCCAAATTTCACGGGTGTACAAGAAACCAAGGGGGATTTACAAGGAGATGTTCACCCGGAACAGCCGGACGCCGGCGTGTAGCAAGATTCCGGAACTCTTCCTGAGAAGCCTTGAAAGCAGTGAAACGCTCCTATGTTGCAATAACTCAGAACCTCATTCTGAGTGTTCCCGGCAGAGGTCATTCAGCTGAACACAACCGTGGACTAATTAGAGCCAGATGTAGGCAGTGCCATCCATGGTTCTGGATGGACAGTGGTGGCGTGCCAAACAACTGAGCTCTAGTTCTCAACAGTTTCACAAAGTGCCCTAAGTTGAGGTTCAACTTACTGCTCCGGTTGAGTAGAGTGTAGCGGTCAAACCTGGAATCAGTAGAACTCAGGTGAGAAGAACGGGAAGCAGATATACCCAGTCCGCTGGCAGTGTCCTACGGGGACTAGCCTATCCGGCTGCCATGCCTGAATGTTTGCAACCGCGGCCGAGCTAGGCAGGCGCAATTGTGCAGCAATGCAAACTGCATAACCTGGCCAAATTTCACGGGTGTACAAGAAAGCACGGGGGATTTACAAGGAGATGTTCACCCGGAAGAGCCGGAGGCATGCCGGCAGCAAGATTCCGGAATTCTTCCTGAGAAGCCTTGAAAGCAGTGAAACGCTCCTATGTTGCAATAACTCAGAACCTCATTCTGAGTATTGCCTGCAGAGGTCATTCGGCGGAACACAACCTTGGACTAATTAGAGCCAGATGTAGGCAGTGCCGTCCATATTGCTGGATGGACAGTGGTGGCGTGCCAAACAACTGAGCTCTAGTTCTCAACAGTTTCAAAAAGTGCCATAAGTTGAGGTTCAACTTACTGCTCCGGTTGAGTAGAGTGTAGCCGTCAAAGCTGGAATCAGTAGCACTCAGGTGAGAAGAACGGGAATCAGATATACCCAGTCCGCTGGCAGTGTCCTACGGGGACCAGCCTATCTGGCTGCCACGCCTGAATGTTTGCAACCGCGGCCGAGCTAGGCAGGCGCAATTGTGCAGCAATTCTAACTGCATAACCTGGCCAAATTTCACGGGTGTACAAGAAACCACGGGAGATTTACCAGGAGATGTTTACCCGGAATTGCCGGAGGCCTGCCGGCAGCAAGATTCCGGAATTCTTCCTGAGAAGCCTTGAAAGCAGTGAAACGCTCCTATGTTGCAATAACTCAGAACCTCATTCTGAGTGTTCCCGGCAGAGGTCAATCGGCTGAACACAACCGTGGACTAATTAGAGCCAGCTGTAGGCAGTGCCGTCCATAGTGCTGGATGGACAGTGGTGGCGTGCCAAACAACTGAGCTCTAGTTCTCATCACTTTCACAAAGTGCCATAAGTTGAGGTTCAACTTACGGCTCCGGTTGAGTAGAGTGTAGCCGTCAAAGCTGGAATCAGTAGCACTCAGGTGAGAAGAACGGGAAGCAGATATACCCAGTCCATTGGCAGTGTCCTACGGGGACCAGCCTATCTGGCTGCCACGCCTGAATGTTTGCAACCGCGGCCGAGCTAGGCAGGCGCAAGTGTGCAGCAATGCAAACTGCATAACCTGGCCAAATTTCACGGGTGTACAAGAAACCACGGGGGATTTACAAGGAGATGTTCACCCGGAACAGCCGGACGCCGGCGGGCAGCAAGATTCCGGAACTCTTCCTGAGAAGCCTTGAAAGCAGTGAAAAGCTCCTATGTTGCAATAACTCAGAACCTCATTCTGAGTGTTCCCGGCAGAGGTCATTCGGCTGAACACAACCATGGACTAATTAGAGCCAGATGTAGGCAGTGCTGTCCATAGTGCTGGATGGACAGTGGTGGCGTGCCAAACAACTTAGCTCTAGTTCTCAACAGTTTCACAAAGTGCCCTAAGTTGAGGTTCAACTTACTGCTCCTGTTGAGTAGAGTGTAGCCGTCAAAGATGGAATTAGTAGCACTCAGGTGAGAAGAACGGGAAGCAGATATACCCAGTCCGCTGGCAGTGTCCTACGGGGACCAGCCTATCTGGCTGCCACACCTGAATGTTTGCAACCGCGGCCGAGCTAGGCAGGCGCAATTGTGCAGCAATGCAAACTGCATAACCTGGCCAAATTTCACGGATGTACAAGAAACCACGGGGTATTTACAAGGAGATGTTCACCCGGAAGAGCCGGAGGCCTGCCGGCAGCAAGATTCCGGAATTCTTCCTGAGAAGCCTTGAAAGCAGTGAGATGCTCCTATGTTGCAATAACTCAGAACCTCATTCTGAGTGTTCCAGGCAGAGGTCATTCGGCTGAACACAACCGTGGACTAATTAGAGCCAGATGTAGGCAGTGCCGTCCATAGGGATGGATGGAGAGTGGTGGCGTTCCAAACAACTGAGCTCTAGTTCTCAACAGTTTCACAAAGTGCCATAAGTTGAGGTCCAACTTACTGCTCCGGTTGAGTAGAGTGTAGCCGTGAAACCTGGAATCAGTAGCACTCAGGTGAGAAGAACGGGAAGCAGATATACCCAGTCCGCTGGCAGTGTCCTACGGGGACCAGGCTTGCTGGCTGCCACGCCTGAATGTTTGCAACCGCGGCCGAGCTAGGCAGGCGCAACTGTGCAGCAATGCAAATTGCATAACCTGGCCAAATTTCACGGATGTACAAGAAACCACGGGATTTTTACAAGATGTTCTTCCGGAAGAGCCGGAGGCCTGCCGGCAGCAAGATTCCGGAATTCTTCCTGAGAAGCCTTGAAAGCAGTGAAACGCTCCTATGTTGCAATAACTCAGAACCTCATTCTGAGTGTTCCCGGCAGAGGTCATTCGGCTGAACACAACCGTGGACTAATTAGAGCCAGATGTAAGGAGTGCCGTCCATAGTCCTGGATGGACAGTGGTGGCGTGCCAAACAACTGAGCTCTATTTCTCATCACTTTCACAAAGTGCCATAAGTTGAGGTTCAACTTACTGCGCCGATTGAGTAGAGTGTAGCCGTCAAAGCTGGAATCAGTAGCACTCATGTGAGAAGAACGGGAAGCAGATATACCCAGTCCGCTGGCAGTGTCCTATGGGGACCAGCCTATCTGGCTGCCACGCCTGAATGTTTGCAACTGCGTCCGAGCTAGGCAGGCGCAATTGTGCAGCAATGCGAACTGCATGACCTGGCCAAATATCACGAATGTACAAGAAACCACGGTGGATTTATAAGGAGATGTTCACCCGGAACTGCCGGAGGCTTGCCGGCAGCAAGATTCCGGAATTCTTCCTGAGAAGCCTTGAAAGCAGTGAAACGCTCCTATGTTGCAATAACTCAGAACCTCATTCTGAGTGTTCCAGGCAGAGGTCATTCGGCTGATCACAACCGTGGACTAATTAGAGCCAGATGTAGGCAGTGCCGTCCATAGTGCTGGATGGACAGTGGTGGCGTGCCAAACAACTGAGCTCTAGTTCTCAACAGTTTCACAAAGTGCCCTAAGTTGAGGTTCAACTTACGGCTCCGGTTGAGTAGAGTGTAGCGGTCAAAGCTGGAATCAGTAGCACTCAGGTGAGAAGAACGGGAAGCAGATATAGCCAGTCCGCTGGCAGTGTCCTACGGGGACTAGCCGATCTGGCTGCCACGCCTGAATGTTTGCAAGCGCGGCCGAGCTAAGAAGGCGGAATTGTGCAGCAATGCAAACTGCATAACCTGGCCAAATTTCACGGATGTACAAGAAACCACGGGGGATTTACAAGGAGATGTTCATCCGGAACAGCTGGAGGCCTGCCGGCAGCAAGATTCCGGAATTCTTCCTGAAAAGCCTTGAAAGCAGTGAAACGCTCCTATGTTGCAATACCTCAGAACCTCATTCTGAGTGTTCCCGGCAGAGGTCATTCGGCTGAACACAACCGTGGACTAATTAGAGCCAGATGTAGGCATTCCCGTCCATAGTGCTGGATGGACAGTGGTGGCGTGCAAAACAACTGAGCTCTAGTTCTCATCACTTTCACAAAATTCCATAAGTTGAGGTTCAACTTACTGCTCCGGTTGAGTAGAGTGTAGCCGTCAAAGGTGGAATCAGTAGCACTCAGGTGAGAAGAACGGGAAGTAGATATACCCAGTCCGCTGGCAGTGTACTACGGGGACCAGCCTATCTGGCTGCCACGCCTGAATGTTTGCAAATGCAGCCGAGCTAGGCAGGCGCAATTGTGCAACAATTCAAACTGCATAACCTGGCCAAATTTCACGGGTGTACAAGGAACCGCGGGTGATTTACAAGGAGATGTTCACCCGGAACAGCCGGAGGCCTGCTGGCAGCAAGATTCCAGAATTCTTCCTGAGAAGCCTTGAAAGCAGTGAAACGCTCCTATGTTGCAATAACTCAGAACCTCATTCTTAGTGTTGCCGGCAGAGGTCATTCGGCTGAACACAACCATGGACTAATTAGAGCCAGATGTAGGCAGTGCCGTCCATAGTGCTGGATGGACAGTGGTGGCGTGCCAAACAACTGAGCTCTAGTTCTCAACAGTTTCACAAAGTGCCCTAAGTTGAGGTTCAACTTACTGCTCCGGTTGAATAGAGTGTAGCGCTCAAACCTGGAATCAGTAGCACTCAGGTGAGAAGAACGGGAAGCATATATACCCAGTCCGCTGGCAGTGTCCTACGGGGACCAGCCTATCTGGCTGAAACACCTGATTGTTTGAAACCGCGGCCGAGCTAGGCAGGCACAATTGTGCAGCAATGCAAACTGCATAACCTAGCCAGATTTCATGGGTGTAACAGAAACCACGGGGGATTTACAAGGAGATGTTCAACCGGAACAGCCGTAGGCCTGCCGGCAGCAAGATTCCGGAATTCTTCCTGAGAAGCCTTGAAAGCAGTGAAACGCTCCTATGTTGCAATAACTCAGAACCTCATTCTGAGTGTTCCCGGAAGAAATCATTCGGCTGAACACAACCGTGGACTAATTAGAGCCAGATGTAGGCAGTGCCGTCCATAGTGCTGGATGGAGAGTGGTGGCGTGCCAAACAACTGAGTTCTAGTTCTCAACACTTTCACAAAGTGCCATAAGTTGAGGTTCAACTTACTGCTCCGGTTGAGTAGAGTGTAGCTATCAAAGCTGGAATCAGTAGCACTCAGGTGAGAAGAACGGGAAACAGATATACCCAGTCCGCTGGCAGTGTCCTACGGGGACCAGCCTATCTGGCTGCCACGCCTGAATGTTTGAAACCCCGGCCGAGCTAGGCAGGCGCAATTGTGCAGCAATGCAAACTGCATAACCTGGCCAAATTTCACGATTGTACAAGAAACCACGGGGGATTTACAAGGAGATGTTCAACCGGAACTGCCGGAGGCCTGCCGGCAGCAAGATTACGGAATTCTTCCTGAGAAGCAATGAAAGCAGTGAAACGCTCCTATGTTGCAATAACTCAGAACCTCATTCTGAGTGTTCCCGACAGAGGTCATTTGGCTGAACACAACCGTGGACATATTAGAGCCAGATGTAGGCAGTGCCGTCCATAGTGCTGGATGGACAGTGGTGGCGTGCCAAACAACTGAGCTCTAGTTCTCAACACTTTCACAAAGTGCCATAAGTTGAGGTTCAACTTATTGCTCGGGTTGAGTAGAGTGTAGCCGTCAAAGCTGGAATCAGTAGCACTCAGGTGAGAAGAACGGGAAGCAGATATACCCAGTCCGCTGGCAGTGTCCTACGGGGACCAGCCTATCTGGCTCCCAAGCCTGAATGTTTGCAACCGCGGCCGAGCTAGGCAGGCACAATTGTGCAGCAATTCAAACTGCATAACCTGGACAGATTTTACGAGTGTACAAGAAACCACGGGGGATTTACAAGGAGATGTTCACCCGGAAATGCCGGAGGCCTGCCGGCAGCAAGATTCCGGAATTCTTCCTGAGAAGCCTTGAAAGCAGTGAAACGCTCCTATGTTGCAATAACTCAGAAGATCATTCTGAGTGTTCCCCACAGAGGTCATTCGTCTGAACACAACCGTCGACTAATTAGAGCCAGATGTAGGCAGTGCCCTCCATAGTGATGGATGGAGAGTGGTGGCGTGCCAAACAACTGAGCTCTAGTTCTCATCACTTTCACAAAATGCCATAAGTTGAGGTTCAACTTACTGCTCCGGTTGAGTAGAGTGTAGCGGTCAAATCTGGAATCAGTAGCACTCAGGTGAGAAGAACGGGAAGCAGATATACCCAGTCCGCTGGTAGTGTCCTACAGGGACCAGCCCATCTGGCTGCCACGCCTGAAGATTTGCAAACGAGGCCGAGCTAGGCAGGCGCAATTGTGCAGCAATGCAAACTGCATAACCTGGCCAGATTTCAAGGGTGTACAAGAAACCACGGGGGATTTACAAGGAGATGTTCACCCGGAACAGCCGGACGCCGGCGGGCAGCAAAATTCCGGAACTCTTCCTGAGAAGCCTTGAAAGCAGTGAAACGCTCCTATGTTGCAATAACTCAGAACCTCATTCTGAGTGTTCCCGGCAGAGGTCATTCGGCTGAACACAACCGTGGACTAATTAGAGCCAGATGCAGCCAGTGCCATCCATAGTGCTGGATGGACAGTGGTGTCGTGCCAAACAACTGATCTCTAGTTCTCAACACTTTCACAAAGTGCCATAAGTTGAGGTTCAACTTACTGCTCAGGTTGAGTAGAGTGTAGCCGTCAAAGCTGGAATCAGTAGCACTCAGGTGAGAAGAACGGGAAGCAGATATACCCAGTCCGCTGGCAGTGTCCTACGGGGACCAGCCTATCTGGCTGCCACGCCTGAATGTTTGCAACCGCGGCCGAGCTAGGCAGGCGCAATTGTGCAGCAATGCAAACTGCATAACCTGGCCAAATTTCACGGGTGTACAAGAAACCACCGGGGATTTACAAGGAGATGTTCACCCAGAACAGCCGGACGCCGGCGGGCAGCAAGAAACCGGAACTCTTCCTGAGAAGCCTTGAAAGCAGTGAAAAGCTCCTATGTTGCAATAACTCAGAACCTCATTCTGAGTGTTGCCGGCAGAGGTCATTCGGCTGAACACAACCATGGACTAATTAGAGCCAGATGTAGGCAGTGCCGTCCATAGTGCTGGATGGACAGTGGTGGCGTGCCAAACAACTGAGCTCTAGTTCTCAACAGTTTCACAAAGTGCCATGAGTTGAGGTTCAACTTACTGCTCCGGTTGAGTAGAGTGTAGCCGTCAAAGATGGAATCAGTAGCACTCAGGTGAGAAGAACGGGAAGCAGATATACCTAGTCCGCTGGCAGTGTCCTACGGGGACCAGCCTATCTGGTTGCCACACCTGAATGTTTGCAACCGCGGCCGAGCTAGGCAGGCACAATTGTGCAGCAATGCAAACTGCATAACCTGGCCAAATATCACGGGTGAACAAGAAACCACTGGGGATTTACAAGGAGATGTTCAGCCGGAACTGCCAGAGGCCTGCCGGCAGTAAGATTCCGGAATTCTTTCTGGGAAGCCTTGAAAGCAGTGAAACGCTCCTATGTTGCAATAACTCAGAACCTCATTCTGAGTGTCCCCGGCCGAGGTCATTCGGCTGAACACAACCGTGGACTAATTAGAGCCAGATGTAAGCAGTGCCGTCCATAGTGCTGGATGGACAGTGGTGGCGTGCCAAACAACTGAGCTCTAGTTCTCCACAGTTTCACAAAGTGCCATAAGTAGAGGTTAAACTTACTGCTCCGGTTGAGTAGAGTGTAGCCGTCAAAGCTGGAATCAGTAGCACTCAGGTGAGAAGAACGGGAAGCAGATATACCCAGTCCGCTGGCATTGTCCTACGGGGACCAGCCTATCTGGCTGCCACGCCTGAATGTTTGCAACTGCAGTCGAGGTAGGCAGGCGCAATTGTGCAGCAATGCAAACTGCATAACCTGGCCAAATTTCACGGATGTACAAGAAACCACGGGGGATTTACAAGGAGATGTTCACCCGGAAGAGCCGGAGGCCTGCCGGCAGCAAGATTCCGGAATTCTTCCTGAGAAGCCTTGAAAGCAGTGAAACGCTCCTATGTTGCAATAACTCTGAACCTCATTCTGAGTGTTCCCGGCAGAGGTCATTCAGCTGAACACAACCGTGGACTAATTAGAGCCAGATGCAGGCAGTGCCGTCCATAGTGCTGGATGGACAGTGGTGGCGTGCCAAACAACTGAGCTCTAGTTTTCAACAGTTTCACAAAGTGCCCTAAGTTGAGGTACAACTTACGGCTCCGGTTGAGTAGAGTGTAGCCGTCAAAGCTGGAATCAGTAGCACTCAGGTGAGAAGAACGTGAAGCAGATATAGCCAGTCCGCTGGCAGTGTCCTACGTGGACTAGCCTATCTGGCTGCCACGCCTGAATGTTTGCAAGCGCGGCCGAGCTCAGCAGGCGGAATTGTGCAGCAATGCAAACTGTATAACCTGGCCAAATTTCAAGGGTGTACAAGAAACCACATTGGATATACAAGGAGATGTTCACCCGGAACAGGCGGAGGCCTGCCGGCAGCAAGATTCCAGAATTCTTCCTGAGAAGCCTTGAAAGCAGTGAGACGCTCCTATGTTGCAATAACTCAGAACCTCATTCTGAGTGTTCCCGGAAGAAATCATTCGGCTGAACACAACCGTGGACTAATTAGAGCCAGATGTAGGCAGTGCCGTCCATAGGGCTGGATGGAGAGTGGTGGAGTGCCAAACAACTGAGCGCTAGTTCTCAACAGTTTCACAAAGTGCCATAAGTTGAGGTTCAACTTACTGCTCCGGTTGAGTAGAGTGTAGCCGTCAAAGCTGGAATCAGTAGCACTCAGGTGAGAAGAACGGGAAGCAGATATACCCAGTCCGCCGGCAGTGTCCTACGGGGACCAGCCTATCTGGCTGCCATGCCTGAATGTTTGCAACCGCGTCCGAGCTAGGCAGGCGCAATTGTGCAGCAATGCGAACTGCATAACCTGGCCAAATATCACATATGTACAAGAAACCACGGGGGATTTACAAGGAGATGTTCACCCGGAACAGCCGGAGGCCTGCCGGCAGCAAGATTCCAGAATTCTTCCTGAGAAGCCTTGAAAGCAGTGAAACGCTCCTATGTTGCAATAACTCAGAACCTCATTCTGAGTGTTCCAGGCAGAGGTCATTCGGCTGAACACAACCGTGGACTAATTAGAGCCAGATGTAGGCAGTGCCGTCCATAGTGCTGGATGGACAGTGGTGGCGTGCCAAACAACTGACCTCTAGTTCTCATCACTTTCACAAAATTCCATAAGTTGAGGTTCAACTTAATGCTCCGGTTGAGTAGAGTGTAGCCGTCAAAGGTGGAATCAGTAGCACTCAGGTGAGAAGAAAGGGAAGCAGATATACCCAGTCCGCTGGCAGTGTACTACGGGGACCAGCCTATCTGGCTGCCACGCCTGAATGTTTGCAACCGTGGCTGAGCTTGGCAGGCGCATTTGTGCAGCAATGCAAACTGCATAACCTGTCCAAATTTCACGGATGTACAAGAAACCAAGGGGGATTTACAAGGAGATGTTCACCCAGAAGAGCCGGAGGCCTGCCGGCAGCAAGATTCGCGAATTCTTCCTGAGAAGCCTTGAAAGCAGTGAAACGATCCTATGTTGCAATAACTCAGAACCTCATTCTGAGTGTTCCTGGCAGAGGTCATTCGGCTGAACACAACCGTGGACTAATTAGAGCCAGATGTAGGCAGTGCCGTCCATAGTGCTGGATGGAGAGTGGTGGCGTGCCAAACAACTGAGCTCTAGTTCTCATCACTTTCACAAAGTGCCATAAGTTGAGGTTCAACTTACTGCTCCGGTTGAGTAGAGTGTAGCCGTGAACGCTGGATTCAGTATCACTCAGGTGAGAAGAACGGGAAGCAGATTTACCCAGTCCGCTGGCAGTGTCCTACGGGGACCAGCCTATCTGGCTGCCAGGCCTGAATGTTTGCAACCGCGGCCGAGCTAGGCAGGCGCAATTGTGCAGCAATGCAAACTGCATAACCTGGCCAAATTTCACGGGTGTCCAAGGAACCGCGGGTGATTTACAAGGAGATGTTCACCCGGAACAGCCGGAGGCCTGCTGGCAGCAAGATTCCGGAATTCTTCCTGGGAAGCCTTGAAAGCAATGAAACGCTCCTATGTTGCAATAACTCAGAACCTCATTCTGAGTGTTCCCGGCAGAGGTCATTCGGCTGAACACAACCATGGACTAATTAGAGCCAGATGTAGGCAGTGCCGTCCATAGTGCTGGATGGACAGTGGTGGCGTGCCAAACAACTGAGCTCTAGTTCTCAACAGTTTCACAAAGTGCCCTAAGTTGAGGTTCAACTTACTGCTCCGGTTGAGTAGAGTGTAGCGGTCAATCCTGGAATCAGTAGCACTCAGGTGAGAAGAACGGGAAGCAGATATACCCAGTCCGCTGGCAGTGTCCTACGGGGACCAGCCTATCTGGCTGAAACACCTGAATGTTTGAAACCGCGGCCGAGCTAGGCAGGCGCAATTGTGCAGCAATGCAAACTGCATAACCTAGCCAGATTTCATGGGTGTACAAGAAACCACGGGGGATTTACAAGGAGATGTTCACCCGGAACAGCCGGAGGCCTGCCAGCAGCAAGATTCCGGAATTCTTCCTGAGAAGCCTTGAAAGCAGTGAAACGCTCCTATGTTGCAATAACTCAGAACCTCATTCTGAGTGTTCCCGGCAGAAATCATTCGGCTGAACACAACCGTGGACTAATTAGAGCCAGATGTAGGCAGTGCCGTCCATAGTGCTGGATGGAGAGTGGTGGCTTGCCAAACAACTGAGCTCTAGTTCTCAACATTTTCACAAAGTGCCATAAGTTGAGGTTCAACTTACTGCTCCGGTTGAGTAGAGTCGAGCTATCAAAGCTGGAATCAGTAGCACTCAGGTGAGAAGAACGGGAAGCAGATATACCCAGTCCCCTGGCAGTGTCCTACGGGGACCAGCCAATCTGGCTGCCACGCCTGAATGTTTGCAACCCCGGCCGAGCTAGGCAGGCGCAATTGTGCAGCATTGCAAACTGCATAACCTGGCCAAATTTCACGGGTGTACAAGAAATCACGGGGGATTTACAAGGAGATGTTCACCCGGAACAGCCGGACGCCGGCGGGCAGCAAGATTCCGGAACTCTTCCTGAGAAGCCTTGAAAGCAGTGAAACGCTCCTATGTTGCAATAACTCAGAACCTCATTCTGAGTATTCCCCGCAGAGGTCATTCGTCTGAACACAACCGTCGACTAATTAGAGCCAGATGTAGGCAGTGCAGACCATAGTGCTGGATGGACAGTGGTGGCGTGCCAAACAACTGAGCTCTAGTTCTCATCACTTTCACAAAATTCCATAAGATGAAGTTCAACTTACTGCTCCGGTTGAGTAGAGTATAGCCGTCAAAGGTGGAATCAGTAGCACTCAGGTGAGAAGAACGGGAAGCAGTTATACCCAGTCCGCTGGCAGTGTCCTACGGGGACCAGCCTATCTGGCTACCACGCCTGAATGTTTGCAACCGTGGCCGAGCTAGGCAGGCGCAATTGTGCAGCAATGCAAACTGCATAACCTGGCCAAATTTCACGGGTGTACAAGAAACCACGGGGGATTTACAAGGAGATATTCACCCGGAACAGCCGGAGGCCTGCCGGCAGCAAGGTTCCGGAATTCTTCCTGAGAAGCCTTGAAAGCAGTGAAACGCTCCTATGTTGCAATAACTCAGAACATCATTCTGAGTGTTCCCGGCAGAGGTCATTCGGCTGAACACAACCATGGACTAATTAGAGCCAGATGTAGGCAGTGCCGTCCATAGTGCTGGATGGACAGTGGTGGCGTGCCAAACAACTGAGCTCTAGTTCTCATCACTTTCACAAAGTGCCATAAGTTGAGGTTCAACTTACTGCTCCGGTTGAGTAGAGTGTAGCCGTCAAAGCTGGAATCAGTAGCACTCAGGTGAGAAGAACGGGAAGCAGATATACCCAGTCCGCTTGCAGTGTCCTACGGGGACCAGCCTATCTGGCTGCCACGCCTGAATGTTTGCAACCGCGGCCGAGCTAGGCAGGTGCAATTGTGCAGCAATGCAAACTGCATAACCTGGACAGATTTCACGGGTGTACAAGAAACCACGGGGGATTTACAAGGAGATGTTCACCCGGAACAGCCGGAGGCCTGCCGGCAGCAAGATTCCGGAATTCTTCCTGAGAAGCCTTGAAAGCAGTGAAACGCTCCTATGTTGCAATAACTCAGAACCTCATTCTGAGTGTTCCCGGCAGAACTCATTCCGCTGAACACAACCGTGGACTAATTAGAGCCAGATGTAGGCAGTGCCGTCCATAGTGCTGGATGGACAGTGGTGGCGTGCCAAACAACTGAGCTCTAGTTCTCAACAGTTTCACAAAGTGCCATAAGTTGAGGTTCAACTTACTGCTCCGGTTGAGTAGAGTGTAGCCGTCAAAGCTGGAATCAGTAGCACTCAGGTGAGAAGAACGGGAAGCAGATATACCCAGTCCGCTGGCAGGGTCCTAGGGGACCAGCCTATGTGGCTGCCACGCCTGAATGTTTGCAACCGCTGCTGTGCATGGCAGGCGCAATTGTGCCGCAATGCAAACTGCATATCCTGGCAAAATTTCACGGGTGTACAAGAAACCACGGGGGATTTACAAGGAGATGTTCACCCGGAACAGCCGGAGGCCTGCCGGCAGCAAGATTCCGGAATTCTTCCTGAGAAGCCTTGAAAGCAGTGGAACGCTCCTATGTTGCAATAACTCAGAACCGCATTCTGAGTGTTCCCAGGAGAGGTCATTCGGCTGAACACAATCATGGACTAATTAGAGCCCGATGTAGGCAGTTCCGTCCATAGTGCTGGATGGACAATGGTATCGTGCCAAACAACTGAGCTCTAGTTCTAAACAGTTTCACAAAGTGCCATAAGTTGAGGTTCAACTTACTGCTCCGGTTGAGTAGAGTGTAGCCGTCAAAGCTGGAATCAGTAGCACTCAGGTGAGAAGAACGGGAAGCAGATATACCCAGTCCGCTGGCAGAGTCCTACGGGGACTAGCCTATATGGCTGCCACGCCTGAATGTTTGCAACCGGGGCCGAGCTAGACAGGCGCAATTGTGCAGCAATGCAAACTGCATAACCTGTCCAAATTTCACGGGTGTACAAGAAACCACGGGGGATTTACAAGGAAATGTTCACCCGGAACAGCCGGAGGCCTGCCTGCAGCAAGATTCCGGAATTCTTCCTGAGAAGCCTTGAAATCAGTGAAACGCTCCTATGTTGCAATAACTCAGAACCTCATTCTGAGTGTTCCTGGCAGAGGTCATTGTGTTGAACACAACCGTGGACTAATTAGAGACAGATGTAGGCAGTGCCGTCCATAGTGCTGGATGGAGAGTGGTGGCGTGCCAAACAACTGAGTTCTAGTGCTCAACACTTTCACAAATTGCCATAAGTTGAGGTTCAACTTAATGCTCCGGTTGAGTAGAGTGTAGCCGTCAAAGCTGGAATCAGTAGCACTCAGGTGAGAAGAACGGGAAGCAGATATACCGAGTCCGCTGGCAGTGTCGTACGGGGACCAGCCTATGTGGCTGCCACGGTTTAATGTTTGTAACCGCGGCCAAGCTACGCAGGCGCAATTGTGCAGCAATGCAAACTGCATAACCTAGCCAAATTTCACGGGTGTACAAGAAACCACGGGGGATTTACAAGGAGATGTTCACCCGGAACAGCCGGAGGCCTGCCGGCAGCAAGATTCCGGAATTCTTCCTGAGAAGCCTTGAAGGCAGTGAAAAGCTACTATGTTGCAATAACTCAGAACCTCATTCTGAGTGTTCCCGGCAGAGGTCATTCGGCTGAACACAACCGTGGACTAATTAGAGCCAGAAGTAGGCAGTGCCGTCCATAGTGCTGGATGGACAGTGGTGGCGTGCCAAACAACTGAGCTCTAGTTCTCAACATTTTCACAAAGTGCCATAAGTTGAGGTTCAACTTACTGCTCCGGTTGAGTAGAGTGTAGCCGACAAAGCTGGAATCAGTAGCACTCAGGTGAGAAGAACGGGAAGCAGATATACCCAGTCCGCTGGCAGAGTCCTACGGGGACTAGCCTATATGGCTGCCACGCCTGAATGTTTGCAACCGGGGCCGAGCTAGACAGGCGCAATTGTGCAGCAATGCAAACTGCATAACCTGTCCAAATTTCACGGGTGTACAAGAAACCACGGGGGATTTACAAGGAGATGTTCACCTGGAACAGCCGGAGGCCTGCCTGCAGCAAGATTCCGGAATTCTTCCTGAGAAGCCTTGAAATCAGTGAAACGCTCCTATGTTGCAATAACTCAGAACCTCATTCTGAGTGTTCCTGGCAGAGGTCATTGGGCTGAACACAACCGTGGACTAATTAGAGCCAGATGTAGGCAGTGCCGTCCATAGTGCTGGATGGACAGTGGTGGCGTGCCACACAACTGAGCTCTAGTTCTCAACAGTTTCACAAAGTGCCCTAAGTTGAGGTTCAACTTACTGCTCCGGTTGAGTAGAGTGTAGCCGTCAAGGCTGGAATCAGTAGCACTCAGGTGAGAAGAACGGGAAGCAGATATACCCAGTCGGCTGGCAGAGTCCTACGGGGACCAGCCTATCTGGCTGCCACGCCTGAATGTTTGCAACCGCGGCCGAGCTAGGCAGCACAATTGTGCAGCAATGCAAACTGCATAACCTGGCCACATTTCACGGGTGTACAAGAAACCACGGGGGATTTACAAGGAGATGTTCAGCCGGAACAGCCGGCGGCCTTCCGGCACCAAGATTCCGGAATTCTTCCTGAGAAGCCTTGAAAGCAGTGAAACGCTCCTGTGTTACAATAACTCAGAACCTCATTCTGAGTGTTGCCGGCAGAGGTCATTCGGCTGAACACAACCGTGGACTAATTAGAGCCAGATGTAGGCAGTGCCGTCCATAGTGCTGGATGGACAGTGGTGGTGTGCCAAACAACTGAGCTCTAGTTCTCAACAGTTTCACAAAGTGCCATCAGTTGAGGTTCAACTTACTGCTCTGCTTGAGTAGAGTGCAGCCGTCAAAGCTGAAATCAGTAGCACTCAGGTGAGAAGAACGGGAAGCAGATACACCCAGTCCGCTGGTAGAGTCCTACGGGGACAAGCCTATCTGGCTGCCACGCCTGAATGTTTGTAACCGCGGCCGAGCTAGGCAGGGCCAATTGTGCAGCAATGCAAACTGCATAACCTGGCCAAATTTCGCGGTTGTACAAGAAACCACGGGGGATTTACAAGGAGATGTTCACCCGGAACAGCCGGAGGCCTGCCGGCATCAAGATTCCGGAATTCTGCCTGAGAAGCCTATAAAGCAGTGAAACGGTCCTATGTTGCAGTAACTCAGAACCTCAATCTGAGTGTTCCCAGCAGAGGTCATTCGGCTGAATACAATCGTGGACTAATTAGAGCCAGATGTAGGCAGTTCCGTCCATAGTGCTGGATGGACATTGGTATCGTGCCAAACAACTGAGCTCTAGTTCTCAACAGTTTCACAAAGTGCCATAAGTTGAGGTTCAACTAACTGCTCCGGTTGAGTAGAGTGTAGCCTTCAAGGCTGAAATCAGTAGCACTCAGGTGAGAAGAACGGGAACCAGATATACCCAGTCCGCTGGCAGAGTCCTACGGGGACCAGACTATCCGGCTGTCACGCCTGAATGTTTGCAACCGCGGGCTAGCTAGGCAGCGCAATTGTGCAGCAATGCAAACTGCATAACCTGGCCACATTTCACGGGTGTACAAGAAATCAAGGGGGATTTACAAGGAGATGTTCACCGGAACAGCCAGAGGCCTGCCGGCAGCAAGATTCCGGAATTCTTCCTTAGAAGCCTTGAAAGCAGTGAAACGCTCCTATGTTGCAATAACTCAGAACCGCATTCTGAGTATTCCCGGCAGAGGTCATTCGGCTGAACACAACTGTGGACTAATTAGAGCCAGATGTAGGCAGTGCCGTCCATAGTGCTGGATGGACAGTGGTGGTGTGCCAAACAACTGAGCTCTAGTTCTCAACAGTTTCACAAAGTGCCATAAGTAGAGGTTCAACTTAATGTTCCGGTTGAGTAGACTGTAGCCGTCAAAGCTGGAATCAGTAGCACTCAGGTGAGAAGAACGGGAAGCAGATATATCCAGTCCGCTGGCAAAGTCCTACGGGGACCAGCCTATCTGGCAGCCACGCCTGAATATTTGCAACCGCGGCCGAGCTAGGCAGGCCCAATTGTGCAGCAATGCAAACTGCATAACCTGGCCACATTTCACTGGTGTACAAGAAACCACGGGGGATTTACAAGGAGATGTTCACCCGGAACAGCAGGAGGCCTGCCGGCAGCAAGATTCCGGAATTCTTCCTGAGAAGCCTTGAAAGCAGTGAAACGCTCCTATGTTGCAATAACTCAGAACCTCATTCTGAGTGTTCCCGGCAGAGGTCATTCGGCTGAACACAATCGTGGACTAATTAGAGCCAGATGTACGGAGTTCCGTCCATAGTGCTGGATGCACAGTGGTGGCGTGCCAAACAACTTAGATCTAGTTTTCAACAGTTTCACAAAGTGCCATAAGTTGAGGTTCAACTTACTACTCCGGTGGAGTAGAGTGTAGCCGTCAAAGCTGGAATCAGTAGCACTCAGGTGAGAAGAACGGGAAGCAGATATACCCAGTCCGCTGTCAGAGTCCTATGGGGACCAGCCTATCTGGCTGCCATGCCTTAATGTTTGCAACTGCGGCCGACCTAGGCAGGCGCAATTGTGCAGCAATGCAAACTGCATAACCTGGCCAAATTTCACGGGTGTACAAGAAACCACGGGGGATTTACAAGGAGATGTTCACCCGGAACAGCCGGAGGCATGCCGGCAGCAAGATTCCGGAATTCTTCCTGAGAAGCCTTGAAAGCAGTGAAACGCTCCTATGTTGCAATAACTCAGAACCTCATTCTGAGTGTTCCCGGCAGAGGTCATTCGGCTGAAAACAACCGTGAACTAATTAGAGACAGATGTAGGCAGTGCCGTCCATAGTGCTGGATGGACAGTGGTGGCGTGCCAAACAACTGAGCTCTAGTTCTCAACAGTTTCACAAAGTGCCATAAGTAGAGGTTCAACTTAATACTCCGGTTGAGTAGAGTGTAGCGGTCAAAGCTGGAATCAGTAGCACTCAGGTGAGAAGAACGGGAAGCAGATATACCCAGTCCGCTGGCAGAGTCTTACGGGGACCAGCCTATCTGGCTGTCACGCCTGAATGTTTGCAACCGCGGCCGAGCTAGGCAGGCGCAATTGTGCAGTAATGCAAACTACATAACCTGGCCAAATTTCACGGGTGTACAAGAAACCACGGGGGATTTACAAGGAGATGTTCAGCCGGAACAGCCGGCGGCCTTCCGGCTCCAAGATTCCGGAATTCTTCCTGAGAAGCCTTGAAAGCAGTGAAACGCTCCTGTGTTACAATAACTCAGAACCTCATTCTGAGTGTTGCCGGCAGAGGTCATTCGGCTGAACACAACCGTGGACTAATTAGAGCCAGATGTAGGCAGTGCCGTCCATAGTGCTGGATGGAGAGTGGTGGTGTGCCAAACAACTGAGCTCTAGTTCTCAACAGTTTCACAAAGTGCCATCAGTTGAGGTTCAACTTACTGCTCTGCTTGAGTAGAGTGCAGCCGTCAAAGCTGAAATCAGTAGCACTCAGGTGAGAAGAACGGGAAGCAGATACACCCAGTCCGCTGGTAGAGTCCTACGGGGACAAGCCTATCTGGCTGCCACGCCTGAATGTTTGTAACCGCGGCCGAGCTAGGCAGGGGCAATTGTGCAGAAATGCAAACTGCATAACCTGGCCAAATTTCGCGGGTGTTCAAGAAACCACGGGGGATTTACAAGGAGATGTTCACCCGGAACAGCCGGAGGCCTGCCGTCAGCAAGATTCCAGAATTCTTCCTGAGAAGCCTTGAAAGCAGTGAAACGCTCCTATGTTGCAATAACTCAGAACCTCAATCTGAGTGTTCCCAGCAGAGGTCATTCGGCTGAACACAATCGTGGACTAATTAGAGCCAGATGTAGGCAGTTCCGTCCATAGTGCTGGATGGACAATGGTATCGTGCCAAACAACTGAGCTCTAGTTCTCAACAGTTTCACAAAGGGCCATAAGTTGAGGTTCAACTTACTGCTCCGTTTGAGTAGAGTGTAGCCGTCAAAGCTGGAATCAGTAGCACTCAGGTGAGAAGAACGGGAAGCAGATATACCCAGTCCGCTGGTAGAGTCCTACGGGGACCAGCCTATCTGGCTGCCACGCCTGAATGTTTGCAACCGCGGCCGAGCTAGGCAGGCACAATTGTGCAGCCATGCAAACTGCATAACCTGTCCAAATTTCACGGATGTACAAGAAACCACGGGGGATTTACAAGGAGATGTTCACCCGGAACAGCCGGAGGCCTGCCGGCAGCAAGATTCCGGAATTCTTCCTGAGAAGCCTTGAAAGCAGTGAAACGCTCCTATGTTGCAATAACTCAGAACCTCATTCTGAGTGTTCCCAGCAGAGGTCATTCGGCTGAACACAACCGAGGACTAATTAGAGCCAGATGTAGGCAGTGCCGTCCATAGTGCTGGATGGACAGTGGTGGCGTGCCAAACAACTGAGCTCTAGTTCTCAACAGTTTCACAAAGTGCCATAAGTTGAGGTTCAACTTACTGCTCCGGTTGAGTAGAGTGTAGCCGTCAAAGCTGAAATCAGTAGCACTCAGGTGAGAAGAACGGGAAGCAGATATACCCAGTCCGCTGGCAGAGTCCTACGGGGACCAGCCTATCTGGCTGCCACTCCTGAATGTTTGCAACCGGGGCCGAGCTAGGCAGGGGCAATTGTGCAGCAATGCAAACTGCATAACCTGGCCAAATTTCACGGGTGTACAAGAAACCACGGGGGATTTACAAGGAGATGTTCACCCGGAACAGCAGGAGGCCTGCCGGCAGCAAGATTCCGGAATTCTTCCTGAGAAGCCTTGAAAGCAGTGAAACGCTCCTATGTTGCAATAACTCAGAACCTCATTCTGAGTGTTGTCGGCAGAGGTCATTCGGCTGAACACAATCGTGGACTAATTAGAGCCAGAAGTAGGCAGTGCCGTCCATAGTGCTGGATGGACAGTGTTGGCGTGCCAAACAACTGAGCTCTAGTTCTCAACATTTTCACAAAGTGCCATAACTTGAGGTTCAACTTACTGCTCCGGTTGAGTAGAGTGTAGCCGTCAAAGCTGAAATCAGTAGCACTCAGGTGAGAAGAACGGGAAGCAGATACACCAAGTCCGCTGGCAGAGTCCTACGGGGACCAGCCTATCTGGCTGCCACGCCTGAATGTTTGTAACCGCGGCCGAGCTAGGCAGGGGCTATTATGCAGCAATGCAAACTGCATAACCTGGCCAAATTTCGTGGGTGTACAAGAAACCACGGGGGATTAACAAGGAGATGTTCACCCGGAACAGCCGGAGGCCTGCGGGCATCAAGATTCCGGAATTCTTCCTGAGAAGCCTTGAAAGCAGTGAAACGCTCCTATGTTGCAATAACTCAGAACCTCAATCTGAGTGTTCCCAGCAGAGGTCATTCGGCTGAACAAAATCGTGGACTAATTAGAGCCAGATGTAGGCAGTTCCGTCCATAGTGCTGGATGGACAATGGTATCGTGCCAAACAACTGAGCTCTAGTTCTCAACAGTTTCACAAAGGGCCATAAGTTGAGGTTCAACTTACTGCTCCGGTTGAGTAGAGTGTAGCCGTCAAAGTTGGAATCAGTAGCACTCAGGTGAGAAGAACGGGAAGCAGATATACCGAGTCCGCTGGCATGGTCCTAGGGGACCAGCCTATCTGGCTGCCACGCCTGAATGTTTGCAACCGCTGCTGTGCTTGGCAGGCGCAATTGTGCAGCAATGCAAACTGCATATCCTGGCAAAATTTCACGGGTGTACAAGAAACCACGTGGGATTTACAAGGAGATGTTCACCCGGAACAGCCGGAGGCCTGCCGGCAGCAAGATTCCGGAACTCTTCCTGAGAAGCCTTGAAAGCAGTGAAACGCTCCTATGTTGCAATAACTCAGAACCTCATTCTGAGTGTTCCTGGCAGACGTCATTCGACTGAACACAACCGTGGACTAATTAGAGCCAGATGTAGGCAGTGCCGTCCATAGTGCTGGATGGACAGTGGTGGCGTGCCAAACAACTGAGCTCTAGTTCTCAACACTTTCACAAAGTGCCATAAGTTGAGGTTCAACTTACGGCTCCGGTTGAGTAGAGTGTAGCCGTCAAAGCTGGAATCAGTAGCACTCAGTTGAGAAGAACGGGAAGCAGATATACCCAGACCGCTGGCAGAGTCCTACGGGGGCCAGCCTATCTGGCTGCCACGCCTGAATGTTTGCAACCGCGGCCGAGCTAGGCAGTCGCAGTTGTGCAGCAATGCAAACTGCATAACCTGGCCAAATTTCACGGGTGTACAAGAAACCACGGGGGATTTACAAGGAGATGTTCACCCGGAACAGCCGGAGGCCTGCCGGCAGCAAGATTCCGGAATTCTTCCTGAGAAGCCTTGAAAGCAGTGAAACGCTCCTATGTTGCAATAACTCAGAACCTCAATCTGAGTGTTCCCAGCAGAGTTCATTCGGCTGAACACAATCCTGGACTAATTAGAGCCAGATGTAGGCAATTCCGTCCATAGTGCTGGATGGACAATGGTATCGTGCCAAACAACTGAGCTCTAGTTCTCAACAGTTTCACAAGTGCCATAAGTTGAGGTTCAACTTACTGCTCCGGTTGAGTAGAGTGTAGCCGTCAAAGCTGAAATCAGTAGCACTCAGGTGAGAAGAACGGGAAGCAGATATACCCAGTCCGCTGTCAGAGTCCTACGGGGACCAGCCTATCTGGCTGCCACTCCTGAATGTTTGCAACCGCGGCCAAGCTAGGCAGGGGCAATTGTGCAGCAATGCAAACTGCATAACCTGGCCAAATTTCACGGGTGTACAAGAAACCACGGGGGATTTACAAGGAGATGTTCACCCGGAACAGCAGGAGGCCTGCCGGCAGCAAGATTCCGGAATTCTTCCTGAGAAGCCTTGAAAGCAGTGAAACGCTCCTATGTTGCAATAACTCAGAACCTCATTCTGAGTGTTGCCGGCAGAGGTCATTCGGCTGAACACAATCGTGGACTAATTAGAGCCAGAAGTAGGCAGTGCCGTCCATAGTGCTGGATGGACAGTGGTGGCCTGCCAAACAACTGAGCTCTAGTTCTCAACATTTTCACAAAGTGCCATAAGTTGAGGTTCAACTTACTGCTCCGGTTGAGTAGAGTGTAGCCGTCAAAGCTGAAATCAGTAGCACTCAGTTGAGAAGAACGGGAAGCAGATACACCAAGTCCGCTGGCAGAGTCCTACGGGGACCAGCCTATCTGGCTGCCACATCTGAATGTTTGTAACCGCGGCCGAGCTAGGCAGGGGCTATTGTGCAGCAATGCAAACTGTATAACCTGGCCAAATTTCGCGGGTGTACAAGAAACCACGGGGGATTAACAAGGAGATGTTCACCCGGAACAGCCGGAGGCCTGCGGGCATCAAGATTCCGGAATTCTTCCTGAGAAGCCTTGAAAGCAGTGAAACGCTCCTATGTTGCAGTAACTCAGAACCTCAATCTGAGTGTTCCCAGCAGAGGTCATTCGGCTGAACACAATCGTGGACTAATTACAGCCAAATGTAGGCAGTGCCGTCCATAGTGCTGGATGGACATTGGTATCGTGCCAAACAACTGAGCTCTAGTTCTCAACAGTTTCACAAAGTGCCATAAGTTGAGGTTCAACTTACTGCTCCGGTTGAGTAGAGTGTAGCCTTCAAAGCTGAAATCAGTAGCACTCAGGTGAGAAGAACGATAACCAGATATACCCAGTCCGCTGGCAGAGTCCTACGGGGACCAGACTATACGGCTGTCACACCTGAATGTTTGCAACCGCGGCCGAGGTAGGCAGGGGCAATTGTGCAGCAATGCAAACTGCATAACCTGTCCAAATTTCACGGGTGTAGAAGAAACCACGGGGGATTTACAAGGAGATGTTCACCCGGAACAGCCGGAAGCCTGCCGGCAGCAAGATTCCGGAATTCTTCCTGAGAAGCCTTGAAAGCAGTGAAAAGCTTCTATGTTGCAATAACTCCGAACCTCAATCTGAGTGTTCCCAGCAGAGGTCATTCGACTGAACACAATCGTGGACTAATTAGAGCCCGATGAAGGCAGTTCGGTCCATAGTGCTGGATGGACAATGGTATCATGCCAAACAACTGAGCTCTAGTTCTCAACAGTTTCACAAAGTGCCATAAGTTGAGGTTCAACTTACTGCTCCGGTTGAGTAGAGTGTAGCCGTCAAAGCTGAAATCAGTAGCACTCAGGTGAGAAGAACGGGAAGCAGATATACCTAGTCCGCTGGCAGAGTCCTACGGGGGCCAGCCTATCTGGCTGCCACGCCTGAATGTTTGCAACCGCGGCCGAGCTAGGCAGGCACAATTGTGCAGCAATGCAAACTGCTTAACCTGGCCAAATTTCACGGGTGTACAAGAAACCACGGGGGATTTACAAGGAGATGTTCACCCGGAACAGCCGGAGGCCTGCCGGCAGCAAGATTCCAGAATTCTTCCTGAGAAGAATTGAAAGCAGTGAAACGCTCCTATGTTGCAATAACTCAGAACATCATTCTGAGTATTCCCGGTACAGGTCATTAGGCTGAACACAACCGTGGACTAATTAGAGCCAGATGTAGGCAGTGCCGTCCATATTGCTGGATGGATAGTGGTGGCGTTCCAAACAACTGAGCACTATTTCTCAACAGTTTCACAAAGTGCCATAAGTTGAGGTTCAACTTACTGCTCCGGTTGAGTAGAGTGTAGCCGTCAAAGCTAGAATCAGTAGCACTCAGGTGAGAAGAACGGGAAGCAGATATACCCAGTCCCCTGGCAGAGTCCTACGGGGACCAGGCTATCTGGCTGCCACGCCTGAATGTTTGCAACCGCGGCCGAGCTAGGCAGGCTCAATTGTGCAGCAATGCAAACTGCATAACCTGGAAAAATTTCACGGGTGTACAAGAAACCACGGGGGATTTACAAGGAGATGTTCACCCGGAACAGCCGGAGGCTTGCCGTCAGCAAGATTCCAGAATTCTTCCTGAGAAGCCTTGAAAGCAGTGAAACGCTCCTATGTTGCAATAACTCAGAACCTCAATCTGAGTGTTCCCAGCAGAGGTCATTCGGCTGAACAAAATCGTGGACTAATTAGAGCCAGATGTAGGCAGTTCCGTCCATAGTGCTGGATGGACAATGGTATCGTGCCAAACAACTGAGCTCTAGTTCTCAACAGTTTCACAAAGGGCCATAAGTTGAGGTTCAACTTACTGCTCCGGTTGAGTAGAGTGTAGCCGTCAAAGCTGGAATCAGTAGCACTCAGTTGAGAAGAACGGGAAGCAGATATACCCAGTCCGCTGGCAGAGTCCTACGGGGACCAGCCTATCTGGCTGCCACGCCTGAATGTTTGCAACCGCGGCCGAGCTAGGCAGTCGCAGTTGTGCAGCAATGCAAACTGCATAACCTGGCCAAATTTCGCGGGTGTAGAAGAAACCACGGGGGATTTACAAGGAGATGTTCACCCGGAACAGCCGGAGGCATGCCGGCAGCAAGATTCCGGAATTCTTCCTGAGAAGCCTTGAAAGCAGTGAAACGCTCCTATGTTGCAATAACTCAGAACCTCATTCTGAGTGTTCCCGGCAGAGGTCATTCGGCTGAAAACAACCGTGAACTAATTAGAGACAGATGTAGGCAGTGCCGTCCATAGTGCTGGATGGACAGTGGTGGCGTGCCAAACAACTGAGCTCTAGTTCTCAACAGTTTCACAAAGTGCCATAAGTAGAGGTTCAACTTAATACTCCGGTTGAGTAGAGTGTAGCGGTCAAAGCTGGAATCAGTAGCACTCAGGTGAGAAGAACGGGAAGCAGATATACCCAGTCCGCTGGCAGAGTCTTACGGGGACCAGCCTATCTGGCTGTCACGCCTGAATGTTTGCAACCGCGGCCGAGCTAGGCAGGCGCAATTGTGCAGTAATGCAAACTACATAACCTGGCCAAATTTCACGGGTGTACAAGAAACCACGGGGGATTTACAAGGAGATGTTCAGCCGGAACAGCCGGCGGCCTTCCGGCACCAAGATTCCGGAATTCTTCCTGAGAAGCCTTGAAAGCAGTGAAACGCTCCTGTGTTACAATAACTCAGAACCTCATTCTGAGTGTTGCCGGCAGAGGTCATTCGGCTGAACACAACCGTGGACTAATTAGAGCCAGATGTAGGCAGTGCCGTCCATAGTGCTGGATGGACAGTGGTGGTGTGCCAAACAACTGAGCTCTAGTTCTCAACAGTTTCACAAAGTGCCATCAGTTGAGGTTCAACTTACTGCTCTGCTTGAGTAGAGTGCAGCCGTCAAAGCTGAAATCAGTAGCACTCAGGTGAGAAGAACGGGAAGCAGATACACCCAGTCCGCTGGTAGAGTCCTACGGGGACAAGCCTATCTGGCTGCCACGCCTGAATGTTTGTAACCGCGGCCGAGCTAGGCAGGGGCAATTGTGCAGAAATGCAAACTGCATAACCTGGCCAAATTTCGCGGGTGTACAAGAAACCACGGGGGATTTACAAGGAGATGTTCACCCGGAACAGCCGGAGGCCTGCCGTCAGCAAGATTCCAGAATTCTTCCTGAGAAGCCTTGAAAGCAGTGAAACGCTCCTATGTTGCAATAACTCAGAACCTCAATCTGAGTGTTCCCAGCAGAGGTCATTCGGCTGAACAAAATCGTGGACTAATTAGAGCCAGATGTAGGCAGTTCCGTCCATAGTGGTGGATGGACAATGGTATCGTGCCAAACAACTGAGCTCTAGTTCTCAACAGTTTCACAAAGGGCCATAAGTTGAGGTTCAACTTACTGCTCCGGTTGAGTAGAGTGTAGCCGTCAAAGCTAGAATCAGTAGCACTCAGGTGAGAAGAACGGGAAGCAGATATACCCAGTCCCCTGGCAGAGTCCTACGGGGACCAGGCTATCTGGCTGCCACGCCTGAATGTTTGCAACCGCGGCCGAGCTAGGCAGGCTCAATTGTGCAGCAATGCAAACTGCATAACCTGGAAAAATTTCACGGGTGTACAAGAAACCACGGGGGATTTACAAGGAGATGTTCACCCGGAACAGCCGGAGGCTTGCCGTCAGCAAGATTCCAGAATTCTTCCTGAGAAGCCTTGAAAGCAGTGAAACGCTCCTATGTTGCAATAACTCAGAACCTCAATCTGAGTGTTCCCAGCAGAGGTCATTCGGCTGAACAAAATCGTGGACTAATTAGAGCCAGATGTAGGCAGTTCCGTCCATAGTGCTGGAAGGACAATGGTATCGTGCCAAACAACTGAGCTCTAGTTCTCAACAGTTTCACAAAGGGCCATAAGTTGAGGTTCAACTTACTGCTCCGGTTGAGTAGAGTGTAGCCGTCAAAGCTGGAATCAGTAGCACTCAGGTGAGAAGAACGGGAAGCAGATATATCCAGTCCGCTGGCAGAGTCCTACGGGGACCAGCCTATCTGGCTGCCACGCCTGAATGTTTGCAACCGCGGCCGAGCTAGGCAGGCACAATTGTGCAGCCATGCAAACTGCATAACCTGTCCAAATTTCACGGGTGTACAAGAAACCACGGGGGATTTACAAGGAGATGTTCACCCGGAACAGCCGGAGGCCTGCCGGCAGCAAGATTCCGGAATTCTTCCTGAGAAGCCTTGAAAGCAGTGAAACGCTCCTATGTTGCAATAACTCAGAACCTCATTCTGAGTGTTCCCAGCAGAGGTCATTCGGCTGAACACAACCGTGGACTAATTAGAGCCAGATGTAGGCAGTGCCGTCCATAGTGCTGGATGGACAGTGGTGGCGTGCCAAACAACTGAGCTCTAGTTCTCAACACTTTCACAAAGTGCCATAAGTTGAGGTTCAACTTACTGCTCCGGTTGAGTAGAGTGTAGCCGTCAAAGCTGGAATCAGTAGCACTCAGGTGAGAAGAACGGGAAGCAGATATGCCGAGTCCGCTGGCAGGGTCCTAGGGGACCAGCCTATCTGGCTGCCACGCCTGAATGTTTGCAACCGCTGCTGTGCTTGGCAGGCGCAATTGTGCAGCAATGCAAACTGCATATCCTGGCAAAATTTCACGGGTGTACAAGAAACCACGGGGGATTTACAAGGAGATGTTCACCCGGAACAGCCGGAGGCCTGCCGGCAGCAAGATTCCGGAACTCTTCCTGAGAAGCCTTGAAAGCAGTGAAACGCTCCTATGTTGCAATAACTCAGAACATCATTCTGAGTGTTCCTTGCAGACGTCATTCGACTGAACACAACCGTGGACTAATTAGATCCAGATGTAGGCAGTGCCGTCCATAGTGCTGGATGGACAGTGGTGGCGTGCCAAACAAGTGAGCTCTAGTTCTCAACACTTTCACAAAGTGCCATAAGTTGAGGTTCAACTTACGGCTCCGGTTGAGTAGAGTGTAGCCGTCAAAGCTGGAATCAGTAGCACTCAGTTGAGAAGAACGGGAAGCAGATATACCCAGTCCGCTTGCAGAGTCCTACGGGGGCCAGCCTATCTGGCTGCCACGCCTGAATGTTTGCAACCGCGGCCGAGCTAGGCAGTCGCAGTTGTGCAGCAATGCAAACTGCATAACCTGGCCAAATTTCACCTGTGTACAAGAAACCACGGGGGATTTACAAGGAGATGTTCACCCGGAACAGCCGGAGGCCTGCCGGCAGCAAGATTCCGGAATTCTTCCTGAGAAGCCTTGAAAGCAGTGAAACGCTCTTATGTTGCAATAACTCATAACCTCAATCTGAGTGTTCCCAGCAGAGGTCATTCGGCTGAACACAATCCTGGACTAATTAGAGCCAGATGTAGGAAATTCCGTCCATAGTGCTGGATGGACAATGGCATCGTGCCAAACAACTGAGCTCTAGTTCTCAACAGTTTCACAAAGTGCCATAAGTTGAGGTTCAACTTACTGCGCCGGTTGAGTAGAGTGTAGCCGTCAAAGCTGAAATCAGTAGCACTCAGGTGAGAAGAACGGGAAGCAGATATACCCAGTCCGCTGGCAGAGTCCTACGGGGACCTGCCTATCTGGCTGCCACTCCTGAATGTTTGCAACCGCGGCCAAGCTAGGCAGGGGCAATTGTGCAGCAATGCAAACTGCATAACCTGGCCAAATTTCACGGGTGTACAAGAAACCACGGGGGATTTACAAGGAGATGTTCACCCGGAACAGCAGGAGGCCTGCCGGCAGCAAGATTCCGGAATTCTTCCTGAGAAGCCTTGAAAGCAGTGAAACGCTCCTATGTTGCAATAACTCAGAACCTCATTCTGAGTGTTGCCGGCAGAGGTCATTCGGCTGAACACAATCGTGGACTAATTAGAGCCAGAAGTAGGCAGTGCCGTCCATAGTGCTGGATGGACAGTGGTGGCGTGCAAAACAACTGAGCTCTAGTTCTCAACATTTTCACAAAGTGCCATAACTTGAGGTTCAACTTACTGCTCCGGTTGAGTAGAGTGTAGCCGTCAAAGCTGAAATCAGTAGCACTCAGGTGAGAAGAACGGGAAGCAGATACACCAAGTCCGCTGGCAGAGTCCTACGGGGACCAGCCTATCTGGCTGCCACATCAGAATGTTTGTAACCGCGGCCGAGCTAGGCAGGGGCTATTGTGCAGCAATGCAAACTGCATAACCTGGCCAAATTTCGCGGGTGTACAAGAAACCACGGGGGATTAACAAGGAGATGTTCACCCGGAACAGCCGGAGGCCTGCGGGCATCAAGATTCCGGAATTCTTCCTGAGAAGCCTTGAAAGCAGTGAAACGCTCCTATGTTGCAGTAACTCAGAACCTCAATCTGAGTGTTCCCAGCAGAGGTCATTCGGCTGAACACAATCGTGGACTAATTACAGCCAAATGTAGGCAGTTCCGTCCATAGTGCTGGATGGACATTGGTATCGTGCCAAACAACTGAGCTCTAGTTCTCAACAGTTTCACAAAGTGCCATAAGTTGAGGTTCAACTTACTGCTCCGGTTGAGTAGAGTGTAGCCTTCAAAGCTGAAATCAGTAGCACTCAGGTGAGAAGAACGATAACCAGATATACCCAGTCCGCTGGCAGAGTCCTACGGGGACCAGACTATACGGCTGTCACACCTGAATGTTTGCAACCGCGGCCGAGGTAGGCAGGGGCAATTGTGCAGCAATGCAAACTGCATAACCTGTCCAAATTTCACGGGTGTACAAGAAACCACGGGGGATTTACAAGGAGATGTTCACCCGGAACAGCCGGAGGCCTGCCGGCAGCAAGATTCCGGAATTCTTCCTGAGAAGCCTTGAAAGCAGTGAAAAGCTCCTATGTTGCAATAACTCAGAACCTCAATCTGAGTGTTCCCAGCAGAGGTCATTCGACTGAACACAATCGTGGACTAATTAGAGCCCTATGAAGGCAGTTCCGTCCATAGTGCTGGATGGACAATGGTATCATGCCAAACAACTGAGCTCTAGTTCTCAACAGTTTCACAAAGTGCCATAAGTTGAGGTTCAACTTACTGCTCCGGTTGAGTAGAGTGTAGCCGTCAAAGCTGAAATCAGTAGCACTCAGGTGAGAAGAACGGGAAGCAGATATACCTAGTCCGCTGGAAGAGTCCTACGGGGGCCAGCCTATCTGGCTGCCACGCCTGAATGTTTGCAACCGCGGCCGAGCTAGGCAGGCGCAATTGTGCAGCAATGCAAACTGCAAAACCTGGCCAAATTTCACGGGTGGACAAGAAACCACGGGGGATTTACAAGGAGATATTCACCCGGAACAGCCGGAGGCCTGCCGGCAGCAAGATTCCAGAATTCTTCCTGAGAAGCCTTGAAAGCAGTGAAACGCTCCTATGTTGCAATAACTCAGAACCTCATTCTGAGTGTTCCCAGCAGAGGTCATTCGGCTGAACACAACCGTGGACTAATTAGAGCCAGATGTAGGCAGTGCCGTCCATAGTGCTGGATGGACAGTGGTGGCGTGCCAAACAACTGAGCTCTAGTTTTCAACAGTTTCACAAAGTGCCATAAGTTGAGGTTCAACTTACTGCTCCGGTTGAGTAGAGTGTAGCCGTCAAAGCTGGAATCAGTAGCACTCAGGTGAGAAGAACGGGAAGCAGATATACCGAGTCCGCTGGCAGGGTCCTAGGGGACCAGCCTATCTGGCTGCCACGCCTGAATGTTTGCAACCGCTGCTGTGCTTGGCAGGCACAATTGTGCAGCAATGCAAACTGCATATCCTGGCAAAATTTCACGGGTGTACAAGAAACCACGGGGGATTTACAAGGAGATGTTCACCCGGAACAGCCGGAGGCCTGCCGGCAGCCAGATTCCGGAACTCTTCCTGAGAAGCCTTGAAAGCAGTGAAACGCTCCTATGTTGCAATAACTCAGAACCTCATTCTGAGTGTTCCTGGCAGACGTCATTCGACTGAACACAACCGTGGACTAATTAGAGCCAGATGTAGGCAGTGCCGTCCATAGTGCTGGATGGACAGTGGTGGCGTGCCAAACAACTGAGCTCTAGTTCTCAACATTTTCACAAAGTGCCATAACTTGAGGTTCAACTTACTGCTCCGGTTGAGTAGAGTGTAGCCGTCAAAGCTGAAATCAGTAGCACTCAGGTGAGAAGAACGGGAAGCAGATATACCCAGTCCGCTGGCAGAGTCCTACCGGGACCAGCCTATCTGGCTGCCACTCCTGAATGTTTGCAACCGCGGCCGAGCTAGGCAGGGGCAATTGTGCAGCAATGCAAACTGCATAACCTGGCCAAATTTCACGGGTGTACAAGAAACCACGGGGGATTTACAAGGAGATGTTCACCCGGAACAGCAGGAGGCCTGCCGGCAGCAAGATTCCGGAATTCTTCCTGAGAAGCCTTGAAAGCAGTGAAACGCTCCTATGTTGCAATAACTCAGAACATCATTCTGAGTGTTCCCGGCAGAGGTCATTCGGCTGAACACAACCGTGGACTAATTAGAGACAGATGTAGGCAGTGCCGTCCATAGTGCTGGATGGAGAGTGGTGGCGTGCCAAACAACTGAGTTCTAGTGCTCAACACTTTCACAAATTGCCATAAGTTGAGGTTCAACTTAATGCTCCGGTTGAGTAGAGTGTAGCCGTCAAAGCTGGAATCAGTAGCACTCAGGTGAGAAGAACGGGAAGCAGATATACCCAGTCCGCAGGCAGTGTCGTACGGGGACCAGCCTATCTGGCTGCCACGGTTTAATGTTTGTAACCGCGGCGGAGCTAGGCAGGCGCAATTGTGCAGCAATGCAAACTGCATAACCTGGCCAAATTTCACGGGTGTACAAGAAACCACGGGGGATTTACAAGGAGATGTTCACCCGGACCAGCCGGAGGTCTGCCGGCAGCAAGATTCCGGATTTCTTCCTGAGAAGCCTTGAAAGCAGTGAAACGCTCCTATGTTGCAATAACTCAGAACCTCATTCTGAGTGTTGCCGGCAGAGGTCATTCGGCTGAACACAATCGTGGACTAATTAGAGCCAGAAGTAGGCAGTGCCGTCCATAGTGCTGGATGGACAGTGGTGGCGTGCCAAACAACTGAGCTCTAGTTCTCAACATTTTCACAAAGTGCCATAACTTGAGGTTCAACTTACTGCTCCGGTTGAGTAGAGTGTAGCCGTCAAACCTGAAATCAGTAGCACTCAGGTGAGAAGAACGGGAAGCAGATACACCCAGTCCGCTGGCAGAGTCCTACGGGGACCAGCCTATCTGGCTGCCACGCCTGAATGTTTGTAACCGCGGCCGAGCTAGGCAGGGGCAATTGTGCAGCAATGCAAACTGCATAACCTGGCCAAATTTCGCGGGTGTACAAGAAACTACGGGGGATTAACAAGGAGATGTTCACCCGGAACAGCCGGAGGCGTGCGGGCATCAAGATTCCGGAATTCTTCCTGAGAAGCCTTGAAAGCAGTGAAACGCTCCTATGTTGCAGTAACTCAGAACCTCAATCTGAGTGTTCCCAGCAGAGGTCATTCGGCTGAACACAATCGTGGACTAATTACAGCCAGATGTAGGCAGTTCCGTCCATAGTGCTGGATGGACATTGGTATCGTGCCAAACAACTGAGCTCTAGTTCTCAACAGTTTCACAAAGTGCCATAAGTTGAGGTTCAACTTATTGCTCCGGTTGAGTAGAGTGTAGCCTTCAAAGCTGAAATCAGTAGCACTCAGGTGAGAAGAACGGGAACCAGATATACCCAGTCCGCTGGCAGAGTCCTACGGGGACCAGACTATCCGGCTGTCACACCTGAATGTTTGCAACCGCGGCCGAGGTAGGCAGGGGCAATTGTGCAGCAATGCAAACTGCATAACCTGGCCAAATTTCACGGGTGTACAAGAAACCACGGGGGATTTACAAGGAGATGTTCACCCGGAACAGCCGGAGGCCTGCCAGCAGCAAGATTCCGGAATTCTTCCTGAGAAGCCTTGAAAGCAGTGAAACGCTCCTATGTTGCAATAACTCGGAACCTCATTCTGAGTGTTCCTGGCAGAGGTCATTCGGCTGAACACAACCGTGGACTAATTAGTGCCAGATGTAGGCAGTGCCGTCCATAGTGCTGGATAGAGAGTGGTGGCGTGCCAAACAACTGAGCTCTAGTTCTCAACAGTTTCACAAAGTGCCATAAGTTGAGGTTCAACTTACTGCTCCGGTGGAGTAGAGTGTAGCCGTCAAAGCTGGAATCAGTAGCACTCAGGTGAGAAGAACGGGAAGCAGATATACCCAGTCCGCTGGCAGAGTCCTACGGGGACCAGCCTATCTGGCTGCCACGCCTGAATGTTTGCAACCGCGGCCGAGCTAGGCAGGCACAATTGTGAAGCCATGCAAACTGCATAACCTGTCCAAATTTCACGGGTGTACAAGAAACCACGGGGGATTTACAAGGAGATGTTCACCCGGAACAGCCGGAGGCCTGCCGGCAGCAAGATTCCGGAATTCTTCCTGAGAAGCCTTGAAAGCAGTGAAACGCTCCTATGTTGCAATAACTCAGAACCTCATTCTGAGTGTTCCCAGCAGAGGTCATTCGGCTGAACACAACCGTGGACTAATTAGAGCCAGATGTAGGCAGTGCCGTCCATAGTGCTGGATGGACAGTGGTGGCGTGCCAAACAACTGAGCTCTAGTTTTCAACAGTTTCACAAAGTGCCATAAGTTGAGGTTCAACTTACTGCTCCGGTTGAGTAGAGTGTAGCCGTCAAAGCTGGAATCAGTAGCACTCAGGTGAGAAGAACGGGAAGCAGATATACCGAGTCCGCTGGCAGGGTCCTAGGGGACCAGCCTATCTGGCTGCCACGCCTGAATGTTTGCAACCGCTGCTGTGCTTGGCAGGCACAATTGTGCAGCAATGCAAACTGCATATCCTGGCAAAATTTCACGGGTGTACAAGAAACCACGGGGGATTTACAAGGAGATGTTCACCCGGAACAGCCGGAGGCCTGCCGGCAGCAAGATTCCGGAACTCTTCCTGAGAAGCCTTGAAAGCAGTGAAACGCTCCTATGTTGCAATAACTCAGAACCTCATTCTGAGTGTTCCTGGCAGACGTCATTCGACTGAACACAACCGTGGACTAATTAGAGCCAGATGTAGGCAGTGCCGTCCATAGTGCTGGATGGACAGTGGTGGCGTGTCAAACAACTGAGCTCTAGTTCTCGACAGTTTCACAAAGTGCCATAAGTTGAGGTTCAACTTACTGCTCCGGTTGAGTAGAGTGCAGCCGTCAAAGCTGGAATCAGTAGCACTCAGGTGAGAAGAACGGGAAGCAGATACACCCAGTCGGCTGGCAGAGTCCTACGGGGACCAGCCTATCTGGCTGCCACGCCTGAATGTTTGTAACCGCGGCCGAGCTAGGCAGGGGCAATTGTGCAGCAATGCAAACTGCATAACCTGGCCAAATTTCACGGGTGTACAAGAAACCCCGGGGGATTAACAAGGAGATGTTCACCTGGAACAGCCGGAGGCCTGCGGGCATCAAGATTCCGGAGTTCTTCCTGAGAAGCCTTGAAAGCAGTGAAACGCTCCTATGTTGCAGTAACTCAGAACCTCAATCTGAGTGTTCCCAGCAGAGGTCATTCGGCTGAACACAATCGTGGACTAATTACAGCCAGATGTAGGCAGTTCCGTCCATAGTGCTGGATGGACATTGGTATCGGGCCAAACAACTGAGTTCTAGTTCTCAACAGTTTCACAAAGTGCCATAAGTTGAGGTTCAACTTACTGCTCCGGTTGAGTAGAGTGTAGCCGTCAAAGCTGGAATCAGTAGCACTCAGGTGAGAAGAACGGGAAGCAGATATACCCAGTCGGCTGGCAGAGTCCTACGGGGACCAGCCTATCTGGCTGCCACGCCTGAATATTTGCAAGCGCGGCCGAGCGAGGCAGGCCCAATTGTGCAGCAATGCAAACTGCATAACCTGGCCAAATTTCATGGGTGTACAAGAAACCACGGGGGATTTACAAGGAGATGTTCACCCGGAACAGCTGGAGGCCTGCCGGCAGCAAGATTCCGGAATTCTTCCTGAGAAGCCTTGAAAGCAGTGAAACGCTCCTATGTTGCAATAACTCAGAACCTCATTCTGAGTGTTCCTGGCAGAGGTCATTCGGCTGAACACAACCGTGGACTAATTAGAGCCAGATGTAGGCAGTGCCGTCCATAGTGCTGGATGGAGAGTGGTGCCGTGCCAAACAACTGAGCTCTAGTTCTCAACAGTTTCACAAAGTGCCATAAGTTGAGGTTCAACTTACTGCTCCGGTTGAGTAGAGTGTAGCCGTCAAAGCTGGAATCAGTAGCACTCAGGTGAGAAGAACGGGAAGCAGATATACCCAGTCGGCTGGCAGAGTCCTACGGGGACCAGCCTATCTGGCTGCCACGCCTGAATGTTTGCAACCGCGGCCGAGCTAGGCAGGCGCAATTGTGCAGCAATGCAAACTGCATAACCTGGCCGCACTTCACGGGTGTACAAGAAACCACGGAGGATTTACAAGGAGATGTTCACCCGGAAGAGACGGAGGCCTGCCGGCAGCAAGATTCCGGAATTCTTCCTGAGAAGCCTTGAAAGCAGTGAAACGCTCCTATGTTGCAATAACTCAGAACCTCATTCTGAGTGTTCCCGGCAGAGGTCATTCGGCAGAATACAACCGTGGACTAATTAGAGCCAGAAGTAGCCAGTGCCGTCCATAGTGCTGGATGGACAGTGGTGGCGTGCCAAACAACTGAGTTCTAGTTCTCAACAGTTTCACAAAGTGCCCTAAGTTGAGGTTCAACTTACTGCTCTGCTTGAGTAGAGTGCAGCCGTCAAAGCTGAAATCAGTAGCACTCAGGTGAGAAGAACGGGAAGCAGATATACCCAGTCCGATGGCAGACTCCTACGGGGACCAGCCTATCTGGCTGCCACGCCTGAATGTTTGTAACCGCGGCCGAGCTAGGCAGGCGCAATTGTGCAGCAATGCAAACTGCATAACCTGGCCAAATTTCGCGGGTGTACAAGAAACCACGGGGGATTTACAAGGAGATGTTCACCCGGAACAGCCGGAGGCCTGCCGGCAGCAAGATTCCGGAATTCTTCCTGAGAAGCCTTGAAAGCAGTGAAACGCTCCTATGTTGCAATAACTCAGAACCTCATTCTGAGTGTTCCCGGCAGAGGTCATTCGGCTGAACACAACCGTGGACTAATTAGAGCCAGATGTAGGCAGTGCCGTCCATAGTGCTGGATGGACAGTGGTGGCGTGCCAAACAACTGAGCTCTAGTTCTCAACATTTTCACAAAGTGCCATAAGTTGAGGTTCAACTTACTGCTCCGGTTGAGTAGAGTGTAGCCGTCAAAGCTGGAATCAGTAGCACTCAGGTGAGAAGAACGGGAAGCAGATATACCCAGTCCGCTGGCAGAGTCCTAAGGGGACCAGCGTATATGGCTGCCACGCCTGAATGTTTGCAACGGGGGCCGAGCTAGACAGGCGCAATTGTGCAGCAATGCAAACTGCATAACCTGTCCAAATTTCACGGGTGTACAAGAAACCACGGGGGATTTACAAGGAGATGTTCACCCGGAACAGCCGGAGGCCTGCCGGCAGCAAGATTCCGGAACTCTTCCTGAGAAGCCTTGAAAGCAGTGAAACGCTCCTATGTTGCAATAACTCAGAACCTCAATCTGAGTGTTCCCAGCAGAGGTCATTCGGCTGAACACAATCGTGGACTAATTAGAGCCAGATGTAGGCAGTTCCGTCCTTAGTGCTGGATGGACAATGGTATCGTGCCAAACAACTGAGCTCTAGTTCTCAACAGTTTCACAAAGTGCCATAAGTTGAGGTTCAACTTACTACTCCGGTGGAGTAGAGTGTAGCCGTCAAAGCTGGAATCAGTAGCACTCACGTGAGAAGAACGGGAAGCAGATATACCCAGTCCGCTGTCAGAGTCCTACGGGGACCAGCCTTTCTGGCTGCCAGGTCTGAATGTTTGCAACTGCGGCAGAGCTAGGCAGGCGCAATTGTGCAGCAATGCAAACTGCATAACCTGGCCAAATTTCACGGGAGTACAAGAAACCCCGGGGGATTTACAAGGAGATGTTCACCCGGAACAGCCGGAGGTCTGCGGGCAGGAAGATTCCGGAATTCTTCCTGAGAAGCCTTGAAAGCAGTGAAACGCTCCTATGTTGCAATAACTCAGAACCTCAATCTGAGTGTTCCCAGCAGAGGTCATTCGGCTGAACACAATCGTGGACTAATTAGAGCCAGATGTAGGCAGTTCCGTCCTTAGTGCTGGATGGACAATGGTATCGTGCCAAACAACTGAGCTCTAGTTCTCAACAGTTTCACAAAGTGCCATGAGTTGAGGTTCAACTTACTGCTCCGGTTGAGTAGAGTGTAGCCGTCAAAGATGAAATCAGTAGCACTCAGGTGAGAAGAACGGGAAGCAGATATACCCAGTCCGCTGGCAGAGTCCTACGGGGGCCAGCCTATCTGGCTGCCAGGCCTGAATGTTTGCAACCGCGGCGGAGCTAGGCAGGGGCAATTGTGCAGCAATGCAAACTGCATAACCTGTCCAAATTTCACGATGTACAAGAAACCACGGGGGATTTACAAGGAGATGTTCACCCGGAACAGCCGGAGGCCTGCCGGCAGCAAGATTCCAGAATTCTTCCTGAGAAGCCTTGAAAGCAGTGAAACGCTCCTATGTTGCAATAACTCAGAACATCATTCTGAGTGTTCCCGGTAGAGGTCATTAGGCTGAACACAACCGTGGACTAATTAGAGCCAGATGTAGGCAGTGTCGTCCATATTGCTGGATAGATAGTGGTGGCGTTCCAAACAACTGAGCACTATTTCTCAACAGTTTCACAAAGTGCCATAAGTTGAGGTTCAACTTACTGCTCCGGTTGAGTAGAGTGCAGCCGTCAAAGCTAGAATCAGTAGCACTCAGGTGAGAAGAACGGGAAGCAGATATACCCAGTCCCCTGGCAGAGTCCTACGGGGACCAGGCTATCTGGCTGCCACGCCTGAATGTTTGCAACCGCGGCCGAGCTAGGCAGGCCAAATTGTGCAGCAATGCAAACTGCATAACCTGGCCAAATTTCACGGGTGTACAAGAAACCACGGGGGATTTACAAGGAGATGTTCACCCGGAACAGCAAGAGGCCTGCTGGCCGCAAGATTCCAGAATTCTTCCTGAGAAGCCTTGAAAGCAGTGAAACGCTCCTATGTTGCAATAACTCAGAACCTCATTCTGAGTGTTCCCGGCAGAGGTCATTCGGCTGAACACAACCGTGGACTAATTAGAGCCAGATGTAGGCAGTTCCGTCCACAGTGCTGGATGGACTGTGGTGGCCTGCCAAACAACTGAGCTCTAGTTCTCAACAGTTTCACAAAGGGCCATAAGTTGAGGTTCAACTTACTGCTCCGGTTGAGTAGAGTGTAGCCGTCAAAGCTGAAATCAGTAGCACTCAGGTGAGAAGAACGGGAAGCAGATATACCCAGTCCGCTGGCAGAGTCCTAGGGGGCCAGCCTATCTGGCTGCCACGCCTGAATGTTTGCAACCGCGGCCGAGCTAGGCATTCGCAATTGTGCAGCAGTGCAAACTGCATAACCTGGACAAATTTCACGGGTGTACAAGAAACCACGGGGGATTTACAAGGAGATGTTCACCTGGAACAGCCGGAGGCCTGCCGGCAGCAAGATTCCGGAATTCTTCCTGAGGAGCCTTGAAAGCAGTGAAACGCTCCTATGTTGCAATAACTCAGAACCTCATTCTGAGTGTTCCCGGCAGAGGTCATTCGGGTGAACACAACCGTGGACTAATTAGAGCCAGATGTAGGCAGTGCCGTCCATAGTGCTGGATGGACAGTGGTGGCGTGCCAAACAACTGAGCTCTAGTTCTCAACATTTTCACAAAGTGCCATAAGTTGAGGTTCAACTTACTGCTCCGGTTGAGTAGAGTGTAGCGGTCAAAGCTGGAATCAGTAGCACTCAGGTGAGAAGAACGTGAAGCAGATATACCCAGTCCGCTGGCAGAGTCCTACGGGGACCAGCCTATCTGGCTGCCACGCCTGAATGTTTGCAACCGCGGCCGAGCTAGGCAGTCGCAGTTGTGCAGCAATGCAAACTGCATAACCTGGCCAAATTTCGCGGGTGTACAAGAAACCACGGGGGATTTACAAGGAGATGTTCACCCGGAACAGCCGGAGGCCTGCCGGCAGGAAGATTCCGGAATTCTTCCTGAGAAGCCTTGAAAGCAGTGAAACGCTCCTATGTTGCAATAACTCAGAACCTCAATCTGAGTATTCCCAGCAGAGGTCATTCGGCTGAACACAATCCTGGATTAATTAGAGCCAGATGTAGGCAGTTCCGTCCATAGTGCTGGATGGACAATGGTATCGTGCCAAACAACTGAGCTCTAGTTCTCAACAGTTTCACAAAGTGCCATAAGTTGAGGTTCAACTTACTGCTCCGGTTGAGTAGAGTGTAGCCGTCAAAGCTGAAATCAGTAGCACTCAGGTGAGAAGAACGGGAAGCAGATATACCCAGTCCGCTGGCAGAGTCCTACGGGGACCAGCCTATCTGGCTGCCACGCCTGAATGTTTGCAACCGCGGCCGAGCTAGGCAGGGGCAATTGTGCAGCAATGCAAACTGCATAACCTGGCCAAATTTCACGGGTGTACAAGAAACCACGGGGGATTTACAAGGAGATGTTCACCCGGAACAGCCGGAGGCCTGCCGGCAACAAGATTCCGGAATTCTTCCTGAGAAGCCTTGAAAGCAGTGAAACGCTCCTATGTTGCAATAACTCAGAACCTCATTTTGAGTGTTCCCGGCAGAGGTCATTCGGCTGAACACAACCGTGGACTAATTAGAGACAGATGTAGGCATTGCCGTCCATAGTGCTGGATGGAGAGTGGTGGCGTGCCAAACAACTGAGTTCTAGTGCTCAACACTTTCACAAATTGCCATAAGTTGAGGTTCAACTTAATGCTCCGGTTGAGTAGAGTGTAGCCGTCAAAGCTGGAATCAGCAGCACTCAGGTGAGAAGAACGGGAAGCAGATATACCCAGTCCGCAGGCAGTGTCATACTGGGACCAGCCTATCTGGCTGCCACGGCTCAATGTTTGTAACCGCGGCCGAGCTAGACAGGCGCAATTGTGCAGCAATGCAAACTGCATAACCTGGCCAAATTTCACGGGTGTACAAGAAACCACGGGGGATTTACAAGGAGATGTTCACCCGGAACAGCCAGAGGCCTGCCGACAGCAAGATTCCGGAATTCTTCCTGAGAAGCCTTGAAAACAGTGAAACGCTCCTATGTTGCAATAACTCAGAACCTCATTCTGATTATTCCCGGCAGAGGTCATTCGGCTGAACACAACTGTGGACTAATTATAGCCAGATGTAGGCAGTGCCGTCCATAGTGCTGGATGGACAGTGTTGGCGTGCCAAACAACTGAGCTCTAGTTCTCAACAGTTTCACAAAGTGCCATAAGTAGAGGTTCAACTTAATGCTCCGGTTGAGTAGACTGTAGCCGTCAAACTGGAATCAGTAGCACTCAGGTGAGAAGAACGGGAAGCAGATATACCCAGTCCGCTGGCAGAGTCTTACGGGGACCAGCCTATCTGGCTGCCACGCCTGAATGTTTGCAACCGCGGCCGAGCTAGGCAGGCGCAATTGTGCAGTAATGGAAACTGCATAACCTGGCCAAATTTCGCGGGTGTACAAGAAACCACGGGGGATTTACAAGGAGATGTTCACCCGGAACAGCCGGAGGCCTGCCGGCATTAAGATTCCTGAATTCTTTCTGAGAAGCCTTGAAAGCAGTGAAACGCTCCTATGTTGCAGTAACTCAGAACCTCAATCTGAGTGTTCCCAGCAGAGGTCATTCGGCTGAACACAATCGTGGACTAATTAGAGCCAGATGTAGGCAGTTCCGTCCATAGTGCTGGATGGACATTGGTATCATGCCAAACAACTGAGCTCTAGTTCTCAACAGTTTCACAAAGTGCCATAAGTTGAGGTTCAACTTACTGCCCCGGTTGAGTAGAGTGTAGCCTTCAAAGCTGAAATCAGTAGCACTCAGGTGAGAAGAACGGGAACCAGATATACCCAGTCCACTGGCAGAGTCCTACGGGGACCAGACTCTCCGGCTGCCACGCCTGAATGTTTGCAACCGCGGCCGAGCTAGGCAGGCGCAATTGTGCAGTAATGGAAACTGCATAACCTGGCCAAATTTCGCGGGTGTACAAGAAACCACGGGGGATTTACAAGGAGATGTTCACCCGGAACAGCCGGAGGCCTGCCGGCATTAAGATTCCTGAATTCTTTCTGAGAAGCCTTGAAAGCAGTGAAACGCTCCTATGTTGCAATAACTCAGAACCTCATTCTGAGTGTTGCCGGCATAGGTCATTCGGCTGAACACAACCGTGGACTAATTAGAGCCAGATGTAGGCAGTGCCGTCCATAGTGCTGGATGGACAGTGTTGGCGTGCCAAACAACTGAGCTCTAGTTCTCAACAGTTTCACAAAGTGCCATAAGTTGAGGTTCAACTTACTGCTCTGCTTGAGTAGAGTGCAGCCGTCAAAGCTGAAATCAGTAGCACTCAGGTGAGAAGAACGGGAAGCAGATATACCCAGTCCGCTGGCAGAGTCCTACGGGGACCAGCCTATCTGGCTGCCACGCCTGAATGTTTGTAACCGCGGCCGAGCTAGGCAGGGACAATTGTGCAGCAATGCAAACTGCATAACCTGGCCAAATTTCACGGGTGTACAAGAAATCACGGGGGAATTACAAGGAGATGTTCACCCGGAAAAGCCGGAGGCCTGCCGGCAGCAAGATTCCGGAATTCTTCCTGAGAAGCCTTGAAAGCAATGAAACGCTCCTATGTTGCAGTAACTTAGAACCTCAATCTGAGTGTTCCCAGCAGAGGTCAGTCGGCTAAACACAACCGTGGACTAATTAGAGCCAGATGTAGGCAGTGCCGTCCATAGTGCTGGATGGAGCGTGGTGGCGTGCCAAACAACTGAGTTCTAGTTCTCAACAGTTTCACACAGTGCCATAAGTTGAGGTTCAACTTACTGCTCCGGTTGAGTAGAGTGTAGCCGTCAAAGCTGGAATCAGTAGCACTCAGGTGAGAAGAACGGGAAGCAGATATACCCAGTCGGCTGGCAGAGTCCTACGGGGACCAGCCTATCTGGCTGCCGCGCCTGAATGTTTGCAACCGCGGCCGAGCTAGGCAGGCGCAATTGTGCAGCAATGCAAACTGCATAACCTGGCCGCACTTCCCGGGTGTACAAGAAACCACGGGGGATTTACAAGGAGATGTTCACCCGGAAGAGCCGGAGGCCTGCCGGCAGCAAGATTCCGGAATTCTTCCTGAGAAGCCTTGAAAGCAGTGAAACGCTCCTATGTTGCAATAACTCAGAACCTCATTCTGAGTGTTGACGACAGAGGTCATTCGACTGAACACAATCGTGGACTAATTAGAGCCAGATGTAAGCAGTGCCGTCCATAGTGCTGGATGGACAGTGGTGGCGTGCCAAACAACTGAGCTCTAGTTCTCAACATTTTCACAAAGTGTAATAACTTGAGGTTCAACTTACTGCTCCGGTTGAGTAGAGTGTAGCCGTCAAAGCTGGAATCAGTAGCACTCAGGTGAGAAGAACGGGAAGCAGATATACCCAGTCCGCTGGCAGAGTCCTACGGGGGCCAGCCTATATGGCTGCCACGCCTGAATGTTTGCAACCGCGGCCGAGCTTGGCAGGCGCAATTGTGCAGCAATGCAAACTGCATAACCTGTCCAAATTTCACGGGTGTACAAGAAACCGCGGGGGATTTACAAGGAGATGTTCACCGGAACAGCCGGAGGCCTGCCGGCAGCATGATTCCGGTATTCTTCCTGAGAAGCCTTGAAAGCAGTGAAACGCTCCTATGTTGCAGTAACTCAGAACCTCATTCTGAGTGTTCCCAGCAGAGGTCATTCGGCTGAACACAATCGTGGACTAATTAGAACCAGATGTAGGCAGTTCCGTCCATAGTGCTGGATGGAGAGTGGTACCGTGCCAAACAACTGAGTTCCAGTTCTCAACAGTTTCACAAAGTGCCATAAGTTGAGGTTCAACTTACTGCTCCGGTTGAGTAGAGTGTAGCCGTCAAAGCTGAAATCAGTAGCACTCAGGTGAGAAGAACGGGAAGCAGATATACCCAGTCGGCTGGCAGATTCCTACGGGGACCAGCCTATCTGGCTGCCACGCCTGAATGTTTGCAACCGCGGCCGAGCTAGCAGGGGCAATTGTGCAGAAATGCAAACTGCATAACCTGTCCAAATTTCACGGGTGTACAAGAACCACGGCTGATTTACAAGGAGATGTTCACCCGGAAAAGCCGGAGGCCTGCAGGCAGCAAGATTCCGGAATTCTTCCTGAGAAGCCTTGAAAGCAGTGAAACGCTCCTATGTTGCAATAACTCAGAACCTCATTCTGAGTGTTCGTGGCAGAGGTCATTCGGCTGAACACAACCATGGACTAATTAGAGCCAGATGAAGGCAGTGCCGTCCATAGAGCTGGATGGACAGTGGTGGCGTGCCAAACAACTGAGCTCTAGTTCTCAACACTTTCACCAAGTGCCATAAGTTTAGGTTCAACTTACTGCTCTGGTTGAGTAGAGTGTAGCCGTCAAAGCTGGAATCAGTAGCACTCAGGTGAGAAGAACGGGAAGCAGATATACCCAGTCCGCTGGCAGTGTCCTACGGGGACCAGCCTATCTGGCTGCCACTCCCGAATGTTTGTAACCGCGGCCGAGATAGGCAGGTGCAATTGAGCAGCAATGCAAACTGCATAACCTGTCCAAATTTCACGAGTGTACAAGAAACCACGGGGGATTTACAAGGAGATGTTCACCCGGAACAACCGGAGGCCTGCCGGCAACAAGATTCCGGAATTCTTCCTGAGAAGCCTTGAAAGCAGTGAAACGCTCCTGTGTTGCAATAACTCAGAACCTCATTCTGAGTGTTCCCGGCAGAGGTCATTCGGCTGAACACAATCGTGGACTAATTAGAGCCAGATGTGGGCAGTGCCGTCCATAGTACTGGATGGACAGTGGTGGCGTGCCAAACAACTGAGCTCTAGTTCTCAACACTTTCACCAAGTGCCATAAGTTGAGGTTCAACTTACTGCTCCGGTTGAGTAGAGTGTAGCCGTCAAAGCTGGAATCAGTAGCACTCAGGTGAGAAGAACGGGAAGCAGATATACCCAGTCCGCTGGCAGTGTCCTACGGGGACCAGCCTATCTGGCTGCCACGCCTGAATGTTTGCAACCGCGGCCGAGCTTGGCAGGGGCAATTGTGCAGCAATGCAAACTGCATAACCTGTCCAAATTTCACGGGTGTACAAGAAACCACGGGGGATTTACAAGGAGATGTTCACCCGGAACAGCCGGAGGCCTGCCGGCAGCAAGATTCCGGAATTCTTTCTGAGAAGCCTTGAAAGCAGTGAAACGCTCCTATGTTGCAATAACTCAGAACCTCATTCTGAGTGTTCCCGGCAGAGGTCATTCGGCAGAACACAACCGTGGACTAATTAGAGCCAGAAGTAGGCAGTGCCGTCCATAGTGCTGGATGGACAGTGGTGGCGTGCCAAACAACTGAGTTCTAGTTCTCAACACTTTCACAAAGTGACATAAGTTGAGGTTCAACTTAATGCTCCGGTTGAGTAGAGTGTAGCCGTCAAAGCTGGAATAAGTAGCACTCAGGTGAGAAGAACGGGAAGCAGATATACCCAGTCCGCTGGCAGTGTCCTACGGGGACCAGCCTATCTGGCTGCCAAGCCTGAATGTTTGCAACCGCGGCCGAGCTAGGCAGGCGCAATTGTGCAGCAATGCAAACTGCATAACCTGGCCAAATTTCACGGGTGTACAAGAAACAACGGGGGATTTACAAGGAGATGTTCAACCGGAACAGCCGGAGGCCTGCTGGCAGCAAGATTCCGGATTTCTTCCTGAGAAGCCTTGAAAGCATTGAAACGCTCCTATGTTGCAATAACTCAGAACCTCATTCTCAGTGTTCCCGGCAGAGGTCATTCGGCTGAACACAACCGTGGACTAATTAGAGCCCGATGTAGGCAGTGCCGTCCATAGTGCTGGATGGAGAGTGGTGGCGTGCCAAACAACTGAGCTCTAGTTCTCAACACTTTCACAAAGTGCCATAAGTTGAGGTTCAACTTATTGCTCCGGTTGAGTAGAGTGTAGCCGTCAAAGCTGGAATCAGTAGCCCTCAGGTGAGAAGAATGGGAAGCAGATATACCCAGTCCGCTGGCAGTGTCCTATGGGGACCAGTCTATCTGTCTGCCACGCCTGAATGTTTGCAACGGCGGCCGAGTTAGGCAGGCGCAATTGTGCAGCAATGCAAACTGCATAACCTGGCCAAATTTCACGGGTGTACAAGAAACCACGGGGGAATTACAAGGAGATGTTCACCCGGAACAGCTGGAGGCCTGCCGGCAGCAAGATTCCGGAATTCTTCCTGAGTAGCCTTGAAAGCACTGAAACGCTCCTATGTTGCAATAACTCAGAACCTCATTCTGAGTGTTCCCGGCAGAGGTCATTCGGCTGAACACAACCGTGGACTAATTAGAGCCAGATGTAGGCAGTGCCGTCCATAGTGCTGGATGGACAGTGGTTGCGTGCCAAACAACCGAGCTCTACTTCTCCACACTTTCACAAAGTGCCATAAGTTGAGGTTCAACTTTCGGCTCCGGTTCAGTACAGTGTAGCCCTCAAAGCTGGAATCAGTAGTACTCAGGTGAGAAGAACGGGAAGCAGGTATCCCCAGTCCGCTGGCAGAAGTTACGGGGACCAGCCTATCTGGCTGCCACGCCTGAATGTTTGCAACCGCGGCCAAGCTACGCAGGCGGAATTGTGGAGCAATGTAAACCGCATAACCAGTCCAAATTTCACGGGTGTACAAAAAAACCACGGGGGATTTACAAGGAGATGTTCACCCGGAATTGCCGGAGGCCTGCCGGCAGCAAGATTCCGGAATTCTTCCTGAGAAGCCTTGAAAGCAGTGAAACGCTCCTATGTTGCAATAACTCAGAACCTCATTCTGAGTGTTGCCGGCAGAGGTCATTAGGCTGAACACAACCGTGGACTAATTAGAGCCAGATGTAGGCAGTGCCGTCCATAGTGCTGGATGGACAGTGTTGGAGTGCCAAACAACTGAGCTCTAGTTCTCAACAGTTTCACAAAGTGCCATAAGTTGAGGTTCAACTTACTGCTCTGCTTGAGTAGAGTGCAGCTGTCAAAGCTGAAATCAGTAGCACTCAGGTGAGAAGAACGGGAAGCAGATATACCCAGTCGGCTGGCAGAGTCCTACGGGGACCAGCCTATCTGGCAGCCACGCCTGAATGTTTGCAACCGCGGTTGAGCTAGGCAGGCGCAATTGTTCAGCAATGCAAACTGCATAACCTGGCCACATTTCACGGGTGTACAAGAAACCACGGGGGATTTACAAGGAGATGTTCACCCGGAACAGCCAGAGGCCTGCTGGCAGCAAGATTCCGGAATTCTTCCTGAGAAGCCTTGAAAGCAGTAAAACGCTCCTATGTTGCAATAACTCAGAACCTCATTCTGAGTGTTGCCGGCAGAGGTCATTCGGCTGAACACAACCGTGGACTAATTAGAGCCAGATGTAGGCAGTGCCGTCCATAGTGCTGGATGGACAGTGGTGGCGTGCCAAACAACTGAGCTCTAGTTCTCAACAGTTTCACAAAGTGCCATAAGTTGAGGTTCAACTTACTGCTCTGCTTGAGTAGAGTGCAGCCGTCAAAGCTGAAATCAGTAGCACTCAGGTGAGAAGAACGGGAAGCAGATATACCCAGTCCGCTGGCAGAGTCCTACGGGGATCAGCCTATGTGGCTGCCACGCCTGAATGTTTGTAACCGCGGCCGAGCTAGGCAGGCGCAAATGTGCAGCAATGAAAACTGCATAACCTGGCCAAATTTCACGGGTGTACAAGAAACCACGGGGGATTTACAAGGAGATGTTCACCCGGAACAGCCGGAGGCCTGCCGGAAGGAAGATTCCGGAATTCTTCCTGAGAAGCCTTGAAAGCAGTGAAACGCTCCTATGTTGCAGTAACTCAGAACCTCAATCTGAGTGTTCCCAGCAGAGGTCATTCGGCTGAACACAATCGTGGACTAATTAGAGCCAGATGTAGGCAGTTCCGTCCATAGTGCTGGATGGACAGTGGTATCGTGCTAAACAACTGAGTTCTAGTTCTCAACAGTTTCACAAAGTGCCATAAGTTGAGGTTCAACTTACTGCTCCGGTTGAGTAGAGTGTCGCCGTCAAAGCTGAAATCAGTAGCACTCAGGTGAGAAGAACGGGAAGCAGATATACCCAGTCGGCTGGCAGAGTCCTACGGGGACAAGCCTATCTGGCTGCCACGCCTGAATGTTTGCAACCGAGGCCGAGCTAGCAGGGGCAATTGTGCAGAAATGCAAACTGCATAACCTGTCCAAATTTCACGGGTGTACAAGAAACCACGGGGGATTTACAAGGAGATGTTCACCCGGAAGAGCCGGAGGCCTGCCGGCAGCAAGATTCCGGAATTCTTCCTGAGATGCCTTGAAAGCAGTGAAACGCTCTTATGTTGCAATAACTCAGAACCTCATTCTGAGTGTTCGTGGCAGAGGTCATTCGGCTGAACACAACCGTGGACTAATTAGAGCCAGATGTAGGCAGTGCCGTCCATAGTGCTGGATGGACAGTGGTGGCGTGCCAAACAACTGAGCTCTAGTTCTCAACAGTTTCACAAAGTGCCATAAGTTGAGGTTCAACTTACTGCTCCGGTTGAGTAGAGTGTAGCCGTCAAACCTGGAATCAGTAGCACTCAGGTGAGAAAAACGGGAAGCAGATATACCCAGACAGCTGGCAGTGTCCTACGGGGACCAGCCTATCTGGCTGCCACGCCTGAATGTTTGCAACCGCGGCCGAGCTAGGCAGGCGCAATTGTGCAGCAATGAAAACTGCATAACCTGGCCAAATTTCACGGGTGTACAAGAAACCACGGGGGATTTACAAGGAGATGTTCACCCGGTAGAGCCGGTGGCCTGCCGGCAGCAAGATTCCTTAATTCTTCCTAAGAAGCCTTGAAAGCAGTGAAACGCTCCTATGTTGCAATAACTCAGAACCTCATTCTTAGTGTTGCCGGCATAGGTCATTCGGCTGAACACAACCGTGGACTAGTTAGAGCCAGATGTAGGCAGTTCCGTCCATAGTGCTGGATGGACAGTGTTGGCGTGCCAAACAACTGAGCTCTAGTTCTCAACAGTTTCACAAAGTGCCATCAGTTGAGGTTCAACTTACTGCTCTGCTTGAGTAGAGTGCAGCCGTCAAAACTGAAATCAGTAGCACTCAGGTGAGAAGAACGGGAAGCAGATATACCCAGTCGGCTGGCAGAGTCCTACGGGGACCAGCCTATCTGGCAGCCACGCCTGAATGTTTGCAACCGCGGCTGAGCTAGGCAGGCGCAATTGTGCAGCAATGCAAACTGCATAACCTGGCCACATTTCACGGGTGTACAAGAAACCACGGGGGATTTACAAGGAGATGTTCACCCGGAACAGCCGGAGGCCTGCTGGCAGCAAGATTCCGGAATTCTTCCTGAGAAGCCTTGAAAGCAGTGAAACGCTCCTATGTTGCAATAACTCAGAACCTCATTCTGAGTGTTGCCGGCAGAGGTCATTCGGCTGAACACAACCGTGGACTAATTAGAGGCAGATGTAGGCAGTGCCGTCCATAGTGCTGGATGGAGAGTGGTGGCGTGCCAAACAACTGAGCTCTAGTTCTCAACAGTTTCACAAAGTGCCATAAGTTGAGGTTCAACTTACTGCTCTGCTTGAGTAGAGTGCAGCCGTCAAAGCTGAAATCAGTAGCACTCAGGTGAGAAGAACGGGAAGCAGATATACCCAGTCCGCTGGCAGAGTCCTACGGGGACCAGCCTATGTGGATGCCACGCCTGAATGTTTGTAACCGCGGCCGAGCTCGGCAGGGACAATTGTGCAGCAATGCAAACTGCATAACCTGGCCAAATTTCACGGGTGTACAAGAAACCACGGGGGATTTATAAGGAGATGTTCACCCGGAACAGCCGGAGGCCTGCCGGCAGCAAGATTCCGGAATTCTTCCTGAGATGCCTAGAAAGCAGTGAAACGCTCTTATGTTGCAATAACTCAGAACCTCATTCTGAGTGTTCGTGGCAGAGGTCATTCGGCTGAACACAACCGTGGACTAATTAGAGCCAGATGTAGGCAGTGCCGTCCATAGTGCTGGATGGACAGTGGTGGCGTGCCAAACAACTGAGCTCTAGTTCTCAACAGTTTCACAAAGTGCCATAAGTTGAGGTTCAACTTACTGCTCCGGTTGAGTAGAGTGTAGCCGTCAAACCTGGAATCAGTAGCACTCAGGTGAGAAGAACGGGAAGCAGATATACCCAGACAGCTGGCAGTGTCCTACGGGGACCAGCCTATCTGGCTGCCACGCCTGAATGTTTGCAACCGCGGCCGAGCTAGGCAGGCGCAATTGTGCAGCAATGAAAACTGCATAACCTGGCCAAATTTCACGGGTGTACAAGAAACCACGGGGGATTTACAAGGAGATGTTCACCCGATAGAGCCGGTGGCCTGCCGGCAGCAAGATTCCTTAATTCTTCCTAAGAAGCCTTGAAAGCAGTGAAACGCTCCTATGTTGCAATAACTCAGAACCTCATTCTTAGTGTTGCCGGCATAGGTCATTCAGCTGAACACAACCGTGGACTAATTAGAGCCAGATGTAGGCAGTGCCGTCCATAGTGCTGGATGGACAGTGTTGGCGTGCCAAACAACTCAGCTCTAGTTCTCAACAGTTTCACAAAGTGCCATAAGTTGAGGTTCAACTTACTGCTCTGCTTGAGTAGAGTGCAGCCGTCAAAGCTGAAATCAGTAGCACTCAGGTGAGAAGAACGGGAAGCAGATATACCCAGTCCGCTGGCAGAGTCCTACGGGGACCAGCCTATCTGGCAGCCACGCCTGAATGTTTGCAACCGCGGCCGAGCTAGCAGGGGCAATTGTGCAGAAATGCAAACTGCATAACCTGGCCAAATTTCACGGGTGTACAAGAAACCACGGGGGATTTACAAGGAGATGTTCACCCGGAACAACCGGAGGCCTGCCGGCAACAAGATTCCGGAATTCTTCCTGAGAAGCCTTGAAAGCAGTGAAACGCTCCTGTGTTGCAATAACTCAGAACCTCATTCTGAGTGTTCCCGGCAGAGGTCATTCGGCTGAACACAATCGTGGACTAATTAGAGCCAGATGTAGGCAGTGCCGTCCATAGTACTGGATGGACAGTGGTGGCGTGCCAAACAACTGAGCGCTAGTTCTCAACAGTTTCACAAAATGCCGTAAGTTGAGGTTCAACTTAATGCTCCGGTTGAGTAGAGTGTAGCCGTCAAAGCTGGAATCAGTAGCACTCAGGTGAGAAGAACGGGAAGCAGATATACCCAGTCCCCTGGCAGTGTCCTACGGGGACCAGCCTATCTGGCTGCCACGCCCGAATGTTTGTAACCGCGGCCGAGATAGGCAGGCGCAATTGAGCAGCAATGCAAACTGCATAACCTGTCCAAATTTCACGGGTGTACAAGAAACCACGGGGGATTTACAAGGAGATGTTCACCCGGAACAGCCGGAGGCCTGCCGGCAGCAAGATTCCGGAATTCTTCCTGAGAAGCCTTGAAAGCAGTGAAACGCTCCTATGTTGCAATAACTCAGAACCTCATTCTGAGTGTTCCCGGCAGAGGTCATTCGACTGAACACAACCGTGGACTAATTAGAGACAGATGTAGGCAGTGCCGTCCATAGTGCTGGATGGAGAGTGGTGGCGTGCCAAACAAGTCAGCTCTAGTTCTCAACACTTTCACAAAGTGCCATAAGTTGAGGTTCAACTTAATGCTCCGGTTGAGTAGAGTGTAGCCGTCAAAGCTGGAATCAGTAGCACTCAGTTGAGAAGAACGGGAAGCAGATATACCCAGTCCGCAGGCAGTGTCGTACGGGGACCAGCCTATCTGGATGCCACGGCTTAATGTTTGTAACCGCGGCCGAGCTAGGCAGGCGCAATTGTGCAGCAATTCAAACTGCATAACCTGGCCAAATTTCACGGGTGTACAAGAAACCACGGGGGATTTACAAGGAGATGTTCACCCGGAACAGCCGGAGGCCTGCCGGCAGCAAGATTCCGGAATTCTTCCTGAGAAGCCTTGAAGGCAGTGAAACGCTCCTATGTTGCAATAACTCAGAACCTCATTCTGAGTGTTGCCGGCAGAGGTCATTCGGCTGAACACAATCGTGGACTAATTAGAGCCAGAAGTAGGCAGTCCCGTCCATAGTGCTGGATGGACAGTGGTGGCGTGCCAAACAACTGAGCTCTAGTTCTCAACATTTTCACAAAGTGCCATAAGTTGAGGTTCAACTTACTGCTCCGGTTGAGCAGAGTGTAGCCGTCAAAGCTGGAATCAGTAGCACTCAGGTGAGAAGAACGGGAAGCAGATATACCCAGTCCGCTGGCAGAGTCTTATGGGGACCAGCCTATCTGGCTGCCACTCCTGAATGTTTGCAACCGCGGCCGAGCTAGGCAGGGGCAATTGTGCAGCAATGCAAACTGCATAACCTGTCCAAATTTCACGGGTGTACAAGAAACCACGGGGGATTTACAAGGAGATGGTCACCCGGAACAGCCGGAGGCCTGCCGGCAGCAAGATTCCGGAATTCTTCCTGAGAAGCCTTGAAAGCAGTGAAACGCTCCTATGTTGCAATAACTCAGAACTTCATTCTCAGTGTTCCCGGCAGAGGTCATTCGCATGAACACAACCGTGGACTAATTAGAGCCCGATGTAGGCAGTGCGGTCCATAGTGCAGGATGGACAGTGTTGTTGTGCCAAACAACTGAGCTCTAGTTCTCAACAGTTTCACAAAGTGCCATAAGTTGAAGTTCAACTTACTGCTCGGGTTGAGTAGAGTGTAGCCGTCAAAGCTGGAATCAGTAGCACTCAGGTGAGAAGAACGGGAAGCAGATATAACCAGTCCGCTGGCAGTGTCCTATGGGGACCAGTCTATCTGTCTGCCACGCCTGAATGTTTGCAACGGCGGCCGAGTTAGGCAGGCGCAATTGTGCAGCAATGCAAACTGCATAACCTGGCCAAATTTCACGGGTGTACAAGAAACCACGGGGGAATTACAAGGAGATGTTCACCCGGAACAGCTGGAGGCCTGCCGGCAGCAAGATTCCGGAATTCTTCCTGAGAAGCCTTGAAAGCAGTGAAACGCTCCTATGTTGCAATAACTCAGAACCTCATTCTGAGTGTTCCCGGCAGAAGTCATTCGGCTGAACACAACCGTGGACTAATTAGAGCCAGATGTAGGCAATGCTGTCCATAGTGCTGGATGGACAGTGGTCGCGTGCCAAACAACCGAGCTCTACTTCTCCACACTTTCACAAAGTGCCATAAGTTGAGGTTCAACTTTCGGCTCCGGTTCAGTAGAGTGTAGCCGTCAAAGCTGGAATCAGTAGCACTCAGGTGAGAAGAACGGGAAGCAGGTATCCCCAGTCCGCTGGCAGATGTTACGGGGACCAGCCTATCTGGCTGCCACGCCTGAATGTTTGCAACCGCGGCCAAGCTACGCAGGCGGAATTGTGCAGCAATGTAAACTGCATAACCTGTCCAAATTTCACGGGTGTACAAAAAAACCACGGGGGATTTACAAGGAGATGTTCACCCGGAACTGCCGGAGGCCTGCCGGCAGCAAGATTCCAGAATTCTTCCTGAGAAGCATTGAAAGCAGTGAAACGCTCCTATGTTGCAATAACTCAGAACCTCATTCTGAGTGTTCCAGGCAGAGGTCATTCGGCTGAACACAACCGTGGACTAATTAGAGCCAGATGTAGGCAGTGCCGTCCATAGTGCTGGATGGACAGTGGTGGCGTGCCAAACAACTGAGCTCTAGTTCTCATCACTTTCACAAAGTGCCATAAGTTGAGGTTCAACTTACTGCTCCGGTTGAGTAGAGTGTAGCCGTCAAAGGTGGAATCAGTAGCACTCAGGTGAGAAGAACGGGAAGCAGATATACCCAGTCCGCTGGCAGTGTACTACGGGGACCAGCCTATCTGGCTGCCAAGCCTGAATGTTTGCAACCGCGGCCGAGCTAGGCAGGCGCAATTGTGCAGCAATGCAAACTGCATAACCTGGCCAAATTTCACGGGTGTACAAGGAACCGCGGGTGATTTACAAGGAGATGTTCACCCGGAACAGCCGGAGGCCTGCTGGCAGCAAGATTCCGGAATTCTTCCTGAGAAGCCTTGAAAGCAGTGAAACGCTCCTATGTTGCAATAACTCAGAACCTCATTCTGAGTGTTCCCGGCAGAGGTCATTCGGCTGAACACAACCATGGACTAATTAGAGCCAGATGTAGGCAGTGCCGTCCATAGTGCTGGATGGACAGTGGTGGCGTGCCAAACAACTGAGCTCTAGTTCTCAACAGTTTCACAAAGTGCCCTAAGTTGAGGTTCAACTTACTGCTCCGGTTGAGTAGAGTGTAGCGGTCAAACCTGGAATCAGTACCACTCAGGTGAGAAGAACGGGAAGCAGATATACCCAGTCCGCTGGCAGTGTCCTACGGGGACCAGCCTATCTGGCTGGAACACCTGAATGTTTGAAACCGCGGCCGAGCTAGGCAGGCGCAATTGTGCAGCAATGCAAACTGCATAACCTAGCCAGATTTCATGGGTGTACAAGAAACCCCGGGGGATTTACAAGGAGATGTTCACCCGGAACAGCCGGAGGCCTGCCGGCAGCAAGATTCCGGAATTCTTCCTGAGAAGCCTTGAAAGCAGTGAAACGCTCCTATGTTGCAATAACTCAGAACCTCATTCTGAGTATTCCCGGCAGAAATCATTCGGCTGAACACAACCGTTGACTAATTAGAGCCATATGTAGGGAGTGCCGTCCATAGTGCTGGATGGAGAGTGGTGGCGTGCCAAACAAGTGAGCTCTAGTTCTCAACACTTTCACAAAGTGCAATAAGTTGAGGTTCAACTTACTGCTCCGGTTGAGTAGAGTCTAGCTATCAAAGCTGGAATCAGTAGCACTCAGTTGAGAAGAACGGGAAGCAGATATACCCAGTCCGCTGGCAGTGTCCTACGGGGACCAGCCTATCTGGCTGCCACGCCTGAATGTTTGCAACCCTGGCCGAGCTAGGCAGGCGCAATTGTGCAGCAATGCAAACTGCATAACCTGGCCAAATTTCACGGGTGTACAAGAAACCACGGGGGATTTACAAGGAGATGTTCACCAGGAACAGCCGGACCCCGGAGGGCAGCAAGATTCCGGAACTCTTCCTGAGAAGCCTTGAAAGCAGTGAAACACTCCTATGTTTCAATAACTCAGAACCTCATTCTGAGTGTTACCGACAGAGGTCATTTGGCTGAACACAACCGTCGACTAATTAGAGCCAGATGTAGGCAGAGCCGTCCATAGTGCTGGATGGACACTGGTGGCGTGCCAAACAACTAAGCTCTAATTCTCAACACTTTCACAAAGTCCCATAAGTTGAGGTTCAACTTAGTGCTCCGGTTGAGTAGAGTGTAGCCGTCAAAGCTGGAATCAGGAGCACTCCGGTGAGAAGAACGGGAAGCAGATATACCCAGTCCGCTGGCAGTGTCCTACGGGGATCAGCCTATCTGGTTGCCACGCCTGAATATTTGCAACCGCGGCAGAGCTAGGCAGGCCCAATTGTGCAGCAATGAAAACTGCATAAGCTGGCCAAATTTCACGGGTGTACAAGAAACCACCGGGGATTTACAAGGAGATGTTCACCCGGAACAGCCGGAGGCCTGCCCGCAGCAACATTCTGGAATCCTTCCTAATAAGCCTTGAAAGCAGCGAAACGCTCCTATGTTGAAATAACTCAGAACCTCATTCTGAGTGTTCCCTGCAGAGGTCATTCGGCTGAACACAACCCTGGACTAATTAGAGGCAGATGGAGTAAGTGTTCTCCATAGTGCTGGATGGACAGTGGTGGCGTGCCAAACAACAAAACTCTAGTTCTCAACACTTTCCGAAAGTGCCATAAGTTGAGGTTCAACTTACTGCTCGGGTTGAGTAGAGTGTAGCCGTCAAAGCTGGAATCAGGAGCACTCAGGTGAGAAGAATGGGAAGCAGATATACCCAGTCCGCTGGCAGTGTCCTACGGGGACCAGCCGTTCTGGCTGCAACGCCTGAATGTTTGCAACCGCGGCAGAGCTAGCCAGTAGCAATTGTGCAGCAATGCAAATTGCATAACCTGGCCAAATTTCACGGATGTACAAGATAAAAAGGGGGATTTACAAGGAGATGTTCACCCGGAACAGCCGGAGGCCTGCCGGCAGCAACATTCCAGAATCAATCATGAGAAGCCTAGAAAGGAGTGAAACGCTTCTATGTTGCAATAACTCAGAACCTCATTCTGAGTGTTCCCGGCAGAGGTGATTAGGCTGAACACAACCGTGGACTAATTAGAGCCAGATGTCAGCAGTGCTGTCCTTAGTGCTGGATGGCGAGTGGTGGCGTGCCAAACAACTGAGCTCTAGTTCTCAACACTTTCAAAAAGTGCCATAAGTTGAGGTTCAACTTACTGCTGCGGTTGAGTAGAGTGTAGCGGTCAAAGCAGGAATCAGGAGCACGCAGGTGAGAAGAATGGGAAGTAGAAATACCAGTCCGCTTGCAGTGTCCTACTGGGTCCAGCCTATCTGGCTGCCACGACTGAATGTTTGGAACCTCGGCAGAGCTAGGCAGGCACAATTGTGCAGCAATGCAAACTGCATATCCTGGCAAAATTTCACGGGTGTACAAGAAACCACGGGGGATTTACAAGGAGATGTTCAACCGGAGCTGCCGGAGGCCTGCCGGCAGCAAGATTCGGGAATTCTTCCTGAGAAGCGTTGAAAGCATTGAAACGCTCCTATGTGGGAAGAACTCAGAACCTCATTCTGAGTGTTCCCGGTAGAGGTCATTAGGCTGAACACAACCGTGGACTAATTAGAGCCAGATGTAGGCAGTGCCGTCCATATTGCTGGATGGATAGTGGTGGCGTTCCAAACAACTGAGCACTATTTCTCAACAGTTTCACAAAGTGCCATAAGTTGAGGTTCAACTTACTGCTCCGGTTGAGTAGAGTGTAGCCGTCAAAGCTGAAATCAGTAGCACTCAGGTGAGAAGAACGGGAAGCAGATATACCCAGTCCGCTGGCAGAGTCCTAGGGGGCCAGCCTATCTGGCTCCCACGCCTGAATGTTTGCAACGGCGGCCGTGCTAGGCAGGCACAATTGTGCAGCCATGCAAACTGCATAACCTGGCCAAATTTCACGGGTGTACAAGAAACCACGGGGGATTTACAAGGAGATGTTCACCCGGAACAGCCGGAGGCCTGCCGGCAGCAAGATTCCGGAATTCTTCCTGAGAAGCCTTGAAAGCAGTGAAACGCTCCTATGTTGCAATAACTCAGAACCTCATTCTGAGTGTTGCCGGCAGAGGTCATTCGGCTGAACACAACCGTGGACTAATTAGAACCAGATGTAGGCAGTGACGTCCATAGTGCTGGATGGACAGTGGTGGCGTGCCAAACAACTGAGCTCTAGTTCTCAACACTTTCACAAAGTGCCATAAATTGAGGTTCAACTTACTGCTCCGGTTGAGTAGAGTGTAGCCGTCAAAGCTGGAATCAGTAGCACTCAGGTGAGAAGAACGGGAAGTAGATATACCCAGTCCGCTGGCAGAGTCCTACGGGGACCAGCCTCTATGGCTGCCACGTCTGAATGTTTGCAACCGGGGCCGAGCTAGACAGGCGCAATTGTGCAGCAATGCAAACTGCATAACCTGTCCAAATTTCACGGGTGTACAAGAAACCACGGGGGATTTACAAGGAGATGTTCACCCGGAACAGCCGGAGGCCTGCCGGCAGCAAGATTCCGGAACTCTTCCTGAGAAGCCTTGAAAGCAGTGAAACGCTCCTATGTTTCAATAACTCAGAACCTCATTCTGAGTGTTCCTGGCAGAGGTCATTCGGCTGAACACAATCGTGGACTAATTAGAGCCCGATGAAGGCATTTCCATCCATAGTGCTGGATGGACAATGGTATCATGCCAAACAACTGAGCTCTAGTTCTCAACAGTTTCACAAATTGCCATAAGTTGAGGTTCAACTTACTGCTCCGGTTGAGTAGAGTGTAGCCGTCAAAGCTGAAATCAGTAGCACTCAGGTGAGAAGAACGGGAAGCAGATATACCCAGTCCGCTGGCAGAGTCCTACGGGGCCAGCCTATCTGGCTGCCACGCCTGAATGTTTGCAACCGCGGCCGAGCTAGGCAGGGGCAATTGTGCAGCAATGCAAACTGCATAACCTGGCCAAATTTCACAGGTGTACAAGAAACCACGGGGGATTTACAAGGAGATGTTCACCCGGAACAGCCGGAGGCCTGCCGGCAGCAAGATTCCAGAATTCTTCCTGAGAAGCCTTGAAAGCAGTGAAACGCTCCTATGTTGCAATAACTCAGAACATCATTCTGAGTGTTCCCGGTAGAGGTCATTCGGCTGAACACAACCGTGGACTAATTAGAGCCAGATGTAGGCAGTGCCGTCCATATTGCTGGATGGATAGTGGTGGCGTTCCAAACAACTGAGCACTATTTCTCAACAGTTTACAAAGTGCCATAAGTTGAGGTTCAACTTACTGCTACGGTTGAGTAGAGTGTAGCCGTCAAAGCTAGAATCAGTAGCACTCAGGTGAGAAGAACGGGAAGCAGATATACCCAGTCCCCTGGCAGAGTCCTACGGGGACCAGGCTATCTAGCTGCCACGCCTTAATGTTTGCAACCGTGGCCGAGCTAGGCAGGCCCAATTGTGCAGCAATGCAAACTGCATAACCTGGCCAAATTTCGCGGGTGTACAAGAAACCACGGGGGATTTACAAGGAGATGTTCACCCGGAACAGCCGGAGGCCTGCCGGCAGCAAGATTCCAGAATTCTTCTTGAGAAGCCTTGAAAGCAGTGAAACGCTCCTATGTTGCAATAACTCAGAAACTCATTCTGAGTGTTCTCGGCAGAGGTCATTCGGCTGAACACAACCGTGGACTAATTAGAGCCAGATGTAGGCAGTTCCGTCCATAGTGCTGGATGGACTGTGGTGGCGTGCCAAACAACTGAGCTCTAGTTCTCAACAGTTTCACAAAGGGCCATAAGTTGAGGTTCAACTTACTGCTCCGGTTGAGTAGAGTGTAGCCGTCAAAGCTGGAATCAGTAGCACTCAGGTGAGAAGAACGGGAAGCAGATATACCCAGTCCGCTGGCAGAGTCCTACGGGGACCAGCCTATCTGGCTGCCACGCCTGAATGTTTGCAACTGCGGCCGAGCTAGGCAGGCACAATTGTGCAGCCATGCAAATTGCATAACCTGTCCAAATTTCACGGGTGTACAAGAAACCTCGGGGGATTTACAAGGAGATGTTCACCCGGAACAGCCGGAGGCCTGCCGGCAGCAAGATTCCGGAATTCTTCCTGAGAAGCCTTGAAAGCAGTGAAACGCTCCTATGTTGCAATAACTCAGAACCTCATTCTGAGTGTTCCCGGCAGAGGTCATTCGGCTGAACACAATCGTGGACTAATTAGAGCCAGATGTACGGAGTGCCGTCCATAGTGCTGGATGCACAGTGGTGGCGTGCCAAACAACTTACCTCTAGTTTTCAACAGTTTCACAAAGTTCCATAAGTTGAGGTTCAACTTACTACTCCGGTGGAGTAGAGTGTAGCCGTCAAAGCTGGAATCAGTAGCACTCAGGTTAGAAGAACGGGAAGCAGATATACCCAGTCCGCTGTCAGAGTCCTACGGGGACCATCCTATCTGGCTGCCAGGTCTGAATGTTTGCAACTGCGGCCGAGCTAGGCAGGCGCAATTGTGCAGCAATGCAAACTGCATAACCTGGCCAAATTTCACGGGAGTACAAGAAACCACGGGGGATTTACAAGGAGATGTTCACCCGGAACAGCCGGAGGCCTGCCGGCAGCAAGATTCCGGAATTCTTCCTGAGAAGCCTAGAAAGCAGTGAAACGCTCCTATGTTGCAATAACTCAGAACCTCATTCTGAGTGTTGCCGGCAGAGGTCATTCAGCTGAACACAACCGTGGACTAATTAGAGCCAGATGTAGGCAGTGCCGTCCATAGTGCTGGATGGACAGTGGTGGCGTGCCAAACAACTGAGCTCTAGTTCTCAACACTTTCACAAAGTGCCATAAGTTGAGGTTCAACTTACTGCTCCGGTTGAGTAGAGTGTAGCCGTCAAATCTGGAATCAGTAGCACTCAGGTTAGAAGAACGGGAAGCAGATATACCGAGTCCGCTGGCAGGGTCCTAGGGGACCAGCCTATCTGGCTGCCACGCCTGAATGTTTGCAACCGCTGCTGTGCTTGGCAGGCGCAATTGTGCAGCAATGCAAACTGCATATCCTGGCAAAATTTCACGGGTGTACAAGAAACCACGGGGGATTTACAAGGAGATGTTCACCCGGAACAGCCGGAGGCCTGCCGGCAGCAAGATTCGGGAATTCTTCCTGAGAAGCCTTGAAAGCAGTGGAACGCTCCTATGTTGCAATAACTCAGAACCGCATTCTGAGTATTCCCAGCAGAGGTCATTCGGCTGAACACAATCATGGACTAATGTAGGCAGTTCCATCCATAGTGCTGGATGGACAGTGGTGGCGTGCCAAACAACTGAGCTCTAGTTATCAACACTTTCACAAAGTGCCATAAATTGAGGTTCAACTTACTGCTCCGGTTGAGTAGAGTGTAGCCGTCAAAGCTGGAATCAGTAGCACTCAGGTGAGAAGAACGGGAAGCAGATATACCAGTCCGCTGGCAGAGTCCTACGGGGACCAGCCTATCTGGCTGCCACGCCTGAATGTTTGCAACCGCGGCCGAGCTAGGCAGGCGCAATAGTGCAGCAACGCAAACTGCCTAACCTGGCCAAATTTCGCGGGCGTACAAGAAACCAAGGGGGATTTACAAGGAGATGTTCACCCGGAACAGCCGGAGGCCTGCCGGCAGCAAGATTCCGGAATTCTTCCTGAGAAGCCTTGAAAGCAGTGAAACGCTCCTATGTTGCAATAACTCAGAACCTCATTCTGAGTGTTCCCAGCAGAGGTCATTCGGCTGAACACAATCGTGGACTAATTAGAGCCCGATTTAGGCAGTTCCGTCCATAGTGCTGGATGGACAATGGTATAGTGCCAAACAACTGAGCTCTAGTTATCAACAGTTTCACAAAGTGCCATAAGTTGAGGTTCAAATTACTGCTCCGGTTGAGTAGAGTGTAGCCGTCAAAGCTGAAATCAGTAGCACTCAGGTGAGAAGAACGGGAAGCAGATATACCCAGTCCGCTGGCAGAGTCCTAGGGGGCCAGCCTATCTGGCTGCCACGCCCGAATGTTTGCAACCGCGGCCGAGCTAGGCAGGCGCAATTGTGCAGCAATGCAAACTGCATAACCTGGCCAAATTTCACGGGTGTACAAGAAACCACGGGGGAATTACAAGGAGATGTTCACCTGGAACAGCCGGAGGCCTGCCAGCAGCAAGATTCCGGAATTCTTCCTGAGAAGCCTTGAAAGCAGTGAAACGCTCCTATGTTGCAATAACTCAGAACCTCATTCTGAGTGTTCCCGGCAGAGGTCATTCGGCTGAACACAACCGTGGACTAATTAGAGCCCGATGAAGGCAGTTCCATCCATAGTGCTGGATGGACAATGGTATCATGCCAAACAACTGAGCTCTAGTTCTCAACAGTTTCACAAATTGCCATAAGTTGAGGTTCAACTTACTGCTCCGGTTGAGTAGAGTGTAGCCGTCAAAGCTGAAATCAGTAGCACTCAGGTGAGAAGAACGGGAAGCAGATATACCCAGTCCGCTGGCAGAGTCCTACGGGGGCCAGCCTATCTGGCTGCCACGCCTGAATGTTTGCAACCGCGGCCGAGCTAGGCAGGGGCAATTGTGCAGCAATGCAAACTGCATAACCTGGCCAAATTTCGCGGGTGTACAAGAAACCACGGGGGATTTACAAGGAGATGTTCACCCGGAACAGCCGGAGGCCTGCCGGCAGCAAGATTCCAGAATTCTTCCTGAGAAGCCTTGAAAGCAGTGAAACGCTCCTATGTTGCAATAACTCAGAACATCATTCTGAGTGTTCCCGGTAGAGGTCATTCGGCTGAACACAACCGTGGACTAATTAGAGCCAGATGTAGGCAGTGCCGTCCATATTGCTGGATGGATAGTGGTGGCGTTCCAAACAACTGAGCACTATTTCCCAACAGTTTCACAAAGTGCCATAAGTTGAGGTTCAACTTACTGCTCCGGTTGAGTAGATTGTAGCCGTCAAAGCTAGAATCAGTAGCACTCAGGTGAGAAGAACGGGAAGCAGATATACCCAGTCCCCTGGCAGAGTCCTACGGGGACCAGGCTATCTGGCTGCCACGCCTGAATGTTTGCAACCGCGGCCGAGCTAGGCAGGCCCAATTGTGCAGCAATGCAAACTGCATAACCTGGCCAAATTTCACGGGTGTACAAGAAACCACGGGGGATTTACAAGGAGATGTTCACCCGGAACAGCCGGAGGCCTGCCGGCAGCAAGATTCCAGAATTCTTCCTGAGAAGCCTTGAAAGCAGTGAAACGCTCCTATGTTGCAATAACTCAGAACCTCATTCTGAGTGTTCCCGGCAGAGGTCATTCGGCTGAACACAACCGTGGACTAATTAGAGCCAGATGTAGGCAGTTCCGTCCATAGTGCTGGATGGACTGTGGTGGCATGCTAAACAACTGAGCTCTAGTTCTCAACAGTTTCACAAAGTGCCATAAGTTGAGGTTCAACTTACTGCTCCGGTTGAGTAGAGTGTAGCCGTCAAAGCTGGAATCAGTAGCACTCAGGTGAGTAGAACGGGAAGCAGATATACCCAGTCCGCTGGCAGAGTCCTACGGGGACCAGCCTATCTGGCTGCCACGCCTGAATGTTTGCAACCGCGGCCGAGCTACGCAGGCACTATTGTGCAGCCATGCAAACTGCATAACCTGTCCAAATTTCACGGGTGTACAAGAAACCACGGGGGATTTACAAGGAGATGTTCACCCGGAACAACCGGAGGCCTGCCGGCAGCAAGATTCGGGAATTCTTCCTGAGAAGCCTTGAAAGCAGTGAAACGCTCCTATGTTGCAATAACTCAGAACCTCATTCTGAGTGTTCCCAGCAGAGGTCATTCAGCTGAACACAACCGTGGACTAATTAGAGCCAGATGTAGGCAGTGCCGTCCATAGTGCTGGATGGATAGTGGTGGCGTGACAAACAACTGAGCTCTAGTTCTCAACAGTTTCACAAAGTGCCATAAGTTGAGGTTCAACTTACTGCTCCGGTTGAGTAGAGTGTAGCCGTCAAAGCTGGAATCAGTAGCACTCAGGTGAGAAGAACGGGAAGCAGATATACCGAGTCCGCTGGCAGGGTCCTAGGGGACCAGCCTATCTGGCTGCCACGCCTGAATGTTTGCAACCGCTGCTGTGCTTTGCAGGCGCAATTGTGCAGCAATGCAAACTGCATATCCTGGCAAAATTTCACGGGTGTACAAGAAACCACGGGGGATTTACAAGGAGATGTTCACCCGGAACAGCCGGAGGCCTGCCGGCAGCAAGATTCCGGAATTCTTCCTGAGAAGCCTTGAAAGCAGTGAAACGCTCCTATGTTGCAATAACTCAGAACCTCATTCTGAGTGTTCCCGGCAGAGGTCATTCGGCTGAACACAATCGTGGACTAATTAGAGCCAGATGTACGGAGTGCCGTCCATCGTGCTGCATGCAGAGTGGTGGCGAGCCAAACAACTTAGCTCTAGTTTTCAACAGTTTCACAAAGTGCCATAAGTTGAGGTTCAACTTACTACTCCGGTGGAGTAGAGTGTAGCCGTCAAAGCTGGAATCAGTAGCACTCAGGTGAGAAGAACGGGAAGCAGATATACCCAGTCCGCTGTCAGAGTCCTACCGGGACCAGCCTATCTGGCTGCCAGGTCTGAATGTTTGCAACTGCGGCCGAGCTAGGCAGGCGCAATTGTGCAGCAATGCAAACTGCATAACCTGGCCAAATTTCGCGGGAGTACAAGAAACCACGGGGGATTTAAAAGGAGATGTTCAACCGGAACTGCCGGAGGCCTGCCGGCAGGAAGATTCCGGAATTCTTCCTGAGAAGCCTTGAAAGCAGTGAAACGCTCCTATGTTGCAATAACTCAGAACCTCAATCTGAGTGTTCCCAGCAGAGGTCATTCAGCTGAACACAATCGTGGACTAATTAGATCCAGATGTAGGCAGTTCCGTCCATAGTGCTGGATGGACAATGGTATCGTGCCAAACAACTGAGCTCTAGTTCTCAACAGTTTCACAAAGTGCCATAAGTTGAGGTTCAACTTACTGCTCCGGTTGAGTAGAGTGTAGCCGTCAAAGCTGGAATCAGTAGCACTCAGGTGAGAAGAACGGGAAGCAGATATACCCAGTCCGCTGGCAGAGTCCTACGGGGACAGCCTATCTGGCTGCCACGCCTGAATGTTTGCATCCGCGGCCGAGCTAGGCAGAGGCAATTGTGCAGCAATGCAAACTGCATAACCTTGCCAAATTTCACGGGTGTACAAGAAACCACGGGGGATTTACAAGGAGATGTTCACCCGGAACAGCCGGAGGCCTGCCGGCAGCAAGATTCCGGAATTCTTCCTGAGAAACCTTGAAAGCAGTGAAACGCTCCTATGTTGCAATAACTCAGAACTTCATTCTGAGTGTTCCCGGCAGAGGTCATTCGGCTGAACACAACCGTGGACTAATTAGAGCCAGATGTAGGCAGTTCCGTCCATAGTGCTGGATGGACAGTGGTGCGTGCCAAACAACTGAGCTCTAGTTCTCAACAGTTTCACAAAGTGCCATAAGTAGAGGTTCAACTTAATGCTCCGGTTGAGTAGACTGTAGCTGTCAAAGCTGGAATCAGTAGCACTCAGGTGAGAAGAACGGGAAGCAGATATACCCAGTCCGCTGGCAAAGTCCTACGGGGACCAGCCTATCTGGCTGCCACGCCTGAATGTTTGTAACCGCGGCCCAGCTAGGCAGCGCAATTGTGCAGCAATGAAAACTGCATAACCTGGCCACATTTCACGGGTGTACAAGAAACCACGGGGGATTTACAAGGAGATGTTCACCCGGAACAGCCAGAGGCCTGCCGGCAGCAAAATTCCGGAATTCTTCCTTAGAAGCCTTGAAAGCAGTGAAGCGCTCCTATGTGGCAATAACTCAGAACCTCATTCTGAGTATTCCCGGCAGAGGTCATTCGGCTGAACACAACTGTGGACTAATTAGAGCCAGATGTAGGCAGTGCCGTCCATAGTGCTGGATGCACAGAGGTGGCGTGCCAAACAACTTAGCTCTAGTTTTCAACACTTTCACAAAGTGCCATAAGTTGAGGTTCAACCTACGGCTCCGGTTGAGTAGAGTGTAGCCGTCAAAGCTGGAATCAGTAGCACTCAGGTGAGAAGAACGGGAAGCAGATATACCCAGTCCGCTGGCAGAGTCCTACGGGGACCAGCCTATCTGGCTGCCACGCCTGAATGTTTGCAACCGCGGCCGAGCTAGGCAGGCGCAATTGTGCAGCAATGCAAACTGCATAACCTGGCCAAATTTCGCGGGTGTACAAGAAACCACGGGGGATTTACAAGGAGATGTTCACCCGGAACAGCCGGAGGCCTGCCGGCAGCAAGATTCCGGAATTCTTCGTGAGAAGCCTTGAAAGCAGTGAAAAGCTCCTATGTTGCAATAACTCAGAACCTCATTCTGAGTGTTCCCGGCAGAGGTCATTCGGCTGAACACAATCGTGGACTAATTAGAGCCAGATGTACGGAGTGCCGTCCATAGTGCTGGATGCACAGTGGTGGCGTGCCAAACAACTTAGCTCTAGTTTTCAACAGTTTCAAAAAGTGCCATAAGTTGAGGTTCAACTTACTACTCCGGTGGAGTAGAGTGTAGCCGTCAAAGCTGGAATCAGTAGCACTCAGGTGAGAAGAACGGGAAGCAGATATACCCAGTCCGCTGTCAGAGTCTTAATGGGAGCAGCCTATCTGGCTGCCATGCCTGAATGTTTGCAACTGCGGACGAACTAGGCAGGCGCAATTGTGCAGCAATGCAAACTGCATAACCTGGCCAAATTTCACGGGTGTACAAGAAACCACGGGGGATTTACAAGGAGATGTTCACCCGGAACAGCCGGAGGCCTTCCGGCAGCAAGATTCCGGAATTCTTCCTGAGAAGCCTTGAAAGCAGTGAAACGCTCCTATGTTGCAATAACTCAGAACCTCAATCTGAGTGTTCTCAGCAGAGGTCATTCGGCTGAACACAATCGTGGACTAATTAGAGCCAGATGTAGGCAGTTCCGTCCATAGTGCTGGATGGACAATGGTATCGTGCCAAACAACTGAGCTCTAGTTCTCAACATTTTCACAAAGTGCCATAAATTGAGGTTCAACTTACTGCTCCGGTTGAGTAGAGTGTAGCCGTCAAAGCTGGAATCAGTAGCACTCAGGTGAGAAGAACGGGAAGCAGATATACCCAGTCCGCTGGCAGAGTCCTACGGGGACCAGCCTATCTGGCTGCCACGCCTGAATGTTTGCAACCGCGGCCGAGCTAGGCAGGCGCAATTGTGCAGCAATGCAAACTGCATAACCTGGCCAAATTTACGGGTGTACAAGAAACCACGGGGGATTTACAAGGAGATGTTCACCCGGAACAGCCGGAGGCCTGCCGGCAGGAAGATTCCGGGGTTCTTCCTGAGAAGCCTTGAAAGCAGTGAAAAGCTCCTATGTTGCAATAACTCAGAACCTCAATCTGAGTGTTCCCAGCAGAGGTCATTCGGCTGAACACAATCGTGGACTAATTAGAGCCGGATGAAGGCAGTTCCGTCCATAGTGCTGGATGGACAATGGTATCATGCCAAACAACTGAGCTCTAGTTCTCAACAGTTTCACAAAGTGCCATAAGTTGAGGTTCAACTTACTGCTCCGGTTGAGTAGAGTGTAGCCGTCAAAGCTGGAATCAGTAGCACTCAGGTGAGAAGAACGGGAAGCAGATATACCCAGTCGGCTGGCAGAGTCCTACGGGGACCAGCCTATCTGGCTGCCACGCCTGAATGTTTGCAACCGCGGCCGAGCTAGGCAGGCGCAATTGTGCAGCAAAGCAAACTGCATACCCTGGCCGTACTTCACGGGTGTACAAGAAACCACGGGGGATTTACAAGGAGATGTTCGCCCGGAACAGCCGGAGGCCTGCCGGCAGCAAGATTCCGGTACTCTTCCTGAGAAGCCTTGAAAGCAGTGAAACGCTCCTATGTTGCAGTAACTAAGAACCTCAATCTGAGTGTTCCCAGCAGAGGTCATTCGGCTGAACACAATTGTGGACTAATTAGAGCCAGATGTAGGCAGTTCCGTCCATAGTGCTGGATGGACAGTGGTATCGTGCCAAACAACTGAGTTCTAGTTCTTAACAGTTTCACAAAGTGCCATAAGTTGAGGTTCAACTTACTGCTCCGGTTGAGTAGAGTGTAGCCGTCAAAGCTGAAATCAGTAGCACTCAGGTGAGAAGAACGGGAAGCAGATATACCCAGTCGGCTGGCAGAGTCCTACGGGGACCAGCCTATCTGGCTGCCACGCCTGAATGTTTGCAACCGTGGCCGAGCTAGTAGGGGCAATTGTGCAGAAATGCAAACTGCATAACCTGTCCAAATTTCACGGGTGTACAAGAAACCACGGGGGATTTACAAGGAGATGTTCACCCGGAAAAGCTGGAGGCCTGCCTGCAGCAATATTCCGGAATTCTTCCTGAGAAGCCTTGAAAGCAGTGAAACACTCCTATGTTGCAATAACTCAGAACCGCATTCTGAGTGTTGCCGGCAGAGGTCATTCGGCTGAACACAACCGTGGACTAATTAGAGCCAGATGTAGGCAGTGCCGTCCATAGTGCTGGATGGACAGTGGTGGCGAGCCAAACAACTGAGCTCTAGTTCTCAACATTTTCACAAAGTGCCATAAGTTGAGGTTCAACTTACTGCTCTGCTTGAGTAGAGTGCAGCCGTCAAAGCTGAAATCAGTAGCACTCAGGTGAGAAGAACGGGAAGCAGATATACCCAGTCCGCTGGCAGAGTCCTACGGGGGCCAGCCTATATGGCTGCCACGCCTGAATGTTTGCAACCGCGGCCGAGCTAGGCAGGCGCAATTGTGCAGCAATGCAAACTGCATAACCTGGCCAAATTTCACGGGTGTACAAGAAACCACGGGGGATTTATAAGGAGATGTTCACTCGGAAGAGCCGGAGGCCTGCCGGCATCAAGACTCCGGAATTCTTCCTGAGAAGCCTTGCAATCAGTGAAACGCTCCTATGTTGCAATAACTCAGAACCTCATTCTGAGTGTTGCCGGCAGAGGTCATTCCGCTGAACACAACCGTGGACTAATTAGAGCCAGATGTAGGCAGTGCCGTCCATAGGGCTGGATGGACAATGGTGGCGTGCCAAACAACTGAGCTCTAGTTCTCAACAGTTTCACAAAGTGCCATAAGTTGAGGTTCAACTTACTGCTCCGGTTGAGTAGAGTGTAGCCGTCAAAGCTGGAATCAGTAGCACTCAGGTGAGAAGAACGGGAAGCAGATATACCCAGTCGGCTGGCAGAGTCCTACGGGGACCAGCCTATCTGGTTGCCAAGCCTGAATGCTTGCAACCGCGGCCGAGCTAGGCAGCGCAATTGTGCAGCAATGCAAACTGCATAACCTGGCCACATTTCACGGGTGTACAAGAAACCACGGGGGATTTACAAGGAGATGTTCACCCGGAACAGCCAGAGGCCTGCCGGCAGCAAGATTCCGGAATTCTTCCTGAGAAGCCTTGAAAGCAGTGAAACGCTCCTATGTTGCAATAACTCAGAACCTCATTCTGAGTATTCCCGGCAGAGGTCATTCGGCTGAACACAACTGTGGACTAATTAGAGCCAGATGTAGGCAATGCCGTCCATAGTGCTGGATGGACAGTGCTTGCGTGCCAAACAACTGAGCTCTAGTTCTCAACAGTTTCACAAAGTGCCATAAGTAGAGGTTCAACTTAATGCTCCGGTTGAGTAGACTGTATCCGTCAAAGCTGGAATCAGGAGCACTCAGGTGAGAAGAACGGGAAGCAGATATACCTAGTCCGCTGGCAGAGTGTTACGGGGACCAGCCTATCTGGCTGCCACGCCTGAATGTTTGCAACCGCGGCCGAGCTAGGCAGGCGCAATTGTGCAGCAATGCAAACTGCATAACCTGGCCAAATTTCACGGGTGTACAAGAAACCACGGGGGATTTACAAGGAGATGTTCACCCGGAACAGCCGGAGGCCTGCGGGTAGCAAGATTCCGGAATTCTTCCTGAAAAGCCTTGAAAGCAGTGAAACGCTCCTATGTTGCAGTAACTCAGAACCTCAATCTGAGTGTTCCCAGCAGAGGTCATTCGGCTGAACACAATCGTGGACTAATTAGAGCCAGATGTAGGCAGTGCCGTCCATCGTGCTGGATGGACAGTGGTATCGTGCCAAACAACTGAGTTCTAGTTCTCAACAGTTTCACAAAGTGCCATAAGTTGAGGTTCAACTTACTGCTCCGGTTGAGTAGAGTGTAGCCGTCAAAGCTGGAATCAGTAGCACTCAGGTGAGAAGAACGGGAAGCAGATATACCCAGTCGGCTGGCAGAGTCCTACGGGGACCAGCCTATCTGGCTGCCACGCCTGAATGTTTGCAACCGCGGCCGAGCTAGCAGGGGCAATTGTGCAGCAATGCAAACTGCATAACCTGGCCAAATTTCACGGGTGTACAAGAAACCACGGGGGATTTACAAGGAGATGTTCACCCGGAAGAGCCGGAGGCCTGCCGGCAGCAAGATTCCGGAATTCTTCCTGAGAAGCCTTGAAAGCAGTGAAACGCTCCTATGTTGCAATAACTCAGAACCTCATTCTGAGTGTTCCTGGCAGAGGTCATTCGGCTGAACACAACCGTGGACTAATTAGAGCCAGATGTAGGCAGTGCCGTCCATAGTGCTGGATGGACAGTGGTGGCGTGCCAAACAACTGAGCTCTAGTTCTCATCACTTTCACAAAGTGCCATAAGTTGAGGTTCAACTTACTGCTCCGGTTGAGTAGAGTGCAGCCGTCAAAGCTGAAATCAGTAGCACTCAGGTGAGAAGAACGGGAAGCAGATATACCCAGTCGGCTGGCAGAGTCCTACGGGGACCAGCCTATCAGGCTGCCACGACTGAATGTTTGCAACCGCGGCCGAGCTAGGCAGGCCCAATTGTGCAGCAATGCAAACTGCATAACCTGGCCAAATTTCACGGGTGTACAAGAAACCACGGGGGATTTACAAGGAGATGTTCACCCGGAAGAGCCGGAGGCTTGCCGGCAGCAAGATTCGGGAATTCTTCCTGAGAAGCCTTGAAAGCAGTGAAACGCTCCTATGTTGCAATAACTCAGAACCTCAATCTGAGTGTTCCCGGCAGAGGTCATTCGGCTGAACACAACCGTGGACTAATTAGAGCCAGATGTAGGCAGTGCCGTCCATAGTGCTGGATGGACAGTGTTGGCGTGCCAAACAACTGAGTTCTAGTTCTCAACACTTGCACAAAGTGCCATAAGTTGAGGTTCAACTTAATGCTCCGGTTGAGTAGAGTGTAGCCGTCAAAGCTGGAATCAGTAGCACTCAGGTGAGAAGAACGGGAAGCAGATATACCCAGTCCGCAGGCAGTTTCGTAGGGGCACCAGCCTATCTGGCTGTCACGCCTGAATATTTGTAAACGCGGCTGAGCTAGGCAGGCGCAATTGTGCAGCAATGCAAACTGCATAACCTGGCCAAATTTCACGGGTGTACAAGAAACCACGGGGGATTTACAAGGAGATGTTCACCCGGAACAGCCGGAGGACTGCCGGCAGCAAGATTCCGGAATTCTTCCTGAGAAGCCTTGAAAGCAGTGAAACGCTTCTATGTTGCAATAACTCAGAACCTCATTTTGAGTGTTGCCGGCAGAGGTCATTCGACTGAACACAATCGTGGACTAATTAGAGCCAGATGTAGGCAGTGCCGTCCATAGTGATGGATGGACAGTGGTGGCGTGCCAAACAAGTGAGCTCTAGTTCTCAACATTTTCACAAAGTGCCATAAGTTGAGGTTCAACTTACTGCTCCGGTTGAGTAGAGTGTAGCCGTCAACGCTGGAATCAGTAGCACTCAGGTGCCGCGGACCGGGTTCTGTCGGGACGACGGAGGACACCTAAGGGAGGAACCTGGAATAGGTGGGGATATGACAAACAGACAACTCACACACAAGAGGAGTGAATGCTGAGTGCTGAGTGCGATTTAATGCAGAGGATAGCAACCTTTTATAACAGAAGTCTCCATGAGAAAGGGCAAAAGGTTACACAATCTTGCTGCATGGCTTCTTTCTTGGGTGGTCACCAGCTGGGCACCTGATAGGCATTTGTCTTCGGCTTATCTCTAAGGAATACAATGGGTTTGGGTCTCGATGTTTGTCACCAATTAACCATTACCTATTTTTATAGAGGTCTTAACTTTCCTATAAGATCTTTCCTGTCTCTTCTTTAATAGTAAACTTCAAGGAGACCTAGCAATTCTCTTAGTAAATAGCAGGAAATTCTCTCTCCTAAATAATTATCTCAGCAATTGCCATACATTCTTTCTGTTTTAGCTGAGCCTATAGTTTCTTACAAATAATTCCCTCTGCTGAAGTGACTTTCCCCAATACTTTTATATTTACTTATAACTTGTTTCCTAGCCTCCAAAAGAGGGGTTTCAGGTTAGCACTTAACTCTGGTGAGTTAGTCATATTTTTAAGACACTCATCAGATATTGGAGTCGTCAACACTCTTAAGAGAGAGCTTTGAATAAGGGAACGTTGACAATGAGCAAGTACAAAAAGCAGTAGAAGCAGTAAAAGATTAACAGGCACTCTTATGAGGGAAGAAAGACAGAAACACATCTTTTCCCAGGGGTTTGCCAGCCTTTTTCCAGGAGTAGGCCTCTTAGAAGCCCTATTCTCCGAGGTAGACTTCGGTGAAGTCCCAAAACTTGGAGATAGGTTTCTGTAAAGCCCCATTCTCTGAGGTAGACTTCGGTGAAGTCCCAAAACTCAGAGATAGGTCTCGAGGCCCCTATCATGGTCTGATAGATGGTTTCCCATGCTAAGCAGACTCTACTGGGGTCGGCGTGGCACTCAGGTGAGAAGAACGGGAAGCAGATATACCCAGTCCGCTGGCAGAGTCCTACGGGGGCCAGCCTATATGGCTGCCACGCCTGAATGTTTGCAACCGCGGCCGAGCTAGGCAGGCGCAATTGTGCAGCAATGCAAACTGCATAACCTGTCCAAATTTCACGGGTGTACAAGAAACCACGGGGGATTTACAAGGAGATGTTCACCCGGAACAGCCGGAGGCCTTCCGGCAACAAGATTCCGGAATTCTTCCTGAGAAGCCTTGAAAGCAGTGAAACGCTCCTATGTTGCAGTAACTCAGAACCTCAATCTGAGTGTTCCCAGCAGAGGTCATTCGGCTGAAGACAATCGTGGACTAATTAGAGCCAGATGTAGGCAGTTCCGTCCATAGTGCTGGATGGACAGTGGTATCGTGCCAAACAACTGAGTTCTAGTTCTCAACAGTTTCACAAAGTGCCATAAGTTGAGGTTCAACTTACTGCTCCGGTTGAGTAGAGTGTAGCCGTCAAAGCTGAAATCAGTAGCACTCAGGTGAGAAGAACGGGAAGCAGATATACCCAGTCGGCTGGCAGAGTCCTACGGGGACCAGCCTATCTGGCTGCCACGCCTGAATGTTTGCAACCGCGGCCGAGCTAGCAGGGGCAATTGTGCAGAAATGCAAACTGCATAACCTGTCCAAATTTCAAGGGTGTACAAGAAACCACGGGGGATTTACAAGGAGATGTTCACCCGGAAAACCCGGAGGCCTGCCGGCAGCAAGATTCCGGAATTCTTCCTGAGAAGCCTTGAAAGCAGTGAAACGCTCCTATGTTGCAATAACTCAGAACCTCATTCTGAGTGTTGCCGGCAGAGGTCATTCGGCTGAACACAACCGTGGACTAATTAGAGCCAGATGTAGGCAGTGCCGTCCATAGTGCTGGATGTACAGTGGTGGCGTGCTAAACAACTGAGCTCTAGTTCTCAACAGTTTCACAAAGTGCCATAAGTTCAGGTTCAACTTACTGCTCTGCTTGAGTAGAGTGCAGCCGTCAAACCTGAAATCAGTAGCACTCAGGTGAGAAGAACGGGAAGCAGATATACCCAGTCCGCTGGCAGAGTCCTACGGGCCCAGCCTTTATGGCTGCCACGCCTGAATGTTTGCAACCGCGGCCGAGCTAGGCAGGCGGAATTGTGCAGCAATGCAAACTGCATAACCTGTCGAAATTTCACGGGTGTACAAGAAACCACGGGGGATTTATAAGGAGATGTTCATTCGGAAGAGACGGAGGACTGCCGGCATCAAGACTCCGGAATTCTTCCTTAGAAGCCTTGAAAGCAGTGGAACGCTCCTATGTTGCAATAACTCAGAACCTCATTCTGAGTGTTGCCGGCAGAGGTCATTCGGCTGAACACAACCATGGACTAATTAGAGCCCGATGTAGGCAGTGCCGTCCATAGTGCTGGATGGACAGTGGTGGCGTGCGAAACAACTGAGCGCTAGTTCTCAACAGTTTCACAAAATGCCGTAAGTTGAGGTTCAACTTAATGCTCCGGTTGAGTAGAGTGTAGCCGTCAAAGCTGGAATCAGTAGCACTCAGGTGAGAAGAACGGGAAGCAGATATACCCAGTCCGCTGGCAGTGTCCTACGGGGACCAGCCTATCTGGCTGCTACGCCCGAATGTTTGTAACCGCGGCCGAGATAGGCAGGCGCAATTGAGCAGTAATGCAAACTGCATAACCTGTCCAAATTTCACGGGTGTACAAGAAATCACGGGGGATTTACAAGGAGATGTTCACCCAGAACAGCCGGAGGCCTGCCGGCAGCAAGATTCCGGTATTCTTCCTGAGAAGCCTTGAAAGCAGTGAAACGCTCCTATGTTGCAATAACTCAGAACCTCATTCTGAGTGTTCCCGGCAGAGGTCATTCGGCTGAACACAACCGTGGACTAATTAGAGACAGATGTAGGCAGTGCCGTCCATAGTGCTGGATGGAGAGAGGTGGCGTGCCAAACAACTGAGTTGTAGTGCTCAACACTTTCACAAAGTGCCATAAGTTGAGGTTCAACTTAATGCTCCGGTTGAGTAGAGTGTAGCCGTGAAAGGTGGAATCAGTAGCACTCAGGTGAGAAGAACGGGAAGCAGATATACCCAGTCCGCAGGCACTGTCGTACGGGGACCAGCCTATCTGGCTGCCACGGCTTAATGTTTGTAACCGCGGCCGAGCTAGGCAGGCGCAATTGTGCAGCAATGCAAACTGCATAACCTGGCCAAATTTCACGGGTGTACAAGAAACCACGGGGGATTTACAAGGAGATGTTCACCCGGAACAGCCGGAGGCCTGCCGGCAGCAAGATTCCGGAATTCTTCCTGAGAAGCCTTGAAGGCAGTGAAACGCTCCTATGTTGCAATAACTCAGAACCTCATTCTGAGTGTTGCCGGCAGAGGTCATTCGGCTGAACACAATCGTGGACTAATTAGAGCCAGAAGTAGGCAATGCCGTCCATAGTGCTGGATGGAGAGTGGTGGCGTGCCAAACAACTGAGCTCTAGTTCTCAACATTTTCACAAAGTGCCATAAGTTGAGGTTCAACTTACTGCTCCGGTTGAGTAGAGTGTAGCCGTCAAAGCTGAAATCAGTAGCACTCAGGTGAGAAGAACGGGAAGCAGATACACCCAGTCCGCTGGCAGAGTCCTACGGGGACCAGCCTATCTGGCTGCCACGCCTGAATGTTTTTAACCGTGGCCGAGCTAGGCAGGGGCAATTGTGCAGCAATGCAAACTGCATAACCTGGCCAAATTTCGCGGGTGTACAAGAAACCACGGGGTTTTACAAGGAGATGTTCACCCGGAACAGCCGGAGGCCTGCCGGCATCAAGATTCCAGAATTCTTCCTGAGAAGCCTTGAAAGCAGTGAAACGCTCCTATGTTGCAGTAACTCAGAACCTCAATCTGAGTGTTCCCAGCAGAGGTCATTCGGCTGAACACAATCGTGGACTAATTAGAGCCAGATGTAGGCAGTTCCGTCCATAGTGCTGGATGGACATTGGTATCGTGCCAAACAACTGAGCTCTAGTTCTCAACAGTTTCACAAAGTGCCATAAGTTGAGGTTCAACTTACTGCTCCGGTTGAGTAGAGTGTATCCTTCAAAGCTGAAATCAGTAGCACTCAGGTGAGAAGAACGGGAACCAGATATACCCAGTCCCCTGGCAGAGTCCTACGGGGACCAGACTTTCCGGCTGTCACGCCTGAATGTTTGCAACCGCGGCCGAGCTAGGCAGGGGCAATTGTGCAGCAATGCAAACTGCATAACCTGGCCAAATTTCACGGGTGTACAAGAAACCACGGCGGATTTACAAGGAGATGTTCACCCGGAACAGCTGGAGGCCTGCCGGCAGCAAGATTCCGGAATTCTTTCTGAGAAGCCTTGAAAGCAGTGAAACGCTCCTATGTTGCAATAACTCAGAACCTCATTCTGAGTGTTCCTGGCAGAGGTCATTAGGCTGAACACAACCGTGGACTAATTAGAGCCAGATGTAGGCAGTGCCGTCCATAGTGCTGGATGGAGAGTGGTTGCGTGCCAAACAACTGAGCTCTAGTTCTCAACAGTTTCACAAAGTGCCATAAGTTGAGGTTCAACTTACTGCTCCGGTTGAGTAGAGTGTAGCCGTCAAAGCTGGAATCAGTAGCACTCAGGTGAGAAGAACGGGAAGCAGATATACCCAGACGGCTGGCAGAGTCCTACGGGGACCAGCCTATCTGGCTGCCATGCCTGAATGTTTGCAACCGCGGCCGAGCTAGGCAGGCGCAATTGTGCAGCAATGCAAACTGCATAACCTGGCCGCACTTCACGGGTGTACAAGAAACCACGGGGGATTTACAAGGAGATGTTCACCCGGAAGAGCCCGAGGCCTGCCGGCAGCAAGATTCCGGAATTCTTCCTGAGAAGCCTTGAAAGCAGTGAAACGCTCCTATGTTGCAATAACTCAGAACCTCATTCTGAGTGTTCCTGGCAGAGGTCATTCGGCAGAATACAACCGTGGACTAATTAGAGCCAGAAGTAGCCAGTGCCGTCCATAGTGCTGGATGGAGAGTGGTGGCGTGCCAAACAACTGAGTTCTAGTTCTCAACAGTTTCACAAAGTGCCATAAGTTGAGGTTCAACTTATTGCTCTGCTTGAGTAGAGTGCAGCCGTCAAAGCTGAAATCAGTAGCACTCAGGTGAGAAGAACGGGAAGCAGATATACCTAGTCCGCTGGCAGAGTCCTACGGGGACCAGCTTATCTGGCTGCCACTACTGAATGTTTGTAACCGCGGCCGAGCTAGGCAGGGACAATTGTGCAGCAATGCAAACTTTATAACCTGGCCAAATTTCACGGGTGTACAAGAAACCACGGGGGATTTACAAGGAGATGTTCCCCGGGAACAGCCGGAGGCCTGCCGGCAGCAAGATTCCGGTATTCTTCCTGAGAAGCCTTGAAAGCAGTGAAACGCTCCTTTGTTGCAGTAACTCAGAACCTCAATCTGAGTGTTCCCAGCAGAGGTCATTCGGCTGAACACAATCGTGGACTAATTAGAGCCAGATGTAGGCAGTTCCGTCCATAGTGCTGGATGGACAGTGGTATCGTGCCAAACAACTGAGTTCTAGTTCTCAACAGTTTCACAAAGTGCCATAAGTTGAGGTTCAACTTACTGCTCCGGTTGAGTAGAGTGTAGCCTTCAAAGCTGAAATCAGTAGCACTCAGGTGAGAAGAACGGGAACCAGATATACCCAGTCCCATGGCTGAGTCCTACGGGGACCAGACTATCCGGCTGTCACGCCTGAATGTTTGCAACCGCGGCCGAGCTAGGCAGGGGCAATTGTGCAGCAATGCAAACTGCATAACCTGGCCAAATTTCACGGGTGTACAAGAAACCACGGGGGATTTACAAGGAGATGTTCACCCGGAAGAGCCGGAGGCTTGCCGGCAGCAAGTTTCGGGAATTCTTCCTGAGAAGCCTTGAAAGCAGTGAAACGCTCCTATGTTGCAATAACTCAGAACCTCATTCTGAGTGTTCCTGGCAGAGGTCATTCGGCTGAACACAACCGTGGACTAATTAGAGCCAGATGTAGGCCGTGCCGTCCATAGTGCTGGATGGAGAGTGGTGGCGTGCCAAACAACTGAGATCTAGTTCTCATCACTTTCACAAAGTGTCATAAGTTGAGGTTCAACTTACTGCTCCGGTTGAGTAGAGTGCAGCCGTCAAAGCTGAAATCAGTAGCACTCAGGTGAGAAGAACGGGAAGCAGATATACCCAGTCCGCTGGCAGAGTCCTACGGGGACCAGCCTATCAGGCTGCCACGACTGAATGTTTGCAACCGCGGCCGAGCTAGGCAGGCCCAATTGTGCAGCAATGCAAACTGCATAACCTGGCCAAATTTCACGGGTGTACAAGAAACCACGGGGGATTTACAAGGAGATGTTCACCCGGAAGAGCCGGAGGCTTGCCGGCAGCAAGATTCGGGAATTCTTCCTGAGAAGCCTTGAAAGCAGTGAAACGCTCCTATGTTGCAATAACTCAGAACCTCAATCTGAGTGTTCCCGGCAGAGGTCATTCGGCTGAACACAACCGTGGACTAATTAGAGCCAGATGTAGGCAGTGCCGTCCATAGTGCTGGATGGACAGTGTTGGCGTGCCAAACAACTGAGTTCTAGTTCTCAACACTTGCACAAAGTGCCATAAGTTGAGGTTCAACTTAATGCTCCGGTTGAGTAGAGTGTAGCCGTCAAAGCTGGAATCAGTAGCACTCAGGTGAGAAGAACGGGAAGCAGATATACCCAGTCCGCAGGCAGTTTCGTACGGGGACCAGCCTATCTGGCTGCCACGCCTGAATATTTGTAAACGCGGCTGAGCTAGGCAGGCGCAATTGTGCAGCAATGCAAACTGCATAACGTGGCCAAATTTCACGGGTGTACAAGAAACCACGGGGGATTTACAAGGAGATGTTCACCCGGAACAGCCGGAGGACTGCCGGCAGCAAGATTCCGGAATTCTTCCTGAGAAGCCTTGAAAGCAGTGAAACGCTCCTATGTTGCAATAACTCAGAACCTCATTTTGAGTGTTGCCGGCAGAGGTCATTCGACTGAACACAATCGTGGACTAATTAGAGCCAGATGTAGGCAGTGCCGTCCATAGTGCTGGATGGACAGTGGTGGCGTGCCAAACAACTGAGCTCTAGTTCTCAATATTTTCACAAAGTGCCATAAGTTGAGGTTCAACTTACTGCTCCGGTTGAGTAGAGTGTAGCCGTCAACGCTGGAATCAGTAGCACTCAGGTGAGAAGAACGGGAAGCAGATATACCCAGTCCGCTGGCAGAGTCCTACGGGGGCCAGCCTATATGGCTGCCACGCCTGAACGTTTGCAACCGCGGCCGAGCTAGGCAGGCGCAATTGTGCAGCAATGCAAACTGCATAACCTGTCCAAATTTCACGGGTGTACAAGAAACCACGGGGTATTTACAAGGAGATGTTCACCCCGAACAGCCGGAGGCCTGCCGGCAGCAAGATTCCGGTATTCTTCCTGAGAAGCCTTGAAAGCAGTGAAACGCTCCTATGTTGCAGTAACTCAGAACCTCCATCTGAGTGTTCCCAGCAGAGGTCATTCGGCTGAAGACAATCGTGGACTAATTAGAGCCAGATGTAGGCAGTTCCGTCCATAGTGCTGGATGGACAGTGGTATCGTGCCAAACAACTGAGTTCTAGTTCTCAACAATTTCACAAAGTGCCATAAGTTGAGGTTCAACTTACTGCTCCGGTTGAGTAGAGTGTAGCCGTCAAAGCTGAAATCAGTAGCACTCAGGTGAGAAGAACGGGAAGCAGATATACCCAGTCGGCTGGCAGAGTCCTACGGGGACCAGCCTATCTGGCTGCCACGCCTGAATGTTTGCAACCGCGGCCGAGCTAGCAGGGGCAATTGTGCAGAAATGCAAACTGCATAACCTGTCCAAATTTCAAGGGTGTACAAAAACCACGGGGGATTTACAAGGAGATGTTCACCCGGAAAAGCCGGAGGCCGGCCGGCAGCAAGATTCCGGAATTCTTCCTGAGAAGCCTTGAAAGCAGTGAAACGCTCCTATGTTGCAATAACTCAGAACCTCATTCTGAGTGTTCCTGGCAGAGGTCATTCGGCTGAACACAACCGTGGACTAATTAGAGCCAGATGTAGGCAGTGCCGTCCATAGTGCTGGATGGACAGTGGTGGCATGCCAAACAACTGAGCTCTAGTTCTCAACAGTTTCACAAAGTGCCATAAATTCATGTTCAACTTACTGCTCTGCTTGAGTAGAGTGCAGCCGTCAAAGCTGAAATCAGTAGCACTCAGGTGAGAAGAACGGGAAGCAGATATACCGAGTCCGCTGGCAGAGTCCTACGGGCCCAGTCTTTATGGCTGCCACGCCTGAATGTTTGCAACCGCGGCCGAGCTAGGCAGGCGCAATTGTGCAGCAATGCAAACTGCATAACCTGGCCAAATTTCACGGATGTACAAGAAACCACGGGGAATTTACAAGGAGATGTTCACCCGGAACAGCCGGAGGCCTGCCGGCAGCAAGATTCCGGAATTCTTCCTGAGAAGCCTTGAAGGCAGTGAAACGCTCCTATGTTGCAATAACTCAGAACCTCATTCTGAGTGTTGCCGGCAGAGGTCATTCGGCTGAACACAATCGTGGACTAATTAGAGCCAGAAGTAGGCAATGCCGTCCATAGTGCTGGATGGAGAGTGGTGGCGTGCCAAACAACTGAGCTCTAGTTCTCAACATTTTCACAAAGTGCCATAAGTTGAGGTTCAACTTACTGCTCCGGTTGAGTAGAGTGTAGCCGTAAAAGCTGAAATCAGTAGCACTCAGGTGAGAAGAACGGGAAGCAGATACACCCAGTCCCCAGGCAGAGTCCAACGGGACCAGCCTATCTGGCTGCCACGCCTGAATGTTTTTAACCGTGGCCGAGCTAGGCAGGGGCAATTGTGCAGCAATGCAAACTGCATAACCTGGCCAAATTTCGCGGGTGTACAAGAAACCACGGGGTTTTACAAGGAGATGTTCACCCGGAACAGCCGGAGGCCTGCCGGCATCAAGATTCCGGAATTCTTCCTGAGAAGCCTTGAAAGCAGTGAAACGCTCCTATGTTGCAGTAACTCAGAACCTCAATCTGAGTGTTCCCAGCAGAGGTCATTCGGCTGAACACAATCGTGGACTAATTAGAGCCAGATGTAGGCAGTTCCGTCCATAGAGCTGGATGGACATTGGTATCGTGCCAAACAACTGAGCTCTAGTTCTCAACAGTTTCACAAAGTGCCATAAGTTGAGGTTCAACTTACTGCTCCGGTTGAGTAGAGTGTATCCTTCAAAGCTGAAATCAGTAGCACTCAGGTGAGAAGAACGGGAACCAGATATACCCAGTCCCCTGGCAGAGTCCTACGGGGACCAGACTATCCGGCTGTCACGCCTGAATGTTTGCAACCGCGGCCGAGCTAGGCAGGGGCAATTGTGCAGCAATGCAAACTGCATAACCTGGCCAAATTTCACGGGTGTACAAGAAACCACGGGGGATTTACAAGGAGATGTTCACCCGGAACAGCCGGAGGCCTGCCGGCAGCAAGATTCCGGAATTCTTCCTGAGAAGCCTTGAAACCAGTGAAACGCTCCTATGTTGCAATAACTCAGAACCTCATTCTGAGTGTTCCTGGCAGAGGTCATTAGGCTGAACACAACCGTGGACTAATTAGAGCCAGATGTAGGCAGTGCCGTCCATAGTGGTGGATGGAGAGTGGTGGCGTGCCAAACAACTGAGCTCTAGTTCTCAACACTTTCACAAAGTGCCATAAGTTGAGGTTCAACTTACTGCTCCGGTTGAGTAGAGTGTAGCCGTCAAAGCTGGAATCAGTAGCACTCATGTGAGAAGAACGGGAAGCAGATATACCCAGACGGCTGGCAGAGTCCTACGGGGACCAGCCTATCTGGCTGCCACGCCTGAATGTTTGCAACCGCGGCCGAGCTAGGCAGGCGCAATTGTGCAGCAATGCAAACTGCATAACCTGGCCGCACTTCACGGGTGTACAAGAAACCACGGGGGATTTACAAGGAGATGTTCACCCGGAAGAGCCCGAGGCCTGCCGGCAGCAAGATTCCGGAATTCTTCCTGAGAAGCCTTGAAAGCAGTGAAACGCTCCTATGTTGCAATAACTCAGAACCTCATTCTGAGTGTTCCTGGCAGAGGTCATTCGGCAGAATACAACCGTGGACTAATTAGAGCCAGAAGTAGCCAGTGCCGTCCATAGTGCTGGATGGAGAGTGGTGGCGTGCCAAACAACTGAGCTCTAGTTCTCAACAGTTTCACAAAGTGCCATAAGTTGAGGTTCAACTTACTGCTCCGGTTGAGTAGAGTGCAGCCGTCAAAGCTGAAATCAGTAGCACTCAGGTGAGAAGAACGGGAAGCAGATATACCCAGTCCGCTGGCAGAGTCCTACGGGGACCAGCTTATCTGGCTGCCACGACTGAATGTTTGTAACCGCGGCCGAGCTAGGCAGGGACAATTGTGCAGCAATGCAAACTACATAACCTGGCCAAATTTCACGGGTGTACAAGAAACCACGGGGGATTTACAAGGAGATGTTCACCTGGAACAGCCGGAGGCCTGCCGGCCGCAAGATTCCGGTATTCTTCCTGAGAAGCCTTGAAAGCAGTGAAGCGCTCCTTTGTTGCAGTAACTCAGAACCTCAATCTGAGTGTTCCCAGCAGAGGTCATTCGGGTGAACACAATCGTGGACTAATTAGAGCCAGATGTAGGCAGTTCCGTCCATAGTGCTGGAAGGACAGTGGTATCGTGCCAAACAACTGAGTTCTAGTTCTCAACAGTTTCACAAAGTGCCATAAGTTGAGGTTCAACTTACTGCTCAGGTTGAGTAGAGTGTAGCCGTCAAAGCTGAAATCAGTAGCACTCAGGTGAGAAGAACGGGAAGCAGATATACCCAGTCGGCTGGCAGAGTCCTACGGGGACCAGCCTATCTGGCTGCCACGCCTGAATGTTTGCAACCGCGGCCGAGCTAGCAGGGGCAATTTTGCAGAAATACAAACTGCATAACCTGTCCAAATTTCACGGGTGTACAAGAAACCACGGGGGATTTACAAGGAGATGTTCACCCGGAAGAGCCGGAGGCCTGCCTGCAGCAAGATTCCGGAATTCTTCCTGAGAAGCCTTGAAAGCAGTGAAACGCTCCTATGTTGCAATAACTCAGAACCTCATTCTGAGTGTTCCTGGCAGAGGTCATTCGGCTGAACACAACCGTGGACTAATTAGAGCCAGATGTAGGCAGTGCCGTCCATAGTGCGGGATGGCCAGTGGTGGCGTGCCAAACAACTGAGCTCTAGTTCTCATCACTTTCACAAAGTGCCAAAATTGAGGTTCAACTTACTGCTCCGGTTGAGTAGAGTGCAGCCGTCAAAGCTGAAATCAGTAGCACTCAGGAGAGAAGAACGGGAAGCAGATATACCCAGTCCGCTGGCAGAGTCCTACGGAGACCAGGCTATCTGGCTGCCACGCCTGAATGTTTGCAACCGCGGCCGAGCTAGGCAGGGGCAATTGTGCAGCAATGCAAACTGCATAACCTGGCCAAATTTCACGGGTGTACAAGAAACCACGGGGGATTTACAAGGAGATGTTCACCCGGAAGAGCCGGAGGCTTGCCGGCAGCAAGATTCGGGAATGCTTCCTGAGAAGCCTTGAAAGCAGTGAAACGCTCCTATGTTGCAATAACTCAGAACCTCAATCTGAGTGTTCCCGGCAGAGGTCATTCGGCTGAACACAACCGTGGACTAATTAGAGCCATATGTAGGCAGTGCCGTCCATAGTGCTGGATGGACAGTGTTGGCGTGCCAAACAACTGAGTTCTAGTTCTCAACACTTGCACAAAGTGCCATAAGTTGAGGTTCAACTTAATGCTCCGGTTGAGTAGAGTGTAGCCGTCAAAGGTGGAATCAGTAGCACTCAGGTGAGAAGAACGGGAAGCAGATATACCCAGTCCGCTGGCAGTGTCCTACGGGGACCAGCCTATCTGGCTGCCACTCCCGAATGTTTGTAACCGCGGCCGAGATAGGCAGGCCCAATTGAGCAGCAATGCAAACTGCATAACCTGTCCAAATTTCACGGGTGTACAAGAAACCACGGGGGATTTACAAGGAGATGTTCACCCGGAACAGCCGGAGGCCTGCCGGCAGCAAGATTCCGGAATTCTTCCTGAGAAGCCTTGAAAGCAGTGAAACGCTCCTGTGTTGCAATAACTCAGAACCTCATTCTGAGTGTTCCCGGCAGAGGTCATTCGGCTGAACACAATCGTGGACTAATTAGAGCCAGATGTAGGCAGTGCCGTCCATAGTACTGGATGGACAGTGGTGGCGTGCCAAACAACTGAGCGCTAGTTCTCAACAGTTTCACAAAATGCCGTAAGTTGAGGTTCAACTTAATGCTCCCGTTGAGTAGAGTGTAGCCGTCAAAGCTGGAATCAGTAGCACTCAGGTCAGAAGAATGGGAAGCATATATACCCAGTCCGCTGGCAGTGTCCTACGGGGATCAGCCTATCTGGCTGCCACGCCCGAATGTTTGTAACCGCGGCCGAGATAGGCAGGCGCAATTGAGCAGCAATGCAAACTGCATAACTTGTCCAAATTTCACGGGTGTACAAGAAACCACGTGGGATTTACAAGGAGATGTTCACCCGGAACAGCCGGAGGCCTGCCGGCAGCAAGATTCCGGAATTCTTCCTGAGAAGCCTTGAAAGCAGTGAAACGCTCCTATGTTGCAATAACTCAGAACCTCATTCTGAGTGTTCCTGGCAGAGGTCATTCGGCTGAACACAACCGTGGACTAATTAGAGCCAGATGTAGGCCGTGCCGTCCATAGTGCTGGATGGAGAGTGGTGGCGTGCCAAACAACTGAGCTCTAGTTCTCAACAGTTTCACAAAGTGCCATAAGTTGAGGTTCAACTTACTGCTCCGGTTGAGTAGAGTGTAGGCGCCAAAGCTGGAATCAGTAGCACTCAGGTGAGAAGAACGGGAAGCAGAAATACCCAGTCGGCTGGCAGAGTCCTACGGGGACCAGCCTATCTGGCTGCCACGCCTGAATGTTTGCAACCGCGGCCGAGCTAGGCAGGCGCAATTGTGCAGCAATGCAAACTGCATAACCTGGCTGCACTTCACCGGTGTACAAGAAACCACGGGGGATTTACAAGGAGATGTTCACCCGGAATAGCCGGAGTCCTGCCGGCAGCAAGATTCCGGAATTCTTCCTGAGAAGCCTTGAAAGCAGTGAAACGCTCCTATGTTGCAATAACTCAGAACCTCATTCTGAATGTTCCCGGCAGAGGTCATTCGGCAGAACACAACCGTGGACTAATTAGAGCCAGAAGTAGGCAGTGCCGTCTATAGTGCTGGATGGAGAGTGGTGGCGTGCCAAACAACTGAGTTCTAGTTCTCAACAGTTTCACAAAGTGCCATAAGTTGAGGTTCAACTTACTGCTCCGGTTGAGTAGAGTGTAGCCCTCAAACCTGGAATCAGTAGCACTCAGGTGAGAAGAACGGGAAGCAGATATACCCAGTCCGCTGGCAGAGTCCTTCGGGGACCAACCTATCTGGCTGCCACGCCTGAATGTTTGTAACCGCGGCCGAGCTAGGCAGGGAAAATTGTGCAGCAATGCAAACTGCATAACCTGGCCAAATTTCACGGGTGTACAAGAAACCACGGGGGATTTACAAGGAGATGTTCACCCGGTAGAGCCGGTGGCCTGCCGGCCGCAAGATTCCGGAATTCTTCCTAAGAAGCATTGAAAGCAGTGAAACGCTCCTATGTTGCAATAACTCAGAACCTCATTCTGAGTGTTGCCGGCATAGGTCATTCGGCTGAACACAACCGTGGACTAATTAGAGCCAGATGTAGGCAGTGCCGTCCATAGTGCTGGATGGAGAGTGGTGGCATGCCAAACATCTGAGCTCTAGTTCTCAACAGTTTCACAAAGTGCCATAAGTTGAGGTTCAACTTACTGCTCTGCTTGAGTAGAGTGCAGCCGTCAAAGCTGAAATCAGTAGCACTCAGGTGAGAAGAACGGGAAGCAGATATACCCAGTCGGCTGGCAGAGTCCTACGAGGACCAGCCTATCTGGCAGCCACGCCTGAATGTTTGCAACCGCGGCTGAGCTAGGCAGGCGCAATTGTGCAGCAATGCAAACTGCATAACCTGGCCACATTTCACGGGTGTACAAGAAACCACGGGGGATTTACAAGGAGATGTTCACCCGGAACAGCCAGAGGCCTGCTGGCAGCAAGATTGCGGAATTCTTCCTGAGAAGCCTTGAAAGCAGTGAAACGCTCCTATGTTGCAATAACTCAGGACCTCATTCTGAGTGTTGCCGGCAGACGTTATTCGGCTGAACACAACCGTGGACTAATTAGAGCCAGATGTAGGCAGTGCCGTCCATAGTGCTGGATGGACAGTGGTGGCGTGCCAAACAACTGAGCTCTAGTTCTCAACAGTTTCACAAAGTGCCATAAGTTGAGGTTCAACTTACTGCTGTGCTTGAGTAGAGTGCAGCCGTCAAAGCTGAAATCAGTAGCACTCAGGTGAGAAGAACGGGAAGCAGATATACCCAGTCCGCTGGCAGAGTCCTACGGGGACCAGCCTATCTGGCTGCCACGTCTGAATGTTTGTAACCGCGGCCGAGCTAGGCAGGGACAATTGTGCAGCAATGCAAACTGCATAACCTGGCCAAACTTCACGGGTGTACAAGAAACCACGGGGGATTTACAAGGAGATGTTCACCCCGAACAGCCGGAGGCCTGCCGGCAGCAAGATTCCGGAATTCTTCCTGAGAAGCCTTGAAGGCAGTGAAACGCTCCTATGTTGCAGTAACTCAGAACCTCAACCTGAGTGTTCCCAGCAGAGGTCATTCGGCTGAACACAATCGTGGACTAATTAGAGCCAGATGTAGGCAGTTCCGTCCATCGTGCTGGATGGACAGTGGTATCGTGCCAAACAACTGAGTTCTAGTTCTCAACAGTTTCACAAAGTGCCATAAGTTGAGGTTCAACTTACTGCTCCGGTTGAGTAGAGTGTAGCCGTCAAAGCTGAAATCAGTAGCACTCAGGTGAGAAGAACGGGAAGCAGATATACCCAGTCGGCTGGCAGAGTCCTACGGGGACCAGCCTATCTGGCTGCCACGCCTGAATGTTTGCAACCGCGGCCGAGCTAGCAGGGGCAATTGTGCAGCAATGCAAACTGCATAACCTGTCAAATTTCACGGGTGTACAAGAAACCACGGGGGATTTACAAGGAGATGTTCACCCGGAACAGCCGGAGGCCTGCCGGCAGCAAGATTCCGGAATTCTTCCTGAGAAGCCTTGAAAGCAGTGAAACGCTCCTATGTTGCAATAACTCAGAACCTCATTCTGAGTGTTCCTGGCAGAGGTCATTCGGCTGAACACAACCGTGGACTAATTAGAGCCAGATGTAGGCAGTGCCGTCCATAGTGCTGGATGGACAGTGGTGGCGTGCCAAACAACTGAGCTCTAGTTCTCATCACTTTCACAAAGTGCCATAAGTTGAGGTTCAACTTACTGCTCCGGTTGAGTAGAGTGCAGCCGTCAAAGCTGAAATCAGTAGCACTCCGGTGAGAAGAACGGGAAGCAGATATACCCAGTCGGCTGGCAGAGTCCTACGGGGACCAGCCTATCAGGCTGCCACGACTGAATGTTTGCAACCGCGGCCGAGCTTGGCAGGCCCAATTGTGCAGCAATGCAAACTGCATAACCTGGCCAAATTTCACGGGTGTACAAGAAACCACGGGGGATTTAAAAGGAGATGTTCACCCGGTAGAGCCGGAGGCTTGCCGGCAGCAAGATTCGGGAATTCTTCCTGAGAAGCCTTGAAAGCAGTGAAACGCTCCTATGTTGCAATAACTCAGAACCTCAATCTGAGTGTTCCCGGCAGAGGTCATTCGGCTGAACACAACCGTGGACTAATTAGAGCCAGATGTAGGCAGTGCCGTCCATAGTGCTGGATGGACAGTGTTGGCGTGCCAAACAACTTTGTTCTAGTTCTCAACACTTGCACAAAGTGCCATAAGTTGAGGTTCAACTTAATGCTCCGGTTGAGTAGAGTGTAGCCGTCAAAGCTGGAATCAGTAGCACTCAGGTGAGAAGAACGGGAAGCAGATATACCCAGTCCGCAGGCAGTTTCGTACGGGGACCAGCCTATCTGGCTGTCACGCCTGAATATTTGTAAACGTGGCTGAGCTAGGCAGGCGCAATTGTGCAGCAATGCAAACTGCATAACCTGGCCAAATTTCACGGGTGTACAAGAAACCACGGGAGATTTGCAAGGAGATGTTCACCAGGAACAGCCGGAGGACTGCCGGCAGCAAGATTCCGGAATTCTTCCGGAGAAGCCTTGAAAGCAGTGAAACGCTCCTATGTTGCAATAACTCAGAACCTCATTTTGAGTGTTGCCGGCAGAGGTCATTCGACTGAACACAATCCTGGACTAATTAGAGCCAGATGTAGGCAGTGCCGTCCATAGTGCTGGATGGACAGTGGTGGCGTGCCAAACAAGTGAGCTCTAGTTCTCAACATTTTCACAAAGTGCCATAAGTTGAGGTTCAACTTACTGCTCCGGTTGAGTAGAGTGTAGCCGTCAAAGCTGGAATCAGTAGCACTCAGGTGAGAAGAACGGGAAGCAGATATACCCAGTCCGCTGGCAGAGTCCTACGGGGGCCAGCCTATATGGCTGCCACGCCTGAATGTTTGCAACGGCGGCCGAGCTAGGCAGGCGCAATTGTGCAGCAATGCAAACTGCATAACCTGTCCAAATTTCACGGGTGTACAAGAAACCACGGGGGATTTACAAGGAGATGTTCACCCCGAACAGCCGGAGGCCTGCCGGCAGCAAGATTCCGGTATTCTTCCTGAGAAGCCTTGAAAGCAGTGAAACGCTCCTATGTTGCAGTAACTCAGAACCTCAATCTGAGTGTTCCCAGCAGAGGTCATTCGGCTGAAGACAATCGTGGACTAATTAGAGCCAGATGTAGGCAGTTCCGTCCATAGTGCTGGATGGACAGTGGTATCGTGCCAAACAACTGAGTTCTAGTTCTCAACAGTTTCACAAAGTGCCATAAGTTGAGGTTCAACTTACTGCTCCGGTTGAGTAGAGTGTAGCCGTCAAAGCTGAAATCAGTAGCACTCAGGTGAGAAGAACGGGAAGCAGATATACCCAGTCCGCTGGCAGAGTCCTACGGGGGCCAGCCTATATGGCTGCCACGCCTGAATGTTTGCAACCGCGGCCGAGCTAGCAGGGGCAATTGTGCAGAAATGCAAACTGCATAACCTGTCCAAATTTCAAGGGTGTACAAGAAACCACGGGGGATTTACAAGGAGATGTTTACCCGGAAAACCCGGAGGCCTGCCGGCAGCAAGATTCCGGAATTCTTCCTGAGAAGCCTTGAAAGCAGTGAAACGCTCCTATGTTGCAATAACTCAGAACCTCATTCTGAGTGTTGCCGGCAGAGGTCATTCGGCTGAACACAACCGTGGACTAATTAGAGCCAGATGTAGGCAGTGCCGTCCATAGTGCTGGATGGACAGTGGTGGCGTGCCAAACAACTGAGTGCTAGTTCTCAACAGTTTCACAAAATGCCGTAAGTTGAGGTTCAACTTAATGCTCCGGTTGAGTAGAGTGTAGCCGTCAAAGCTGGAATCAGTAGCACTCAGGTGAGAAGAACGGGAAGCAGATATACCCAGTCCGCTGGCAGTGTCCTACGGGGACCAGACTATCTGGCTGCCACGCCCGAATGTTTGTAACCGCGGCCGAGCTAGGCAGGCACAATTGAGCAGCAATGCAAACTGCATAACCTGTCCAAATTTCACGGGTGTACAAGAAACCACGGGGGATTTACAAGGAGATGTTCACCCGGAACAGCCGGAGGCCTGCCGGCAGCAAGATTCCGGAATTCTTCCTGAGAAGCCTTGAAAGCAGTGAAACGCTCCTATGTTGCAATAACTCAGAACCTCATTCTGAGTGATCCCGGCAGAGGTCATTCGGCTGAACACAACCGTGGACTAATTAGAGACAGATGTAGGCAGTGCCGTCCATAGTGCTGGATGGAGAGTGGTGGCGTGCCAAACAACTGAGTTCTAGTGCTCAACACTTTCACAAAGTGCCATAAGTTGAGGTTCAACTTAATGCTCTGGTTGAGTAGAGTGTAGCCGTCAAAGCTGGAATCAGTAGCACTCAGGTGAGAAGAACGGGAAGCAGATATACCCAGTCCCCTAGCAGAGTCCTACGGGGACCAGACTTTCCGGCTGTCACGCCTGAATGTTTGCAACCGCGGCCGAGCTAGGCAGGGGCAATTGTGCAGCAATGCAAACTGCATAACCTGGCCAAATTTCACGGGTGTAGAAGAAACCACGGGGGATTTACAAGGAGATGTTCACCCGGAACAGCTGGAGGCCTGCCGGCAGCAAGATTCCGGAATTCTTCCTGAGAAGCCTTGAAAGCAGTGAAACGCTCCTATGTTGCAATAACTCAGAACCTCATTCTGAGTGTTCCTGGCAGAGGTCATTAGGCTGAACACAACCGTGGACTAATTAGAGCCAGATGTAGGCAGTGCCGTCCATAGTGCTGGATGGAGAGTGGTGGCGTGCCAAATAACTGAGCTCTAGTTCTCAACAGTTTCACAAAGTGCCATAAGTTGAGGTTCAACTTACTGCTCCGGTTGAGTAGAGTGTAGTCGTCAAAGCTGGAATCAGTAGCACTCAGGTGAGAAGAACGGGAAGCAGATATACCCAGTCGGCTGGCAGAGTCCGACGGGGACCAGCCTATCTGGCTGCCACGCCTGAATGTTTGCAACCGCGGCCGAGCTAGCAGGGGCAAATGTGCAGAAATGCAAACTGCATAACCTGTCCAAATTTCACGGGTGTACAAGAAACCACGGGGGATTTACAAGGAGATGTTCACCCGGAAAAGCCGGAAGCCTGCCGGCAGCAAGATTCTGGAATTCTTCCTGAGAAGCCTTGAAAGCAGTGAAACGCTCCTATGTTGCAATAACTCAGAACCTCATTCTGAGTGTTGCCGGCAGAGGTCATTCGGCTGAACACTACCGTGGACTAATTAGAGCCAGATGTAGGCAGTGCCGTCCATAGTGCTGGATGGACAGTGGTGGCGTGCCAAACAACTGAGCTCTAGTTCTCAACAGTTTCACAAAGTGCCATAAGTTGAGGTTCAACTTACTGCTCTGCTTGAGTAGAGTGCAGCCGTCAAAGCTGAAATCAGTAGCACTCAGGTGAGAAGAACGGGAAGCAGATATACCCAGTCCGCTGGCAGAGTCCTACGGGGGCCAGCCTATATGGCTGCCACGCCTGAATGTTTGCAACCGCGGCCGAGCTAGGCAGGCGCAATTGTGCAGCAATGCAAACTGCATAACCTGGCCAAATTTCACGGGTGTACAAGAAACCACGGGGGATTTACAAGGAGATGTTCACCCGGAACAGCCGGAGGCCTGCCGGAAGCAAGATTCCTGTATTCTTCCTGAGAAGCCTTGAAAGCAGTGAAAAGCTCCTATGTTGCAGTAACTCAGAACCTCAATCTGAGTGTTCCCAGCAGAGGTCATTCCGCTGAACACAATCTTGGACTAATTAGAGCCAGATGTAGGCAGTTCCGTCCATAGTGCTGGATGGACAGTGGTATCGTGCCAAACAACTGAGTCTAGTTCTCAACAGTTTCACAAAGTGCCATAAGTTGAGGTTCAACTTACTGCTCCGGTTGAGTAGAGTGTAGCCGTCAAAGCTGAAATCAGTAGCACTCAGGTGAGAAGAACCGGAAGCAGATATACCCAGTCGGCTGGCAGAGTCCTACGGGGACCAGCCTATCTGGCTGCCACGCCTGAATGTTGGCAACCGCGGCCGAGCTAGCAAGGGCAATTGTGCAGAAATGCAAACTGCATAACCTGTCCAAATTTCAAGGGTGTACAAGAAACCACGGGGGATTTACAAGGAGATGTTCACCCGGAAAAGCCGGAATCCTGCCGGCAGCAAGATTCCGGAATTCTTCCTGAGAAGCCTTGAAAGCAGTGAAACGCTCCTATGTTGCAATAACTCAGAACCTCATTCTGAGTGTTGCCGGCAGAGGTCATTCGGCTGTACACAACCGTGGACTAATTAGAGCCAGATGTAGGCAGTGCCGTCCATAGTGCTGGATGGACAGTGGTGGCGTGCCAAACAACTGAGCTCTAGTTCTCAACAGTTTCACAAAGTGCCATAAGTTGAGGTTCATCTTACTGCTCTGCTTGAGTAGAGTGCAGCCGTCAAAGCTGAAATCAGTAGCACTCAGGAGAGAAGAACGGGAAGCAGATATACCCAGTCCGCTGGCAGAGTCCTACGGGGGCCAGCCTATATGGCTGCCACGCCTGAATGTTTGCAACCGCGGCTGAGCTAGGCAGGGGCAATTGTGTAGCAATGCAAACTGCATAACCTGTCCAAATTTCACGGGTGTACAAGAAACCACGGGGGATTTATAAGGAGATGTTCACTCGGAAGAGCCGGAGGCCTGCCGGCATCAAGACTCCGGAATTCTTCCTGAGAAGCCTTGAAAGCAGTGAAACGCTCCTATGTTGCAATAACTCAGAACCTCATTCTGAGTGTTGCCGGCAGAGGTCATTAGGCTGAACACAACCGTGGACTAATTAGAGCCAGATGTAGGCAGTGCCGTCCATAGTGCTGGATGGACAGTGGTGGCGTGCCAAACAACTGAGCTCTAGTTCTCAACACTTTCACCAAGTGCCATAAGTTGAGGTTCAACTTACTGCTCCGGTTGAGTAGAGTGTAGCCGTCAAAGCTGTAATCAGTAGCACTCAGGTGAGAAGAACGAGAAGCAGATATACCCAGTCGGCTGGCATAGTCCTACGGGGACCAGCCTATCTGGCTGCCACGCCTGAATGTTTGCAACCGCGGCCGAGCTAGGCAGGCGCAATTGTGCAGCAATGCAAACTGCATAACCTGGCCGCACTTCACGGGTGTACAAGAAACCACGGGGGATTTACAAGGAGATGTTCACCCGGAACAGCCAGAGGCCTGCTGGCAGCAAGATTCCGGAATTCTTCCTGAGAAGCCTTGAAAGCAGTGAAACGCTCCTATGTTGCAATAACTCAGAACCTCATTCTGAGTGTTGCCGGCAGAGGTCATTCGGCTGAACACAACCGTGGACTAATTAGAGCCAGATGTAGGCAGTGCCGTCCATAGTGCTGGATGGACAGTGGTGGCGTGCCAAACAACTGAGCTCTAGTTCTCAACAGTTTCACAAAGTGCCATAAGTTGAGGTTCAACTTACTGCTCTGCTTGAGTAGATTGCAGCCGTCAAACTGAAATCAGTAGCACTCAGGTGAGAAGAACGGGAAGCAGATATACCCAGTCCGCTGGCAGAGTCCTACGGGGACCTTCCAATCTGGCTGCCACGCCTGAATGTTTGCAACCACGGCCGAGCTAGGCAGGGGCAATTGTGCAGCAATGCAAACTGCATAACCTGGCCAAATTTCACGGGTGTACAAGAAACCACGGGGGATTTACAAGGAGATGTTCACCCGGAAGGGCCGGAGGCCTGCCGGCAGCAAGATTCCGGAATTCTTCCTGAGAAGCCTTGAAAGCAGTGAAACGCTCCTATGTTGCAATAACTCAGAACCTCATTCTGAGTGTTCCCGGCAGAGGTCATTCGGCTTAACACAACCGTGGACTAATTAGAGCCAGATGTAGGCAGTGCCGTCCATAGTGCTGGATGGACAGTGGTGGCGTGCCAAACAACTGAGCTCTAGTTTTCAACATTTTCACAAAGTGCCATAAGTTGAGGTTCAACTTACTGCTCCGGTTGAGTAGAGTGTAGCCGTCAAAGCTGGAATCAGTAGCACTCAGGTGAGAAGAACGGGAAGCAGATATACCCAGTCGGCTGGCAGAGTCCTACGGGGACCAGCCTATCTGGCTGCCACGCCTGAATGTTTGCAACCGCGGCCGAGCTAGCAGGGGCAATTGTGCAGAAATGCAAACTGCATAACCTGTCAAATTTCACCGGTGTACAAGAAACCACGGGGGATTTACAAGGAGATGTTCACCCGGAAGAGCCGGAGGCCTGCCGGCAGCAAGATTCCGGAATTCTTCCTGAGAAGCCTTGAAAGCAGTGAAACGCTCCTATGTTGCAATAACTCAGAACCTCATTCTGAGTGTTCCTGGCAGAGGTCATTCGGCTGAACACAACCGTGGACTAATTAGAGCCAGATGTAGGCAGTGCCGTCCATAGTGCTGGATGGACAGTGGTGGCGTGCCAAACAACTGAGCTCTAGTTCTCATCACTTTCACAAAGTGCCATAAGTTGAGGTTCAACTTACTGCTCCGGTTGAGTAGAGTGCAGCCGTCAAAGCTGAAATCAGTAGCACTCAGGTGAGAAGAACGGGAAGCAGATATACCCAGTCGGCTTGCAGAGTCCTACGTGGACCAGCCTATCAGGCTGCCACGACTGAATGTTTGCAACCGCGGCCGAGCTAGGCAGGCCCAATTGTGCAGCAATGCAAACTGCATAACCTGGCCAAATTTCACGGGTGTACAAGAAACAACGGGGGATTTACAAGGAGATGTTCACCCGGTAGAGCCGGAGGCTTGCCGGCAGCAAGATTCGGGAATTCTTCCTGAGAAGCCTTGAAAGCAGTGAAACGCTCCTATGTTGCAATAACTCAGAACCTCAATCTGAGTGTTCCCGGCAGAGGTCATTCGGCTGAACACAACCGTGGACTAATTAGAGCCAGATGTAGGCAGTGCCGTCCATAGTGCTGGATGGACAGTGTTGGCGTGCCAAACAACTGAGTTCTAGTTCTCAACACTTGCACAAAGTGCCATAAGTTGAGGTTCAACTTAATGCTCCGGTTGAGTAGAGTGTAGCCGTCAAAGCTGGAATCAGTAGCACTCAGGTGAGAAGAACGGGAAGCAGATATACCCAGTCCGCAGGCAGTTTCGTACGGGGACCAGCCTATCTGGCTGTCACGCCTGAATATTTGTAAACGCGGCTGAGCTAGGCAGGCGCAATTGTGCAGCAATGCAAACTGCATAACCTGGCCAAATTTCACGGGTGTACAAGAAACCACGGGGGATTTACAAGGAGATGTTCACCCGGAACAGCCGGAGGACTGCCGGCAGCAAGATTCCGGAATTCTTCCGGAGAAGCCTTGAAAGCATTGAAACGCTCCTATGTTGCAATAACTGAGAACCTCATTTTGAGTGTTGCCGGCAGAGGTCATTCGACTGAACACAATCGTGGACTAATTAGAGCCAGATGTAGGCAGTGCCGTCCATAGTGCTGGATGGACAGTGTTGGCGTGCCAAACAACTGAGTTCTAGTTCTCAACATTTTCACAAAGTGCCATAAGTTGAGGTTCAACTTACTGCTCCGGTTGAGTAGAGTGTAGCCGTCAACGCTGGAATCAGTAGCACTCAGGTGAGATGTACGGGAAGCAGATATACCCAGTCCGCTGGCAGAGTCCTACGGGGGCCAGCCTATATGGCTGCCACGCCTGAATGTTTGCAACCGCGGCCGAGCTAGGCAGGCGCAATTGTGCAGCAATGCAAACTGCATAACCTGTCCAAATTTCACGGGTGTACAAGAAACCACGGGGGATTTACAAGGAGATGTTCACCCGGAACAGCCGGAGGCCTGCCGGCAGCAAGATTCCGGTATTCTTCCTGAGAAGCCTTGAAAGCAGTGAAACGCTCCTATGTTGCAGTAACTCAGAACCTCAATCTGAGTGTTCCCAGCAGAGGTCATTCGGCTGAAGACAATCGTGGACTAATTAGAGCCAGATGTAGGCAGTTCCGTCCATAGTGCTGGATGGACAGTGGTATCGTGCCAAACAACTGAGTTCTAGTTCTCAACAGTTTCACAAAGTGCCATAAGTTGAGGTTCAACTTACTGCTCCGGTTGAGTAGAGTGTAGCCGTCAAAGCTGAAATCAGTAGCACTCAGGTGAGAAGAACCGGAAGCAGATATACCCAGTCGGCTGGCAGAGTCCTACGGGGACCAGCCTATCTGGCTGCCACGCCTGAATGTTTGCAACCGCGGCCGAGCTAGCAGGGGCAATTGTGCAGAAATTCAAACTGCATAACCTGTCCAAATTTCAAGGGTGTACAAGAAACCACGGGGGATTTACAAGGAGATGTTCACCCGGAAAAGTCGGAGGCCTGCCGGCAGCAAGATTCCGGAATTCTTCCTGAGAAGCCTTGAAAGCAGTGAAACGCTCCTATGTTGCAATAACTCAGAACCTCATTCTGAGTGTTGCCGGCAGAGGTCATTCGGCTGAACACAACCGTGGACTAATTAGAGCCAGATGTAGGCAGTGCCGTCCATAGTGCTGGATGGACAGTGGTGGCGTGCCAAACAACTGAGCGCTAGTTCTCAACAGTTTCACAAAATGCCGTAAGTTGAGGTTCAACTTAATGCTCCGGTTGAGTAGAGTGTAGCCGTCAAAGCTGGAATCAGTAGCACTCAGGTCAGAAGAATGGGAAGCATATATACACAGTCCGCTGGCAGTGTCCTACGGGGATCAGCCTATCTGGCTGCCACGCCCGAATGTTTGTAACCGCGGCCGAGATAGGCAGGCGCAATTGAGCAGCAATGCAAACTGCATAACCTGTCCAAATTTCACGGGTGTACAAGAAACCACGTGGGAGTTACAAGGATATGTTCACCCGGAACAGCCGGAGGCCTGCCGGCATCAAGATTCCGGAATTCTTCCTGAGAAGCCTTGAAAGCAGTGAAACGCTCCTATGTTGCAATAACTCAGAACCTCATTCTGAGTGTTCCTGGCAGAGGTCATTCGGCTGAACACAACCGTGGACTAATTAGAGCCAGATGTAGGCCGTGCCGTCCATAGTGCTGGATGGACAGTGGTGGCGTGCCAAACAACTGAGCTCTAGTTCTCAACAGTTTCACAAAGTGCCATAAGTTGAGGTTCAACTTACTGCTCCGGTTGAGTAGAGTGTAGGCGCCAAATCTGGAATCAGTAGCACTCAGGTGAGAAGAACGGGAAGCAGAAATACCCAGTCGGCTGGCAGTGTCCTACGGGGACCAGCCTATCTGGCTGCCACGCCTGAATGTTTGCAACCGCGGCCGAGCTAGGCAGGCGCAATTGTGCAGCAATGCAAACTGCATAACCTGGCCGCACTTTACCGGTGTACAAGAAACCACGGGGGATTTACAAGGAGATGTTCACCCGGAATAGCCGGAGTCCTGCCGGCAGCAAGATTCCGGAATTCTTCCTGAGAAGCCTTGAAAGCAGTGAAACGCACCTATGTTGCAATAACTCAGAACCTCATTCTGAATGTTCCCGGCAGAGGTCATTCGGCAGAACACAACCGTGGACTAATTAGAGCCAGAAGTAGGCAGTGCCGTCTATAGTGCTGGATGGAGAGTGGTGGCGTGCCAAACAACTGAGTTCTAGTTCTCAACAGTTTCACAAAGTGCCATAAGTTGAGGTTCAACTTACTGCTCCGGTTGAGTAGAGTGTAGCCCTCAAACCTGGAATCAGTAGCACTCAGGTGAGAAGAACGGGAAGCAGATATACCCAGTCCGCTGGCAGAGTCCTACGGGGACCAGCCTATCTGGCTGCCACGCCTGAATATTTGTAACCGCGGCCGAGCTAGGCAGGGAAAATTGTGCAGCAATGCAAACTGCATAACCTGGCCAAATTTCACGGGTGTACAAGAAACCACGGGGGATTTACAAGGAGATGTTCACCCGGTAGAGCCGGTGGCCTGCCGGCCGCAAGATTCCGGAATTCTTCCTAAGAAGCATTGAAAGCAGTGAAACGCTCCTGTGTTGCAATAACTCAGAACCTCATTCTGAGTGTTGCCGGCATAGGTCATTCGTCTGAACACAACCGTGGACTAATTAGAGCCAGATGTAGGCAGTGCCGTCCATAGTGCTGGATGGAGAGTGGTGGCGTGCCAAACAACTGAGCTCTAGTTCTCAACAGTTTCACAAAGTGCCATAAGTTGAGGTTCAACTTACTGCTCTGCTTGAGTAGAGTGCAGCCGTCAAAGCTGAAATCAGTAGCACTCAGGTGAGAAGAACGGGAAGCAGATATACCCAGTCGGCTGGCAGAGTCCTACGAGGACCAGCCTATCTGGCAGCCACGCCTGAATGTTTGCAACCGCGGCTGAGCTAGGCAGGCGCAATTGTGCAGCAATGCAAACTGCATAACCTGGCCACATTTCACGGGTGTACAAGAAACCACGGGGGATTTACAAGGAGATGTTCACCCGGAACAGCCAGAGGCCTGCTGGCAGCAAGATTGCGGAATTCTTCCTGAGAAGCCTTGAAAGCAGTGAAACGCTCCTATGTTGCAATAACTCAGGACCTCATTCTGAGTGTTGCCGGCAGAGGTCATTCGGCTGAACACAACCGTGGACTAATTAGAGCCAGATGTAGGCAGTGCCGTCCATAGTGCTGGATGGACAGTGGTGGCGTGCCAAACAACTGAGCTCTAGTTCTCAACAGTTTCACAAAGTGCCATAAGTTGAGGTTCAACTTACTGCTGTGCTTGAGTAGAGTGCAGCCGTCAAAGCTGAAATCAGTAGCACTCAGGTGAGAAGAACGGGAAGCAGATATACCCAGTCCGCTGGCAGAGTCCTACGGGGACCAGCCTATCTGGCTGCCACGTCTGAATGTTTGTAACCGCGGCCGAGCTAGGCAGGGACAATTGTGCAGCAATGCAAACTGCATAACCTGGCCAAACTTCACGGGTGTACAAGAAACCACGGGGGATTTACAAGGAGATGTTCACCCGGAACAGCCGGAGGCCTGCCGGCAGCAAGATTCCGGAATTCTTCCTGAGAAGCCTTGAAGGCAGTGAAACGCTCCTATGTTGCAGTAACTCAGAACCTCAACCTGAGTGTTCCCAGCAGAGGTCATTCGGCAGAACACAACCGTGGACTAATTAGAGCCAGAAGTAGGCAGTGCCGTCTAAAGTGCTGGATGGAGAGTGGTGGCGTGCCAAACAACTGAGTTCTAGTTCTCAACAGTTTCACAAAGTGCCATAAGTTGAGGTTCAACTTACTGCTCCGGTTGAGTAGAGTGTAGCCCTCAAACCTGGAATGAGTAGCACTCAGGTGAGAAGAACGGGAAGCAGATATACCCAGTCCGCTGGCAGAGTCCTACGGGGACCAGCCTATCTGGCTGCCACGCCTGAATATTTGTAACCGCGGCCGAGCTAGGCAGGGAAAATTGTGCAGCAATGCAAACTGCATAACCTGGCCAAATTTCACGGGTGTACAAGAAACCACGGGGGATTTACAAGGAGATGTTCACCCGGTAGAGCCGGTGGCCTGCCGGCCGCAAGATTCCGGAATTCTTCCTAAGAAGCATTGAAAGCAGTGAAACGCTCCTGTGTTGCAATAACTCAGAACCTCATTCTGAGTGTTGCCGGCATAGGTCATTCGTCTGAACACAACCGTGGACTAATTAGAGCCAGATGTAGGCAGTGCCGTCCATAGTGGTGGATGGAGAGTGGTGGCGTGCCAAACAACTGAGCTCTAGTTCTCAACAGTTTCACAAAGTGCCATAAGTTGAGGTTCAACTTACTGCTCTGCTTGAGTAGAGTGCAGCCGTCAAAGCTGAAATCAGTAGCACTCAGGTGAGAAGAACGGGAAGCAGATATACCCAGTCGGCTGGCAGAGTCCTACGAGGACCAGCCTATCTGGCAGCCAAGCCTGAATGTTTGCAACCGCGGCTGAGCTAGGCAGGCGCAATTGTGCAGCAATGCAAACTGCATAAACTGGCCACATTTCACGGGTGTACAAGAAACCACGGGGGATTTACAAGGAGATGTTCACCCGGAACAGCCAGAGGCCTGCTGGCAGCAAGATTGCGGAATTCTTCCTGAGAAGCCTTGAAAGCAGTGAAACGCTCCTATGTTGCAATAACTCAGGACCTCATTCTGAGTGTTGCCGGCAGAGGTCATTCGGCTGAACACAACCGTGGACTAATTAGAGCCAGATGTAGGCAGTGCCGTCCATAGTGCTGGATGGACAGTGGTGGCGTGCCAAACAACTGAGCTCTAGTTCTCAACAGTTTCACAAAGTGCCATAAGTTGAGGTTCAACTTACTGCTGTGCTTGAGTAGAGTGCAGCCGTCAAAGCTGAAATCAGTAGCACTCAGGTGAGAAGAACGGGAAGCAGATATACCCAGTCCGCTGGCAGAGTCCTACGGGGACCAGCCTATCTGGCTGCCACGTCTGAATGTTTGTAACCGCGGCCGAGCTAGGCAGGGACAATTGTGCAGCAATGCAAACTGCATAACCTGGCCAAACTTCACGGGTGTACAAGAAACCACGGGGGATTTACAAGGAGATGTTCACCCGGAACAGCCGGAGGCCTGCCGGCAGCAAGATTCCGGAATTCTTCCTGAGAAGCCTTGAAGGCAGTGAAACGCTCCTATGTTGCAATAACTCAGAACCTCATTCTGAGTGTTCCTGGCAGAGGTCATTCGGCTGAACACAACCGTGGACTAATTAGAGCCAGATGTAGGCAGTGCCGTCCATAGTGCTGGATGGACAGTGGTGGCGTGCCAAACAACTGAGCTCTAGTTCTCATCACTTTCACAAAGTGCCATAAGTTGAGGTTCAACTTACTGCTCCGGTTGAGTAGAGTGCAGCCGTCAAAGCTGAAATCAGTAGCACTCAGGTGAGAAGAACGGGAAGCAGATATACCCAGTCGGCTGGCAGAGTCCTACGGGGACCAGCCTATCAGGCTGCCACGACTGAATGTTTGCAACCGCGGCCGAGCTAGGCAGGCCCAATTGTGCAGCAATGCAAACTGCATAACCTGGCCAAATTTCACGGGTGTACAAGAAACCACGGGGGATTTACAAGGAGATGTTCACCCGGTAGAGCCGGAGGCTTGCCGGCAGCAAGATTCGGGAATTCTTCCTGAGAAGCCTTGAAAGCAGTGAAACGCTCCTATGTTGCAATAACTCAGAACCTCAATCTGAGTGTTCCCGGCAGAGGTCATTCGGCTGAACACAACCGTGGACTAATTAGAGCCAGATGTAGGCAGTGCCGTCCATAGTGCTGGATGGACAGTGGTGGCGTGCCAAACAACTGAGCTCTAGTTCTCATCACTTTCACAAAGTGCCATAAGTTGAGGTTCAACTTACTGCTCCGGTTGAGTAGAGTGCAGCCGTCAAAGCTGAAATCAGTAGCACTCAGGTGAGAAGAACGGGAAGCAGATATACCCAGTCGGCTGGCAGAGTCCTACGGGGACCAGCCTATCAGGCTGCCACGACTGAATGTTTGCAACCGCGGCCGAGCTAGGCAGGCCCAATTGTGCAGCAATGCAAACTGCATAACCTGGCCAAATTTCACGGGTGTACAAGAAACCACGGGGGATTTACAAGGAGATGTTCACCCGGTAGAGCCGGAGGCTTGCCGGCAGCAAGATTCGGGAATTCTTCCTGAGAAGCCTTGAAAGCAGTGAAACGCTCCTATGTTGCAATAACTCAGAACCTCAATCTGAGTGTTCCCGGCAGAGGTCATTCGGCTGAACACAACCGTGGACTAATTAGAGCCAGATGTAGGCAGTGCCGTCCATAGTGCTGGATGGACAGTGTTGGCGTGCCAAACAACTGAGTTCTAGTTCTCAACACTTTCACAAAGTGCCATAAGTTGAGGTTCAACTTAATGCTCCGGTTGAGTAGAGTGTAGCCGTCAATGCTGGAATCAGTAGCACTCAGGTGAGAAGAACGGGAAGCAGATATACCTAGTCCTCAGGCAGTTTCGTACGGGGACCAGCCTATCTGGCTGTCACGCCTGAATATTTGTAAACGCGGCTGAGCTAGGCAGGCGCAATTGTGCAGCAATGCAAACTGCATAACCTGGCCAAATTTCACGGGTGTACAAGAAACCACGGGGGATTTACAAGGAGATGTTCACCCGGAACAGCCGGAGGACTGCCGGCAGCAAGATTCCGGAATTCTTCCGGAGAAGCCTTGAAAGCAGTGAAACGCTCCTATGTTGCAATAACTCAGAACCTCATTTTGAGTGTTGCCGGCAGAGGTCATTCGACTGAACACAATCGTGGACTAATTAGAGCCAGATGTAGGCAGTGCCGTCCATAGTGCTGGATGGACAGTGGTGGCGTGCCAAACAAGTGAGCTCTAGTTCTCAACATTTTCACAAAGTGCCATAAGTTGAGGTTCAACTTACTGCTCCGGTTGAGTAGAGTGTAGCCGTCAAAGCTGGAATCAGTAGCACTCAGGTGAGAAGAACGGGAAGCAGATACACCCAGTCCGCTGGCAGAGTCCTACGGGGACCAGCCTATCTGGCTGCCACGCCTGAATGTTTTTAACCGTGGCCGAGCTAGGCAGGGGCAATTGTGCAGCAATGCAAACTGCATAACCTGGCCAAATTTCGCGGGTGTACAAGAAACCACGGGGTTTTACAAGGAGATGTTCACCCGGAACAGCCGGAGGCCTGCCGGCATCAAGATTCCGGATTTCTTCCTGAGAAGCCTTGAAAGCAGTGAAACGCTCCTATGTTGCAGTAACTCAGAACCTCAATCTGAGTGTTCCCAGCAGAGGTCATTCGGCTGAACACAATCGTGGACTAATTAGAGCCAGATGTAGGCAGTTCCGTGCATAGTGCTGGAAGGACATTGGTATCGTGCCAAACAACTGAGCTCTAGTTCTCAACAGTTTCACAAAGTGCCATAAGTTGAGGTTCAACTTACTGCTCCGGTTGAGTAGAGTGTATCCTTCAAAGCTGAAATCAGTAGCACTCAGGTGAGAAGAACGGGAACCAGATATACCCAGTCCCCTGGCAGAGTCCTACGGGGACCAGACTTTCCGGCTGTCACGCCTGAATGTTTGCAACCACGGCCGAGCTAGGCAGGGGCAATTGTGCAGCAATGCAAACTGCATAACCTGGCCAAATTTCACGGGTGTACAAGAAACCACGGGGGATTTACAAGGAGATGTTCACCCGGAACAGCTGGAGGCCTGCCGGCAGCAAGATTCCGGAATTCTTCCTGAGAAGCCTTGAAAGCAGTGAAACGCTCCTATGTTGCAATAACTCAGAACCTCATTCTGAGTGTTCCTGGCAGAGGTCATTAGGCTGAACACAACCGTGGACTAATTAGAGCCAGATGTAGGCAGTGCCGTCCATAGTGCTGGATGGAGAGTGGTGGCGTGCCAAACAACTGAGCTCTAGTTCTCAACAGTTTCACAAAGTGCCATAAGTTGAGGTTCAACTTACTGCTCCGGTTGAGTAGAGTGTAGTCGTCAAAGCTGGAATCAGTAGCACTCAGGTGAGAAGAACGGGAAGCAGATATACCCAGTCGGCTGGCAGAGTCCGACGGGGACCAGCCTATCTGGCTGCCACGCCTGAATGTTTGCAACCGCGGCCGAGCTAGCAGGGGCAAATGTGCAGAAATGCAAACTGCATAACCTGTCCAAATTTCACGGGTGTACAAGAAACCACGGGGGATTTACAAGGAGATGTTCACCCGGAAAAGCCGGAAGCCTGCCGGCAGCAAGATTCTGGAATTCTTCCTGAGAAGCCTTGAAAGCAGTGAAACGCTCCTATGTTGCAATAACTCAGAACCTCATTCTGAGTGTTGCCGGCAGAGGTCATTCGGCTGAACACAACCGTGGACTAATTAGAGCCAGATGTAGGCAGTGCCGTCCATAGTGCTGGATGGACAGTGGTGGCGTGCCAAACAACTGAGCTCTAGTTCTCAACAGTTTCACAAAGTGCCATAAGTTGAGGTTCAACTTACTGCTCTGCTTGAGTAGAGTGCAGCCGTCAAAGCTGAAATCAGTAGCACTCAGGTGAGAAGAACGGGAAGCAGATATACCCAGTCCGCTGGCAGAGTCCTACGGGGGCCAGCCTATATGGCTGCCACGCCTGAATGTTTGCAACCGCGGCCGAGCTAGGCAGGCGCAATTGTGCAGCAATGCAAACTGCATAACCTGGCCAAATTTCACGGGTGTACAAGAAACCACGGGGGATTTACAAGGAGATGTTCACCCGGAACAGCCGGAGGCCTGCCGGAAGCAAGATTCCTGTATTCTTCCTGAGAAGCCTTGAAAGCAGTGAAACGCTCCTATGTTGCAGTAACTCAGAACCTCAATCTGAGTGTTCCCAGCAGAGATCATTCCGCTGAACACAATCGTGGACTAATTAGAGCCAGATGTAGGCAGTGCCGTCCATAGTGCTGGATGGACAGTGGTATCGTGCCAAACAACTGAGTCTAGTTCTCAACAGTTTCACAAAGTGCCATAAGTTGAGGTTCAACTTACTGCTCCGGTAGAGTAGAGTGTAGCCGTCAAAGCTGAAATCAGTAGCACTCAGGTGAGAAGAACCGGAAGCAGATATACCCAGTCGGCTGGCAGAGTCCTACGGGGACCAGCCTATCTGGCTGCCACGCCTGAATGTTTGCAACCTCGGCCGAGCTAGCAGGGGCAATTGTGCAGAAATGCAAACTGCATAACCTGTCCAAATTTCAAGGGTGTACAAGAAACCACGGGGGATTTACAAGGAGATGTTCACCCGGAAAAGCCGGAATCCTGCCGGCAGCAAGATTCCGGAATTCTTCCTGAGAAGCCTTGAAAGCAGTGAAACGCTCCTATGTTGCAATAACTCAGAACCTCATTCTGAGTGTTGCCGGCAGAGGTCATTCGGCTGTACACAACCGTGGACTAATTAGAGCCAGATGTAGGCAGTGCCGTCCATAGTGCTGGATGGACAGTGGTGGCGTGCCAAACAACTGAGCTCTAGTTCTCAACAGTTTCACAAAGTGCCATAAGTTGAGGTTCATCTTACTGCTCTGCTTGAGTAGAGTGCAGCTGTCAAAGCTGAAATCAGTAGCACTCAGGAGAGAAGAACGGGAAGCAGATATACCCAGTCCGCTGGCAGAGTCCTACGGGGGCCAGCCTATATGGCTGCCACGCCTGAATGTTTGCAACCGCGGCTGAGCTAGGCAGGGGCAATTGTGTAGCAATGCAAACTGCATAACCTGTCCAAATTTCACGGGTGTACAAGAAACCACGGGGGATTTATAAGGAGATGTTCACTCGGAAGAGCCGGAGGCCTGCCGGCATCAAGACTCCGGAATTCTTCCTGAGAAGCCTTGAAAGCAGTGAAACGCTCCTATGTTGCAATAACTCAGAACCTCATTCTGAGTGTTGCCGGCAGAGGTCATTAGGCTGAACACAACCGTGGACTAATTAGAGCCAGATGTAGGCAGTGCCGTCCATAGTGCTGGATGGACAGTGGTGGCGTGCCAAACAACTGAGCTCTAGTTCTCAACACTTTCACCAAGTGCCATAAGTTGAGGTTCAACTTACTGCTCCGGTTGAGTAGAGTGTAGCCGTCAAAGCTGTAATCAGTAGCACTCAGGTGAGTAGAACGAGAAGCAGATATACCCAGTCGGCTGGCATAGTCCTACGGGGACCAGCCTATCTGGCTGCCACGCCTGAATGTTTGCAACCGCGGCCGAGCTAGGCAGGCGCAATTGTGCAGCAATGCAAACTGCATAACCTGGCCGCACTTCACGGGTGTACAAGAAACCACGGGGGATTTACAAGGAGATGTTCACCCGGAACAGCCAGAGGCCTGCAGGCAGCAAGATTCCGGAATTCTTCCTGAGAAGCCTTGAAAGCAGTGAAACGCTCCTATGTTGCAATAACTCAGAACCTCATTCTGAGTGTTGCCGGCAGAGGTCATTCGGCTGAACACAACCGTGGACTAATTAGAGCCAGATGTAGGCAGTGCCGTCCATAGTGCTGGATGGACAGTGGTGGCGTGCCAAACAACTGAGCTCTAGTTCTCAACAGTTTCACAAAGTGCCATAAGTTGAGGTTCAACTTACTGCTCTGCTTGAGTAGATTGCAGCCGTCAAACTGAAATCAGTAGCACTCAGGTGAGAAGAACGGGAAGCAGATATACCCAGTCCGCTGGCAGAGTCCTACGGGGACCTTCCAATCTGGCTGCCACGCCTGAATGTTTGCAACCACGGCCGAGCTAGGCAGGGGCAATTGTGCAGCAATGCAAACTGCATAACCTGGCCAAATTTCACGGGTGTACAAGAACCCCGGGGGATTTACAAGGAGATGTTCACCCGGAAGGGCCGGAGGCCTGCCGGCAGCAAGATTCCGGAATTCTTCCTGAGAAGCCTTGAAAGCAGTGAAACGCTCCTATGTTGCAATAACTCAGAACCTCATTCTGAGTGTTCCCGGCAGAGGTCATTCGGCTTAACACAACCGTGGTCTAATTAGAGCCAGATGTAGGCAGTGCCGTCCATAGTGCTGGATGGACAGTGGTGGCGTGCCAAACAACTGAGCTCTAGTTTTCAACATTTTCACAAAGTGCCATAAGTTGAGGTTCAACTTACTGCTCCGGTTGAGTAGAGTGTAGCCGTCAAAGCTGGAATCAGTAGCACTCAGGTGATAAGAACGGGAAGCAGATATACCCAGTCCGCTGGCAGAGTCCTACGGGGGCCAGCCTATATGGCTGCCACGCCTGAATGTTTGCAACCGCGGCCGAGCTAGGCAGGCGCAATTGTGCAGCAATGCAAACTGCATAACCTGTCCAAACTTCACGGGTGTACAAGAAACCATGGGGGATTTATAAGGAGATGTTCACTCGGAAGAGCCGGAGTCCTGCCGGCATCAAGATTCCGGAATTCTTCCTTAGAAGCCTTGAAAGCAGTGAAACGCTCCTATGTTGCAATAACTCAGAACCTCATTCTGAGTGTTGCCGGCAGAGGTCATTCGGCTGAACACAACCGTGGACTAATTAGAGCCAGATGTAGGCAGTGCCGTCCATAGTGCTGGATGGACAGTGGTGGCGTGCCAAACAAGTGAGCTCTAGTTCTCAACATTTTCACAAAGTGCCATAAGTTGAGGTTCAACTTACTGCTCCGGTTGAGTAGAGTGTAGCCGTCAAAGCTGGAATCAGTAGCACTCAGGTGAGAAGAACGGGAAGCAGATACACCCAGTCCGCTGGCAGAGTCCTACGGGGACCAGCCTATCTGGCTGCCACAACTGAATGTTTTTAACCGTGGTCGAGCTAGGCAGGGGCAATTGTGCAGCAATGCAAACTGCATAACCTGGCCAAATTTCGCGGGTGTACAAGAAACCACGGGGTTTTACAAGGAGATGTTCACCCGGAACAGCCGGAGGCCTGCCGGCATCAAGATTCCGGAATTCTTCCTGAGAAGCCTTGAAAGCAGTGAAACGCTCCTATGTTGCAGTAACTCAGAACCTCAATCTGAGTGTTCCCAGCAGAGGTCATTCGGCTGAACACAATCGTGGACTAATTAGAGCCAGATGTAGGCAGTTCCGTGCATAGTGCTGGAAGGACATTGGTATCGTGCCAAACAACTGAGCTCTAGTTCTCAACAGTTTCACAAAGTGCCATAAGTTGAGGTTCAACTTACTGCTCCGGTTGAGTAGAGTGTATCCTTCAAAGCTGAAATCAGTAGCACTCAGGTGAGAAGAACGGGAACCAGATATACCCAGTCCCCTGGCAGAGTCCTACGGGGACCAGACTTTCCGGCTGTCACGCCTGAATGTTTGCAACCACGGCCGAGCTAGGCAGGGGCAATTGTGCAGCAATGCAAACTGCATAACCTGGCCAAATTTCACGGGTGTACAAGAAACCACGGGGGATTTACAAGGAGATGTTCACCCGGAACAGCTGGAGGCCTGCCGGCAGCAAGATTCCGGAATTCTTCCTGAGAAGCCTTGAAAGCAGTGAAACGCTCCTATGTTGCAATAACTCAGAACCTCATTCTGAGTGTTCCTGGCAGAGGTCATTAGGCTGAACACAACCGTGGACTAATTAGAGCCAGATGTAGGCAGTGCCGTCCATAGTGCTGGATGGAGAGTGGTGGCGTGCCAAACAACTGAGCTCTAGTTCTCAACAGTTTCACAAAGTGCCATAAGTTGAGGTTCAACTTACTGCTCCGGTTGAGTAGAGTGTAGTCGTCAAAGCTGGAATCAGTAGCACTCAGGTGAGAAGAACGGGAAGCAGATATACCCAGTCGGCTGGCAGAGTCCGACGGGGACCAGCCTATCTGGCTGCCACGCCTGAATGTTTGCAACCGCGGCCGAGCTAGCAGGGGCAAATGTGCAGAAATGCAAACTGCATAACCTGTCCAAATTTCACGGGTGTACAAGAAACCACGGGGGATTTACAAGGAGATGTTCACCCGGAAAAGCCGGAAGCCTGCCGGCAGCAAGATTCTGGAATTCTTCCTGAGAAGCCTTGAAAGCAGTGAAACGCTCCTATGTTGCAATAACTCAGAACCTCATTCTGAGTGTTGCCGGCAGAGGTCATTCGGCTGAACACAACCGTGGACTAATTAGAGCCAGATGTAGGCAGTGCCGTCCATAGTGCTGGATGGACAGTGGTGGCGTGCCAAACAACTGAGCTCTAGTTCTCAACAGTTTCACAAAGTGCCATAAGTTGAGGTTCAACTTACTGCTGTGCTTGAGTAGAGTGCAGCCGTCAAAGCTGAAATCAGTAGCACTCAGGTGAGAAGAACGGGAAGCAGATATACCCAGTCCGCTGGCAGAGTCCTACGGGGGCCAGCCTATATGGCTGCCACGCCTGAATGTTTGCAACCGCGGCCGAGCTAGGCAGGCGCAATTGTGCAGCAATGCAAACTGCATAACCTGGCCAAATTTCACGGGTGTACAAGAAACCACGGGGGATTTACAAGGAGATGTTCACCCGGAACAGCCGGAGGCCTGCCGGAAGCAAGATTCCTGTATTCTTCCTGAGAAGCCTTGAAAGCAGTGAAACGCTCCTATGTTGCAGTAACTCAGAACCTCAATCTGAGTGTTCCCAGCAGAGATCATTCCGCTGAACACAATCGTGGACTAATTAGAGCCAGATGTAGGCAGTGCCGTCCATAGTGCTGGATGGACAGTGGTATCGTGCCAAACAACTGAGTCTAGTTCTCAACAGTTTCACAAAGTGCCATAAGTTGAGGTTCAACTTACTGCTCCGGTAGAGTAGAGTGTAGCCGTCAAAGCTGAAATCAGTAGCACTCAGGTGAGAAGAACCGGAAGCAGATATACCCAGTCGGCTGGCAGAGTCCTACGGGGACCAGCCTATCTGGCTGCCACGCCTGAATGTTTGCAACCGCGGCCGTGCTAGCAGGGGCAATTGTGCAGAAATGCAAACTGCATAACCTGTCCAAATTTCAAGGGTGTACAAGAAACCACGGGGGATTTACAAGGAGATGTTCACCCGGAAAAGCCAGAATCCTGCCGGCAGCAAGATTCCGGAATTCTTCCTGAGAAGCCTTGAAAGCAGTGAAACGCTCCTATGTTGCAATAACTCAGAACCTCATTCTGAGTGTTGCCGGCAGAGGTCATTAGGCTGAACACAACCGTGGACTAATTAGAGCCAGATGTAGGCAGTGCCGTCCATAGTGCTGGATGGACAGTGGTGGCGTGCCAAACAACTGAGCTCTAGTTCTCAACACTTTCACCAAGTGCCATAAGTTGAGGTTCAACTTACTGCTCCGGTTGAGTAGAGTGTAGCCGTCAAAGCTGTAATCAGTAGCACTCAGGTGAGTAGAACGAGAAGCAGATATACCCAGTCGGCTGGCATAGTCCTACGGGGACCAGCCTATCTGGCTGCCACGCCTGAATGTTTGCAACCGCGGCCGAGCTAGGCAGGCGCAATTGTGTAGCAATGCAAACTGCATAACCTGGCCGCACTTCACGGGTGTACAAGAAACCACGGGGGATTTACAAGGAGATGTTCACCCGGAACAGCCAGAGGCCTGCTGGCAGCAAGATTCCGGAATTCTTCCTGAGAAGCCTTGAAAGCAGTGAAACGCTCCTATGTTGCAATAACTCAGAACCTCATTCTGAGTGTTGCCGGCAGAGGTCATTCGGCTGAACACAACCGTGGACTAATTAGAGCCAGATGTAGGCAGTGCCGTCCATAGTGCTGGATGGACAGTGGTGGCGTGCCAAACAACTGAGCTCTAGTTCTCAACAGTTTCACAAAGTGCCATAAGTTGAGGTTCAACTTACTGCTCTGCTTGAGTAGATTGCAGCCGTCAAACTGAAATCAGTAGCACTCAGGTGAGAAGAACGGGAAGCAGATATACCCAGTCCGCTGGCAGAGTCCTACGGGGACCTTCCAATCTGGCTGCCACGCCTGAATGTTTGCAACCACGGCCGAGCTAGGCAGGGGCAATTGTGCAGCAATGCAAACTGCATAACCTGGCCAAATTTCACGGGTGTACAAGAACCCCGGGGGATTTACAAGGAGATGTTCACCCGGAAGGGCCGGAGGCCTGCCGGCAGCAAGATTCCGGAATTCTTCCTGAGAAGCCTTGAAAGCAGTGAAACGCTCCTATGTTGCAATAACTCAGAACCTCATTCTGAGTGTTCCCGGCAGAGGTCATTCGGCTTAACACAACCGTGGTCTAATTAGAGCCAGATGTAGGCAGTGCCGTCCATAGTGCTGGATGGACAGTGGTGGCGTGCCAAACAACTGAGCTCTAGTTTTCAACATTTTCACAAAGTGCCATAAGTTGAGGTTCAACTTACTGCTCCGGTTGAGTAGAGTGTAGCCGTCAAAGCTGGAATCAGTAGCACTCAGGTGAGAAGAACGGGAAGCAGATATACCCAGTCCGCTGGCAGAGTCCTACGGGGGCCAGCCTATATGGCTGCCACGCCTGAATGTTTGCAACCGCGGCCGAGCTAGGCAGGCGCAATTGTGCAGCAATGCAAACTGCATAACCTGTCCAAACTTCACGGGTGTACAAGAAACCATGGGGGATTTATAAGGAGATGTTCACTCGAAAGAGCCGGAGTCCTGCCGGCATCAAGATTCCGGAATTCTTCCTTAGAAGCCTTGAAAGCAGTGAAACGCTCCTATGTTGCAATAACTCAGAACCTCATTCTGAGTGTTGCCGGCAGAGGTCATTCGGCTGAACACAACCGTGGACTAATTAGAGCCAGATGTAGGCAGTGCCGTCCATAGTGCTAGATGGACAGTGGTGCCGTGCCAAACAACTGAGCTCTAGTTCTCAACAGTTTCACAAAGTGCCATAAGTTGAGGTTCTACTTACTCCTCCGGTTGAGTAGAGTGTTGCCATCAAAGCTGGAATCAGTAGCACTCAGGTGAGAAGAACGGGAAGCAGATATACCCAGTCCGCTGGCAGTGTCCTACGGGGACCAGCCTATCTGGCTGCCACGCCTGAATGTTTGTAACCGCGGCCGAGATAGGCAGGCGCAATTGTGCAGCAATGCAAACTGCATAACCTGTCCAAATTTCACGGGTGTACAAGAAACCACGGGGGATTTACAAGGAGATGTTCACCCGGAACAGCCTGAGGCCTGCTGGCAGCAAGATTCCGGAATTCTTCCTGAGAAGCCTTGAAAGCAGTGAAACGCTCCTGTGTTGCAATAACTCAGAACCTCATTCTGAGTGTTCCCGGCAGAGGTCATTCGGCTGAACACAACCGTCGACTAATTAGAGCCAGATGTAGGCAGTGCCGTCCATAGTGCTTGATGGACAGTGGTGGCGTGCCAAACAACTGAGCGCTAGTTCTCAACAGTTTCACAAAATGCCATAAGTTGAGGTTCAACTTAATGCTCCGGTTGATTAGAGTGTAGCCGTCAAAGCTGGAATCAGTAGCACTCAGGTGAGAAGAACGGGAAGCAGATATACCCAGTCCGCTGGCAGTGTCCTACGGGTACAGCCTATCAGGCTGCCACGCCTGAATGTTTGCAACCGCGGCCGATTGAGGCAGGCGCAATTGTGCAACAATGCAAACTGCATAACCTGGCCAAATTTCACGGGTGTACAAGAAACCACGGGGGATTTATAAGGAGATGTTCACCCGGAACAGCCAGAGGCCTGCCGGCAGCAAGATTCCGGAATTCTTCCTGAGAAGCCTTGAAAGCAGTGAAACGCTCCTATGTTGCAATAACTCAGAACCTCATTCTGAGTATTCCCGGTAGAGGTCATTCGGCTGAACACAACCGTGGACTAATTAGAGCCAGCTGTAGGCAGTGCCGTCCATAGTGCTGGATGGACAGTGGTGGCGTGCCAAACAACTGAGCTCTAGTTGTCAACAGTTTCACAAAGTGCCATAAGTAGAGGTTCAACTTAATGCTCCGGTTGAGTAGACTGTAGCCGTCAAAGCTGGAATCAGTAGCACTCAGGTGAGAAGAACGGGAAGCAGATATACCCAGTCCGTTGGGAGAGTCCTACGGGGACCAGCCTATCTGGCTGCCACGCCTGAATGTTTGCAACCGCGGCCGAGCTAGGCAGGCGCAATTGTGCAGCAAAGCAAACTGCATAACCTGGCTTCACTTCACGGGTGTACAAGAAACCACGGGGGATTTACAAGGAGATGTTCACCCGGAACAGCCAGAGGCCTGCTGGCAGCAAGATTCCGGAATTCTTCCTGAGAAGCCTTGAAAGCAGTGAAATGCTCCTATGTTGCAATAACTCAGAACCTCATTCTGAGTGTTGCCGGCAGAGGTCATTCGGCTGAACACAACCGTGGACTAATTAGAGCCAGATGTAGGCAGTGCCGTCCATAGTGCTGGATGGACAGTGGTGGCGTGCCAAACAACTGAGCTCTAGTTCTCAACAGTTTCACAAAGTGCCATAAGTTGAGGTTCAACTTACTGCTCTGCTTGAGTAGAGTGCAGCCGTCAAAGCTGAAATCAGTAGCACTCAGGTGAGAAGAACGGGAAGCAGATATACCCAGTCCGCTGGCAGTGTCCTACGGGGACCAGCCTATCTGGCTGCCACGCCTGAATGTTTGTAACCGCGGCCGAGCTAGGCAGGGACAATTGTGCAGTAATGCAAACTGCATAACCTGGAAAAATTTCACGGGTGTACAAGAAACCACGGGGGATTTACAAGGAGATGTTCACCCGGAACAGCCGGAGGCCTGCCGGCAGCAAGATTCCGGAATTCTTCCTGAGAAGCCTTGAAAGCAGTGAAACGCTCCTATGTTGCAGTAACTCAGAACCTCAATCTGAGTGTTCCCAGCAGAGGTCATTCGGCTGAACACAATCGTGGACTAATTAGAGACAGATGTAGGCAGTTCCGTCCATAGTGCTGGATGGACAGTGGTATCGTGCCAAACAACTGAGTTCTAGTTCTCAACAGTTTCACAAAGTGCCATAAGTTGAGGTTCAACTTACTCCTCCGGTTGAGTAGAGTGTAGCCGTCAAAGCTGAAATAAGTAGCACTCAGGTGAGAAGAACGGGAAGCAGATATACCCAGTCGGCTGGCAGAGTCCTACGGGGACCAGCCTATCTGGCTGCCACGCCTGAATGTTTGCAACCGCGGCGGAGCTAGCAGGGGCAATTGTGCAGAAATGCAAACTGCATAACCTGTCCAAATTTCAAGGGTGTACAAGAAACCACGGGGGATTTACAAGGAGATGTTCACCCAGAAGAGCCAGAGGCCTGCCGGCAGCAAGATTCCGGAATTCTTCCTGAGAAGCCTTGAAAGCAGTGAAACGCTCCTATGTTGCAAGAACTCAGAACCGCATTCTGAGTATTCCCAGCAGAGGTCATTCGGCTGAACACAATAGTGGACTAATTAGAGCCAGATGTAGGCAGTGCTGTCCATAGTGCTGGATGGACAGTGGTGGCGAGCCAAACAACTGAGCTCTAGTTCTCAACACTGTCACCAAGTGCCATGAGTTGAGGTTCAACTTACTGCTCCGGTTGAGTAGAGTGTAGCCGTCAAAGCTGGAATCAGTAGCACTCAGGTGAGAAGAACGGGAAGCAGATATACCCAGTCCGCTGGCAGTGTCCTACTGGGACCAGCCTATCTGGCTGCCACGCCCGAATGTTTGTAACCGCGGCCGAGATAGGCAGGCGCAATTGAGCAGCAATGCAAACTGCATAACCTGGCCAAATTTCACGGGTGTACAAGAACCCACGGGGGATTTATAAGGAGATGTTCACCCGGAAGAGCCGGAGGCCTGCCGGCAGCGAGATTCCGGAATTCTTCCTGAGAAGCCTTGAAAGCAGTGAAACGCTCCTATGTTGCAGTAACTCAGGAACTCAATCTGAGTGTTCCCAGCAGAGGTCATTTGGCTGAACACAATCGTGGACTAATTAGAGCCAGATGTAGGCAGTTCCGTCCATAGTGCTGGATGGACAGTGGTATCGTGCCAAACAACTGAGCTCTAGTTCTCAACAGTTTCACAAAGTGCCATAAGTTGAGGTTCAACTTACTGCTCCGGTTGAGTAGAGTGTAGCCGTCAAAGCTGAAATCAGTAGCACTCAGGTGAGAAGAACGGGAAGCAGATATACCCAGTCGGCTGGCAGAGTCCTACGGGGACCAGCCTATCTGGCTGCCACGCCTGAATGTTTGCAACCGCGGCCGAGCTAGGCAGGGGCAATTGTGCAGCAATGGAAACTGCATAACCTGTCCAAATTTCACGGGTGTACAAGAAACCACGCGGGATTTAGAAGGAGATGTTCACCCGAAAGAGCCGGAGGCCTGCCGGCAGCAAGATTCCGGAATTCTTCCTGAGAAGCCTTGAAAGCAGTAAAACGCTCCTATGTTGCAATAACTCAGAACCTCATTCTGAGTGTTCCTGGCAGAGGTCATTCGGCTGAACACAACCGTGGACCAATTAGAGCCAGATGTAGGCAGTGCCGTCCATAGTGCTGGATGGACAGTGGTGGCGTGCCAAACAACTGAGCTCTAGTTCTCAACAGTTTCACAAAGTGCCATAAGTTGAGGTTCAACTTACTGCTCCGGTTGAGTAGAGTTTAGCCGTCAAAGCTGGAATCAGTAGCACTCAGGTGAGAAGAACGGGAAGCAGATATACACAGTCGGCTGGCAGAGTCCTACCGGGACCAGCCTATCTGGCTGCCACGCCTGAATGTTTGCAACCGCGGCCGAGCTAGGCAGGCGCAATTGTGCAGCAATGCAAACTGCATAACCTGTCCGAATTTCACGGGTGTACAAGAAACCACGGGGGATTTACAAGGAGATGTTCAGCCGGAACAGCCAGAGGCCTGCTGGCAGCAAGATTCCGGAATTCTTCCTGAGAAGCCTTGAAAGCAGTGAAACGCTCCTATGTTGCAATAACTCAGAACCTCATTCTGAGTGTTGCCGGCAGAGGTCATTCGGCTGAACACAACCGTGGACTAATTAGAGCCAGATGTAGGCAGTGACGTCCATAGTGCTGGATGGACAGTGGTATCGTGCCAAACAACTGAGCTCTAGTTCTCAACAGTTTCACAAAGTGCCATAAGTTGAGGTTCAACTTACTGCTCTGCTTGAGTAGAGTGCAGCCGTCAAACTGAAATCAGTAGCACTCAGGTGAGAAGAACGGGAAGCAGATATACCCAGTCCGCTGGCAGAGTCCTACGGGGACCAGCCTATCTGGCTGCCACGCCTGAATGTTTGCAACCGCGGCCGAGATAGGCAGTGGCAATTGTGCAGCAATGCAAACTGCATAACCTGGCCAAATTTCACGGGTGTACAAGAAACCACGGGGGATTTACAAGGAGATGTTTACCCGGAAGGGCGGGAGGCCACCCGGCAGCAAGATTCCGGAATTCTTCCTGAGAAGCCTTGAAAGCAGTGAAACGCTCCTATGTTGCAATAACTCAGAACCGCATTCTGAGTGTTGCCGGCAGAGGTCATTCGGCTGAACACAACCGTGGACTAATTAGAGCCAGATGTAGGCAGTGCCGTCCATAGTGCTGGATGGACAGTGGTGGCGTGCCAAACAACTGAGCTCTAGTTCTCAACAGTTTCACAAAGTGCCATAAGTAGAGGTTCAACTTAATGCTTCGGTTGAGTAGACTGTAGCCGTCAAAGCTGGAATCAGTAGCACTCAGGTGAGAAGAACGGGAAGCAGATATACCCAGTCCGCTGGGAGAGTCCTACGGGGACCAGCCTATCTGGCTGCCACGCCTGAATGTTTGCAACCGCCGCCGAGCTAGGCAGGCGCAATTGTGCAGTAATGCAAACTGCATAACCTGGCCAAATTTCACGGGTGTACAAGAAACCACGGGGGATTTACAAGGAGATGTTCACCCGGAACAGCCGGGGGCCTGCCGGCAGCAAGATTCCGAAATTCTTCCTGAGAAGCCTTGAAAGCAGTGAAACGCTCCTGTGTTGCAATAACTCAGAACCTCATTCTGAGTGTTCCCGGCAGAGGTCATTCGGCTGAACACAACCGTGGACTAATTAGAGCCAGATGTAGGCAGTGCCGTCCATAGTGCTGGATGGAGATTGGTGGCGTGCCAAACAACTGAGCGCTAGTTCTCAACAGTTTCACAAAGTGCCATAAGTTGAGGTGCAACTTAATGCTCCCGTTGAGTAGAGTGTAGCCGTCAAAGCTGGAATAAGTAGCACTCACGTGAGAAGAACGCGAAGCAGATATACCCAGTCCGCTGGCAGTGTCCTACGGGGACCAGCCTATCTGGCTGCCACGCCTGAATATTTGCAACCTCGGCTGTGCTTGGCAGGCGCAATTGTGCAGCAATACAAACTGCATAACCTGGGCAAATATCACGGGTGTACAAGAAACCACGGGGGATTTACAAGGAGATGTTCACCCGGAACAGCCGGAGGCCTGCTGGCATCAAGATTCCGGAATTCTTTCTGAGAAGCCTTGAAAGCAGTGAAACGCTCCTATGTTGCAATAACTCAGAACCGCATTCTGAGTATTCCCAGCAGATGTCATGCGGCTGAACACAATCGTGGACTAATGAGAGCCAGATGTAAGCAGTTCCGTCCATAGTACTGGATGGACAGTGTTGGCGTGCCAAACAACTGAGCTCTAGTTCTCAACAGTTTCACAAAGTGCCATAAGTTGAGGTTCAACTTACTGCTCGGATTGAGTAGAGTGTAGCCGTCGAATCTGGAATCAGTAGCACTCAGGTGAGAAGAACGGGAAGTTGATATACTCAGTCTGCTGGCAGTGTCTTACGGGGACCAGCCTATCTGGCTGCCACGCCTGAATGTTTGTAACCGCGGCCGAGCTAGGCAGGCACAATTGTGCAGCAATGCAAACTGCATAACCTGGCCAAATTTCACGGGTGTACAAGAAACCACGGGGGATTTACAAGGAGATGTTCACCAGGAACAGCCGGAGGCCTGCCGGCAGCAAAATTCCGGAATTCTTCCTGAGAATCCTTGAAAGCAGTGAAAAGCTCCTATGTTGCAATAACTCAGAACCTCATTCTGATTGTTCCCGGCAGAGGTCATTCGGCTGAACACAATCGTGGACTAATTAGAGCCAGATGTAGGCAGTGCCGTCCATAGTGCTGGATGGACAGTGGTGGGGTGCCAAACAACTGAGCTCTAGTTCTCAACAGTTTCACAAAGTGCCATAAGTTGAGGTGCAACTTAATGCTCCGGTTGAGTAGAGTGTAGCCGTCAAAGCTGGAATCAGTAGCACTCAGGTGAGAAGAATCGGAAGCAGATATACCCAGTATGCTGGCAGTGTCCTACGGGGACCATTCTATCTGGCTGCCATGCCTGAATGTTTGCAACCGCGGCCGAGCTCGTCAGGCGCAATTGTGCAGCAATGCAAACTGCATAACCTGGCCAAATTTCACGGGTGTACAAGAAACCACGTGGGATTTACAAAGAGATTTTCACCCGGAACAGCCAGAGGCCTGCCGGCAGCAAGATTCCGGAATTCTTCCTGAGAAGCCTTGAAAGCAGTGAAACGATCCTATGTTGCAATAACTCAGAACCTCATTCTGAGTATTCCCGGCAGAGGTCATTCAGCTGAACACAACCGTGGACTAATTAGAGCCAGATGTAGGCAGTGCCGTCCATAGTGCTGGATGGACAGTGGTGGCGTGCCAAACAACTGAGCTCTAGTTCTCAACAGTTTCACAAACTGCCCTAAGTTGAGGTTCAACTTACTACTCCGGTTGAGTAGAGTGTAGCCGTCAAACCTGGAATCAGTAGAACTCAGGTGAGAAGAACGGGAAGGAGATATACCCAGTCCCCTGGCAGTGTCCTACGGGGACTACCCTATCCGGCTGCCATGCCTGAATGTTTGCAACCGCGGCCGAGCTAGGCAGGCGCAATTGTGCAGCAATGCAAACTGCATAACCTGGCCATATTTCACGGGTGTACAAGGAACCGCCGGTGATTTACAAGGAGATGTTCACACGAACAGCAGGAGGCCTGCCGGCAGCAAGATTCCGGAATTCTTCCTGAGAAGCCCTGAAAGCAGTGAAACGCTCCTCTGTTGCAATAACTCAGAACCTCATTCTGAGTGTTCCCGGCAGAGGTCATTCGGCTGAACACAACCATGGACTAATTAGAGCCAGATGTAAGCAGTGCCGTCCATAGTGCTGGATGGACATTGGTGGCGTGCCAAACAACTGAGCGCTAGTTCTCAACAGTTTCACAAAATGCCATAAGTTGAGGTTCAACTTAATGCTCCGGTTGATTAGAGTGTAGCCGTCAACGCTGGAATCAGTAGCACTCAGGTGAGAAGAACGGGAAGCAGATATACCCAGTCCGCTGGCAGTGTCCTACGGGGACCAGCCTATCTGGCTGCCACTCCAGAATGTTTGCAACCGCGGCCGAGCTAGGCAGGTGCAATTGTGCATCAATGCAAACTGCTTAACCTGGTCAAATTTTACGGGTGTACAAGAAACCACGGGGGATTTACAAGGAGATGTTCACCCGGAACAGCCAGAGGCCTGCCGGCAGCAAGATTCCAGAATTCTTCCTGAGAAGCCTTGAAAGCAGTGAAACGCTCCTATGTTGCAATAACTGAGAACCTCATTCTGAGTGTTCCCTGCAGAGGTCAGTCGGCTGAACACAACGGTAGACTAATTAGAGCCAGATGTAGGCAGTGCAGTCCATAGTGCTGGATGGACAGTGGTGGCGTGCCAAACAACTGAGCTCTAGTTCTCAACAGTTTCACAAAGTGCACTAAGTTGAGGTTCAACTTACGGCTCCGGTTGAGTAGAGTGTAGCCGTCAAAGCTGGAATCAGTAGCACTCAGGTGAGAAGAACGGGAAGCAGATATACCCAGTCAATTGGCAGTGTCCTGCGGGGACCAGCCTTTCTGGCTACCACGCCTGAATGTTTGCAACCGCGGCCGAGCTTTGCAGGCGCAATTGTGCAGTAATGCAAACTGCATAACCTGGCCAAATTTCACGGATGTACAAGAAACCACGGGGGATTTACAAGGAGATGTTCACCCGGAAGAGCCGGAGGCCTGCCGGCAGCAAGATTCTGGAATTCGTCTTGAGAGGCCTTGAAAGCAGTGAAACGCTCCTATGTTGCAATAACTCAGAACCTCATTCTGAGTGTTCCCGGCAGAGTTCATTCGGCTGAACACAACCGTGGAGTAATTAGAGCCAGATGTAGGCAGTGCCGTCCATAGTGCTGGATGGACAGTGGTGGCGTGCCAAACAACTGAGCTCTAGTTCTCATCACTTTCACAAAGTGCCATAAGTTGAGGTTCAACTTATTGCTCCGGTTGAGTAGAGTGTAGCGTTCAAAGCTTGAATCAGTAGTACTCAGGTGAGAAGAACGGGAACCAGATATACCCCAGTCCGCTGGCAGTGTCCTACGGGGACCAGCCTATCTGGCTGCCACGCCTGAATGTTTGCAACCGTGGCTGAGCTAGGCAGGCGCAATTGTGCAGCAATGCGAACTGCATAACCTGGCCAAATATCACGGATGTACAAGAAACCACGGGGGATTTACAAGGAGATGTTGACCCGGAACTGCCGGAGGCCTGCCGGCAGCAAGATCCCGGAATTCTTCCTGAGAAGCCTTGAAAGCAGTGAAACGCTCCTATGTTGCAATAACTCAGAACCTCATTCTGAGTGTTCCCGGCAGAGGTCATTCGGCTGAACACAACCATGGACTAATTAGAGCCAGATGTAGGCAGTGCCGTCCATAGTGCTGGATGGAGAGTGGTGGCGTGCCAAACAACTGAACTCTAGTTCTCAACACTTTCACAAAGTGCCATAAGTTGAGGTTCAACTTACTGCTCCGGTTGAGTAGAGTGTAGCCGTCAAAGCTGGAATAATTAGCACTCAGGTGCGAAGAACGTGAAGCAGATATACCCAGTCCGCTGGCAGTGTCCTACGGGGACCAGCCTATCTGGCTGCCACGCCTGAATGTTTGCAACCGCGGCCGAGCTAGCCAGGCGCAATTGTGCAGCAATGCAAACTGCATAACCTGGACAAATTTCACGGATATACAAGAAACCACGGGGGATTTCCAAGGAGATGTTCACCCGGAACAGCCGGAGGCCTGCCGGCAGCAAGATTCTGGAATTCGTCTTGAGAGGCCTTGAAAGCAGTGAAACGCTCCTATGTTGCAATAACTCAGAACCTCATTCTGAGTGTTCCCGGCAGAGGACATTTGGCTGAACACAACCGTGGAGTAATTAGAGCCAGATGTAGGCAGTGCCGTCCATAGTGCTGGATGGACAGTGGTGGCGTGCCAAACAACTGAGCTCTAGTTCTCATCACTTTCACAAAGTGCCATAAGTTGAGGTTCAACTTACTGCTCCGGTTGAGTAGAGTGTAGCGGTCAAAGCTTGAATCAGTAATACTCAGGTGAGAAGAACGGGAACCAGATATACACAGTCCGCTGGCAGTGTCCTACGGGGACCAGCCTATCTGGCTGCCACGCCTGAATGTTTGCAACCGCGGCCGAGCTAGGCAGGCGCAATTGTGCAGCAATGCAAACTGCATAACCTGGCCAAATTTCACGGATGTACAAGAAACCACGGGGGATTTACATGGAGATGTTTATACGGAACTGCCGGAGGCCTGCCGGCAGCAAGATTCCGGAATTCTTCCTGAGAAGCCTTGAAAGTAGTGAAACGCTCCTATGTTGCAATAACTCAGAACATCATTCTGGGTGTCCCCGGCAGAGGTCATTCGGCTGAACACAACCGTCGACTAATTAGAGCCAGATGTAGGCAGTGCCGTCCATAGTGCTGGATGGAGAGTGGTGGCGTGCCAAACAACTGAGCTCTAGTTCTCAACAGTTTCACAAAGTGCCATAAGTAGAGGTTCCACTTACTGCTCCGGTTGAGTAGAGTGTAGCCGTCAAAGCTGGAATCAGTAGCACTCAGGTGAGAAGAACGGGAAGCAGATATACCCAGTCCGCTGGCAGTGTCCTACGGGGACCAGCCTATCTGGCTGCCACGCCTGAATGTTTGCAACCGCGGCCGAGGTAGGCAGGCGCAGTTGTGCAGCAATGCAAACTGCATAACCTGGCCAAATTTCACGGATGTACAAGAAACCACAAGGGATTTACAAGGAGATGTTCACCCGGAAGAGCCGGAGGCCTGTCGTCAGGAAGATTCCGGAATTCTTCCTGAGAAGCCTTGAAAGCAGTGAAACGCTCCTATGTTGCAATAACTCAGAACCTCATTCTGAGTGTTCCCGGCAGAGGTCATTCGGCTGAACACAACCATGGACTAATTAGAGCCAGATGTAGGCAGTGCCGTCCATAGTGCTGGATGGACATTGGTGGCATGCCAAACAACTGAGCTCTAGTTCTCAACACTTTCACAAAGTGCCCTAAGTTGAGGTTCAACTTACGGCTCCGGTTGAGTAGAGTGTAGCAGTCAAAGCTGGAATCAGTAGCACTCAGGTGAGAAGAACGGGAAGCAGATATACCCAGTCCGCTGGCAGTGTCCTATGAGGACCAGCCTATCTGGCTGCCACGCCTGAATGTTTGCAAGCCCGGCCGAGCTAAGCCGGGAGAATTGTGCAGCAATGCAAACTGCATAACCTGGCCAAATTTCACGGGTGTACAAGAAACCACGGGGGATTTACAAGGAGATGTTCACCCGGAACAGCCGGAGGCCTGCCGGCAGCAAGATTCCAGAATTCTTCCTGAGAAGCCTTGAAAGCAGTGAAACGCTCCTATGTTGCAATAACTCAGAACCTCATTCTGAGTGTTCCCGGCAGAGGTCATTCGGCTGAACACAACCGTGGACTAATTAGAGCCAGATGTAAGCAGTGCAGTCCATAGTGCTGGATGGAGAGTGGTGGCATGCCAAACAACTGAGCTCTAGTTCTCAACAGTTTCACAAAGTGCCCTAAGTTGAGGTTCAACTTACTGCTTCGGTTGAGTAGAGTGTAGCGGTCAAATCTGGAATCAGTAGCACTCATGTGAGAAGAACCGGAACCAGATATACCCAGTCCGCTGGCAGTGTCCTACGGGGACTAGCCTATCTGGATTCCATGCCTGAATGTTTGCAACCGTGGCCGAGCTACGCAGGCGGAATTGTGCAGCAATGCAAATTGCATAACCTGGCCAAATTTCACGGGTGTACAAGAAACCACGGGGGATTTACAAGGAGATGTTCACCCGGAACTGCCGGAGGCCTGCCGGCAGCAAGATTCCGGAATTCTTCCTGAGAAGCCTTGAAAGCAGTGAAACGCTCCTATGTAGCAATAACTCAGAACCTCATTCTGAGTGTTCCCGGCAGAGGTCATTCCGCTGAACACAACCATGGACTAATTAGAGCCAGATGTAGGCAGTGCCGTCCATATTGCTGGATGGACAGTGGTGGCGTACCAAACAACTGAGCTCTAGTTCTCAACACTTTCACAAAGTGCCATAAGTTGAGGTTCAACTTTCTGCTCCGGTTGAGTAGAGTGTAGCCGTCAAACCTGGAATCAGTAGCACTCAGGTGAGAAGAACGGGAAGCAGATATACCCAGTCCGCTGGCAGTGTCCTACGGGGACCAGCCTATCTGGCGGCCACGCCTGAATGTTTGCAACCACGGCCGAGCTAGCCAGGCGCAATTGTGCAGCAATGCAAACTGCATAACCTGGCCAAATTGCACGGGTGTACAAGAAACCACGGGGGAATTACAAGGAGATGTTCACCCGGAACTGCCGGAGGCCTGCCGGCAGCAAGATTCCGGAATTCTTCCTGAGAAGCCTTGAAAGCAGTGAAACGCTCCTATATTGCAATAACTCAGAACCTCATTCTGAGTGTTCCCGGCAGAGGTCAATCGGATGAACACAACCGTGGACTAATTAGAGCCAGATGTAGGCAGTGCCGTCCATTGTGCTGGATGGACAGTGGTGGAGTGCCAAACAACTGAGCTCTAGTTCTCAACACTTTCACAAAGTGCCCTAAGTTGAGGTTCAACTTACTGCTCCGGTTGAGTAGAGTGTAGCGGTCAAACCTGGAATCAGTAGCACTCAGGTGAGAAGAACGGGAAGCAGATATACCCAGTCCGCTGGCAGTGTCCTACGGGGACCAGCCTATCTGGCTGCCACGCCTGAATGTTTGCAACCGCTGCCGAGCTAGGCAGGCGCAATTGTGCAGCAATGCAAACTGCATAACCTGGCCAAATTTCACGGGTGTACAAGAAACCACGGGGGATTTACAAGGAGATGTTCACCCGGAACAGCCGGACGCCGGCGCGCAGCAAGATTCCGGAACTCTTCCTGAGAAGCCTTGAAAGCAGTGAAACGTTCCTATGTTGCAATAACTCAGAACCTCATTCTGAGTGTTCCCGGCAGAGGTCATTCGGCTGAACACAACCATGGACTAATTAGAGCCAGATGTAGGCATTGCCGTCCATAGTGCTGGATGGAGAGTGGTGGCGTGCCAAACAACTGAGCTCTAGTTCTCAACACTTTCACAAAGTGCCATAAGTTGAGGTTCAACTTACTGCTCCGGTTGAGTAGAGTGTAGCCGTCAAAGCTGGAATAATTAGCACTCAGGTGCGAAGAACGGGAAGCAGATATACCCAGTCCGCTGGCAGTGTCCTAAGGGGACCACCCTATCTGGCGGCCACGCCTGAATGTTTGCAACCGCGGCCGAGCTAGCCAGGCGCAATTGTGCAGCAATGCAAACAGCATAACCTGGCCAAATTTCACGGGTTTACAAGAAACCAAGGGGGATTTACAAGGAGATGTTCACTGGGAACAGCCGGACGCCGGCGGGCAGCAATATTCCGGAACTCTTCCTGAGAAGCCTTGAAAGCACTGAAACGCTCCTATGTTGCAATAACTCAGAACCTCATTCTGAGTGTTCCCGGCAGAGGTCATTCGGCTGAACACAACCGTCTACTAATTAGAGCCAGATGTAGGCAGTGCCGTCCATAGTGCTGGATGGACAGTGGTGGCGTGCCAAACAACTGAGCTCTAGTTCTCAACACTTTCACAAAGTGCCATAAGTTGAGTTTCAACTTACTGCTCAGGTTGCGTAGAGTGTAGCCATCAAAGCTGGAATCAGTAGCATTCAGGTGAGAAGAACGGGAAGCAGATATACACATTCCGCTGGCAGTGTCCTACGGGGACCAGTCTATCTTGCTGCCACGCCTGAATGTTTGCAACCGCGGCCGAGCTAGGCAGGCGCAATTGTGCAGCAATGCAAACTGCATAACCTGGCCAAATTTCACGGGTGTACAAGAAACCACGGGGGATTTACAAGGAGATGTTCACCCGCAACTGCCGGAGGCCTGCCCGCAGCAAGATTCCGGAATTCTTCCTGAGAAGCCTTGAAAGCAGTGAAACGCTCCTATGTTTCAATAACTCAGAACCTCATTCTGAGTGTTCCCGGCAGAGGTCATTCGGCTGAACACAACCGTCGACTAATTAGATCCAGATGTAGGCAGTGCCGTCCATAGTGCTAAATGGACAGTGGTGGCGTGCCAAACAACTGAGCTCTAGTTCTCATCACTTTCACAAAGTGCCATAAGTTGAAGTTCAATTTACTGCTCCGGTTGAGTAGAGTGTAGCGGTCAAACCTGGAATCAGTAGCAATCAGGTGAGAAGAACGGGAAGCAGATATACCCAGTCCGTTGGCAGTGTCCTACGGGGACCAGCCTATCTAGCTGCCACGCTTGAATGTTTGCAACCGCGTACGAGCTAGGCAGGCACAATTGTGCAGCAATGCAAACTGCATAACCTGGCCAAATTTCACGGGTGTACAAGAAACCACGGGGGATTTACAAGGAGATGTTCACCGGAAATGTCGGAGGCCTGGGGGCAGCAAGATTCCGGAATTCTTCCTGAGAAGCCTTGAAAGCAGTGAAACGCTCCTATGTTGCAATAACTCAGAACCTCATTCTGAGTGTTCCCGGCAGAGGTCATTCAGCTGAACACAAACGTGGACTAATTAGAGCCAGATGTAGGCAGTGCCATCCATAGTTCTGGATGGACAGTGGTGGCGTGCCAAACAACTGAGCTCTAGTTCTCAACAGTTTCACAAAGTGCCCTAAGTTGAGGTTCAACTTACTGCTCCGGTTGAGTAGAGTGTAGCCGTCAAACCTGGAATCAGTATAACTCAGGTGAGAAGAACGGGAAGCAGATATACCAAGTCCGCTGGCAGTGTCCTACGGGGACTAGCCTATCCGGCTGCCATGCCTGAATGTTTGCAACCGCGGCCGAGCTAGGCAGGCGCAATTGGGCAGCAATGCAAACTGCATAACCTGGCCAAATTTCACGGGTGTACAAGAAACCACGGGGGATTTACAAGGAGATGTTCACCCGGAAGTGCCGGAGGCCTGCCGGCAGCAAGATTCCGGAATTCTTCCTGAGAAGCCTTGAAAGCCGTGAAACGCTCCTATGTTGCAATAACTCAGAACCTCATTCTGAGTATTGTCTGCAGAGGTCATTCGGCTGAACACAACCTTGGACTAATTAGAGCCAGATGTAGGCCGTGCCGTCCATAGTGCTGGATGGACAGTGGTGGCGTGCCAAACAACTGAGCTCTAGTTCTCATCACTTTCACAAAGTGCCATAAGTTGAGGTTCAACTTACTGCTCCGGTTGAGTAGAGTGTAGCCGTCAAAGCTGGAATCAGTAGTACTCAGGTGAGAAGAACGTGAAGCAGATGTACCGAGTCCGCTGGTAGTGTCCTACGGGGACCAGCCTATCTGGCTGCCACTCCTGAATGTTTGCAACCGCGGCCGAGCTAGGCAGGCGCAATTGTGCAGCAATGCAAACTGCTTAACCTGGTCAAATTTCACGGGTGTACAAGAAACCACGGGGGATTTACAAGGAGATATTCACCCGGAACTGCCTGAGGCCTGCCGGCAGCAATATTCCAGAATTCTTCCTGAGAAGCCTTGAAAGCAGTGAAACGCTCCTATGTTGCAATAACTCAGAACCTCATTCTGAGTGTTCCCTGCAGAGGTCATTCGGCTGAACACAACGGTAGACTAATTAGAGCCAGATGTAGGCAGTGCAGTCCATAGTGCTGGATGGACAGTGGTGGCGTGCCAAACAACTGAGCTCTAGTTCTCAACAGTTTCACAAAGTGCCCTAAGTTGAGGTTCAACTTACGGCTCTGGTTGAGTAGAGTGTAGCCGTCAAAGCTGGAATCAGTAGCACTCAGGTGAGAAGAACGGGAAGCAGATATACCCAGTCAATTGGCAGTGTCCTACGGGGAGCAGCCTATCTGGCTGCCACGCCTGAATGTTTGCAACCGCGGCCGAGCTTGGCAGGCGCAATTGTGCTGGAATACAAACTGCATAACCTGGCCAAATTTCACGGATGTACAAGAAACCACGGGGGATTTACAAGGAGATGTTCACCCGGAAGAGCCTGAGGCCTGCCGGCTGCAAGATTCTGGAATTCGTCTTGAGAGTCCTTGAAAGCAGTGAAACGCTCCTATGTTGCAATAACTCAGAACCTCATTCTGAGTGTTCCCGGCAGAGGTCATTCGGCTGAACACAACCGTGGAGTAATTAGAGCCAGATGTAGGCAGTGCCGTCCATAGTGCTTGATGGACAGTGGTGGCGTGCCAAACAACTGAGCTCTAGTTCTCATCACTTTCACAAAGTGCCATAAGTTGAAGTTCAACTTACTGCTCCGGTTGAGTAGAGTGTAGTGGTCAAAGCTGGAATCAGTAGCACTCAGGTGAGAAGAACGGGAAGCAGATATACCCAGTCCGCTGGCACTGTCCTACGGGGACCAGCCTATCTGGCTGCCACGCCTGAGTTTTTGCAACCGCGTCCGAGCTAGGCAGGCGCAATTGTGCAGCAATGCAAACTGCATAACCTGGCCAAATTTCACGGGTGTACAAGAAACCACGGGGGATTTACAAGGAGATGTTCACCCGGAAGAGCCGGAGGCCTGCCGGCAGCAAGATTCCGGAGTTCTTCCTGAGAAGCGTTGAAAGCAGTGAAACGCTCCTATGTTGCAATAACTCAGAACCTCATTCTGAGTATTGTCTGCAGAGGTCATTCGGCTGAACACAACCTTGGACTAATTAGAGCCAGATGTAGGCAGTGCCGTCCATAGTGCTGGATGGACAGTGGTGGCGTGCCAAACAACTGAGCTCTAGTTCTCATCACTTTCACAAAGTGCCATAAGTTGAGGTTCAACTTACTGCTCCGGTTGAGTAGAGTGTAGCCGTCAAAGCTGGAATCAGTAGTACTCAGGTGAGAAGAACGTGAAGCAGATGTACCGAGTCCGCTGGCAGTGTCCTACGGGGACCAGCCTATCTGGCTGCCACTCCTGAATGTTTGCAACCGCGGCCGAGCTAGGCAGGCGCAATTGTGCAGCAATGCAAACTGCTTAACCTGGTCAAATTTCACGGGTGTACAAGAAACCACGGGGGATTTACAAGGAGATATTCACCCGGAACTGCCTGAGGCCTGCCGGCAGCAAGATTCCAGAATTCTTCCTGAGAAGCCTTGAAAGCAGTGAAACGCTCCTATGTTGCAATAACTCAGAACCTCATTCTGAGTGTTCCCTGCAGAGGTCATTCGGCTGAACACAACGGTAGACTAATTAGAGCCAGATGTAGGCAGTGCAGTCCATAGTGCTGGATGGACAGTGGTGGCGTGCCAAACAACTGAGCTCTAGTTCTCAACAGTTTCACAAAGTGCCCTAAGTTGAGGTTCAACTTACGGCTCTGGTTGAGTAGAGTGTAGCCGTCAAAGCTGGAATCAGTAGCACTCAGGTGAGAAGAACGGGAAGCAGATATACCCATTCAATTGGCAGTGTCCTACGGGGACCAGCCTATCTGGCTGCCACGCCTGAATGTTTGCAACCCCGGCCGAGCTTGGCAGGCGCAATTGTGCTGGAATGCAAACTGCATAACCTGGCCAAATTTCACGGATGTACAAGAAACCACGGGGGATTTACAAGGAGATGTTCACCCGGAAGAGCCGGAGGCCTGCCGGCTGCAAGATTCTGGAATTCGTCTTGAGAGGCCTTGAAAGCAGTGAAACGCTCCTATGTTGCAATAACTCAGAACCTCATTCTGAGTGTTTCCGGCAGAGGTCATTCGGCTGAACACAACCCTGGACTAATTAGAGCCAGATGTAGGCAGTGCCGTCCATAGTGCTTGATGGACAGTGGTGGCGTGCCAAACAACTGAGCTCTAGTTCTCATCACTTTCACAAAGTGCCATAAGTTGAAGTTCAACTTACTGCTCCGGTTGAGTAGAGTGTAGTGGTCAAAGCTGGAATCAGTAGCACTCAGGTGAGAAGAACGGGAAGCAGATATACCCAGTCCGCTGGCAGTGTCCTACGGGGACCAGCCTATCTGGCTGCCACGCCTGAGTTTTTGCAACCGCGTCCGAGCTAGGCAGGCGCAATTGTGCAGCAATGCAAACTGCATAACCTCGCCAAATTTCACGGATGTACAAGAAACCACGGGGGATTTACAAGGAGATGTTCACCCGGAACAGACGGAGGCCAGCCGACAGCAAGATTCCGGAATTCTTCCTGAGAAGCCTTGAAAGCAGTGAAACGCTCCTATGTGGCAATAATTCAGAACCCCATTCTTAGTGTTCCCGGCAGAGGTCATTCAGCTGAACACAACCGTGGACTAATTAGAGCCAGATGTAGGCAGTGCCATCCATAGTGCTGGATGGACAGTGGTGGCGTGCCAAACAACTGAGCTCTAGTTCTCAACAGTCTCACAAAGTGCCCTAAGTTGAGGTTCAACTTACTGCTCCGGTTGAGTAGAGTGCAGCCGTCAAAGCTGGAATCAGTAGCACTCAGGTGAGAAGAACGTGAAGCAGATATAGCCAGTCCGCTGGCAGTGTCCTACGGGGACTAGCCTATCTGGCTGCCACGCCTGAATGTTTGCAAGCGTGGCTGAGCTAAGCAGGCGGAATTGTGCAGCAATGCAAACTGTATAACCTGGCCAAATTTCACGGGTGTACAAGAAACCACGGGGGATTTACAAGGAGATGTTCACCCGGAACATCCGGAGGTCTGCCGGCAGCAAGATTCCGTAATTCTTCCTGAGAAGCCTTGAGAGCAGTGAAACGCTCCTATGTTGCAATAACTCAGAACCTCATTCTGAGTGTTCCCGGCAGAGGTCATTCGGCTGAACACAACCGTGGACTAATTAGAGCCAGATGTAGGCAGTGCCGTCCATAGTGCTGGATGGACAGTGGTGGCATGCCAAACAACTGAGCTCTAGTTCTCATCACTTTCACAAAGTGCCATAAGTTGAAGTTCAACTTACTGCTCCGGTTGAGTACAGTGTAGGGGTCAAACCTGGAATCAGTAGCACTCAGGTGAGAAGAACGTGAAGCAGATATACCCAGTCAGCTGGCAGTGTCCTACGGGGACCAGCCTATCTGGCTGCCACGCCTGAATGTTTGCAACCGCGTCGTGGCTATGCAGGCGCAATTGTGCAGCAATGCAAACTGCATAACATGGCCAAATTTCACGGGTGTACAAGAAACCACGGAAGATTTACAAGCAGATGTTCACCAGGAACTGCCGGAGGCCTGCCGGCAGCAAGATTCCGGAATTCTTCCTGAGAAGCCTTGAAAGCAGTGAAACGCTCCTATGTTGCAATAACTCAGAACCTCATTCTGAGTGTTCCCGGCAGAGGTCATTCGGCTGAACACAACCATGGACTAATTAGAGCCAGATGAAGGCAGTGCCGTCCATAGTGCTGGATGGAGAGTGGTGGCGTGCCAAACAACTGAGCTCTAGTTCTCAACACTTTCACAAAGTGCCATAAGTTGAGGTTCAACTTACTGCTCTGGTTGGGTAGAGTGTAGCGGTCAAACCTGGAATCAGTAGCACTCAGGTGAGAAGAACGGGAAGCAGATATACCCAGTCCATTGGCAGTGTCCTACGGGGACCAGCCTATCTGGCTGCACCGCCTGAATGTTTGCAACCGCGGCCGAGCGAGGCAGGCGCAATTGTGCAGCAATGCAAACTGCATAACTTGGCCAAATTTCACGGATGTACAAGAAACCACGGGGGATTTACATGGAGATGTATATGTGGAACTGCCGGAGGCCTGCCGGCAGCAAGATTCCGGAATTCTTCCTGAGAAGCCTTGAAAGCAGTGAAACGCTCCTATGTTGCAATAACTCAGAACATCATTCTGGGTGTCCCCGGCAGAGGTCATTCGGCTGAACACAACCGTGGACTAATTAGAGCCAGATGTAGGCAGTGCCGTCCATTGTGCTGGATGGAGAGTGGTGGCGTGCCAAACAACTGAGCTATAGTTCTCAACAGTTTCACAAAGAGCCATAAGTAGAGGTTCAACTTACTGCTCCGATTGAGTAGAGTGTAGCCGTCAAAGCTGGAATCAGTAGCACTCATGTGAGAAGAACAGGAAGCAGATATACCCAGTCCGCTGGCAGTGTCCTACGGGGACCAGCCTATCTGGCTGCCACGCCTGAATGTTTGCAACCGCGGCCGAGGTAGGCAGGCGCAGTTGTGCAGCAATGCAAACTGCATAACCTGGCCAAATTTCACGGATGTACAAGAAACCACGGGGGATTTACAAGGAGATGTTCACCCGGAAGAGCCGGAGGCCTGTCGTCAGCAAGATTCCGGAATTCTTCCTGAGAAGCCTTGAAAGCAGTGAAACGCTCCTATGTTGCAATAACTCCGAACCTCATTCTGAGTGTTCCCGGCAGTGGTCATTTTCTGAACACAACCATGGACTAATTAGAGCCAGATGTAGGCAGTGCCGTCCATAGTGCTGGATGGACAGTGGTGGCATGCCAAACAACTGAGCTCTAGTTCTCAACAGTTTCACAAAGTGCCCTAAGTTGAGGTTCAACTTACGGCTCCGGTTGAGTAGAGTGTAGCCCTCAAAGCTGGAATCAGTAGCACTCAGGTGAGAAGAACGGGACGCAGATATACCCAGTCAATTGGCAGTGTCCTACGGGGACCAGCCTATCTGGCTGCAACGCCTGAATGTTTGCAACCGCGGCCGAGCTAGGCAGGCACAATTGTGCAGCAATGAAAACTGCATAACCTGGCCAAATATCACGGGTGAACAAGAAACCACGGGGGATTTATAAGGAGATGTTCACCCGGAACTGCCAGAGGCCTGCCGGCAGTAAGATTCCGGAATTCTTCCTGAGAAGCCTTGAAAGCAGTGAAACGCTCCTATGTTGCAATAACTCAGAACATCATTCTGAGTGTCCCCGGCCGAGGTCATTCGGCTGAACACAACCGTGGACTGAATAGAGCCAGATGTAGGCAGTGCCGTCCACAGTGCTGGATGGACAGTGGTGGCGTGCCAAACAACTGAGCTCTAGTTCTCAACAGTTTCACAAAGTGCCATAAGTAGAGGTTAAACTTACTGCTAAGGTTGAGTAGAGTGTAGCCGTCAAAGCTGGAATCAGTAGCACTCAGTTGAGAAGAACGGGAAGCAGATATACCCAGTCCGCTGGCAGTTTCCTACGGGGACTAGCCTATCTGGCTGCCACGCCTGAGTTTTTGCAACCGCGATCGAGCTAGGCAGGCACAATTGTGCAGCAATTCAAACTGCATAACCTGGCCAAATTTCACGCGTGTACAAGAAACCACGGGGGATTTACAAGGAGATGTTTACCCGGAACTGCCGGAGGCCTGCCGGCAGCAAGATCCGGAATTCTTCCTGAGAAGCCTTGAAAGCAGTGAAACGCTCCTATGTTGAAATTACTTAGAACCTCATTCTGAGTGTTCCCGGCAGAGGTCATTCGGCTGAACACAACCGTGGACTAATTAGAGCCAGATGTAGGCAGTGCCGTCCATAGTGCTGGATGGACAGTGGTGGTGTGCCAAACAACTGAGCTCTAGTTCTCATCACTTTCACAAAGTGCCATAAGTTGAGGTTCAACTTACTGCTCCGGTTGAGTAGAGTGTAGCGGTCAAACCTGGAATCAGTAGCACTCAGGTGAGAAGAACGGGAAGCAGATATACCCAGTCCTCTGGCAGTTTCCTACGGGGACTAGCCTATCTGGCTGCCACGCCTGAGTTTTTGCAACCGCGATCGAGCTAGGCAGGCGCAATTGTGCAGCAATGCAAACTGCATAACCTGGCCAAATTTCACGGATGTACAAGAAACCACGGGGGATTTACAAGGAGATGTTCACCCGGAACTGCCAGAGGCATGCCGGCAGCAAGATTCCGGAATTCTTCCTGAGAAGCCTTGAAAGCAGTGAAACGTTCCTATATTGCAATAACTCAGAACCTCATTCTGAGTGTTCCCGGCAGAGGTCATTCTTCTGAACACAACCGTGGACTAATTAGAGCCCGATGTAGGCAGTGCCGTCCATAGTGCTGGATGGCCAGTGGTGGCGTGCCAAACAACTGAGCTCTAGTTCTCATCACTTTCACAAAGTGCCATAAGTTGAGGTTCAACTTACTGCTCAGGTTGCGTAGAGTGTAACCGTCAAAGCTGGAATCAGTTGCACTCAGGTGAGAAGAAGGGGAAGCAGATATACCCAGTCCGCTGGCAGTGTCCTACGGGGACCAGCCTATCTGGCTGCCACGCCTGAATGTTTGCAACCGCGGCCGAGCTAGGCAGGCGGAATTGTGCAGCAATGCAAACTGCATAATCTGGCCAAATTTCACGGATGTACAAGAAACCACGGGGGATTTGCAAGGAGATGTTCACCCGGAACTGCCAGAGGCCTGCCGGCAGCAATATTCCGGAATTCTTCCTGAGAAGCCTTGAAAGCAGTGAAACGCTCCTATGTTGCAATAACTCAGAACCTCATTCTGAGTGTTCCCGGCAGAGGTCATTCGGCTGAACACAACCATGGACTAATTAGAGCCAGATGTAGGCAGTGCTGTCCATTGTGCTGGATGGACAGTGGTGGAGTGCCAAACAACTGAGCTCTAGTTCTCATCACTTTCACAAAATGCCATAAGTTGAGGTTCAACTTACTGCTCCGGTTGAGTAGAGTGTAGCGGTCAAACCTGGAATCAGTAGCACTCAGGTGAGAAGAACGGGAAGCAGATATACCCAGTCCGCTGGCAGTGTCCTACGGGGACCAGCCTATCTGGCTGCCACGCCTGAATGTTTGCAACCGCGGCCGAGCTAGGCAGGCGCAATTGTGCAGCAATGCAAACTGCATAACCTGGCCAAATTTCACGGGTGTACAAGAAACCGAGGGGGATTTACAAGGAGATGTTCACCCGGAACAGCCGGAAGCCGGCGGGCAGCAAGATTGCGGAACTCTTCCTGAGAAGCCTTGAAAGCAATGAAACGCTCCTATGTTGCAATAACTCAGAACCTCATTCTGAGTGTTCCCGGCAGAGGTCATTCGGCTGAACACAACCGTGGACTAATTAGAGCCAGATGTAGGCAGTGCCGTCCATAGTGCTGGATGGACAGTGGTGGAGTGCCAAACAACTGAGCTCTAGTTCTCAACAGTTTCACAAAGTGCCCTAAGTTGAGGTTCAACTTACTGCTCCGGTTGAGTAGAGTGTAGCGTTCAAAGCTGGAATCAGTAGCACTCAGGTGAGAAGAACGGGAAGCAGATATACCCATTCCGCTGGCAGTGTCCTACGGGGACTAGCCTATCTTGCAGCCACGCCTGAATGTTTGCAACCGCGGCCGAGCTAGGCAGGCGCAATTGTGCAGCAATGCAAACTGCATAACCTGGGCAAATTTCACGGGTGTACGAGAAACCATGGGGGATTTACAAGGATATGTTCACCCGGAACTGCCAGAGGCCTGCCGGCAGCAAGATTCCGGAATTCTTCCTGAGAAGCCTTGAAAGCAGTGAAACGCTCCTATGTTGCAATAACGCAGAACCTCATTCTGAGTGTTCCCGGCAGAGGTCATTCTGCTGAACACAACCGTCAACTAATTAGAGCCAGATGTAGGCAGTGCCGTCCACAGTGCTGGATGGACAGTGGTGGCGTGCCAAACAACTGAGCTCTAGTTCTCATCACTTCCATAAAGTGCCATAAGTTGAAGTTCAACTTACTGCTCCGGTTGAGTACAGTGTAGGGGTCAAACCTGGAATCAGTAGCACTCAGGTGAGAAGAACGGGAACCAGATATACCCAGTCCGCTGGCAGTGTCCTACGGGGACCAGCCTATCTGGCTGCCACGCCTGAATGTTTGCAACCGCGGCCGAGCTAGGCAGGCGCAATTGTGCAGCAATGCAAACTGCATAACCTGTCCAAATTTCACGGGTGTAGAAGAAACCACGGGGGATTTACAAGGAGATGTTCACCCGGAAGAGCCGGACACCAGCGGGCAGCAATATTCCGGAACTCTTCCTGAGAAGCCTTGAAAGCAGTGAAACGCTCCTATGTTGCAATAACTCAGAATCTCATTCTGAGAATTGCCTGCAGAGGTCATTCGGCTGAACACAACCTTGGACTAATTAGAGCCAGATGTAGGCAGTGCCGTCCATAGTGCTGGATGGACAGTGGTGACGTGCCAAACAACTGAGCTCTAGTTCTCATCACTTTCACAAAGTGCCATAAGTTGAGGTTCAACTTACTGCTCCGGTTGAGTAGAGTGTAGCCGTCAAAGCTGGAATCAGTAGTACTCAGGTGAGAAGAACGTGAAGCAGATATACCGAGTCCGCTGGCAGTGTCCTACGGGGACCAGCCTATCTGGCTGCCACTCCTGAATGTTTGCAACCACGGCCGAGCTAGGCAGGCGCAATTGTGCAGCAATGCAAACTGCTTAACCTGGTCAAATTTCACGGGTGTACAAGAAACCACGGGGGATTTACAAGGAGATGTTCACCCGGAACTGCCTGAGGCCTGCCGGCAGCAAGATTCCAAATTTCATCCTGAGAAGCCTTGAAAGCAGTGAAACGCTCCTATGTTGCAATAACTCAGAACCTCATTCTGAGTGTTCCCGGCAGAGGTCATTCGGCTGAACACAACCGTGGACTAATTAGAGCCAGATGTAAGCAGTGCCGTCCATAGTGCTGGATGGACATTGGTGGCGTGCCAAACAACTGAGCTCTAGTTCTCATCACTTTCACAAAGTGCCATAAGTTGAGGTTCAACTTACTGCTCCGGTTGAGTAGAGTGTAGCGGTCAAACCTGGAATCAGTAGCACTCAGGTGAGAAGAACGGGAAGCAGATATACCCAGTCCGCTGGCGGTGTCCTCCAGGGACCAGCCTATCTGGCTGCCACGCCTGAATGTTTGCAACCACGGCCGAGCTGGGCGGGCGCAATTGTGCAGCAATGCAAACTGCATAACCTGGCCAAATTTCACGGGTGTACAAGGAACCGCCGGTGATTTACAAGGAGATGTTCACCCGGAACAGCCAGAGGCCTGCCGGCAGCAAGATTCCAGAATTCTTCCTGAGAAGCCTTGAAAGCAGTGAAATGCTCCTATGTTGCAATAACTCAGAACCTCATTCTGAGTGTTCCCTGTAGAGTTCATTCGGCTGAACACAACGGTAGACTAATTAGAGCCAGATGTACGCAGTGTAGTCCATAGTGCTGGATGGAGAGTGGTGGCGTGCCAAACAACTGAGCTCTAGTTCTCAACAGTTTCACAAAGTGCCCTAAGTTGAGGTTCAACTTACGGCTCCGGTTGAGTAGAGTGTAGCCGTCAAAGCTGGAATCAGTAGCACTCAGGTGAGAAGAACGGGAAGCAGATATACCCAGTCAATTGGCAGTGTCCTACGGGGACCAGCCTATCCGGCTGTCACGACTGAATGTTTGCAACCGCGGCCGAGCTTGGCAGGCGCAATTGTGCAGGAATGCAAACTGCATAACCTGGCCAAATTTCACGGATGTACAAGAAACCACGGGGGATTTACCAGGAGACGTTCACCCGGAACAGCCGGAGGCCTGCCGGCAGCAAGATTCTGGAATTCGTCTTGAGAGGCCTTGAAAGCAGTGAAACTCTCCTATGTTGCAATAACTCAGAACCTCATTCTGAGTGTTCCCGGCAGAGGTCATTCGGCTGAACACAACCGTGGAGTAATTAGAGCCAGATGTAGGCAGTGCCGTCCATAGTGCTGGATGGACAGTGGTGGCGTGCCAAACAACTGAGCTCTAGTTCTCAACAGTTTCACAAAGTGCCATAAGTAGAGGTTCAACTTACTGCCCCGATTGAGTAGAGTTTAGCCGTCAAAGCTGGAATCAGTAGCACTCAGGTGAGAAGAACGGGAAGCAGATATACCCATTCCGCTGGCAGTGTCCTACGGGGACTAGCCTATCTTGCAGCCACGCCTGAATGTTTGCAACCGCGGCCGAGCTAGGCAGGCGCAATTGTGCAGCAATGCAAACTGCATAACCTGGGCAAATTTCACGGGTGTACGAGAAACCATGGGGGATTTACAAGGATATGTTCACCCGGAAGTGCCAGAGGCCTGCCGGCAGCAAGATTCCGGAATTCTTCCTGAGAAGCCTTGAAAGCAGTGAAACGCTCCTATGTTGCAATAACTCAGAACCTCATTCTGAGTGTTCCCGGCAGAGGTCATTCTGCTGAACACAACCGTCAACTAATTAGAGCCAGATGTAGGCAGTGCCGTCCACAGTGCTGGATGGACAGTGGTGGCGTGCCAAACAACTGAGCTCTAGTTCTCATCACTTCCATAAAGTGCCATAAGTTGAAGTTCAACTTACTGCTCCGGTTGAGTACAGTGTAGGGGTCAAACCTGGAATCAGTAGCACTCAGGTGAGAAGAACGGGAACCAGATATACCCAGTCCGCTGGCAGTGTCCTACGGGGACCAGCCTATCTGGCTGCCACGCCTGAATGTTTGCAACCGCGGCCGAGCTAGGCAGGCGCAATTGTGCAGCAATGCAAACTGCATAACCTGTCCAAATTTCACGGGTGTACAAGAAACCACGGGGGATTTACAAGGAGATGTTCACCCGGAAGAGCCGGACACCAGCGGGCAGCAATATTCCGGAACTCTTCCTGAGAAGCCTTGAAAGCAGTGAAACGCTCCTATGTTGCAATAACTCAGAATCTCATTCTGAGAATTGCCTGCAGAGGTCATTCGGCTGAACACAACCTTGGACTAATTAGAGCCAGATGTAGGCAGTGCCGTCCATAGTGCTGGATGGACAGTGGTGGCGTGCCAAACAACTGAGCTCTAGTTCTCATCACTTTCACAAAGTGCCATAAGTTGAGGTTCAACTTACTGCTCCGGTTGAGTAGAGTGTAGCCGTCAAAGCTGGAATCAGTAGTACTCAGGTGAGAAGAACGTGAAGCAGATATACCGAGTCCGCTGGCAGTGTCCTACGGGGACCAGCCTATCTGGCTGCCACTCCTGAATGTTTGCAACCACGGCGGAGCTAGGCAGGCGCAATTGTGCAGCAATGCAAACTGCTTAACCTGGTCAAATTTCACGGGTGTACAAGAAACCACGGGGGATTTACAAGGAGATGTTCATCCGGAACTGCCTGAGGCCTGCCGGCAGCAAGATTCCAAATTTCATCCTGAGAAGCCTTGAAAATAGTGAAACGCTCCTATGTTGCAATAACTCAGAACCTCATTCTGAGTGTTCCCGGCAGAGGTCATTCGGCTGAACACAACCGTGGACTAATTAGAGCCAGATGTAAGCAGTGCCGTCCATAGTGCTGGATGGACATTGGTGGCGTGCCAAACAACTGAGCTCTAGTTCTCATCACTTTCACAAAGTGCCATAAGTTGAGGTTCAACTTACTGCTCCGGTTGAGTAGAGTGTAGCGGTCAAACCTGGAATCAGTAGCACTCAGGTGAGAAGAACGGGAAGCAGATATACCCAGTCCGCTGGCGGTGTCCTCCAGGGACCAGCCTATCTGGCTGCCACGCCTGAATGTTTGCAACCACGGCCGAGCTGGGCGGGCGCAATTGTGCAGCAATGCAAACTGCATAACCTGGCCAAATTTCACGGGTGTACAAGGAACCGCCGGTGATTTACAAGGAGATGTTCACCCGGAACAGCCAGAGGCCTGCCGGCAGCAAGATTCCAGAATTCTTCCTGAGAAGCCTTGAAAGCAGTGAAACGCTCCTATGTTGCAATAACTCAGAACCTCATACTGAGTGTTCCCTGTAGAGTTCATTCGGCTGAACACAACGGTAGACTAATTAGAGCCAGATGTAGGCAGTGTAGTCCATAGTGCTGGATGGAGAGTGGTGGCGTGCCAAACAACTGAGCTCTAGTTCTCAACAGTTTCACAAAGTGCCCTAAGTTGAGGTTCAACTTACGGCTCCGGTTGAGTAGAGTGTAGCCGTCAAAGCTGGAATCAGTAGCACTCAGGTGAGAAGAACGGGAAGCAGATATACCCAGTCAATTGGCAGTGTCCTACGGGGACCAGCCTATCCGGCTGCCACGACTGAATGTTTGCAACCGTGGCCGAGCTTGGCAGGCGCAATTGTGCAGGAATGCAAACTGCATAACCTGGCCAAATTTCACGGATGTACAAGAAACCACGGGGGATTTACCAGGAGACGTTCACCCGGAACAGCCGGAGGCCTGCCGGCAGCAAGATTCTGGAATTCGTCTTGAGAGGCCTTGAAAGCAGTGAAACTCTCCTATGTTGCAATAACTCAGAACCTCATTCTGAGTGTTCCCGGCAGAGGTCATTCGGCTGAACACAACCGTGGAGTAATTAGAGCCAGATGTAGGCAGTGCCGTCCATAGTGCTGGATGGACAGTGGTGGCGTGCCAAACAACTGAGCTCTAGTTCTCAACAGTTTCACAAAGTGCCATAAGTAGAGGTTCAACTTACTGCCCCGATTGAGTAGAGTTTAGCCGTCAAAGCTGGAATCAGTAGCACTCAGGTGAGAAGAACGGGAAGCAGATATACCCAGTCCGCTGGCAGTGTCCTACGGGGACCAGCCTATCTGGCTGCCACGCCTGAATGTTTGCAACCGCGGCCGAGGTAAGCAGGCGCAATTGTGCAGCAATGCAAACTGCATAACCTGGCCAAATTTCACGGATGTACAAGAAACCACGGGGGATTTACAAGGAGATATTCACCCGGAAGAGCCGGAGGCCTGTCGGCAGCAAGATTCCGGAATTCTTCCTGAGAAGCGTTGAAAGAAGTGAAACGCTCCTATGTTGCAATAACTCAGAACCTCATTCTGAGTGTTTCCGGCAGTGGTCATTCGGCTGAACACAACCATGGACTAATTAGAGCCAGATGTAGGCAGTGCCGTCCATAGTGCTGGATGGAGAGTGGTGGCGTGCCAAACAACTGACCTCTAGTTCTCAACACTTTCACAAAGTGCCCTAAGTTGAGGTTCAACTTACGGCTCCGGTTGAGTAGAGTGTAGCGGTCAAAGCTGGAATCAGTAGCACTCAGGTGAGAAGAACGGGAAGCAGATATACCCAGTCCGCTGGCAGTGTCCTACGAGGACCAGCCTATCTGAGTGCCACGCCTGAATGTTTGCAAGCGCGGCCGAGCTAAGCAGGCGGAATTGTGCAGCAATGCAAACTGCATAAACTGGCCAAATTTCACGGGTGTACAAGAAATCACGGGGGATTTACAAGGAGATGTTCACCCGGAACAGCCAGAGGCCTGCCGGCAGCAAGATTCCAGAATTCTTCCTGAGAAGCCTTGAAAGCAGTGAAACGCTCCTATGTTGCAATAACTCAGAACCTCATTCTGAGTGTTCCCGGCAGAGGTCATTCGGCTGAACACAACCGTGGACTAATTAGAGCCAGATGTAGGCAGTGCAGTCCATAGTGCTGGATGGACAGTGGTGGCGTGCCAAACAACTGAGCTCTAGTTCTCAACAGTTTCACAAAGTGCCCTAAGTTGAGGTTCAACTTATGGATCCGGTTGAGTAGAGTGTAGCCGTCAAAGCTGGAATCAGTAGCACTCAGGTGAGAAGAACGTGAAGCAGATATAGCCAGTCCGCTGGCAGTGTCCTACGGGGACTAGCCTATCTGGCTGCCTCGCCTGAATGTTTGCAAGCGCGGCCGAGCTAAGCAGGGGGAATTGTGCAGCAATGCAAACTGTATAACCTGGCCAAATTTCACGGGTGTACAAGAAACCACGGGGGATTTACTAGGAGATGTTCACCCGCAACTGCCGGAGGCCTGCCCGCAGCAAGATTCCGGAATTCTTCCTGAGAAGCCTTGAAAGCAGTGAAACGCTCCTATGTTTCAATAACTCAGAACCTCATTCTGAGTGTTCCCGGCAGAGGTCATTCGGCTGAACACAACCGTCGACTAATTAGATCCAGATGTAGGCAGTGCCGTCCATAGTGCTAAATGGACAGTGGTGGCGTGCCAAACAACTGAGCTCTAGTTTTCATCACTTTCACAAAGTGCCATAAGTTGAAGTTCAATTTACTGCTCCGGTTGAGTAGAGTGTAGCGGTCAAACCTGGAATCAGTAGCAATCAGGTGAGAAGAACGGGAAGCAGATATACCCAGTCCGTTGGCAGTGTCCTACGGGGACCAGCCTATCTAGCTGCCACGCCTGAATGTTTGCAAGCGCGTCCGAGCTATGCAGGCGCAATTGTGCAGCAATGCAAACTGCATAACATGGCCAAATTTCACGGGTGTACAAGAAACCACGGGGGATTTACAAGGAGATGTTCACCAGGAACTGCCGGAGGCCTGCCGGCAGCAAGATTCTGGAATTCGTCTTGAGAGGCCTTGAAAGCAGTGAAACGCTCCTATGTTGCAATAACTCAGAACCTCATTCTGAGTGTTCCCGGCAGAGGTCATTCGGCTGAACACAACCGTGGAGTAATTAGAGCCAGATGTAGGCAATGCCGTCCATAGTGCTGGATGGACAGTGGTGGCGTGCCAAACAACTGAGCTCTAGTTCTCATCACTTTCACAAAGTGCCATAAGTTGAGGTTCAACTTACTGCTCCGGTTGAGTAGAGTGTAGCGGTCAAAGCTTGAATCAGTAGTACTCAGGTGAGAAGAACGGGAAGCAGATATACCCAGTCCGCTGGCAGTGTCCTACGGGGACCAGCCTATCTGGCTTCCACGCCTGAATGTTTGCAACCGTGGGCGAGCTAGGCAGGCGCAATTGTGCAGCAATGCAAACTGCATAACCTGGCCAAATTTCACGGGTGTACAAGAAACCGAGGGGGATTTACAAGGAGATATTCACCCGGAACAGCCGGACGCCGGCGGGCAGCAAGATTCCGGAACTCTTCCTGAGAAGCCTTGAAAGCAGTGAAACGCTCCTATGTTGCAATAACTCAGAACCTCATTCTGAGTATTCCCGGCAGAGTTCATTCGGCTGAACACAACCGTGGACTAATTAGAGCCAAATGTAGGCAGTGCCGTCCATAGTGCTGGATGGACAGTGGTGGCGTGCCAAACAACTGAGCTCTAGTTCTCAACAGTTTCACAAAGTGCCCTAAGTTGAGGTTCAACTTACTGCTCCCGTTGAGTAGAGTGTAGCGGTCAAAGCTGGAATCAGTAGCACTCAGGTGAGAAGAACGGGAAGCAGATATACCCAGTCCGCTGGCAGTGTCCTACGGGGACCAGCCTATCTGGCTTCCACGCCTGAATGTTTGCAACCGTGGGCGAGCTAGGCAGGCGCAATTGTGCAGCAATGCAAACAGCATAACCTGGCCAAATTTCACGGGTTTACAAGAAACCAAGGGGGATTTACAAGGAGATGTTCACTGGGAACAGCCGGACGCCGGCGGGCAGCAATATTCCGGAACTCTTCCTGAGAAGCCTTGAAAGCACTGAAACGCTCCTATGTTGCAATAACTCAGAACCTCATTCTGAGTGTTCCCGGCAGAGGTCATTCGGCTGAACACAACCGTCTACTAATTAGAGCCAGATGTAGGCAGTGCCGTCCATAGTGCTGGATGGACAGTGGTGGCGTGCCAAACAACTGAGCTCTAGTTCTCAACACTTTCACAAAGTGCCATAAGTTGAGTTTCAACTTACTGCTCAGGTTGCGTAGAGTGTAGCCATCAAAGCTGGAATCAGTAGCATTCAGGTGAGAAGAACGGGAAGCAGATATACACATTCCGCTGGCAGTGTCCTACGGGGACCAGTCTATCTTGCTGCCACGCCTGAATGTTTGCAACCGCGGCCGAGCTAGGCAGCCGCAATTGTGCAGCAATGCAAACTGCATAACCTGGGCAAATTTCACCGGTGTACAAGAAACCACGGGGGATTTACTAGGAGATGTTCACCCGCAACTGCCGGAGGCCTGCCCGCAGCAAGATTCCGGAATTCTTCCTGAGAAGCCTTGAAAGCAGTGAAACGCTCCTATGTTTCAATAACTCAGAACCTCATTCTGAGTGTTCCCGGCAGAGGTCATTCGGCTGAACACAACCGTCGACTAATTAGATCCAGATGTAGGCAGTGCCGTCCATAGTGCTAAATGGACAGTGGTGGCGTGCCAAACAACTGAGCTCTAGTTTTCATCACTTTCACAAAGTGCCATAAGTTGAAGTTCAATTTACTGCTCCGGTTGAGTAGAGTGTAGCGGTCAAACCTGGAATCAGTAGCAATCAGGTGAGAAGAACGGGAAGCAGATATACCCAGTCCGTTGGCAGTGTCCTACGGGGACCAGCCTATCTAGCTGCCACGCCTGAATGTTTGCAAGCGCGTCCGAGCTATGCAGGCGCAATTGTGCAGCAATGCAAACTGCATAACATGGCCAAATTTCACGGGTGTACAAGAAACCACGGGGGATTTACAAGGAGATGTTCACCAGGAACTGCCGGAGGCCTGCCGGCAGCAAGATTCTGGAATTCGTCTTGAGAGGCCTTGAAAGCAGTGAAACGCTCCTATGTTGCAATAACTCAGAACCTCATTCTGAGTGTTCCCGGCAGAGGTCATTCGGCTGAACACAACCGTGGAGTAATTAGAGCCAGATGTAGGCAATGCCGTCCATAGTGCTGGATGGACAGTGGTGGCGTGCCAAACAACTGAGCTCTAGTTCTCATCACTTTCACAAAGTGCCATAAGTTGAGGTTCAACTTACTGCTCCGGTTGAGTAGAGTGTAGCGGTCAAAGCTTGAATAAGTAGTACTCAGGTGAGAAGAACGGGAAGCAGATATACCCAGTCCGCTGGCAGTGTCCTACGGGGACCAGCCTATCTGGCTTCCACGCCTGAATGTTTGCAACCGTGGGCGAGCTAGGCAGGCGCAATTGTTCAGCAATGCAAACTGCATAACCTGGCCAAATTTCACGGGTGTACAAGAAACCGAGGGGGATTTACAAGGAGATATTCACCCGGAACAGCCGGACGCCGGCGGGCAGCAAGATTCCGGAACTCTTCCTGAGAAGCCTTGAAAGCAGTGAAACGCTCCTATGTTGCAATAACTCAGAACCTCATTCTGAGTATTCCCGGCAGAGTTCATTCGGCTGAACACAACCGTGGACTAATTAGAGCCAAATGTAGGCAGTGCCGTCCATAGTGCTGGATGGACAGTGGTGGCGTGCCAAACAACTGAGCTCTAGTTCTCAACAGTTTCACAAAGTGCCCTAAGTTGAGGTTCAACTTACTGCTCCCGTTGAGTAGAGTGTAGCGGTCAAAGCTGGAATCAGTAGCACTCAGGTGAGAAGAACGGGAAGCAGATATACCCAGTCCGCTGGCAGTGTCCTACGGGGACCAGCCTATCTGGCTTCCACGCCTGAATGTTTGCAACCGTGGGCGAGCTAGGCAGGCGCAATTGTGCAGCAATGCAAACAGCATAACCTGGCCAAATTTCACGGGTTTACAAGAAACCAAGGGGGATTTACAAGGAGATGTTCACTGGGAACAGCCGGACGCCGGCGGGCAGCAATATTCCGGAACTCTTCCTGAGAAGCCTTGAAAGCACTGAAACGCTCCTATGTTGCAATAACTCAGAACCTCATTCTGAGTGTTCCCGGCAGAGGTCATTCGGCTGAACACAACCGTCTACTAATTAGAGCCAGATGTAGGCAGTGCCGTCCATAGTGCTGGATGGACAGTGGTGGCGTGCCAAACAACTGAGCTCTAGTTCTCAACACTTTCACAAAGTGCCATAAGTTGAGTTTCAACTTACTGCTCAGGTTGCGTAGAGTGTAGCCATCAAAGCTGGAATCAGTAGCATTCAGGTGAGAAGAACGGGAAGCAGATATACACATTCCGCTGGCAGTGTCCTACGGGGACCAGTCTATCTTGCTGCCACGCCTGAATGTTTGCAACCGCGGCCGAGCTAGGCAGCCGCAATTGTGCAGCAATGCAAACTGCATAACCTGGGCAAATTTCACCGGTGTACAAGAAACCACGGGGGATTTACTAGGAGATGTTCACCCGCAACTGCCGGAGGCCTGCCCGCAGCAAGATTCCGGAATTCTTCCTGAGAAGCCTTGAAAGCAGTGAAACGCTCCTATGTTTCAATAACTCAGAACCTCATTCTGAGTGTTCCCGGCAGAGGTCATTCGGCTGAACACAACCGTCGACTAATTAGATCCAGATGTAGGCAGTGCCGTCCATAGTGCTAAATGGACAGTGGTGGCGTGCCAAACAACTGAGCTCTAGTTTTCATCACTTTCACAAAGTGCCATAAGTTGAAGTTCAATTTACTGCTCCGGTTGAGTAGAGTGTAGCGGTCAAACCTGGAATCAGTAGCAATCAGGTGAGAAGAACGGGAAGCAGATATACCCAGTCCGTTGGCAGTGTCCTACGGGGACCAGCCTATCTAGCTGCCACGCTTGAATGTTTGCAACCGCGTACGAGCTAGGCAGGCACAATTGTGCAGCAATGCAAACTGCATAACCTGGCCAAATTTCACGGGTGTACAAGAAACCACGGGGGATTTACAAGGAGATGTTTACCGGAAATGTCGGAGGCCTGGGGGCAGCAAGATTCCGGAATTCTTCCTGAGAAGCCTTGAAAGCAGTGAAACGCTCCTATGTTGCAATAACTCAGAACCTCATTCTGAGTGTTCCCGGCAGAGGTCATTCAGCTGAACACAAACGTGGACTAATTAGAGCCAGATGTAGGCAGTGCCATCCATAGTTCTGGATGGACAGTGGTGGCGTGCCAAACAACTGAGCTCTAGTTCTCAACAGTTTCACAAAGTGCCCTAAGTTGAGGTTCAACTTACTGCTCCGGTTGAGTAGAGTGTAGCCGTCAAACCTGGAATCAGTATAACTCAGGTGAGAAGAACGGGAAGCAGATATACCCAGTCCGCTGGCAGTGTCCTACGGGGACTAGCCTATCCGGCTGCCATGCCTGAATGTTTGCAACCGCGGCCGAGCTAGGCAGGCGCAATTGGGCAGCAATGCAAACTGCATAACCTGGCCAAATTTCACGGGTGTACAAGAAACCACGGGGGATTTACAAGGAGATGTTCACCCGGAAGTGCCGGAGGCCTGCCGGCAGCAAGATTCCGGAATTCTTCCTGAGAAGCCTTGAAAGCAGTGAAACGCTCCTATGTTGCAATAACTCAGAACCTCATTCTGAGTATTGTCTGCAGAGGTCATTCGGCTGAACACAACCTTGGACTAATTAGAGCCAGATGTAGGCCGTGCCGTCCATAGTGCTGGATGGACAGTGGTGGCGTGCCAAACAACTGAGCTCTAGTTCTCATCACTTTCACAAAGTGCCATAAGTTGAGGTTCAACTTACTGCTCCGGTTGAGTAGAGTGTAGCCGTCAAAGCTGGAATCAGTAGTACTCAGGTGAGAAGAACGTGAAGCAGATGTACCGAGTCCGCTGGCAGTGTCCTACGGGGACCAGCCTATCTGGCTGCCACTCCTGAATGTTTGCAACCGCGGCCGAGCTAGGCAGGCGCAATTGTGCAGCAATGCAAACTGCTTAACCTGGTCAAATTTCACGGGTGTACAAGAAACCACGGGGGATTTACAAGGAGATATTCACCCGGAACTGCCTGAGGCCTGCCGGCAGCAATATTCCAGAATTCTTCCTGAGAAGCCTTGAAAGCAGTGAAACGCTCCTATGTTGCAATAACTCAGAACCTCATTCTGAGTGTTCCCTGCAGAGGTCATTCGGCTGAACACAACGGTAGACTAATTAGAGCCAGATGTAGGCAGTGCAGTCCATAGTGCTGGATGGACAGTGGTGGCGTGCCAAACAACTGAGCTCTAGTTCTCAACAGTTTCACAAAGTGCCCTAAGTTGAGGTTCAACTTACGGCTCTGGTTGAGTAGAGTGTAGCCGTCAAAGCTGGAATCAGTAGCACTCAGGTGAGAAGAACGGGAAGCAGATATACCCAGTCAATTGGCAGTGTCCTACGGGGAGCAGCCTATCTGGCTGCCACGCCTGAATGTTTGCAACCGCGGCCGAGCTTGGCAGGCGCAATTGTGCTGGAATACAAACTGCATAACCTGGCCAAATTTCACGGATGTACAAGAAACCACGGGGGATTTACAAGGAGATGTTCACCCGGAAGAGCCTGAGGCCTGCCGGCTGCAAGATTCTGGAATTCGTCTTGAGAGTCCTTGAAAGCAGTGAAACGCTCCTATGTTGCAATAACTCAGAACCTCATTCTGAGTGTTCCCGGCAGAGGTCATTCGGCTGAACACAACCGTGGAGTAATTAGAGCCAGATGTAGGCAGTGCCGTCCATAGTGCTTGATGGACAGTGGTGGCGTGCCAAACAACTGAGCTCTAGTTCTCATCACTTTCACAAAGTGCCATAAGTTGAAGTTCAACTTACTGCTCCGGTTGAGTAGAGTGTAGTGGTCAAAGCTGGAATCAGTAGCACTCAGGTGAGAAGAACGGGAAGCAGATATACCCAGTCCGCTGGCACTGTCCTACGGGGACCAGCCTATCTGGCTGCCACGCCTGAGTTTTTGCAACCGCGTCCGAGCTAGGCAGGCGCAATTGTGCAGCAATGCAAACTGCATAACCTGGCCAAATTTCACGGGTGTACAAGAAACCACGGGGGATTTACAAGGAGATGTTCACCCGGAAGAGCCGGAGGCCTGCCGGCAGCAAGATTCCGGAGTTCTTCCTGAGAAGCGTTGAAAGCAGTGAAACGCTCCTATGTTGCAATAACTCAGAACCTCATTCTGAGTATTGTCTGCAGAGGTCATTCGGCTGAACACAACCTTGGACTAATTAGAGCCAGATGTAGGCAGTGCCGTCCATAGTGCTGGATGGACAGTGGTGGCGTGCCAAACAACTGAGCTCTAGTTCTCATCACTTTCACAAAGTGCCATAAGTTGAGGTTCAACTTACTGCTCCGGTTGAGTAGAGTGTAGCCGTCAAAGCTGGAATCAGTAGTACTCAGGTGAGAAGAACGTGAAGCAGATGTACCGAGTCCGCTGGCAGTGTCCTACGGGGACCAGCCTATCTGGCTGCCACTCCTGAATGTTTGCAACCGCGGCCGAGCTAGGCAGGCACAATTGTGCAGCAATGCAAACTGCTTAACCTGGTCAAATTTCACGGGTGTACAAGAAACCACGGGGGATTTACAAGGAGATATTCACCCGGAACTGCCTGAGGCCTGCCGGCAGCAAGATTCCAGAATTCTTCCTGAGAAGCCTTGAAAGCAGTGAAACGCTCCTATGTTGCAATAACTCAGAACCTCATTCTGAGTGTTCCCTGCAGAGGTCATTCGGCTGAACACAACGGTAGACTAATTAGAGCCAGATGTAGGCAGTGCAGTCCATAGTGCTGGATGGACAGTGGTGGCGTGCCAAACAACTGAGCTCTAGTTCTCAACAGTTTCACAAAGTGCCCTAAGTTGAGGTTCAACTTACGGCTCTGGTTGAGTAGAGTGTAGCCGTCAAAGCTGGAATCAGTAGCACTCAGGTGAGAAGAACGGGAAGCAGATATACCCATTCAATTGGCAGTGTCCTACGGGGACCAGCCTATCTGGCTGCCACGCCTGAATGTTTGCAACCCCGGCCGAGCTTGGCAGGCGCAATTGTGCTGGAATGCAAACTGCATAACCTGGCCAAATTTCACGGATGTACAAGAAACCACGGGGGATTTACAAGGAGATGTTCACCCGGAAGAACCGGAGGCCTGCCGGCTGCAAGATTCTGGAATTCGTCTTGAGAGGCCTTGAAAGCAGTGAAACGCTCCTATGTTGCAATAACTCAGAACCTCATTCTGAGTGTTTCCGGCAGAGGTCATTCGGCTGAACACAACCCTGGACTAATTAGAGCCAGATGTAGGCAGTGCCGTCCATAGTGCTTGATGGACAGTGGTGGCGTGCCAAACAACTGAGCTCTAGTTCTCATCACTTTCACAAAGTGCCATAAGTTGAAGTTCAACTTACTGCTCCGGTTGAGTAGAGTGTAGTGGTCAAAGCTGGAATCAGTAGCACTCAGGTGAGAAGAACGGGAAGCAGATATACCCAGTCCGCTGGCAGTGTCCTACGGGGACCAGCCTATCTGGCTGCCACGCCTGAGTTTTTGCAACCGCGTCCGAGCTAGGCAGGCGCAATTGTGCAGCAATGCAAACTGCATAACCTCGCCAAATTTCACGGATGTACAAGAAACCACGGGGGATTTACAAGGAGATGTTCACCCGGAACAGACGGAGGCCAGCCGACAGCAAGATTCCGGAATTCTTCCTGAGAAGCCTTGAAAGCAGTGAAACGCTCCTATGTTGCAATAATTCAGAACCCCATTCTTAGTGTTCCCGGCAGAGGTCATTCAGCTGAACACAACCGTGGACTAATTAGAGCCAGATGTAGGCAGTGCCATCCATAGTGCTGGATGGACAGTGGTGGCGTGCCAAACAACTGAGCTCTAGTTCTCAACAGTCTCACAAAGTGCCCTAAGTTGAGGTTCAACTTACTGCTCCGGTTGAGTAGAGTGCAGCCGTCAAAGCTGGAATCAGTAGCACTCAGGTGAGAAGAACGTGAAGCAGATATAGCCAGTCCACTGGCAGTGTCCTACGGGGACTAGCCTATCTGGCTGCCACGCCTGAATGTTTGCAAGCGTGGCCGAGCTAAGCAGGCGGAATTGTGCAGCAATGCAAACTGTATAACCTGGCCAAATTTCACGGGTGTACAAGAAACCACGGGGGATTTACAAGGAGATGTTCACCCGGAACATCCGGAGGTCTGCCGGCAGCAAGATTCCGTAATTCTTCCTGAGAAGCCTTGAGAGCAGTGAAACGCTCCTATGTTGCAATAACTCAGAACCTCATTCTGAGTGTTCCCGGCAGAGGTCATTCGGCTGAACACAACCGTGGACTAATTAGAGCCAGATGTAGGCAGTGCCGTCCATAGTGCTGGATGGACAGTGGTGGCATGCCAAACAACTGAGCTCTAGTTCTCATCACTTTCACAAAGTGCCATAAGTTGAAGTTCAACTTACTGCTCCGGTTGAGTACAGTGTAGGGGTCAAACCTGGAATCAGTAGCACTCAGGTGAGAAGAACGTGAAGCAGATATACCCAGTCAGCTGGCAGTGTCCTACGGGGACCAGCCTATCTGGCTGCCACGCCTGAATGTTTGCAACCGCGTCCGAGCTATGCAGGCGCAATTGTGCAGCAATGCAAACTGCATAACATGGCCAAATTTCACGGGTGTACAAGAAACCACGGAAGATTTACAAGCAGATGTTCACCAGGAACTGCCGGAGGCCTGCCGGCAGCAAGATTCCGGAATTCTTCCTGAGAAGCCTTGAAAGCAGTGAAACGCTCCTATGTTGCAATAACTCAGAACCTCATTCTGAGTGTTCGCGGCAGAGGTCATTCGGCTGAACACAACCATGGACTAATTAGAGCCAGATGAAGGCAGTGCCGTCCATAGTGCTGGATGGAGAGTGGTGGCGTGCCAAACAACTGAGCTCTAGTTCTCAACACTTTCACAAAGTGCCATAAGTTGAGGTTCAACTTACTGCTCTGGTTGGGTAGAGTGTAGCGGTCAAACCTGGAATCAGTAGCACTCAGGTGAGAAGAACGGGAAGCAGATATACCCAGTCCATTGGCAGTGTCCTACGGGGACCAGCCTATCTGGCTGCACCGCCTGAATGTTTGCAACCGCGGCCGAGCGAGGCAGGCGCAATTGTGCAGCAATGCAAACTGCATAACTTGGCCAAATTTCACGGATGTACAAGAAACCACGGGGGATTTACATGGAGATGTATATGTGGAACTGCCGGAGGCCTGCCGGCAGCAAGATTCCGGAATTCTTCCTGAGAAGCCTTGAAAGCAGTGAAACGCTCCTATGTTGCAATAACTCAGAACATCATTCTGGGTGTCCCCGGCAGAGGTCATTCGGCTGAACACAACCGTGGACTAATTAGAGCCAGATGTAGGCAGTGCCGTCCATTGTGCTGGATGGAGAGTGGTGGCGTGCCAAACAACTGAGCTATAGTTCTCAACAGTTTCACAAAGTGCCATAAGTAGAGGTTCAACTTACTGCTCCGATTGAGTAGAGTGTAGCCGTCAAAGCTGGAATCAGTAGCACTCATGTGAGAAGAACAGGAAGCAGATATACCCAGTCCGCTGGCAGTGTCCTACGGGGACCAGCCTATCTGGCTGCCACGCCTGAATGTTTGCAACCGCGGCCGAGGTAGGCAGGCGCAGTTGTGCAGCAATGCAAACTGCATAACCTGGCCAAATTTCACGGATGTACAAGAAACCACGGGGGATTTACAAGGAGATGTTCACCCGGAAGAGCCGGAGGCCTGTCGTCAGCAAGATTCCGGAATTCTTCCTGAGAAGCCTTGAAAGCAGTGAAACGCTCCTATGTTGCAATAACTCCGAACCTCATTCTGAGTGTTCCCGGCAGTGGTCATTTTCTGAACACAACCATGGACTAATTAGAGCCAGATGTAGGCAGTGCCGTCCATAGTGCTGGATGGACAGTGGTGGCGTGCCAAACAACTGAGCTCTAGTTCTCAACAGTTTCACAAAGTGCCCTAAGTTGAGGTTCAACTTACGGCTCCGGTTGAGTAGAGTGTAGCCCTCAAAGCTGGAATCAGTAGCACTCAGGTGAGAAGAACGGGACGCAGATATACCCAGTCAATTGGCAGTGTCCTACGGGGACCAGCCTATCTGGCTGCCACGCCTGAATGTTTGCAACCGCGGCCGAGCTAGGCAGGCACAATTGTGCAGCAATGAAAACTGCATAACCTGGCCAAATATCACGGGTGAACAAGAAACCACGGGGGATTTATAAGGAGATGTTCACCCGGAACTGCCAGAGGCCTGCCGGCAGTAAGATTCCGGAATTCTTCCTGAGAAGCCTTGAAAGCAGTGAAACGCTCCTATGTTGCAATAACTCAGAACATCATTCTGAGTGTCCCCGGCCGAGGTCATTCGGCTGAACACAACCGTGGACTGAATAGAGCCAGATGTAGGCAGTGCCGTCCACAGTGCTGGATGGACAGTGGTGGCGTGCCAAACAACTGAGCTCTAGTTCTCAACAGTTTCACAAAGTGCCATAAGTAGAGGTTAAACTTACTGCTAAGGTTGAGTAGAGTGTAGCCGTCAAAGCTGGAATCAGTAGCACTCAGTTGAGAAGAACGGGAAGCAGATATACCCAGTCCGCTGGCAGTTTCCTACGGGGACTAGCCTATCTGGCTGCCACGCCTGAGTTTTTGCAACCGCGATCGAGCTAGGCAGGCACAATTGTGCAGCAATTCAAACTGCATAACCTGGCCAAATTTCACGCGTGTACAAGAAACCACGGGGGATTTACAAGGAGATGTTTACCCGGAACTGCCGGAGGCCTGCCGGCAGCAAGATCCGGAATTCTTCCTGAGAAGCCTTGAAAGCAGTGAAACGCTCCTATGTTGAAATTACTTAGAACCTCATTCTGAGTGTTCCCGGCAGAGGTCATTCGGCTGAACACAACCGTGGACTAATTAGAGCCAGATGTAGGCAGTGCCGTCCATAGTGCTGGATGGACAGTGGTGGTGTGCCAAACAACTGAGCTCTAGTTCTCATCACTTTCACAAAGTGCCATAAGTTGAGGTTCAACTTACTGCTCCGGTTGAGTAGAGTGTAGCGGTCAAACCTGGAATCAGTAGCACTCAGGTGAGAAGAACGGGAAGCAGATATACCCAGTCCTCTGGCAGTTTCCTACGGGGACTAGCCTATCTGGCTGCCACGCCTGAGTTTTTGCAACCGCGATCGAGCTAGGCAGGCGCAATTGTGCAGCAATGCAAACTGCATAACCTGGCCAAATTTCACGGATGTACAAGAAACCACGGGGGATTTACAAGGAGATGTTCACCCGGAACTGCCAGAGGCCTGCCGGCAGCAAGATTCCGGAATTCTTCCTGAGAAGCCTTGAAAGCAGTGAAACGTTCCTATATTGCAATAACTCAGAACCTCATTCTGAGTGTTCCCGGCAGAGGTCATTCTTCTGAACACAACCGTGGACTAATTAGAGCCCGATGTAGGCAGTGCCGTCCATAGTGCTGGATGGCCAGTGGTGGCGTGCCAAACAACTGAGCTCTAGTTCTCATCACTTTCACAAAGTGCCATAAGTTGAGGTTCAACTTACTGCTCAGGTTGCGTAGAGTGTAACCGTCAAAGCTGGAATCAGTTGCACTCAGGTGAGAAGAAGGGGAAGCAGATATACCCAGTCCGCTGGCAGTGTCCTACGGGGACCAGCCTATCTGGCTGCCACGCCTGAATGTTTGCAACAGCGGCCGAGCTAGGCAGGCGGAATTGTGCAGCAATGCAAACTGCATAATCTGGCCAAATTTCACGGATGTACAAGAAACCACGGGGGATTTGCAAGGAGATGTTCACCCGGAACTGCCAGAGGCCTGCCGGCAGCAATATTCCGGAATTCTTCCTGAGAAGCCTTGAAAGCAGTGAAACGCTCCTATGTTGCAATAACTCAGAACCTCATTCTGAGTGTTCCCGGCAGAGGTCATTCGGCTGAACACAACCATGGACTAATTAGAGCCAGATGTAGGCAGTGCCGTCCATTGTGCTGGATGGACAGTGGTGGAGTGCCAAACAACTGAGCTCTAGTTCTCATCACTTTCACAAAATGCCATAAGTTGAGGTTCAACTTACTGCTCCGGTTGAGTAGAGTGTAGCGGTCAAACCTGGAATCAGTAGCACTCAGGTGAGAAGAACGGGAAGCAGATATACCCAGTCCATTGGCAGTGTCCTACGGGGACCAGCCTATCTGGCTGCACCGCCTGAATGTTTGCAACCGCGGCCGAGCGAGGCAGGCGCAATTGTGCAGCAATGCAAACTGCATAACTTGGCCAAATTTCACGGATGTACAAGAAACCACGGGGGATTTACATGGAGATGTATATGTGGAACTGCCGGAGGCCTGCCGGCAGCAAGATTCCGGAATTCTTCCTGAGAAGCCTTGAAAGCAGTGAAACGCTCCTATGTTGCAATAACTCAGAACATCATTCTGGGTGTCCCCGGCAGAGGTCATTCGGCTGAACACAACCGTGGACTAATTAGAGCCAGATGTAGGCAGTGCCGTCCATTGTGCTGGATGGAGAGTGGTGGCGTGCCAAACAACTGAGCTATAGTTCTCAACAGTTTCACAAAGTGCCATAAGTAGAGGTTCAACTTACTGCTCCGATTGAGTAGAGTGTAGCCGTCAAAGCTGGAATCAGTAGCACTCATGTGAGAAGAACAGGAAGCAGATATACCCAGTCCGCTGGCAGTGTCCTACGGGGACCAGCCTATCTGGCTGCCACGCCTGAATGTTTGCAACCGCGGCCGAGGTAGGCAGGCGCAGTTGTGCAGCAATGCAAACTGCATAACCTGGCCAAATTTCACGGATGTACAAGAAACCACGGGGGATTTACAAGGAGATGTTCACCCGGAAGAGCCGGAGGCCTGTCGTCAGCAAGATTCCGGAATTCTTCCTGAGAAGCCTTGAAAGCAGTGAAACGCTCCTATGTTGCAATAACTCCGAACCTCATTCTGAGTGTTCCCGGCAGTGGTCATTTTCTGAACACAACCATGGACTAATTAGAGCCAGATGTAGGCAGTGCCGTCCATAGTGCTGGATGGACAGTGGTGGCGTGCCAAACAACTGAGCTCTAGTTCTCAACAGTTTCACAAAGTGCCCTAAGTTGAGGTTCAACTTACGGCTCCGGTTGAGTAGAGTGTAGCCCTCAAAGCTGGAATCAGTAGCACTCAGGTGAGAAGAACGGGACGCAGATATACCCAGTCAATTGGCAGTGTCCTACGGGGACCAGCCTATCTGGCTGCCACGCCTGAATGTTTGCAACCGCGGCCGAGCTAGGCAGGCACAATTGTGCAGCAATGAAAACTGCATAACCTGGCCAAATATCACGGGTGAACAAGAAACCACGGGGGATTTATAAGGAGATGTTCACCCGGAACTGCCAGAGGCCTGCCGGCAGTAAGATTCCGGAATTCTTCCTGAGAAGCCTTGAAAGCAGTGAAACGCTCCTATGTTGCAATAACTCAGAACATCATTCTGAGTGTCCCCGGCCGAGGTCATTCGGCTGAACACAACCGTGGACTGAATAGAGCCAGATGTAGGCAGTGCCGTCCACAGTGCTGGATGGACAGTGGTGGCGTGCCAAACAACTGAGCTCTAGTTCTCAACAGTTTCACAAAGTGCCATAAGTAGAGGTTAAACTTACTGCTAAGGTTGAGTAGAGTGTAGCCGTCAAAGCTGGAATCAGTAGCACTCAGTTGAGAAGAACGGGAAGCAGATATACCCAGTCCGCTGGCAGTTTCCTACGGGGACTAGCCTATCTGGCTGCCACGCCTGAGTTTTTGCAACCGCGATCGAGCTAGGCAGGCACAATTGTGCAGCAATTCAAACTGCATAACCTGGCCAAATTTCACGCGTGTACAAGAAACCACGGGGGATTTACAAGGAGATGTTTACCCGGAACTGCCGGAGGCCTGCCGGCAGCAAGATCCGGAATTCTTCCTGAGAAGCCTTGAAAGCAGTGAAACGCTCCTATGTTGAAATTACTTAGAACCTCATTCTGAGTGTTCCCGGCAGAGGTCATTCGGCTGAACACAACCGTGGACTAATTAGAGCCAGATGTAGGCAGTGCCGTCCATAGTGCTGGATGGACAGTGGTGGTGTGCCAAACAACTGAGCTCTAGTTCTCATCACTTTCACAAAGTGCCATAAGTTGAGGTTCAACTTACTGCTCCGGTTGAGTAGAGTGTAGCGGTCAAACCTGGAATCAGTAGCACTCAGGTGAGAAGAACGGGAAGCAGATATACCCAGTCCTCTGGCAGTTTCCTACGGGGACTAGCCTATCTGGCTGCCACGCCTGAGTTTTTGCAACCGCGATCGAGCTAGGCAGGCGCAATTGTGCAGCAATGCAAACTGCATAACCTGGCCAAATTTCACGGATGTACAAGAAACCACGGGGGATTTACAAGGAGATGTTCACCCGGAACTGCCAGAGGCCTGCCGGCAGCAAGATTCCGGAATTCTTCCTGAGAAGCCTTGAAAGCAGTGAAACGTTCCTATATTGCAATAACTCAGAACCTCATTCTGAGTGTTCCCGGCAGAGGTCATTCTTCTGAACACAACCGTGGACTAATTAGAGCCCGATGTAGGCAGTGCCGTCCATAGTGCTGGATGGCCAGTGGTGGCGTGCCAAACAACTGAGCTCTAGTTCTCATCACTTTCACAAAGTGCCATAAGTTGAGGTTCAACTTACTGCTCAGGTTGCGTAGAGTGTAACCGTCAAAGCTGGAATCAGTTGCACTCAGGTGAGAAGAAGGGGAAGCAGATATACCCAGTCCGCTGGCAGTGTCCTACGGGGACCAGCCTATCTGGCTGCCACGCCTGAATGTTTGCAACAGCGGCCGAGCTAGGCAGGCGGAATTGTGCAGCAATGCAAACTGCATAATCTGGCCAAATTTCACGGATGTACAAGAAACCACGGGGGATTTGCAAGGAGATGTTCACCCGGAACTGCCAGAGGCCTGCCGGCAGCAATATTCCGGAATTCTTCCTGAGAAGCCTTGAAAGCAGTGAAACGCTCCTATGTTGCAATAACTCAGAACCTCATTCTGAGTGTTCCCGGCAGAGGTCATTCGGCTGAACACAACCATGGACTAATTAGAGCCAGATGTAGGCAGTGCCGTCCATTGTGCTGGATGGACAGTGGTGGAGTGCCAAACAACTGAGCTCTAGTTCTCATCACTTTCACAAAATGCCATAAGTTGAGGTTCAACTTACTGCTCCGGTTGAGTAGAGTGTAGCGGTCAAACCTGGAATCAGTAGCACTCAGGTGAGAAGAACGGGAAGCAGATATACCCAGTCCGCTGGCAGTGTCCTACGGGGACCAGCCTATCTGGCTGCCACGCCTGAATGTTTGCAACCGCGGCCGAGCTAGGCAGGCGCAATTGTGCAGCAATGCAAACTGCATAACCTGGCCAAATTTCACGGGTGTACAAGAAACCGAGGGGGATTTACAAGGAGATGTTCACCCGGAACAGCCGGAAGCCGGCGGGCAGCAAGATTGCGGAACTCTTCCTGAGAAGCCTTGAAAGCAATGAAACGCTCCTATGTTGCAATAACTCAGAACCTCATTCTGAGTGTTCCCGGCAGAGGTCATTCGGCTGAACACAACCGTGGACTAATTAGAGCCAGATGTAGGCAGTGCCGTCCATAGTGCTGGATGGACAGTGGTGGAGTGCCAAACAACTGAGCTCTAGTTCTCAACAGTTTCACAAAGTGCCCTAAGTTGAGGTTCAACTTACTGCTCCGGTTGAGTAGAGTGTAGCGGTCAAAGCTGGAATCAGTAGCAGTCAGGTGAGAAGAACGGGAAGCAGATATACCCATTCCGCTGGCAGTGTCCTACGGGGACTAGCCTATCTTGCAGCCACGCCTGAATGTTTGCAACCGCGGCCGAGCTAGGCAGGCGCAATTGTGCAGCAATGCAAACTGCATAACCTGTCCAAATTTCACGGGTGTAGAAGAAACCACGGGGGATTTACAAGGAGATGTTCACCCGGAAGAGCCGGACACCAGCGGGCAGCAATATTCCGGAACTCTTCCTGAGAAGCCTTGAAAGCAGTGAAACGCTCCTATGTTGCAATAACTCAGAATCTCATTCTGAGAATTGCCTGCAGAGGTCATTCGGCTGAACACAACCTTGGACTAATTAGAGCCAGATGTAGGCAGTGCCGTCCATAGTGCTGGATGGACAGTGGTGGCGTGCCAAACAACTGAGCTCTAGTTCTCATCACTTTCACAAAGTGCCATAAGTTGAGGTTCAACTTACTGCTCCGGTTGAGTAGAGTGTAGCCGTCAAAGCTGGAATCAGTAGTACTCAGGTGAGAAGAACGTGAAGCAGATATACCGAGTCCGCTGGCAGTGTCCTACGGGGACCAGCCTATCTGGCTGCCACTCCTGAATGTTTGCAACCACGGCCGAGCTAGGCAGGCGCAATTGTGCAGCAATGCAAACTGCTTAACCTGGTCAAATTTCACGGGTGTACAAGAAACCACGGGGGATTTACAAGGAGATGTTCACCCGGAACTGCCTGAGGCCTGCCGGCAGCAAGATTCCAAATTTCATCCTGAGAAGCCTTGAAAGCAGTGAAACGCTCCTATGTTGCAATAACTCAGAACCTCATTCTGAGTGTTCCCGGCAGAGGTCATTCGGCTGAACACAACCGTGGACTAATTAGAGCCAGATGTAAGCAGTGCCGTCCATAGTGCTGGATGGACATTGGTGGCGTGCCAAACAACTGAGCTCTAGTTCTCATCACTTTCACAAAGTGCCATAAGTTGAGGTTCAACTTACTGCTCCGGTTGAGTAGAGTGTAGCGGTCAAACCTGGAATCAGTAGCACTCAGGTGAGAAGAACGGGAAGCAGATATACCCAGTCCGCTGGCGGTGTCCTCCAGGGACCAGCCTATCTGGCTGCCACGCCTGAATGTTTGCAACCACGGCCGAGCTGGGCGGGCGCAATTGTGCAGCAATGCAAACTGCATAACCTGGCCAAATTTCACGGGTGTACAAGGAACCGCCGGTGATTTACAAGGAGATGTTCACCCGGAACAGCCAGAGGCCTGCCGGCAGCAAGATTCCAGAATTCTTCCTGAGAAGCCTTGAAAGCAGTGAAACGCTCCTATGTTGCAATAACTCAGAACCTCATTCTGAGTGTTCCCTGTAGAGTTCATTCGGCTGAACACAACGGTAGACTAATTAGAGCCAGATGTAGGCAGTGTAGTCCATAGTGCTGGATGGAGAGTGGTGGCGTGCCAAACAACTGAGCTCTAGTTCTCAACAGTTTCACAAAGTGCCCTAAGTTGAGGTTCAACTTACGGCTCCGGTTGAGTAGAGTGTAGCCGTCAAAGCTGGAATCAGTAGCACTCAGGTGAGAAGAACGGGAAGCAGATATACCCAGTCAATTGGCAGTGTCCTACGGGGACCAGCCTATCCGGCTGTCACGACTGAATGTTTGCAACCGCGGCCGAGCTTGGCAGGCGCAATTGTGCAGGAATGCAAACTGCATAACCTGGCCAAATTTCACGGATGTACAAGAAACCACGGGGGATTTACCAGGAGACGTTCACCCGGAACAGCCGGAGGCCTGCCGGCAGCAAGATTCTGGAATTCGTCTTGAGAGGCCTTGAAAGCAGTGAAACTCTCCTATGTTGCAATAACTCAGAACCTCATTCTGAGTGTTCCCGGCAGAGGTCATTCGGCTGAACACAACCGTGGAGTAATTAGAGCCAGATGTAGGCAGTGCCGTCCATAGTGCTGGATGGACAGTGGTGGCGTGCCAAACAACTGAGCTCTAGTTCTCAACAGTTTCACAAAGTGCCATAAGTAGAGGTTCAACTTACTGCCCCGATTGAGTAGAGTTTAGCCGTCAAAGCTGGAATCAGTAGCACTCAGGTGAGAAGAACGGGAAGCAGATATACCCATTCCGCTGGCAGTGTCCTACGGGGACTAGCCTATCTTGCAGCCACGCCTGAATGTTTGCAACCGCGGCCGAGCTAGGCAGGCGCAATTGTGCAGCAATGCAAACTGCATAACCTGGGCAAATTTCACGGGTGTACGAGAAACCATGGGGGATTTACAAGGATATGTTCACCCGGAACTGCCAGAGGCCTGCCGGCAGCAAGATTCCGGAATTCTTCCTGAGAAGCCTTGAAAGCAGTGAAACGCTCCTATGTTGCAATAACTCAGAACCTCATTCTGAGTGTTCCCGGCAGAGGTCATTCTGCTGAACACAACCGTCAACTAATTAGAGCCAGATGTAGGCAGTGCCGTCCACAGTGCTGGATGGACAGTGGTGGCGTGCCAAACAACTGAGCTCTAGTTCTCATCACTTCCATAAAGTGCCATAAGTTGAAGTTCAACTTACTGCTCCGGTTGAGTACAGTGTAGGGGTCAAACCTGGAATCAGTAGCACTCAGGTGAGAAGAACGGGAACCAGATATACCCAGTCCGCTGGCAGTGTCCTACGGGGACCAGCCTATCTGGCTGCCACGCCTGAATGTTTGCAACCGCGGCCGAGCTAGGCAGGCGCAATTGTGCAGCAATGCAAACTGCATAACCTGTCCAAATTTCACGGGTGTACAAGAAACCACGGGGGATTTACAAGGAGATGTTCACCCGGAAGAGCCGGACACCAGCGGGCAGCAATATTCCGGAACTCTTCCTGAGAAGCCTTGAAAGCAGTGAAACGCTCCTATGTTGCAATAACTCAGAATCTCATTCTGAGAATTGCCTGCAGAGGTCATTCGGCTGAACACAACCTTGGACTAATTAGAGCCAGATGTAGGCAGTGCCGTCCATAGTGCTGGATGGACAGTGGTGGCGTGCCAAACAACTGAGCTCTAGTTCTCATCACTTTCACAAAGTGCCATAAGTTGAGGTTCAACTTACTGCTCCGGTTGAGTAGAGTGTAGCCGTCAAAGCTGGAATCAGTAGTACTCAGGTGAGAAGAACGTGAAGCAGATATACCGAGTCCGCTGGCAGTGTCCTACGGGGACCAGCCTATCTGGCTGCCACTCCTGAATGTTTGCAACCACGGCCGAGCTAGGCAGGCGCAATTGTGCAGCAATGCAAACTGCTTAACCTGGTCAAATTTCACGGGTGTACAAGAAACCACGGGGGATTTACAAGGAGATGTTCATCCGGAACTGCCTGAGGCCTGCCGGCAGCAAGATTCCAAATTTCATCCTGAGAAGCCTTGAAAGCAGTGAAACGCTCCTATGTTGCAATAACTCAGAACCTCATTCTGAGTGTTCCCGGCAGAGGTCATTCGGCTGAACACAACCGTGGACTAATTAGAGCCAGATGTAAGCAGTGCCGTCCATAGTGCTGGATGGACATTGGTGGCGTGCCAAACAACTGAGCTCTAGTTCTCATGACTTTCACAAAGTGCCATAAGTTGAGGTTCAACTTACTGCTCCGGTTGAGTAGAGTGTAGCGGTCAAACCTGGAATCAGTAGCACTCAGGTGAGAAGAACGGGAAGCAGATATACCCAGTCCGCTGGCGGTGTCCTCCAGGGACCAGCCTATCTGGCTGCCACGCCTGAATGTTTGCAACCACGGCCGAGCTGGGCGGGCGCAATTGTGCAGCAATGCAAACTGCATAACCTGGCCAAATTTCACGGGTGTACAAGGAACCGCCGGTGATTTACAAGGAGATGTTCACCCGGAACAGCCAGAGGCCTGCCGGCAGCAAGATTCCAGAATTCTTCCTGAGAAGCCTTGAAAGCAGTGAAACGCTCCTATGTTGCAATAACTCAGAACCTCATACTGAGTGTTCCCTGTAGAGTTCATTCGGCTGAACACAACGGTAGACTAATTAGAGCCAGATGTAGGCAGTGTAGTCCATAGTGCTGGATGGAGAGTGGTGGCGTGCCAAACAACTGAGCTCTAGTTCTCAACAGTTTCACAAAGTGCCCTAAGTTGAGGTTCAACTTACGGCTCCGGTTGAGTAGAGTGTAGCCGTCAAAGCTGGAATCAGTAGCACTCAGGTGAGAAGAACGGGAAGCAGATATACCCAGTCAATTGGCAGTGTCCTACGGGGACCAGCCTATCCGGCTGCCACGACTGAATGTTTGCAACCGCGGCCGAGCTTGGCAGGCGCAATTGTGCAGGAATGCAAACTGCATAACCTGGCCAAATTTCACGGATGTACAAGAAACCACGGGGGATTTACCAGGAGACGTTCACCCGGAACAGCCGGAGGCCTGCCGGCAGCAAGATTCTGGAATTCGTCTTGAGAGGCCTTGAAAGCAGTGAAACTCTCCTATGTTGCAATAACTCAGAACCTCATTCTGAGTGTTCCCGGCAGAGGTCATTCGGCTGAACACAACCGTGGAGTAATTAGAGCCAGATGTAGGCAGTGCCGTCCATAGTGCTGGATGGACAGTGGTGGCGTGCCAAACAACTGAGCTCTAGTTCTCAACAGTTTCACAAAGTGCCATAAGTAGAGGTTCAACTTACTGCCCCGATTGAGTAGAGTTTAGCCGTCAAAGCTGGAATCAGTAGCACTCAGGTGAGAAGAACGGGAAGCAGATATACCCAGTCCGCTGGCAGTGTCCTACGGGGACCAGCCTATCTGGCTGCCACGCCTGAATGTTTGCAACCGCGGCCGAGGTAAGCAGGCGCAATTGTGCAGCAATGCAAACTGCATAACCTGGCCAAATTTCACGGATGTACAAGAAACCACGGGGGATTTACAAGGAGATATTCACCCGGAAGAGCCGGAGGCCTGTCGGCAGCAAGATTCCGGAATTCTTCCTGAGAAGCGTTGAAAGAAGTGAAACGCTCCTATGTTGCAATAACTCAGAACCTCATTCTGAGTGTTTCCGGCAGTGGTCATTCGGCTGAACACAACCATGGACTAATTAGAGCCAGATGTAGGCAGTGCCGTCCATAGTGCTGGATGGAGAGTGGTGGCGTGCCAAACAACTGACCTCTAGTTCTCAACACTTTCACAAAGTGCCCTAAGTTGAGGTTCAACTTACGGCTCCGGTTGAGTAGAGTGTAGCGGTCAAAGCTGGAATCAGTAGCACTCAGGTGAGAAGAACGGGAAGCAGATATACCCAGTCCGCTGGCAGTGTCCTACGAGGACCAGCCTATCTGAGTGCCACGCCTGAATGTTTGCAAGCGCGGCCGAGCTAAGAAGGCGGAATTGTGCAGCAATGCAAACTGCATAAACTGGCCAAATTTCACGGGTGTACAAGAAATCACGGGGGATTTACAAGGAGATGTTCACCCGGAACAGCCAGAGGCCTGCCGGCAGCAAGATTCCAGAATTCTTCCTGAGAAGCCTTGAAAGCAGTGAAACGCTCCTATGTTGCAATAACTCAGAACCTCATTCTGAGTGTTCCCGGCAGAGGTCATTCGGCTGAACACAACCGTGGACTAATTAGAGCCAGATGTAGGCAGTGCAGTCCATAGTGCTGGATGGACAGTGGTGGCGTGCCAAACAACTGAGCTCTAGTTCTTAACAGTTTCACAAAGTGCCCTAAGTTGAGGTTCAACTTACGGATCCGGTTGAGTAGAGTGTAGCCGTCAAAGCTGGAATCAGTAGCACTCAGGTGAGAAGAACGGGAAGCAGATATAGCCAGTCCGCTGGCAGTGTCCTACGGGGACTAGCCTATCTGGCTGCCTCGCCTGAATGTTTGCAAGCGCGGCCGAGCTAAGCAGGCGGAATTGTGCAGCAATGCAAACTGTATAACCTGGCCAAATTTCACGGGTGTACAAGAAACCACGGGGGATTTACAAGATGTTCACCCGGAAGAGCCGGAGGCCTGCCGGCAGCAAGATTCCGGAATTCTTCCTGAGAAGCCTTGAGAGCAGTGAAACGCTCCTATGTTGCAATAACTCAGAACCTCATTCTGAGTGTTCCCGGCAGAGGTCATTCGGCTGAACACAACCGTGGAGTAATTAGAGCCAGATGTAGGCAGTGCCGTCCATAGTGCTGGATGGACAGTGGTGGCGTGCCAAACAACTGAGCTCTAGTTCTCATCACTTTTACAAAGTGCCATAAGTTGAAGTTCAACTTACTGCTCCGGTTGAGTACAGTGTAGCGGTCAAACCTGGAATCAGTAGCACTCAGGTGAGAAGAACGGGAAGCAGATATACCCAGTCCACTGGCAGTGTACTACGGGGACCAGCCTATGTGGCTGCCACGCCTGAATGTTTGCAAGCGCGTCCGAGCTATGCAGGCGCAATTGTGCAGCAATGCAAACTGCATAACATGGCCAAATTTCACGGGTGTACAAGAAACCACGGGGGATTTACAAGGAGATGTTCACCAGGAACTGCCGGAGGCCTGCCGGCAGCAAGATTCTGGAATTCGTCTTGAGAGGCCTTGAAAGCAGTGAAACGCTCCTATGTTGCAATAACTCAGAACCTCATTCTGAGTGTTCCCGGCAGAGGTCATTCGGCTGAACACAACCGTGGAGTAATTAGAGCCAGATGTAGGCAATGCCGTCCATAGTGCTGGATGGACAGTGGTGGCGTGCCAAACAACTGAGCTCTAGTTCTCATCACTTTCACAAAGTGCCATAAGTTGAGGTTCAACTTACTGCTCCGGTTGAGTAGAGTGTAGCGGTCAAAGCTTGAATCAGTAGTACTCAGGTGAGAAGAACGGGAAGCAGATATACCCAGTCCGCTGGCAGTGTCCTACGGGGACCAGCCTATCTGGCTTCCACGCCTGAATGTTTGCAACCGTGGGCGAGCTAGGCAGGCGCAATTGTGCAGCAATGCAAACTGCATAACCTGGCCAAATTTCACGGGTGTACAAGAAACCGAGGGGGATTTACAAGGAGATATTCACCCGGAACAGCCGGACGCCGGCGGGCAGCAAGATTCCGGAACTCTTCCTGAGAAGCCTTGAAAGCAGTGAAACGCTCCTATGTTGCAATAACTCAGAACCTCATTCTGAGTGTTCCCGGCAGAGTTCATTCGGCTGAACACAACCGTGGACTAATTAGAGCCAAATGTAGGCAGTGCCGTCCATAGTGCTGGATGGACAGTGGTGGCGTGCCAAACAACTGAGCTCTAGTTCTCAACAGTTTCACAAAGTGCCCTAAGTTGAGGTTCAACTTACTGCTCCCGTTGAGTAGAGTGTAGCGGTCAAAGCTGGAATCAGTAGCACTCAGGTGAGAAGAACGGGAAGCAGATATACCCATTCCGCTGGCAATGTCCTACGGGGACTAGCCTATCTGGCTGCCACGCCTGAATGTTTGCAACCGCGGCCGAGCTAGGCAGGCGCAATTGTGCAGCAATGCAAACTGCATAACCTGGGCAAATTTCACGGGTGTACAAGAAACCATGGGGGATTTACAAGGAGATGTTCACCCGGAACTGCCGGAGGCCTGCCGGCAGCAAGATTCCGGAATTCTTCCTGAGAAGCCTTGAAAGCAGTGAAACGCTCCTATGTTGCAATAACTCAGAACCTGATTCTGAGTGTTCGCGGGAGAGGTCATTCGGCTGAACACAACCGTCGACTAATTAGAGCCAGATGTAGGCAGTGCCGTCCATAGTGCTGGATGGACAGTGGTGGCATGCCAAACAACTGAGCTCTAGTTCTCATCACTTCCACAAAGTGCCATAAGTTGAAGTTCAACTTACTGCTCCGGTTGAGTACAGTGTAAGGGTCAAACCTGGAATCAGTAGCACTCAGGTGAGAAGAACGGGAAGCAGATATACCCAGTCCGCTGGCAGTGTCCTACGGGGACCAGCCTATCTGGCTGCCACGCCTGAATGTTTGCAACCGCGTCCGAGCTATGCAGGCCCAATTGTGCAGCAATGCAAACTGCATAACCTGGCCAAATTTCACGGGTGTACAAGAAACCACGGGGGATTTACAAGGAGATGTTCACCCGGAACAGCCGGACGCCGGCGGGCAGCAATATTCCGGAACTCTTCCTGAGAAGCCTTGAAAGCAGTGAAACGCTCCTATGTTGCAATAACTCAGAACCTCATTCTGAGTGTTCCCGGCACAGGTCATTCGGCTGAACACAACCGTGGACTAATTAGAGCCAGATGTAGGCAGTGCTGTCCATAGTGCTGGATGGACAGTGGTGGCGTGCCAAACAACTGAGCTCTAGTTCTCAACACTTTCACAAAGTGCCATAAGTTGAGGTTCAACTTACTGCTCCGGTTGAGTAGAGTGTAGCGGTCAAAGCTTGAATCAGTAGTACTCAGGTGAGAAGAACGGGAACCATATATACCCAGTCCGCTGGCAGTGTCCTACGGGGACCAGCCTATCTGGCTGCCACGCCTGAATGTTTGCAACCGCGGGCGAGCTAGGCAGGCGCAATTGTGCAGCAATGCAAACTGCATAACCTGGCCAAATTTCACGGATGTACAAGAAACCACGGGGGATTTACAAGGAGATGTTCACCCAGAAGAGCCGGAGGCCTGTCGTCAGCAAGATTCCGGAATTCTTCCTGAGAAGCCTTGAAAGCAGTGAAACGCTCCTATGTTGCAATAACTCAGAACCTCATTCTGAGTGTTCCCGGCAGAGGTCATTCGGCTGAACACAACCATGGACTAATTAGAGCCAGATGTAGGCATTGCCGCCCATAGTGCTGGATGGACAGTGGTGGCGTGCCAAACAACTGAGCTCTAGTTCTCAACAGTTTCACAAAGTGCCCTAAGTTGAGGTTCAACTTACGGCTCCGGTTGAGTAGAGTGTAGCAGTCAAAGCTGGAATCAGTAGCACTCAGGTGAGAAGAACGGGAAGCAGATATACCCAGTCCGCTGGCAGTGTCCTATGAGGACCAGCCTATCTGGCTGCCACGCCTGAATGTTGTCAAGAGCGGCCGAGCTAAGCAGGCAGAATTGTGCAGCAATGCAAACTGCATAACCTGGCCAAATTTCACGGGTGTACAAGAAACCACGGGGGATTTACAAGGAGATGTTCACCCGGAACAGCCGGAGGCCTTCCGGCAGCAAGATTCCAGAATTCTTCCTGAGAAGCCTTGAAAGCAGTGAAACGCTCCTATGTTGCAATAACTCAGAACCTCATTCTGAGTGTTCCCTGCAGAGGTCATTCGGCTGAACACAACCGTGGACTAATTAGAGCCAGATGTAGGCAGTGCAGTCCATAGTGCTGGATGGAGAGTGGTGGCGTGCCAAACAACTGAGCTCTAGTTCTCAACAGTTTCACAAAGTGCCCTAAGTTGAGGTTCAACTTACGGCTCCGGTTGAGTAGAGTGTAGCCGTCAAAGCTGGAATCAGTAGCACTCAGGTGAGAAGAACGGGAAGCAGATATACCCAGTCAATTGGCAGTGTCTTACGGGGACCAGCCTATCTGGCTGCCACGCCTGAATGTTTGCAACCGCGGCCGAGCTAGGCAGGCACAATTGTGCAGCAATGAAAACTGCATAACCTGGCCAAATATCACGGGTGAACAAGAAACCACGGGGGATTTACAAGGAGATGTTCACCCGGAACTGCCAGAGGCCTGCCGGCAGTAAGATTCCGGAATTCTTCCTGAGAAGCCTTGAAAGCAGTGAAACGCTCCTATGTTGCAATAACTCAGAACATCATTCTGAGTGTCCCCGGCCAAGTTCATTCGGCTGAACACAACCGTGGACTAAATAGAGCCAGATGTAGGCAGTGCCGTCCACAGTGCTGGATGGACAGTGGTGGCGTGCCAAACAACTGAGCTCTAGTTCTCAACAGTTTCACAAAGTGCCCTAAGTTGAGGTTCAACTTACGGCTCCGGTTTAGTAGAGTGTAGCGGTCAAAGCTGGAATCAGTAGCACTCAGGTGAGAAGAACGTGAAGCAGATATAGCCAGTCCGCTGGCAGTGTCCTACGGGGACTAGCCTATCTGGCTGCCACGCCTGAATGTTTGCAAGCGCGGCCGAGCTAAGCAGGCGGAATTGTGCAGCAATGCAAACTGCTTAACCTGGTCAAATTTCACGGGTGTACAAGAAACCACGGGGGATTTACAAGGAGATATTCACCCGGAACTGCCTGAGTCCTGCCGGCAGCAAGATTCCAGAATTCTTCCTGAGAAGCCTTGAAAGCAGTGAAACGCTACTATGTTGCAATAACTCAGAACCTCATTCTGAGTGTTCCCTGCAGAGGTCATTCGGCTGAACACAACGGTAGACTAATTAGAGCCAGATGTAGGCAGTGAAGTCCATAGTGCTGGATGGACAGTGGTGGCGTGCCAAACAACTGAGCTCTAGTTCTCAACAGTTTCACAAAGTGCCCTAAGTTGAGGTTCAACTTACGGCTCTGGTTGAGTAGAGTGTAGCCGTCAAAGCTGGAATCAGTAGCACTCAGGTGAGAAGAACGGGAAGCAGATATACCCAGTCACTTGGCAGTGTCCTACGGGGACCAGCCTATCTGGCTGCCACGCCTGAATGTTTGCAACCGCGGCCGAGCTTGGCAGGCGCAATTGTGCTGGAATGCAAACTGCATAACCTGGCCAAATTTCACGGATGTACAAGAAACCACGGGGGATTTACAAGGAGATGTTCACCCGGAAGAGCCGGAGGCCTGCCGGCAGCAAGATTCCGGAATTCGTCTTGAGAGGCCTTGAAAGCAGTGAAACGCTCCTATGTTGCAATAACTCAAAACCTCATTCTGAGTGTTCCCGGCAGAGGTCATTCGGCTGAACACAACCCTGGACTAATTAGAGCCAGATGTAGGCAGTGCCGTCCATAGTGCTTGATGGACAGTGGTGGCGTGCCAAACAACTGAGTTCTAGTTCTCAACAGTTTCACAAAGTGCCATAAGTTGAGGTTCAACTTACTGCTCCGGTTGAGGAGAGTGTAGTGGTCAAAGCTCGAATCAGTAGTACTCAGGTGAGAAGAACGGGAAGCAGATATACCCAGTCCGCTGGCACTGTCCTACGGGGACCAGCCTATCTGGCTGCCACGCCTGAGTTTTTGCAACCGCGTCCGAGCTAGGCAGGCGCAATTGTGCAGCAATGCAAACTGCATAACCTAGCCAAATTTCACGGATGTACAAGAAACCACGGTGGATTTACAAGGAGATGTTCACCCGGAACAGACGGAGGCCAGCCGACAGCAAGATTCCGGAATTCTTCCTGAGAAGCCTTGAAAGCAGTGAAACGCTCCTATGTTGCAATAATTCAGAACCCCATTCTTAGTGTTCCCGGCAGAGGTCATTCAGCTGAACACAACCGTGGACTAATTAGAGCCAGATGTAGGCAGTGCCATCCATAGTGCTGGATGGACAGTGGTGGCGTGCCAAACAACTGAGCTCTAGTTCTCAACAGTCTCACAAAGTGCCCTAAGTTGAGGTTCAACTTACTGCTCCGGTTGAGTAGAGTGCAGCCGTCAAAGCTGGAATCAGTAGCACTCAGGTGAGAAGAACGTGAAGCAGATATAGCCAGTCCGCTGGCAGTGTCCTACGGGGACTAGCCTATCTGGCTGCCACGCCTGAATGTTTGCAAGCGTGGCCGAGCTAAGCAGGCGGAATTGTGCAGCAATGCAAACTGTATAACCTGGCCAAATTTCACGGGTGTACAAGAAACCACGGGGGATTTACAAGGAGATGTTCACCCGGAACATCCGGAGGTCTGCCGGCAGCAAGATTCCGTAATTCTTCCTGAGAAGCCTTGAGAGCAGTGAAACGCTCCTATGTTGCAATAACTCAGAACCTCATTCTGAGTGTTCCCGGCAGAGGTCATTCGGCTGAACACAACCGTGGAGTAATTAGAGCCAGATGTAGGCAGTGCCGTCCATAGTGCTGGATGGACAGTGGTGGCGTGCCAAACAACTGAGCTCTAGTTCTCATCACTTGTACAAAGTGCCATAAGTTGAAGTTCAACTTACTGCTCCGGTTGAGTAGAGTGTAGCGGTCAAACCTGGAATCAGTAGCACTCATGTGAGAAGAACGGGAAGCAGATATACCCAGTCCACTGGCAGTGTACTACGGGGACCAGCCTATGTGGCTGCCACGCCTGAATGTTTGCAAGCGCGTCCGAGCTATGCAGGCGCAATTGTGCAGCAATGCAAACTGCATAACATGGCCAAATTTCACGGGTGTACAAGAAACCACGGGGGATTTACAAGGAGATGTTCAGCAGGAACTGCCTGAGGCCTGCCGGCAGCAAGATTCTGGAATTCGTCTTGAGAGGCCTTGAAAGCAGTGAAACGCTCCTATGTTGCAATAACTCAGAACCTCATTCTGAGTGTTCCCGGCAGAGGTCATTCGGCTGAACACAACCGTGGAGTAATTAGAGCCAGATGTAGGCAATGCCGTCCATAGTGCTGGATGGACAGTGGTGGCGTGCCAAACAACTGAGCTCTAGTTCTCATCACTTTCACAAAGTGCCATAAGTTGAGGTTCAACTTACTGCTCCGGTTGAGTAGAGTGTAGCGGTCAAAGCTTGAATCAGTAGTACTCAGGTGAGAAGAACGGGAAGCAGATATACCCAGTCCGCTGGCAGTGTCCTACGGGGACCAGCCTATCTGGCTTCCACGCCTGAATGTTTGCAACCGTGGGCGAGCTAGACAGGCGCAATTGTGCAGCAACGCAAACTGCATAACCTGGCCAAATTTCACGGGTGTACAAGAAACCGAGGGGGATTTACAAGGAGATATTCACCCGGAACAGCCGGACGCCGGCGGGCAGCAAGATTCCGGAACTCTTCCTGAGAAGCCTTGAAAGCAGTGAAACGCTCCTATGTTGCAATAACTCAGAACCTCATTCTGAGTGTTCCCGGCAGAGTTCATTCGGCTGAACACAACCGTGGACTAATTAGAGCCAAATGTAGGCAGTGCCGTCCATAGTGCTGGATGGACAGTGGTGGCGTGCCAAACAACTGAGCTCTAGTTCTCAACAGTTTCACAAAGTGCCCTAAGTTTAGGTTCAACTTACTACTCCGGTTGAGTAGAGTGTAGCGGTCAAAGCTGGAATCAGTAGCACTCAGGTGAGAAGAACGGGAAGCAGATATACCCATTCCGCTGGCAATGTCCTACGGGGACTAGCCTATCTGGCTGCCACGCCTGAATGTTTGCAACCGCGGCCGAGCTAGGCAGGCGCAATTGTGCAGCAATGCAAACTGCATAACCTGGCCAAATTTCACGGGTGTACAAGAAACCATGGGGGATTTACAAGGAGATGTTCACCCGGAATTGCCGGAGGCCTGCCGGCAGCAAGATTCCGGAATTCTTCCTGAGAAGCCTTGAAAGCAGTGAAACGCTACTATGTTGCAATAACTCAGAACCTGATTCTGAGTGTTCGCGGGAGAGGTCATTCGGCTGAACACAACCGTCGACTAATTAGAGCCAGATGTAGGCAGTGCCGTCCATAGTGCTGGATGGACAGTGGTGGCATGCCAAACAACTGAGCTCTAGTTCTCATCACTTCCACAAAGTGCCATAAGTTGAAGTTCAACTTACTGCTCCGGTTGAGTACAGTGTAGGGGTCAAACCTGGAATCAGTAGCACTCAGGTGAGAAGAACGGGAAGCAGATATACCCAGTCCGCTGGCAGTGTCCTACGGGGACCAGCCTATCTGGCTGCCACGCCTGAATGTTTGCAACCGCGTCCGAGCTATGCAGGCCCAATTGTGCAGCAATGCAAACTGCATAACCTGGCCAAATTTCACGGGTGTACAAGAAACCACGGGGGATTTACAAGGAGATGTTCACCCGGAACAGCCGGACGCCGTCGGGCAGCAATATTCCGGAACTCTTCCTGAGAAGCCTTGAAAGCAGTGAAACGCTCCTATGTTGCAATAACTCCGAAACTCGTTCTGAGTATTTCCGGCAGAGGTCATTCAGCTGAACACAACCGTCGACTAATTAGAGCCAGATGTAGGCAGTGCCGTCCATAGTGCTGGATGGACAGTGGTGGCGTGCCAAACAACTGAGCTCTAATTCTCAACAGTTTCACAATGTGCCCTAAATTGAGGTTCAACTTACTGCTCCCGTTGAGTAGAGTGTTGCGGTCAAAGCTGGAATAAGTAGCACTCAGGTGAGGAGAACGGGAAGCAGATATACCCAGTCCACTGGCAGTGTCCTTCGGGGACTAGCCTATCTGGATTCCATGCCTGAATGTTTGCAACCGTGGCCGAGCTAGGCTGGCGGAATTGTGCAACAATGCAAACTGCATAACATGGCCAAATTTCACGGGTCTACAAGAAACCACGGGGGATTTACAAGGAGATGTTGACCCGGAACTGCCGGAGGCCTGCCGGCAGCAAGATCCCGGATTTCTTCCTGAGAAGCCTTGAAAGCAGTCAAACGCTCCTATGTTGCAATAACTCAGAACCTCATTCTGAGTGTTCCCGGCAGAGGTCATTCGGCTGAACACAACCATGGACTAATTAGAGCCAGATGTAGGCAGTGCCGTAAATAGTGCTGGATGGAGAGTGGTGGCGTGCCAAACAACTGAGCTCTAGTTCTCAACACTTTCACAAAGTGCCATAAGTTGAGGTTCAACTTACTGCTCCGGTTGAGTAGAGTGTAGCGGTCAAAGCTTGAATCAGTAGTACTCAGGTGAGAAGAACGGGAAGCAGATATACCCAGTCTGCTGGCAGTGTCCTACGGGGACCAGCCTATCTGGCTGCCACGCCTGAATGTTTGCAACCGCGGGCGAGCTAGGCAGGCGCAATTGTGCAGCAATGCAAACTGCATAACCTGGCCAAATTTCACGGATGTACAAGAAACCACGGGGGATTTACAAGGAGATGTTCACCCAGAAGAGCCGGAGGCCTGTCGTCATCAAGATTCCGGAATTCTTCCTGAGAAGCCTTGAAAGCAGTGAAACGCTCCTATGTTGCAATAACTCAGAACCTCATTCTGAGTGTTCCCGGCAGAGGTCATTCGGCTGAACACAACCATGGACTAATTAGAGCCAGATGTAGGCATTGCCGCCCATAGTGCTGGATGGACAGTGGTGGCGTGCCAAACAACTGAGCTCTAGTTCTCAACAGTTTCACAAAGTGCCCTAAGTTGAGGTTCAACTTACGGCTCCGGTTGAGTAGAGTGTAGCAATCAAAGCTGGAATCAGTAGCACTCAGGTGAGAAGAACGGGAAGCAGATATACCCAGTCCGCTGGCAGTGTCCTATGAGGACCAGCCTATCTGGCTGCCACGCCTGAATGTTGTCAAGAGCGGCCGAGCTAAGCAGGCAGAATTGTGCAGCAATGCAAACTGCATAACCTGGCCAAATTTCACGGGTGTACAAGAAACCACGGGGGATTTACAAGGAGATGTTCACCCGGAACAGCCGGAGGCCTGCCGGCAGCAAGATTCCAGAATTCTTCCTGAGAAGCCTTGAAAGCAGTGAAACGCTCCTATGTTGCAATAACTCAGAACCTCATTCTGAGTGTTCCCTGCAGAGGTCATTCGGCTGAACACAACCGTGGACTAATTAGAGCCAGATGTAGGCAGTGCAGTCCATAGTGCTGGATGGAGAGTGGTGGCGTGCCAAACAACTGAGCTCTAGTTCTCAACAGTTTCACAAAGTGCCCTAAGTTGAGGTTCAACTTACGGCTCCGGTTGAGTAGAGTGTAGCCGTCAAAGCTGGAATCAGTAGCACTCAGGTGAGAAGAACGGGAAGCAGATATACCCAGTCAATTGGCAGTGTCCTACGGGGACCAGCCTATCTGGCTGCCACGCCTGAATGTTTGCAACCGCGGCCGAGCTAGGCAGGCACAATTGTGCAGCAATGAAAACTGCATAACCTGGCCAAATATCACGGGTGAACAAGAAACCACGGGGGATTTACAAGGAGATGTTCACCCGGAACTGCCAGAGGCCTGCCGGCAGTAAGATTCCGGAATTCTTCCTGAGAAGCCTTGAAAGCAGTGAAACGCTCCTATGTTGCAATAACTCAGAACATCATTCTGAGTGTCCCCGGCCAAGTTCATTCGGCTGAACACAACCGTGGACTAAATAGAGCCAGATGTAGGCAATGCCGTCCATAGTGCTTGATGGACAGTGGTGGCGTGCCAAACAACTGAGCTCTAGTTCTCATCACTTTCACAAAGTGCCATAAGTTGAAGTTCAACTTACTGCTCCGGTTGAGTAGAGTGTAGTGGTCAAAGCTGGAATCAGTAGTACTCAGGTGAGAAGAACGGGAAGCAGATATACCCAGTCCGCTGGCACTGTCCTACGGGGACCAGCCTATCTGGCTGCCACGCCTGAGTTTTTGCAACCGCGTCCGAGCTAGGCAGGCGCAATTGTGCAGCAATGCAAACTGCATAACCTCGCCAAATTTCACGGATGTACAAGAAACCACGGGGGATTTACAAGGAGATGTTCACCCGGAACTGCCTGAGGCCTGCCGGGAGCAAGATTCCAGAATTCTTCCTGAGAAGCCTTGAAAGCAGTGAAACGCTCCTATGTTGCAATAACTCAGAACCTCATTCTGAGTGTTCCCTGCAGAGGTAATTCGGCTGAACACAACCGTGGACTAATTAGAGCCAGATGTAGGCAGTGCCGTCCATAGTGCTGGATGGACAGTGGTGGCATGCCAAACAACTGAGCTCTAGTTCTCATCACTTTCACAAAGTGCCATAAGTTGAAGTTCAACTTACTGCTCCGGTTGAGTACAGTGTAGGGGTCAAACCTGGAATCAGTAGCACTCAGGTGAGAAGAACGGGAAGCAGATATACCCAGTCAGCTTGCAGTGTCCTACGGGGACCAGCCTATCTGGCTGCCACGCCTGAATGTTTGCAACCGCGTCCGAGCTATGCAGGCGCAATTGTGCAGCAATGCAAACTGCATAACATGGCCAAATTTCACGGGTGTACAAGAAACCACGGAAGATTTACAAGGAGATGTTCACCAGGAACTGCCGGAGGCCTGCCGGCAGCAAGATTCCGGAATTCTTCCTGAGAAGCCTTGAAAGCAGTGAAACGCTCCTATGTTGCAATAACTCAGAACCTCATTCTGAGTGTTCCCGGCAGAGGTCATTCGGCTGAACACAACCATGGACTAATTAGAGCCAGATGAATGCAGTGCCGTCCATAGTGCTGGATGGAGAGTGGTGGCGTGCCAAACAACTGAGCTCTAGTTCTCAACACTTTCACAAAGTGCCATAAGTTGAGGTTCAACTTACTGCTCTGGTTGGGTAGAGTGTAGCGGTCAAACCTGGAATCAGTAGCACTCAGGTGAGAAGAACGGGAAGCAGATATACCCAGTCCATTGGCAGTGTCCTACGGGGACCAGCCTATCTGGCTGCACCGCCTGAATGTTTGCAACCGCGGCCGAGCGAGGCAGGCGCAATTGTGCAGCAATGCAAACTGCATAACTTGGCCAAATTTCACGGATGTACAAGAAACCACGGGGGATTTACATGGAGATGTATATGCGGAACTGCCGGAGGCCTGCCGGCAGCAAGATTCCGGAATTCTTCCTGAGAAGCCTTGAAAGCAGTGAAACGCTCCTATGTTGCAATAACTCAGAACATCATTCTGGGTGTCCCCGGCAGAGGTCATTCGGCTGAACACAACCGTGGACTAATTAGAGCCAGATGTAGGCAGTGCCGTCCATTGTGCTGGATGGAGAGTGGTGGCGTGCCAAACAACTGAGCTATAGTTCTCAACAGTTTCACAAAGTGCCATAAGTAGAGGTTCAACTTACTGCTCCGATTGAGTAGAGTGTAGCCGTCAAAGCTGGAATCAGTAGCACTCAGGTGAGAAGAACAGGAAGCAGATATACCCAGTCCGCTGGCAGTGTCCTACGGGGACCAGCCTATCTGGCTGCCACGCCTGAATGTTTGCAACCGCGGCCGAGGTAGGCAGGCGCAGTTGTGTAGCAATGCAAACTGCATAACCTGGCCAAATTTCACGGATGTACAAGAAACCACGGGGGATTTACAAGGAGATGTTCACCCGGAAGAGCCGGAGGCCTGTCGTCAGCAAGATTCCGGAATTCTTCCTGAGAAGCCTTGAAAGCAGTGAAACGCTCCTATGTTGCAATAACTCCGAACCTCATTCTGAGTGTTCCCGGCAGAGGTCATTTTCTGAACACAACCATGGACTAATTAGAGCCAGATGTAGGCAGTGCCGTCCATAGTGCTGGATGGACAGTGGTGGCGTGCCAAACAACTGAGCTCTAGTTCTCAACAGTTTCACAAAGTGCCCTAAGTTGAGGTTCAACTTACGGCTCCGGTTGAGTAGAGTGTAGCCCTCAAAGCTGGAATCAGTAGCACTCAGGTGAGAAGAACGGGACGCAGATAAACCCAGTCAATTGGCAGTGTCCTACGGGGACCAGCCTATCTGGCTGCCACGCCTGAATGTTTGCAACCGCGGCCGAGCTAGGCAGGCACAATTGTGCAGCAATGAAAACTGCATAACCTGGCCAAATATCACGGGTGAACAAGAAACCACGGGGGATTTATAAGGAGATGTTCACCCGGAACTGCCAGAGGCCTGCCGGCAGTAAGATTCCGGAATTCTTCCTGAGAAGCCTTGAAAGCAGTGAAACGCTCCTATGTTGCAATAACTCAGAACATCATTCTGAGTGTCCCCGGCCAAGGTCATTCGGCTGAACACAACCGTGGACTGAATAGAGCCAGATGTAGGCAGTGCCGTCCACAGTGCTGGATGGACAGTGGTGGCGTGCCAAACAACTGAGCTCTAGTTCTCAACAGTTTCACAAAGTGCCATAAGTAGAGGTTAAACTTACTGCTAAGGTTGAGTAGAGTGTAGCCGTCAAAGCTGGAATCAGTAGCACTCAGTTGAGAAGAACGGGAAGCAGATATACCCAGTCCGCTGGCAGTTTCCTACGGGGACTAGCCTATCTGGCTGCCACGCCTGAGTTTTTGCAACCGCGATCGAGCTAGGCAGGCACAATTGTGCAGCAATTCAAACTGCATAACCTGGCCAAATTTCACGCGTGTACAAGAAACCACGGGGGATTTACAAGGAGATGTTTACCCGGAACTGCCGGAGGCCTGCCGGCAGCAAGATCCGGAATTCTTCCTGAGAAGCCTTGAAAGCAGTGAAACGCTCCTATGTTGAAATTACTTAGAACCTCATTCTGAGTGTTCCCGGCAGAGGTCATTCGGCTGAACACAACCGTGGACTAATTAGAGCCAGATGTAGGCAGTGCCGTCCATAGTGCTGGATGGACAGTGGTGGTGTGCCAAACAACTGAGCTCTAGTTCTCATCACTTTCACAAAGTGCCATAAGTTGAGGTTCAACTACTGCTCCGGTTGAGTAGAGTGTAGCGGTCAAACCTGGAATCAGTAGCACTCAGGTGAGAAGAACGGGAAGCAGATATACCCAGTCCTCTGGCAGTTTCCTACGGGGACTAGCCTATCTGGCTGCCACGCCTGAGTTTTTGCAACCGCGATCGAGCTAGGCAGGCACAATTGTGCAGCAATGCAAACTGCATAACCTGGCCAAATTTCACGGATGTACAAGAAACCACGGGGGATTTACAAGGAGATGTTCACCCGGAACTGCCAGAGGCCTGCCGGCAGCAAGATTCCGGAATTCTTCCTGAGAAGCCTTGAAAGCAGTGAAACGTTCCTATATTGCAATAACTCAGAACCTCATTCTGAGTGTTCCCGGCAGAGGTCATTCGGCTGAACACAACCGTGGACTAATTAGAGCCCGATGTAGGCAGTGCCGTCCATAGTGCTGGATGGCCAGTGGTGGCATGCCAAACAACTGAGCTCTAGTTCTCATCACTTTCACAAAGTGCCATAAGTTGAGGTTCAACTTACTCCTCAGGTTGCGTAGAGTGTAACCGTCAAAGCTGGAATCAGTTGCACTCAGGTGAGAAGAAGGGGAAGCAGATATACCCAGTCCGCTGGCAGTGTCCTACGGGGACCAGCCTATCTGGCTGCCACCCCTGAATGTTTGCAACCGCGGCCGAGCTAGGCAGGCGGAATTGTGCAGCAATGCAAACTGCATAATCTGGCCAAATTTCACGGATGTACAAGAAACCACGGGGGATTTGCAAGGAGATGTTCACCCGGAACTGCCAGAGGCCTGCCGGCAGCAATATTCCGGAATTCTTCCTGAGAAGCCTTGAAAGCAGTGAAACGCTCCTATGTTGCAATAACTCAGAACCTCATTCTGAGTGTTCCCGGCAGAGGTCATTCGGCTGAACACAACCATGGACTAATTAGAGCCAGATGTAGGCAGTGCCGTCCATTGTGCTGGATGGACAGTGGTGGAGTGCCAAACAACTGAGCTCTAGTTCTCATCACTTTCACAAAGTGCCATAAGTTGAGGTTCAACTTACTGCTCCGGTTGAGTAGAGTGTAGCGGTCAAACCTGGAATCAGTAGCACTCAGGTGAGAAGAACGGGAAGCAGATATACCCAGTCCGCTGGCAGTGTCCTACGGGGACCAGCCTATCTGGCTGCCACGCCTGAATGTTTGCAACCGCGGCCGAGCTAGGCAGGCGCAATTGTGCAGCAATGCAAACTGCATAACCTGGCCAAATTTCACGGGTGTACAAGAAAGCGAGTGGGATTTACAAGGAGATGTTCACCCGGAACAGCCGGAAGCCGGCGGGCAGCAAGATTGCGGAACTCTTCCTGAGAAGCCTTGAAAGCAATGAAACGCTCCTATGTTGCAATAACTCAGAACCTCATTCTGAGTGTTCCCGGCAGAGGTCATTCGGCTGAACACAACCGTGGACTAATTAGAGCCAGATGTAGGCAGTGCCGTCCATAGTGCTGGATGGACAGTGGTGGAGTGCCAAACAACTGAGCTCTAGTTCTCAACAGTTTCACAAAGTGCCCTAAGTTGAGGTTCAACTTACTGCTCCGGTTGAGTAGAGTGTAGCGGTCAAAGCTGGAATCAGTAGCACTCAGGTGAGAAGAACGGGAAGCAGATATACCCATTCCGCTGGCAGTGTCCTACGGGGACTAGCCTATCTTGCAGCCACGCCTGAATGTTTGCAACCGCGGCCGAGCTAGGCAGGCGCAATTGTGCAGCAATGCAAACTGCATAACCTGGGCAAATTTCACGGGTGTACAAGAAACCATGGGGGATTTACAAGGAGATGTTCACCCGGAACTGCCAGAGGCCTGCCGGCAGCAAGATTCCGGAATTCTTCCTGAGAAGCCTTGAAAGCAGTGAAACGCTCCTATGTTGCAATAACTCAGAACCTCATTCTGAGTGTTCCCGGCAGAGGTCATTCGGCTGAACACAACCGTCGACTAATTAGAGCCAGATGTAGGCAGTGCCGTCCACAGTGCTGGATGGACAGTGGTGGCGTGCCAAACAACTGAGCTCTAGTTCTCATCACTTCCATAAAGTGCCATAAGTTGAAGTTCAACTTACTGCTCCGGTTGAGTACAGTGTAGGGGTCAAACCTGGAATCAGTAGCACTCAGGTGAGAAGAACGGGAACCAGATATACCCAGTCCGCTGGCAGTGTCCTACGGGGACCAGCCTATCTGGCTGCTACGCCTGAATGTTTGCAACCGCGGCCGAGCTAGGCAGGCGCAATTGTGCAGCAATGCAAACTGCTTAACCTGGTCAAATTTCACGGGTGTACAAGAAACCACGGGGGATTTACAAGGAGATGTTCACCCGGAACTGCCTGAGGCCTGCCGGCAGCAAGATTCCAAATTTCATCCTGAGAAGCCTTGAAAGCAGTGAAACGCTCCTATGTTGCAATAACTCAGAACCTCATTCTGAGTGTTCCCGGCAGAGGTCATTCGGCTGAACACAACCGTGGACTAATTAGAGCCAGATATAAGCAGTGCCCTCCATAGTGCTGGATGGACAGTGGTGGCGTGCCAAACAACTGAGCTCTAGTTCTCAACACTTTCACAAAGTGCCATAAGTTGAGGTTCAACTTACTGCTCCGGTTGAGTAGAGTGTAGCGGTCAAACCTGGAATCAGTAGCACTCAGGTGAGAAGAACGGGAAGCAGATATACCCAGTCCGCTGGCGGTGTCCTCCAGGGACCAGCCTATCTGGCTGCCACGCCTGAATGTTTGCAACCACGGCCGAGCTGGGCGGGCGCAATTGTGCAGCAATGCAAACTGCATAACCTGGCCAAATTTCACGGGTGTACAAGGAACCGCCGGTGATTTACAAGGAGATGTTCACCCGGAACAGCCAGAGGCCTGCCGGCAGCAAGATTCCAGAATTCTTCCTGAGAAGCCTTGAAAGCAGTGAAACGCTCCTATGTTGCAATAACTCAGAACCTCATTCTGAGTGTTCCCTGTAGAGTTCATTCGGCTGAACACAACGGTAGACTAATTAGAGGCAGATGTAGGCAGTGCAGTCCATAGTGCTGGATGGACAGTGGTGGCGTGCCAAACAACTGAGCTCTAGTTCTCAACAGTTTCACAAAGTGCCCTAAGTTGAGGTTCAACTTACGGCTCCGGTTGAGTAGAGTGTAGCCGTCAAAGCTGGAATCAGTAGCACTCAGGTGAGAAGAACGGGAAGCAGATATACCCAGTCAATTGGCAGTGTCCTACGGGGACCAGGCTATCCGGCTGCCACGACTGAATGTTTGCAACCGCGGCCGAGCTTGGCAGGCGCAATTGTGCAGGAATGCAAACTGCATAACCTGGCCAAATTTCACGGATGTACAAGAAACCACGGGGGATTTACCAGGAGATGTTCACCCGGAACAGCCGGAGGCCTGCCGGCAGCAAGATTCTGGAATTCGTCTTGAGAGGCCTTGAAAGCAGTGAAACTCTCCTATGTTGCAATAACTCAGAACCTCATTCTGAGTGTTCCCGGCAGAGGTCATTCGGCTGAACACAACCGTGGAGTAATTAGAGCCAGATGTAGGCAGTGCCGTCCATAGTGCTGGATGGACAGTGGTGGCGTGCCAAACAACTGAGCTCTAGTTCTCAACAGTTTCACAAAGTGCCATAAGTAGAGGTTCAACTTACTGCCCCGATTGAGTAGAGTTTAGCCGTCAAAGCTGGAATCAGTAGCACTCAGGTGAGAAGAACGGGAAGCAGATATACCCAGTCCGCTGGCAGTGTCCTACGGGGACCAGCCTATCTGGCTGCCACGCCTGAATGTTTGCAACCGCGGCCGAGGTAAGCAGGCGCAATTGTGCAGCAATGCAAACTGCATAACCTGGCCAAATTTCACGGATGTACAAGAAACCACGGGGGATTTACAAGGAGATATTCACCCGGAAGAGCCGGAGGCCTGTCGGCAGCAAGATTCCGGAATTCTTCCTGAGAAGCCTTGAAAGAAGTGAAACGCTCCTATGTTGCAATAACTCAGAACCTCATTCTGAGTGTTTCCGGCAGTGGTCATTCGGCTGAACACAACCATGGACTAATTAGAGCCAGATGTAGGCAGTGCCGTCCATAGTGCTGGATGGAGAGTGGTGGCGTGCCAAACAACTGAGCTCTAGTTCTCAACAGTTTCACAAAGTGCCCTAAGTTGAGGTTCAACTTACGGCTCCGGTTGAGTAGAGTGTAGCCGTCAAAGCTGGAATCAGTAGCACTCAGGTGAGAAGAACGTGAAGCAGATATAGCCAGTCCGCTGGCAGTGTCCTACGGGGACTAGCCTATCTGGCTGCCTCGCCTGAATGTTTGCAAGCGCGGCCGAGCTAAGAAGGCGGAATTGTGCAGCAATGCAAACTGTATAACCTGGCCAAATTTCACGGGTGTACAAGAATCCACGGGGGATTTACAAGATGTTCACCCGGAAGAGCCGGAGGACTGCCGGCAGCAAGATTCCGGAATTCTTCCTGAGAAGCCTTGAGAGCAGTGAAACGCTCCTATGTTGCAATAACTCAGAACCTCATTCTGAGTGTTCCCGGCAGAGGTCATTCGGCTGAACACAACCGTGGAGTAATTAGAGCCAGATGTAGGCAGTGCCGTCCATAGTGCTGGATGGACAGTGGTGGCGTGCCAAACAACTGAGCTCTAGTTCTCATCACTTTTACAAAGTGCCATAAGTTGAAGTTCAACTTACTGCTCCGGTTGAGTACAGTGTAGCGGTCAAACCTGGAATCAGTAGCACTCAGGTGAGAAGAACGGGAAGCAGATATACCCAGTCCACTGGCAGTGTACTACGGGGACCAGCCTATGTGGCTGCCACGCCTGAATGTTTGTAAGCGCGTCCGAGCTATGCAGGCGCAATTGTGCAGCAATGCAAACTGCATAACATGGCCAAATTTCACGGGTGTACAAGAAACCACGGGGGATTTACAAGGAGATGTTCACCAGGAACTGCCGGAGGCCTGCCGGCAGCAAGATTCTGGAATTCGTCTTGAGAGGCCTTGAAAGCAGTGAAACGCTCCTATGTTGCAATAACTCAGAACCTCATTCTGAGTGTTCCCGGCAGAGGTCATTCGGCTGAACACAACCGTGGAGTAATTAGAGCCAGATGTAGGCAATGCCGTCCATAGTGCTGGATGGACAGTGGTGGCGTGCCAAACAACTGAGCTCTAGTTCTCATCACTTTCACAAAGTGCCATAAGTTGAGGTTCAACTTACTGCTCCGGTTGAGTAGAGTGTAGCGGTCAAAGCTTGAATCAGTAGTACTCAGGTGAGAAGAACGGGAAGCAGATATACCCAGTCCGCTGGCAGTGTCCTACGGGGACCAGCCTATCTGGCTTCCACGCCTGAATGTTTGCAACCGTGGGCGAGCTAGGCAGGCGCAATTGTGCAGCAATGCAAACTGCATAACCTGGCCAAATTTCACGGGTGTACAAGAAACCGAGGGGGATTTACAAGGAGATATTCACCCGGAACAGCCGGACGCCGGCGGGCAGCAAGATTCCGGAACTCTTCCTGAGAAGCCTTGAAAGCAGTGAAACGCTCCTATGTTGCAATAACTCAGAACCTCATTCTGAGTGTTCCCGGCAGAGTTCATTCGGCTGAACACAACCGTGGACTAATTAGAGCCAAATGTAGGCAGTGCCGTCCATAGTGCTGGATGGACAGTGGTGGCGTGCCAAACAACTGAGATCTAGTTCTCAACAGTTTCACAAAGTGCCCTAAGTTGAGGTTCAACTTACTGCTCCGGTTGAGTAGAGTGTAGCGGTCAAAGCTGGAATCAGTAGCACTCAGGTGAGAAGAACGGGAAGCAGATATACCCATTCCGCTGGCAATGTCCTACGGGGACTAGCCTATCTGGCTGCCACGCCTGAATGTTTGCAACCGCGGCCGAGCTAGGCAGGCGCAATTGTGCAGCAATGCAAACTGCATAACCTGGGCAAATTTCACGGGTGTACAAGAAACCATGGGGGATTTACAAGGAGATGATCACCCGGAACTGCCGGAGGCCTGCCGGCAGCAAGATTCCGGAATTCTTCCTGAGAAGCCTTGAAAGCAGTGAAACGCTCCTATGTTGCAATAACTCAGAACCTCATTCTGAGTGTTCCCGGCAGAGGTCATTCGGCTGAACACAACCATGGACTAATTAGAGCCAGATGTAGGCAGTGCCGCCCATAGTGCTGGATGGACAGTGGTGGCGTGCCAAACAACTGAGCTCTAGTTCTCAACAGTTTCACAAAGTGCCCTAAGTTGAGGTTCAACTTACGGCTCCGGTTGAGTAGAGTGTAGCAGTCAAAGCTGGAATCAGTAGCACTCAGGTGAGAAGAACGGGAAGCAGATATACCCAGTCCGCTGGCAGTGTCCTATGAGGACCAGCCTATCTGGCTGCCACGCCTGAATGTTGGCAAGAGCGGCCGAGCTAAGCAGGCAGAATTGTGCAGCAATGCAAACTGCATAACCTGGCCAAATTTCACGGGTGTACAAGAAACCACGGGGGATTTACAAGGAGATGTTCACCCGGAACAGCCGGAGGCCTGCCGGCAGCAAGATTCCAGAATTCTTCCTGAGAAGCCTTGAAAGCAGTGAAACGCTCCTATGTTGCAATAACTCAGAACCTCATTCTGAGTGTTCCCTGCAGAGGTCATTCGGCTGAACACAACCGTGGACTAATTAGAGCCAGATGTAGGCAGTGCCGTCCATAGTGCTGGATGGAGAGTGGTGGCGTGCCAAACAACTGAGCTCTAGTTCTCAACAGTTTCACAAAGTGCCCTAAGTTGAGGTTCAACTTACGGCTCCGGTTGAGTAGAGTGTAGCCGTCAAAGCTGGAATCAGTAGCACTCAGGTGAGAAGAACGGGAAGCAGATATACCCAGTCAATTGGCAGTGTCCTACGGGGACCAGCCTATCTGGCTGCCACGCCTGAATGTTTGCAACCGCGGCCGAGCTAGGCAGGCACAATTGTGCAGCAATGAACACTGCATAACCTGGCCAAATATCACGGGTGAACAAGAAACCACGGGGGATTTACAAGGAGATGTTCACCCGGAACTGCCAGAGGCCTGCCGGCAGTAAGATTCCGGAATTCTTCCTGAGAAGCCTTGAAAGCAGTGAAACGCTCCTATGTTGCAATAACTCAGAACTTCATTCTGAGTGTCCCCGGCCAAGTTCATTCGGCTGAACACAACCGTGGACTAAATAGAGCCAGATGTAGGCAGTGCCGTCCACAGTGCTGGATGGACAGTGGTGGCGTGCCAAACAACTGAGCTCTAATTCTCAACAGTTTCACAAAGTGCCATAAGTAGAAGTTCAACTTACTGCTAAGGTTGAGTAGAGTGTAGCCGTCAAAGCTGGAATCAGTAGCACTCAGGTGAGAAGAACGGGAAGAAGATATACCCAGTCCGCTGGCAGTGTCCTACGGGGACCAGCTTATCTGGCTGCCACGCCTGAATGTTTGCAACCGCGTCCGAGCTAGGCAGGCGCAATTGTGCAGCAATGAAAATTGCATAACCTGGCCAAATTTCACGGATGTACAAGAAACCACGGGGGATTTACAAGGAGATGTTCACCCGGAAGAGCCGGAGGCCTGCCGGCAGCAAGATTCCGGAATTCTTCCTGAGAAGCCTTCAAAGCAGTGAAAAGCTCCGATGTTGCAATAACTCAGAACCTCATTCTGAGTGTTCCCGGCAGAGGTCATTCAGCTGAACACAACCGTGGACTAATTAGAGCCAGATGTAGGCAGTGCCGTCCATAGGGCTGGATGGAGAGTGGTGGCGTGCCAAACAACTGAGCTCTAGTTCTCAACATTTTCACAAAGTGCCATAAGTTGAGGTTCAACTTACTGCTCCGGTTGAGTAGAGTGTAGCCGTCAAAGCTGGAATCAGTAGCACTCAGGTGAGAAGAACGGGAAGCAGATATACCTAGTCCGCTGGCAGTGTCCTACGGGGACCAGCCTATCTGGCTGCCACGCCTGAATGTTTGCAACCCCGGCCGAGCTAGGCATGCGCAATTGTGCAGCAATTCAAACTGCATAACCTGGCCAAATTTCACGGGTGTACAAGAAACCACGGGGGATTTACAAGGAGATGTTTACCCGGAACTGCCGGAGGCCTGCCGGCAGCAAGATTCCGGAATTCTTCCTGAGAAGCCTTGAAAGCAGTGAAACGCTCCTATGTTGCAATAACTCAGAACCTCATTCTGAGTGTTCCCGGCAGAGGTCATTCGGCTGAACACAACCGTGGACTAATTAGAGCCAGATGTAGGCAGTGCCGTCCATAGTGCTGGATGGAGAGTGGTGGCGTGCCAAACAACTGAGCTCTAGTTCTCATCACTTTCACAAAGTGCCATAAGTTGAGGTTCAACTTACTGCTCCGGTTGAGTAGAGTGTAGCGGTCAAAGCTGGAATCAGTAGCACTCAGGTGAGAAGAACCGGAACCAGATATACCCAGTCCGCTGGCAGTGTCCTACGGGGACTAGCCTATCTGGATTCCATGCCTGAATGTTTGCAACCGCGGCCGAGCTAGGCAGTCGGAATTGTGCAACAATGCAAACTGCATAACCTGGCCAAATTTCACGGGTGTACAAGAAACCACGGGGGATTTACAAGGAGATGTTCACCCGGAACTGCCGGAGGCCTGCCGGCAGCAAGATTCCGTAATTCTTCCTGAGAAGCCTTGAAACGCTCCTATGTTGCAATAACTCAGAACCTCATTCTGAGTGTTCCCGGCAGAGGTCATTCGGCGGAATACAACCATGGACTACTTAGAGCCAGATGTAGGCAGTGCCGTCCATAGTGCTGGATGGACAGTGGTGGCGTGCCAAACAACTGAGCTCTAGTTCTCAACAGTTTCACAAAGTGCCCTAAGTTGAGGTTCAACTTACGGCTCCGGTTGAGTAGAGTGTAGCCGTCAAAGCTGGAATTAGTAGCACTCAGGTGAGAAGAACGGGAAGCAGATATACCCAGTCCGCTGGCAGTGTCCTACGGGGACCAGCCTATCTGGCTGCCACGCCTGAATGTTTGCAACCGCGTCCGAGCTAGGCAGGCGCAATTGTGCAGCAATGAAAATTGCATAACCTGGCCAAATTTCACGGATGTACAAGAAACCACGGGGGATTTACAAGGAGATGTTCACCCGGAAGAGCCAGAGGCCTGCCGGCAGCAAGATTCCGGAATTCTTCCTGAGAAGCCTTGAAAGCAGTGAAAAGCTCCGATGTTGCAATAACTCAGAACCTCATTCTGAGTGTTCCCGGCAGAGGTCATTCAGCTGAACACAACCGTGGACTAATTAGAGCCAGATGTAGGCAGTGCCGTCCTTAGGGCTGGATGGAGAGTGGTGGCGTGACAAACAACTGAGCTCTAGTTCTCAACAGTTTCACAAAGTGCCATAAGATGAGGTTCAACTTACTGCTCCGGTTGAGTAGAGTGTAGCCGTCAAAGCTGGAATCAGTAGCACTCAGGTGAGAAGAACGGGAAGCAGATATACCCAGTCCGCTGGCAGTGTCCTACGGGGACCAGCCTATCTGGCTGCCACGCCTGAATGTTTGCAACCGCGGCCGAGCTAGGCAGGCGCAATTGTGCAGCAATTCAAACTGCATAACCTGGCCAAATTTCACGGGTGTACAAGAAACCACGGGGGATTTACAAGGAGATGTTTACCCGGAACTGCCGGAGGCCTGCCGGCAGCAAGATTCCGGAATTCTTCCTGAGAAGCCTTGAAAGCAGTGAAAGGCTCCTATGTTGCAGTAACTCAGAACATCATTCTGAGTGTTCCCGGCAGAGGTCATTCGGCTGAACACAACCGTGGACTAATTAGAGTCAGATGTAGGCAGTGCAGTCCATAGTGCTGGATGGACAGTGGTGGCGTGCCAAACAACTGAGCTCTAGTTCTCAACAGTTTCACAAAGTGCCCTAAGTTGAGGTTCAACTTACGGCTCCGGTTGAGTAGATTGTAGCCGTCAAAACTGGAATAATTAGCACTCAGGTGCAAAGAACGGCAAGCAGATATACCCAGTCTGCTGGCAGTGTCCTACGGGGACCAGCCTACCTGGCGGCCACGCCTGAATGTTTGCAACTGCGGCTGAGCTAGCCAGGCGCAATTGTGCAGCAATGCAAACTGCATAACCTGGCCAAATTTCACGGGTGTTCAAGAAACCAAGGGGGATTTACAAGGAGATGTTCACTCGGAACAGCCGGACGCCGGCGGGCAGCAATATTCCGGAACTCTTCCTTAGAAGCCTTGAAAGCAGTGAAACGCTCCTATGTTGCAATAACTCAGAACCTCATTCTGAGTGTTCCCTGCAGAGGTCATTCGGCAGAACACAACCGTGGAGTAATTAGAGCCAGATGTATTCAGTGCCGTCCATAGTGCTGGATGGACAGTGGTGGCATGCCAAACAACTGAGCTCTAGTTCTCAACACTTTCACAAAGTGCCATAAGTTGAGGTTCAACTTACTGCTCAGGTTGCGTAGAGTGTAGCCGTCAAACCTGGAATCAGTAGAACTCAGGTGAGAAGAACGTGAAGCAGATATACCGAGTCCGCTTGCAGTGTCCTACGGGGTACAGCCTATCTGGCTGCCACTCCTGAATGTTTGCAACCGCGGCCGAGCTAGGCAGGCGCAATTGTGCAGCAATGCAAACTGCTTAACCTGGTCAAATTTCACGGGTGTACAAGAAACCAAGGGGATTTACAAGGAGATGTTCACCCGGAACTGCCTGAGGCCTGCCGGCAGCAAGATTCCGAAATTTATCCTGAGAAGCCTTGAAAGCAGTGAAACGCTCCTATGTTGCAATAACTCAGAACCTCATTCTGAGTGTTCCCGGCAGAGGTCATTCGGCTGAACACAACCGTGGACTAATTAGAGCCAGATGTAAGCAGTGCCGTCAATAGTGCTGGATGGACAGTGGTGGCGTGCCAAACAACTGAGCTCTAGTTCTCATCACTTTCAGAAAGTGCCATAAGTTGAGGTTCAACTTACTGCTCCGGTTGAGTAGAGTGTAGCGGTCAAACCTGGAATCAGTAGCACTCAGGTGAGAAGAACGGGAAGCAGATATACCCAGTCCGCTGGCGGTGTCCTCCAGGGACCAGCCTATCTGGCTGCCACGCCTGAATGTTTGCAACCACGGCCGAGCTGGGCGGGCGCAATTGTGCCGCAATGCAAACTGCATAACCTGGCCAAATTTCACGGGTGTACAAGGAACCGCCGGTGATTTACAAGGAGATGTTCACCCGAACAGCAGAAGGCCTGCCGGCAGCAAGATTCCGGAATTCTTCCTGAGAAGCCCTGAAAGCAGTGAAACGCTCCTATGTTGCAATAACTCAGAACCTCATTCTTAGTGTTCCCGGCAGAGGTCATTCGGCTGAACACAACCATGGACTAATTAGAGCCAGATGTAGGCAGTGCCGTCCATAGTGCTGGACGGACAGTCGTGGCGTGCCAAACAACTGAGCTCTAGTTCTCAACGGTTTCACAAAGTGCCATAAGTTGAGGATCAACTTACTACTCGGGTTGAGTAGAGTGTAGCGGTCAAAGCTGGAATCAGTAGCACTCAGGTGAGAAGAACGGGAAGCAGATATACCCAGTCCGCTGGCAGTGTCCTACGAGGACCAGCCTATCTGGCTGCCACCCCTGAATGTTTGCAAACGCGGCCAAGCTAAGCAGGCGGAATTGTGCAGCAATGCAAACTGCATAACCTAGCCAAATTTCATGGTTGTACAAGAAACCACGGGGGATTTACAAGGAGATGTTCACCCGGAACAGCCAGAGGCCTGCCGGCAGCAAGATTCCAGAATTCTTCCTGAGAAGCCTTGAAAGCAGTGAAAAGCTCCTATGTTGCAATAACTCAGAACCTCATTCTGAGTTTTCCCTGTAGAGGTCATTCGGCTGAAAACAAAGGTAGACTAATTAGAGCAGGATGTAGGCAGTGCAGTCCATAGTGCTGGATGGACAGTGGTGGCGTGCCAAACAACTGAGCTCTAGTTCTCAACAGTTTCACAAAGTGCCCTAAGTTGAGGTTCAACTTACGGCTCCGGTTGAGTAGAGTGTAGCCGTCAAAGCTGGAATCAGTAGCACTCAGGTGAGAAGAACGGGAAGCAGATATACCCAGTCCGCTGGCAGTGTCCTACGGGGACCAGCCTATCTGGCTGCCACGCCTGAATGTTTGCAAGCGCGGCCGAGCTAGGCAGGCGCAATTGTGCAGCAATGAAAATTGCATAACCTGGCCAAATTTCACGGATGTACAAGAAACCACGGGGGATTTACAAGGAGATGTTCACCCGGAAGAGCCAGAGGCCTGCCGGCAGCAAGATTCCGGAATTCTTCCTGAGAAGCCTTGAAAGCAGTGAAAAGCTCCGATGTTGCAATAACTCAGAACCTCATTCTGAGTGTTCCCGGCAGAGGTCATTCAGCTGAACACAACCGTGGACTAATTAGAGCCAGATGTAGGCAGTGCCGTCCTTAGGGCTGGATGGAGAGTGGTGGCGTGACAAAAAACTGAGCTCTAGTTCTCAACAGTTTCACAAAGTGCCATAAGATGAGGTTCAACTTACTGCTCCGGTTGAGTAGAGTGTAGCCGTCAAAGGTGGAATCAGTAGCACTCAGGTGAGAAGAACGGGAAGCAGATATACCCAGTCCGCTGGCAGTGTCCTACGGGGACCAGCCTATCTGGCTGCCACGCCTGAATGTTTGCAAGCGCGGCCGAGCTAGGCAGGCGCAATTGTGCAGCAATTCAAACTGCATAACCTGGCCAAATTTCACGGGTGTACAAGAAACCACGGGGGATTTACAAGGAGATGTTTACCCGGAACTGCCGGAGGCCTGCCGGCAGCAAGATTCCGGAATTCTTCCTGAGAAGCCTTGAAAGCAGTGAAACGATCCTATGTTGAAATAACTCAGAACCTCATTCTGAGTGTTTCCGGCAGAGGTCATTCGGATGAACACAACCGTGGACTAATTAGAGCCAGATGTAGGCAGTGCCGTCCATAGTGCTGGATGGAGAGTGGTGGCGTGCCAAACAACTGAGCTCTAGTTCTCATCACTTTCACAAAGTGCCATAAGTTGAGGTTCAACTTACTGCTCCGGTTGAGTAGAGTGTAGCGGTCAAAGCTGGAATCAGTAGCACTCAGGTGAGAAGAACCGGAACCAGATATACCCAGTCCGCTGGCAGTGTCCTACGGGGACTAGCCTATCTACATTCCATGCCTGAATGTTTGCAACCGCGGCCGAGCTAGGCAGGCGGAATTGTGCAACAATGCAAACTGCATAACCTGGCCAAATTTCACGGGTGTACAAGAAACCACGGGGGATTTACAAGGAGATGTTCACCCGGAACTGCCGGAGGCCTGCCGGCAGCAAGATTCCGTAATTCTTCCTGAGAAGCCTTGAAAGCAGTGAAACGCTCCTATGTTGCAATAACTCAGAACCTCATTCTGAGTGTTCCCGGCAGAGGTCATTCGGCTGAACACAACCATGGACTACTTAGAGCCAGATGTAGGCAGTGCCGTCCATAGTGCTGGATGGACAGTGGTGGCGTACCAAACAACTGAGCTCTAGTTCTCAACACTTTCACAAAGTGCCATCAGTTGAGGTTCAACTTACTGGTCCGGTTGAGTAGAGTGTAGCCGTCAAAGCTGGAATCAGTAGCACTCAGGTGAGAAGAACGGGAAGCAGATATACCCAGTCCGCTGGCAGTGTCCTACGGGGACCAGCCTATCTGGCGGCCATGCCTGAATGTTTGCAACCGCGGCCGAGCTAGGCAGGCGCAATCGTGCAGCAATGCAAACTGCATAACCTGGCCAAATTTCACGGGTGTACAAGAAAGCACGGGGGATTTACAAGGACATGTTCACCCGGAACTGCCGGAGGCCTGCGGGCAGCAAGATTCTGGAATTCTTCCTGAGAAGCCTTGAAAGCAGTGAAACGTTCCTATATTGCAATAACTCAGAACCTCATTCTGAGTGTTCCCGGCCGAGGTCATTCGGATGAACACAACCGTGGACTAATTAGAGCCAGATGTAGGCAGTGCCGTCCATAGTGCTGGATGGACAGTGGTGGCATGCCGAATAACTGAGCTCTAGTTCTCAACACTTTCACAAATTGCCATAAGTTGAGGTTCAACTTACTGCTTAGGTTGCGTAGAGTGTAGCCGTCAAAGCTGGAATCAGTAGCACTCAGGTGAGAAGAACGGGAAGCAGATATACCCAGTCCGCTGGCAGTGTCCTACGGGGACCAGCCTATCTGGCTGCCACGCCTGAGTTTTTGCAACCGCGTCCGAGCTAGGCAGGCGGAATTGTGCAGCAATGCAAACTGCATAATCTGGCCAAATTTCATGGATGTACAAGAAACCACGGGGGATTTGCAAGGAGATGTTCACCCGGAACAGCCAGAGGCCTGCCGGCAGCAAGATTCCGGAATTCTTCCTGAGAAGCCTTGAAAGCAGTGAAACGCTCCTATGTTGCAATAACTCAGAACCTCATTCTGAGTGTTCCCGGCAGAGGTCATTCGGCTGAACACAACCATGGACTAATTAGAGCCAGATGTAGGCAGTGCCGTCCATAGTGCTGGATGGACAGTGGTGGCGTGCCAAACAACTGAGCTCTAGTTCTCATCACTTTCACAAAGTGCCATAAGTTGAGGTTCAACTTACTGCTCCGGTTGAGTAGAGTGTAGCGGTCAAACCTGGAATCAGTAGCACTCAGGTGAGAAGAACGGGAAGCAGATATACCCAGTCCGCTCGCAGTGTCCTACGGGGACCAGCCTATCTGGCTGCCACGCCTGAATGTTTGCAACCGTGGCCGAGCTAGGCAGGCGCAATTGTGCAGCAATGCAAACTGCATAACCTGGCCAAATTTCACGGGTGTACAAGAAACCGAGGGGGATTTACAAGGAGATGTTCACCCGGAACAGCCGGACGCCGGCGGGCAGCAAGATTCCGGAACTCTTCCTGAGAAGCCTTGAAAGCAGTGAAATGCTCCTATGTTACAATAACTCATAACCTCATTCTGAGTGTTCCCGGCAGAGGTCATTCGGCTGAACACAACCGTGGACTAATTAGAGCCAGATGTAGGCAGTGCCGTCCATAGTGCTGGATGGACAGTGGTGGTGTGCCAAACAACTGAGCTCTAGTTCTCAACAGTTTCACAAAGTGCCCTAAGTTGAGGTTCAACTTACTGCTCCGGTTGAGTAGAGTGTATCGGTCAAAGCTGGAATCAGTAGCACTCAGGTGAGAAGAACGGGAAGCAGATATACCCATTCCGCTGGCAATGTCCTACGGGGACTAGCCTATCTGGCTGCCACGCCTGAATGTGTGCAACCGCGGCCGAGCTAGGCAGGCGCAATTGTGCAGCAATGCAAACTGCATAACCTGGGCAAATTTCACGGGTGTACAAGAAACCATGGGGGATTTACAAGGAGATGTTCACCCGGAACTGCCGGAGGCCTGCCGGCAGCAAGATTCCGGAATTCTTCCTGAGAAGCCTTGAAAGCAGGGAAACGCTCCTATGTTGCAATAACTCAGAACCTCATTCTGAGTGTTCGCGGCAGAGGTCATTCGGCTGAACACAACCGTCGACTAATTAGAGCCAGATGTAGGCAGTGCCGTCCATAGTGCTGGATGGACAGTGGTGGCGTGCCAAACAACTGAGCTCTAGTTCTCATCACTTCCACAAAGTGCCATAAGTTGAAGTTCAACTTACTGCTCCGGTTGAGTACAGTGTAGGGGTCAAACCTGGAATCAGTAGCACTCAGGTGAGAAGAACTGGAAGCAGATATACCCAGTCCGCTGGCAGTGTCCTACTGGGACCAGCCTATCTGGCTGCCACGCCTGAATGTGTGCAACCGCGTCCGAGCTATGCAGGCGCAATTGTGCAGCAATGCAAACTGCATAACCTGGCCAAATTTCACGGGTGTACAAGAAACCACGGGGGATTTACAAGATGTTCACCAGGAACAGCCGGACGCGGGCGGGCAGCAATATTCCGGAACTCTTCCTGAGAAGCCTTGAAAGCAGTGAAACGCTCCTATGTTGCAATAACTCCGAACCTCATTCTGAGTGTTCCCGGCAGAGGTCATTCGGCTGAACACAACCGTCGACTCATTAGAGCCAGATGTAGGCAGTGCCGTCCATAGTGCTGGATGGACAGTGGTGGCGTGCCAAACAACTGAGCTCTAGTTCTCAACACTTTCACAAAGTGCCATAAGTTGAGGTTCAACTTACTGCTCCGGTTGAGTAGAGTGTAGCGGTCAAACCTGGAATCAGTAGCAGTCAGGTGAGAAGAACGGGAAGCAGATATACCCAGTCCGTTGGCAGTGTCCTCTGGGGACCAGCCTATCTAGCTACCACGCCTGATTGTTTGCAACCGGGTACGAGCTAGGCAGGCGCAATTGTGCAGCAATGCAAACTGCATAACCTGGCCAAATTTAACGGGTGTACAAGAATCCACGGGGGATTTACAAGGAGATGTTCACCGGAACTGTCGGAGGCCTGGTGGCAGCAAGATTCCGGAATTCTTCCTGAGAAGCCTTTAAAGCAGTGAAACGCTCCTATGTTGCAATAACTCAGAACCTCATTCTGAGTGTTCCCGGCAGAGGTCATTCAGCTGAACACAACCGTGGACTAATTAGAGCCAGATGTAGGCAGTGCCATCCATAGTTCTGGATGGACAGTGTTGGCGTGCCAAACAACTGAGCTCTAGTTCTCAACAGTTTCACAAAGTGCCCTAAGTTGAGCTTCAACTTACTCCTTCGGTTGAGTAGAGTGTAGCCGTGAAACCTGGAATCAGTAGAACTCAGGTGAGAAGAACGGGAAGCAGATATACCCAGTCCGCTGGCAGTGTCCTACGGGGACTAGCCTATCCGGCTGCCATGCCTGAATGTTTGCACCCGCGGCCGAGCTAGGCAGGCGCAATTGTGCAGCAATGCAAACTGCATAACCTGGCCAAATTTCACGGGTGTACAAGAAACCAAGGGGGATTTACAAGGAGATGTTCACCCGAACAGCAGAAGGCCTGCCGGCAGCAAGATTCCGGAATTCTTCCTGAGAAGCCCTGAAAGCAGTGAAACGCTCCTATGTTGCAATAACTCAGAACCTCATTCTGAGTGTTCCTGGCAGAGGTCATTCGGCTGAACACAACGGTAGACTAATTAGAGCCAGATGTAGGCAGTGCAGTCCATAGTGCTGGATGGACAGTGGTGGCGTGCCAAACAACTGAGCTCTAGTTCTCAACAGTTTCACAAAGTGCCCTAAGTTGAGGTTCAACTTGCTGCTCCGGTTGAGTAGAGTGTAGCCGTCAAAGCTGGAATCAGTAGCACTCAGGTGAGAAGAACGGGAAGCAGATATACCCAGTCAATTGGCAGTGTCCTACGAGGACCAGCCTATCTGGCTGCCACGCCTGAATGTTTGCAACCGCGGCCGAGCTTGGCAGGCGCAATTGTGCAGGAATGCAAACTGCATAACCTGGCCAAATTTCACGGGTGTACAAGAAAGCACGGGGGATTTACAAGGAGATGTTCACCCGGAACAGCCGGAGGCCTGCCAGTAGCAAGATTCTGGAATTCGTCTTGAGAGGCCTTGAAAGCAGTGAAACGCTCCTATGTTGCAATAACTCAGAACCTCATTCTGAGTGTTCCCGGCAGAGGTCATTCGGCTGAACACAACCGTGGAGTAATTAGAGCCAGCTGTATGCAGTGCCGTCCATAGTGCTGGATGGACAGTGGTGGCGTGCCAAACAACTGAGCTCTAGTTCTCCTCACTTTCACAAAGTGCCATAAGTTGAGGTTCAACTTATTGCTCCGGTTGAGTAGAGTGTAGCGGTCAAAGCTTGAATGAGTAGTACTCAGGTGAGAAGAACGGGAACCAGATATACCCAGTCCGCTGGCAGTGTCCTACGGGGACCAGCCTATCTGGCTGCCACGCCTGAATGTTTGCAACCGCGGCCGAGCTAGGCAGGCGAAATTGTGCAGCAATGCAAACTGCAAAACCTGGCCAAATTTCCCGGGTGTACAAGAAACCACGGGGGATTTACAAGGAGATGTTCACCCGGACCAGACGGATGCCGGCGGGCAGCAAGATTCCGGAACTCTTCCTGAGAAGCCTTGAAAGCAGTGAAACGCTCTTATGTTGCAATAACTCAGAACATCATTCTGAGTGTCCCCGGCAGAGGTCATTCGGCTGAACACAACCGTGGACTAATTAGAGCCAGATGTAGGCAGTGCCGTCCATAGTGCTGGATGGAGAGTGGTGGCGTGCCAAACAACTGAGCTCTAGTTCTCAACAGTTTCACAAAGTGCCCTAAGTTGAGGTTCAACTTACGGCTCCGGTTGAGTAGAGTGTAGCCGTCAAAGCTGGAATCAGTAGCACTCAGGTGAGAAGAAGGGGAAGCAGATATACCCAGTCAATTGGCAGTGTCCTACGGGGACCAGCCTATCTGGCTGCCACGCCTGAATGTTTGCAACCCAGGCCGAGCAAGGCAGGCGAAATTGTGCAGCAATGCAAACTGCATAACCTGGCCAAATTTCACGGGTGTACAAGAAACCACGGGGGATTTACAAGGAGATGTTCACCCGGAACTGCCGGACGCCGGCGGGCAGCAAGATTCCGGAATTCTTCCTGAGAAGCCTTGAAAGCAGTGAAACGCTCCTATGTTGCAATAACTCAGAACCTCATTCTGAGTGTTCCCGGCAGAGGTCATTCGGCTGAACACAACCGTGGACTAATTAGAGCCAGATGTAGGCAGTGCCGTCCATAGTGCTGGATGGACAGTGGTGGCATGCCAAACAACTGAGCTCTAGTTCTCATCACTTTCACAAAGTGCCATTAGTTGAGGATCAACTTACGGCTCCGATTGAGTAGAGTGTAGCCGTCAAAGCTGGAATCAGTAGCACTCAGGTGAGAAGAACGGGAAGCAGATATACCCAGTCCATTGGCAGTGTCCTTCGGGGACCAGCCTATCTGGCTGCCACGCCTGAATGTTTGCCACCGCGGCCGAGCTAGGCAGGCGCAATTGTGCAGCAATGCAAACTGCATAGCCTGGCCAAATTTCACGGATGTACAAGAAACCACAGGGGATTTACAAGGAGATGTTCACCCGGAACAGCCGGAGGCCTGCCGGCAGCAAGATTCCGGAATTCTTCCTGAGAAGCCTTGAAAGCAGTGAAACGCTCCTATGTTGCAATAACTCAGAACCTCTTTCTGAGTGTTCCCGGCAGAGGTCATTCAGCTGAACACAACCGTGGACTAATTAGAGCCAGATGTAGGCAGTGCCGTCCATAGTGCTGGATGGACAGTGGCGGCGTGCCAAACAACTGAGCTCTAGTTCTCAACAGTTTCACAAAGTGCCCTAAGTTGAGGTTCAAATTACGGCTCCGGTTGAGTAGAGTGTAGCGGTCAAAGCTGGAATCAGTCGCACTCAGGTGAGAAGAACGTGAAGCAGATATAGCTAGTCCGCTGGCAGTGTCCTACGTGGACTAGCCTATCTGGGTGCCACGCCTGAATGTTTGCAACCGCGGCCGAGGTAGGCAGGCGCAATTGTGCAGCAATGCAAACTGCATAACCTGGCCAAATTTCACGGATGTACAAGAAATCACGGGGGATTTACAAGGAGATGTTCACCTGGAACAGCTGGAGACCTGCCGGCAGCAAGATTCCAGCATTCTTCCTGAGAAGCCTTGAAAGCAGTGAAACGCTCCTATGTTGCAATAACTCAGAACCTCATTCTGAGTGTTCCAGGCAGAAGTCATTCGGCTGAACACAACCGTGGACTAATTAGAGCCAGATGTAGGCAGTGCCGTCCATAGTGCTGGATGGACAGTGGTGGCGTGCCAAACAACTGAGCTCTAGTTCTCAACAGTTTCACAAAGTGCCATGAGTTGAGGTTCAACTTACTGCTCCGGTGGAGTAGAGTGTAGCCGTCAAAGATGTAATCAGTAGCACTCAGGGGAGAAGAACGGGAAGCACATATACCCAGTCCGCTGGCAGTGTCCTACGGGGACCAGCCTATCTGGCTGCCACACCTGAATGTTTGCAACCGCGGCCGAGCTAGGCAGGCACAATTGTGCAGCAATTCAAACTGCATAACCTGGCCAAATATCACGGGTGAACAAGAAACCACGGGGGATTTACAAGGAGATGTTCGGCCGGAACTGCCAGAGGCCTGCCGGCAGTAAGATTCCGGAATTCTTCCTGAGAAGCCTTGAAAGCAGTGAAACGCTCCTATGTTGCCATAACTCAGAACATCATTCTGAGTGTCCCCGGCCGAGGTCATTCGGCTGAACACAACCGTGGACTAATTAGAGCCAGATGTAGGCAGTGCCGTCCATAGTGCTGGATGCACAGTGGTGGCTTGCCAAACAACTGAGCTCTAGTTCTCAACAGTTTCACAAAATGCCATAAGTAGAGGTTAAACTTACTGCTCCGGTTGAGAAGAGTGTAGCCGTCAAAGCTGGAATCAGTAGCACTCAGGTGAGAAGAACGGGAAGCAGATATACCCAGTCTGCTGGCAGTGTCCTACGGGGACCAGCCTATCTGGCTGCCACGCCTGAATGTTTGCAACCGCGGCCGAGCTAGGCAGGCGCAATTGTGCAGCAATGCAAACTGCATAACCTGGCCAAATTTCACGGATGTACAAGAAACCACGGGGGATTTACAAGGAGATGTTCACCCGGAAGAGCCGGAGGCCTGCCGGCAGCAAGATTCCGGAATTCTTCCTGAGAAGCCTTGAAAGCAGTGAAACACTCCTATGTTGCAATAACTCAGAACCTCATTCTGAGTGTTTCCGGCAGAGGTCATTCAGCTGAACACAACCGTGGACTAAATAGAGCCAGATGTAGGCAGTGCCGTCCATAGTGCTGGATGGAGAGTGGTGGCGTGCCAAACAACTGAGCTCTAGTTCTCAACAGTTTCACAAAGTGCCCTAAGTTGAGGTTCAACTTACGGCTCCGGTTGAGTAGAGTGTAGCGGTCAAAGCTGGAATCAGTAGCACTCAGGTGAGAAGAACGTGAAGCGGATATAGCCAGTCCGCTGGCAGTGTCCTACGGGGACTAGCCTATCTGGCTGCCACGCCTGAATGTTGGCAAGCGCGGCCGAGCTAAGCCGGCGGAATTGTGCAGCAATACAAACTGTATAACCTGGCCAAATTTCAAGGGTGTACAAGAAACCACGGGGGATTTACAAGGAGATGTTCACCCGGAACAGCCGGAGGCCTGCCGGCAGCAAGATTCCAGAATTCTTCCTGAGAAGCCTTGAAAGCAGTGAAACGCTCCTATGTTGCAATAACTCAGAACCTCATTCTGAGTGTTCCAGACAGAGGTCATTCGGCTGAACACAACCGTGGACTAATTAGAGCCAGATGTAGGCAGTGCCGTCCATAGGGCTGGATGGAGAGTGGTGGCGTGCCAAACAACTGAGCTCTAGTTCTCAACAGTTTCACAAAGTGCCCTAAGTTGAGGTTCAACTTACTGCTCCGGTTGAGTAGAGTGTAGCCGTCAAAGCTGGAATCAGTAGCACTCAGGTGAGAAGAACGGGAAGCAGATATACCCAGTCCGCTGGCAGTGTCCTACGGGGACCAGGCTCTCTGGCTGCCACGCCTGAATGTTTGCAACCGCGGCCGAGCTAGGCAGGGCCAATTGTGCAGCAATTCAAACTGCATAACCTGGCCAAATTTCACGGGTGTACAAGAAACCACGGGGGATTTACAAGGAGATGTTCACCCGGAACTGCCGGAGGCCTGCCGGCAGCAAGATTCCGGAATTCTTCCTGAGAAGCCTTGAAAGCAGTGAAACGCTCCTATGTTGAAATAACTCAGAACCTCATTTTAGTGTTCCCGGCAGAGGTCATTCGGCTGAACACAACCGTGGACTAATTAGAGCCAGATGTAAGCAGTGCCGTCCATAGTGCTGGATGGACAGTGGTGGCGTGCCAAACAACTGAACTCTAGTTCTCAACAGTTTCACAAAGTGCCCTAAGTTGAGGTTCAACGTACTGCTCCGGTTGAGTAGAGTGTAGCCGTCAAACATGGAATCAGTAGCACTCAGGTGAGAAGAACGGGAAGCAGATATACCCAGTCCGCTGGCAGTGTCCTACGGGGACCAACCTATCTGGCTGCCACGCCTGAATGTTTGCAACCGCGACCGAGCTAGGCAGGCGCAATTGTGCAGCAATGCAAACTGCATAACCTGGCCAAATTTCACGGATGTACAAGAAGCCACGGGGGATTTCAAGGAGATGTTCACCGGGAAGAGCCGGAGGCCTGCCGGCAGCAAGATTCCGGAATTCTTCCTGAGAAGCCTTGAAAGCAGTGAAACGCTCCTATGTTGCAATAACTCAGAACCTCATTCTGAGTGTTCCCGTCAGAGGTCATTCAGCTGAAAACAACCGTGGACTAATTAGAGCCAGATGTAGGCAGTGCAGTCCATAGTGCTGGATGGACAGTTGTGGCTTGCCAAACAACTGAGCTCTAGTTCTCAACAGTTTCACAAAGTGCCCTAAGTTGAGGTTCAACTTACGGCTCCGGTTGAGTAGAGTGTAGCGGTCAAAGATGGAATCAGTAGCACTCAGGTGAGAAGAACGTGAAGCAGATATAGCCAGTCCGCTGGCAGTGTCCTACGGGGACTAGCCTATCTGGCTGCCACGCCTGAATGTTGGCAAGCGCGGCCGAGCTAAGCAGGCGGAATTGTGCAGCAATGCAAACTGCATAACCTGGCCAAATTTCACGGATGTACAAGAAACCACGGGGGATTTACAAGGAGATGTTCACCCGGAACAGCCGGAGGCCTGCCGGAAGCCAGATTCCTGAATTCTTCCTGAGAAGCCTTGAAAGCAGTGAAACGCTCCTATGTTGCAATAACTCAGAACCTCATTCTGAGTGTTCCAGACAGAGGTCATTCGGCTGAACACAACCGTGGACTAATTAGAGCCAGATGTAGGCAGTGCCGTCCATAGGGCTGGATGGAGAGTGGTGGCGTGCCAAACAACTGAGCTCTAGTTCTCAACAGTTTCACAAAGTGCCCTAAGTTGAGGTTCAACTTACGGCTCCGGTTGAGTAGAGTGTAGCCGTCAAAGCTGGAATCAGTAGCACTCAGGTGAGAAGAACGGGAAGCAGATATACCCTGTCCGCTGGCAGTGTCCTACGGGGACCAGGCTATCTGGCTGCCACGCCTGAATGTTTGCAACCGCGACCGAGCTAGGCAGGGCCAATTGTGCAGCAATTCAAACTGCATAACCTGGCCAAATTTCACGGGTGTACAAGAAACCACGGGGGATTTACAAGGAGATGTTCACCCGGAACTGCCGGAGGCCTGCCGGCAGCAAGATTCCGGAATTCTTCCTGAGAAGCCTTGAAAGCAGTGAAACGCTCCTATGTTGAAATAACTCAGAACCTCATTCTGAGTGTTCCCGGCAGAGGTCATTCGGCTGAACACAACCGTGGACTAATTAGAGCCAGATGTAAGCAGTGCCGTCCATAGTGCTGGATGGACAGTGGTGGCGTGCCAAACAACTGAGCTCTAGTTCTCATCACTTTCACAAAGTGCCATAAATTGAGGTTCAACTTACTGCTCCGGTTGAGTAGAGTGTAGCGGTCAAAGCTGGAATCAGTAGCACTCAGGTGAGAAGAACGGGAAGCAGATATACCCAGTCCGCTGGCAGTGTCCTACGGGGACCAACCTATCTGGCTGCCACGCCTGAATGTTTGCAACCGCGGCCGAGCTAGGCAGGCGCAATTGTGCAGCAATGCAAACTGCATAACCTGGCCAAATTTCACGGATGTACAAGAAGCCACGGGGGATTTCAAGGAGATGTTCTCCCGGAAGAGCCGGAGGCCTGCTGGCAGCAAGATTTCGGAATTCTTCCTGAGAAGCCTTGAAAGCAGTGAAACGCTCCTATGTTGCAATAACTCAGAACCTCATTCTGAGTGTTCCCGTCAGAGGTCATTCAGCTGAAAACAACCGTGGACTAATTAGAGCCAGATGTAGGCAGTGCCGTCCTTAGGGCTGGATGGAGAGTGGTGGCGTGCCAACCAACTGAGCTCTAGTTCTCAACAGTTTCACAAAGTGCCCTAAGTTGAGGTTCAACTTACGGCTCCGGTTGAGTAGAGTGTAGCGGTCAAAGATGGAATCAGTAGCACTCAGGTGAGAAGAACGTGAAGCAGATATAGCCAGTCCGCTGTCAGTGTCCTACGGGGACTAGCCAATCTGGCTGCCACGCCTGAATGTTGGCAAGCGCGGCCGAGCTAAGCAGGCGGAATTGTGCAGCAATGCAAACTGCATAACCTGGCCAAATTTCACGGATGTACAAGAAACCACGGGGGATTTACAAGGAGATGTTCACCCCGAACAGCCGGAGGCCTGCCGGCAGCCAGATTCCTGAATTCTTCCTGAGAAGCCTTGAAAGCAGTGAAACGCTCCTATGTTGCAGTAACTCAGAACATCATTCTGAGTGTCCCCGGCCAAGGTCATTCGGCTGAACACAACCGTGGACTAATTAGAGCCAGATGTAGTCAGTGCCGTCCATAGTGCTGGATGGACAGTGGTGGCGTGCCAAACAACTGAGCTCTAGTTCTCAACAGTTTCACAAAGTGCCATAAGTAGAGGTTCAACTTACTGCTCCGGTTGAGTAGAGTGTAGCCGTCAAAGCTGGAATCAGTAGCACTCAGGTGAGAAGAACGTGAAGCAGATATAGCCAGTCCGCTGGCAGTGTCCTACGGGGACTAGCCTATCTGGCTGCCACGCCGGAATGTTTGCAAGCGCGGCCGAGCTAAGCAGGCGGAATTGTGCAGCAATGCAAACTGCATAACCTGGCCAAATTTCACGGATGTACAAGAAACCACGGGGGATTTACAAAGACATGTTCACCCGGAACAGCCGGAGGCCGGCCGGCAGCAAGATTCCGGAATTCTTCCTGAGAAGCCTTGAAAGCAGTGAAACGCTCCTATGTTGCAATAACTAAGAACCTCATTCTGAGTGTTCCCGGGAGAGGTCATTCGGCTGAACACAACCGTGGACTAATTAGAGCCAGATGTAAGCAGTGCCGTCCATAGTGCTGGATGGACAGTGGTGGCGTGCCAAACATCTGAGCTCTAGTTCTCATCACTTTCACAAAGTGCCATAAGTTGAGGTTCAACTTACTGCTCGGGTTGAGTAGAGTGTAGCCGTCAAACATGGAATCAGTAGCACTCAGGTGAGAAGAACGGGAAGCAGATATACCCAGTCCGCTGGCAGTGTCCTACGGGGATCAGCCTATCTGGCTGCCACGCCTGAATGTTAGCAACCGCGGCCGAGCTAGGCAGGCAAAATTGTGCAGCAATGCAAACTGCATAACCAGGCCAAATTTCAAGGGTGTACAAGAAACCACGGGGGATTTACAAGGAGATGTTCACCAGGAACAGCCGGAGGCCTGCCGGCAGCAAGATTCCGGAATTCTTCCTGAGAAGCCTTGAAAGCAGTGAAACGCTCCTATGTTGAAATAACTCAGAACCTCATTCTGAGTGTTCCCGGCAGAGGTCATTCGGCTGAACTAAACCGTCGACTAATTAGAGCCAGATGTAGGCAGTGCCGTCCATAGTGCTGGATGAACAGTGGTGGCGTGCCAAACAACTGAGCTCTAGTTGTCATCACTTTCACAAAGTGCCATAAGTTGAGGTTCAACTTACTGCTCCGGTTGAGTAGTGTGTAGCCGTCAAAGCTGGAATCAGTAGCACTCAGGTGAGAAGAACGGGAAGCAGATATAGCCAGTCCGCTGGCAGTGTCCTACGGGGACCAGCCTATCTGGCTGCCATGCCTGAATGTTTGCAACCGCGGCCGAGCTACGAAGGCGCAATTGTGCAGCAATGCAAACTGCATAACCTGGCCAAATTTCACGGGTGTACAAGAAACCACGGGGGATTGACAAGGAGAGGTTCACCCGGAACTGCCGGAGGCCTGCCGGAAGCAAGATTCCGGAATTCTTCCTGAGAAGCCTTGAAAGAAGTGAAACGCTCCTATGTTGCAATAACTCAGAACCTCATTCTGAGTGTTCCCGGCAGAGGTCATTCGGCTGAACACAACCATGGAATAATTAGAGCCAGATGTAGGCAGTGCCGTCCATAGTGCTGGATGGACAGTGGTGGCGTGCCAAACAACTGAGCTCTAGTTCTCATCGCTTTCACAAAGTGCCATGAGTGGAGGTTCAACTTACTGCTCCGGTTTAGTAGAGTGTAGCCGTCAAAGCTGGAATCAGTAGCACTCAGGTGAGAAGAACGGGAAGCAGATATACCCAGTCCGCTGGCAGTGTAGTACGGGGACCAGCCTATCTGGCTGCCACGCCTGAATGTTTGCAACCGCGGCCGAGCTAGGCAGGCGCAATTGTGCAGCAATTTAAACTGCATAACCTGGCCAAATTTCACGGGTGTACAACGAACCGCGGGTGAATTACAAGGAGATGTTCACCCGGAACAGCCGGAGGCCTGCTGGCAGCAAGATTCCGGAATTCTTCCTGAGAAGCCTTGAAAGCAGTGAAACGCTCCTATGTTGCAGTAACTCAGAACCTCATTCTGAGTGTTCCCGGCAGAGGTCATTCGGCTGAACACAACCGTGGACTAATTAGAGCCAGATGTAGGCAGTGCCGTCCATAGTGCTGGATGGACAGTGGTGGCGTGCCAAACAACTGAGCTCTAGTTCTCATCACTTTCACAAAATTCCATAAGTAGAGGTTCAACTTACTGCTCCAGTTGAGTAGAGTGTAGCCTTCAAAGGTGGAATCAGTAGCACTCAGGTGAGAAGAACGGGAAGCAGATATACCCAGTCCGCTGGCAGTGTACTACGGGGACCAGCCTCTCTGGCTGCCTCGCCTGAATGTTTGCAACCGTGGCTGAGCTAGGCAGGCGCAATTGTGCAGCATTGCAAACTGCATAACCTGGCCAAATTTCACGGATGTACAAGAAACCACGGGGGATTTACAAGGAGATGTTCACCCGGAACAGCCCGAGGCCTGCCGGCAGCAAGATTCCGGAATTCTTCCTCAGAAGCCGTGAAACCAGTGCAACGCTCCTATGTTGCAATAACTCAGAACCTCATTCTGAGGGTTCCAGGCAGAGGTCATTCGGCTGAACACAACCGTGGACTAACTAGAGCCAGATGTAGGCAGTGCCGTCCATAGTGCTGGATGTAGAGTGGTGGCGAGCCAAACAACTGACCTCTAGTTCTGAACAGTTTCACAAAATGCCATAACTTGAGGTTCAACTTAATGCTCCGGTTGAGTAGTGTGTAGCCGTCAAAGCTGGAATCAGTAGCACTCAGGTGAGGAGAACGGGAAGCAGATATACCGAGTCCGCTGGCAGTGTCCTACGGGGTACAGCCTATCTGGCTGCCACTCCTGAATGTTTGCAACCGCGGCCGAGCTAGGCAGGCGCAATTGTGCAGCAATGCAAACTGCTTAACCTGGTCAAATTTCACGGGTGTACAAGAAACCAAGGGGATTTACAAGGAGATGTTCACCCGGAACTGCCTGAGGCCTGCCGGCAGCAAGATTCCGAAATTCATCCTGAGAAGCCTTGAAAGCAGTGAAACGCTCCTATGTTGCAATAACTCAGAACCTCATTCTGAGTGTTCCCGGCAGAGGTCATTCGGCTGAACACAACCGTGGACTAATTAGAGCCAGATGTAAGCAGTGCCGTCCATAGTGCTGGATGGACAGTGGTGGCGTGCCAAACAACTGAGCTCTAGTTCTCATCACTTTCACAAAGTGCCATAAGTTGAGGTTCAACTTACTGCTCCGGTTGAGTAGAGTGTAGCGGTCAAACCTGGAATCAGTAGCACTCAGGTGAGAAGAACGGGAAGCAGATATACCCAGTCCGCTGGCGGTGTCCTCCAGGGACCAGCCTATCTGGCTGCCACGCCTGAATGTTTGCAACCACGGCCGAGCTGGGCGGGCACAATTGTGCAGCAATGCAAACTGCATAACCTGGCCAAATTTCACGGGTGTACAAGGAACCGCCGGTGATTTACAAGGAGATGTTCACCCGAACAGCAGGAGGCCTGCCGGCAGCAAGATTCCGGAATTCTTCCTGAGAAGCCCTGAAAGCAGTGAAACGCTCCTATGTTGCAATAACTCAGAACCTCATTCTTAGTGTTCCCGGCAGAGGTCATTCGGCTGAACACAACGTAGGCAGTGCCGTCCATAGTGCTGGACGGACAGTCGTGGCGTGCCAAACAACTGAGCTCTAGTTCTCAACGGTTTCACAAAGTGCCATAAGTTGAGGATCAACTTACTACTCGGGTTGAGTAGAGTGTAGCGGTCAAAGCTGGAATCAGTAGCACTCAAGTGAGAAGAACGGGAAGCAGATATACCCAGTCCGCTGGCAGTGTCCTACGAGGACCAGCCTATCTGGCTGCCACCCCTGAATGTTTGCAAACGCGGCCAAGCTAAGCAGGCGGAATTGTGCAGCAATGCAAACTGCATAACCTGGCCAAATTTCATGGTTGTACAAGAAACCACGGGGGATTTACAAGGAGATGTTCACCCGGAACAGCCAGAGGCCTGCCGGCAGCAAGATTCCAGAATTCTTCCTGAGAAGCCTTGAAAGCAGTGAAAAGCTCCTATGTTGCAATAACTCAGAACCTCATTCTGAGTTTTCCCTGTAGAGGTCATTCGGCTGAAAACAAAGGTAGACTAATTAGAGCAGGATGTAGGCAGTGCAGTCCATAGTGCTGGATGGACAGTGGTGGCGTGCCAAACAACTGAGCTCTAGTTCTCAACAGTTTCACAAAGTGCCCTAAGTTGAGGTTCAACTTACGGCTCCGGTTGAGTAGAGTGTAGCCGTCAAAGCTGGAATCAGTAGCACTCAGGTGAGAAGAACGGGAAGCAGATATACCCAGTCCGCTGGCAGTGTCCTACGGGGACCAGCCTATCTGGCTGCCACGCCTGAATGTTTGCAACCGCGTCCGAGCTAGGCAGGCGCAATTGTGCAGCAATGAAAATTGCATAACCTGGCCAAATTTCACGGATGTACAAGAAACCACGGGGGATTTACAAGGAGATGTTCACCCGGAAGAGCCAGAGGCCTGCCGGCAGCAAGATTCCGGAATTCTTCCTGAGAAGCCTTGAAAGCAGTGAAAAGCTCCGATGTTGCAATAACTCAGAACCTCATTCTGAGTGTTCCCGGCAGAGGTCATTCAGCTGAACACAACCGTGGACTAATTAGAGCCAGATGTAGGCAGTGCCGTCCTTAGGGCTGGATGGAGAGTGGTGGCCTGACAAACAACTGAGCTCTAGTTCTCAACAGTTTCACAAAGTGCCATAAGATGAGGTTCAACTTACTGCTCCGGTTGAGTAGAGTGTAGCCGTCAAAGCTGGAATCAGTAGCACTCAGTTGAGAAGAATGGGAAGCAGATATACCCAGTCCGCTGGCAGTGTCCTACGGGGACCAGCCTATCTGGCTGCCACGCCTGAATGTTTGCAACCGCGGCCGAGCTAGGCAGGCACAATTGTGCAGCAATTCAAACTGCATAACCTGGCCAAATTTCACGGGTGTACAAGAAACCACGGGGGATTTACAAGGAGATGTTTACCCGGAACTGCCGGAGGCCTGCCGGCAGCAAGATTCCTGAATTCTTCCTGAGAAGCCTTGAAAGCAGTGAAACGCTCCTATGTTGAAATAACTCAGAACCTCATTCTGAGTGTTCCCGGCAGAGGTCATTCGGATGAACACAACCGTGGACTAATTAGAGCCAGATGTAGGCAGTGCCGTCCATAGTGCTGGATGGAGAGTGGTGGCGTGCCAAACAACTGAGCTCTAGTTCTCATCACTTTCACAAAGTGCCATAAGTTGAGGTTCAACTTACTGCTCCGGTTGAGTAGAGTGTAGCGGTCAAAGCTGGAATCAGTAGCACTCAGGTGAGAAGAACCGGAACCAGATATACCCAGTCCGCTGGCAGTGTCCTACGGGGACTAGCCTATCTGCATTCCATGCCTGAATGTTTGCAACCGCGGCCGAGCTAGGCAGGCGGAATTGTGCAACAATGCAAACTGCATAACCTGGCCAAATTTCACGGGTGTACAAGAAACCACGGGGGATTTACAAGGAGATGTTCACCCGGAACTGCCGGAGGCCTGCCGGCAGCAAGATTCCGTAATTCTTCCTGAGAAGCCTTGAAAGCAGTGAAACGCTCCTATGTTGCAATAACTCAGAACCTCATTCTGAGTGTTCCCGGCAGAGGTCATTCGGCGGAACACAACCATGGACTACTTAGAGCCAGATGTAGGCAGTGCCGTCCATAGTGCTGGATGGACAGTGGTGGCGTACCAAACAACTGAGCTCTAGTTCTCAACACTTTCACAAAGTGCCATCAGTTGAGGTTCAACTTACTGGTCCAGTTGAGTAGAGTGTAGCCGTCAAAGCTGGAATCAGTAGCACTCAGGTGAGAAGAACGGGAAGCAGATATACCCAGTCCGCTGGCAGTGTCCTACGGGGACCAGCCTATCTGGCGGCCATGCCTGAATGTTTGCAACCGCGGCCGAGCTAGGCAGGCGCAATCGTGCAGCAATGCAAACTGCATAACCTGGCCAAATTTCACGGGTGTACAAGAAAGCACGGGGGATTTACAAGGAGATGTTCACCCGGAACTGCCGGAGGCCTGCGGGCAGCAAGATTCTGGAATTCTTCCTGAGAAGCCTTGAAAGCAGTGAAACGTTCCTATATTGCAATAACTCAGAACCTCATTCTGAGTGTTCCCGGCCGAGGTCATTCGGATGAACACAACCGTGGACTAATTAGAGCCAGATGTAGGCAGTGCCGTCCATAGTGCTGGATGGACAGTGGTGGCATGCCGAATAACTGAGCTCTAGTTCTCAACACTTTCACAAATTGCCATAAGTTGAGGTTCAACTTACTGCTTAGGTTGCGTAGAGTGTAGCCGTCAAAGCTGGAATCAGTAGCACTCAGGTGAGAAGAACGGGAAGCAGATATACCCAGTCCGCTGGCAGTGTCCTACGGGGACCAGCCTATCTGGCTGCCACGCCTGAGTTTTTGCAACCGCGTCCGAGCTAGGCAGGCGGAATTGTGCAGCAATGCAAACTGCATAATCTGGCCAAATTTCATGGATGTACAAGAAACCACGGGGGATTTGCAAGGAGATGTTCACCCGGAACAGCCAGAGGCCTGCCGGCAGCAAGATTCCGGAATTCTTCCTGAGAAGCCTTGAAAGCAGTGAAACGCTCCTATGTTGCAATAACTCAGAACCTCATTCTGAGTGTTCCCGGCAGAGGTCATTCGGCTGAACACAACCATGGACTAATTAGAGCCAGATGTAGGCAGTGCCGTCCATAGTGCTGGATGGAGAGTGGTGGCGTGCCAAACAACTGAGCTCTAGTTCTCATCACTTTCACAAAGTGCCATAAGTTGAGGTTCAACTTACTGCTCCGGTTGAGTAGAGTGTAGCGGTCAAACCTGGAATCAGTAGCACTCAGGTGAGAAGAACGGGAAGCAGATATACCTAGTCCGCTCGCAGTGTTCTACGGGGACCAGCCTATCTGGCTGCCACGCCTGAATGTTTGCAACCGCGGCCGAGCTAGGCAGGCGCAATTGTGCAGCAATGCAAACTGCATAACCTGGCCAAATTTCACGGGTGTACAAGAAACCGAGGGGGATTTACAAGTAGATGTTCACCCTGAACAGCCGGACGCCGGCGGGCAGCAAGATTCCGGAACTCTTCCTGAGAAGCCTTGAAAGCAGTGAAATGCTCCTATGTTACAATAACTCATAACCTCATTCTGAGTGTTCCCGGCAGAGGTCATTCGGCTGAACACAACCGTGGACTAATTAGAGCCAGATGTAGGCAGTGCCGTCCATAGTGCTGGATGGACAGTGGTGGTGTGACAAACAACTGAGCTCTAGTTCTCAACAGTTTCACAAAGTGCCCTAAGTTGAGGTTCAACTTACTGCTCCAGTTGAGTAGAGTGTATCGGTCAAAGCTGGAATCAGTAGCACTCAGGTGAGAAGAACGGGAAGCAGATATACCCATTCCGCTGGCAATGTCCTACGGGGACTAGCCTATCTGGCTGCCACGCCTGAATGTGTGCAACCGCGGCCGAGCTAGGCAGGCGCAATTGTGCAGCAATGCAAACTGCATAACCTGGGCAAATTTCACGGGTGTACAAGAAACCATGGGGGATTTACAAGGAGATGTTCACCCGGAACTGCCGGAGGCCTGCCGGCAGCAAGATTCCGGAATTCTTCCTGAGAAGCCTTGAAAGCAGGGAAACGCTCCTATGTTGCAATAACTCAGAACCTCATTCTGAGTGTTCGCGGCAGAGGTCATTCGGCTGAACACAACCGTCGACTAATTAGAGCCAGATGTAGGCAGTGCCGTCCATAGTGCTGGATGGACAGTGGTGGCGTGCCAAACAACTGAGCTCTAGTTCTCATCACTTCCACAAAGTGCCATAAGTTGAAGTTCAACTTACTGCTCCGGTTGAGTACAGTGTAGGGGTCAAACCTGGAATCAGTAGCACTCAGGTGAGAAGAACTGGAAGCAGATATACCCAGTCCGCTGGCAGTGTCCTACTGGGACCAGCCTATCTGGCTGCCACGCCTGAATGTTTGCAACCGCGTCCGAGCTATGCAGGCGCAATTGTGCAGCAATGCAAACTGCATAACCTGGCCAAATTTCACGGGTGTACAAGAAACCACGGGGGATTTACAAGGAGATGTTCACCCGGAACAGCCGGACGCGGGCGGGCAGCAATATTCCGGAACTCTTCCTGAGAAGCCTTGAAAGCAGTGAAACGCTCCTATCTTGCAATAACTCAGAACCTCATTCTGAGTGTTCCCGGCAGAGGTCATTCGGCTGAACACAACCGTCGACTCATTAGAGCCAGATGTAGGCAGTGCCGTCCATAGTGCTGGATGGACAGTGGTGGCGTGCCAAACAACTGAGCTCTAATTCTCAACAGTTTCACAAAGTGCCCTAAATTCAGGTTCAACTTACTGCTCTGGTTGAGTAGAGTGTAGCGGTCAAAGCTGGAATCAGTAGCACTCAGGTGAGAAGAACGGGAAGCAGATATACCCAGTCAGCTGGCAGTGTCCTACGGGGACTAGCCTATCTGGATTCCATGCCTGAATGTTTGCAACCGCGGCCGACCTAGGCAGGCGGAATTGTGCAACAATGCAAACTGCATAACATGGCCAAATTTCACGGGTGTACAAGAAACCACGGGGGATTTACAAGGAGATGTTGACCCGGAACTGCCGGAGGCCTGCCGGCAGCAAGATCCCGGAATTCTTCCTGAGAAGCCTTGAAAGCAGTGAAACGCTCCTATGTTGCAATAACTCAGAACCTCATTCTGAGTTTTCCCGGCAGAGGTCATTCGGCTGAACACAAACATGGACTAATTAGAGCCAGATGTAGGCAGTGCCGTAAATAGTGCTGGATGGAGAGTGGTGGCGTGCCAAACAACTGAGCTCTAGTTCTCAACTTTCACAAAGTGCCATAAGTTGAGGTTCAACTTACTGCTCCGGTTGAGTAGAGTGTAGCGGTCAAACCTGGAATCAGTAGCAGTCAGGTGAGAAGAACGGGAAGCAGATATACCCAGTCCGTTGGCAGTGTCCTCTGGGGACCAGCCTATCTAGCTACCACGCCTGAATGTTTGCAACCGGGTACGAGCTAGGCAGGCGCAATTGTGCAGCAATGCAAACTGCATAACCTGGCCAAATTTAACGGGTGTACAAGAATCCACGGGGGATTTACAAGGAGATGTTCACCGGAACTGTCGGAGGCCTGGTGGCAGCAAGATTCCGGAATTCTTCTTGAGAAGCCTTTAAAGCAGTGAAACGCTCCTATATTGCAATAACTCAGAACCTCTTTCTGAGTGTTCCCGGCAGAGGTCATTCAGCTGAACACAACCGTGGACTAATTAGAGCCAGATGTAGGCAGTGCCATCCATAGTTCTGGATGGACACTGTTGGCGTGCCAAACAACTGAGGTCTAGTTCTCAACAGTTTCACAAAGTGCCCTAAGTTGAGGTTTAACTTACTCCTTCGGTTGAGTAGAGTGTAGCCGTGAAACCTGGAATCAGTAGAACTCAGGTGAGAAGAACGGGAAGCAGATATACCCAGTCCGCTGGCAGTGTCCTACGGGGACTAGCCTATCCGGCTGCCATGCCTGAATGTTTGCACCCGCGTCCGAGCTAGGCAGGCGCAATTGTGCAGCAATGCAAACTGCATAACCTGGCCAAATTTCACGGGTGTACAAGGAACCGCCGGTGATTTACAAGGAGATGTTCACCCGAACAGCAGAAGGCCTGCCGGCAGCAAGATTCCGGAATTCTTCCTGAGAAGCCCTGAAAGCAGTGAAACGCTCCTATGTTGCAATAACTCAGAACCTCATTCTGAGTGTTCCTGGCAGAGGTCATTCGGCTGAACACAACGGTAGACTAATTAGAGCCAGATGTAGGCAGTGCAGTCCATAGTGCTGGATGGACAGTGGTGGCGTGCCAAACAACTGAGCTCTAGTTCTCAACAGTTTCACAAAGTGCCCTAAGTTGAGTTTCAACTTGCTGCTCCGGTTGAGTAGAGTGTAGCCGTCAAAGCTGGAATCAGTAGCACTCAGGTGAGAAGAACGGGAAGCAGATATACCCAGTCAATTGGCAGTGTCCTACGAAGACCAGCCTATCTGGCTGCCACGCCTGAATGTTTGCAACCGCGGCCGAGCTTGGCAGGCGCAATTGTGCAGGAATGCAAACTGCATAACCTGGCCAAATTTCACGGGTGTACAAGAAAGCACGGGGGATTTACAAGGAGATGTTCACCCGGAACAGCCGGAGGCCTGCCGGCAGCAAGATTCTGGAATTCGTCTTGAGAGGCCTTGAAAGCAGTGAAACGCTCCTCTGTTGCAATACCTCAGAACCTCATTCTGAGTGTTCCCGGCAGAGGTCATTGGGCTGAACACAACCGTGGAGTAATTAGAGCCAGCTGTAGGCAGTGCCGTCCATAGTGCTGGATGGACAGTGGTGGCGTGCCAAACAACTGAGCTCTAGTTCTCCTCACTTTCACAAAGTGCCATAAGTTGAGGTTCAACTTATTGCTCCGGTTGAGTAGAGTGTAGCGGTCAAAGCTTGAATCAGTAGTACTCAGGTGAGAAGAACGGGAACCAGATATACCCAGTCCGCTGGCAGTGTCCTACGGGGACCAGCCTATCTGGCTGCCACGCCTGAATGTTTGCAACCGCGTCCGAGCTAGGCAGGCGAAATTGTGCAGCAATGCAAACTGCATAACCTGGCCAAATTTCCCGGGTGTACAAGAAACCACGGGGGATTTACAAGGAGATGTTCACCCGGAACAGACGGATGCCGGCGGGCAGCAAGATTCCGGAACTCTTCCTGAGAAGCCTTGAAAGCAGTGAAACGCTCTTATGTTGCAATAACTCAGAACATCATTCTGAGTGTCCCCGGCAGAGGTCATTCGGCTGAACACAACCGTGGACTAATTAGAGCCAGATGTAGGCAGTGCCGTCCATAGTGCTGGATGGAGAGTGGTGGCGTGCCAAACAACTGAGCTCTAGTTCTCAACACTTTCACAAAGTGCCATAAGTAGAGGTTCAACTTACTGCTCCGGTTGAGTAGACTGTAGCCGTCAAAGCTGGAATCAGTAGCACTCATGTGAGAAGAACGGGAAGCAGATATACCCAGTCCGCTGACAGTGTCCTACGGGGACCAGGCTATCTGTCTGCCACGCCTGAATGTTTGCAACCGCGGCCGAGGTAAGCAGGCGCAACTGTGCAGCAATGCAAACTGCATAACCTGGCCAAATTTCACGGATGTACAAGAAACCACGGGGGATTTACAAGGAGATGTTCACCCAGAACAGCCGGAGGCCTGTCGGCAGCAAGATTCCGGAATTCTTCCTGAGAAGCCTTGAAAGCAGTGAAACGCTCCTATGTTGCAATAACTCAGAACCTCATTCTGAGTGTTCCCGGCAGAGGTCATTCAGCTGAACACAACCGTGGACTAATTAGAGCCAGATGTAGGCAGTGCCGTCCATAGTGCTGGATGGACAGTGGTGGCGTGCCAAACAACTGAGCTCTAGTTCTCAACAGTTTCACAAAGTGCCCTAAGTTGAGGTTCAACTTACGGCTCCGGTTGAGTAGAGTGTAGCCGTCAAAGCTGGAATCAGTAGCACTCAGGTGAGAAGAACTGGAAGCAGATATACCCAGTCAATTGTCAGTGTCCTACGGGGACCAGCCTATCTGGCTGCCACGCCTGAATGTTTGCAACCCAGGCCGAGCAAGGCAGGCGAAATTGTGCAGCAATGCAAACTGCATAACCTGGCCAAATTTCACGGGTGTACAAGAAACCACGGGGGATTTACAAGGAGATGTTCACCCGGAACTGCCGGACGCCGGCGGGCAGCAAGATTCCGGAATTCTTCCTGAGAAGCCTTGAAAGCAGTGAAACGCTCCTATGTTGCAATAACTCAGAACCTCATTCTGAGTGTTCCCGGCAATGTTGATTCGGCTGAACACAACCATGGACTAATTAGAGCCAGATGTAGGCAGTGCCGTCCATAGTGCTGGATGGATAGTGGTGGCGTGCCAACCAACTGAGCTCTAGTTCTCAACAGTTTCACAAAGTGCCCTAAGTTGAGGTTCAACTTACTGCTCCGGTTGAGTAGAGTGTAGCCGTCAAAGCTGGAATCAGTAGCACTCAGGTGAGAAGAACGGGAAGCAGATATACCCAGTCCGCTGGCAGTGTCCTACGGGGACCAGCCTATCTGGCTGCCACACCTGAATGTTTGCAACCGCTGCCGAGCTAGGCAGGCACAATTGTGCAGCAATGTAAACTGCATAACCTGGCCAAATATCACGGGTGTACAAGAAACCACGGGGGATTTACAAGGAGATGTTCACCCGGAACAGCCGGAGGCCTGCCAGCAGAAAGATTCCGGAATTCTTCCTGAGAAGCCTTGAAAGCAGTGAAACGCTCCTATGTTGCAATAACTCAGAACATCATTCTGAGTGTCCCCGGCCGAGGTCATTCGGCTGAACACAACCGTGGACTAATTAGAGCCACATGTAGGCAGTGCCGTCCGTAGTGCTGGATGGACTGTGGTGGCGTGCCAAACAACTGAGCTCTAGTTCTCAACAGTTTCACAAAGTCCCATAAGTAGAGGTTCAACTTACTGCTCCGGTTGAGTCGAGTGTAGCCGTCAAAGCTGGAATCAGTAGCACTCAGGTGAGAAGAACGGGAAGCAGATATACCCAGTCCGCTGGCAGTGTCCTACGGGGACCAGCCTATGTGGCTGCCACGCCTGAATGTTTGCAACCGCGGCCGAGCTAGGCAGGCGCAATTGTGCAGCAATGCAAACTGCATAACCTGGCCAAATTTCACGGATGTAGAAGAAACCACGGGGGATTTACAAGGAGATGTTCACCCGGAAGAGCCGGAGGCCTGCCGGCAGCAAGATTCCGGAATTCTTCCTGAGAAGCCTTGAAAGCAGTGAAACGCTCCTATGTTGCAATAACTCAGAACCTCATTCTGAGTGTTCCCGGCAGAGGTCATTCAGCTGAACACAACCGTGGACTAATTAGAGCCAGATATAGGCAGTGCCATCCATAGCGCTGGATGGACAGTGGTGGCGTGCCAAACAACTGAGCTCTAGTTCTCAACAGTTTCACAAAGTGCCCTAAGTTGAGGTTCAACTTACGGCTCCGGTTGAGTAGAGTGTAGCGGTCAAAGCTGGAATCAGTAGCACTCAGGTGAGAAGAACGTGAAGCAGATATAGCCAGTCCGCTGGCAGTGTCCTACGGGGACTAGCCTGTCTGGCTGCCACGCCTGAATGTTTGCAAGCGGGGCCGAGCTAAGCAGGCGGCATTGTGAAGCAATGCAAACTGTATAACCTGGCCAAATTTCACTGGTGTACAAGAAACCACGGTGGATTTACAAGGAGATGTTCACCCCGAACAGCCGGAGGCTTGCCGGCCGCAAGAGTCCAGAATTCTTCCTGAGAAGCCTTGAAAGCAGTGAAACGCTCCTATGTTGCAATAACTCAGAACCTCATTCTGAGTGTTCCCGGCAGAGGTCATTCGGCTGAACACAACCGTGGACTAATTAGAGCCAGATGTAGGCAGTGCCGTCCATAGTGCTGGATGGACAGTGGTGGCATGCCAAACAACTGAGCTCTAGTTATCATCACTTTCACAAAGTGCCATAAGTTGAGGATCAACTTACTGCTCCGATTGAGTAGAGTGTAGCCGTCAAAGCTGGAATCAGTAGCACTCAGGTGAGAAGAACGGGAAGCAGATATACCCAGTCCATTGGCAGTGTCCTTCGGGGACCAGCCTATCTGGCTGCCACGCCTCAATGTTTGCCACCGCGGCCGAGCTAGGCAGGCGCAGTTGTGCAGCAATGCAAACTGCATAACCTGGCCAAATTTCACGGATGTACAAGAAACCACGGGGGATTTACAAGGAGATGTTCTCCCGGAAGAGCAGGAGGCCTGCCGGCAGCAAGATTCCGGAATTCTTCCTGAGAAGCCTTGAAAGCAGTGAAACGCTCCTATGTTGCAATAACTCAGAACATCATTCTGAGTGTTGCCGACAGAGGTCATTCAGCTGAACACAACCGTGGACTAATTAGAGCCAGATGTAGGCAGTGCCGTCCATAGTGCTGGATGGAGAGTGGCGGCGTGCCAAACAACTGAGCTCTAGTTCTCAACAGTTTCACAAAGTGCCCTAAGTTGAGGTTCAACTTACGGCTCCGGTTGAGTAGAGTGTAGCGGTCAAAGCTGGAATCAGTCGCACTCAGGTGAGAAGAACCTGAAGCAGATATAGCTAGTCCGCTGGCAGTGTCCTACGTGGACTAGCCTATCTGGGTGCCACGCCTGAATGTTTGCAACCGCGGCCGAGGTAGGCAGGCGCAATTGTGCAGCAATGCAAACTGCATAACCTGGCCAAATTTCACGGATGTACAAGAAATCACGGGGGATTTACAAGGAGATGTTCACCCGGAATAGCTGGAGACCTGCCGGCAGCAAGATTCCAGAATTCTTCCTGAGAAGCCTTGAAAGCAGTGAAACGCTCCTATGTTGCAATAACTCAGAACCTCATTCTGAGTGTTCCAGGCAGAGGTCATTTGGCTGAACACAACCGTGGACTAATTAGAGCCAGATGTAGGCAGTGCCGTCCATAGTGCTGGATGGACAGTGGTGGCGTGCCAAACAACTGAGCTCTAGTTCTCAACAGTTTCACAAAGTGCCATGAGTTGAGGTTCAACTTACTGCTCCGGTGGAGTAGAGTGTAGCCGTCAAAGATGTAATAAGTAGCACTCAGGGGAGAAGAACGGGAAGCAGATATACCCAGTCCGCTGGCAGTGTCCTACGGGGACCAGCCTATCTGGCTGCCACACCTGAATGTTTGCAACCGCGGCCGAGCTAGGCAGGCACAATTGTGCAGCAATTCAAACTGCATAACCTGGCCAAATATCACGGGTGAACAAGAAACCACGGGGGATTTACAAGGAGATGTTCGGCCGGAACTGCCAGAGGCCTGCCGGCAGTAAGATTCCGGAATTCTTCCTGAGAAGCCTTGAAAGCAGTGAAACGCTCCTATGTTGCAATAACTCAGAACATCATTCTGAGTGTCCCCGGCCGAGGTCATTCGGCTGAACACAACCGTGGACTAATTAGAGCCAGATGTAGGCAGTGCCGTCCATAGTGCTGGATGCACAGTGGTGGCTTGCCAAACAACTGAGCTCTAGTTCTCAACAGTTTCACAAAGTGCCATAAGTAGAGGTTAAACTTACTGCTCTGGTTGAGAAGAGTGTAGCCGTCAAAGCTGGAATCAGTAGCACTCAGGTGAGAAGAACGGGAAGCAGATATACCCAGTCTGCTGGCAGTGTCCTACGGGGACCAGCCTATCTGGCTGCCACGCCTGAATGTTTGCAAGCGCCGCCGAGCTAAGCCGGCGGAATTGTGCAGCAATACAAACTGTATAACCTGGCCAAATTTCAAGGGTGTACAAGAAACCACGGGGGATTTACAAGGAGATGTTCACCCGGAACAGCCGGAGGCCTGCCGGCAGCAAGATTCCAGAATTCTTCCTGAGAAGCCTTGAAAGCAGTGAAACGCTCCTATGTTGCAATAACTCAGAACCTCATTCTGAGTGTTCCAGACAGAGGTCATTCGGCTGAACACAACCGTGGACTAATTAGAGCCAGATGTAGGCAGTGACGTCCATAGGGCTGGATGGAGAGTGGTGGCGTGCCAAACAACTGAGCTCTAGTTCTCAACTGTTTCACAAAGTGCCCTAAGTTGAGGTTCAACTTACTGCTCCGGTTGAGTAGAGTGTAGCCGTCAAAGCTGGAATCAGTAGCACTCAGGTGAGAAGAACGGGAAGCAGATATACCCAGTCCGCTGGCAGTGTCCTACGGGGACCAGGCTCTCTGGCTGCCACGCCTGAATGTTTGCAACCGCGGCCGAGCTAGGCAGGGCCAATTGTGCAGCAATTCAAACTGCATAACCTGGCCAAATTTCACGGGTGTACAAGAAACCACGGGGGATTTACAAGGAGATGTTCACCCGGAACTGCCGGAGGCCTGCCGGCAGCAAGATTCCGGAATTCTTCCTGAGAAGCCTTGAAAGCAGTGAAACGCTCCTATGTTGAAATAACTCAGAACCTCATTTTAGTGTTCCCGGCAGAGGTCATTCGGCTGAACACAACCGTGGACTAATTAGAGCCAGATGTAGGCAGTGCCGTCCATAGTGCTGGATGGACAGTGGTGGCGTGCCAAACAACTGAACTCTAGTTCTCATCACTTTCACAAAGTGCCATAAGTTGAGGTTCAACTTACTGCTCCGGTTGAGTAGAGTGTAGCCGTCAAACATGGAATCAGTAGCACTCAGGTTAGAAGAACGGGAAGCAGATATACCCAGTCCGCTGGCAGTGTCCTAAGGGGACCAACCTATCTGGCTGCCACGCCTGAATGTTTGCAACCGCGGCCGAGCTAGGCAGGCGCAATTGTGCAGCAATGCAAACTGCATAACCTGGCCAAATTTCACGGATGTACAAGAAGCCTCGGGGGATTTCAAGGAGATGTTCACCGGGAAGAGCCGGAGGCCTGCCGGCAGCAAGATTCCGGAATTCTTCCTGAGAAGCCTTGAAAGCAGTGAAACGCTCCTATGTTGCAATAACTCAGAACCTCATTCTGAGTGTTCCCGTCAGAGGTCATTCAGCTGAAAACAACCGTGGACTAATTAGAGCCAGATGTAGGCAGTGCCGTCCATAGTGCTGGATGGACAGTGGTGGCTTGCCAAACAACTGAGCTCTAGTTCTCAACAGTTTCACAAAGTGCCCTAAGTTGAGGTTCAACTTACGGCTCCGGTTGAGTAGAGTGTAGCGGTCAAAGATGGAATCAGTAGCACTCAGGTGAGAAGAACGTGAAGCAGATATAGCCAGTCCGCTGGCAGTGTCCTACGGGGACTAGCCTATCTGGCTGCCACGCCTGAATGTTGGCAAGCGCGGCCGAGCTAAGCAGGCGGAATTGTGCAGCAATGCAAACTGCATAACCTGGCCAAATTTCACGGATGTAAAAGAAACCACGGGGGATTTACAAGGAGATGTTCACCGGGAACAGCCGGAGGCCTGCCGGCAGCCAGATTCCTGAATTCTTCCTGAGAAGCCTTGAAAGCAGTGAAACGCTCCTATGTTGCAATAACTCAGAACCTCATTCTGAGTGTTCCAGACAGAGGTCATTCGGCTGAACACAACCGTGGACTAATTAGAGCCAGATGTAGGCAGTGCCGTCCATAGGGCTGGATGGAGAGTGGTGGCGTGCCAAACAACTGAGCTCTAGTTCTCAACAGTTTCACAAAGTGCCCTAAGTTGAGGTTCAACTTACGGCTCCGGTTGAGTAGAGTGTAGCCGTCAAAGCTGGAATCAGTAGCACTCAGGTGAGAAGAACGGGAAGCAGATATACCCTGTCCGCTGGCAGTGTCCTACGGGGACCAGGCTATCTGGCTGCCACGCCTGCATGTTTGCAACCGCGGCCGAGCTAGGCAGGGCCAATTGTGCAGCAATTCAAACTGCATAACCTGGCCAAATTTCACGGGTGTACAAGAAACCACGGGGGATTTACAAGGAGATGTTCACCCGGAACTGCCGGAGGCCTGCCGGCAGCAAGATTCCGGAATTCTTCCTGAGAAGCCTTGAAAGCAGTGAAACGCTCCTATGTTGAAATAACTCAGAAGCTCATTCTGAGTGTTCCCGGCAGAGGTCATTCGGCTGAACACAACCGTGGACTAATTAGAGCCAGATGTAAGCAGTGCCGTCCATAGTGCTGGATGGACAGTGGTGGCGTGCCAAACAACTTAGCTCTAGTTCTCATCACTTTCACAAAGTGCCATAAGTTGAGGTTCAACTTACTGCTCCGGTTGAGTAGAGTGTAGCGGTCAAAGCTGGAATCAGTAGCACTCAGGTGAGAAGAACGGGAAGCAGATATACCCAGTCCGCTGGCAGTGTCCTACGGGGACCAACCTATCTGGCTGCCACGCCTGAATGTTTGCAACCGCGGCCGAGCTAGGCAGGCGCAATTGTGCAGCAATGCAAACTGCATAACCTGGCCAAATTTCACGGATGTACAAGAAGCCACGGGGGATTTCAAGGAGATGTTCACCCGGAAGAGCCGGAGGCCTGCTGGCAGCAAGATTCCGGAATTCTTCCTGAGAAGCCTTGAAAGCAGTGAAACGCTCCTATGTTGCAATAACTCAGAACCTCATTCTGAGTGTTCCCGTCAGAGGTCATTCAGCTGAAAACAACCGTGGACTAATTAGAGCCAGATGTAGGGAGTGCGGTCCATAGTGCTGGATGGACAGTGGTGGCGTGCCAACCAACTGAGCTCTAGTTCTCAACAGTTTCACAAAGTGCCCTAAGTTGAGGTTCAACTTACGGCTCCGGTTGAGTAGAGTGTAGCGGTCAAAGATGGAATCAGTAGCACTCAGGTGAGAAGAACGTGAAGCAGATATAGCCAGTCCGCTGTCAGTGTCCTACGGGGACTAGCCAATCTGGCTGCCACGCCTGAATGTTGGCAAGCGCGGCCGAGCTAAGCAGGCGGAATTGTGCAGCAATGCAAACTGCATAACCTGGCCAAATATCACGGATGTACAAGAAACCACGGGGGATTTACAAGGAGATGTTCACCCCGAACAGCCGGAGGCCTGCCGGCAGCCAGATTCCTGAATTCTTCCTGAGAAGCCTTGAAAGCAGTGAAACGCTCCTATGTTGCAGTAACTCAGAACATCATTCTGAGTGTCCCCGGCCAAGGTCATTCGGCTGAACACAACCGTGGACTAACTAGAGCCAGATGTAGGCAGTGCCGTCCATAGTGCTGGATGTAGAGTGGTGGCGAGCCAAACAACTGACCTCTAGTTCTGAACAGTTTCACAAAGTGCCATAACTTGAGGTTCAACTTAATGCTCCGGTTGAGTAGTGTGTAGCCGTCAAAGCTGGAATCAGTAGCACTCAGGTGAGGAGAACGGGAAGCAGATATACCCAGTCCGCTGGTAGTGTCCAACGAGGACCAGCCTATCTGGCTGCCACGCCTGAATGTTTGCAACCGCGGCCGAGCTAGGCAGGCGCAATTGTGCAGCAATGCAAACTGCATAACCTGGCCAAATTTGACGGGTGTACAAGAAACCACGGGGGATTTACAAGGAGATGTTCACCCCGAACAGCCGTAGGCCTGCCGGCAGCAAGATTCCGGAATTCTTCCTGAGAAGCCTTGAAAGCAGTGAAACGCTCCTATGTTGCAATAACTCAGAACCTCATTCTGAGTGTTCCCGGCAGAGGTCATTCGGCTGAACTAAACCGTCGACTAATTAGAGCCAGATGTAGGCAGTGCCGTCCATAGTGCTGGATGAACAGTGGTGGCGTGCCAAACAACTGAGCTCTAGTTGTCATCACTTTCACAAAGTGCCATAAGTTGAGGTTCAACTTACTGCTCCGGTTGAGTAGTGTGTAGCCGTCAAAGCTGGAATCAGTAGCACTCAGGTGAGAAGAACGGGAAGCAGATATAGCCAGTCCGCTGGCAGTGTCCTACGGGGACCAGCCTATCTGGCTGCCATGCCTGAATGTTTGCAACCGCGGCCGAGCTAGGCAGGCGCAATAGTGCAGCAATGCAAACTGCATAACCTGGCCAAATTTCACGGGTGTACAAGAAACCACGGGGGATTGACAAGGAGAGGTTCACCCGGAACTGCCGGAGGCCTGCCGGCAGCAAGATTCCGGAATTCTTCCTGAGAAGCCTTGAAAGAAGTGAAACGCTCCTATGTTGCAATAACTCAGAACCTCATTCTGAGTGTTCCCGGCAGAGGTCATTCGGCTGAACACAACCATGGACTAATTAGAGCCAGATGTAGGCAGTGCCGTCCATAGTGCTGGATGGACAGTGGTGGCGTGCCAAACAACTGAGCTCTAGTTCTCAACAGTTTCACAAAGTGCCATAAGTTGAGGTTCAACTTACTGCTCCGGTTGAGTAGAGTGTAGCTGTCAAAGCTGGAATCAGTAGCACTCAGGTGAGAAGAACGGGAAGCAGATATACCCAGGCCGCTGGCAGTGTCCTATGGGGACCAGCCTATCTGGCTGTGATACGTGAATGTTTGCAACCGCGGCCGAGCTAGGCAGGCACAATTGTGCAGCAATGCAAACTGCATAACCTGGCCAAATGTCACGGGTGTACAAGAAACCACGGGGGATTTACAAGGAGATGTTCACCCGGAACTGCCGGAGGCCTGCTGGCAGCAAGATTCCGGAATTCTTCCTGAGAAGCCATGAAAGCAGTGAAACGCTCCTATGTTGCAATAACTCAGAACATCATTCTGAGTGTCCCCGGCCAAGGTCATTCGGCTGAACACAACCGTGGACTAATTAGAGCCAGAAGTAGGCAGTGCCGTCCATAGTGCTGGATGGACAGTGGTGGCGTGCCAAACAACTGAGCTCTAGTTCTCAACCGTTTCACAAGGTGCCATAAGTAGAGGTTCAACTTACTGCTCCGGTTGAGTAGAGTGTAGCCGTCAAAGCTGGAATAAGTAGCACTCAGGTGAGAAGAACGGGAAGCAGATATACCCAGTCGGCTGGCAGAGTCCTACGGGGACCAGCCTATCTGGCTGCCACGCCTGAATGTTTGCAACCGCGGCCGAGGTAGGCAGGCGCAATTGTGCAGCAATGCAAACTGCATAACCTGGCCAAATTTCACGGATGTACAAGAAACCACGGGGGATTTACAAGGAGATGTTCACCCGGAAGAGCCGGAGGCCTGCCGGCAGCAAGATTCCGGAATTCTTCCTGAGAAGCCTTGAAAGCAGTGAAACGCTCCTATGTTGCAATAACTCAGAACATCATTCTGAGTGTTCCCGACAGAGGTCATTCAGCTGAAAACAACCGTGGACTAATTAGAGCCAGATGTAGGCAGTGCCGTCCATAGTGCTGGATGGACAGTGGTGGCGTGCCAAACAACTGAGCTCTAGTTCTCAACAGTTTCACAAAGTGCCCTAAGTTGAGGTTCAACTTACGGATCCGGTTGAGTAGAGTGTAGCGGTCAAAGCTGGAATCAGTAGCACTCAGGTGAGAAGAACGTGAAGCAGATATAGCCAGTCCGCACACAGTGTCCTACGGGGACTAGACTATCTGGCTGCCACGCCTGAATGTTTGAAAGCGCGGCCGAGGTAAGCAGGCGGAATTGTGCAGCAATGCAAACTGCATAACCTGGCCAAATTTCACGGATGTACAAGAAACCACGGGGGATTTACAAGGACATGTTCACCCGGAAGACCCGGAGGCCTGCCGGCAGCAAGATTCCGGAATTCTTCCTGAGAAGCCTTGAAAGCAGTGAAACGCTCCTATGTTGCAATACCTCAGAACCTCATTCTGAGTGTTCCCGGCAGAGGTCATTCGGCAGAACACAACCGTGGACTAATTAGAGCCAGATGTAGGCAGTGCCGTCCATAGTGCTGGATGGACAGTGGTGGCGTGCCAAACAACTGAGCTCTAGTGATCATCACTTTCACAAAATTCCATAAGTTGAGGTTCAACTTACTGCTCCGGTTGAGTAGAGTGTAGCCGTCAAAGGTGGAATCAGTAGCACTCAGGTGAGAAGAACGGGAAGCAGATATACCCAGTATGCTGGTCGTGTCCTATGGGGGCCATTCTATCTGGCTGCCACTCCTGAATGTTTGCAACCGAGGCTGAGGTAGTCAGGCGCAATTGTGCAGCAATGCAAACTGCATAACCTGGCCAAATTTCACGGGTGTACAAGAAACCACGTGGGATTTACAAGGAGATGTTCACCCGGAACAGCCAGAGGCCTGCCGGCAGCAAGATTCCGGAATTCTTCCTGAGAAGCCTTGAAAGCAGTGAAACGATCCTATGTTGCAATAACTCAGAACCTCATTCTGAGTATTCCCGGTAGAGGTCATTCGGCTGAACACAATCGTGGACTAATTAGAGCCAGATGTAGGCAGTGCCGTCCATAGTGCTGGATGGACAGTGGTGGCGTGTCAAACAACTGAGCTTAGTTCTCGACAGTTTCACAAAGTGCCATCAGTTGAGGTTCAACTTACTGCTCCGGTTGAGTAGAGTGTAGCCGTCAAAGCTGGAATCAGTAGCACTCAGGTGAGAAGAACGGGAAGAAGATATACCCAGTCCGCTGGCAGTGTCCTACGGGGACCAGCCTATCTGGCTGCCACGCCTGAATGTTTGCAACCGCGGCCGAGCTAGGCTGGCGCAATTGTGCAGCAATGCAAACTGCATAACCTGTCCAAATTTCAGGGGTGTACAAGAAACCACGGGGGATTTACAAGGAGATGTTCACCCGGAACAGCCCGAGGCCTGCCGGCAGCAAGATTCCGGAATTCTTCCTCAGAAGCCGTGAAACCAGTGCAACGCTCCTATGTTGCAATAACTCAGAACCTCATTCTGAGGGTTCCAGGCAGAGGTCATTCGGCTGAACACAACCGTGGACTAACTAGAGCCAGATGTAGGCAGTGCCGTCCATAGTGCTGGATGTAGAGTGGTGGCGAGCCAAACAACTGACCTCTAGTTCTGAACAGTTTCACAAAGTGCCATAACTTGAGGTTCAACTTAATGCTCCGGTTGAGTAGTGTGTAGCCGTCAAAGCTGGAATCAGTAGCACTCAGGTGAGGAGAACGGGAAGCAGATATACCCAGTCTGCTGGTAGTGTCCTACGAGGACCAGCCTATCTGGCTGCCACGCCTGAATGTTTGCAAACGCGGCCGAGCTAGGCAGGCGCAATTGTGCAGCAATGCAAACTGCATAACCTGGCCAAATTTGACGGGTGTACAAGAAACCACGGGGGATTTACAAGGAGATGTTCACCCGGAACAGCCGTAGGCCTGCCGGCAGCAAGATTCCGGAATTCTTCCTGAGAAGCCTTGAAAGCAGTGAAACGCTCCTATGTTGCAATAACTCAGAACCTCATTCTGAGTGTTCCCGGCAGAGGTCATTCGGCTGAACACAACCGTGGACTAATTAGAGCCAGATGTAGGCAGTGCGGTGCATAGTGCTGGATGGACAGTGGTGGCGTGCCAAACAACTGAGTTCTAGTGCTCAACACTTTCACAATGTGCCATAAGTTGAGGTTCAACTTAATGCTCCGGTTGAGTAGAGTGTAGCCGTAATAGCTGGAATCAGCAGCACTCAGGTGAGAAGAACGGGAAGCAGATATACCCAGTCCGCAGGAAGTGTCGTACGGGGACCAGCCTATCTGGCTCCCACGCCTGAATGTTTGTAACCGCGGCCGAGCTAGGCAGGCGCAATTGTGCAGCAATGCAAACTGCATAACCTGGCCAAATTTGACGGGTGTACAAGAAACCACGGGGGATTTACAAGGAGATGTTCACCCGGAACAGCCGGAGGCCTGCCGGCAGCAAGATTCCGGAATTCTTCCTGAGAAGCCTTGAAAGCAGTGAAACGCTCCTATGTTGCAATAACTCAGAACCTCATTCTGAGTGTTCCCGGCAGAGGTCATTCGGCTGAACACAACCGTGGACTAATTAGAGCCAGATGTAGGCAATGTCTTCCATAGTACTGGATGGACAGTGGTGGCGTGCCAAACACCTGAGCTCTAGTTCTCAACAGTTTCACAAAGTACCATAAGTTGAGTTTCAACTAACTGCTCCGGTTGAGTCGAGTGTAGCCGTCAAAGCTGGAATCAGTAGCACTCAGGTGAGAAGAACCGGAAGCAGATATACCCAGTCCGCTGGCAGAGTCCTATGGGCCCAGCCTATCTGGCTGCCACGCCTGAATGTTTGCAACCGCGGCCGAGCTAAGCTGGCGCAATTGTGCAGCAATGCAAACTGCATAACCTGTCTAAATTTCACGGGTGTACAAGAAACCACGGGGGATTTACAAGGAGATGTTCACCCGGAACAGCCGGAGGCCTGCCGGCAGCAAGATTCCGGAATTCTTCCTGAGAAGCCTTGAAAGCAGTGAAACGCTCCTATGTTGCAATAACTCAGAACCTCATTCTGAGTGTTCCCGGCAGAGGTCATTCGGCTAAACACAACCGTGAACTAATTAGAGCCAGATGTAGGCAGTGCCGTCCATAGTGCTGGATGGACAGTGGCGGCGTGCCAAACAACTGAGCTCTAGTTCTCAACAGTTTCACAAAGTTCCCTAAGTTGAGGTTCAACTTACGGCTCCGGTTGAGAAGAGTGTAGCGGTCAAAGCTGGAATCAGTAGCACTCAGGTGAGAAGAACGGGAAGCAGATATACCCAGTCCGCTGGCAGTGTCCTACGGGGACCAGCCTATCTGGCTGCCACGCCTGAATGTTTGCAACCGTGGCCGAGGTAGGCAGGCGCAATTGTGCAGCAATGCAAACTGCATACCCTGGCCAAATTTCACGAATGTACAAGAAACCACGGGGGATTTACAAGGAGATGTTCACCCGGAACTGCTGGAGGCCTGCCGACAGAAAGATTCCGAAATTCTTCCTGAGAAGCCTTGAAAGCAGTGAAACGCTCCTATGTTGCAATAACTCAGAACATCATTCTGAGTGTTCCCGACAAAGGTCATTCAGCTGAACACAACCGTCGACTAATTAGAGCCAGATGTAGGCAGTGCAGTCCATAGTGCTGGATGGACAGTGGTGGCGTGCCAAACAACTGAGCTCTAGTTCTCAACAGTTTCACAAAGTGCCATAAATTGTGCTTCAACTTACGGCTCCGTTTGAGTAGAGTGTAGCGGTCAAAGCTGGAATCAGTAGCACTCAGGTGAGAAGAACGTGAAGCAGATATAGCCAGTCCGCTGGCAGTGTCCTACGGGGACTAGCCTATCTGGCTGCCACGCCTGAATGTTTGCAAGGGCGGCCGAGCTAAGCAGTCGGAATTGTGCAGCAATGCAAACTGCATAACCTGGCCAAATTTCACGGATGTACAAGAAACCACGGGGGATTTACAAAGACATGTTCACCCGGAACATCTGGAGGCCTGCCGGCAGCAAGATTCCGGAATTCTTCCTGAGAAGCCTTGAAAGCAGTGAAACGCTCCTATGTTGCAATAACTAAGAACCTCATTCTGAGTGTTCCCGGCAGAGGTCATTCGGCTGAACACAACCGTGGACTAATTAGAGCCAGATGTAGGCAGTGCCGTCCATAGTGCTGGATGGACAGTGGTGGCGTGCCAAACATCTGAGCTCTAGTTCTCATCACTTTCACAAAATTCCATAAGTTGAGGTTCAACTTACTGCTCCGGTTGAGTAGAGTGTAGCGGTCAAAGCTGGAATCAGTAGCACTCAGGTGAGAAGAACGTGAAGCAGATATAGCAAGTCCGCTGGCAGTGTCCTACGGGGACTAGCCTATCTGGCTGCCACGCCTGAATGTTTGCAAGCGCGGCCGAGCAAAGTAGGCGGAATTGTGCAGCAATACAAACTGTATAACCTGGCCAAATTTCAAGGGTGTACAAGAAACCACGGGGGATTTACAAGGAGATATTCACCCGGAATAGCCGGAGGCCTGCCGGCAGCAAGATTCCAGAATTCTTCCTGAGAAGCCTTGAAAGCAGTGAAACGCTCCTATGTTGCAATAACTCAGAACTTCATTCTGAGTGTTCCAGGCAGAGGCCATTCGGCTGAACACAACCGTGGACTAATTAGAGCCAGATGTAGGCAGTGCCGTCCATAGGGCTGGATGGAGAGTGGTGGCGTGCCAAACAACTGAGCTCTAGTTCTCAACAGTTTCACAAAGTGCCCTAAGTTGAGGTTCAACTTACTGCTCCGGTTGAGTAGAGTGTAGCCGTCAAAGCTGGAATCAGTAGCACTCAGGTGAGAAGAACGGGAAGCAGATATACCCAGTCCGCTGGCAGTGTCCTACGGGGACCAACCTATCTGGCTGCCACGACTAAATGTTTGCAACCGCGGCCGAGGTAGGCAGGCGCAATTGTGCAGCAATGCAAACTGCATAACCTGGCCAAATTTCACGGATGTACAAGAAACCACGGGGGATTTACAAGGAGATGTTCACCCGGAAGAGCCGGAGGCCTGGCGGCAGCAAGATTCCGGAATTCTTCCTGAGAAGCCTTGAAAGCAGTGAAATGCTCCTATGTTGCAATAACTCAGAACCTCATTCTGAGTGTTCCCGGCAGAGGTCATTCGGATGAACACAACCGTGGACTAATTAGAGCCAGATGTAGGCAGTGCCGTCCATAGTGCTGGATGTAGAGTGGTGGCGTGCCAAACAACTGAGCTCTAGTTCTCATCACTTTCACAAAGTGCCATAAGTTGAGGTTCAACTTACTGCGCCGATTGAGTAGAGTGTAGCCGTCAAAGATGGAATCAGTAGCAGTCAGGTGAGAAGAATGGGAAGCAGATATACCCAGTGCGCTGGCAGTGTCCTATGGGGACCAGCCTATCTGGCTGCGACACGTGAATGTTTGCAACCGCGGCAGAGCTAGGCAGGCACAATTGTGCAGCAATGCAAACTGCATAACCTGGCCAAATATCACGGGTGTACAAGAAACCACGGGGGATTTACAAGGAGATGTTCACCCGGAACTGCCGGAGGCCTGCCGGCAGCAAGATTCCGGAATTCTTCCTGAGAAGCCTTGAAAGCAGTGAAACGCTCCTATGTTGCAATAACTCAGAACATCATTCTGAGTGTCCCCGGCCAAGGTCATTCGGCTGAAAACAACCGTGGACTAATTAGAGCCAGATGTAGGCAGTGCCGTCCATAGTGTTGGATGGACAGTGGTGGCGTGCCAAACAACTGAGCTCTAGTTCTCAACACTTTCACAAAGTGCCATAAGTAGAGGTTCAACTTACTGCTCTGGTTGAGTAGAGTGTAGCCGTCAAAGCTGCAATCAGTAGCACTCAGGTGAGAAGAACGGGAAGCAGATATACCCAGTCCGCTGGCAGTGTCCTACGGTGACCAGCCTATCTGGGTGCCACGCCTGAATGTTTGCAATCGTGGCCGAGCTAGGCAGGTGCAATTGTGCAGCAATGCAAACTGCATAACCTGGCCAAATTTCACGGATGTACAAGAAACCACGGGGGATTTACAGGGAGATGTTCACCCGGAAGAGCCGGAGGCCTGCCGGCAGCAAGATTCCGGAATTCTTCCTGAGAAGCCTTGAAAGCAGTGAAACGCTCCTATGTTGCAATAACTCAGAACCTCATTCTGAGTGTTCCCGGCAGAGGTCATTCGGCTGAACACAACCGTGGACTAATTAGAGCCAGATGTAGGCAGTGCCGTCCATAGTGCTGGATGGACAGTGGCGGCGTGCCAAACAACTGAGCTCTAGTTCTCATCACTTTCACAAAATGCCATAAGTTGAGGTTCAACTTACTGCTCCGGTTGAGTAGAGTGTAGCCGTCAAAGTTGGAATCAGTAGCACTCAGGTGAGAAGAACGGGAAGCAGATATACCCAGTCCGCTGACAGTGTCCTACGGGGACCAGCCTATCTGGCTGCCACGCCTGAATGTTTGCAACCGTGGCTGAGCTAGGCAGGCGCAATTGTGCATCAATGCAAACTGCATAACCTGGCCAAATTTCACGGATGTACAAGAAACCACGGGGGATTTACAAGGAGATGTTCACCCGGAACAGCCGGAGGCCTGCCGGCAGCAAGATTCCTGAATTCTTCCTGAGAAGCCTTGAAAGAAGTGAAACGCTCCTATGTTGCAATAACTCAGAACCTCATTCTGAGTGTTCCCGGCAGAGGTCATTCGGCTGAACACAACCATGGACTAATTAGAGACAGATGTAGGCAGTGCCGTCCATAGTGCTGGATGGACAGTGGTGGCGTGCCAAACAACTGAGCTCTAGTTCTCATCGCTTTCACAATGTGCCATGAGTGGAGGTTCAACTTACTGCTCCGGTTGAGTAGAGTGTAGCCGTCAAAGTTGGAATCAGTAGCACTCAGGTGAGAAGAACGGGAAGCAGATATACCCAGTCCGCTGGCAGTGTACTACGGGGACCAGCCTATCTGGCTGCCACGCCTGAATGTTTGCAACCGCGGCCGAGCTAGGCAGGCGCAATTGTGCAGCAATTTAAACTGCATAACCTGGCAAAATTTCACGGGTGTACAAGGAACCGCGAGTGATTTACAAGGAGATGTTCACCCGGAACAGCCGGAGGCCTGCTGGCAGCAAGATTCCGGAATTCTTCCTGAGAAGCCTTGAAAGCAGTGAAACGCTCCTATGTTGCAATAACTCAGAACCTCATTCTGAGTGTTCCCGGCAGAGGTCATTCGGCTGAACACAACCATGGACTAATTAGAGCCAGATGTAGGCAGTGCCGTCCATAGTGCTGGATGGACAGTGGTGGCGTGCCAAACAACTGAGCTCTAGTTCTCATCGCTTTCACAATGTGCCATGAGTGGAGGTTCAACTTACTGCTTCGGTTGAGTAGAGTGTAGCCGTCAAAGTTGGAATCAGTAGCACTCAGGTGAGAAGAACGGGAAGCAGATATACCCAGTCCGCTGGCAGTGTACTACGGGGACCAGCCTATCTGGCTGCCACGCCTGAATGTTTGCAACCGCGGCCGAGCTAGGCAGGCGCAATTGTGCAGCAATGCAAACTGCATAACCTGGCCAAATTTCCCGGGTGTACAAGGAACCGCGGGTGATTTACAAGGAGATGTTCACCCGGAACAGCCGGAGGCCTGCTGGCAGCAAGATTCCGGAATTCTTCCTGAGAAGCCTTGAAAGCAGTGAAACGCTCCTATGTTGCAATAACTCAGAACCTCATTCTGAGTGTTCCCGGCAGAGGTCATTCGGCTGAACACAACCATGGACTAATTAGAGCCAGATGTAGGCAGTGCCGTCCATAGTGCTGGATGGACAGTGGTGGCGTGCCAAACAACTGAGCTCTAGTTCTCAACAGTTTCACAAAGTGCCCTAAGTTGAGGTTCACCTTACTGCTCCGGTTGAGTAGAGTGTAGCGGTCAAACCTGGAATCAGTAACACTCAGGTGAGAAGAACGGGAAGCAGATATACCCAGTCCGCTGGCAGTGTCCTACGGGGACCAGCCTATCTGGCTGAAACACCTGAATGTTTGAAACCGCGACCGAGCTAGGCAGGCGCAATTGTGCAGCAATGCAAACTGCATAACCTAGCCAGATTTCATGGGTGTACAAGAAACCACGGGGGATTTACAAGGAGATGTTCACCCGGAACAGCTGGAGGCCTGCCGGCAGCAAGATTCCGGAATTCTTCCTGAGAAGCCTTGAAAGCAGTGAAACGCTCCTATGTTGCAATAACTCAGAACCTCATTCTGAGTGTTCCGGGCAGAGGTCATTCGGCTGAACACAACCGTGGACTAATTAGAGCCAGATGTAGGCAGTGCCGTCCATAGTGCTGGATAGACAGTGGTGGCGTGCCAAACAACTGAGCTATAGTTCTCATCGCTTTCACAAAGTGCCATAAGTTGAGGTTCAACTTACTGCTCCGCTTGAGTAGAGTGTAGCCATCAAAGTTGGAATCAGTAGTACTCAGGTGAGAAGAATGGGAAGCAGATATACCCAGTCCGCTGGCAGTGTCCTACGGGGACCAGCCTATCTGGCTGCCACGCCTGTATGTTTGCAACCCCGGCCGAGCTAGGCAGGCGCAATTGTGCAGCAATGCAAACTGCATAACCTGGCCAAATTTCACGGGTGTACAAGAAACCACGGGGGATTGACAAGGAGAGGTTCACCCGGAACTGCCAGAGGCCTGCCGGCAGCAAGATTCCGGAATTCTTCCTGAGAAGCCTTGAAAGAAGTGAAACGCTCCTATGTTGCAATAACTCAGAACCTCATTCTGAGTGTTCCCGGCAGAGGTCATTCTGCTGAACACAACCATGGACTAATTAGAGACAGATGTAGGCAGTGCCGTCCATAGTGCTGGATGGACAGTGGTGGCGTGCCAAACAACTGAGCTCTAGTTCTCATCGCTTTCACAATGTGCCATGAGTGGAGGTTCAACTTACTGCTCCGGTTGAGTAGAGTGTAGCCGTCAAAGTTGGAATCAGTAGCACTCAGGTGAGAAGAACGGGAAGCAGATATACCCAGTCCGCTGGCAGTGTACTACGGGGACCAGCCTATCTGGCTGCCACGCCTGAATGTTTGCAACCGCGGCCGAGCTAGGCAGGCGCAATTGTGCAGCAATTTAAACTGCATAACCTGGCCAAATTTCACGGGTGTACAAGGAACCGCGGGTGATTTACAAGGAGATGTTCACCCGGAACAGCCGGAGGCCTGCTGGCAGCAAGATTCCGGAATTCTTCCTGAGAAGCCTTGAAAGCAGTGAAACGCTCCTATGTTGCAATAACTCAGAACCTCATTCTGAGTGTTCCCGGCAGAGGTCATTCGGCTGAACACAACCATGGACTAATTAGAGCCAGATGTAGGCAGTGCCGTCCATAGTGCTGGATGGACAGTGGTGGCGTGCCAAACAACTGAGCTCTAGTTCTCAACAGTTTCACAAAGTGCCCTAAGTTGAGGTTCACCTTACTGCTCCGGTTGAGTAGAGTGTAGCGGTCAAACCTGGAATCAGTAACACTCAGGTGAGAAGAACGGGAAGCAGATATACCCAGTCCGCTGGCAGTGTCCTACGGGGACCAGCCTATCTGGCTGCCACGCCTGTATGTTTGCAACCCCGGCCGAGCTAGGCAGGCGCAATTGTGCAGCAATGCAAACTGCATAACCTGGCCAAATATCACGGATGTACAAGAAACCACGGGGGATTTACAAGGAGATGTTCACCCGGAACAGCCGGAGGCCTGCCGGCAGCAAGATTCCGGAATTCTTCCTAAGAAGCCTTGAAAGCAGTGAAACGCTCCTATGTTGCAATAACTCAGAACCTCATTCTGAGTGTTCCCGGCAGAGGTCATTCGGCTGAACACAACCGTGGACTAATTAGAGCCAGATGTAGGCAGTGCCGTCCATAGTGCTGGATGGACAGTGGTGGCGTGCCAAACAACTGAGCTCTAGTTCTCATCACTTTCTCAAAATTCCATAAGTAGAGGTTCAACTTACTGCTCCAGTTGAGTAGAGTGTAGCCGTCAAAGGTGGAATCAGTAGCACTCAGGTGAGAAGAACGGGAAGCAGATATACCCAGTCCGCTGGCAGTGTACTACGGGGACCAGCCTATCTGGCTGCCTCGCCTGAATGTTTGCAACTGTGGCTGAGCTAGGCAGGCGCAATCGTGCAGCAATGCAAACTGCATAACCTGGCCAAATTTCACGGATGTACAAGAAACCACGGGGGATTTACAAGGAGATGTTGACCCGGAACAGCCGGACGCCGGCGGGCAGCAAGATTCCGGAACTCTTTCTGAGAAGCCTTGAAAGCAGTGAAACGCTCCTATGTTGCAATAACTCAGAACCTCATTCTGAGTGTTCCCGGCAGAGGTCATTCGGCTGAACAAAACCATAGACTAATTAGAGCCAGATGTATGCCGTGCCGTCCATAGTGCTGGATGGACAGTGGTGGCGTGCCAAACAACTGAGCTCTAGTTCTCAACAGTTTCACAAAGTGCCATAAGTTGAGGTTCAACTTACTGCTCCGGTTGAGTAGAGTGTAGCGGTCAAAGATGGAATCAGTAGCACTCAGGTGAGAAGAACGTGAAGCAGATATAGCCAGTCCGCAGGCAGTGTCCTACGGGGACTAGCCTATCTGGCTGCCACGCCTGAATGTTTGAAAGCACGGCCGAGCTAAGCAGGCGGAATTGTGCAGCAATGCAAACTTCATAACCTGGCCAAATTTCACGGATGTACAAGAAACCACGGGGGATTTACAAGGACATGTTCACCCGGAAGAGCCGGAGGCCTGCCGCCAGCAAGATTCCGGAATTCTTCCTGAGAAGCCTTGAAAGCAGTGAAACGCTCCTATGTTGCAATAACTCAGAACATCATTCTGAGTGTTCCGGACAGAGGTCATTCAGCTGAACACAACCGTGGACTAATTAGAGCCAGATGTAGGCAGTGCCGTCCATAGTGCTGGATGGAGAGTGGTGGCGTGCCTAACAACTGAGCTCTAGTTCTCAACAGTTTCACAAAGTGCCCTAAGTTGAGGTTCAACTTACGGCTCCGGTTGAGTAGAGTGTAGCGGTCAAAGATGGAATCAGTAGCACTCAGGTGAGAAGAACGTGAAGCAGATATAGCCAGTCCGCAGGCAGTGTCCTACGGGGACTAGCCTATCTGGCTGCCACGCCTGAATGTTTGAAAGCACGGCCGAGCTAAGCAGGCAGAATTGTGCAGCAATGCAAACTGCATAACCTGGCCAAATTTCACGGATGTACAAGAAACCACGGGGGATTTACAAGGACATGTTCACACGGAACAGCCGGAGGCCTGCCGGCAGCAAGATTCCGGAATTCTTCCTGAGAAGCCTTGAAAGCAGTGAAACGCTCCTATGTTGCAATAACTCAGAACCTCATTCTGAGTGTTCCCGGCAGAGGTCATTCGGCTGAACACAACCGTGGACTAATTAGAGCCAGATGTAGGCAGTGCCGTCCATAGTGCTGGATGGACAGTGGTGGCTTGCCAAACAACTGAGCTCTAGTTCTCATCACTTTCACAAAATTCCATAAGTTGAGGTTCAACTTACTGCTCCGGTTGAGTAGAGTGTAGCCGTCAAAGGTGGAATCAGTAGCACTCAGGTGAGAAGAACGGGAAGCAGATATACCCAGTCCGTTGGCAGTGAACTACGGGGACCAGCCTATCTGGCTGCCACGCCTGAATGTTTGCAACCGTGGCTGACCTAGGCAGGCGCAATTGTGCAGCAATGCAAACTGCATAACCTGGCCAAATTTCACGGATGTACAAGAAACCACGGGGGATTTACAAGGAGATATTCACCCGGAACAGCCGGACGCCAGCGGGCAACAAGATTCCAGAACTCTTCCTGAGAAGCCTTGAAAGCAGTGAAACGCTCCTATGTTGCAATAAGTCAGAACCTCATTCTGAGTGTTCCCGGCAGAGGTCATTCGGCTGAACACAACCGTGGACTAATTAGAGCCAGATGTAGGCAGTGCCGTCCATAGTGCTGGATGGACAGTGGTGGCGTGCCAAACAACTGAGCTCTAGTTCTCAACAGTTTCACAAAGTGCCATAAGTAGAGGTTAAACTTACTGCTCCGGTTGAGTAGACTGTAGCTGTCAAAGCTGGAATCAGTAGCACTCAGGTGAGAAGAACGGGAAGCAGATATACCCAGTCCGCTGGCAGTGTCCTACGGGGACCAGCCTATCTGGCTGCCACGCCTGAATGTTTGCAACCCCGGCCGAGCTACGCAGGCGCGATTGTGCAGCAATGCAAACTGCATAACCTGGCCAAATTTCACGGATGTACAAGAAACCACGGGGGATTTACAAGGAGATGTTCACCCGGAAGAGCCGGAGGCCTGCCGGCAGCAAGATTCCGGAATTCTTCCTGAGAAGCCTTGAAAGCAGTGAAACGCTCCTATGTTGCAATAACTCAGAACCTCATTCTGAGTGTTCCCGGCAGAGTTCATTCGGCTGAACACAACCGTGGACTAATTAGAGCCAGATGTAGGCAGTGCCGTCCATAGTGCTGGATGGACAGTGGTGGCGTGCCAAACAACTGAGCTCTAGTTCTTATCACTTTCACAAAGTGCCATAAGTTGAGGTTCAACTTACTGCGCCGATTGAGAAGAGTGTAGCCGTCAAAGATGGAATCAGTAGCACTCAGGTGAGAAGAACGGGAAGCAGATATACCCAGTCCGCTGGCAGTGTCCTACTGGGACCAGCCTATCTGGCTGCGACACGTGAATGTTTGCAACCGCGGCCGAGCTAGGCAGGCACAATTGTGCAGCAATGCAAACTGCATAACCTGGCCAAATATCACCGGTGTACAAGAAACCATGGGGGATTTACAAGGAGATGTTCACCCGGAACTGCCGGAGACCTGCTGGCAGCAAGATTCCGGAATTCTTCCTGAGAAGCCTTGAAAGCAGTGAAACGCTCCTATGTTGCAATAACTCAGAACCTCATTCTGAGTGTTCCCGGCAGAGGTCATTCGGCTGAACACAACCATGGACTAATTAGAGCCAGATGTAGGCAGTGCCGTCCATAGTGCTGGATGGACAGTGGTGGCGTGCCAAACAACTGAGCTCTAGTTCTCAACAGTTTCACAAAGTGCCCTAAGTTGAGGTTCAACTTACGGCTCCGGTTGAGTAGAGTGTAGCGGTCAAACCTGGAATCAGTAACACTCAGTTGAGAAGAACGGGAAGCAGATATACCCAGTCCGCTGGCAGTGTCCTACGGGGACCAGCCTATCTGGCTGAAACACCTGAATGTTTGAAACCGCGGCCGAGCTAGGCAGGCGCAATTGTGTAACAATGCAAACTGCATAACCTGGCCAAATTTCACGGGTGTACAAGAAACCACGGGGGATTTACAAGGAGATGTTCACCCCGAACAGCCGGAGGAATGGCGGCAGCAAGATTCCGGAATTCTTCCTGAGAAGCCTTGAAAGCAGTGAAACGCTCCTATGTTGCAATAACTCATAACACTCATTCTGAGTGTTATCGGCAGAGGTCATTCGGCTGAACACAACCGTCGACTAATTAGAGATAGATGTAGGCAGTGCCGTCCATAGTGCTGGATGGACAGTGGTGGGGTGCCAAACAACTGAGCTCTAGTTCTCATCACTTTCACAAATTGCCATAAGTTGAGGTTCAACTTACTGTTCCCGTTGAGTAGAGTGTAGCCGTCAAAGCTGGAATCAGTACTACTCAGGTGAGAAGAACAGTAAGCAGATATACCCAGTCCGCTGGCAGTGTCTTACGGAGACCAGACTGTCTGGCTGCCACGCCTGAATGTTTGCAACCGCGGCCGAGCTAGGCAGGCGCAATTGTGCAGCAATGCAAACTGCATAACCTGGTCAAATTTCAAGGGTGTACAAGAAACCACGGGGGATTTACAAGGAGATGTTCACCCGGAAGAGCCGGAGGCCTGCCGGCAGCAAGATTCCGGAATTCTTCCTGAGAAGCCTTGAAAGCAGTGAAACGCTCCTATGTTGCAATAACTCAGAACCTCATTCTGAGTGTTCCCGGCAGAGGTCATTCGGCTGAACACAACCTTGCACTTATTAGAGCCAGATGTATGCAGTGCCATCCATAGTACTGGATGGACAGTGGTGGCGTGCCAAACAACTGAGCTCTAGTTCTCATCACTTTCACAAAGTGCCATAAGTTGAGGTTCAACTTACTGCTCCGGTTGAATAGAGTGTAGCCGTCAAAGCTGGAATCAGTAGTACTCAGGTGAGAAGAACGGGAAGCAGATATACCCAGTCCGCTGGCAATGTCCTACGGGGACCACCCTATCTGGCTGCCACGCCTGAATATTTGCAACCGCGGCCGAGCTAGGCAAGCCCAATTGTGCAGCAATGCAAACTGTATAACCTGGCCAAATTTCACGGGTGTACAAGAAACCCCTTTGGATTTACAAGGAGATGTTCACCCGGAACAGCCGGAGGCCTGCCGGCAGCAAGATTCCGGAAGTCTTCCTGAGAAGCCTTGAAAGCAGTGAAATGCTCCTATGTTGCAATAACTCAGAATCTCATTCTGAGTGTTCCCGGCAGAGGTCATTCGGCTGAACACAACCCTGGACTAATTAGAGCCAGATGTAGGCAGTGCCGTCAATAGTGCTGGATGGACAGTGGTGGTGTGCCAAACAACTGAGCTCTAGTTCTCAAGTTTCACAAAGTGCCATAAGTTGAGGTTCAACCTACTGGGCCGGTTGAGTAGAGTGTAGCCGTCAAAGGTGGAATCAGTAGCACTCAGGTGAGAAGAACGGGAAGCAGATATACCCAATCCGCTGGCAGTGTCCTACGGGGACCAGCCTCTCTGGCTGCCACACCTGAATATTTGGAACCGGGGCCGAGCTTGGCAGGCACAATTGTGCAGTAATACAAACTGCATAACCTGGCCAAATTTCAGGCGTGTACAAGCAACCATGGGGTTTTTACAAGGAGATGTTCACCCGGAAAAGCCGGAGGCCTTGCCGGCAGCCTGGTGGCGTGCCAAACAATTAAGATCTAGTTCTCAACAGTTTAACAAAGTGCCATAAGTTGAGGTTCAACTTACTGCTCCGGTTGAGTAGAGTGTAGCCGTCAAAGCTGGAATCAGTAGCACTCAGGGGAGAAGATCGGGAAGTAGATATACCCAGTCCGCTGGAGGTGTCCTACGGGGACCAGCATATCTGGCTGCCACGCCTGAATGTTTGCAACCGTGGCAGAGCTTGGCAGGCGGAATTGTGCAGCTATGCAAACTGCATAACCTGGTCAAATTTCACGGGTGTAAAAGAAACCTCGGGGGATTTACAAGGAGATGTTCACCCGGAACAGCCGGAGGCCTGCCGGTAGCAAGATTCCGGAATTCTTCCTGAGAAGCCTTGAAAGCAGTGATACGCTCCTATGTTGCAATAACTCAGAACCTCATTCTGAGAGTTCCTGGCAGAGGTCATTCGACTGAACACAACCCTGGACTAATTAGAACCAGATATAGGCAGTGCCGTCCATAGTGCTAAATGGACAGTGGTGCCGGCCAAACAACTGAGCTCTAGTTCTCAAGAGTTTCACAAAGTGCCATAAGTAGAGGTTCAACTTACTTCTCCGGTTGAGTAGAGTTTAGCCGTCAAAGCTGGAATCAGTAGCACTCAGGTGAGAAGAACCGGAAGCAGATATACCCAGTCCGCTGGCAATGTCCTACGGGGACCAGCCTATCTGGCTGCCACGCCTGAATGTTTGCAACCGCGGCCGAGCTAGGCAGGCGCAATTGTGCAGCCATGCAAACTGCATAACCTGGCCAAATTTCACGGGTGTATAAGAAACCACCCGGGATTAACAAGGAGATGTTCACCCGGAACAGCCGGAGGCCTGCCGGCAGCCAGATTCCTGAATTCTTCCTGAGAAGCCTTGAAAGCAGTGAAACGCTCCTATGTTGCAATAACTCAGAACCTCACTCTGAGTGTTCCCGACAGAGGTCATTCGGCTGAACACAACCGTGGACTAATTAGAGCCAGATGTAGGCAGTGCTGTCCATAGTGCTGGACGGACAGTGGTGGCGTGCCAAACAACTGAGCTCTACTTCTCAACACTTTCACAAATTGCCATGAGTAGACGTTCAACTTACTGCTCCGGTTGAGTAGAGTGTAGCCGTCAAAGCTGGAATCAGTAGCACTCAGGTGAGAAGAACGGGAAGCAGATATACCCAGTCCGCTGGCAGTGTCCTACGGGGACCAGCCTATCTGGCTGCTACGCCTGAATGTTTGCAACCGCGGTCGAGCTAGGCAGGTACAATTGTGCAGCCATGCAAACTGCATAACCTGGCCAAATTTCACGGGTGTACAAGAAACCACGGGGGATTTACAAGGAGATGTTCACCCGGAACATCCGGAGGCCTGCCGGCAGCAAGATTCCGGAATTCTTCCTGAGAAGCCTTGAAAGCAGTGAAACGCTCCTATGTTGCAATAACTCAGAACCTCATTCTGAGTTTTTCCGGCAGCGGTCATTCGGCTGAACACAACAGTGTACTAATTAGAGCCAGATGTAGGCAGTGCCGTCCATAGTGCTGGATGGACAGTGGTGGCGTGCCAAACAACTGAGCTCTAGTTCTCAACAGTTTCACAAAGTGCCATGAGTTGAAGTACAACTTACTGCTCTTGTTTAGTAGAGTGTAGCCGTCAAAGCTGGAATCAGTAGCACTCAGGTGAGAAGAACGGGAAGCAGATATACCCAGTCCGCTGGCAGTGTCCTACGGGGACCAGCCTATCTGGCTGCTACGCCTGAATGTTTGCAACCGCGGTCGAGCTAGGCAGGTACAATTGTGCAGCAATGCAAACTGCATAACCTGGCCAAATTTCACGGGTGTACAAGAAACCACGGGGGATTTACAAGGAGATGTTCACCCGGAACATCCGGAGGCCTGCCGGCAGCAAGATTCCGGAATTCTTCCTGAGAAGCCTTGAAAGCAGTGAAACGCTCCTATGTTGCAATAACTCAGAACCTCATTTTGAGTTTTTCCGGCAGCGGTCATTCGCCTGAACACAACAGTGTACTAATTAGAGCCAGATGTAGGCAGTGCCGTCCATAGTGCTGGATGGACAGTGGTGGCGTGCCAAACAACTGAGCTCTAGTTCTCAACAGTTTCACAAAGTGCCATGAGTTGAAGTACAACTTACCGCTCTTGTTTAGTAGAGTGTAGCCGTCAAAGCTGGAATCAGTAGCACTCAGGTGAGAAGAACGGGAAGCAGATATACCCAGTACGATGGCAGTGTCCTACGGGGACCAGCCTATCTGGCTGCCACGCCTGAATGGTTGCAACCACGGCGGAGCTAGGCAGGCGCATTTGTGCAGCAACGTAAACTGCATAACCTGGCCAAATTTCACGGGTGTATAAGAAACCACGGGGGATTTACAAGGAGATGTTCACCCGGGACAGTCAGAGGCCTGCCAGCAGTAAGATTCCGGAATTCTTCCTGAGAAGCCTTGAAAGCAGTGAAACGCTCCTATGTTGCAATAACTCAGAACCTCATTCTGAGTGTTCCCGGCAGAGGTCATTCGGCTGAACAAAACCGTGGACTAATTAGAGCCAGATGTAGGCAGTGCCGTCCATAGTGCTGAATGGACAGTTTTGGCGTGCCAAACAACTGAGCTCTAGTTCTCATCACTTTAACAAAGTGCCATAAGTTGAGGTTCAATTTACTACTGCGGTTTAGTAGAGTGTAGCTGTCAAAGCTTGCATCAGTAGCACTCAGGTGAGAAGAACGGGAAGCAAATATACCCAGTCCGCTGGCAGTGACCTTCGGGGACCAGCCTATCTGGCTGCCAACCCTGAATGTTTGCAACCGCGGCAGAGCTAGGCAGGCGCAATAGTGCAGCAATGCAAACTGCATAACCTGGCCAAATTTCACAGGTGTACAAGAAACCAGGCAGGATTTATTTTTTTTTTTTAATTTTTTTTATTGTAGAGATACTATACAGAGGGTTACAGTTACATGAGTTAGGTAATGAGTACACTTCCACTTCCTCTTGAACATTGTTACCCCCTCCATTGTTTTCCCCCTACCATCCCCTCCCTCCCTCCCTTCCCCAAGGTTCTTTTTTTTTTTTTTTTTTTTTGATCGTGATTAAGTGATTACTTAATTTCCGGAAATTCACAGTATTGTGGAATAATGATGCTCATTTAAAGTCACAAGTTCATTCTAACTTTCCTGGAGCAAATTGTCTATCACAGTCTATAATATATAACGGTGCTCATATGTTATATACCATATATGTGATCAGCAGCATGGGGATATTTAGTAGTGGTTCAACCAGATGAGTGGGAGTTCTTTGTTTCTTAAGTCCTGTTAGTTTTGTCATATCACCTAACATTTTGGATTCATCATCCACTTATCAGGGAGACCATGTACTGTTTGTCTCTTCGTTCTTGGCTTACCTCGCTCAACATGATTCCTTCTAGCTCCATCCATTTCCCTGCAAATGCCATTATTTTGTCATTTCTAATGGCTGCATAATATTCCATTGTGTATAGATACCACAATTTTTGGATCCATTCATCTGTGGTGGGGCATCTAGGTTGTTTCCATATCCTAGCTATTGCGAACAGTGCTGCAATAAACATGGAGGTGCATGTGTCCTTGTATATTGGTTCCTGTTGTTCAGGGTAGATGCCTAGAAGTGGTATGACTGGGTCGTAAGGGAGGTCAATCTTTAGCTTTCTAAGGACCCTCCAGACTGCTTTCCAAAGTGGTTGTATGAGTGTACATTCCCACCAGCAGTGTAATAGCGTTCCTCGTTCTCCACATCCCCTCCAGCATTTGTCGTTGGCTGATTTGTGGATGTGGGACATTCTGACTGGGGTAAGGTGGTATCTCAGGGTTGTCTTTATTTGCATTTCCTTCACCACCAGGGATGATGAACATTTCCTCATGTGTTTCTTTGCCATTTTTATTTCTTCATTTGAGAAGTCCCTCTTTAGTTCCCTTGCCCATTTAGTAATTGGTGTGTTGGGTTTGGGAGGGATTAGTTTCTTGAGTTCCCTGTATATACAGGATGTTAACCCCTTGTCTGATATATTGCTGGTAAATATTTTTTCCCAATTAGTTGGTTGTCTTTCTAGCTTGGTTGCGATAGCTTTATCTGTGCAGAAGCTTTTTATTTTAAGGTAGTCCCATTTGTCGAGTCTCTCTCCAATTTGTTGTGACCCTGGGACTCTGTTCAGGAAGTTCCTTCCTGTGCCTATTAGTTCAAGTGTCTCTCCTACTCTGTCCTGCAGTAGTTTCAGAGATTCAGGTTTAATGTTAAGGTCTTTAATCCATTTTGAGTTGATGTTGGTGCATGGTGATAGGCTGGGGTCCACTTTTAGTTTTCTGCATGTGGCTGCCCAGTTTTCCCAGCACCAGCGGTTGAAGAGGCTGTGTTTCTTCCATTGTATGTCTTTGGCTCCTTTGTCGAATATCAGCTGGCTGTAGGCCTGTGGATTTATTTCTGGATCTTCTATTCTGTTCCATTGGTCTTCGGGTCTGTTTTTGTGCCAGTACCATGCTGTCTTTGTTATTATAGCTCTGTAGTAGAGTTTGAAGTTCGGCATGGATAGCCCTCCCATATTGTCTTTATCCCCTAGAATTGTTTTGGCTATTCTAGGTCTTTTGTTGTTCCATATGAATTTTTGGACTGTTTTCTGTATTTCAGTGATGTACGTCATTGGGATTTTAATAGGAATTGCGTTGAATTTGTATATTAGTTTTGGAAGTATTACCATCTTTACTATATTAAGTCGGCCTATCCAGGAGCATGGGAGGTCTTTCCATTTCCTAGTGTCTTCTGCAATTTCTTTCTTTAACTTTTTATAGTTCTCATTAAATAGTTCTTTTACATCTTTGGTTAGGTTAATTCCTAAATATTTTATTTTTCGGGAGGTTATTGTGAATGGGGTTGCTCCCTTTATTTCCCTCTCTTCCTGTACATTATCAGTGTATAGGAAGGCAACTGATTTTTGTGGGTTTATTTTGTATCCTGCTATTTTGCCAAAGTGATTTATGATTTCTAAGAGTTTGGGGATGGAGTTTTTGGGATCGTGGAGGTATAGTATCATGTCGTCTGCAAAAAGGGATAGTTTAACTTCTTCTTTTCCTATGAGGATCCCTTTAATGTCTTTTTCTTGCCTTATTGCCCTGGCTAAGGGTTCTAGGACTATATTGAAGAGGAGTGGAGACAGTGGGCATCCTTGCCTTGTTCCTGATTTTAGGAGAATTGGTTGTAGCTTTTCCCCATTAAGTATAATATTGGCTATTGGTCTGTCATAAATGGCTTTTATTGTTTTTAGAAATGTTCCTTCTATTCCTATTTTCTCCAGAGCTTTTAGCATGAATGAATGTTGAATTTTGTCAAAGGCCTTTTCTGCATCTGTAGCGATAATCATGTGATTCTTGACCTTGGCTCTGTTGATATGTTGGATTACATTTATTGACTTACGTATGTTAAACCATCCCTGTGTCTCTGGGATGAAGCCTACCTGGTCATAGTGAATTATTTTTTTTATGTGTTTCTGGATTCTGTTAGCTAGAATCTTGTTAAGGATCTTTGCATCTGTGTTCATCAAGGAGATTGGCCTGTAATTCTCCTTTTTGGTTGGGTCTTTGCATGGTTTGGGGATGAGTGTGATATTGGCTTCGTAGAATGAGTTTGGGATAGCTCCTTCCTTCTCTGTTTCTCTGAAGAGCTTGAGGAGTATGGGTATTAGTTCTTGTTTAAAGGTCTTATAGAATTCTGCTGTGAATCCATCTGGTCCTGGGCTTTTTTTTGTTGGAAGACTTTTGATAGCTTCCTGTATCTCATTATAGGATATTGGCTTATTTAATTGGTTAACTTCTTCTTTGCTCAGTTTGGGCAACTTGTATTTCTCTAAAAATGCATCCATTTCTGCCCGATTTTCTTCCTTTAGAGAGTATAGCTTTTGAAAGTAGTCTGTTAGAATTGTTTGGATATCTTGGGTACGTGTGGTGATGTTTCCCGTGGCATCCCTAATCCTATTAATATGGGTTTCCTCTCTTCTTTTTTTAATTAATCTAGCCAATGGGCCATCAATTTTGTTTATTTTTTCAAAGAACCAGCTTTTTGTTTGGTTTATTTTGGTTATGGTTTTCTGATTTTCTAATTGGTTAATCTCTGCTTTTAATTTGGTTATCTGGCTTCTTCTAGTAGCTTTAGGTTCCATTTTTTCCTGTTTTTCTAGCTGTTTTAATTGCAACGTGAGATTATTTACTTGGTCTGTCTCCATTCTCTTGATGTGGGCACTGAGGGCAATAAATTTGCCCCTCAGGACTGCTTTTGCTGTGTCCCACAAGTTTCTTTGTGAGGTGTTTTCATTTTCATTGAGTTGTAGGAAATGCTTTATTTCTTCTCTGATCTCTTCTGTTATCCAGGCATTGTTAAGGAGTGTGCTGTTCAATTTCCATGTATTGGAGAAATTTCTGCGGTATGCTTTGTTATTGAGAGCTAGCTTGATTCCACTGTGGTCAGATAGGATACAGGGGATTATGTCGATCCCTTTGTATTTGCTTAAGTTCCTTGCATGAACTATGATATGGTCTATTTTGGAGAAAGTTCCATGAGCTGCTGAGAAGAATGTGTACTGTGTTGTTTTAGGGTGAAATACTCGGTAGATGTCAGTTAATTCCGCTTGCAGTATGGCCTCTCTTAATTCGGTAGCTTCTTTGCCAATCCTCTGGTTGGTAGACCTGTCCTTTGGTGAGAGTGGTGTGTTAAAGTCTCCTAGTATTATCGTATTGGGATCTATTTTATTCTGTAAGTTTGAGAGCATTTGTTTGACATATCTGGGTGCACCAATATTTGGGGCATATAAGTTGATGATGGTTATATCCTCCTCTTGGATTGTTCCCTTTATTAATATGTAGTGTCCGTCCTTGTCTTTCTGTACTGATTTTAATGAAAAGTTTATTTTGTCAGATATCAGGATAGCTACACCTGCTTTCTTACTGGGGGCGTTTGATTGGTAGATCCTTTTCCACCCCTTCACTCTGAGTTTGTTTGTATGTTTGGCTGAGAGGTGGGTCTCCTGAAGGCAACAGATGGATGGGTCTTGTTTTCTTATCCAGTCCTCAGTTCGTTTTCTTTTAATTGGCGAATTCAGCCCATTTATATTAAGAGAAAGTATAGAGAGATGCATTGTTGTCCCTGCCATTCCGTTTTCCTAAGTTTTTCTTTTTTCCCTTTCCTCCTGTGCTTGCTCAGTTAGACTTTGAGTAATGCCTGTTTGGGGCAGGCCCCAGTTCCTGGCTGCTTTCTTCAGGTTGTGTCCCCCCTCTTAGAATTCTTTGTAATGCTGGCTTAATGTTTATGAATTCATTTAGTTTTTCTTTGCTATTAAAAGTTTTCAGTTCTCCATCAAATGTGAATGCTAGCTTTGCCGGGTAGATCAGTCTGGGTTGGCAGTTATTGGCTCTCAGGGCTCGTATGGTGCTTTCCCAGGCTTTTCTTGCATTCATTGTTTGTGTGGAGAGATCTGCAGTAATTCTTATTTTTTTCCCATTGTAGTATAGCTCCTTCTTCATTTTTGCTGCATGCAGGATTGTTTCCTTATTATTCAGATCTATCATTTTTACTATAATGTGTCTAGAAGTGTTTCTCCTGGGGTCTTGCTTGTTGGGTGTTCGATAAGCTTTTGTGATGTAGTTAAGATGGTCGTTTTTGAGGTGGGGAAAATTTTCATTGATTATCTTGTTAAATAGGTGTTGCATTCCCTTGCTCTGGAATTCCTCACCTTCGTCCACTCCAATTATGCGAAGGTTAAATTTTTTAGCATTATCTGCTTGCTCTTGAATATCCCTTTGGTTTAATTTGAGTAATTTTTCCATATCTGTCACTTTTTGGTCCAGTTGGTGTATTCTGTCTTCTGTATCTGACACTCGACCTTCCATTTCATTCACTCTGTTGACAGTGGCTTCTATTGTGGTTTGCATGGAGGAAATGGATCCCTTTATGGATTCAATGTTGGTTCTCAGAGTACTGATCTCACCTCTCAATGAGGTATGCATTACCTCTAATTTGGCGTTTATCTCACTTCTTATTGAGGTTTGTGCAGCTTCTATTTTTGCATGCATCTCTTGTTTGATACCCTGTATCTCTTTGGATAGTTCATCCTTGTGCTCTTTCAATTTCTGATAAATTTCTCGCTTTATTTCTTGAGTCATTGCCTCCAGCAACCCTTGGAAGTAGCCTTTGTCTTCCATTCCTGCTTTGCTCCCACTGGGGCTCTCCCCTGTGTGGCTGCTGGCTTTTGGGGTGAGCTTGCTGTCCTGGGTGGTAGTAAACCTTGTGATTTTTCTCTGTGATTTTCGCATGGAGGTTCAGGAGACTGCTCTTCAATTTTGTTTTGGTGTGTCTGTCTTTGCTTGGTTGCTGATTCTGTATTGGTAGAGAGAGTCTGTGCCTGATCTGGGTTCTGTTGGGAGCCTATTTCCAGCTGCTATTCTGACTTACTTAGGATTCTCAGCTCTCTGCTGTAGATTGCTGACAGTTCCCGCCTTTGGAAGGGTTGAGCAGCCTAGACTGCTTGTGTTTGCTCCTACGGGTGCTCTTGTGAAGAACAGATGCTCTGGATGCACTCTCCCAAATGCTGGAGTCTGCTATGGGCTCCTGATGTGTTTTTGTTTATTTGTTTTGGGCTGGTTGTGGACTTGAACTCTAGGTTTGGGTGCTGTCCCTCAGCTTTTTCAGCTCAAGGCTGGCACCCTACCGTTTGAGCCACAGCACCACTTCTGACCCTTTTTGCTTTTGTGATGCTGAGGAATCAGATGCAGGGCCTCATACATCCAAGACTATCACTCTATTGCTGAGCCGCCTTAACAGTCTGAGCTCCTGCTTACTATCAGGTGCTGGCAGCCTGTGTTGCCCAATTCCCAGTCTAGGGTATATGGGTGGAGTTTTGGTGGGGTTTGGGCTTCTCTTGTCCTGGGCCTCCAGGTCTTTTGTTGTCACAGGCGTGCTTCCCGGGGGAGTGTTGTTTCCTGGTTTTCTCCCCTCTGTTGAGGCGTATGCTCAGCTTTTTACTTCAATTGGGAGGAGTTGGTTGTGTTGTTCAGGCGCCGGATCCCCGGGCTTGGTTCCGGCCCCAGCCTGGAGCGCACTTGTTAGGCCTGTGCTGATGTGTATACCCCCTAGGTTATACAGCCTGGGGGACACAGTTCAAATTTCTTCTACTGTTGGTAGTCTTGACCCAGGGGCGCTGTTCCTGGCTTGGGCATTTAAGCTCCCTTCCAGGGGTGCTCTTGCTCTAGCCTGGCCAGCTGAGTGTGCTCCACGGGCTGGTGGAGCTCTCAAACAGTTCCCAGTTTTAGTGGGTCCTGTGGTCCGGGTGCTGGGGTAGGGAGTCTAGGTCAGGGTCTGGGGATTCCCTCCAGCTCTGGTCTCCCTTAAGGGATAGACTTCCCCTGTGGGGTACTCACCCTGGAGCTGGTTGTTTCTGTGTGGTGTAGGTCGTCAGTTGTTGTTGCAATCCGGGCTGGGTTGGGCGGTGGTGGCTCTGTGTGATTCTTTTCTGTCTCTGCCTCTGTCGAAGCTGTTGGGTCAAGAGTGTCCACGCTCAGGCAGCTTCTTCTCGGTACCTCTGGGGCCCAAGTGACCCCGCCGGGTTGTTGCGATCGTGATCGGGCGGGCGGGTGGTCTGCAGACAGGACCCTTTGTCGCGCCGAGCCGCTTTGGCGGGATGGAACCTCTCTGCTCGGGTGGAGAGTGCTGGATCGTTGCGATCGCGATCAGGCGGGCCGGGTGGTCTGCCGCAGGTCCTTTTGTCACTCTGCTGATGCCGAGCGGCTTTGGCGGGATGGAGCCTCTCTGCTCGGGTGGAGAGTGAGGGGTGGGGGTGGGATCCTCGTGGAGACTCCCGGCTGGTAGGTTTCTCTGTTACTGGCGATCTGCTGTTCTGCAAACCAGTACCTGATGTTCTGAAAGTGGCCCCCTGTGTCTCTGCTGTTTCTCTGGGGCTCCCACAGCCCCCGCCGGGCCGGCTGGCCGGCGGCTTGGCGCGCTGCCGCGCGGCCAGTAAAAGTTGGGGGAGGGGTCTTCGCTTTTTTCTGTTTTGAAATTCTTTTCCTCTTTCTTTTTTGTTATTCTCCGCCTCTGGTTTTTCTCTGAGTGTTCGTCTTTTTGTTGTTGTCGGTCTCTTGGGGAGATTAAACGTTGGAACTCGAACTCTCTTTTTGGTTGGAGAGAGCTGTGGCGTTCCCCTACTGCCCCATCGCCATCTTGGTCCCCCCCTCCCAGGCAGGATTTAAAAGGAGATGTTCACCCGGAACATCCGGAGGCCTGCCGGCAGCAAGATTCCGGAATTCTTCCTGAGAAGCCTTGAAAGCAGTGAAACGCTCCTATGTTGCAATAACTCAGAACCTCATTCTGAGTTTTTCCGGCAGCGGTCATTCGGCTGAACACAACAGTGTACTAATTAGAGCCAGATGTAGGCAGTGCCGTCCATAGTGCTGGATGGACAGTGGTGGTGTGCCAAACAACTGAGCTCTAGTTCTCAAGTTTCACAAAGTGCCATAAGTTGAGGTTCAACATACTGCGCCGGTTGAGTAGAGTGTAGCCGTCAAAGGTGGAATCAGTAGCACTCAGGTGAGAAGAACGGGAAGCAGATATACCCAATCCGCTGGCAGTGTCCTACGGGGACCAGCCTCTCTGGCTGCCACACCTGAATATTTGGAACCGGGGCCGAGCTTGGCAGGCACAATTGTGCAGTAATGCAAACTGCATAACCTGGCCAAATTTCAGGCGTGTACAAGAAACCATGGGGGATTTACAAGGAGATGTTCACCCGGAAAAGCCGGAGGCCTTGCCGGCAGCAAGATTCCGGAATTCTTCCTGAGAAGCCTTGAAAGCAGTGTAACGCTCCTATGTTGCAATAACTCAGAACCTCATTCTGAGAGTTCCCGGCAGAGGTCATTCGGATGAACACAACCGAGGACTAATTAGAGCCAGATGTACGCAGTGCCTACCATAGTGCTGGATGGACAGCGGTGGTGTGCCAAACAACTGAGCTCTAGTTCTCAACAGTTTCACAAAGGGCCGTAAGTTGAGGTTCAACTTACTGCTCCGGTTGAGTAGAGTGTAGCCGTCAAAGCTGGAATCAGTAGCACTCAGGTGAGAAGAAGAGGAAGCAGATATACCCAGTCCGCTGGCAGTGTCCTACGGGGACCAGCCTATCTGGCTGCCACGCCTAAATGTTTCCAACCGTGGACGAGCTAGGCAGGTGCAATTGTGCAGCTATGCAAACTGCATAACCTGGTCAAATTTCACGGGTGTAAAAGAAACCTCGGGGGATTTACAAGGAGATGTTCACCCGGAACAGCCGGAGGCCTGCCGGTAGCAAGATTCCGGAATTCTTCCTGAGAAGCCTTGAAATAAGTGATACGCTCCTATGTTGCAATAACTCAGAACCTCATTCTGAGAGTTCCCGGCAGAGGTCATTCGACTGAACACAACCTTGGACTAATTAGAACCAGATATAGGCAGTGCCGTCCATAGTGCTAAATGGACAGTGGTGGCGTGCCAAACAATTAAGATCTAGTTCTCAACAGTTTAACAAAGTGCCATAAGTTGAGGTTCAACTTACTGCTCCGGTTGAGTAGAGTGTAGCCGTCAAAGCTGGAATCAGTAGCACTCAGGGGAGAAGAATGGGAAGCAGATATACCCAGTCCGCTGGCAGCGTCCTACGGGGACCAGCCTATCTGGCTGCCACGCCTGAATGTTTGCAACCGTGGCAGAGCTTGGCAGGTGGAATTGTTCAGCAATACAAACTGCATAACCTGGCCAAATTTCACGGGTGTACAAGAAACCACGGGGGATTTACAAGGAGATGTTCACCCGGAACTGCCGGAGGCCTGCCGGAAGCAAGATTCCGGAATTCTCCCTGAGAAGCCTTGAAAGCAGTGAAACGCTCCTATGTTGCAATAACTCAGAACCTCATTCTGAGTGTTCCCGGCAGAGGTCATTCGGCTGAACACAACCATGGACTAATTAGAGCCAGATGTAGGCAGTTCCGTCCATAGTGCTGGATGGACAGTGGTGGCGTGCCAAACAACTGAGCTCTAGTTCTCATCGCTTTCACAAAGTGCCATAAGTTGAGGTTCAACTTACTGCTCCGGTTGAGTAGAGTGTAGCCGTCAAAGTTGGAATCAGTAGCACTCAGGTGAGAAGAACGGGAAGCAGATATACCCAGTCCGCTGGTAGTGTACTACGGGGACCAGCCTATCTGGCTGCGATGCCTGAATGTTTGCAACCGCGGCCGAGCTAGGCAGGCGCAATTGTGCAGCAATTTAAACTGCATAACCTGGCCAAATTTCACGGGTGTACAAGGAACCGCGGGTGATTTACAAGGAGATGTTCACCCGGAACAGCCGGAGGCCTGCTGGCAGCAAGATTCCGGAATTCTTCCTGAGAAGCCTTGAAAGCAGTGAAACGCTCCTATGTTGCAATAACTCAGAACCTCATTCTGAGTGTTCCCGGCAGAGGTCATTCGGCTGAACACAACCATGGACTAATTAGAGCCAGATGTAGGCAGTGCCGTCAATAGTGCTGGATGGACAGTGGTGGCGTGCCAAACAACTGAGCTCTAGTTCTCAACAGTTTCACAAAGTGCCCTAAGTTGAGGTTCAACTTACTGCTCCGGTTGAGTAGAGTGTAGCGGTCAAACCTGGAATCAGTAACACTCAGGTGAGAAGAACGGGAAGCAGATATACCCAGGCCGCTGGCAGTGTCCTACGGGGACCAGCCTATCTGGCTGAAACACCTGAATGTTTGCAACCGCGGCCGAGCTAGGCAGGCGCAATTGTGCAGCAATGCAAACTGCATAACCTGGTCAAATTTCAAGGGTGTACAAGAAACCACATGGGATTTACAAGGAGATGTTCACCCGGAAGAGCCGGAGGCCTGCCGGCAGCAAGATTCCGGAATTCTTCCTGAGAAGCCTTGAAAGCAGTGAAACGCTCCTATGTTGCAATAACTCAGAACCTCATTCTGAGTGTTCCCGGCAGAGGTCATTCGGCTGAACACAACCTTGCACTTATTAGAGCCAGATGTAGGCAGTGCCATCCATAGTACTGGATGGACAGTGGTGGCGTGCCAAACAACTGAGCTCTAGTTCTCATCACTTTCACAAAGTGCCATAAGTTGAGGTTCAACTTACTGCTCCGGTTGAATAGAGTGTAGCCGTCAAATCTGGAATCAGTAGTACTCAGGTGAGAAGAACGGGAAGCAGATATACCCAGTCCGCTGGCAGTGTCCTACGGGGACCAGCCTATCTGGCTGCCACGCCTGAATATTTGCAACCGCGGCCGAGCTAGGCAAGCGCAATTGTGCAGCAATGCAAAATGCATAACCTGGCCAAATTTCACAGGTGTACAAGAAACCCCTTTGGATTTACAATTAGATGTTCACCCGGAACAGCCGGAGGCCTGCCGGCAGCAAGATTCCGGAAGTCTTCCTGAGAAGCCTTGAAAGCAGTGAAATGCTCCTATGTTGCAATAACTCAGAATCTCATTCTGAGTGTTCCCGGCAGAGGTCATTCGGCTGAACACAACCCTGGACTAATTAGAGCCAGATGTAGGCAGTGCCGTCAATAGTGCTGGATGGACAGTGGTGGTGTGCCAAACAACTGAGCTCTAGTTCTCAAGTTTCACAAAGTGCCATAAGTTGAGATTCAACTTACTGCACCGGTTGAGTAGAGTGTAGCCGTCAAAGGTGGAATCAGTAGCACTCAGGTGAGAAGAACGGGAAGCAGATATACCCAGTCAGCTGGCAGTGTCCTACGGGTTCCACCCTATCTGGCTGCCTGAATGTTAGCAACCGCGGCCGTGCTTGGCAGGCGCAATTGTGCAGCAATGCAAACTGCAAAACCTGGCCAAATTTCACAGGTGTACAAGAAACCACGGGGGATTTACAATGAGATGTTCACCCGGAACAGACGGAGGCCTGCCGGCAGAAGATTCTGAATTCTTCCTGAGAAGCCTTGAAAACAGTGAAACGCTCCTATGTTGCAATAACTCAGAACCTCATTCTGAGTGTTCCCGGCAGAGGTCATTCGGCTGAACACAACCGTGGACTAATTAGAGCCAGATGTAGGCAGTGCCGTCCATAGTGCTGGATGGACAGTGGTGGCGTGCCAAACAACTGAGCTCTAGTTCTCAACACTTTCACAAAGTGCCATAAGTTGAGGTTCAACTTACTGCGCCCGTTGAGTAGAGTGTAGCGGTCAAAGCTTTAATCAGTAGCACTCAGGTGAGAAGAACGGGAAGCAGGTATACTCAGTCCGCTGGCAGTGTCCTACGTGGACCAGCCTATCTGGCTGCCACGCATGAATGTTTGCAACCGCGGCCGAGCTTGGCAGGCGCAATTGTGCAGCCATGCAAACTGCATAACCTGGCCAAATTTTACGGGTGTACAAGAAACCACGGGGGATTTACAAGGAGATGTTCACCCGGAACAGCCGGAGGCCTGCCGGCAGCAAGATTCCGGAATTCTTCCTGAGAAGCCTTGAAAGCAGTGAAACGCTCCTATGTTGCAATAACTCAGAACCTCATTCTGAATGTTCTCGGCAGAGGTCATTCGGCTGAACACAACCATGGACTCATTAGAGCCAGATGTATGCAGTGCCGTCCATAGTGCTGGATGGACAGTGGTGGCATGCCAAAGAACTGAGCTCTCGTTCTCAACACTTTCACAAAGTGCCATAAGTAGAGGTTCAACTTACTGCTCCGGTTGAGTAGAGTGTAGCCGTCAAAGCTGGAATCAGTAGCACTCAGGTGAGAAGAACGGGAAGCAGATATACCCAGTCCGCTGGCAGAGTCCTACGGGGAACAGCCAATCTGGCTGCCACGCCTGAATGTTTGCAACCCCGCCCGAGCTAGGCAGGCGCAATTGTGCAGCAATGCAAACTGCATAACCTGGCCAAATTTCACGGGTGTACAAGAAACCACGGGGGATTTACAAGGAGATATTCACCCGGAACAGCCGGAGGCCTGACGGCAGCAAGATTCCGGAATTCTTCCTGAGAAGCCTTGAAAGCAGTGAAACGCTCCTATGTTGCAATAACTCAGAACCTCATTCTGAATATTCTCGGCAGAGGTCATTCGGCTGAACACAACCGTGGACTAATTAGAGCCAGATGTAGGCAGTGCCGTCCATAGTGCTGGATGGACAGTTGTGGCGTGCCAAACAACTGAGCTCTAGTTCTCAACACTTTCACAAAGTGCCATAAGTTGAGGTTCAACTTACTGCTCCGGTTGAGTAGAGTGTAGCCGTCAAAGCTGGAATCAGTAGCACTCAGGTTAGAAGAACAGGAAGCAGATATACCCAGTCCACTGGCAGTGTCCTACGGCGACCAGCCTATCTGGCTGCCACGCCTGAATGTTTGCAACCGCAGCCGACCTAGGCAGGCGCAATTGTGCAGCAATGCAAACTGCATAACCTGGCCAAATTTCACGGGTGTACAAGAAACCACGGGGGATTTACAAGGAGATGTTCACCCAGAACAGCCGGAGGCCTGTAGCCAGCAAGATTCCGGAATTCTTCCTGGGAAGCCTTGAAAGCAGTGAAACGCTCTTATGTTGCAATAACTCAGAACCTCATTCTGAGTGTTCCCTGCAGAGGTCATTCGGCTGAACACAACCGTGGACTAATTAGAGCCAGATGTAGGCAGTGCCGTCCACAGTGCTGGATGGAAAGTGGTGGCGTGCCAAACAACTGAGCTCGAGTTCTTAACAGTTTCACAAAGTGCCAAAAATTGAAGTTCAACTTACTGCTCCGGTTGAGTAGAGTGTAGCCGTCAAAGCTGGAATAAGTGGCACTCAGGTGAGAAGAACGGGAAGCAGATATACCCAATCCGCTGGCAGGGTCCTAGGGGGACCAGCCCATCTGGCTGACAGGCCTGAATGTTTGCAACCACGGCCGAGCTTGGAAGGCGCATTTGTGCAGCAATGCAAACTGCATAACCTGGCCAAATTTCACGGGTGTACAAGAAACCACGGGGGATTTACAAGGAGATGTTCACCCAGAACAGCCGGAGGCCTGTAGCCAGCAAGATTCCGGAATTCTTCCTGAGAAGCCTTGAAAGCAGTGAAACGCTCCTATGTTGCAATAACTCAGAACCTCATTCTGAGTGTTCACGGCAGAGGTCATTCGGCTGAACACAACCATGGACTAATTAGAGCCAGATGTAGGCAGTGCCGTCCACAGTGCTGGATGGACATTGGTGGCGTGCCAAACAACTGAGCTCTAGTTATCAACACTTTCACAAAGTGCCATAAGTTGAGGTTCAACTTACTGCGCCGGTTTAGTAGAATGTAGCCGTCAAAGCTGGAATCAGTAGCAATCAGGTGAGAAGAACGGGAAGCAGATATACCCAGTCCGCTGGCAGTGTCCTACGGGGACCAGCCTATCTAGCTGCTACGCCTGAATGTTTGCAACCGCGGCCGAGCTACGCAGGCGCAATTATGCAGCCATGCAAACTGCATAACCTGGCCAAATTTCACGGGTGTACAAGAAACCACGGGGGATTTACAAGGAGATGTTCACCCGGAACAGCCGGAGTACTACCGGCAGCAAGATTCTGGAATTCTTCCTGAGAAGCCTTGAGAGCAGTGTAACGCTCCTATGTTGCAATAACTCAGAACTTCATTCTGAGTGTTCCCGGCCGAGGTCATTGGGCTGAACACAACCGTGGACTAATTAGAGCCAGATGTAGGCAGTGCCGTCCATAGTGCTGGATGGACAGTGGTTGCGTGCCAAACAACTGAGCTCTACTTCTCAACACTTTCACAAAGTGCCATAAGTTGAGGTTCAACTTACTCCGCCGGTTGAGTAGAGTGTAGCTGTCAAAGCTGGAATCAGTAGCAATTAGGTGAGAAGAACGGGAAGCAGATACACCCAGTCCGCTGGCAATGTCCTACGTGTCCAGCCTATCTGGCTGCCACGCCTGAATGTTTGCAACCGCGGCCGAGCTACGTAGGCGCAATTGTGCAGCAATGCAAACTGCATAACCTGGCCATATTTCACGGGTGTACAAGAAATCACGTGGGATTTACAAGGAGATGTTCACCCGGAACAGCCAGAGGCCTGCCGGAATCAAGATTCTGGAAATCTTCCTTAGAAGCCTTGAAAGCAGTGAAACGCTCCTATGTTGCAATAACTCAGAACCTCATTCTGAGTTTTCCCGGCAGAGGTCATTCGGCTGAACACAACCGTGGACTAATTAGAGCCAGATGTAGGCAGTGCCGTCCATAGTGCTGGATGGACAGTTGTGGCGTGCCAAACAACTGAGCTCTAGTTCTCAACACTTTCACAAAGTGCCATAAGTTGAGGTTCAACTTACTGCTCCGGTTGAGTAGAGTGTAGCCGTCCAAGCTGGAATCAGTAGCACTCATGTGAGAAGAACGGGAAGCAGATATACCCAGTCAGCTGGCAGTGTACTACGGGGACCAGCCTATCTGGATGCTACGCCTGAATATTTGCAACCGAGGCCGAGATAGGCAGACGCAATTGTGCAGCAATGAAAACTGCATAACCTGGCCAAATTTCAAGGGTGTACAAGAAACCACGGGGGATTTACAAGGAGATGTTCACCCAGAACAGCCGGAGGCCTGTAGCCAGCAAGATTCCGGAATTCTTCCTGAGAAGCCTTGAAAGCAGTGAAACGCTCCTATGTTGCAATAACTCAGAACCTCATTCTGAGTGTTCCCGGCTGAGGTCATTCGGCTGAACACAACGGTGGACTAATTAGAGCCAGATGTAGGCATTGCCGTCCATAGTGCTGGATGGACAGTGGTGGCGTGCCAAACAACTGAGCTCTAGTTCTCAACACTTTCACAAAGTGCCATAAGTTGAGGTTTAACTTACGGCGCCGGTTGAGTAGAGTGTAGCCGTCAAAGCTGGAATAAGTAGCACTCAGGTGAGAAGAACGGGAAACAGATATTCCCAGTCCGCTGGCAGTATCCTACGGGAACAAGCCTTTCTGGCTGCGAGGCCTGAATTTTTGCATCCTCGGCCGAGCTAGGCAGGCGCAGTTGTGCAGCAATGCAAACTGCATAACCTGGCCAAATTTCACGGGTGTACAAGAAACCACGGGGGATTTACAAGGAGATGTTCACCCGGAACAGCCAGAGGCCTGCCGGCAGCTTGATTCCTGAATTCTTCCTGAGAACCCTTGAAAGCAGTTAAACGCTCCTATGTTGCAATAACTCAGAACCTCATTCTGAGTGTTCCCGGCAGAGGTCATTCTTCGGCTGAACACAACCGTGGACTAATTAGAGCCAGATGAAGGCAGTGCCGTCCATAGTGCTGGATGGACAGTTGTGGCGTGCCAAACAACTGAGCTCTAGTTCTCAACAGTTTCACAAAGTGCCATGAGTTGAGGTTCAACTTACTGCTCCGGTTGAGTAAGAGTGTAGCCGTCAAAGCTGGCATCAGTAGCACTCAGGTGAGAAGAAAGGGAAGCAGATATACCCAGTCCGCTGGCAGTGTCCTACGGGGACCAGCCTATCTGGCTGCCACGCCTGAATGTTTGCAACCGCGGCCGAGCTAGGCAGGCGAAATTGTGCAGCAAGGCAAACTGAATAACCTGGCCAAATTTCACGGGTGTACAAGAAACCACGGGTCATTTATAAAGAGATATTCACCCGGAACAGAAGGAGGCCTGCCGGCAGCAAGATTCTGGAATTCTTCCTGAGAAGCCTTGAAAACAGTGAAACGCTCCTATGTTGCAATAACTCAGAACCTCATTCTGAGTGTTCCCGGCAGAGGTCATTCGGCTGAACACAACCGTGGACAAATTACAACCAGATGTAGGCAGTGCCGTCCATAGTGCTGGATGGACACTGGTGGCGTGCCAAACAACTGAGCTCTAATTCGCAACACTTTTACAAAGTGCCATAATTTGAGGTTCAACTTACTGCGCCGGTTGAGTAGAGTGTAGCCATCAAAGCTGGAATCAGTAGCACTCAGCTGAGAAGAACGGGAAGCAGATATACCCAGTCCGCTGGCAGTGTCCTACGGGGACCAGCCTATCTGGCAGCCACGCCTGAATGTTTGCAACCGCAGCCGAGCTAGGCAGGCACAATTGTGCAACCATGCAAACTGCATAACCTGGCCAAATTACACGGGTGTACAAGAAACCACGGGGGATTTACAAGGAGATGTTCACCCGGAACAGCCGGAGGCCTGCCGGCAGCAAGATTCCGGAATTCTTCCTGAGAAGCCTTGAAAGCAGTGAAACGCTCCTATGTTGCAATAACTCAGAACCTCATTCTGAGTGTTTCCGGCAGCGGTCATTCGGCTGAACACAACAGTGGACTAATTAGAGCCAGATGTAGGCAGTGCCGTCCATAGTGCTGGATGGACAGTTGTGGCGTGCCAAACAACTGAGCTCTAGTTCTCAACCGTTTCACAAAGTGCCATAATTTGAGGTTCAACTTACTGCTCCGGTTGTGTAGAGTGTAGCCGTCAAAGCTGGAATCAGTAGCACTCAGGTGAGAAGAACGGGAAGCAGATATACCCAGTCTGCTCGCAGTGTCCTACGGGTTCCAACCTATCTGGCTGCCACGCCTGAATGTTAGCAACCGTGGCCGTGCTTGGCAGGCGCAATTGTGCAGCAATGCAAACTGCAAAACCTGGCCAAATTTCACGGGTGTACAAGAAACCACGGGGGATTTACAATGAGATGTTCACCCGGAACAGACGGAGGCCTGCCGGCAGAAGATTCTGAATTCTTCCTGAGAAGCCTTGAAAGCAGTGAAACGCTCCTATGTTGCAATAACTCAGAACCTCATTCTGAGTGTTCCCGGCAGAGGTCATTCGGCTGAACACAACCGTGGACTAATTAGAGCCAGATGTAGGCAGTGCCGTCCATAGTGCTGGATGGACAGTTGTCGCGTGCCAAACAACTGAGCTCTAGTTCTCAACAGTTTCACAAAGTGCCATACGTTGAGGTTCAACTTACTGCTCTGGTTGAGTAGAGTGTAGCGGTCAAAGCTGGAATCAGTAGCACTCAGGTGAGAAGAACGGGAAGCAGGTATACTCAGTCCGCTGGCAGTGTCCTACGGGTACCAGCCTATCTGGCTGCCAAGCCTGAATGTTTGCAACCGTGGCCGTGCTAGGCAGGCACAATTGTGCAGCAATGCAAACTGCATAACCTGGCCAAATTTCACGGGTGTACAAGAAACCACGGGGGATTTACAAGGAGCTGTTCACCCGGAACAGCCGGAGGCCTGCCGGCATCAAGATTCCGGAATTCTTCCTGAGAAGCCTTGAAAGCAGTGAAACGCTCCTATGTTGCAATAACTCAGAACCTCATTCTGAGTGTTCCCGGCAGAGGTCATTCGGCTGAACACAACCGTGGACTAATTAGAGCCAGATGTAGGCAGTGCCGTCCATAGTGCTGGATGGACCGTGGTGGTGTGCCAAACAACTGAGCTCTAGTTCTCAACACTTTCACAAAGTGCCATGAGTTGAGGTTCAACTTACTGAGCCGGTTGAGTAGAGTGAAGCCGTCAAAGCTGGAATCAGTAGCACTCAGGTGAGAAGAACGGGAAGCAGACACACCCAGTCCGCTGGCAATGTCCTACGGGGACCAGCCTATCTGGCGGCCACGCCTGAATGTTTGCAACCGCGGACGAGCTAGGTAGGCACAATGGTGCAGCAATGCAAACTGCATAACCTGGCCAAATTTCACGGGTGTACAAGAAACCACGGTGCATTTATAAGGAGATGTTCACCCGGAACAACAGGAGGCCTGCCGGCAGCAAGATTCTGGAATTCTTCCTGAGAAGCCTTGAAAACAGTGAAACGCTACTATGTTGCAAGAACTCAGACGCTCATTCTGAGTGTTCCCGGCAGAGGTCATTCGGCTGAACACAACCGTGGACAAATTACAACCAGATATAGGCAGTGCCGTCCATAGTGCTGGATGGACACTGGTGGCGTGCCAAACAACTGAGCTCTAGTTCGCAACACTTTCACAAAGTGCCATAATTTGAGGTTCAACTTACTGCGCCGGTTGAGTAGAGTGTAGCCGTCAAAGCTGGAATCAGTAGCACTCAGGTGAGAAGAAAGGGAAGCAGATATACCCATTCCGCTTGCAGTGTTCTACGGGGACCAGCCTATCTGGCTGCCAAGCCTGAATTTTTGGAACCACGGCCGAGCTGGGCAGGCGCAATTGTGCAACAATGCAAACTGCATAACCTCGCCAAATTTCACAGGTGTACAAGAAACCACGGGGGATTTACAAGGAGATGTTCACCCGGAACAGCCAGAGGCCTGCCGGCAGCAAGATTCCGGAATTCTTCCTGAGAAGCCTTGAAAGCAGTGAAACGCTCCTGTATTGCAATAACTCAGAACCTCATTCTGAGTGTTCCCGGAAGAGGTCATTCGGCTGAACACAACCGTGGACTAATTAGAGCCAGATGTAGGCAGTGCCGTCCATAGTGCTGGATGGACTGTGGTGGCGTGCCAACCAACTGAGCTCTACTTCTCAACACTTTCACAAAGTGCCATAAGTTGAGGTTCAACATACTGCTCCGGTTGAGTAGAGTGTAGCCGTCAAAGCTGGAATCAGTAGCACTCAAGTGAGAAGAACGGGAAGCAGATATACTCAGTCCGCTGGCAATGTCCTACGGGGACCAGCCTATCTGGCTGCCACGCCTGAATGTTTGCAACCGTGGCCGTGCTAGGCAGGCGCAATTGTGCATCAATGCAAACTGCATAACCTGGCCAAATTTTCCGGGTGTACAAGAACCCACGGGGTATTTACAAGGAGATGTTCACCCGGAACAGACGGAGGCCTGCAGGCAGCAAGATTCCGGAATACTTCCTCAGAAGATTTGAAAGCAGTGAAACGCCCCTATGTTGCAATAACTCAGAACCTCATTCTGAGTGTTCCCGGCAGAGGTCATTCGGCTGAACACAACCGTGGACTAATTAGAGCCAGATGTAGGCAGTGCCTTCCATAGTACTCGATGGACAGGGTGGTGTGCCAAACAACTGAGCTCTAGTTCTCAACATTTTCACAAAGTGCCATAAGTTGAGGTTCAACTTACTGCTCAAGTAGAGTGTAGCCGTCAATGCTGGAATCAGTAGCACTCAGGTGAGAAGAAAGGGAAACAGATATACCCAGACCGCTGACAGTTTCCTTCGAGGACCATCCTATCTGGCTGCCACGCCTGAATGTTTGCAATCGCGGCCGAACTAGGCAGGCGCAATTGTGCAGCAATGCAAACTGCATAACCTGGCCAAATTTCACGGGTGTACAAGAAACCACGGGGGATTTACAAGGAGTTGTTCACCCGGAACAGTCGGAGGCCTGCCAGCAGTAAGATTCCGGAATTCTTCCTGAGATGCCTTGAAAGCAGTGAAACCCTCCTATGTGACAATAACTCAGAACCTCATAATGAGTCTTCCCGGCAGAGGTCATTCGGATGAACACAACCGTGGACTAATTAGAACCAGATGTAGGCAGTACCGTCCATAGTGCTGGATGGACAGTTGTGGCGTGCCAAACAACTGAGCTCTAGTTCTCATCACTTTCACAAAGTGCCATAAGTTGAGGTTCAATTTACTCCTGCGGTTGAGTAGAGTGTAGCTGTCAAAGCTGCCATCAATAGCACTCAGGTGAGAAGAAAGTGAAGCAAATATACCCAGTCCGCTGGCAGTGAACTTCGGGGACCAGCCTATCTGGCTGCCACGCCTGAATGTTTGCAACCAGGGCCGAGCTAGGCAGGCGCAATAGTGCAGCAATGCAAACTGCATAACCTGGCCAAATTTCACAGGTGTACAAGAAACCAGGGGGGATTTACAAGGAGATGTTCACCCGGAACAGCCGGAGGCCTGCCGGCAGCAAGATTCCGGAATTCTTCCTGAGAAGCCTTGAAAGCAGTGAAACGCTCCTATGTTGCAATAACTCAGAACCTAAATCTGAGTGTTCCTGGCAGAGGTCATTCGGCTGAACACAACCGTGGACTAATTAGAGCCAGATGTAGGCAGTGCCGTGCATAGTGCTGGATGGACAGTGGTGGCGTGCCAAACAACTGAGCTCTAGTTCTCAACACTTTCACAAAGTGCCAAAAGTTGAAGTTCAACTTACTGCTCCGGTTGAGTAGAGTGTAGCCGTCAAAGCTGGAATCAGTAGAACTCAGGTGAGAAGAACGGGAAGCAGATATACCCAATCCGCTGGCAGTGTCCTAGGGGGACCAGGCTATCTGGCTGCCACGCCTGAATGTTTGCAACCGCGGTCGGGCTTGGAAGGCGCATTTGTGCAGCAATGCAAACTGCATAACCTGGCCAAATTTCACGGGTGTACAAGAAACCACGGGGGATTTACAAGGAGATGTTCACCCGGAACAGCCGGAGGCCTGACGGCATCAAGATTCCGGAATTCTTCCTGAGAAGCCTTGAAAGCAGTGAAACGCTCCTATGTTGCAATAACTCAGAACCTCATTCTGAGTGTTCACGGCAGAGGTCATTCGGCTGAACACAACCATGGACTAATTAGAGCCAGATGTAGGCAGTTCCGTCCACAGTGCTGGATGGACATTGGTGGCGTGCCAAACAACTGAGCTCTAGTTCTCATCACTTTCACAAAGTGCCATAAGTTGAGGTTCAACTTACTGCTCCGGTTGAGTAGAGTGTAGGGTTCAAAGCTGGAATCAGTAGCACTCAGGTGAGAAGAACGGGAAGCAGATATACCCAGTCCGCTGGCAGTGTCCTACGGGGACCAGCCTATCTGGCTGCCACGCCTGAATGTTTGCAACCGCGGCCGAGCTACGCAGGCGCAATTATGCAGCCATGCAAACTGCATAACCTGGCCAAATTTCACGGGTGTACATGAAACCACGGGGGATTTACAAGGAGATGTTCACCCGGAACAGCCGGAGGCCTACCGGCAGCAAGATTCTGGAATTCTTCCTGAGAAGCCTTGAGAGCAGTGTAACGCTCCTATGTTGCAATAACTAAGAACTTCATTCTGAGTGTTCCCGGCAGAGGTCATTCGGCTGAACACAACCGTGGACTAATTAGAGCCAGATGTAGGCAGTGCCGTCCATAGTGCTGGACGGACAGTGGTGGCGTGCCAATCAACTGAGCTCTACTTCTCAACACTTTCACAAAGTGCCATAAGTTGAGGTTCAACTTACTGCGCCGGTTGAGTAGAGTGTAGCTGTCAAAGCTGGAATCAGTAGCAATTAGGTGAGAAGAACGGGAAGCAGATACACCCAGTCCGCTGGCAATGTCCTACGTGTCCAGCCTATCTGGCTGCCACGCCTGAATGTTTGCAACCGCGGCCGAGCTACGAAGGCGCAATTGTGCAGCAATGCAAACTGCATAACCTGGCCATATTTCACGGGTGTACAAGAAACCACGGGGGATTTACAAGGAAGTGTTCACCCGGAACAGCCGGAGGCCTGCCGGAATCAAGATTCCGGAAATCTTCCTGAGAAGCCTTGAAAGCAGTGAAACGCTCCTGTGTTGCAATAACTCAGAACCTCATTCTGAGTTTTCCCGGCAGAGGTCATTCGGCTGAACAGAACCGTGGACTAATTAGAGCCAGATGTAGGCAGTGCCGTCCATAGTGCTTGATGGACAGTTGTGGCGTGCCAAACAACTGAGCTCTAGGTCTCAACAGTTTCACAAAGTGCCATAAGTTCAGGTTCAACTTACTGCTCCGGTTGAGTAGAGTGTAGCCGTCAAAGCTGGAATCAGTAGCACTCAGGTGAGAAGAACGGGAAGCAGATATACCCAGTCGGCTGGCAGTGTCCTACGGGGACCAGCCTATCTGGATGCCACGCCTGAATATTTGCAACCGAGGCCGAGATAGGCAGGCGCAATTGTGCAGCAATGAAAACTGCATAACCTGGCCAAATTTCAAGGGTGTACAAGAAACCACGGGGGATTTACAAGGAGATGTATACCCAGAACAGCCGGAGGCCTGTCGGCAGCAAGATTCCGGAATTCTTCCTGAGAAGCCTTGAAAGCAGTGAAACGCTCCTATGTTGCAATAACTCAGAACCTCATTCTGAGTGTTCCCGGCAGAGGTCATTCGGCTGAACACAACCGTGGACTAATTAGAGCCAGATGTAGGCATTGCCGTCCATAGTGCTGGATGGACAGTGGTGGCGTGCCAAACAACTGAGCTGTAGTTCTCAACAGTTTCACAAAATGCCATGAGTTGAGGATCAACTTACTGCTCCGGTTGAGTAGAGTGTAGCAGTTAAAGCTAGAATCAGTAGCACTCAGGTGAGAAGAACGAGAAGCAGTTATTCCCAGTCCGCTGGCAGTATCGTACGGGGACCAGCCTATCCGGCTGGGACGCCTGAATTTTTGCAACCGCGGCCGAACTAGGCAGGCGCAGCTGTGCAGCAATGCAAACTGCATAACCTGGCCAAATTTCCCGGGTGTACAAGACACCACGGGGGATTTACAAGGAGATGTTCACCCGGAACAGCCGGAGGCATGCCGGCAACAAGATTCCGGAATTCTTCCTGAGAAGCCTTGAAAGCAGTGAAACGCTCCTATGTTGCAATACCTCAGAACCTCATTCTGAGTGTTCCCGGCAGAGGTCATTCGGCTGAACACAACCGTGGACTACTTAGTACCAGATGTAGGCAATCCCGTCCATAGTGCTGTATGGACAGTGGTGGCGTGCCATACAACTGAGCTCTAGTTCTCAACACTTTCACAAAGTGCCATAAGTTGAGGTTCAACTTACTGCTCCGGTTGAGTAGAATGTAGCCGTCAAAGTTGGAATCAGTAGCACTCAGGTGAGAAGAACGGGAAGCAGATATACCCAGTCCGCTGAGAGTGTCCTACGGGGACCAGCCTATCTGGCTGCCACGCCTGAATGTTTGCAACCGCGGCCGAGCTAGGCAGGCGCAATTGTGCAGCAATGCAAACTGCATAACCTGGCCAAATTTCACGGGTGTACAAGAAACCACGGGGGATTTACAAGGAGATGTTCACCCGGAACAGACGGAGGCCTGCCGGCAGAAGATTCTGAATTCTTCCTGAGAAGTCTTGAAAACAGTGAAACGCTCCTATGTTGCAATAACTCAGAACCTCATTCTGAGTGTTCCCAGCAGAGGTCATTCGGCTGAACACAACCGTGGACTAATTAGAGCCAGATGTAGGCAGTGCCTTCCATAGTACTCGATGGACAGGGTGGCGTGCCAAACAACTGAGCTCTAGTTCTCAACATTTTCACAAAGTGCCATAAGTTGAGGTTCAACTTACTGCTCAAGTAGAGTGTAGCCGTCAATGCTGGAATCAGTAGCACTCAGGTGAGAAGAAAGGGAAACAGATATACCCAGACCGCTGGCAGTTTCCTTCGAGGACCATCCTATCTGGCTGCCACGCCTGAATGTTTGCAATCGCGGCCGAACTAGGCAGGCGCAATTGTGCAGCAATGCAAACTGCATAACCTGGCCAAATTTCACGGGTGTACAAGAAACCACGGGGGATTTACAAGGAGTTGTTCACCCGGAACAGTCGGAGGCCTGCCAGCAGTAAGATTCCGGAATTCTTCCTGAGAAGCCTTGAAAGCAGTGAAACCCTCCTATGTGACAATAACTCAGAACCTCATAATGAGTCTTCCCGGCAGAGGTCATTCGGATGAACACAACCGTGGACTAATTAGAGCCAGATGTAGGCAGTACCGTCCATAGTGCTGGATGGACAGTTGTGGCGTGCCAAACAACTGAGCTCTAGTTCTCATCACTTTCACAAAGTGCCATAAGTTGAGGTTCAATTTACTCCTGCGGTTGAGTAGAGTGTAGCTGTCAAAGCTGCCATCAATAGCACTCAGGTGAGAAGAAAGTGAAGCAAATATACCCAGTCCGCTGGCAGTGACCTTCGGGGACCAGCCTATCTGGCTGCCACGTCTGAATGTTTGCAACCAGGGCCGAGCTAGGCAGGCGCAATAGTGCAGCAATGCAAACTGCATAACCTGGCCAAATTTCACAGGTGTACAAGAGACCAGGGGGGATTTACAAGGAGATGTTCACCCGGAACAGCCGGAGGCCTGCCGGCAGCAAGATTCCGGAATTCTTCCTGAGAAGCCTTGAAAGCAGTGAAACGCTCCTATGTTGCAATAACTCAGAACCTAAATCTGAGTGTTCCTGGCAGAGGTCATTCGGCTGAACACAACCGTGGACTAATTAGAGCCAGATGTAGGCAGTGCCGTGCATAGTGCTGGATGGACAGTGGTTGCGTGCCAAACAACTGAGCTCTAGTTCTCAACACTTTCACAAAGTGCCAAAAGTTGAAGTTCAACTTACTGCTCCGGTTGAGTAGAGTGTAGCCGTCAAAGCTGGAATTAGTAGAACTCAGGTGAGAAGAACGGGAAGCAGATATACCCAATCCGCTGGCAGTGTCCTAGGGGGACCAGGCTATCTGGCTGCCACGCCTGAATGTTTGCAACCGCGGTCGGGCTTGGAAGGCGCATTTGTGCAGCAATGCAAACTGCATAACCTGGCCAAATTTCACGGGTGTACAAGAAACCACGGGGGATTTACAAGGAGATGTTCACCCGGAACAGCCGGAGGCCTGATGGCATCAAGATTCCGGAATTCTTCCTGAGAAGCCTTGAAAGCAGTGAAACGCTCCTATGTTGCAATAACTCAGAACCTCATTCTGAGTGTTCACGGCAGAGGTCATTCGGCTGAACACAACCATGGACTAATTAGAGCCAGATGTAGGCAGTTCCGTCCACAGTGCTGGATGGACATTGGTGGCGTGCCAAACAACTGAGCTCTAGTTCTCATCACTTTCACAAAGTGCCATAAGTTGAGGTTCAACTTACTGCTCCGGTTGAGTAGAGTGTAGGGGTCAAAGCTGGAATCAGTAGCACTCAGGTGCGAAGAACGGGAAGCAGATATACCCAGTCCGCTGGCGGTGTCCTACGGGGACCAGCCTATCTGGCTGCCATGCCTGAATGTTTGCAACCGCGGCCGAGCTACGCAGGCGCAATTATGCAGCCATGCAAACTGCATAACCTGGCCAAATTTCACGGGTGTACATGAAACCACGGGGGATTTACAAGGAGATGTTCACCCGGAACAGCCGGAGGCCTACCGGCAGCAAGATTCTGGAATTCTTCCTGAGAAGCCTTGAGAGCAGTGTAACGCTCCTATGTTGCAATAACTAAGAACTTCATTCTGAGTGTTCCCGGCAGAGGTCATTCGGCTGAACACAACCGTGGACTAATTAGAGCCAGATGTAGGCAGTGCCGTCCATAGTGCTGGACGGACAGTGGTGGCGTGCCAATCAACTGAGCTCTACTTCTCAACACTTTCACAAAGTGCCATAAGTTGAGGTTCAACTTACTGCGCCGGTTGAGTAGAGTGTAGCTGTCAAAGCTGGAATCAGTAGCAATTAGGTGAGAAGAACGGGAAGCAGATACACCCAGTCCGCTGGCAATGTCCTACGTGTCCAGCCTATCTGGCTGCCACGCCTGAATGTTTGCAACCGCGGCCGAGCTACGAAGGCGCAATTGTGCAGCAATGCAAACTGCATAACCTGGCCATATTTCACGGGTGTACAAGAAACCACGGGGGATTTACAAGGAAGTGTTCACCCGGAACAGCCGGAGGCCTGCCGGAATCAAGATTCCGGAAATCTTCCTGAGAAGCCTTGAAAGCAGTGAAACGCTCCTGTGTTGCAATAACTCAGAACCTCATTCTGAGTTTTCCCGGCAGAGGTCATTCGGCTGAACAGAACCGTGGACTAATTAGAGCCAGATGTAGGCAGTGCCGTCCATAGTGCTTGATGGACAGTTGTGGCGTGCCAAACAACTGAGCTCTAGGTCTCAACAGTTTCACAAAGTGCCATAAGTTCAGGTTCAACTTACTGCTCCGGTTGAGTAGAGTGTAGCCGTCAAAGCTGGAATCAGTAGCACTCAGGTGAGAAGAACGGGAAGCAGATATACCCAGTCGGCTGGCAGTGTCCTACGGGGACCAGCCTATCTGGATGCCACGCCTGAATATTTGCAACCGAGGCCGAGATAGGCAGGCGCAATTGTGCAGCAATGAAAACTGCATAACCTGGCCAAATTTCAAGGGTGTACAAGAAACCACGGGGGATTTACAAGGAGATGTATACCCAGAACAGCCGGAGGCCTGTCGGCAGCAAGATTCCGGAATTCTTCCTGAGAAGCCTTGAAAGCAGTGAAACGCTCCTATGTTGCAATAACTCAGAACCTCATTCTGAGTGTTCCCGGCAGAGGTCATTCGGCTGAACACAACCGTGGACTAATTAGAGCCAGATGTAGGCATTGCCGTCCATAGTGCTGGATGGACAGTGGTGGCGTGCCAAACAACTGAGATGTAGTTCTCAACAGTTTCACAAAATGCCATGAGTTGAGGATCAACTTACTGCTCCGGTTGAGTAGAGTGTAGCAGTTAAAGCTAGAATCAGTAGCACTCAGGTGAGAAGAACGAGAAGCAGTTATTCCCAGTCCGCTGGCAGTATCGTACGGGGACCAGCCTATCCGGCTGGGACGCCTGAATTTTTGCAACCGCGGCCGAACTAGGCAGGCGCAGCTGTGCAGCAATGCAAACTGCATAACCTGGCCAAATTTCATTGGTGTACAAGACACCACGGGGGATTTACAAGGAGATGTTCACCCGGAACAGCCGGAGGCATGCCGGCAACAAGATTCCGGAATTCTTCCTGAGAAGCCTTGAAAGCAGTGAAACGCTCCTATGTTGCAATACCTCAGAACCTCATTCTGAGTGTTCCCGGCAGAGGTCATTCGGCTGAACACAACCGTGGACTACTTAGTACCAGATGTAGGCAATCCCGTCCATAGTGCTGTATGGACAGTGGTGGCGTGCCATACAACTGAGCTCTAGTTCTCAACACTTTCACAAAGTGCCATAAGTTGAGGTTCAACTTACTGCTCCGGTTGAGTAGAATGTAGCCGTCAAAGTTGGAATCAGTAGCACTCAGGTGAGAAGAACGGGAAGCAGATATACCCAGTCCGCTGAGAGTGTCCTACGGGGACCAGCCTATTTGGCTGCCACGCCTGAATGTTTGCAACCGCGGCCGAGCTAGGCAGGCGCAATTGTGCAGCAATGCAAACTGCATAACCTGGCCAAATTTCACGGGTGTACAAGAAACCACGGGGGATTTACAAGGAGATGTTCACCCGGAACAGACGGAGGCCTGCCGGCAGAAGATTCTGAATTCTTCCTGAGAAGCCTTGAAAGCAGTGAAACGCTCCTATGTTGCAATAACTCAGAACCTCATTCTGAGTGTTCCCGGCAGAGGTCATTCGGCTGAACACAACCGTGGACTAATTAGAGCCAGATGTAGGCAGTGCCTTCCATAGTACTCGATGGACAGGGTGGCGTGCCAAACAACTGAGCTCTAGTTCTCAACATTTTCACAAAGTGCCATAAGTTGAGGTTCAACTTACTGCTCAAGTAGAGTGTAGCCGTCAATGCTGGAATCAGTAGCACTCAGGTGAGAAGAAAGGGAAACAGATATACCCAGACCGCTGGCAGTTTCCTTCGAGGACCATCCTATCTGGCTGCCACGCCTGAATGTTTGCAATCGCGGCCGAACTAGGCAGGCGCAATTGTGCAGCAATGCAAACTGCATAACCTGGCCAAATTTCACGGGTGTACAAGAAACCACGGGGGATTTACAAGGAGTTGTTCACCCGGAACAGTCGGAGGCCTGCCAGCAGTAAGATTCCGGAATTCTTCCTGAGAAGCCTTGAAAGCAGTGAAACCCTCCTATGTGACAATAACTCAGAACCTCATAATGAGTCTTCCCGGCAGAGGTCATTCGGATGAACACAACCGTGGACTAATTAGAGCCAGATGTAGGCAGTACAGTCCATAGTGCTGGATGGACAGTTGTGGCGTGCCAAACAACTGAGCTCTAGTTCTCATCACTTTCACAAAGTGCCATAAGTTGAGGTTCAATTTACTCCTGCGGTTGAGTAGAGTGTAGCTGTCAAAGCTGCCATCAATAGCACTCAGGTGAGAAGAAAGTGAAGCAAATATACCCAGTCCGCTGGCAGTGACCTTCGGGGACCAGCCTATCTGGCTGCCACGCCTGAATGTTTGCAACCAGGGCCGAGCTAGGCAGGCGCAATAGTGCAGCAATGCAAACTGCATAACCTGGCCAAATTTCACAGGTGTACAAGAAACCAGGGGGGATTTACAAGGAGATGTTCACCCGGAACAGCCGGAGGCCTGCCGGCAGCAAGATTCCGGAATTCTTCCTGAGAAGCCTTGAAAGCAGTGAAACGCTCCTATGTTGCAATAACTCAGAACCTAAATCTGAGTGTTCCTGGCAGAGGTCATTCGGCTGAACACAACCGTGGACTAATTAGAGCCAGATGTAGGCAGTGCCGTGCATAGTGCTGGATGGACAGTGGTGGCGTGCCAAACAACTGAGCTCTAGTTCTCAACAGTTTCACAAAGTGCCAAAAGTTGAAGTTCAACTTACTGCTCCGGTTGAGTAGAGTGTAGCCGTCAAAGCTGGAATCAGTAGAACTCAGGTGAGAAGAACGGGAAGCAGATATACCCAATCCGCTGGCAGTGTACTAGGGGGACCAGGCTATCTGGCTGCCACGCCTGAATGTTTGCAACCGCGGTCGGGCTTGGAAGGCGCATTTGTGCAGCAATGCAAACTGCATAACCTGGCCAAATTTCACGGGTGTACAAGAAACCACGGGGGATTTACAAGGAGATGTTCACCCGGAACAGCCGGAGGCCTGACGGCATCAAGATTCCGGAATTCTTCCTGAGAAGCCTTGAAAGCAGTGAAACGCTCCTATGTTGAAATAACTCAGAACCTCATTCTGAGTGTTCACGGCAGAGGTCATTGGGCTGAACACAACCATGGACTAATTAGAGCCAGATGTAGGCAGTTCCGTCCACAGTGCTGGATGGACATTGGTGGCGTGCCAAACAACTGAGCTCTAGTTCTCATCACTTTCACAAAGTGCCATAAGTTGAGGTTCAACTTACTGCTCCGGTTGAGTAGAGTGTAGGGGTCAAAGCTGGAATCAGTAGCACTCAGGTGCGAAGAACGGGAAGCAGATATACCCAGTCCGCTGGCAGTGTCCTACGGGGACCAGCCTATCTGGCTGCCACGCCTGAATGTTTGCAACCGCGGCCGAGCTACGCAGGCGCAATTATGCAGCCATGCAAACTGCATAACCTGGCCAAATTTCACGGGTGTACATGAAACCACGGGGGATTTACAAGGAGATGTTCACCCGGAACAGCCGGAGGCCTACCGGCAGCAAGATTCTGGAATTCTTCCTGAGAAGCCTTGAGAGCAGTGTAACGCTCCTATGTTGCAATAACTAAGAACTTCATTCTGAGTGTTCCCGGCAGAGGTCATTCGGCTGAACACAACCGTGGACTAATTAGAGCCAGATGTAGGCAGTGCCGTCCATAGTGCTGGACGGACAGTGGTGGCGTGCCAATCAACTGAGCTCTACTTCTCAAAACTTTCACAAAGTGCCATAAGTTGAGGTTCAACTTACTGCGCCGGTTGAGTAGAGTGTAGCTGTCAAAGCTGGAATCAGTAGCAATTAGGTGAGAAGAACGGGAAGCAGATACACCCAGTCCGCTGGCAATGTCCTACGTGTCCAGCCTATCTGGCTGCCACGCCTGAATGTTTGCAACCGCGGCCGAGCTACGAAGGCGCAATTGTGCAGCAATGCAAACTGCATAACCTGGCCATATTTCACGGGTGTACAAGAAACCACGGGGGATTTACAAGGAAATGTTCACCCGGAACAGCCGGAGGCCTGCCGGAATCAAGATTCCGGAAATCTTCCTGAGAAGCCTTGAAAGCAGTGAAACGCTCCTGTGTTGCAATAACTCAGAACCTCATTCTGAGTTTTCCCGGCAGAGGTCATTCGGCTGAACAGAACCGTGGACTAATTAGAGCCAGATGTAGGCAGTGCCGTCCATAGTGCTGGATGGACAGTTGTGGCGTGCCAAACAACTGAGCTCTAGGTCTCAACAGTTTCACAAAGTGCCATAAGTTCAGGTTCAACTTACTGCTCCGGTTGAGTAGAGTGTAGCCGTCAAAGCTGGAATCAGTAGCACTCAGGTGAGAAGAACGGGAAGCAGATATACCCAGTCGGCTGGCAGTGTCCTACGGGGACCAGCCTATCTGGATGCCACGCCTGAATATTTGCAACCGAGGCCGAGATAGGCAGGCGCAATTGTGCAGCAATGAAAACTGCATAACCTGGCCAAATTTCAAGGGTGTACAAGAAACCACGGGGGATTTACAAGGAGATGTATACCCAGAACAGCCGGAGGCCTGTCGGCAGCAAGATTCCGGAATTCTTCCTGAGAAGCCTTGAAAGCAGTGAAACGCTCCTATGTTGCAATAACTCAGAACCTCATTCTGAGTGTTCCCGGCAGAGGTCATTCGGCTGAACACAACCGTGGACTAATTAGAGCCAGATGTAGGCATTGCCGTCCATAGTGCTGGATGGACAGTGGTGGCGTGCCAAACAACTGAGATGTAGTTCTCAACAGTTTCACAAAATGCCATGAGTTGAGGATCAACTTACTGCTCCGGTTGAGTAGAGTGTAGCAGTTAAAGCTAGAATCAGTAGCACTCAGGTGAGAAGAACGAGAAGCAGTTATTCCCAGTCCGCTGGCAGTATCGTACGGGGACCAGCCTATCCGGCTGGGACGCCTGAATTTTTGCAACCGCGGCCGAACTAGGCAGGCGCAGCTGTGCAGCAATGCAAACTGCATAACCTGGCCAAATTTCCCGGGTGTACAAGACACCACGGGGGATTTACAAGGAGATGTTCACCCGGAACAGCCGGAGGCATGCCGGCAACAAGATTCCGGAATTCTTCCTGAGAAGCCTTGAAAGCAGTGAAACGCTCCTATGTTGCAATACCTCAGAACCTCATTCTGAGTGTTCCCGGCAGAGGTCATTCGGCTGAACACAACCGTGGACTACTTAGTACCAGATGTAGGCAATCCCGTCCATAGTGCTGTATGGACAGTGGTGGCGTGCCATACAACTGAGCTCTAGTTCTCAACACTTTCACAAAGTGCCATAAGTTGAGGTTCAACTTACTGCTCCGGTTGAGTAGAATGTAGCCGTCAAAGTTGGAATCAGTAGCACTCAGGTGAGAAGAACGGGAAGCAGATATACCCAGTCCGCTGAGAGTGTCCTACGGGGACCAGCCTATCTGGCTGCCACGCCTGAATGTTTGCAACCGCGGCCGAGCTAGGCAGGCGCAATTGTGCAGCAATGCAAACTGCATAACCTGGCCAAATTTCACGGGTGTACAAGAAACCACGGGGGATTTACAAGGAGATGTTCACCCGGAACAGACGGAGGCCTGCCGGCAGAAGATTCTGAATTCTTCCTGAGAAGCCTTGAAAACAGTGAAACGCTCCTATGTTGCAATAACTCAGAACCTCATTCTGAGTGTTCCCGGCAGAGGTCATTCGGCTGAACACAACCGTGGACTAATTAGAGCCAGATGTAGGCAATGCCTTCCATAGTGCTGGATGGACAGTTGTCACGTGCCAAACAACTGAGCTCTAGTTCTCAACAGTTTCACAAAGTGCCATACGTTGAGGTTCAACTTACTGCGCCGGTTGAATAGAGTGTAGCGGTCAAAGCTGGAATCAGTAGCACTCAGGTGAGAAGAACGGGAAGCAGGTATACTCAGTCCGCTGGCAGTGTCCTACGGGGACCAGCCTATCTGGCTGCCACGCCTGAATGTTTGCAAGCGTGGCCGTGCTAGGCAGGCGCAATTGTGCAGCAATGCAAACTGCATAACCTGGCCAAATTTCACGGGTGTACAAGAAACCACGGGGTATTTACAAGGAGATGTTCACCCGGAACAGACGGAGGCCTGCCGGCAGCAAGATTCCGGAATACTTCCTCAGAAGATTTGAAAGCAGTGAAACGCCCCTATGTTGCAATAACTCAGAACCTCATTCTGAGTGTTCCCAGCAGAGGTCATTCGGCTGAACACAACCGTGGACTAATTAGAGCCAGATGTAAGCAGTGCCATAGATAGTACTCGATGGACAGGGTGGAGTGCCAAACAACTGATCTCTAGTTCTCAACATTTTCACAAAGTGCCATAAGTTGAGTTAAAACTTACTGCTCAAGTAGAGTGTAGCCGTCAATCCTGGAATCAGTAGCAGTCAGGTGAGAAGAACGGGAAGCAGATATACCCAATCCGCTGGCAGTGTCCTAGGGGGACCAGCCTATCTGGCTGCCACGCCTGAATGTTTGCAACCGCGGCCAGGCTTGGAAGGCGCCTTTGTGCAGCAATGCAAACTGCATAACCTGGCCAAATTTCACGTGTGTACAAGAAACCACGGGGGATTTACAAGGAGATGTTCACCCGGAACAGCCGGAGGCCTGCCGGCATCAAGATTCCGGAATTCTTCCTGAGAAGCCTTGAAAGCAGTGAAACGCTCCTATGTTGCAATAACTCAGAACCTCATTCTGAGTGTTCCCGGCAGAGGTCATTCGGCTGAAAACAACCATGGACTAATTAGAGCCAGATATAGGCAGTGCCATCCACAGTGCTGGATGGACATTGGTGGCGTGCCAAACAACTGAGCTATAGTTCTCATCACTTTCACAAAGTGCCATAAGTTGAGGTTCAACTTACTGCTCCGGTTGAGTAGAGTGTAGGGGTCAAAGCTGGAATCAGTAGCACTCAGGTGCGAAGAACGGGAAGCAGATATACCCAGTCCGCTGGCAGTGTCCTACGGGGACCAGCCTATCTGGCTGCCACGCCTGAATGTCTGCAACCGCGGCCGAGCTACACAGGCCCAATTATGCAGCCATGCAAACTGCATAACCTGGCCAAATTTCACGGGTGTACAAGAAACCACGGGGGATTTACAAGGAGATGTTCACCCGGAACAGCCGGAGGCCTACCGGCAGCAAGATTCTGGAATTCTTCCTGAGAAGCCTTGAGAGCAGTGTAACGCTCCTATGTTGCAATAACTAAGAACTTCATTCTGAGTGTTCCCGGCAGAGGTCATTCAGCTGAACACAACCGTGGACTAATTAGAGCCAGATGTAGGCAGTGCCGTCCATAGTGCTGGATGGACAGTGGTGGCGTGCCAAACAACTGAGCTCTACTTCTCAACACTTTCACAAAGTGCCATAAGTTGAGGTTCAACTTACTGCGCCGGTTGAGTAGAGTGTAGCTGTCAAAGCTGGAATCAGTAGCAATTAGGTGAGAAGAACGGGAAGCAGATACACCCAGTCCGCTGGCAATGTCCTACGGGTCCAACCTATCTGGCTGCCACGCCTGAATGTTTGCAACCGCGGCCGAGCTAGGCAGGCGAATTTGTGCAGCAATGCAAACTGCATAACCTGGCCAAATTTCAGGGGTGTACAAGAAACCACGGGGTATTTACAAGGAGATGTTCACCCGGAACAGCCGGAGGCCTCCCGGCAGCAAGAATTCGGAATTCTTCCTGAGAAGCCTTGAAAGCAGTGAAACGCTCCTATGTTGCAATAACTCAGAACCTCATTCTGAGTGTTCACGGCAGAGGTCATTCGGCTGAACACAACCGTGGACTAATTAGAGCCAGATGAAGACAGTGCCGTCCATAGTGCTGGATGGACAGTTGTGCCGTGCCAAACAACTGAGCTCTAGTTCTCAACACTTTCACAAAGTGCCATGAGTTGAGGTTCAACTTACTGCTCCGGTTGAGTAAGCGTGTAGCCGTCAAAGCTGGCATCAGTAGCACTCAGGTGAGAAGAACGGGAAGCAGACACACCCAGTCCGCTGGCAATGTCCTACGGGGACCAGCCTATCTGGCGGCCACGCCTGAATGTTTGCAACCGCGGACGAGCTAGGTAGGCACAATGGTGCAGCAATGCAAACTGCATAACCTGGCCAAATTTCACGGGTGTACAAGAAACCACGGGGCATTTATAAGGAGATGTTCACCCGGAACAGCAGGAGGCCTGCCGGCAGCAAGATTCTGGAATTCTTCCTGAGAAGCCTTGAAAACAGTGAAACGCTACTATGTTGCAAGAACGCAGACGCTCATTCTGAGTGTTCCCGGCAGAGGTCATTCGGCTGAACACAACCGTGGACAAATTACAACCAGATGTAGGCAGTGCCGTCCATAGTGCTGGATGGACACTGGTGGCGTGCCAAACAACTGAGCTCTAGTTCGCAACACTTTCACAAAGTGCCATAAGTTGAGGTTCAACTTACTGCTCCTGTTGAGTAGAGTGTAGCCGTCAAAGCTGGAATCAGTAGCACTCAGGTGAGAAGAACGGGAAGCAGATATACTCAGTCCGCTGGCAGTGTCCTACGGGGACCAGCCTATCTGGCTGCCACGCCTGAATGTTTGCAACCGTGGCCGTGCTAGGCAGGCGCAATTGTGCAGCAATGCAAACTCCATAACCTGGCCAAATTTCACGGGTGTACAAGAAACCACGGGGTATTTACAAGGAGATGTTCACCCGGAACAGACGGAGGCCTGCAGGCAGCAAGATTCCGGAATACTTCCTCAGAAGATTTGAAAGCAGTGAAACGCCCCTATGTTGCAATAACTCAGAACCTCATTCTGAGTGTTCCCGGCAGAGGTCATTCGGCTGAACACAACCGTGGACTAATTAGAGCCAGATGTAGGCAGTGCCTTCCATAGTACTCGATGGACAGGGTGGCATGCCAAACAACTGAGCTCTAGTTCTCAACATTTTCACAAATGCCATAAGTTGAGGTTCAACTTACTGCTCAAGTAGAGTGTAGCCGTCAATGCTGGAATCAGTAGCACTCAGGTGAGAAGAAAGGGAAACAGATATACCCAGACCGCTGGCAGTTTCCTTCGGGGACCACCCTATCTGGCTGCCACGCCTGAATGTTTGCAATCGCGGCCGAACTAGGCAGGCGCAATTGTGCAGCAATGCAAACTGCATAACCTGGCCAAATTTCACGGGTGTACAAGAAACCACGGGGGATTTACAAGGAGATGTTCACCCGGAACAGTCGGAGGCCTGCCAGCAGTAAGATTCCGGAATTCTTCCTGAGAAGCCTTGAAAGCAGTGAAACGCTCCTATGTGGCAATAACTCAGAACCTCATAATGAGTCTTCCCGGCAGAGGTCATTCGGATGAACACAACCGTGGACTAATTAGAGCCAGATGTAGGAAGTGCCGTCCATAGTGCTGGATGGACAGTTGTGGCGTGCCAAACAACTGAGCTCTAGTTCTCATCACTTTCACAAAGTGCCATAAGTTGAGGTTCAATTTACTCCTGCGGTTGAGTAGAGTGTAGCTGTCAAAGCTGCCATCAATAGCACTCAGGTGAGAAGAAAGTGAAGCAAATATACCCAGTCCGCTGGCAGTGACCTTCGGGGACCAGCCTATCTGGCTGCCACGCCTGAATGTTTGCAACCAGGGCCGAGCTAGGCAGGCGCAATAGTGCAGCAATGCAAACTGCATAACCTGGCCAAATTTCACAGGTGTACAAAAAACCAGGCGGGATTTACAAGGAGATGTTCACCCGGAACAGCCGGAGGCCTGCCGGCAGCAAGATTCTCGAATTCTTCCTGAGAAGCCTTGAAAGCAGTGAAACGCTCCTATGTTGCAATAACTCAGTACCTAAATCTGAGTGTTCCCGGCAGAGGTCATTCGGATGAACACAACCGTGGACTAATTAGAGCCAGATGTAGGCAGTGCCGTGCATAGTGCTGGATGGACAGGGGTGGCGTGCCAAACAACTGAGCTCTAGTTCTCAACAGTTTCACAAAGTGCCAAAAGTTGAAATTCAACTTACTGCTCCGGTTGAGTAGAGTGTAGCCGTCAAAGCTGAAATCAGTAGAACTCAGGTGAGAAGAACGGGAAGCAGATATACCCAATCCGCTGGCAGTGTCCTAGGGGGACCAGGCTATCTGGCTGCCACGCCTGAATGTTTGCAACCGCGGTCGGGCTTGGAAGGCGCATTTGTGCAGCAATGCAAACTGCATAACCTGGCCAAATTTCACGGGTGTACAAGAAACCACGGGGGATTTACAAGGAGATGTTCACCCAGAACAGCCGGAGGCCTGACGGCATCAAGATTCCGGAATTCTTCCTGAGAAGCCTTGAAAGCAGTGAAACGCTCCTTTGTTGCAATAACTCAGAACCTCATTCTGAGTGTTCACGGCAGAGGTCATTCGGCTGAACACAACCATGGACTAATTAGAGCCAGATGTAGGCAGTTCCGTCCACAGTGCTGGATGGACATTGGTGGCGTGCCAAACAGCTGAGCTCTAGTTCTCAACAGTTTCACAAAGTGGCATGAGTTGCGGTTCAACTTACTGCTGTGGTTGAGTAGAGTGTAGGCGTCGAAGCTGGAATCAGTAGCACTCAGGTGAGAAGAACGGGAAGCAGATATACCCAGTCCGCTGGCAGTGTCCTACGTGGACCTGCCTATCTGGCTGCCACGCCTGAATGTTTGCAACCCCGCCCGAGCTAGGCAGGCGCAATTGTGCAGCAATGCAAACTGCATAACCTGGCCAAATTTCACGGGTGTACAAGAAACCACGGGGGATTTACAAGGAGATATTCACCCGGAACAGCCGGAGGCCTGACGGCAGCAAGATTCTGGAATTCTTCCTGAGAAGCCTTGAAAGCAGTGAAACGCTCCTATGTTGCAATAACTCAGAACCTCATTCTGAATGTTCTCGGCAGAGGTCATTCGGCTCAACACAACCGTGGACTAATTAGAGCCAGATGTAGGCAGTGCCGTCCATAGTGCTGGATGGACAGTTGTGGCGTGCCAAACAACTGAGCTCTAGTTCTCAACACTTTCACAAAGTGCCATAAGTTGAGGTTCAACTTACTGCTCCGGTTGAGTAGAGTGTAGCCGTCAAAGCTGGAATCAGTAGCACTCAGGTTAGAAGAACAGGAAGCAGATATACCCAGTCCGCTGGCAGTGACCTTCGGGGACCAGCCTATCTGGCTGCCAACCCTGAATGTTTGCAACCGCGGCAGAGCTAGGCAGGCGCAATAGTGCAGCAATGCAAACTGCATAACCTGGCCAAATTTCACAGGTGTACAAGAAACCAGGCAGGATTTAAAAGGAGATGTTCACCCGGAACAGCGGGAGGCCTGCCGGCAGCAAGATTCCGGAATTCTTCCTGAGAAGCCTTGAAAGCAGTGAAACGCTCTTATGTTGCAATAACTCAGAACCTCATTCTGAGTGTTCCCGGCAGAGGTCATTCGGCTGAACACAACCGTGGACTAATTAGAGCCAGATGTAGGCAGTGCCGTCCATAGTGCTGGATGGAAAGTGGTGGCGTGCCAAACAACTGAGCTCTAGTTCTTAACAGTTTCACAAAGTGCCAAAAATTGAGGTTCAACTTACTGCTCCGGTTTAGTAGAATGTAGCCGTCAAAGCTGGAATCAGTAGCAATCAGGTGAGAAGAACGGGAAGCAGATATACCCAATCCGCTGGCAGGGTCCTAGGGGGACCAGCCTATCTGGCTGCGAGGCCTGAATTTTTGCATCCGCGGCCGAGCTAGGCAGGCGCAGTTGTGCAGCAATGCAAACTGCATAACCTGGCCAAATTTCACGGGTGTACAAGAAACCACGGGGGATTTACAAGGAGATGTTCACCCGGAACAGCCGGAGGCCTGCCGGCAGCTTGATTCGGGAATTCTTCCTGAGAAGCCTTGAAAGCAGTGAAACGCTCCTATGTTGCAATAACTCAGAACCTCATTCTGAGTGTTCCCGGCAGAGGTCCTTCGGCTGAACACAACCGTGGACTAATTAGAGCCAGATGAAGGCAGTGCCGTCCATAGTGCTGGATGGACAGTTGTGGCGTGCCAAACAACTGAGCTCTAGTTCTCAACAGTTTCACAAACTGCCATGAGTTGAGGTTCAACTTACTGCTCCGGTTGAGTAAGAGTGTAGCCGTCAAAGCTGGCATCAGTAGCACTCAGGTGAGAAGAAAGGGAAGCAGATATACCCAGTCCGCTGGCAGTGTCCTACGGGGACCAGCCTATCTGGCTGCCACGCCTGAATGTTTGCAACCGCGGCCGAGCTAGGCAGGTGAAATTGTGCAGCAAGGAAAACTGAATAACCTGGCCAAATTTCACGGGTGTACAAGAAACCACGGGTCATTTATAAAGAGATATTCACCCGGAACAGAAGGAGGCCTGCCGGCAGCAAGATTCTGGAATTCTTCCTGAGAAGCCTTGAAAACAGTGAAACGCTCCTATGTTGCAATAACTCAGAACCTCATTCTGAGTGTTCCCGGCAGAGGTCATTCGGCTGAACACAACCGTGGACAAATTACAACCAGATGTAGGCAGTGTCGTCCATACTGCTGGATGGACACTGGTGGCGTGCCAAACAACTGAGCTCTAATTCGCAACACTTTTACAAAGTGCCATAATTTGAGGTTCAACTTACTGCGCCGGTTGAGTAGATTGTAGCCATCAAAGCTGGAATCAGTAGCACTCAGCTGAGAAGAACGGGAAGCAGATATACCCAGTCCGCTGGCAGTGTCCTACGGGGACCAGCCTATCTGGCTGCCATGCCTGAATGTTTGCAACCGCAGCCGAGCTAGGCAGGCACAATTGTGCAACCATGCAAACTGCATAACCTGGCCAAATTACACGGGTGTACAAGAAACCACGGGGGATTTACAAGGAGATGTTCACCCGGAACAGCCGGAGGCCTGCCAGCAGCAAGTTTCCGGAATTCTTCCTGAGAAGCCTTGAAAGCAGTGAAACGCTCCTATGTTGCAATAACTCAGAACCTCATTCTGAGTGTTTCCGGCAGCGGTCATTCGGCTGAACACAACAGTGGACTAATTAGAGCCAGATGTAGGCAGTGCCGTCCATAGTGCTGGATGGACAGTTGTGGCGTGCCAAACAACTGAGCTCTAGTTCTCAACCGTTTCACAAAGTGCCATAATTTTAGGTTCAACTTACTGCTCCGGTTGTGTAGAGTGTAGCCGTCAAAGCTGGAATCAGTAGCACTCAGGTGAGAAGAACGGGAAGCAGATATACCCAGTCTGCTCGCAGTGTCCTACGGGTTCCACCCTATCTGGCTGCCACGACTGAATGTTAGCAACCGTGGCCGTGCTTGGCAGGCGCAATTGTGCAGCAATGCAAACTGCAAAACCTGGCCAAATTTCACGGGTGTACAAGAAACCACGGGGGATTTACAATGAGATGTTCACCCGGAACAGACGGAGGCCTGCCGGCAGACGATTCTGAATTCTTCCTGAGAAGCCTTGAAAGCAGTGAAACGCTCCTATGTTGCAATAACTCAGAACCTCATTCTGAGTGTTCCCGGCAGAGGTCATTCGGCTGAACACAACCGTGGACTAATTAGAGCCAGATGTAGGCAGTGCCGTCCATAGTGCTGGATGGACAGTTGTCGAGTGCCAAACAACTGAGCTCTAGTTCTCGACAGTTTCACAAAGTGCCATACGTTGAGGTTCAACTTACTGCTCTGGTTGAGTAGAGTGTAGCGGTCAAAGCTGGAATCAGTAGCACTCAGGTGAGAAGAACGGGAAGCAGGTATACTCAGTCCGCTGGCAGTGTCCTACGGGGACCAGCCTATCTGGCTGCCAAGCCTGAATGTTTGCAACCGTGGCCGTGCTAGGCAGGCGCAATTGTGCAGCAATGCAAACTGCATAACCTGGCCAAATTTCACGGGTGTACAAGAAACCACGGGGGATTTACAAGGAGCTGTTCACCCGGAACAGCCGGAGGCCTGCCGGCATCAAGATTCCGGAATTCTTCCTGAGAAGCCTTGAAAGCAGTGAAACGCTCCTATGTTGCAATAACTCAGAACCTCATTCTGAGTGTTCCCGGCAGAGGTCATTCGGCTGAACACAACCGTGGACTAATTAGAGCCAGATGTAGGCAGTGCCGTCCACAGTGGTGGATGGACATTGGTGGCGTGCCAAACAACTGAGCTCTAGTTCTCAACACTTTCACAAAGTGCCATAAGTTGAGGTTCAACTTACAGCTCCGGTTGGGTAGAGTGTAGGGGTCAAAGCTGGAATCAGTAGCACTCAGGTGCGAAGAACGGGAAGCAGATATACCCAGTCCGCTGGCAGTGTCCTACGGGGACCAGCCTATCTGGCTGCCACGCCTGAATGTTTGCAACCGCAGCCGAGCTACGCAGGCCCAATTATGCAGCCATGCAAACTGCATAACCTGGCCAAATTTCACGGGTTTACAAGAAACCACGGGGGATTTACAAGGAGATGTTCACCCGGAACTGCCGGAGGCCTGCCGGCAGCAAGATTCCGGAATTCTTCCTGAGAAGCCTTGAAGGCAGTGAAACGCTCCTATGTTGCAATAACTCAGAACATCATTCTGAGTGTACCAGGCGGAGGTCATTCGGCTGAACACAACCGTGGAGTAATTAGAGCCAGATGTAGGCAGTGCCGTCCATAGTGCTGGATGGACAGTGGTGGCGTGCCAAACAACTGAGCTCTACTTCTCAACTCTTTCCCAAAGTGCCATAAGTTGAGGTTCAACTTACTGCGCCGGTTGAGTAGAGTGTAGCTGTCAAAGCTGGAATCAGTAGCAATTAGGTGAGAAGAACGGGAAGCAGATACACCCAGTCCGCTGGCAATGTCCTACGGGTCCAGCCTTTCTGGCTGCCACGCCTGAATGTTTGCAACCACGGCCGAGCTAGGCAGGCGCATTTGTGCAGCAATGCAAACTGCATAACCTGGCCAAATTTCACGGGTGTACAAGAAACCACGGGGGATTTACAAGGAGATGTTCACACGGAACAGCCGGAGGCCTCCCGGCAGCAAGAATCCGGAATTCTTCCTGAGAAGCCTTGAAAGCAGTGAAACGCTCCTATGTTGCAATAACTCAGAACCTCATTCTGAGTGTTCCCGGCAGAGGTCATTCGGCTGAACACAACCGTCGACTAATTAGAGCCAGATGAAGGCAGTGCCGTCCATAGTGCTGGATGGACAGTTGTGGCGTGCCAAACAACTGAGCTCTAGTTCTCAACACTTTCACAAAGTGCCATGAGTTGAGGTTCAACTTACTGCTCCGGTTGAGTAATTGTGTAGCCGTCAAAGCTGGCATCAGTAGCACTCAGGTGAGAAGAAAGGGAAGCAGATATACCCAGTCCTCTGGCAGTGTCCTACGGGGACCAGCCTATCTGGCTGCCACGCCTGAATATTTGCAACTGCGGCCGAGCTAGGCAGGCGAAATTGTGCACCAAGGCAAACTGAATAACCTGGCCAAATTTCACGGGTGTACAAGAAACCACGGGGGATTTACAAGGAGATGTTCACCCCGAACAGCCGGAGGCCTGCCGGCATCAAGATTCCTGAATTCTTCCTGAGAAGCCTTGAAAGCAGTGAAACGCTCCTATGTTGCAATAACTCAGAACCTCATTCTGAGTGTTCCCGGCAGAGGTCATTCGGCTGAACACAACCGTGGACTAATTAGAGCCAGATGTAGGCAGTGCCGTCCATAGTGCTGGATGGACCGTGGTGGTGTGCCACACAACTGGGCTCTAGTTCTCAACACTTTCACAAAGTGCCATAAGTTGAGGTTCAACTTACTGCGCCGGTTGAGTAGAGTGAAGCCGTCAAAGCTGGAATCAGTAGCACTCAGGTGAGAAGAACGGGAAGCAGACACACCCAGTCCGCTGGCAATGTCCTACGGGGACCAGCCTATCTGGCGGCCACGCCTGAATGTTTGCAACCGCGGACGTGCTAGGTAGGCACAATGGTGCAGCAATGCAAACTGCATAACCTGGCCAAATTTCACGGGTGTACAAGAAACCACGGGGGATTTACAAGGAGATGTTCACCCGGAACAGCCAGAGGCCTGCCGGCAGCAAGATTCCGGAATTCTTCCTGAGAAGCCTTGAAAGCAGTGAAACCCTCCTGTATTGCAATAACTCAGAACCTCATTCTGAGTGTTCCCGGAAGAGGTCATTCGGCTGAACACAACCGTGGACTAATTAGAGCCAGATGTAGGCAGTGCCGTCCATAGTGCTGGATGGACAGTGGTGGCGTGCCAACCAACTGAGCTCTACTTCTCAACACTTTCACAAAATGCCATAAGTTGAGGTTCAACATACTGCTCCGGTTGAGTAGAGTGTAGCCGTCAAAGCTGGAATCAGTAGCACTCAGGTGAGAAGAACGGGAAGCAGATATACTCAGTCCGCTGGCAATGTCCTACGGGGACCAGCCTATCTGGCTGCCACGCCTGAATATTTGCTACCGTGGCCGTGCTAGGCAGGCGCAATTGTGCATCAATGCAAACTGCATAACCTGGCCAAATTTCCCGGGTGTACAAGAAACCACGGGGTATTTACAAGGAGATGTTCACCCGGAACAGACGGAGGCCTGCAGGCAGCAAGATTCCGGAATACTTCCTCAGAAGATTTGAAAGCAGTGAAACGCCCCTATGTTGCAATAACTCAGAACCTCATTCTGAGTGTTCCCGGCAGAGGTCATTCGGCTGAACACAACCGTGGACTAATTAGAGCCAGATGTAGGCAGTGCCTTCCATAGTACTCGATGGACAGGGTGGCGTGCCAAACAACTGAGCTCTAGTTCTCAACATTTTCACAAAGTGCCATAAGTTGAGGTTCAACTTACTGCTCAAGTAGAGTGTAGCCGTCAATGCTGGAATCAGTAGCACTCAGGTGAGAAGAAAGGGAAACAGATATACCCAGCCCGCTGGCAGTTTCCTTCGAGGACCATCCTATCTGGCTGCCACGCCTGAATGTTTGCAATCGCGGCCGAACTAGGCAGGCGCAATTGTGCAGCAATGCAAACTGCATAACCTGGCCAAATTTCACGGGTGTACAAGAAACAACGGGGGATTTACAAGGAGTTGTTCACCCGGAACAGTCGGAGGCCTGCCAGCAGTAAGATTCCGGAATTCTTCCTGAGAAGCCTTGAAAGCAGTGAAACCCTCCTATGTGACAATAACTCAGAACCTCATAATGAGTCTTCCCGGCAGAGGTCATTCGGATGAACACAACCGTGGACTAATTAGAGCCAGATGTAGGCAGTGCCGTCCATAGTGCTGGATGGACAGTTGTGGCGTGCCAAACAACTGAGCTCTAGTTCTCATCACTTTCACAAAGTGCCATGAGTTGAGGTTCAATTTACTCCTGCGGTTGAGTAGAGTGTAGCTGTCAAAGCTGCCATCAATAGCACTCAGGTGAGAAGAAAGTGAAGCAAATATACCCAGTCCGCTGGCAGTGACCTTCGGAGACCAGCCTATCTGGCTGCCACGCCTGAATGTTTGCAACCAGGGCCGAGCTAGGCAGGCGCAATAGTGCAGCAATGCAAACTGCATAACCTGGCCAAATTTCACAGGTGTACAAGAAACCAGGGGGGATTTACAAGGAGATGTTCACCCGGAACAGCTGGAGGCCTGCCGGCAGCAAGATTCCGGAATTCTTCCTGAGAAGCCTTGAAAGCAGTGAAACGCTCCTATGTTGCAATAACTCAGAACCTAAATCTGAGTGTTCCTGGCAGAGGTCATTCGGCTGAACACAACCGTGGACTAATTAGAGCCAGATGTAGGCAGTGCCGTGCATAGTGCTGGATGTACAGTGGTGGCGTGCCAAACAACTGAGCTATAGTTTTCAACACTTTCTTAAAGTGCCATAAGTTGAGGTTCAACTTACTGCTCCATTGAATAGAGTGTAGCCGTCAAAGCTGGAATGGGTCGCACTCAGGTGAGAAGAACGGGAAGCTGATATACCCAGTCCGCTGGCAGTGTCCTACGGGGACCAGCCTATCTGGCTGCCATGCCTGAATATTTGCAACCGTGGCCGATCTAGGCAGGCGCAATTGTGCAGCAATGCAAACTGCATAACCTGGCCAAATTTCACAGATGTACAAGAAACCACGGGGGATTTACAAGGAGATGTTCACCCGGAACAGCCGGAGGCTTGCCAGCAGGAAGAATGCGGAATTCTTCCTGAGAAGCCTTGAAAGCAGTGAAACGCTCCTATGTTGCAATAACTCAGAACCTCATTCGGAGTGTTCCCTGCAGAGGTCATTCGGCTGAACACAACCGTGGACTAATTAGAGCCAGATGTAGGCAGTGCCGTCCATAGTGCTGGATGGACAGTGGTGGCGTGCCAAACAACTGAGCTCTAGTTCTCCACAGTTTCACAAAGGGCCATAAGTTGAGGTTCAACTTACTGCTCCGGTTGAGTAGAGTGTAGCCGTCAAAGCTGGAATCAGTAGCACTCAGGTGAGAAGAACGGGAAGCAGATATACCCAGTCTGCTGGCAGTGTCCTACGGGGACCAGGCTATCTGGCTGCCACGCCTGAATGTTTGCAACCGCGGCCTAGCTAGGCAGGCGCAATTGTACAGCAATGCAACTGCATAACCTGGCCAAATTCCACGGGTGTACAAGAAACCACGGGGGATTTACAAGGAGATGTTCACCTGGAACAGCCGGAGGCCTGCCGGCAGCAAGATTCCGGAATTCTTCCTGAGAAGCCTTGAAAGCAGTGAAACGCTCCTATGTTGCAATAACTCAGAACCTCTTTCTGAGTGTTCCCGGCAGAGGTCATTCGGCTGAACACAACCGTGGACTAATTAGAGCCAGATATAGGCAGTGCCGTCCATAGTGCTGGATGGACAGTGGTGGCGTGCCAAAAAACTGAGCTCTGGTTCTCAACACTTTCACAAAGTGCCATAAGTTGAGGTTCAACTTACTGCTCTGGTTTAGTAGAGTGTAGCCGTCAAAGCTGGAATCAGTAGCACTCAGCTGAGAAGAACGGGAAGCAGATATACCCAGTCTGCAGGCAGTGTCCTATCTGGCTGCCACGCCTTAATGTTTGCAACCGCGGCCGAGCTAGGCAGGCGCAATTGTGCAGCAATGCAAACTGCATAAACTGGCCAAATTTCACGGGTGTACAAGAAACCACGGGGGATTTACAAGGAGATGTTCACCCGGAACAGCCGGAGGCCTGCCGGCAGCAAGATTCCGGAATTCTTCCTGAGAAGCCTTGAAAGCAGTGAAACGCTCCTAGGTTGCAATAACTCAGAACCTCTTTCTGAGTGTTCCTGGCAGAGGTCATTCGGATGAACACAACCGTGGACTAATTAGAGCCAGATGTAGGCAGTGCCGTCCATAGTGCTGGATGGACAGTGGTGGCGTGCCAAACAACTGAGCTCTGGTTCTCAACACTTTCACAAAGTGCCATAAGTTGAGGTTCAACTTACTGCTCTGGTTTAGTAGAGTGTAGCCGTCAAAGCTGGAATCAGTAGCACTCAGGTGAGAAGAACTGAAAGCAGATATACCGAGTCCCCTGGCAGAGTCTGACGGGGACCAGGCTATCTGGCTGCCACGCCTGAATGTTTGCAACCGCGGCGGACCTAGGCAGGCGTAATTATGCAGCAATGCAAACTGCATAACCTGGCTAAATTTAACGGGTGTACAAGAAACCACTTGGGATTTACAAGGAGATGTTCACCCGGAACAACCGGAGGAATGCCGGCAGCAAGATTCCGGAATTCTTCCTGAGAAGCCTTGAAAGCAGTGAAACGCTCCTATGTTGCAGTAACTCAGAACCTCATTCTGAGTGTTCCCGGCAGAGGTCATTCGGCTGAACCCAACCGTGGACTAATTAGAACCAGATGTAGGCAGTTCCGTCCATAGTGCTGGATGGACAGTGGTGGCGTGCCAAACAACTGAGCTCTAGTTCTGCACAGTTTCACAAAGTGCCATAAGTTGAGGTTCAACTTACTGCTCCGGTTGAGTAGATTGTAGTCGTCAAAGCTGGAATCAGTAGCACTCAGTTTAGAAGAACGGAAAGCAGATATAAACAGTCCGCTGGCAGAGTGCAACGGGGACCAGGCTATCTGGCTACCACGCCTGAATGTTTGCAACCGCGGCAGAGCTAAGCAGGCAGAATTGTGCAGCAATGCAAACTGCATAACCTGGCCAAATTCCACGGGTGTACAAGAAACCACGGGGGATTTACAAGGAGATGTTCACCCGGAACAGCCGGAGGCCTGCCGGCAGCCAGATTCCGGAATTCTTCCTGAGAAGCCTTGAAAGCAGTGAAACGCTCCTATGTTGCAATAACTCAGAACCTCATTCTGAGTGTTCCCGGCAGAGGTCATTCGGCTGAACACAACCGTGGACTAATTAGAGCCAGATGTAGGCAGTGCCGTCCATAGTGCTGGATGGACAGTGGTGGCGTGCCAAACAACTCAGTTCTAGTTCTCAACACTTTCACAAAGTGCCATAAGTTGAGGTTCAACTTACTACTCCGGTTGAGTAGAGTGTAGCCGTCAAAGGTGGAATCAGTAGCACTCAGGTGAGAAGAACGGGAAGCAGATATACCCAGTCTGCTGGCAGTGTCCTACCGGGACCAGCCTATCTGGCTGCCACGCCTGAATGTTTGCAACCGCGGCCGAGCTAGGTAGGCGCAATTGTGCAGCAATGCAAACTGGATAAACTGGCCAAATTTCACGGGTGTATAAGAAACAACGGGGGATTTACAAGGAGATGTTCACCCGGAACAGCCGGAGGCCTGCCGGCAGCAAGATTCCGGAATTCTTCCTGAGAAGCCTTGAAAGCAGTGAAACGCTCCTATGTTGCAATAACTCAGAACCTCATTCTGAGTGTTCCCGGCAGAGGTCATTCGGCTGAACACAACCGTGGACTAATTAGAGCCAGATGTATGCAGTGCCGTCCATAGTGCTGGATGGACAGTGGTGGCGTGCCAAACAACTGAGCTCTAGTTCTCAACATGGCACAAAGTGCCATAAATTGAGGTTCAACTTACTGCTTCGGTTGAGTAGAGTGTAGCCGTCAAAGCTGGAATCAGTAGCACTCAGGTGAGACGAACGGGAAGCAGATATACCCAGTCCGCTGGCAGTGTCCTACAGGGACCAGCTTATCTGGCTGCCACGCCTGAATATTTGCAACCGCGGCAGCTAGGCAGGCGCAATTGTGCAGCAATGCAAACTGCACGACCTGGCCAAATTTCACGGGTGTACAAGAAACCACGGGGAATTTACACGGAGATGTTCTCACGGAACAGCCACAGGCCTGCCGGCAGCAAGATTCCGGAATTTTTCCTGAGAAGCCTTGAAAGCAGTGAAACGCTCCTATGTTGCAATAACTCAGAACCTCATTCTGAGTGTTCCTAGCATAGGTCTTTCGGCTAAACACAACCGTGGACTAATTAGAGCCAGATGTAGGCAGTGCCGTCCATAGTGCTGGATGGACTGTGGTGGCGTGCCAAACAACTGAGCTCTATTTCTCAACAGTTTCACAAAGTGCCATAAGTAGAGGTTCAACTTACTACTCTGGTTGAGTAGAGTGTAGCCGTCAAAGCTGGAATCAGTAGCACTCAGCTGAGAAGAACGGGAAGCAGATATACCCAGTCCGCTGGCAGAGTCCTACGGGGACCAGCCTATCTGGCTGCCACGCCGGAATGTTTGCAACCGCGGCCCAGCTCGGCTGGAACAATTGTGCAGCAATGCAAACTGCATAACCTGGCCAAATTTCACGGGTGTACAAGAACCACGGGGGATTTACAAGGAGATGTTAACCCGGAATAGCCGGAGGCCTGCTAGCAGCCAGATTCTGGAATTCTTCCTGAGGAGGCTTGAAATCAGTGAAACGCTCCTATGTTGCAATAACTCAGAACCTCATTCGGAGTGTTCCCGGCAGAGGTCATTCGGCTGAACACAACCGTGGACTAATTAGAGCCAGATGTAGGCAGTGCCGTCCATAGGGCTGGATGGACAGTGGTGGCGTGCCAAAAAACTGAGCTCTAGTTCTCAACACTTTCACAAAGTGCCATAAGTTGAGGTTCAACTTACTACTCCGGTTGAGTAGAGTGTAGCCGTCAAAGCTGGAATCAGTAGCACTCAGGTGAAAAGATCGGGAAGCAGATATACCCAGTCTGCTGGCAGTGTCCTACGGGGACCAGCCTATCTGGCTGCCACGCCTGAATATTTGCAACCGCGGCCGAGCTAGGCAGACGCAATTGTGCACCAATGCAAACTGCATAAACTGGCCAAATTTCACGGGTGTACAAGAAACCACGGGGAATTTACAAGGAGATGTTCACCCGGAACAGCCGGAGGCCTGCCGGCAGCAAGATTCCGGAATTCTTCCTGAGAAGCCTTGAAAGCAGTGAAACGCTGCTATGTTGCAATAACTCAGAACCTCATTCTGAGTGTTCACAGCAGAGGTCATTCGGCTGAACACAACCGTGGACTAATTAGAGCCAGATGTAGGCAGTGCCGTCCATAGTGCTGGATGGAGAGTGGAGGCGTGCCATACAACTGAGCTCTAGTTCTCAACACTGTCACAAAATGCCATGAATTGAGGTTCAACTTACTGCTCCAGTTGAGTAGAGTGTAGCCGTCAAACCTGGAATCAGTAGCACTCTGGTGAGACGAACGGGAAGCAGATATACCCAGTCCGCTGGCAGTGTCCTACGGGGACCCGCCTGTATGGCTGCCACGACTGAATGTTTGCAACCGCGGCAGAGCTAGGCAGGCGGAATTGTGCAGCAATGCCAACTGCATAACCTGGCCAAATTCCACGGGTGTACAAGAAACCACGGGGGATTTACAAGGAGATGTTCACCCAGAACGGCCGGAGGCCTGCCGAAATCAAGATTCCGGAATTCTTCCTGAGAAGCCTTGAAAGCAGTGAAACGCTCCTATGTTGCAATAACTCAGAACCTCATTCTCAGTGTTCCCGGCAGGGGTCATTCGGCTGAACACAACTGTGGACTAATTAGAGCCAGATGTAGGCAGTGCCGTCCATAGTGCTGGATGGACAGTGGTGGCGTGCCAAACAACTGAGCTCTAGTTCTCAACACTTTCACAAAGTGCCATAAGTTTAGGTTCAACTTACTACGCCGGTTGAGTAGAGTGTAGCCGTCAAAGCTGGAATCAGTAACACTCAGGTTAGAAGAACGGGAAGCAGATATACCCAGTCCGCTGACACTGTCCTACGGGGACCAGCCTGTCTGGTTGCCACGACTGAATGTTTGCAACCGCGGCCGAGCTAGGCAGGCGCAATTGTGCAGCAATGCAAACTGCATAACCTGGCCAAATTCCACGGGTGTACAAGAAACCACGGGGGATTTACAAGGAGATGTTCACCTGGAACATCCGGAGGCCTGCCGGCAGCAAGATTCCGGAATTCTTCCTGAGAAGCCTTGAAAGCAGTGAAACGCTCCTATGTTGCAATAACTCAGAACCTCTTTCTGAGTGTTCCCGGCAGAGGTCATTCGGATGAACACAACCGTGGACTAATTAGAGCCAGATGTAGGCTTTGCCGTCCATAGTGCTGGATGGACAGTGGTGGCGTGCCAAACAACTGAGCTCTGGTTCTCAACACTTTCACAAAGTGCCATAAGTTGAGGTTCAACTTACTGCTCTGGTTTAGTAGAGTGTAGCCGTCTAAGCTGGAATCAGTAGCACTCAGGTGAGAAGAACGGGAAGCAGATATACCCAGTCCCCTGGCAGTGTCCTACGGGGACCAGCCTATCTGGCTGCCACGCCTGAATGTTTGCAACCGCAGCCGAGCTAGGCAGGCGCAATTGTGCAGCAATGCAAACTGCATAACCTGGCCAAATTTCACGGGTGTACAAGAAACCACGGGGGATTTACAAGGAGATGTTCACCCGGAACAGCCAGAGGCCTGCCGGCAGCAAGATTCCGGAATTCTTCCTGAGAAGCCTTGAAAGCAGTGAAACGCTCCTATGTTGCAATAACTCAGAACCTCATTCTGAGTGTTCCCGGCATTGGTCATTTGGCTAATTAGCGCAAGATGTAGGCAGTGCCGTGCATAGTGCTGGACGGACAGTGGTGGCGTGCCAAAAACCTGACCTCTAGTTCTCAACAGTTTCACAAAGTGCCATGAGTTGATGTTCAACGTACTGCTCCGGTTGAGTAGAGTGTAGCCGTCAAAGCTGGAATCAGTAGCACTCAGGTGAGAAGAACGGGAAGCAGATATACCCAGTCCGCTGGCAGTGTCCTACGGGGACCAGCCTATCTGGCTGCCACCCCTGAATGTTTGCAACCACGGCCGAGCTAGGCAGGCGCAATTGTGCAGCAATGCAAACTGCATAACCTGGCCAAATTTCACGGGTGTACAAGAAACCACGGGGGATTTACAAGGAGATGTTCACCAGGAACAGCCGGAGGTCTGCCGGCAGCAAGATTCCGGAATTCTTCCTGAGAAGCCTTGAAAGCAGTGAAACGCTGCTATGTTGCAATAACTCAGAACCTCATTCTGAGTGTTCCCGGCAGAGGTCATTCGGCTGAACACAACCGTGGACTAATTAGAGCCAGATGTAGGCAGGGCCGTCCATAGTGCTGGATGGACAGTGGTGGCGTGCCATACAACTGAGCTCTAGTTCTCAACACTGTCACAAAGTGCCATAAATTGAGGTTCAACTTACTGCTCCGGTTGAGTAGAGTGTAGCCGTCAAACCTGGAATCAGTAGCACTCTGGTGAGACGAACGGGAAGCAGATATACCCAGTCCGCTGGGAGTGTCCTACGGGGACCAGCCTGTATGGCTGCCACGACTGAATGTTTGCAACCGCGGCAGAGCTAGGCAGGCGGAATTGTGCAGCAATGCCAACTGCATAACCTGGCCAAATTCCACGGGTGTACAAGAAACCACGGGGGATTTACAAGGAGATGTTCACCCAGAACGGCCTGAGGCCTGCCGGCAGCAAGATTCCGGAATTCTTCCTGAGAAGCCTTGAAAGCAGTGAAACGCTCCTATGTTGCAATAACTCAGAACCTCATTCTCAGTGTTCCTGGCAGAGGTCATTCGGCTGAACACAACCGTGGACTAATTAGAGCCAGCTGTAGGCAGTGCCGTCCATAGTGCTTGATGGACAGTGGTGGCGTGCCAAACAACTTAGCTCTAGTTCTCAACAGTTTCACAAAGTGCCCTAAGTTGAGGTTCAACTTACTGCTCCGGTTGAATAGAGTGTAGCCGTCAAAGCTGGATTCAGTAGCACTCAGGTGAGAAGAACGGGAAGCAGATATACCCAGTCCACTGGCAGAGTCCAACGGGGACCAGCCTATCTGGCTGCCACGCCTGAAGGTTTGCAACCGCGGCCGAGCTAGGCAGGCCCAATTGTGCAGCAATGCAAATTGCATAACCTGGCCAAATTTCACGGGTGTACAAGAAACCAAGGGGGATTTACAAGGAGATATTCACCCGGAACAGCCTGAGGCCTGCCGGCAGCAAGATTCCGTAATTCTTCTTGAGAAGCCTTGAAAGTAGTCAAAAGCTCCTATGTTGCAATAACTCAGAACCTCATTCTGAGTGTTCCCGGCAGAGGTCATTCGGCTGAACACAACCGTGGACTAATTAGAGCCAGATGTAGGCAGTGCTGTCTATAGTGCTGGATGGACAGTGGTGGCGTGCCAAACAACTGAGCTCTATTTCTCAACAGTTTCACAAAGTGCCATAAGTTGAGGTTCAACTTACTACTCCGGTTGAGTAGAGTGTAGCCGTCAAAGCTGGAATCAGTAGCACTCAGGTGAGAAGAACGGGAAGCAGATATACCCATTCCGCTGGCCCTGTCCTACGGTGACCAGACTGTCTGGCTGCCACGCCTGAATGTTTGCAACCGCGGCCGAGCTCGGCAGGCACAATTGTGCAGCAATGCAAATTGCATAAACTGGCCAAATTCAACGGGTGTACAAGAAACCACGGGGGATTTACAAGGAGATGTTCTCCCGGATCAGCCGGAGGCCTGCCGGCAGCAAGATTCCGGAATTCTTCCTGAGAAGCCTTGAAAGCAGTGAAACGCTACTATGTTGCAATAACTCAGAACCTCTTTCTGAGTGTTCCCGGCAGAGGTCATACGGATGAACACAACCGTGGACTAATTAGAGCCAGATGTAGGCAGTGCCGTCCATAGTGCTGGATGGACAGTCGTGGCGTGCCAAACAACTGAACTCTAGTTCTCTACAGTATCACAAAGTGCCATAAGTTGAGGTTCAACTTACTGCTCCGGTTGAGTAAAGTGTAGCCGTGAAAGCTGGAATCAGTAGCACTCAGTTGGGAAGAACGGAAAGCAGATATACCCAGTCCGCTGGCAGAGTCCTTCGGGGACCAGACTATCTGGCTACCACGCCTGAATGTTTGCAACCGCGGCCGAGCTATGCAGGCGCAATTGTGCAGCAATGCAAACTGCATAACCTGGCCATATTTCACGGGTGTACAAGAAACCAGGGGGGATTTACAAGGAGATGTTCACCCGGAACAGCCGGAGGCCTGCCTGTCAGCAAGATTCCGGAATTCTTCCTGAGAAGCCTTGAAAGCAGTGAAATGCTCCTATGTTGCAATAACTCAGAACCTCATTCTGAGTGTTCCCGGCAGAGGTCATTCGGCTGAACACAACCGTGGACTAATTAGAACCAGATGTAGGCAGTGCGGTCCATAGTGCTGGATGGACAGTGGTGGCGTGCCAAACAACTGAGCTCTAGTTCTCCACAGTTTCACAAAGTGCCATAAGTTGAGGTTCAACTTACTGCTACGGTTGAGTAGAGTGTAGCCATCAAAGCTGGAATCAGTAGCACTCAGGTGAGAAGAACGGAAAGCAGATATACCCAGTCCGCTGGCAAGTACTACGGGGACCAGGCTATCTGGCTGCCACGCCGGAATGTTTGCAACCGCGGCAGAGAAAGGCAGGCGCAATTGTGCAGCAATGCAAACTGCATAACCTGGCCAAATTTCACGGGTGTACAAGAAACCACGGGGGATTTACAAGGAGATGTTCACCCGGAACAGCCGGAGGCATGCCGGCAGCAAGATTCCGGAATTCTTCCTGAGAAGCCTTGAAAGCAGGGGAACGCTCCTATGTTCCAATAACTCAGAACCTCATTGTGAGTGTTCCCGGTAGAGGTCATTCGACTGAACACAACCGTGGACTAATTAGAGCCAGATGTAGGCAGTGCCGTCCATAGTGCTAGATGGACAGTGGTGTTGTGCCAAAAACTGAGCTCTAGTTCTCAACACTTTCCCAAAATTGCCATTAGTTGAGGTTCAACTTACTGCTCCGGTTGAGTAGAGTGTAGCCGTCAAAGCTGGAATCAGTAGCACTCAGTTGAGAAGAACGGGAAGCAGATATACCCAGTCCGCTGGCAGTGTCCTATGGGGACCAGCCTATCTGGCTGCCACGCCTGAAAGTTTGCAACCGCGGCCGAGCTAGGCAGGCGCAATTGTGCAGCAATGCAAACTGCATAACCTGGCCAAATTTCACGGGTGTACAAGAAACCACGTGGGATTTACAAGGAGATGTTCACCCGGAACAGCCGGAGGCCTGCCGGCAGCAAGATTCCGGAATTCTTCCTGAGAAGCCTTGAAAGCAGTGAAACGCTCCTATGTTGCAATAACTCAGAACCTCATTCTGAGTGTTCCCGGCAGAGGTCATTCGGCTGAACACAACCGTGGACTAATTAGAGCCAGATGTAGGCAGTGCCGTCCATAGTGCTGGATGGACAGTGGTGGCGTGCCAAACAACTGAGCTCTAGTTCTCCACAGTTTCACAAAGTGCCATAAGTTGAGGTTCAACTTACTGCTCCGGTTTAGTAGAGTGTAGCCGTCAAAGCTGGAATCAGTAGCACTCAGGTGAGAAGAACGGAAAGCAGATATACACAGTCCGCTGGCAGAGTCCTACGGGGACCAGGCTATCTGGCTGCCACGCCGGAATGTTTGCAACCGCGGCAGAGATAGGCAGGCGCAATTGTGCAGCAATGAAAACTGCATAACCTGGCCAAATTTCACGGATGTACAAGAAACCACGTGGGATTTACAAGGAAATATTCACCCTGAACAGCCGGAGGCCTGCCGGCAGCAAGATTCCGGAATTCTTCCTGAGAAGCCTTAAAAGCAGTGAAACGCTCCTATGTTGCAATAACTCAGAACCGCATTCGGAGTCTTCCCAGCAGAGGTCATTCGGATGAACACAACCGTGAACTGATTAGAGCCAGATGTAGGCAGTGCCGTCCATAGCGCTGGATGGACAGTGGTGGCGTGCCAAACAACTGAGCTCTATTTCTCAACAGTTTCACAAAGTGCCATAAGTTGAGGTTCAACTTACTACTCTGGTTGAGTAGAGTGTAGCCGTCAAAGCTGGAATCAGTAGCACTCAGGTGAGAAGAACGGGAAGCAGATATACCCAGGCTGCTTGCAGTGTCCTACGGGAACCAGCCTATCTTGCTGCCAGGCCTGAATGTTTGCAACCTCGGCCGAGCTAGGCAGGCGCAATTGTGCAGCAATTCAAACTGCATAATCTGGCCAAATTTCATGGGTGTACAAGAAACCACGGGGGATTTACAAGGAGATGTTCACCCGGAACAGCCGGAGGCCTGCCGGCAGCAAGATTCCAGAATTCTTCCTGAGAAGCCTTGAAAGCAGTGAAACGCTCCTATGTTGCAATAACTCAGAACCTCATTCTGAGTGTTCCCGGCAGAGGTCATTCGGCTGAACACAACCGTGCACTAATTAGAGCCAGATGTAGGCTCTGCTGTCCATAGTGCTGGATGGAATGTTGTGGCGTGCCAAACAACTGAGCTCTAGTTCTCAACACTTTCACAAATTGCCATAAGTTGAGGTTCAACTTACTGCTCCGGTTGTGTAGAGTGTAGCCGTCAAAGCTGGAATCAGTAGCACTCAGGTCAGAAGAACGGGAAGCAGATATACCCAGTCCGCTGGCAGTGTCCTACGGGGACCAGCCTATCTGGCTATCACGCCTGAATGTTTGCAACCACGGCTGAGGTAGGCAGGCACAATTGTGCAGCAATGCAAACTGCGTAACTTGGCCAAATTTCACTTGTGACTAAGAAACCACGGGGGATTTTCAAGGAGATGTTCACCCGGAACAGCCGGAGGCCTGCCGGCAGCAAGATTCCGGAATTCTTCCTGTGAAGCTTTGAAAGCAGTGAAACGCTCCTATGTTGCAATAACTCAGAACCTCATTCTTAGTGTTCCCGGCAGAGGTCATTCGGCTGAACACAACCGTGGACTATTTAGAGCAAGATGTAGACAGTGCCGTCCATACTGCTGGATGGACATTGGTGGCTAGTCAAAAACTGCGCTCTAGTTCTCAGCGCTTTCAGAAAGTGCCATAAGTTGAGGTTCAACTTACTACTCCCCTTGAGTATAGTGTAGCCTTCAAAGCTGGAATCAGTAGCACTCAGGTGAGAAGAACGGGAAGCAGATATACCCAGTACGCCAGCCGTGTCCTACCGGGACCAGCCTCTCTGGCTTCCACCCCTGAATGTTTGCAAGCGTGGCAAAGCTAGGCAGGCGCAATTGTGCAGCAATGCAAACTTCATAACCTGGCCAAATTTCACCGGTGTACAAGAAACCACGGGGGATTTACAAGGAGATGTTCACCCGGAACAGCCGGAGGCCTGCCAGCAGCAAGATTCCTGAATTCTTTCTAAGAAGCCTTGAACACAGTGAAACGCTCCTGTGTTGCAATAACTCAGCACGTCATTCGGAGTGTTCCCGGCAGAGGTCATTCGGCTGAACACAACCGTGGACTAATTAGAGCCAGATGTAGACAGTGCCGTCCATAGTGCTGGATGGACAGTTGTCGCGTGCCAAACAAGTGAGCTCTATTTCTCCAAACTTTAACAGAGTGCCATAAGTAGAGGTTCAATTTACTGCTTCGTTTGAGTAGAGTGTAGCCGTCAAAGCGGGAATCAGTAGCACTCAGGTGAGAAGAATGGGAAGGAGATAAACCCAGTCCGCCAGCAGTGTCCTACCGGGACCAGCCTCTCTGGCTGCCACGCCTGAATATTTGCAACCGAGGCAGAGCTCGCCAGGCGGAATTGTGCAGCAATGCAAACTGCATAACCTGGCCAAATTTCACGGGTGTACAAGTAACCACCGGGGATGTACAAGGAGATGTTCCACCGGAACAGCCAGAGGCCTGCTGGCAGCAAGATTCCGGAATCCTTCCTAAGAAGCCTTGAAAGCAGTGAAACGCTCCTATGTTGAAATAACTCAGAAACTCATTCTGAGTGTTCCCGGCAGAGGTCATTCGGCTGAACTCATCCGTGGACTAATTAGAGCCAGATGTAGGCAGTGGACTAATTAGACCCAGATGTAGGCAATGGACTAATTAGAGCCAGATATAGGCAGTGTTTTCGATTGGAAAACAACTGAGCTTTAGTTCTCCAAACTTTCACAAAGTGCCATAAGTTGAGGTTCAACTTACTCCTCCGATTCAGTAGAGTATACCCGTCAAAGCTGGAATCAGTAGCACACAGGTGAGAAGAAGGGGAAGCAGGTAGACCAAGTCCGCTGGCAGTGTCCTACAAGAACCTGCCTTACTGGCTGCCACGCCTGAATGTTTGTAACCGCGGCAGAGCTATGCAGGCGGAATTGTGCAGCAATGCAAACTGCATAACCTGGCCAATTTTCACGGGTGCACAAGAAACCACGGGTGATTTACAAGGGGATTTCCCTCGGAACATCCGGAGGCCTGCCGGCAGCAAGATTCCGGAATTCTTCCTGTGAAACCTTGATAGCAGTGAAACGCTCCTAGGTTGCAATAACTCAGAACCTCATTCTGAGTGTTCCCGGCAGAGATCATTCAGCTGAACACAACTGTGGACTAATTAGAGCCAGATATAGGCAATGCCTTCCATAGTGCTGGATGGACTTTGGTGGCGTGCCAAACACCGGAGATCTAGTTCACAACACTTTCACAACGTACCATAAGTTGAGGTTCAAGTTACTGCTCCGGTTGAGAAGAGTGTAGCCGACAAAGCTGGAATGAATAGCACTCATGTGAGAAGAACGGGAAGCAGATATACCCAGTCCGCTGGCAGTGTCCTACAGGGACCAGCCTATCTGGCTGCCACGCCTGAATGATTGCAAACGCGGCAGATCTAGGCCAGCGCAATTGTGCAGCAAGGCAAACTGCATAATCAGGCCAAATTTCACGGGTGTACAAGAAAACACGGGGGATTTACAAGGGGATTTCCCTCGGAACATCCGGAGGCCTGCCGGCAGCAAGATTCCGGAATTCTTCCTGTGAAACCTTGAAAGCAGTGAAACGCTCCTAGGTTGCAATAACTCAGAACCTCATTCTGAGTGTTCCTGGCAGAGATCATTCAGCTGAACACAACTGTGGACTAATTAGAGCCAGATATAGGCAATGCCTTCCATAGTGCTGGATGGACATTGGTGGGGTGCCAAACACCGGAGATCTAGTTCACAACACTTTCACAACGTACCATAAGTTGAGGTTCAAGTTACTGCTCCGGTTGAGAAGAGTGTAGCCGACAAAGCTGGAATGAATAGCACTCATGTGATAAGAACGGGAAGCAGATATACCCAGTCCGCTGGCAGTGTCCTACAGGGACCAGCCTATCTGGCTGCCACGCCTGAATGATTGCAAACGCGGCAGATCTAGGCCAGCGCAATTGTGCAGCAATGCAAACTGCATAATCTGGCCAAATTTCACGGGTGTACAAGAAAACACGGGGGATTTACAAGGGGATGTTCACCCGGAACAGCTAGAGGCACGTCGGCCGAAACATTCCTGAATTCTTCCTAAGAAGCCTTGGAAGCAGTGAAGTGCTCCTATTTTGCAATAACTCAGAACCTCATTCTCAGTGTTCCCCGCAGAGGTCATTTGGCTGAACACAACCTTGGACTAATTAGAGCCAGGAGTAAGCAGTGCTGTCCACAGTGCTGGAAGGACAGTGGTGGCGTGCCAAACAACTGAGCTCTAGTTCTCAACACTTTCACAAAGAGACATAAGTTGAGGTTCAACTTACTACTCCGATTGAGTAGAGCGTAGCGGTCAAAGCTGGAATCAGTAGCACTCAGATGAGAAGAACGGGAAGCAGATAGACCCAGTCCGCTGGCAGTGTCCCACGGGGATCAGCCTATCTGGTTGCCACGCCTGAATGTTTGCAACCGCGGCCGAGCTAGGCAGGCGCAATTGTGCAGCAATGCAAACTGCATAACCTGGCCAAATTCCACGGTTCTACAAGAAACCACGGGGGATTTACAAGGACATGTTCACCCGGAACAGCCGGAGGCCTGCCGGCAGCAAGATTCCGGAATTCTTCCTGAGAAGCCTTGAAAGCAGTGAAACGCTCCTATGTTGCAATAACTCAGAACCTCATTCTGAGTGTTCCCGGCAGAGGTCATTCGGCTGAACACAACCGTGGACTAATTAGAGCCAGATGTAGGCAGTGCCGTCCATAGTGCTGGATGGACAGTGGTGGCGTGCCAAACAACTGAGCTCAAGTTCTCAACATGGCACAAAGTGCCATAAATTGAGGTTCAACTTACTGCTTCGGTTGAGTAGAGTGTAGCCGTCAAAGCTGGAATCAGTAGCACTCAGGTGAGACGAACGGGAAGCAGATATACCCAGTCCGCTGGCAGTGTCCTACAGGGACCAGCTTATCTGGCTGCCACGCCTGAATATTTGCAACCGCGGCAGCTAGGCAGGCGCAATTGTGCAGCAATGCAAACTGCACGACCTGGCCAAATTTCACGGGTGTACAAGAAACCACGGGGAATTTACACGGAGATGTTCTCACGGAACAGCCACAGGCCTGCCGGCAGCAAGATTCCGGAATTTTTCCTCAGAAGCCTTGAAAGCATTGAAACGCTCCTATGTTGCAATAACTCAGAACCTCATTCTGAGTGTTCCTAGCAGAGGTCTTTCGGCTAAACACAACCGTGGACTAATTAGAGCCAGATGTAGGCAGTGCCGTCCATAGTGCTGGATGGACTGTGGTGGCGTGCCAAACAACTGAGCTCTATTTCTCAACAGTTTCACAAAGTGCCATAAGTAGAGGTTCAACTTACTACTCTGGTTGAGTAGAGTGTAGCCGTCAAAGCTGGAATCAGTAGCACTCAGCTGAGAAGAACGGGAAGCAGATATACCCAGTCCGCTGGCAGAGTCCTACGGGGACCAGCCTATCTGGCTGCCACACCGGAATGTTTGCAACCGCGGCCCAGCTCGGCTGGAACAATTGTGCAGCAATGCAAACTGCATAACCTGGCCAAATTTCACGGGTGTACAAGAACCACGGGGGATTTACAAGGAGATGTTAACCCGGAATAGCCGGAGGCCTGCTAGCAGCCAGATTCTGGAATTCTTCCTGAGGAGGCTTGAAATCAGTGAAACGCTCCTATGTTGCAATAACTCAGAACCTCATTCGGAGTGTTCCCGGCAGAGGTCATTCGGCTGAACACAACCGTGGACTAATTAGAGCCAGATGTAGGCAGTGCCGTCCATAGGGCTGGATGGACAGTGGTGGCGTGCCAAAAAACTGAGCTCTAGTTCTCAACACTTTCACAAAGTGCCATAAGTTGAGGTTCAACTTACTACTCCGGTTGAGTAGAGTGTAGCCGTCAAAGCTGGAATCAGTAGCACTCAGGTGAAAAGATCGGGAAGCAGATATACCCAGTCTGCTGGCAGTGTCCTACGGGGACCAGCCTATCTGGCTGCCACGCCTGAATATTTGCAACCGCGGCCGAGCTAGGCAGACGCAATTGTGCACCAATGCAAACTGCATAAACTGGCCAAATTTCACGGGTGTACAAGAAACCACGGGGAATTTACAAGGAGATGTTCACCCGGAACAGCCGGAGGCCTGCCGGCAGCAAGATTCCGGAATTCTTCCTGAGAAGCCTTGAAAGCAGTGAAACGCTGCTATGTTGCAATAACTCAGAACCTCATTCTGAGTGTTCACAGCAGAGGTCATTCGGCTGAACACAACCGTGGACTAATTAGAGCCAGATGTAGGCAGTGCCGTCCATAGTGCTGGATGGACAGTGGAGGCGTGCCATACAACTGAGCTCTAGTTCTCAACACTGTCACAAAATGCCATGAATTGAGGTTCAACTTACTGCTCCAGTTGAGTAGAGTGTAGCCGTCAAACCTGGAATCAGTAGCACTCAGGTGAGACGAACGGGAAGCAGATATACCCAGTCCGCTGGCAGTGTCCTACGGGGACCCGCCTGTATGGCTGCCACGACTGAATGTTTGCAACCGCGGCAGAGCTAGGCAGGCGGAATTGTGCAGCAATGCCAACTGCATAACCTGGCCAAATTCCACGGGTGTACAAGAAACCACGGGGGATTTACAAGGAGATGTTCACCCAGAACGGCCGGAGGCCTGCCGAAATCAAGATTTCGGAATTCTTCCTGAGAAGCCTTGAAAGCAGTGAAACGCTCCTATGTTGCAATAACTCAGAACCTCATTCTCAGTGTTCCCGGCAGAGGTCATTCGGCTGAACACAACTGTGGACTAATTAGAGCCAGATGTAGGCAGTGCCGTCCATAGTGCTGGATGGACAGTGGTGGCGTGCCAAACAACTGAGCTCTAGTTCTCAACACTTTCACAAAGTGCCATAAGTTTAGGTTCAACTTACTACGCCGGTTGAGTAGAGTGTAGCCGTCAAAGCTGGAATCAGTAACACTCAGGTTAGAAGAACGGGAAGCAGATATACCCAGTCCGCTGACACTGTCCTACGGGGACCAGCCTGTCTGGTTGCCACGACTGAATGTTTGCAACCGCGGCCGAGCTAGGCAGGCGCAATTGTGCAGCAATGCAAACTGCATAACCTGGCCAAATTCCACGGGTGTACAAGAAACCACGGGGGATTTACAAGGAGATGTTCACCTGGAACATCCGGAGGCCTGCTGGCAGCAAGATTCCGGAATTCTTCCTGAGAAGCCTTGAAAGCAGTGAAACGCTCCTATGTTGCAATAACTCAGAACCTCTTTCTGAGTGTTCCCGGCAGAGGTCATTCGGATGAACACAACCGTGGACTAATTAGAGCCAGATGTAGGCTTTGCCGTCCATAGTGCTGGATGGACAGTGGTGGCGTGCCAAACAACTGAGCTCTGGTTCTCAACACTTTCACAAAGTGCCATAAGTTGAGGTTCAACTTACTGCTCTGGTTTAGTAGAGTGTAGCCGTCTAAGCTGGAATCAGTAGCACTCAGGTGAGAAGAACGGGAAGCAGATATACCCAGTCCCCTGGCAGTGTCCTACGGGGACCAGCCTATCTGGCTGCCACGCCTGAATGTTTGCAACCGCAGCCGAGCTAGGCAGGCGCAATTGTGCAGCAATGCAAACTGCATAACCTGGCCAAATTTCACGTTTGTACAAGAAACCACGGGGGATTTACAAGGAGATGTTCACTCGGAACAGCCAGAGGCCTGCCGGCAGCAAGATTCCGGAATTCTTCCTGAGAAGCCTTGAAAGCAGTGAAACGCTCCTATGTTGCAATAACTCAGAACCTCATTCTGAGTGTTCCCGGCATTGGTCATTTGGCTAATTAGCGCAAGATGTAGGCAGTGCCGTGCATAGTGCTGGACGGACAGTGGTGGCGTGCCAAAAACCTGACCTCTAGTTCTCAACAGTTTCACAAAGTGCCATGAGTTGATGTTCAACTTACTGCTCCGGTTGAGTAGAGTGTAGCCGTCAAAGCTGGAATCAGTAGCACTCAGGTGAGAAGAACGGGAAGCAGATATACCCAGTCCGCTGGCAGTGTCCTACGGGGACCAGCCTATATGGCTGCCACCCCTGAATGTTTGCAACCACGGCCGAGCTAGGCAGGCGCAATTGTGCAGCAATGCAAACTGCATAACCTGGCCAAATTTCACGGGTGTACAAGAAACCACGGGGGATTTACAAGGAGATGTTCACCAGGAACAGCCGGAGGTCTGCCGGCAGCAAGATTCCGGAATTCTTCCTGAGAAGCCTTGAAAGCAGTGAAACGCTGCTATGTTGCAATAACTCAGAACCTCATTCTGAGTGTTCCCGGCAGAGGTCATTCGGCTGAACACAACCGTGGACTAATTAGAGCCAGATGTAGGCAGGGCCGTCCATAGTGCTGGATGGACAGTGGTGGCGTGCCATACAACTGAGCTCTAGTTCTCAACACTGTCACAAAGTGCCATAAATTGAGGTTCAACTTACTGCTCCGGTTGAGTAGAGTGTAGCCGTCAAACCTGGAATCAGTAGCACTCAGGTGAGACAAACGGGAAGCAGATATACCCAGTCCGCTGGGAGTGTCCTACGGGGACCAGCCTGTATGGCTGCCACGACTGAATGTTTGCAACCGCGGCAGAGCTAGGCAGGCGGAATTGTGCAGCAATGCAAATTGCATAACCTGGCCAAATTCCACGGGTGTACAAGAAACCACGGGGGATTTACAAGGAGATGTTCACCCAGAACGGCCTGAGGCCTGCCGGCAGCAAGATTCCGGAATTCTTCCTGAGAAGCCTTGAAAGCAGTGAAACGCTCCTATGTTGCAATAACTCAGAACCTCATTCTCAGTGTTCCTGGCAGAGGTCATTCGGCTGAACACAACCGTGGACTAATTAGAGCCAGCTGTAGGCAGTGCCGTCCATAGTGCTTGATGGACAGTGGTGGCGTGCCAAACAACTTAGCTCTAGTTCTCAACTGTTTCACAAAGTGCCCTAAGTTGAGGTTCAACTTACTGCTCCGGTTGAATAGAGTGTAGCCGTCAAAGCTGGATTCAGTAGCACTCAGGTGAGAAGAACGGGAAGCAGATATACCCAGTCCACTGGCAGAGTCCAACGGGGACCAGCCTATCTGGCTGCCACGCCTGAAGGTTTGCAACCGCGGCCGAGCTAGGCAGGCCCAATTGTGCAGCAATGCAAATTGCATAACCTGGCCAAATTTCACGGGTGTACAAGAAACCAAGGGGGATTTACAAGGAGATATTCACCCGGAACAGCCTGAGGCCTGCCGGCAGCAAGATTCCGTAATTCTTCTTGAGAAGCCTTGAAAGTAGTCAAAAGCTCCTATGTTGCAATAACTCAGAACCTCATTCTGAGTGTTCCCGGCAGAGGTCATTCGGCTGAACACAACCGTGGACTAATTAGAGCCAGATGTAGGCAGTGCTGTCTATAGTGCTGGATGGACAGTGGTGGCGTGCCAAACAACTGAGCTCTATTTCTCAACAGTTTCACAAAGTGCCATAAGTTGAGGTTCAACTTACTACTCCGGTTGAGTAGAGTGTAGCCGTCAAAGCTGGAATCAGTAGCACTCAGGTGAGAAGAACGGGAAGCAGATATACCCATTCCGCTGGCCCTGTCCTACGGGGACCAGACTGTCTGGCTGCCACGCCTGAATGTTTGCAACCGCTGCCGAGCTCGGCAGGCACAATTGTGCAGCAATGCAAATTGCATAAACTGGCCAAATTCAACGGGTGTACAAGAAACCACGGGGGATTTACAAGGAGATGTTCTCCCGGATCAGCCGGAGGCCTGCCGGCAGCAAGATTCCGGAATTCTTCCTGAGAAGCCTTGAAAGCAGTGAAACGCTACTATGTTGCAATAACTCAGAACCTCTTTCTGAGTGTTCCCGGCAGAGGTCATACGGATGAACACAACCGTGGACTAATTAGAGCCAGATGTAGGCAGTGCCGTCCATCGTGCTGGATGGACAGTCGTGGCGTGCCAAACAACTGAACTCTAGTTCTCTACAGTATCACAAAGTGCCATAAGTTGAGGTTCAACTTACTGCTCCGGTTGAGTAAAGTGTAGCCGTGAAAGCTGGAATCAGTAGCACTCAGTTGGGAAGAACGGAAAGCAGATATACCCAGTCCGCTGGCAGAGTCCTTCGGGGACCAGACTATCTGGCTACCACGCCTGAATGTTTGCAACCGCGGCCGAGCTATGCAGGCGCAATTGTGCAGCAATGCAAACTGCATAACCTGGCCATATTTCACGGGTGTACAAGAAACCAGGGGGGATTTACAAGGAGATGTTCACCCGGAACAGCCGGAGGCCTGCCTGTCAGCAAGATTCCGGAATTCTTCCTGAGAAGCCTTGAAAGCAGTGAAATGCTCCTATGTTGCAATAACTCAGAACCTCATTCTGAGTGTTCCCGGCAGAGGTCATTCGGCTGAACACAACCGTGGACTAATTAGAACCAGATGTAGGCAGTGCGGTCCATAGTGCTGGATGGACAGTGGTGGCGGGCCAAACAACTGAGCTCTAGTTCTCCACAGTTTCACAAAGTGCCATAAGTTGAGGTTCAACTTACTGCTACGGTTGAGTAGAGTGTAGCCATCAAAGCTGGAATCAGTAGCACTCAGGTGAGAAGAACGGAAAGCAGATATACCCAGTCCGCTGGCAAGTACTACGGGGACCAGGCTATCTGGCTGCCACGCCGGAATGTTTGCAACCGCGGCAGAGAAAGGCAGGCGCAATTGTGCAGCAATGCAAACTGCATAACCTGGCCAAATTTCACGGGTGTACAAGAAACCACGGGGGATTTACAAGGAGATGTTCACCCGGAACAGCCGGAGGCATGCCGGCAGCAAGATTCCGGAATTCTTCCTGAGAAGCCTTGAAAGCAGGGGAACGCTCCTATGTTCCAATAACTCAGAACCTCATTCTGAGTGTTCCCGGTAGAGGTCATTCGACTGAACACAACCGTGGACTAATTAGAGCCAGATGTAGGCAGTGCCGTCCATAGTGCTAGATGGACAGTGGTGTTGTGCCAAAAACTGAGCTCTAGTTCTCAACACTTTCCCAAAATTGCCATTAGTTGAGGTTCAACTTACTGCTCCGGTTGAGTAGAGTGTAGCCGTCAAAGCTGGAATCAGTAGCACTCAGTTGAGAAGAACGGGAAGCAGATATACCCAGTCCGCTGGCAGTGTCCTATGGGGACCAGCCTATCTGGCTGCCACGCCTGAAAGTTTGCAACCGCGGCCGAGCTAGGCAGGCGCAATTGTGCAGCAATGCAAACTGCATAACCTGGCCAAATTTCACGGGTGTACAAGAAACCACGTGGGATTTACAAGGAGATGTTCACCCGGAACAGCCGGAGGCCTGCCGGCAGCAAGATTCCGGAATTCTTCCTGAGAAGCCTTGAAAGCAGTGAAACGCTCCTATGTTGCAATAACTCAGAACCTCATTCTGAGTGTTCCCGGCAGAGGTCATTCGGCTGAACACAACCGTGGACTAATTAGAGCCAGATGTAGGCAGTGCCGTCCATAGTGCTGGATGGACAGTGGTGGCGTGCCAAACAACTGAGCTCTAGTTCTCCACAGTTTCACAAAGTGCCATAAGTTGAGGTTCAACTTACTGCTCCGGTTTAGTAGAGTGTAGCCGTCAAAGCTGGAATCAGTAGCACTCAGGTGAGAAGAACGGAAAGCAGATATACACAGTCCGCTGGCAGAGTCCTACGGGGACCAGGCTATCTGGCTGCCACGCCGGAATGTTTGCAACCGCGGCAGAGATAGGCAGGCGCAATTGTGCAGCAATGAAAACTGCATAACCTGGCCAAATTTCACGGATGTACAAGAAACCACGTGGGATTTACAAGGAAATATTCACCCTGAACAGCCGGAGGCCTGCCGGCAGCAAGATTCCGGAATTCTTCCTGAGAAGCCTTAAAAGCAGTGAAACGCTCCTATGTTGCAATAACTCAGAACCGCATTCGGAGTCTTCCCAGCAGAGGTCATTCGGATGAACACAACCGTGAACTGATTAGAGCCAGATGTAGGCAGTGCCGTCCATAGCGCTGGATGGACAGTGGTGGCGTGCCAAACAACTGAGCTCTATTTCTCAACAGTTTCACAAAGTGCCATAAGTTGAGGTTCAACTTACTACTCTGGTTGAGTAGAGTGTAGCCGTCAAAGCTGGAATCAGTAGCACTCAGGTGAGAAGAACGGGAAGCAGATATACCCAGGCTGCTTGCAGTGTCCTACGGGAACCAGCCTATCTTGCTGCCAGGCCTGAATGTTTGCAACCTCGGCCGAGCTAGGCAGGCGCAATTGTGCAGCAATTCAAACTGCATAATCTGGCCAAATTTCATGTGTGTACAAGAAACCACGGGGGATTTACAAGGAGATGTTCACCCGGAACAGCCGGAGGCCTGCCGGCAGCAAGATTCCAGAATTCTTCCTGAGAAGCCTTGAAAGCAGTGAAACGCTCCTATGTTGCAATAACTCAGAACCTCATTCTGAGTGTTCCCGGCAGAGGTCATTCGGCTGAACACAACCGTGCACTAATTAGAGCCAGATGTAGGCTCTGCTGTCCATAGTGCTGGATGGAATGTTGTGGCGTGCCAAACAACTGAGCTCTAGTTCTCAACACTTTCACAAATTGCCATAAGTTGAGGTTCAACTTACTGCTCCGGTTGTGTAGAGTGTAGCCGTCAAAGCTGGAATCAGTAGCACTCAGGTCAGAAGAACGGGAAGCAGATATACCCAGTCCGCTGGCAGTGTCCTACGGGGACCAGCCTATCTGGCTATCACGCCTGAATGTTTGCAACCACGGCTGAGGTAGGCAGGCACAATTGTGCAGCAATGCAAACTGCGTAACTTGGCCAAATTTCACTTGTGACTAAGAAACCACGGGGGATTTTCAAGGAGATGTTCACCCGGAACAGCCGGAGGCCTGCCGGCAGCAAGATTCCGGAATTCTTCCTGTGAAGCTTTGAAAGCAGTGAAACGCTCCTATGTTGCAATAACTCAGAACCTCATTCTTAGTGTTCCCGGCAGAGGTCATTCGGCTGAACACAACCGTGGACTATTTAGAGCAAGATGTAGACAGTGCCGTCCATACTGCTGGATGGACATTGGTGGCTAGTCAAAAACTGCGCTCTAGTTCTCAGCGCTTTCAGAAAGTGCCATAAGTTGAGGTTCAACTTACTACTCCCCTTGAGTATAGTGTAGCCTTCAAAGCTGGAATCAGTAGCACTCAGGTGAGAAGAACGGGAAGCAGATATACCCAGTACGCCAGCCGTGTCCTACCGGGACCAGCCTCTCTGGCTTCCACCCCTGAATGTTTGCAAGCGTGGCAAAGCTAGGCAGGCGCAATTGTGCAGCAATGCAAACTTCATAACCTGGCCAAATTTCACCGGTGTACAAGAAACCACGGGGGATTTACAAGGAGATGTTCACCCGGAACAGCCGGAGGCCTGCCAGCAGCAAGATTCCTGAATTCTTTCTAAGAAGCCTTGAAAGCAGTGAAACGCTCCTATGTTGAAATAACTCAGAAACTCATTCTGAGTGTTCCCGGCAGAGGTCATTCGGCTGAACTCATCCGTGGACTAATTAGAGCCAGATGTAGGCAGTGGACTAATTAGACCCAGATGTAGGCAATGGACTAATTAGAGCCAGATATAGGCAGTGTTTTCGATTGGAAAACAACTGAGCTTTAGTTCTCCAAACTTTCACAAAGTGCCATAAGTTGAGGTTCAACTTACTCCTCCGATTCAGTAGAGTATACCCGTCAAAGCTGGAATCAGTAGCACACAGGTGAGAAGAAGGGGAAGCAGGTAGACCAAGTCCGCTGGCAGTGTCCTACAAGAACCTGCCTTACTGGCTGCCACGCCTGAATGTTTGTAACCGCGGCAGAGCTATGCAGGCGGAATTGTGCAGCAATGCAAACTGCATAACCTGGCCAATTTTCACGGGTGCACAAGAAACCACGGGTGATTTACAAGGGGATTTCCCTCGGAACATCCGGAGGCCTGCCGGCAGCAAGATTCCGGAATTCTTCCTGTGAAACCTTGATAGCAGTGAAACGCTCCTAGGTTGCAATAACTCAGAACCTCATTCTGAGTGTTCCCGGCAGAGATCATTCAGCTGAACACAACTGTGGACTAATTAGAGCCAGATATAGGCAATGCCTTCCATAGTGCTGGATGGACTTTGGTGGCGTGCCAAACACCGGAGATCTAGTTCACAACACTTTCACAACGTACCATAAGTTGAGGTTCAAGTTACTGCTCCGGTTGAGAAGAGTGTAGCCGACAAAGCTGGAATGAATAGCACTCATGTGAGAAGAACGGGAAGCAGATATACCCAGTCCGCTGGCAGTGTCCTACAGGGACCAGCCTATCTGGCTGCCACGCCTGAATGATTGCAAACGCGGCAGATCTAGGCCAGCGCAATTGTGCAGCAAGGCAAACTGCATAATCAGGCCAAATTTCACGGGTGTACAAGAAAACACGGGGGATTTACAAGGGGATTTCCCTCGGAACATCCGGAGGCCTGCCGGCAGCAAGATTCCGGAATTCTTCCTGTGAAACCTTGAAAGCAGTGAAACGCTCCTAGGTTGCAATAACTCAGAACCTCATTCTGAGTGTTCCTGGCAGAGATCATTCAGCTGAACACAACTGTGGACTAATTAGAGCCAGATATAGGCAATGCCTTCCATAGTGCTGGATGGACATTGGTGGGGTGCCAAACACCGGAGATCTAGTTCACAACACTTTCACAACGTACCATAAGTTGAGGTTCAAGTTACTGCTCCGGTTGAGAAGAGTGTAGTCGACAAAGCTGGAATGAATAGCACTCATGTGATAAGAACGGGAAGCAGATATACCCAGTCCGCTGGCAGTGTCCTACAGGGACCAGCCTATCTGGCTGCCACGCCTGAATGATTGCAAACGCGGCAGATCTAGGCCAGCGCAATTGTGCAGCAATGCAAACTGCATAATCTGGCCAAATTTCACGGGTGTACAAGAAAACACGGGGGATTTACAAGGGGATGTTCACCCGGAACAGCTAGAGGCACGTCGGCCGAAACATTCCTGAATTCTTCCTAAGAAGCCTTGGAAGCAGTGAAGTGCTCCTATTTTGCAATAACTCAGAACCTCATTCTCAGTGTTCCCCGCAGAGGTCATTTGGCTGAACACAACCTTGGACTAATTAGAGCCAGGAGTAAGCAGTGCTGTCCACAGTGCTGGAAGGACAGTGGTGGCGTGCCAAACAACTGAGCTCTAGTTCTCAACACTTTCACAAAGAGACATAAGTTGAGGTTCAACTTACTGCTCCGATTGAGTAGAGCGTAGCGGTCAAAGCTGGAATCAGTAGCACTCAGATGAGAAGAACGGGAAGCAGATAGACCCAGTCCGCTGGCAGTGTCCCACGGGGATCAGCCTATCTGGTTGCCACGCCTGAATGTTTGCAACCGCGGCCGAGCTAGGCAGGCGCAATTGTGCAGCAATGCAAACTGCATAACCTGGCCAAATTCCACGGTTCTACAAGAAACCACGGGGGATTTACAAGGACATGTTCACCCGGAACAGCCGGAGGCCTGCCGGCAGCAAGATTCCGGAATTCTTCCTGAGAAGCCTTCAAAGCAGTGAAACGCTCCTATGTTGCAATAACTCAGAACCTCATTCTGAGTGTTCCCGGCAGAGGTCATTCGGCTGAACACAACCGTGGACTAATTAGAGCCAGATGTAGGCAGTGCCGTCCATAGTGCTGGATGGACAGCGGTGGCGTGCCAAACACCTGAGCTCTAGTTCTCCACAGTTTCAGAAAAGGCCATAAGTTGAGGTTCAACTTACTGCGCCGGTTGATTAGAGTGTAGACATCAAAGCTGGAATCAGTAGCACTCAGGTGAGAAGAATGGGAAGCAGATATACCCAGTCCGCTGGCAGAGTCCTATGGGGACCAGCCTATCTGGCTGCCACGCCGGAATGTTTGCAACCGCGGCCGAGCTGGGCTGGCGCAATTGTGCAGCAATGCAAACTGTATAACCTGGCCAAATTTCACGGATGTACAAGAAACCACGGGGGATTTACAAGGAGATGTTCACCCGGAACAGCCGGAGGCCTGCTAGCAGCCAGATTCTGGAATTCTTCCTGAGAAGCCTTGAAAGCAGTGAAACGCTCCTATGTTGAAATAACTCAGAATCTCATTCGGAATGTTCCCGGCAGAGTTCATTCGGCTGAACACAACCGTGGACTAATTAGAGCCAGATGTAGGCACTGTAGTCCATAGGGCTGGATGGACAGTGGTGGCGTGCCAAACAACTGAGCTCTAGTTCTCAACACTTTCACAAAGTGCCATAAGGTGAGGTTCAACTTACTGCGCCGGTTGATTAGAGTGTAGCCGTCAAAGCTGGAATCAGTAGCACTCAGGTGAGAAGAACGGGAAGCAGATATACCCAGTCTGCTGGCAGTGTCCTACGGGGACGAGCCTATCTGGCTGCCACGCCTGAATGTTTGCTACCGTGGCCGAGCTAGGCAGGCCCAATTGTGCACCAATGCAAACTGCATAAACTGGCCAAATTTCACGGGTGTACAAGAAACCACGGGGGATTTACAAGGAGATGTTCTCCTGGAACAGCCGGAGGCCTGCCGGCAGCAAGATTCCGGAATTCTTCCTGATAAGCCTTGAAAGCAGTGAAACGCTGCTATGTTGCAATAACTCAGAACCTCATTCTGAGTGTTCCCGGCAGAGGTCATTCGGCTGAACACAACCGTGGACTAATTAGAGCCAGATGTAAGCAGTGCGGTCCACAGTGCTGGAAGGACAGTGGTGGCGTGCCAAACAACTGAGCTCTAGTTCTCAACACTTTCACATATTGCCATAAGGTGAGGTTCAACTTACTGCTCCGGTTGAGTAGAGTGTAGCCGTCAAAGCTGGAATCAGTAGCACTCAGGTGAGAAGAACGGGAAGCAGATAGACCCAGTCCGCTGGCAGTGTCTATGGGGACCAGCTTATCTGGCTGCCACGCCTGAATGTTTGCAACCGCGGCAGAGCTAGGCAGGCGAAATTGTGCAGCAATGCAAACTGCATAACCTGCCGAAATTTCACGAGTGTACAAGAAACCACCGGGGATTTTCAAGGAGATGTTCACCTGGAACAGCCGGATGCTTGCGGGCAGCAACATTCCGGAATTCTTCCTAAGAAGCCTTGAAACAGAGAAACGCTCCTATATTGCAATAACTCAGAACCTCATTCTGAGTGTTACCGGCAGAGGTCATTCGGCTGAACACAACCGTGGAATAATTAGAGCCAGATGTAGACAGTGCCGTCCATACTGCTGGATGGACAGTGGTGGCTAGCCAAACAACTGGGCTCTCGTTCTCAGTACTTTCACAAAGTACCATAAGTTGAGGTTCAACTTACTGCTCCGGTGGAGTAGACTGTAGCCGTGAAAGCTGGAATCAGTAGCACTCAGGGGAGAAGAACGGAAGCAGATATACCCAGTCCGCTGGCAGTGTCCTACGGGGACCAGCCTATCTGGCTGCCACGCTTGAATGTTTGCAACCGAGACAGAGCAAGGCAGGCAAAATTGTGCCTCAATGCAAACTGCATAACCTGGCCAAATTTCACGGGTGTACAATAAACCACAAGGAAATACAAAGAGATGTTCACCCGGAAAAGCCGGAGGCCTGCCAACAGCAAGATTCCGGAATTCTTCCTAAGAAGCCTTGAACGCAGTGAAACGCTCCTATGTTGCATTAACTCAGCACCTCATTCTGAGTGTTCCCGGCAGAGTTCATTCGGCTGAACACAACCGTGGACTAATTAGAGAAAGATGTAGGCAGTGTCGTCCATATTGCTGGATGGACAGTGGTGGCTTGCCAAATAACCTAGCTCTAGTTCTCAACAGTTTCACAAAGTGCCATAAGTTGAAGTTCAACTTACTGCTACGGTTGAGTAGAGTGTAGCCGTCAAAGCTGGAATCAGTAGCACTCAGGTGAGAAGAACGGGAAGCAGATATACCCATTCCGCTGGCAGTGTCCTACGGGGACCAGCATATCTGGCTGCCACGCCTGAATGTTTGCAATCGCGGCAGAGCTTGGCAGGAACAATTGTGCAGCAATGCAAACTGCATAACCTGGCCAAATTTGAGGGATGTACAAGAAACCACGGGGGATTTACAAGGAGATGTTCACCCGGAAAGCCAGAGGGCTGCCGGCAGCAACATTCCGGAATCCTTCCTAAGAAGCCTTGAAAGCAGTGAAACTCTCCTATGTGGCAATAACTCAGAACCTCATTCTGAGTGTTCGCGGAGAGGTCATTCGGCTGAAATCAACCGTGGACTAATTAGAGCCAGATGTAGGCAGTGCCGTCCATAGTGCTGGATGGACAGTGGTGGCGTTCCAAACAACTGAGCTCTAGTTCTCAACACTTTCACAAAGTGCCATGAGTTGAGGTTCAACTTACTGCTCCGGTTGTGTAGAGTGTAGCCGTCAATGCTGGAATCCGTAGCACTCAGGTGAGAAGAACGGGAAGCAGATATACCCAGTCCGCTGGCAATGTCCTACGGGGACCAGCCTATCTGGTTGCCACGCCTGAATATTTGCAACCGCGGCAGAGCTAGGCAGGCGCAATTGTGCAGCAATACAAACTTCATAACCTGGAGAAATTTCACGTGTGTACAATAAAGCACGGGGGATTTACAAGGAGATGTTCACCCGGAACAGCGGGAGGCCAGCCGGCAGCAAGATTCCTGAATTCTTTCTAAGAAGCCTTGAACGCAGGGAAACGCTCCTGTGTTGCAATAACTCAGCACGTCATTCTGAGTGTTCCCGGCAGAGGTCATTAGGCTGAACTCAACCGTGGACTAATTAGAGCCAGATGTAGACAGTGCCGTCCATAGTGCTGGATGGACAGTGGTCGCGTGCCAAACAAGTGAGCTCTATTTCTCCAAACTTTAACAGAGTGCCATAAGTAGAGGTTCAACTTACGGCTCCGGTTGAGTAGAGTGTAGCCGACAAAGCTGGAATCAGTAGCACTCAGGTGAGAAGAATGGGAAGCAGATAAACTCAGTCCGCCAGCAGTGTCCTACCGGGACCAGCCTCTCTGGCTGCCACGCCTGAATATTTGCAACCGAGGCAGAGCTCGCCAGGCGGAATTGTGCAGCAAGGCAAACTGCATCACCTGGGCAAATTTCAAGGTTGTACAAGAAACCACGGGGGATTTACAAGGGGATGTTCACCCGGAACAGCCGGAGGCATGTCGGCTGAAACATTCCGGAATTCTTCCTAAGAAGCCTTGGAAGCAGTGAAGTGCTCCTATTTTGCAATAACTCAGAACCTAATTCTCAGTCTTCCCCGCAGAGGTCATTCGGCTGAACACAACCGTGGACTAATTAGAGCCAGATGTAGGCAGTGCCGTCCATAGTGCTGGATGGACTGTGGTGGCGTGCTAAACAACTGAGCTGTAGTTCTCAACATTTTCACAAAGTGCCATAAGTTGAGGTTCAACTTACTGCTCCGGGTGCGTAGAGTGTGGCCATCAAAGCTGGAATCAGTAGCACTCAGGTGAGAAGAACGGGAAGCACATGTACCCAGTGCGCTGGCAGTGTCCTACAGGGACCAGCCTATCTGGCTGTCACGCCTGATGTTTGCAACCGCAGCAGAACTAGGAAGGCGCAATTGTGCAGAAATGCAAACTGCATAACCTGGCCAAATTTCACGGGTGTACAAGAAACCAAGGGGGATTTACAAGGAGATGTTCACCCAGAACTACTGGAGGCATGCCGGCAGCAACATTCCGGAATCCTTCCTAAGAAGCATTGAAAGCAGTGAAACGCTCCTATGTTGCAATAACTCAGAACCTCATTCTGAGTGTTCCCGGCAGAGGTCATTCGGCTGAACACAACCGGGGACTACTTAGTGCCAGATGTAGGGAGTGCCGTCCATAGTGCTGGATGGACAGTGGTGGCGTGCCAAACAACTGAGCTATAGATTTCAACACTTTCACAAAGCGCCATAAGTTGAGGTTCAACTTACTGCTCCGGTTGAGTAGAGTGTAGCCGTCAAAGGTGCAATCAGTAGCACTCAGGTGAGAAGAACGGGAAGTACATATATACAGTCCGCTTTCAGTGTCCTACGGGGACCAGCCTATCTGGCTGCCACGCCTGAATGTTTGCAACCCCGGCAGAGCTATGCAGGCCCAATAGTGCAGCAATACATACTGCATAACCTGGCTAAATTCCACGGGTGTACAAGAAATCACGGGGGATTTACAAGGAGATGTTCACATGGAACAGGCTGAAGCCTGCCGGCAGCTACATTCCGGAATCCTTCCAGAGAAGCCTTGAAAGCAGTGAAACTCTCCTATGTTGCAATAACTCAGAACCTCTTTCTGAGTGTTCCGGGCAGTGGTCATTCGGTGAACACAACCCTGGACTAATTAGAGCCAGATGTTGGCAGTGCTGTCCATAATGCTGGATGGACAGTGGTGGCGTGCCAAACAACTGCGCTCTAGTTCTCAACACTTTCACAAAGTGCCATAAGTTGTGGTTCAACTTACTGCTCCGGATGAGTAGAGTGTAGCCGTCAAAGTTGGAATCAGTAGATCTCAGGTGAGAAGATCGGGAAGGAGATATACCCAGTTCGCTGGCAGTGTCCTACTGGGACCAGCCTATCTGGCTGCTACGCCTGAATGTTTGCAACCCCGGCAGAGCTAGGCAGGCGCAATTGTGCAACAATGCAATAACCTGGCCAAATTTCACGGATGTACAAGAAACCACGGGAGATTTACAAGGAGATGTTCTCCCGGAACAGCCAGAGGCCTGCCCGCAGCAACATTGCGAAATCCTTCCTGAGAAGTCTTGAAAGCAGTGAAACTCTCCTATGTTGCAATAACTCAGAACCTCATTCTGAGTGTTCCTGGCAGAGGTCATTCAGCTGAACACAACCATGGACTAATTAGAACCAGATGGAGGCAGTGCCGTCCATAGTGCTGGATGGACAGTGGTGGCATGCAAAACAACTGAGCTCTAGTTCTCAACACTTTCACAAAGTTCTATAAGTTGAGGTTCAACTTACTGCTCTGGTTGAGTAGAGTGTAGCAGTCAAAGCTGGAATCAGTATCGCTCAGGTTTGAAGAACCGGAAGCAGATACACCCAGTTAGCTGGCAGTGTCCTACCGGGATTAGCCTATCTGGCTGCCACGCCTGAATGTTTGCCACCGTGGCAGAGCTAGGCCGGCGCAATTGTGCAGCAATGCAAACTGCATAACCTGGCCAAATTTCACGGGTGTACAAGAAACCACGGGGGATTTACAAGGAGATGTTCACCCGGAACAGCCGGAGGCCTGCCGGCAGCAACATTCCAGAATCCATCATGCGAAGTCTTGAAAGCAGTGAAACGCTCCTATGCTGCAATAACTCAGAACCTCATTCTGAGTGTTCCCGGCGGAGGTCATTCGGCTGAACCCAACCGTGGACTAATTAGAGCCAGATGTAGGCAGTGCTGTCCTTAGTGCTGGATGGACAGTGGTGGCATGCCAAACAACTGAGCTCTAGTTCACAACACTTTCAAAAAGTGCCATAAGTTGAGGTTCAACTTACTGCTGCGGTTGAGTAGAGTGTAGCCGTCAAAGCAGGAATCAAGAGCACGCAGGTGAGAAGAATGGGAAGCAGATATACCCAGTCCTCTTGCAGTGTCCTACTGGTTCCACCCTATCTGGCTGCCACGACTGAATGTTTGCAACCTCGCAGAGCTAGGCAGGCACAATTGTGCAGCAATGCAAACTGCTTAACCTGGCCAAAATTCACGGGTGTACAAGAAACCACGGGGGATTTACAAGGAGCTGTTCACCCGGAACAGCGGGAGGCCTGCCGGCAGCAACATTTCGGAATCCTTCCTAAGAAGCCTTGAAAGCAGTGAAATGCTCCTATGTTGCAATAACACAGAACCTCATTCTGAGTGTTCCCGGCAGAGGTCATTCGCCTGAACTCAATCGTGGATTAATAGAACCCGATGTAGGCAGTGTCGTCCATAATGCTGGATGGACACTGCCGGTTGAGTAGAGTTTAGCCTTCAAAGCTGGAATCAGTAGCACTCAGGTGAGAAGAACGGGAAGCAGATATACCAGGTCTGCTGGCAGGGTCCTAGGTGGACCAGCCTATCTGGCTGCCATGTCTGAATGTTTGCAACCGCTGCAGAGCTAGGCACGCGCATTTGTGCAGCAATGCAAACTGCATAACCTGTCCAAATTTCACGGGTGTACAATAAACCAAGGGGGATTTACAAGGAGATGTTCACCCAGAACAGCAGGAGGCCTGCCGGCAGCAACCTTCCAGAATCCTTCCTAAGAAGCCTTGAAAGCAGTGAAACGCTCCTATGTTGCAGGAACGCAGAACCTCATTCTGACTTTTCCCGGCAGAATTCATGCGGCTGAACACAACCGTCGATTAATAGAGCCAGATGTAGGCAGTGCCGTCCACAGTGCTGGATTGACAGTGGTGGCGTGCCAAACAACTGAGCTCTAGTTCTCAACACTTTCACAAAGTGCCATAAGTTGAGTTTCAACTTACTGCTCCGGTTTAGTAGAGTGTAGCCGTCAAAGCTGGAATCAGTAGCACTCATGTGAGAAGAACGGGAAGCAGATATACCCAGTTCGCTGGCAGTGTCCTACGGGGACCAGCCTATCTGGCTGCCACGCCTGAATGTTTGCAACCGCGGCAGAGATGGGCAGGCACAAATGTGCAGCAATGCAAACTGCATAACCTGGCAAAAATTCACGGGTGTAAAATAAACCTCGGGGGATTTACAAGGAGATGTTCACCCAGAACAGCCGGAGGCCTGCCGGCAGCAACATTCCGGAATCCTTCCTAAGAAGCCTTGAAAGCAGTGAAGCGCTCCTATGTTGCAACAACTCAGAACCTCATTCTGATTGTTCCCGGCAGAGGTCATTCGGCTGAACACAACCGTGGACTAATTATTGCCAGATGTAGGCAGTGCCGTCCATGGTGCTGTAAGGACAGTGGTGGCGTGAGAAACAACTGAGCTCTAGTTCTCCACACTTTCATAATCTACCATAAGTTGAGGTTCAAGTTACTGCTCCGGTTGAGAAGAGTGTAGCCAACTCAGCTGGAATCAATAGCACTCATGTGAGAAGAACGGGAAGCAGATATACCCAGTCCGCTGGCAGTGTCCTACTGGGACCAGCCTATATGGCTGCCACGCCTGAATGATTGCAAACGCGGCAGATTTAGGCAAGCGCAATTGTGCAGCAATGCAAACTGCATAACCTGGCCAAATTTCACGGGTGTACAAGAAACCACGGGGGATTTACAAGGAGATGTTCACCCAGAACAGCCGGAGGCCTGTCGGCCAAAACATTCCGGAATTCTTCCTAAGAAGCCTTGGAAGCAGTGAAGTGCTCCTATTTTGCAATAACTCAGAACCTCATTCTCAGTGTTCCCCGCAGAGGTCATTCGGCTGAACTCAACCGTGGATTAATAGAGCCAGATGAAGGCAGGGGCGTCCATGGTGCTGGATGGACAGTGGTAGCGTGCCAAACAACTGAGCTCTAGTTCTCAACACTTTCACAAAGTGCCATAAGTTGAGGTTCAACTTACTGCTCCGATTTAGTAGAGTGTAGCCATCAAAGCTGGAATCAGTAGCACTCAGGTTAGAAGAACGGGAGTCAGATATAGCCAGTCCTCTGACAGTGTCCTACGGGACCAGCCTATCTGGCTGCCAAGCCTGAATGTTTGCAAACGCGGCAGAGCTAGGCAGGCGCCATTTTGCAGCAATGCAAACTGTATAACCTGGCCAAATTTCACGGCTGTACAAGAAACCACGGGGGATTTACAAGGAGATGTTCACCCGGAACAGCCAGAGGCTTGCCACCAGTAAGATTCCGGAATTCTTCCTGTGAAGCCTTGAAAAAAGTGAAACGCTCCTATGTGGCAATAACTCAGAACCTCATTCTGAGTGTTCCCGGCAGAGGTCATTTGGCTGTCGACAACTGTGGACTAATTAGAGCCAGATGTAGGCAGTGCCGTACATAGTGCTGGATGGACACTGCCAGTTTAGTAGAGTGTAGCCATCAAAGCTGGAATCAGTAGCACTGAGGTGAGAAGAACGGGAAGCTGATATAAGCAATCCGCTGGCAGTGTCCTAAGGGGACCCGTAAATCTGGCTGCCACGCCTGAATGTTTGCAACCGCGGCAGAGCTAGGCAGGCGCAATTGTGCAGCAATGCAAACTGCATAACCTGGAAAAATTTCACGGGTGTACAAGAAACCACGCGGGATTTACAAGGAGATGTTCCCCTGGAACAGCCAGAGGACTGGCGGCATCAACATTCCGGAATCCTTCCTAAGAAGCCTTGGAAGCAGTAATACGCTCCTATGTTGCAATAACTCAGAACCTCATTCTGAGTGTTCCCGGCAGAGGTCATTCGGCTGAACACAACCGTGAACTTATTAGAGCCAGATGTAGGCAGTACCGTCCATAGTGCTGGATGGACAGTGGTGGCGTGCCAAACAACTGAGCTCTAGTTCTCAAAACTTTTACAAATTGCCATAGGTTGAGGTTCAACTTACTTTTCTGGTTGAGTAGAGTGTAGCCGTCAAAGCTGGAATCAGTAGCACTCAGGTGAGAAGAATGGGAAGCAGATAGACCCAGTCCGCTGGCAGAGTCCTACGGGGACCCCCCTATTTGCCTGTCACGCCTGAATGTTTGCCACTGCGGCAGAGCTAGGCAGGCGCAATAGTGCAGCCATGCAAACTGCATAACCTGGCCAAATTTCACGGGTGTACAAGAAACCACGGGGGATTTACAAGGAGATGTTCACCCGGAACAGCCTGTGGCCTGCCGGAAGCAATATTCCGGAATCCTTCCGAAGAAGCCTTGAAAGCAGTGAATCGCTCCTATGTTGCAATAACTCAGAACCTCATTCTGAGTGTTCCCAGCAGAGGTCATTCGGTTGAACACAACAGTGGACTAATTAGAGCCAGATGTAGGTAGTGCCGTCTATAGTGCTGGATGGACAGTGTTGGCGTGCCAAACAACGGAACTCTAGTTCTCAACACTTTCACAAAGTGCCATAAGTTGAGTTTCAACCTACTGCTCCGGTTGAGGAGAGTGTAGTCCTCAAAGCTGGAAGCAGTAGCACTCATGTGAGAAGAACGTGAAGCCAATAGACCGAGTCTACTGGCAGCGTCCTATGGGGACCAGCCTATCTGGCTGCTACGCCTGAATGTTTGCAACCGCGGCAGAGCTAGGCAGGCGCAATTGTGCAGCAATGCAAACTGCATAACCTGGCCAAATTTCACGGGTGTACAAGAAAACACGGGGGACTTGCAAGGGGATGTTCAGCCGGAACAGCCGGAGGCATGTCGGCCGAAACATTCCGGAAATCTTCCTAAGAAGCCTTGGAAGCAGTGAAGTGCTCCTATTTTGTAATAACTCAGAACCTCATTCTCAGTTTTCCCCACAGAGCTCATTTGGCTGAACACAACCGTGGACTAATTAGAGCCAGATGTAAGCAGTGCTGTCCACAGCGCTTGAAGGACAGTGGTGGCGGCCAAACAACTGAGCTCTAGTTCTCAACACTTTCACAAAGAGCCATAAGTTGAGGTTCAACTTACTGCTCCGATTGAGTAGAGTCTAGCCGTCAAAGCTGGAATCAGTAGCACTCAGGTTAGAAGAACGGGAAGTACATATATACAGTCCGCTCGCAGTGTCCTAAGGGGACCAGCCTATCTGGCTGCCACGCTTGAATGTTTGTAACCGCGGCAGAGCTAGGCAGGCGCAATAGTGCAGCAATGCAAACTACATAACCTGGCTAAATTCCATGGGTGTACAAGAAACCACGGGGGATTTAAAAGGAGATGTTCATCCGGAACACCCGGAGGCCCGCCAGCAGCAAGATTTAGGAAGTCTTCCTGTGAAGCCTTGAAAGCAGTGAAATGCTCCTATGTTGCAATATCTCAGCACCTCATTCTGAGTGTTCCCGGCAGAGGTCATTCGGCTGAACACAACTGTGGACTAATTAGAGCCAGATGTAGGCAGTGCCGTCCATAGTGATGGATGGACTGTGGAGGCATGCCAAACAACTGAGCTCTAGTTCTCCACACTTTCACAACGTACCATAAGTTGAGGTTCAAGTTACTGCTCCGGTTGAGAAGAGTGTAGCCTACAAAGCTGGAATCAATAGCACTCAGGTGAGAAGAACGGGAAGCAGATATACCCAGTCTGCTGGCATTGTCCTACGGGGACCAGCCTATCTGGTTGCCACGCCTGAATGTTTGCAACCGCGGCAGAGCAAGGCAGTCACAATTGCGCAGCAATGCAAACTGCATAACCTGGCCAAATTTCAAGGGTGTACAAGAAACCACGGGGGATTTACAAGGAGATGTTCACCCGGAACAGCCGGAGGCCTGCCGGCAGCAACATTCCGGATTCTTCCCAAGAAGCCTTGAAAGCAGTGAAACGCTCCTATGTTGCAATAACTTAGAACCTCATTCTGAGTGTTCCCGGCAGAGGTCATTCGGCTGAACACAACCGTGGACGAATTAGAGTAAGATGTAGTCATTGCCTTCCACAGTGCTGGATGGACTGTGGTGGCGTGCCAAACAACTGAGCTCTTGTTCTCAACACTTATACAAAGTTGAGGTTCAACTTACGGCTCCGGTTGAGTAGAGTGTAGACGACAAAGCTGGAATCAGTAGCATTCAGGTGCGAAGAACGGGAAGCAGATAAACCCAGTCCGCTGGCAGTGTCCTAAGGGGACCAGCCTTTCTGGTTGCCACGCCTGAATGATTGCAAACGTGGCAGAGCTAGGCAGGCGCAATTGTGCAGCAATGCAAATTGCATAACCTGGCCAAATTTCACGGGCGTACAAGAAACCACGGGGGATTTACAAGGAGATCTTCACCCAGAATTGCCGGAGGACTGCCGGGAGCAATATTCCGAAATTTTTCCTAAGAAGGCTTGAAAGCAGTGAAACGCTCCTATTTGCAATTACTCAGAATCTCATTCTGAGTGTTCCCGGCAGAGGTCATTCGGCTGAACACAACTGTGGACTAATTAGAGCCAGATGTAGGCAGTGCCGTCCATAGTGCTGGATGGACTGTGGTGGCATGCCAAACAACTGAGCTCTAGTTCTCCACACTTTCACAAAGTACCATAAGTTGAGGTTCAACTTACTGCTCCAATTGGGTAGAGTGTAGTCGTCCAAGCTGGAATCAGTAGCACTCAAGTGAGAAGAACCGGAAGCAGATATACCCAGTCCGCTGGCAGTGTCTTCAGTGGTCTAGCCTACCTGGCTGCCACGACTGAATTTTTGCAACCGCAGCAGAGCTAGGCAGGCGCAATTGTGTAGCAAAGCAAACTGCATAACCTGGCCAAATTTCACGGGTGTACAAGAAACTTCGGGGGATTTACAAGGAGATGTTCACCCGCAATAGCCGGAGGACTACCGGCAGTAAGATTCCGGAATTCTTCCTAAGAAGCCTTGAAAGCAGTGAAACGCACCTATGTTGCAATAACTGAGAACCTCATCCTGAGTGTTCCCGGCAGAGGTCATTCGGCTGAACACAACCGTGGACTAATTAGAGCCAGCTTTATGCAGCTCCGTCCATACTGCTGGATGGACAGTTGTGGCGTGCCAAACAACTGAGCTCTAGTTCTCAACACTTTCACAAAGTGCCATAAGTTGAGGTTAAACTTACTGCTCCGGTTGAGTAGAGTGTAGCCATCAAAGCTGGAATCAGGAGCACTCAGGTGAGAAGAACGGGAAGCAGATATTCCCAGTATGCTGGCAGTGTCCTACGGGGACCAGCCAATCTGGCTGCCACGCCTGAACGTTTGCAACCGCGGCAGAGCTACACAGGCGCAAACAGTGCAGCAATGCAAACTGCATAACCTGGCCAAATTTCACGGATGTACAAGAAAATTTGGGGGATTTACAAGGATTTGTTCACCCGCAATAGCCTGAGGCCTACCGGCAGTAAGATTCCGGAATTATTCCTAAGAAGCCTTAAAAACAGTGAAACGCTCCTATGTTGCAATAACTCAGAACCTCATTCTGAGTGTTCCCGGCAGAGGTCATTCGGCTGACCACAACCGTGGACTAATTAGAGCCAGATGTAGGCAGTGGACTAATTTGAGCCACATGTAGGCAATGGACTAATTAGAGGCAGATATAGGCAGTGTTTTCGATTGGAAAACCACTGAGCTTTATTTCTCCAAATTTTCACAAAGTGCCATAAGTTGAGGTTCAACTTACTGCTCCGGTTGAGTAGAGTGTAGCCTTCAAAGGTGGAATCAGTAGCACTCAGGTGAGAAGAATGGGAAGCAGATATACCCAGTCCGCTGGCAGTGTCCTACGGGGACCAGCCTATCTGGCTGCCACGCCTGAATGTTTGCAACCGCGGCAGAGCTAGGCAGGCGCAATTGTGCAGCAATGCAAACTGCATTACCTGGCCAAATTTCACGGGTGTCCAAGAAACCACGGGGGATTCACAAGGAGATCTTCATCTGGAAGAGCCGGAGGTCTGGTGGCAGCAATATTCCGGAATCCTTCCGAAGAAGCCTTGAAAGCAGTGAATCGCTCCTATGTTGCAATAACTCAGAACCTCATTCTGAGTGTTCCCAGCAGAGGTCATTCGGCTGAACACAACAGTGGACTAATTAGAGCCAGATGTAGGCATTGCCATCCATAGTGCCAGATGGACAGTGGTGGCGTGCCAAACAACTGAGATCTAATTCTCAACATTTTCACAAAGTGCCATAAGTTGAGGTTCAACTTACTGCTCCCGTTGAGTAGTGTGTAGCCGTCAAAGCTGGAATCAGTAACACTCAGGTGAGAACGGGAAGCAGGTTGACCCAGTCTGCTGGCAGTGTCCTACAGGGAGCAGCATATCTGGCTGCCTCGCCTGAATGTTTGCAACCGCGGCAGGGGTAGGCAGGTACAATTGTGCAGCAATTCAAACCGTATAACCTGGCCAAATTTCAGGGGTGACCAAGAAACCACGGGGGATTTTCAAGGAGATGTTCACCCGGAACAGCAGGAGGCCTGCCGGAAGCAAGATTTCGGAATTTTTCCTGTGAAGCCTTGAAAGTAGTCAAAAGCTCCTATGTTGCAATAACTCAGAACCTCATTCTGAGTGTTCCCGGCAGAGGTCATTCGGCTGAACACAACCGGGGACTAATTAGAGCCAGATGTAGACAGTTCCGTCCATAGTGCTGGATGAACAGTGGTGGCGTGCCAAAAACTGAGCTCTAGTTCTCAACACTTTCACAAAGGGCCATAAGTTGAGGTTCAAATTACTGCTCCAGTTTAGTAGAGTGTAGCCCTCAAAGCTGGAATCAGTAGCACTCAGGTCAGAAGAACGGGAAGCAGATATACCCAGTCCGCTGCAAGTGTCTTACGGGGACCAGCCTATTTGGCTGCCACGCCTGAATGTTTGGAACCGCGGCAGAGTTAGGCAGGCACAATTGTGCAGCAATACAAACTCCATAACCTGGCCAAATTTCACGGGTGTACAAGAAACCACCGGGGATTTACAAGGAGATGTTCACCCGGAACAGCCGGAGGCCTGCCGGCAGCAAGATTCCGGAATTCTTCCTGTGAAGCCTTGAAAACAGTGAAACGCTCCTATGTTGCAATAACTCAGAAGCTCATTCTGAGTGTTCCCGGCAGAGGTCATTCAGCTGAACACAACCGTGGACTAATTAGAGCCAGATGTAGGCAGTGCCGTCCATAGTGCTGGATGGACAGTGGTGGCGTGCGAAACAACTGAGCTCAAGTTCTAAACACTCTCACAAAGTGCAATATGTTGAGGTTCAACCTACTGCTGCGGTTGAGTAGAGTGTAGCCGTCGAAGCTGGAATCAGTAGCACTCAGGAGAGAAGAACTGAAAGCAGATATACACAGTCCGCTGGCAGTGTCCTACGGGGACCGGCCTATCTGGCTGCAACGCCTGAATGTTTGCAACCGAGGCAGAGCTAGGGAGGCAGAATTGAGCAGCAATGCAAACTGCATAACCTGGCCAAATTTCACGGGTGTACAAAAAGCTTGGGGGATTTACAAGGAGATGTTCATCCGGAACAGCCGGAGTCCTGCCGGCAGCAAGATTCGGGAATCCTTACGAAGGAGCCTTGAAAGCAGTGAAGCGCTCCTATGTACCAATAACTCAGAACCTCATTCTGAGTGTTCCCAGCAGACGTCATTCGGCTGAATACAACCGTGGACTAATTGGAGCCAGATGTAGGCAGTGCCGTCCATAGTGCTGGGTGGACAGTGGTGGCGTGCCAAACAACTGAGCTCTAGTTCTCAACACTTTCACAAAGTGCCATAAGTTGAGGTTCAACTTACTGCTCCGGTTGACTAGAGTGTAGCCATCAAAGCTGGAATCAGTAGCACTCAGTTGAGAAGAACGGAATGCAGATATACCCAGTCCGCTGGCAGTGTCCTACGGGGACCAGACTATCTGGCTGCCAGACCTGAATGTTTGCAACCGCGGCAGAGCTATGCAGGCGCAATTGTGCGGTAATGCAAACTGCATAACCTGGCCAAATTTCACGGGTGTACAAGAAACCACTGGGGATTTACAAGGAGATGTTCACCTGGAACAGCCGGAGGCCTGCCGGTAGCAAGGTTCCGGAATTCTTCATTAGAAGCCTTGAAAGCAGTGAAACGCTCCTATGTTGCAATAACTCAGAACCCCATTCTTAGTGTTCCCGGCAGAGGTTATTCGGCTGAACACAACCGTGGACTAACTAGAGCCAGATGTAGGCAGTGCCGTCCATAGTGCTGGATTTACAGTGGTGGCGTGCCAAACAACTGAGCTCTAGTTCTCAACACTTTCACAAAGTGCCATAAGTTGAGGTTCAACTTACTGCTCCGGTTGAGTAGAGTGTAGTCGTCAAAGCTGGAATCAGTAGCACTCTGGTGAGAAGAACGGGAAGCAGATAGACCGAGTCCTCTGGCAGTGTCCTGCGGGGACCAGCCTATCTGGCTGCCACGCCTGAATGTTTGCATCCGAGGCAGAGCTAGGCAGGCGCAATTGTGCAGCAATGCAAACTGCATAACCTGGCCAAATTTCACGGGAGTACAAGAAACCACGGGGGATTTACAAGGAGATGTTCACCCGGAACAGACTGAGGCCCCCTGGCAGCAAGATTCCAGAATCCTTCCTAAGAAGCTTCGATAGCAGTGAAACGCTCCTATGTTGTCATAACTCAGAACCTCATTCTGTGTGTTCCCGGCAGATGTCATTCGGCTGAACTCAACCGTGGATTAATAGAGCCAGATGAAGGCAGGGGCGTCGATGGTGCTGGACGGACAGTGGTAGCCTGCCAAACAACTGAGCTCTAGTTCTCAACACTTTCACAAAGTGCCATAAGTTGAGGTTCAACTTACTGCTCCGGTTTAGTAGAGTGTAGTCATCAAAGCTGGAATCAGTAGCACTCAGGTTAGAAGAACGGGAATCAGATATACCCAGTCCGCTGGCAGTGTTCTACGGGGACCAGCCTATATGGCTGCCACGCCTGAATGATTGCAAACGCGGCAGATTTAGGCAAGCGCAATTGTGCAGCAATGCAAACTGCATAACCTGGCCAAATTTCACGGGAGTACAAGAAACCACGGGGGATTTACAAGGAGATATTCACCCGGAACAGCCGGAGGCCTGCCGGGAGCAACATTCCAAAAATCTTCCTAAGGAGCCTTGAAAGCAGTGAAACGCTCCTATGTTGCAAAAACTCAGAACCTCATTCTGAGTGTTCCTGGCAGAGGTCATTCGGCTGAACACAATCGTGCACTAATTAGAGCCAGATGTAGGCAGTGCGGTAAATAGTGCTCAAAGAACAGTGGTGGCGAGCCAAACAACTGAGCTCTAGTTCTCAACACTTTCACAAATTGCCATAAGGTGAGGTTCAACTTACTGCTTCGTTTGAGTAGAGTGTAGCCGTAAAACCTGGAATCAGTAGCACTCAGGTGAGAAGAACGGGAAGCAGATATACCCAGTCCTCTGGCAGTGTCCTACGGGGACCATCCTATCTGGCTGCCACGCCTGAATGTTTGCTAACGCGGCAGAGCTAGGCAGGCGCAATTGTGCAGCAATGCAAACTGCATAACCTGGCCCAATTCCACGGGTGTACAAGAAATCATGGGGGATTTACAAGGAGGTGTTCACCCGGAATATCCGGAGGCTTGCCGGCAGCAAGATTCCGGAATTCTTCCTAAGAAGCCTTGAAAGCAGTGAAACGCTCCTATATTGCAATATCTCAGAACCTCATTCTGAGGGTTCCCGCAAAGGTCATTCGCTTGAACACAACTGTGGCCTAATTAGAGCCAGATGTATGCAGTGCCGTCCATAGTGCTGGATGGACTGTGGTGGCATGCCAAACAACTGAGCTCTAGTTCTCCACAATTTCACAACGTACCATAAGTTGAGGTTCAATTTACTGCTCCGATTGAGTAGAGTGTAGCCGTCAAAGCTGGAATCAGTAGCACTCAGGTGAGAAGAACGGGAAGCAGATATACCCAGTCCCCTCGCAGTGTCTACAGGGAACAGCCTATCTGGCTGCCACGCCTGAATGTTTGCAACCATGGCAGAGCTAGGCAGGCGCAATTGTGCAGTAATGCAAACTGCATAACCTGCCGAAATTTCACGGGTGTACAAGAAACCACCGGGCATTTACAAGGGGATGTTCCCCGGAATAGCCGGAATACTGCCGGCAGCAACATTCCGGAATTCTTCCTAAGAAGCCTTGAAACAGTGAAACGCTCCTATGTTGCAATAACTCAGAACCTCATTTTGAGTGTTACCCACAGAGGTCATTCGGCTGAACACAACCGTGGAATAATTAGAGCCAGATGTAGGCAGTGCCTTCCATAGTGCTGGATGGACAGTGGTGGCGAGCCAAACAACTGAGCTCTAGTTCTCAACACTTTTACAAAGTGTCCTTAGTTGAGGTTAAACTTACTGCTAGGGTTGAGTAGAGTGTAGCCCTCAAAGCTGGAATCAGTAGCACTCAGGTGAGAAGAACGGGAAGCAGATATACCCAGTCTGCTGGCAGTGTCCTACGGGGACCAGCCTCTATGGCTGCCACGCCTGAATGTTTGCAACCGCGGAAGCGCTAGGCAGGCTCAATTGTGCAGCAATGCATACTGCATAACCTGGCCAAACTTCACGGGTGTACAAGAAACCACGGGGGATTTACAAGGAGATGTTCACCCGGAACAGCTGGAGGCCTGCCGGCAGCAAGATTCCGGAATTCTTTCTAAGAAGCCTTTGAAAGCAGTGAAACGCTCCTATGTTGCAATCACTCAGAACCTCATTCTGAGTGTTCCCGGCAGAGGTCATTCGGCTGAACACAACCGTGGACTAATTAGAGCCAGATGTAAGCAGTGCTGTCCATATTGCTCGATGGACAGTGGTGGCGAGCCAAACAACTGAGTTCTAGTTCCCAACACTTTCACAAATTGCCATAAGGTGAGGTTCAACTTACTGCTCCGGTTGAGGAGAGTGTAGCCGTCAAATGTGGAATCAGTAGCACTCAGGTGAGAAGAACGGGAAGCAGATATACCCAGTCCTCTGGCAGTGTCCTACGGGGAACAGCCTATCTCGCTGCCACGCCTGAATGTTTGCAACCCCGGCAGAGTTAGGCAGCCACAATTGTGCAGCAATGCAAACTGCATAACCTGGCCAAATTTCACGGGTGTACAAGAAACCACGGGGGATTTTCAAGGAGATGTTCACCCGGAACAGCAAGAGGCCTGCCAGCAACAACATTCCGGAATTCTTCCTAAGAAGCCTTGAAACAATGAAACGCTCCTATGTTGCAATAACTCAGAACCTCATTCTGAGTGTTCCCGGCAGAGGTCATTCGGCTGAACACAACCGTGGACTAATTATTGCCAGATGCAGGCAGTGCCGTCCATAGTGCTGGATGGACAGTGGTGGCGTGCCAAACAACTGAGCTCTAGTTCTCAACACTTTCACAAAGTGCCATAAGTTGAGTTTCATCTTATTGCTCCGGTTGAGTAGAGTGTAGCCTTCAAAGCTGGAATCAGTAGCACTCAGGTGAGAAGAACGGGAAGCAGATATACCCAGTCCGCTGGCATTGTCCTACGGGGACCAGCCTACCTGGCTGCCACACCTGAATATATGCAACCGCGGCAGAGCTAGGCAGGCGCAATTGTGCAGCAATGCAAACTGCATAACCTGGCCAAATTTCACGGGTGTACAAGAAACCACGGGGCATTTACGAGGACATGTACACCCGGAACTGCCCGAGGCCTGCCGGCAGGAACATTCCGGAATTCTTCCTACGAAGCCTTGAAAGCATTGAAACGCTCCTATGTTGCAATAATTTAGAACCTCATTCTGAGTGTTCCCGGCTGAGGTCATTCGGCTGAACACAACCGTGGACTAATTAGAGCCAGATGTAGGCAGTGCCTTCCATAGTGCTGGATGGACTGTGGTGGCGTGCTAAACAACTGAGCTCTAGTTCTCATCACTTATACAAAGTGCCATAAGTTGAGGTTCAACTTACGGCTCCGGTTGAGTAGAGTGTATCCGACAAAGCTGGAATCAGTAGCACTCAGGTGAGAAGAACGGGAAGCAGATATACCCAGTCCGCTGGCAGTGTCCTACTGGGACCAGCCTACCTGGCTGCCTCACCTGAATATTTGCAACCGCGACAGAGCTAATAAGGCGCAATTGTGCAGCAAGGCAAACTGCATAACCTGGCCAAATTTCACGGGTGTACAAGAAACCAGGGGGATTTACAAGGAGTTGTTCACCCGGAATAGCCGGAGGCTTACCGGCAGCAAGATTCCGGCATCCTTCCTAAGAAGCCTTGAAAGCAGTGAAACGCTCCTATGTTGCAATCACTCAGAACCTCATTCTGAGTGTTCCCGGCAGAGGTCATTCGGCTGAACACAACCGTGGACTAATTAGAGCCAGATGTAGGCAGTGTCGTCCATAGTGCTGGATGGACTGTGGTGGCATGCCAAACAACTGAGCTGTAGTTCTCCACACTTTCACAACATAACATAAGTTGCGGTTCAATTTACTGCTCAGGTTGAGAAGAGTGTAGCCGACAAAGCTGGAATCAATAGCACTCAGGTGAGAAGAACGGGAAGCAGATATACCCAGTCCGCTGGCAGTGTCCTACGGGGACCAGCCTATCTGGCTGCCACGCCTGAATGATTGCAAACGCGGAAGACCTAGGCAAGAGCAATTGTGCAGCAATGCAAACTGCATAACCTGGCCAAATTTCACGGGTATACAAGAAACCACGGGCGATTTACAAGGGGATGTTCACCCGGAACAACCCCAGGCATTTCGGCCGAAACATTCCGGAATTCTTCCTAAGAAGCCTTGGAAGCAGTGAAGTGCTCCTATTTTGCAATAACTCAGAACCTCATTCTCAGTGTTCCCCACAGAGGTCATTTGGCTGAACACAACCGTGGAATAATTAGTGCCAGATGTAAGCAGTGCTGTCCACAGTGTGGAAGGACAGTGGTGGCGTGCCAAACAACTGAGCTCTAGTTCTCAACACTTTCAGAAAGAGCCATAAGTTGAGGTTCAAATTACTGCTTCGGTTGAGTAGAGTGTAGCCGTCAAAGCTGGAATCAGTAGCACTCAGGTGAGAAGAACGTGATGCAGATATACCCAGTCCGCTGGCAGTGTCCCACGGCCATCAGACTATCTGGCTGCCACGCCTGAATGTTTGCAACCGTGGCAGAGCTAGGCAGGCGCAATTGTGCAGCAATGCAAAATGCATAACCTGGCCAAATTTCAAAGGTGTACAAGAAACCACGGGGGATTTACAAGGAGATGTTCACCCGGAACAGCCGGAGGCCTGCCGGCAGCAAGATTCTGGAATTCTTCCTAAGAAGCCTTGAAAGCAGTGAAACGCTCCTAAATGGCAATAACTGAGAACCTCATTCTGAGTGTTCCCGGCAGAGGTCATTCGGCTGAACACAACCATGGACTTATTAGAGCCAGATGTAGGCGGTGACGTCCATAGTGCTCGATCGAGAGTGTTGGCCTGCCAAACAACTGAGCTCTAGTTCTCAACACTTTCACAAAGTGCCATAAGTTGAGGTTCTACTTACTGCGCCGGTTCAGTAGAGTGTAGCCGTCAAAGCTGAAATCAGTAGCACTCAGGTGAGAAGAATGGGTAGCAGATATACCCAGTCCGCTAGCAGTGTCCTACGGGGACCAGCCTACCTGGCTGCCACACCTGAATATTTGCAACTGCGGCAGAGCTAGTTAGGGGCAATTGTGCAGCAATGCAAACTGCATAACCTGGCCAAATTTCACGGGTGTACAGAAACCACAGGGGATTTAAAAGAAGGTGTTCACCCGGAATAGCCGGAGGCTTGCCGGCAGCAAGATTCCAGAATTCTTCCTAAGAAGCCTTGAAAGTAGTGAAACGCTCCTATGTTGAAATAAGTCAGAACCTCATTCTGAGTGTTCCCGGCAGAGGTCATTCGGCTAAACACAACCGTGGACTAATTAGAGCCAGATGTAAGCAGTGTCGTCCACAGTGCTGGATGGACAGTGGTGGCGTACCAAACAACTGAGCTCTAGTTCTCAACACTTTCACAAAGTGCCATAAGTTGAGGTTCTACTTTCTACGCCGGTTGAGTAGAGTATAGCCGTCAAAGCTGAAATCAGTAACACTCAGGTGAGAAGAACGGGAAGCAGATATACCCAGTCCGCTGGCAGTGTCCTACGGGGACCAGCCTACCTGGCTGCCGCACCTGAATATTTGCAATCGCGGCAGAGCTAGTCAGGCGCAATTGAGCAGCAATGCAAACTGCATAACCTGGCCAAATTTCACGGGTGTACAAGAAACCACGGGGGATTTACAAGGAGATGTTCACCCGGAACAGCCGGAGGCCTGCCGGCAGCAACATTCCGGAATTCTTCCTAAGAAGCCTTGAAAGCAGTGAAACGCTCCTATGTTGCAATAACTCAGAACTTCATTCTGAGTGTTCCCAGCAGAGGTCATTCGGCTGAACACAACCGTGGACTAATTAGAGCCAGATGTAGGCTCTGCTGTCCATAGTGCTGGATGGACTGTTGTGTCGTGCCAAACAACTGAGCTCTAGTTCTCAACACTTTCACAAAGTGCCATAAGTTGAGGTTCAACTTACTGCTCCGGTTGAGTAGAGTGTAGCCGTCAAAGCTGGAATCAGTAGCACTCAGTTCAGAACAACGGGAAGCACATAGACCCATTCCGCTGGCAGTGCACTACAGGAACCAGCCTATCTGGCTGCCACGCCTGAATGTTTGCAACCGTGGCAGAGCTAGGCTGGCGCAATTGTGCAGCCGTGCAAACTGCATAACCTGGCCAAATTTCACGAGTGTACAAGAAACCACGGGGGATTTACAAGGAGATGTTCACCCGGAACAGCCGGAGGCCTGCAGACAGCAAGATTCCGGAATTCTTCCTGTGAAGCCTTGAAAGCAGTGAAACGCTCCTATTTTGCAATAACTGAGAATCTCATTTTGAGTGTTCCTGGAAGAGGTCATTCGGCTGAACACAACCATGGACTACTTAGAGCCAGATGTAGGCAGTGCCGTCCATAGGGCTGGATGGACAGTAGTGGCATGACAAACAACTGAGCTCTAGTTCTCAACACTATCACAAAGTGCCATAAGTTGTGGTTCAACTTATTGCTCCGGTTGAGTAGAGTGTAGGCAACAATGCTGGAATCAGTAGCACTCAGGTGAGAAGAACGGGAAGCAGATAGACCCAGTCCGCTGGCAGTGTCCTACGGGGACCAGCCTATCTGGCTGCCAAGCCTGAATGTTTGCAAGCGCGGCAGAGCTAGGCAGGCGCAATTGTGCAGCAATGCAAACTGCATAACCTGGCCAAATTTCATGGGTGTACAAGAAACCACTGGGGATTTACAAGTATCTGTTCACCAGGAACAGCCGGAGGCCTGCCGGCAGCAACATTCCGGAATTCTTCCTAAGAAGCCGTGAAAGCAGTGAAACGCTCCTATGTTGCGATAACTCAGAACCTCATTCTGAGTGTTCCCGGAAGAGGTCATTCTGCTGAACATAAACGTGGAAAAATTAGAGCCAGATGTAGGCAGTTCCGTGCATAGTGCAGGATGGAAAGTGGTCGCGTGCCAAACAACTGAGCTCTAGTTCTCAACACTTTCACAAAGTGCAATAAGTTGAGGTTCAACATACTGCTCCGGGTGAGTAGAGTGTAGCCGTCAAAGCTGGAATCAGTAGCACTCAGGTGAGAACGGGAAGCAGATATACCCAGTCTGCTGGCAGTGTCCTACGGGGTCCAGCCTATCTGGCTGCCAAGCCTGAATGTTTGCAACCGCGGCAGAGCTAGGCAGGCGCAATTGTGCAGCAATGCAAACTGCATAAGCTGGCCAAATTTCACGGGTGTACAAGAAAGCATGGGGGGCTTACAAGGAGATGTTCACCCGGGACATCCGGAGGCCTGCCGGCCGCAAGATTCCGGAATCTTTCCTGAGAAGCCTAGAAAGCAGTGAAAGGCTCCTATGTTGCAATAAATCAGAACCTCATTCTCAGTGTTCCCGGCAGACCTCATTCGGCTGAACACAACCGTGGACTAATTAGAGCCAGATGTAGGCAGTGCCGTCCATAGTACTGGATGGACAGTGGTGGCGTGCCAAACACCTGAGATCTAGTTCTCAACCCTTTCACAAAGTGCCATAAGTTGAGGTTCAACCTACTACTCCGGTTGAGTAGAGTGTAGCCGTCAAACCTCGAATCAGTAGCACTCAGGTGAGAAGAATGGGAAGCAGATATACCCAGTCCGCTGGCAGTGTCCTACCGGGACCAGCCTATCTGGCTGCCACGCCTGAATGTTTGCAACCGTGGCAGGGGTAGGCAGGCGCAATTGTGTAGCAATGCAAACTGAATAACCTCCCCCAATTTCAGGGGTGTACAAGAAACCACGGGGGATTTACAAGGACATGTTTACCCGGAACAGCCGGAGGCCTGCCGGCAGCAACATTCCAGAATCCATCCTGAGAAGCCTTGAAAGCAGTGAAACGCTCCTATGTTGCAATAACTCAGAACGTCATTCTTAGTGTTTCCGGCAGAGGTCATTCGGCTGAACACAACCGTGGACTAATTAGAGCCAGATGTAGGCAGTGCTGTCCATAGTACTGGATGGACAGTGGTGGCGTGCCAAACAACTGAGCTCTAGTTCTCAACACTTTCACAAAGTGCCATAAGTTGAGGTTCAACTTACTGCTACGGTTGAGTAGAGTGTAGCCGTCAACGCAGGAATCAGTAGCACTCAGGTGAGAAGAACGGGAAGCAGATATACCCAGTCCGCTTGCAGTGTCCTACTGGGTCCAGCCTATCTGGCTGCCACGACTGAATGTTTGCAACCTCGGCAGAGCTAGGCAGGCACAATTGTGCAGCAATGCAAACTGCATAACCTGGCCAAAATTCACGGGTGTACAAGAAACCACGGGGGATTTCCAAGGAGATATTCACCCGGAACAGCCCGAGGCCTGCCGGCAGCAACATTTCGGAATCCTTCCTAAGAAGCCTTGAAAGCAGTGAAACGCTCCTATGTTGCAATAACACAGAAACTCATTCTGATTGTTCCCGGCAGAGGTAATTCGGCTGAACTAAACCGTGGATTAATAGAGCCCGATGTAGGCAGTGCCGTCCATAGTGCTGGATGGACACTGCCGGTTGAGTAGAGTTTAGCCTTCAAAGCTGGAATCAGTCCCACTCAGGTGAGAAGAATGGGAAGCAGATATACCAGGTCTGCTTGCCGTGTCCTACTGGGTCCAGCCTATCTGGCTGCCACGTCTGAATGTTTACAACCCCGGCAGAGCTAGGCAGGCGCATTTGTGCAGCAATGCAAACTGCATAACCTGTCCAAATTTCACTGGTGTACAAGAAACCACGTGGGATTTACAAGGAGATGTTCACCCGGAACAGCAGGAGGCCTGCCGGCAGCAACCTTCCAGAATCCTTCCTAAGAAGCCTTGAAAGCAGTGAAACAATCCTATGTTGCAGGAACGCAGAACCTCATTCTGAGTTTTCCCGGCAGATGTCATGGGGATGAACACAACCGTGGATTAATAGAGCCAGATGTAGGCAGTGCCATCCACAGTGCTGGATTGACAGTGGTGGCGTGCCAAACAACTGAGCTCTAGTTCTCAACACTTTCACAAAGTGCCATAAGTTGAGTTTCAACTTACTGCTCCGGTTGAGTAGAGTGTAGCCGTCAAAGCTGGAATCAGTAGCACTCAGGTGAGAAGAACGGGAAGCAGATATACCCAGTCCGCTGGCAGCGTCCTACGGGGACCAGCCTATCTGGCTGCCATGCCTGAATGTTTGCAACCGCGGCAGAGCTAGGCAGGCAAAATTGTGCAGCAATGCAAACTGCATAACCTGGCAAAAATTCACGGGTGTAAAATAAACCACTGGGGATTTACACGGATATGTTCACCCAGAACAGACGGAGTCCTGCTGGCAGCAAGATTCCGGAATTCATCCTAAGAAGCCGTGAAAGCAGTGAAACGCTCCTATGTTGCAATAACTCAGAACCTCATTCTGAGTGTTCCAGGCAGAGGTCATTCGGCTGAACACAACCGTGGACAAATTAGAGCCAGATGTAGACAGTGCCATCCATAGTGCTGGATGGACAGTGGTCGCATGCCCAACATCTTAGTTCTAGTTCTCAACAGTTTCAGAAAGTGCCCTAAGTTGAGGTTCAACTTACTGCTGCGGTTCAGTAGAATATAGCCGTCAAAGCTGGAATCAGTAGCACACAGGTGAGAAGAACGGGAAGCAGATACACCCAGTCCGCTGGCAGTGTCCTATGGGGAGCAGCCTATCTGGCTGGAATGCCTGAATGTTTGCCACCGTAGCAAGGCTAGGCAGGCGCAATTGTGCAGCAAAGCAAACTGCATAACTTGGCCAAATTTCACGGGTGTACAAGAAACAACGGCGGATTTACAAGGAGATGTTCACCCTGAACAGCCGGAGGCCTACCAACAGCAAGATTCCAGAATCCTTCGCGAGAAGCCTTGAAAGCACTGAAACGCTCATATGTTACAATAACTCAGAACCTCATTCTGAGTGTTCCCAGCAGAGGTCATTCGGCTGAACTCATCCGTGGACTAATTAGAGCCAGATGTAAGCAGTGGAATAATTAGAGCCACATGTAGGCAATGGACTAATTAGAGCCAGATATAGGCAGTGTTTGCGATTGGAAAACAACTGAGCTTTAGTTCTCAAAACTTTCACAAAGTGCCATAAGTTGAGGTTCAACTTACTGCTCCGGTTGAGTAGAGTGTAGCCGTCAAAGGTGGAATTAGTAGCACTCAGGTGAGAAGGACGGGAAGCAGATATACCCAGTCGGCTGGCAGGTCCTACGGGGACCAGCATATCTGGCTGCCACGCCTGAATGTTTGCAACCGCGGCAGAGCAAGGCAGTCACAATTGTGCAGCAATTCAAACTGCATAACCTGGCCAAATTTCACGGGTGTACAAGAAACCACGGGGGATTTACAAGGAGATGTTCACCCGGAACAGCCGGAGGCCTGCCGGCAGCAACATTCTGGAATTCTTCCTAAGAAGCCTTGAAAGCAGTGAAACGCTCCTATGTTGCAATAACTCAGAACTTCATTCTGAGTGTTCCCGGCAGAGGTCATTCGGCTGAACACAACCGTGGACTAATTAGAGCCAGATGTAGGCTCTGCTGTCCATAGTGCTGGATGGACTGTTGTGGCGTGCCAAACAACTGAGCTCTAGTTCTCAACACTTTCAAAAAGTGCCATAAGTTGAGGTTCAACTTACTGCTCCGGTTGTGTAGAGTGTAGCAGTCAAAGCTGGAATCAGTAGCACTCAGGTGAGAAGAACGGGAAGCAGATATACCCAGTCCGCTGGCAGTGTCCTACGGGGAAAAGCCTAACTGGCTGATACGCCTGAATGTTTGCAACCGTGAAAGAGCTAGACAGTCGCAATTATGCAGCAATGCAAACTGCATAACCTGGCCAAATTTCACGGGTGTACAAAATACCAGGAGGAAATACAAGGAGATGTTCACCCGGAAGAGCCGGAGGCCTGCCGGCAGAAAGATTCCGGAATTCTTCCTAAGAAGCCTTGAACAAGTGAAACACTCCTATGTTGCAATAACTCAGCACCTCATTCTGAGTGTTCCCGGCAGAGGTCATTCGGCTGAACACAACCTTGGACTAATTAGAGCCAGATGTAGTCAGTGGCGTCCATGGTGCTGGATGGACAGTGGTAGTGTGCCAAACAACTGAGCTCTAGTTCTCCAAACTTTAACAGAGTGCCATAAGTTGAGGTTCAACTTACTGCTCCGGTTTAGTAGAGTGTAGCCATCAAAGGTGGAATCAGTAGCACTCAGGTTAGAAAAACGGGAATCAGATATACCCAGTCCGCTGACAGTGTCCTACGGGACCAGCCTATCTGGCTGCCAAGCCTGAATGTTTGCAACCGCGGCAGAGCTAGGCAGGCGCAATTGTGCAGCAATGCAAACTGCATTACCTGGCCAAATTTCACGGGTGTACAGGAAACCAGGGGGATTTACTAGGAGATGTTCACCCGGAACAGCTGGAAGCCTTACTGCAGCAAGATTCCGGAATTCTTCCTAAGAAGTCGTGAAAGCAGTGAAACGCTCCTATGTTGCAATAACTCAGAACCTCATTCTGAGTGTTCCCGGCATAGGTCATTCAGCTGAACACAACCGTGGACGAATTAGAGCCAGAAGTAGGCAGTGCCGTCCATAGTGCTGGATGGAGAGTGCTGTCGTGCCAAACAAGTGAGCTCTAGTTCTCAACACTTTCACAAAATGCCATAAGTTGAGGTTCAACTTACTGCTCCGGTTGACTAGAGTGTAGCCGTCAAAGCTGGAATCAGTAGCACTAAGTTGACAAGAACGGAATGCAGATATACCCAGTCTGCTGGCAGTGTCCTACGGGGACCAGTCTATCTGGCTGCCAGACTTGAATGTTTGCAACCGCGGCAGAGCTACGCAGGCGCAATTGTGCGGTAATGCAAACTGCATAACCTGTCCAAATTTGACGGGTGTACAAGAAACCACGGGGGATTTACAAGGAGATGTTCACCCGGAACAGCCTGAGGCTTGCCACCAGTAAGATTCCGGAATTCTTCCTGTGAAGCCTTGAAAACAGTGAAACGCTCCTATGTGGCAATAAATCAGAACCTCATTCTGAGTGTTCCCGGCAGAGGTCATTCGGGTGACGACAACCGTGGACTAATTAGAGCCAGATGTAGGCAGTGCCGTACATAGTGCTGGATGGACACTGCCGGTTTAGTAGAGTGTAGCCATGAAAGCCGGAATCAGTAGCACTGAGGTGAGAAGAACGGGAAGTTGATATATGCAATCCGCTGGCAGTGTCCTACGGGGACCAGTAAATCTGGCTGCCACGCCTGAATGTTTGCAATCGAGACAGAGCTAGGAAGGCGCAATTGTGTAGCAATGCAAACTGCATAACCCGGAAAAATTTCACGGGTGTACAAGAAACCACGCGGGATTTACAAGGAGATGTTCACCTGGAACAGCCGGAGGACTGGCGGCAGCAACATTCCGGAATCCTTCCTAAGAAGCCTTGAAAGCAGTAATACGCTCCTATGTTGCAAAAACTCAGAACCTCATTCTGAGTGTTCCAGGCAGAGGTCATTCGGCTGAACACAACAATGAACTTATTAGAGCCAGATGTAGGCAGTTCCGTCCATAGTGCTGGATGGACAGTGGTGGCGTGCCAAACAACTGAGCTCTAGTTCTCATCACTTTCACAAATTGCCATGGGTTGGGGTTCAACTTACTTCGCTAGTTGAGTAGAGTGTAGCCGTCAAAGCTGGAATCAGTAACACTCAGGTGAGAAGAACGGGAAGCAGATAGACCCAGTCCGCTGGCAGAGTCCTACGGGGACCCGCCTATTTGCCTGTCACGCCTGAATGTTTGCCACTGCGTCAGAGCTAGACAGGCGCAATTGTGCAGCAATGCAAACTGCATAACCTGGCCAAATTTCACGGGTCTACAAGAAACCACAGGGGATTTACAAGGAGATGTTCACCCGGAACAGCCGGTGGCCTGCCGGCAGCAAGATTCCGGAATCCTTCCGAAGAAGCCTTGAAAGCAGTGAATCGCTCCTATGTTGCAATAACTCAGCACCTCATTCTGAGTGTTCCCGGCAGAGGTCATTCGTCTGAACACAACCGAGGACTAATTAGAGCCAGATGTATGCAGTGCCGTCCATAGTGCTGGATGGACAGTGGTGGCGTGTCAAACAACTGCGCTCTAGTTCTCAACACTTTCAGAAAGTGCCCTAAGTTGAGCTTCACCTTACTGCTCCGGTTGAGTAGAGTGTAGCCGTCAAAGCTGGAATCAGTAGCACTCAGGTGAGAAGAACCGGAATCAGATAGACCCAGTCCGCTGGGATTGTCCTATGGGGACCAGCCCATCTGGCTGCCACGCCTGAATGTTTGCAACCGTGGCAGAGCCAGGCAGGCGCAATTGTGCAGCAGTGCAAACTGCATAAACTGGCCAAATTTCACGGGTGTAGAAGAAACCACGGGGGATGTACAAGGAGATGTTCACCTGGAACAGCCAGAGGCCTGCCGGCAGCAATATTCCGGAATTCTTCCTAAGAAGCCTTGAAAGCTGTGAAACGCGCCTATGTTGCAATAACTCAGAAACTCATTCTGAGTGTTCCCGGCACAGGTCATTGGGCTGAACACAACCGTGGACTAATGAGAGCCAGGTGTAGGCAGTGCCGTCCATACTGCTGGATGGACAGTGGTGGAGTGCCAAACAACTGAGCTCTAGTTCTTAACACTTTCATAAAGTGCCATAAGTTGAGGTTCAACTTACTGCTCCGGTTGAGTAGAGTGTAGCCGTCAAAGCTGGAATCAGTAGCACTCAGGTGAGAAGAACGGGAAGCAGATATACCCAGTCTGCTGGCACTGTCCTACGGGTACCAGCCTATCTGGCTGCCACGCCTGAATGTTTGCAACTGCGGCAAAGATAGGCAGGCGCAATTGTGCAGCAATGCAAACTGCATAACCTGGCCAAATTTGACGAGTGTACAAGAAACCTCGGGGGATTTACAAATGATGTTCACCAGGAACAGTCGGAGGCCTGCCGGCAGCAACATTCCAGAATCCTTCCTAAGAAGCCTTGAAAGCAGTGAAACGCTCCTATGTTGCAATAACTCAGAACCTCACTCTGAGTGTTCCCGGCAGAGGTCATTCGGCTGAACACAACCGTGGACTAATTAGAGCCTGATGTATGCAGTGCCCTCCATAGTGCAGGATGGACAGTTGTGGTGTGCCAAACAACTGAGCTCTAGTTCTCAGCACTTTCACAAAGTGCCATAAGTTGAGGTTCAACTTACGGCTGCGGTTGAGTAGATTGTAGCCGTCAAAGCTGCAATCAGTAGCACTCAGGTGAGAAGAACGGGAAGCAGATATACCCAGTCCGCTGGCAATGTCTTACGGGGACCAGCCTATCTGGCTGTCACTCCTGAATGTTTGCAACCGCGGCAGAGCTAGGCAGGCGCAATTGTGCAGCAATGCAAACTGCATAACCTGGCCAAATTTAACGGGTGTACAAGAAACCACGGGGGATTTACAAGGAGATGTTCACCCGGAACATCCAGAGGCCTGCCGGCAGCTAGATTCCGGAATTCTTCCTAAGAAGCCTTGAAAGCAGTGAAACGCTCCTATGTTGCAATAACTCAGAACCTCATTCTGAGTGTTCCCGGCAGAGGTCATTAGGCTGAACTCATCTGTGGAATAATTAGAGCCAGATGTAGGCAGTGGAATAATTAGAGCCAGATGTAGGCAATGGACTAATTAGAGCCAGATATAGGCAGTGTTTTCGATTGGAAAACAACTGAGCTTTAGTTCTCCAAACTTTCACAAACTGCCATAAGTTGAGGTTCAACTTACTGCTCCGGTTGAGTAGTGTGTACCCGTCAAAGCTGGAATCAGTAGCCCTCAGGTGAGAAGAACGGAAAGCAGGTAGACCCAGTCCGCTGGCAGTGTCCTACGGGGACCAGCCTTTCTGGCTGCCACGCCTGAATGTTTGTAACCACGGCAGAGCTCTGCCGGCGCAATTGTGCAGCAATGCAAACTGCATCACCTGGCCAAATTTCACGGGTGTACAGGAAACCAAGGGGGATTTACAAGGGGATTCACTCGGAAGAGCCGGAGGCCTGCCGACAGCAAGATTCCGGAATTCTTCCTGTGAAACCTTGAAAGCAGTGAAATGCTCCCAGGTTGCAATAACTCAGAACCTCATTCTGAGTGTTCCCGGCAGAGATCATTCGGCTGAACACAACTGTTGACTAATTAGAGCCAGAAATAGGTAGTGCCGTCCACAGTGCTGGATGGATATTGTTGGCGTGCCAAACACCTGAGATCTAGTTCACAACACTTTCACAAAGTGCCATACGTTAGGTTCTACTTACTGCTCCGGTTGAGTAGAGTGTAGCCGTCAAAGCTGGAATCAGAACCACTCAGGTGAGAAGAACGGGAAGCAGATATACCCAGTCCGCTGGCAGTGTCCTACAGGGACCAGCCTATCTGGCTGCCACGCCTGAATGTTTGCAACCGCGGCAGGGGTAGGCAGGCGCAGTTGTGCAGCAATGCAAACTGAATAACCTCCCCAAATTTCAGGGGTGTACAAGAAACCACCGGGGATTTACAAGGAGATGTTCACCCTGAAGAGCAGGAGGCCTGCTGGCAGCAAGATTCTGGAATTCTTCCTAAGAAGCCTTGAAAGCAGTGAAACGCTCCTATGTTGCAATATCTCAGAACCTCATTCTGACTGTTCCCGGCAGAGGTCATTCAGCTGAACACAACTGTGGACTAACTGTAGCCAGATGGAGGCAGTGCCGTCCATAGTGCAGGATGGACTGTGGTGGTGTGCCAAACAACTGAGCTCTAGTTCTCAACACTTGCACAAAGTGCCATAAGTTGAGGTTCAACATACTGCTCCGGTTGAATAGAGTGTAGTCGTCAAAGCTGGAATCAGTATCACTCAGTTGAGAAGAACTGGAAACAGATATACCCAGTCTGCTGGCAGTGCCCTACGGGGACCAGCCTATCTGGCTGCCATGCCTGAATGATTGCAACCGCGACAGAGCTAGACAGTCGAAATTATGCAGCAATGCAAACTGCATAACCTGGCCAAATTTCACGGTTGTATAAGAAACCAGGAGGAAATACAAGGAGATGTTCACCCGGAACAGCCGGAGGTCTGCCGGCAGCAAGATTCCAGAATTCTTCCTAAGAAACCTTGAACGCCGTGAAACACTCCTATATTGCAATAACTGAGAACATTATTGTGAGTGTTCCCAGCAGAGCTCATTCCGCTGAACACAACCGTGGACTAACTATAGCCAGATGTAGGCAGTGCCCTCCATAGTGCTTAATGGACAGTCGTGGCGTGCCAAACAACTGAGCTCTAGTTCTCAACACTTTCACAAAGTGCCATAAGTTGAGGTTCAACTTAGTGCTCTTGTTGAGCAGAGTGTAGCCGTCAAAGCTGGAATCAGTAGCACTCAGGTGAGAAGAACAGGAAGCAGATATACGCAGTACGCTGGCAGTGTCCTACGGGGACCAGCCTATCTGGCTGCTACGCATGAGTGTTTGCAATCTCGACAGAGCTTTGCAGGCGCAATTGGGCAGCAATGCATACTGCATAACCAGGCCAAATTTCACGTGTGTACAAGAAACCACGTGGGATTTACAAGGAGATGTTCACCTGCAACAGCCGGAGCCCTGCCCGCAGCAAGATTCCGGAATACTTCCTGTGAAGCCTTGAAAGCAGTGAAACGCTCCTCTGTTGCAATAACTCAGAACCTCATTCTGAGTGTTCCAGGCAGAGGTCATTCGGCTGAACACAACCGTGGACTAATTAGAGACAGATGTAGGCAGTGCCGTCCATAGTGCTGGATGGACAGGGATCGCATGCCCAACAACTGTACTGTAGTTCTCAACACTTTCAGAAATTGCCCTAAGTTGAGGTTCAACTTACTGCTGCGGTTGAGTAGAGTGTAGCCGTCAAAGCTGGCATCAGTAGCACTCAGGTAAGAAGATCGGGAAGCAGATATACCCAGTCTGCTGACAGTGTCTTACCGGGAGCAGCCTATCTGGCTGCCACGCCTGAATGTTTGCAATCGCGGCAGAGCTTGGCCGGCGCAATTGTGCAGCAATGCAAACTGCATAACTTGGCCAAATTTGAGGGGTGTACAAGAAACCACGGGGGATTTACAAGGAGATGTTCACCCGGAACAGCCAGAGGCCTGCCGGCAGCAACATTCCGGAATCCTTCCTAAGAAGCCTTGAAAGCAGTGAAAGGCTCCTATGTGGCAATAACTCAGAACCTCATTGTGAATGTTCCAGGCAGAGGTCATTCGGCTGAACACAACCGTGGACTAATTAGAGCCTGATGTATGCAGTGCCGCCCATAGTTCAGGATGCACAGTGTTGGTGTGCCAAACAACTGAGATCTAGTTCTCAACACTTTCACAAAGTGCCATAAGTTGAGGATCAACTTACTGCTCCGGTTGAGCAGAGTGTAGCTGTCAAAGCTGGAATCAGTAGCACTCAGGTGAGAAGAATGGGAAGCAGATATACCCAGTCCGCTGGCAATGTCTTACGGGGACCAGCCTATCTGGATGCCACTCCTGAATGTTTGCAACCACGGCAGAGCTAGGCAGGCGCAATTGTGCAGCAATGCAAACTGCAAAAACTGGACAAATTTCACGGGTGTAGAAGAAACAATGGGGGATTTACAAGGACATGTTCACCCGATACAGCCGGAGGCCTGCTGGCAGCAAAATTCCGGAATTCTTGCTAAGAAGCCTTGAAAGCAGTGAAACGCTCCTAGGTTGCAATAACTCAGAACCGCATTCTGAGTGTTCCGGGCAGAGGTCATTCGGCTGAACACAACTGTGGACTAATTAGAGCCAGATGTAGGCAGTGCCGTCCATAGTGCTGGATGGACAGTGGTGGCGTGCAAAATACCTGAGATCTAGTTCTCAACACTTTCACAAAGTGCCATAAGTTGAGCTTCAACCTACTGCTCTGGTTGAGTTGAGTGTAGCCGTCAATGCTGGAATCAGTAGCACTCAGGTGAAAAGAATGGGAAGCAGATATACCCTGTCCGCTGGCAGTGTCCTACGGGGACCAGCCTATCTGGCTGCCACGTCTGAATGTTTGCAACCATGGCAGGGGTAGGCAGGCGCAATTGTGTAGCAATGCAAACTGCATAACCTCCCCAAATTTCAGGGGTGTACAAGAAACCACGGGGGATATACTAGGACATGTTTACCCGGAACAGCTGGAGGCCTGCCGCCAGCAAGATTCCGGAATTCTTCCTAAGAAGCCTTGAAAGCAGTGAAACTCTCCTATGTTGGAATAACTCAGAACCTCATTCTGAGTGTTCCCGGCAGAGGTCATTCGGCTGAACACAACCTTGGACTAATTAGAACCAGATGTAGGCAGTTCCGTTCATAGTACTGGATGAACACTGGTCGCATGCCCAACAACTGAGCTGTAGTTCTCAACACTTTCAGAAAGTGCCGTAAATTGAGCTTCACCTTACTGCTCCGGTTGAGTAGATTGTAGCGGTCAAAGCTGGAATCATTAGCACTCAGGTGAGAAGAACGGGAAGCAGATATACCCAGTACGCTGGCAGTGTCCTACAGGAACCAGTCTATCTGGCTGCCACGCATGAAAATTTGTAACCCGGGCAGAGCTAGGCAGGCGCAATTGTGCAGCAGTTCAAACTGCATAATCTGGCCAAATATCACGGTTGTACAAGAAACCACGGGGGATGTACAAGGAGATGTTCACCCGGAACAGCCAGAGGCCTGCCGGCAGCAAGATTCCGGAATTCTTCCTAAGAAGCCTTGAAAGCAGTGAAACGCTCCTATGTTGCAATAGCTCAGAACCTCATTCTGAGTGTTCCCGGCAGAGGTCATTAGGCTTAACTCATCCGTGGACTAATTAGGGCCAGATGTAGGCAGTGGAATAATTAGAGCCAGATGTAGGCAATGGACTAATTAGAGCCAGATATAGGCAGAGTTTTCGATTGGAAAACAACTGAGCTATAGTTCTCCAAACTTTCACAAAGAGCCATAAGTTGAGGTTCAACTTACTGCTCCGTTTGAGTTGTGTGTACCCGTCAAAGCTGGAATCAGTAGCCCTCAGGTGAGAAGAACGGGAAGCAGGTAGAGCCAGTCCGCTGCCACGCCTGAATGTTTGTAACCACGGCAGAGCTATGCAGGCGCAATTGTGCAGCAATGCAAACTGCATAACCTGGCCAAATTTCACGGGTGTCCAAGAAACCACGGGGGATTTACACGGACATGTTCACCCGGAACAGCCGGAGGCCTGTTGGCAGCAAAATTCCGGAATTTTTCCTAAGAAGCCTTGAAAGCAGTGAAACGCTCCTATGTTGCAATAACTCAGAACCTCTTTCTGAGTGTTCCCGGCAGAGATCATTCGGCTGAACACAACTGTGGAGTAATTAGAGCCAGATGTAGGCAGTGCCGTCCATAGTGATGGATGGACAGTGGTGGCGTGCCAAACACCTGAGATCTAGTTCTCAACACTTTCACAAAGTGCCATAAGTTGAGGTTCAACTTACTGCTCCGGTTGAGTAGAGTGTAGCCGTCAAAGCTGGAATCAGTAGCACTCAGGTGAGAAGAACGGGAAGTAGATATATCCAGTCCGCTGGCAGTGTCCTACAGGGATGAGCCTATCTGGCTGCCAGGACTGAATGTTTGCAACCGCGGCAGAGCTAGGCAGGTGCAATTGTGCAGCAATGCAAACTGCAAAACCTGGCCAAATTTCAAGGGTGTACAAGAAACCACGGGAGATTTACAAGGAGATGTTCACCCGGAATAGCTGGAGGCCTGCTGGCAACAAGATTCCGGATTTCATCCTGTGAAGTCATGAAAGTAGTGAAACGCTCCTATGTTGCAATAACTCAGAACCTCATTCTGAGTGTTCCCGGCAGAGGTCATTCGGCTGATCACAACTGTGGACTAATTAGAGCCAGATGTAGGCAGTGCCGTCCATAGTGCTGGACGGACAGTTGTGTCGTGCCAAACAACTGAGCTCTAGTTCTCAACACTTTCTCAAAGTGCCGTAAGTTGAGGTTCAACTTACTGCTGTGGTTGAGTAGAGTGTAGGCGTCGAAGCTGGAATCAGTAGCACTCAGGTGAGAGAACGGGAAGCAGATATACCCAGTCTGCTGGCAGTGTCCTATGGGGACCAGCCTATCTGGCTGCCACGTCAGAATGTTTGCATCCACGGCAGAGCTAGGCAGGCACAATTGTGCAGCAATGCAAAGTGCAAAACCTGGCCAAATTTCACGGGTGTACAAGAAACCACGGGGGAGTTACATGGAGATGTTCACTCGGAACAGCCAGAGGCCTTCTGGCAGCAACATTCCGGAATTCTTCCTAAGAAGCCTTGAAAGCAGTTAAACGCTCCTATGTTGCAATAACTAAGGAACCTCATTCTGAGTGTTCCCGGCAGAGGTCATTCTGCTGAACATAACCGTGGACTAATTAGAGCCAGATGTAGGCAGTGCCGTCCATAGTGCTGGATGGACAGTGGTGGAGTGAAAAACAACTGAGCTCTAGTTCTCAACACTTTCACAAAGTGCCATAAGTTGAGGTTCAACTTACTGCTCCGGTTGAGTAGAGTGTAGCCGTCAAGGCTGGAATCAGTAGCACTCAGGTGAGAAGAACGGGAAGCAGATATACCCAGTCCGCTGAAAGTGTCCTAGGTGGACCAGCCTATCTGGCTGCCATGCCTGAATGTTTGCAACCACTTCAGAGCTAGGCAGGAACAATTGTGCAGCAATGCAAACTGCATAACCTGGCCAAATTTCACGGGTGTAGAAGAAACCACGGGGGACTTACATGGAGATGTTCACCCGAAACAGCCAGAGGCCTGCCGGCAGCAGCTTTCCGGAATACTTCCTAAGAAGCCTTGAAAGCAGTGAAATGCTCCTATGTGACAACAACTCAGAACCTCATTCTGAGTGTTCCCGGCAGAGGTCATTCGGCTGAACATAACTGTGGACTAATTAGAGCCAGATGTAGGCAGTGCCTTCCATAGTGCTGGATGGACTGTTGTGGCGTGCCAAACAACTGAGATCTAGTTCTCAACACTTTCACAAAGTGCCATAAGTTGAGGTTCAACTTACTGCTCCGGTTGAGTAGAGTGCAGCCGTCAAAGCTGGAATCAGTAGCACTCATTTGAGAAGAATGGGAAGCAGATATACCCGGTCCGCTGGCAGGGTCCTACATGGACCAATCTATCTGGCTGCCACGCCTGAATGTTTGTAACCGGGGCAGAGCTAGGCAGGCACAATTGTGCAGCAGTGCAAACTGCATAACCTGGCCAAATTTGACGGGTGTACATGAAACCACGGGGGATGTACAAGGAGATGTTCACCCGGAACAGCCAGAGGCCTGCCGGCAGCAAGATTCCGGAATTCTTCCTAAGAAGCATTGAAAGCAGTGAAACGCTCCTACGTTGCAATAACTCAGAACCTCATTCTGAGTGCTCCCGACAGAGGTCATTCGGCTGAACTCATCCGTGGACTAATTAGAGCCAGATGTAGGCAGTGGACTAATTAGAGCCAGATGTAGGCAGTGGACTAAATAGAGCCAGATGTAGGCCATGGACTAATTAGAGCGAGATATAGGTAGTGTTTTCGATTGGAAAACGACTGAGCTTTAGTTCTCCAAACTTTCACAAAGTGCCATAAGTTGAGCTTCAACTTACTGTTCCGGTTGAGTAGAGTGTACCCGTCAAACCTGGAATCAGTAGGATTCAGGTGAGAAGAACGGGAAGCAGATATACCCAGTCCGCTGGGAGTGTCTTTCGTGGACCAGCCTATCTGGCTGCCACGCCTGAATGTTTGCAACCTCGGCAGAGCTAGGCAGGCGCAATTGTGCAGCAATGCAAACTGCATAACCTGGACAAATTTCACAGGTGTACAAGAAAGCACGGGGGATTTCCAAGGAGATGTTCATCCAGAACAGCTGGAGTCCTGCCTGCAGCAAGATTCGGGAATTCTTCATGTGAAGCCTTGAAAGCAGTGAAAAGCTCCTATGTTGCAATAACGCAGAACTTCATTCTGAGTGTTCCCGGCAGAGGTCATTCGGGTGAACAAAACCGTGGACTAATCAGAGCCAGATGTACCCAGTGCCGTCCATAGTGCGGGATGGACAGTGGTGGCATGCCAAACAACTGAGCTCTAGTTCTCAACACTGTCACAAAGTGCCATAAGTTGAGGTTCAAATTACTGCTCCAGGTGAGTAGACAGTGTAGCCGTCAAAGCTGGAATCAGTAGCACTCAGGTGAGAAGAAGGGGAAGCAGATATAACCAGTCCGCTGGCAGTGTCCTACAGGGACCAGCCTACCTGGGTGCCACGCCTGAATGTTTGCGACCGCGGCAGAGCTAGGCAGGCGCAATTGTGCAGCAATGCAAACTGGAAAACCTGGCCAAATTTCACGGGTGTACAAAAACCACGGGGGATTGACAAGTATATATTCACCCGGGACAGCCGGAGGCCTGCCTGCATCAAAATTCCGGAATTCATCCTGTGAAGCCTTGAAAGCAGTGAAACGCCCTATGTTGCATTAACTCAGAAGCTCATTCTGAGTGTTCCCGGCAGAGGTCATTCGGCTGAACAAAACCATGGACTAATTAGAGCCAGATGTAGGCAGTGCAGTCCATAGTGCTGGATGGACAGTGGTGGCGTGCCAAAAAACTGAGCTCTAGTTCTCCAAACTTTAACAGAGTGCCATAAGTAGAGGTTAAACTTACTGCTTCGGTTGAGTAGAGTGTAGCCGTCAAAGCATGAATCAGAAGCACTCAGTTGAGAAGAACGCGAAGGAGATATACCCAGTCCGCTGGCAGTGTCCTACGGGGACCAGCCTATCTGGCTGCCACGCCTGAATGTTTGCAACCGCGGCAGACCTAGGCAGGCGCAATTAGGCAGCAATGCAAACTGCATAACCTAGCCAAATTTCACGGGTGTACAAGAAACAACGGGGGATTTACAAGGAGATGTTCACTCGGAAAAACTGGAGGCCTGCCGGCAGCAAGATTCCAGAATTCTTCCTAAGAAACCTTGAACGCAGTGAAACACTCCTATGTTGCAATAACTTAGAACCTTATTGTGAGTGTTCGCATCAGAGCTCATTCGGCTGAACACAGCCGTGAACTAACAATAGCCAGATGTAGAAAGTTCCGTCCATAGTGCTGGAAGGACAGTGGTGGCATGCCAAACACCTGAGCTCTAGTTCTCAACACTTTCACAAAGTGCCATAAGTTGAGGTTCAACTTACTGCTCCGGGTGAGTAGAGTGTAGCCGTCAAAGCTGGAATCAATAGCACTCAGGTGAGAAGAACGGGAAGCAGATAGACCCAGTGCACTGGCAGTGTCCTACGGGGACCAGCCTATCTGGCTGCCACGCCTGAATGTTTGCAACAGCGTCAGAGCTAGGCAGGCGCAATTGTGCAGCAATGCAAACTGCATAACCTGGCCAAATTTCACGGATGTACAAGAAAACACCGGGGATTTACAAGGACATGTTCACCCAGAACAGCCGGAGGCCTGCCGGGAACAAGGTTCCGGATTTCTTCCTGAGAAGCCTTGAAAGCAGTGAAACGCTCCTATGTTGCAATAACTCAGAAACTCATTCTGAGTGTTCCCGGCAGACGTCATTCGGTTGAACACAAACGTGGACTAATTAGAGCCAGATGGATGCATTGCCGTCCATAGTGCTGGATGGACAGTTTTGGCGTGCCAAGCAACTGAGCTCTAGTTCTCCACACTTTCACAGAGTGCCATAACGTGATGTTCAACTTACTGCTCCTGTTGAGTAGAGTGTACCCGTCAAAGCTGGAATCAGTAGGACTCAGGTGAGATGAACGGGAAGCAGATAGACCCAGTCCGCTGACATTGTCTTCGTGGACCAGCCTATCTGGCTGCCATGCCTGAATGTTTGCAACCGCGGCAGAGCTAGGCAGGCGCAATTGTGCAGCTATGCAAACTGCATAACCTGGCCAAATTTCACAGGTGTACAAGAAAGCACAGGGGATTTACAAGGAGATGTTCACCCGGAACAGCTGGAGTCCTGCCTGCAGCAAGATTCGGGAATTCTTCATGTGAAGCCTTGAAAGCAGTGAAACGCTCCTATGTTGCAATAACTCAGAACCTCATTCTGAGTGTTCCCGGCAGAGATCATTCAGCTGACCACAACCGTGGACTAATTAGAGCCAGATGTAGGTAGTGCCGTCCATAGTGCTGGATGGACAGTGGTGGAGTCCAAAACAACTGAGCTCTAGTTCTCAACACTTTCACAAAGTGCCATAAGTTGAGGTTCAAATTACTCCTTCTGTTGAGTAGAGTGTAGCCGTCAAAGCTGGAATCAGTAGCACTCATGTGAGAAGAACGGGAAGCAGAAATACCCAGTCCGCTGGCAGTGTCCTACGAGGAGCAGCCTATCTGGCTGCCACGCCTGAATGTTTGCAACCGCGGCAGAGCTAGGCAGGCGCAATTGTGCATCAATGCAAACTGCATAACATGGCCAAATTTCACGGGTGTCCAAGAAACCACGGGGGATTTACAAGGAGATGTTCACCCGGAACAGCTGGAGGCATGCGGGCAGAAAATACAGGAATTCTTCCTAAGAAGCCTTGAAAGAAGTGAAACATTCCTATGTAGCAATAACTCAGAACCTCATTCTGAGTGTTCCCGACAGAGGTCATTCGGCTGAACACAACCGTGGACTAATTAGATCCAGATGTAGGAAGTGCCGTCCATAGTGCTGGATGGACAGCGGTCGCATTCCAAACACCTGAGATGTAGTTCTCCAAACTTTAACAGAGTGACATAAGTAGAGGTTCAACTTACTGCTTTGGTTGAGTAGAGTGTAGCCGTCAAAGCATGAATCAGAAGCACTCAGGTGAGAAGAACGGGAAGGAGATATACCCAGTCCGCTTGCAGTGTCCTACGGGGACCAGCCTATCTGGCTGCCACGCCTGAATGTTTGCAACCGCGGCATAGCTATGCAGGCACAATTCGGCAGCAATTCAAACTGCATAACCTAGCCAAAATTTACGGGTGTACAAGAAACAACGGGGGATTTACAAGGAGATGTTCACTCGGAACAACCGGAGGCCTGCCGGAAGCAAGATTCCAGAATTCGTCCTAAGAAACCTTGAACGCAGTGAAACACTCCTATGTTGCAATAACTTAGAACCTTATTGTGAGTGTTCGCAGCAGAGGTCATTCGGCTGAACACAACCGTGGACTAACTATAACCAGATGTAGGAAGTGCCGTCCATAATGCTGGATGGACAGTGGTGGCGTGCCAAACAACTGAGCTGTAGTTCTCAACACTTTCACAAAGTGCCATAAGTTGAGGTTCAACTTACTGCTCCGGGTGAGTAGAGCGTAGCCGTCAAAGCTGGAATCAATAGCACTCAGGTGAAAAGAACGGGAAGCAGATAGACCCAGTGTGCTGGCAGTGTCCTACGGGGACCAGCCTATCTGGCTGCCACGCCTGAATGTTTGCAACAGCGGCAGAGCTAGGCAGGCGCAATTGTGCAGCAATGCAAACTGCATAACCTGGCCAAATTTCACGGATGTTCAAGAAACCACAGGGGATTGACAAGCACATGTTCACCCGGAACAGCCGGAGACCTGCCGGCATCAAGATTCCCGAGTTCTTCCTGTGAAGCCTTGAAAGCAGTGAAAATCTCCTTCATAGCAATAACTCAGAACCTCATTCTGAGTATTCCCGGCAGAGGTCATTGGGGTGACCACAACCGTGGACTAATTAGGGCCAGATGTAGGCAGTGCCGTCCATAGTGCTGGATGGACAATGGTGGCGTGCCAAACAACTTAGCTCTAGTTCTCAAGCCTTTCACAAAGTGCCATAAGTTGAGGTTCAACTTACTGCTCCGGTTGATAGAGTGTAGCCGTGAAAGCTGGAATCAGTAGCCCTCAGGTGAGAAGAACGTGAAGCCGATAGACCGAGTCTGCTGGCAGTGTCCTACGGGGACCAGCCTATCTGGCTGCCACGCCTGAATGTTTGCAACCGTGGCAGAGCTAGGCAGGTGCAATTGTGCAGCAATGCAAACTGCATAACCTGGCCAAATTTAACAGGGGTACAAGAAACCACGGGGGATTTACAAAGAGATGTTCAGCCGGAACAGCCAGAGGCCTGCCGGCAACAAGATTCCGGAATTCTTCCTGTGAAGCCTTGAAAGCAGTGAAACGCTCCTATGTTGCAATAACTCAGAACATCATTCTGAGTGTTCCCGACAGAGGTCATTCGGCTGAACACAACCGTGGACTAATTAGAGCCAGATGTAGGCAGTGCCGTCCATAGTGCTGGATGGAGAGTGGTCGCGTGCCAAACAACTGAGCTCTAGTTCTCTAAACTTTAACAGAGTGCCATAAGTAGAGGTTTAACATACTGCTTCAGTTGAGTAGAGTGTAGCCGTCAAAGCGGGAATCAGAAGCACACAAGTGAGAAGAATGGGAAGCAGATATACCCAGTCCGCCAGCAGTGTCCTACGGGGACCAGCCTCTCTGGCTGCCACGCCTGAATGTTTGCAACCGTGGCAAAGCTAGGCAGGCGCAATTGTGCAGCAATGCAAACTGCATAACCTGGCCAAATTTCACCGGTGTACAAGAAACCACGGGGGATTTACAAGGAGATGTTCACTCAGAACAACCGGAGGCCTGCCGGCAGCAAGATTCCAGAATTCTTCCTAAGAAACCTTGAACACAGTGAGACACTCCTATGTTGCAATAACTCAGAACCTCATTGTGAGTGTTCCAGGCAGAGCTCATTCGGCTGAACACAACCGTGGACTAACTATAGCCATATGCATGCAGTGCCGTCCATAGTACTGGCTGGGCAGTGGTGGTGTGCCAAACAACTGAGCTCTAGTTCGCAACACTTTCACAAAGTGCCATAAGTTGAGGATCAACTTACTGCTCCGGTTGAGTAGAGTGTTGCCGTCCAAGCTAGAATCAGCAGCACTCAGGTGAGAAGAACGGGAAGCACATATACCTAGTACGCTGGCAGTGTCCTACGGTGTCCAGCCTATGTGGCTGCCACGCCTCAATGTTTGCAATCGCGGCAGAGCTAAGCAGTCGCAATTATGCAGCAATCCAAACTGCATAACCTGGCCAAATTTCACGGGTGTACAAGAAAAGACTGGAGAATTACAAGGACATGTTTACCCGGAACAGCCGGAGGCCTGCCAGCAGCAACATTCCGGAATTCTTCCTAAGAAGCCTTGAAAGCAGTGAAACGCTCCGAGGTTGCAATAACTCAGAACCTCATTCTGAATGTTCCCGGCAGAGGTCATTCGGCTGAACTCATCCGTGGACTAATTACAGCAGGATGTAGGCAGTGGACTAATTAGAGCCAGATGTAGGCAATGGACTGATTAGAGCCAGATATAGGCAGTGTTTTCGATTGGAAAACAACTGAGCTTTAGTTCTCCAAACTTTCACAAAGTGCCATAAGTTGAGGTTCAACTTACTGCTCCGGTTGAGTAGAGTGTACCCGTTAAAGCTGGAATCAGTAGCACTCAGGTGAGAAGAACGGGAAGCAGGTAGACCCAGTCCGCTGGCAGTGTCCTACGGGGACCAGCCTATCTGGCTGCTACGCCTGAATGTGTGCAATCTCGACAGAGCTTCGTAGGTGCAATTGTGCAGCAATGCATACTGCATAACCTGGCCAAATTTCACGTGTGTACAAGAAACCACGGGGGATTTACAAGGAGATGTTCACCCGCAACAGAAAGAGGCCTGTCCGCAGCAAGATTCCGGAATTCTTCCTGTGAAGCCTTGAAAGTAGTGAAACGCTCCTATGTTGCAATAAGTCAGAACCTCATTCTGAGTGTTCCAGGCAGAGGTCATTCGGCTGAACACAACGGTGGACTAATTAGAGCCAGATGTAGGCAGTGCCGTCCATAGTGCTGGATGGACAGTGGTGGCGTGCAAAACAACTGAGCTCTAGTTCTCAACACTTTCACAAAGTGCCCTAAGTTGAGGTTCAACTTACTGCTGCGGTTGAGTAGAGTGTAGCCGTCAAATCTGGCATCAGTAGCACTCAGATGAGAAGATCGGGAAGCAGATATACCCAGTCTGCTGACAGTGTCCTACGGGGAGCAGCCTATCTGGCTGCCACGCCTGAATGTTTGCAATCGCGGCAGAGCTTGGCAGGCACAATTGTGCAGCAATGCAAACTGCATAACTTGGCCAAATTTGACGGGTGTACAAGAAACCACGGGGGATTTACAAGGAGATGTTCACCCGGAACAGCCAGAGGCCTGCCGGCAGCAACATTCCGGAATCCTTCCTAAGAAGCCTTGAAAGCAGTGAAAGGCTCCTATGTGGCAATAACTCAGAACCTCATTGTGAATGTTCCAGGCAGAGGTCATTCGGCTGAACACAACCATGGACTAATTAGAGCCTGATGTATGCAGTGCCGTCCATAGTGCAGGATGGACAGTGTTGGTGTGCCAAACAACTGAGCTCTAGTTCTCAACACTTTCACAAAGTGCCATAAGTAGAGGTTCAACTTACTGCTCCGGTTGAGTAGAGTGTAGCTGTCAAAACTGGAATCAGTAGCACTCAGGTGAGAAGAATGGGAAGCAGTTATACCCAGTCCGCTGGCAATGTCTTACGGGGACCAGCCTATGTGGCTGCCTCTCCTGAATGTTTGCAACCGTGGCAGAGCTAGGCAGGCGTAATTGTGCAGCAATGCAATCTGCATAATCTGGACAAATTTCACGGGTGTACAAGAAACCACGGGGGATTTACAAGGACATGTTCACCCAGAACAGCCAGAGGCCTGCTGGCAGGAAAATTCCGGAATTCTTCCTAAGAAGCCTTGAAAGCAGTGAAACGCTCCTAGGTTGCAATAACTCAGAACCGCATTTTGAGTGTTCCCGGCAGAGGTCATTCGGCTGAACACAACTGTGGACTAATTAGAGCCAGATGTATGCAGTGCCGACCATAGTGCTGGATGGACAGTGGTGGCGTGCCAAATATGTGAGATCTAGTTCTCAACACTTTCCCAAAGTGCCATAAGTTGAGCTTCAACCTACTGCTACGGTTGAGTAGAGTGTAGCCGTCAAAGCTGGAATCAGTAGCACTCAGGTGAAAAGAATGGGAAGCAGATATACCCTGTCCGCTGGCAGTGTCCTACGGGGACAAGCCTATCTGGCTGCCACGTCTGAATGTTTGCAACCATGGCAGGGGTAGGCAGGCGCAATTGTGTAGCAATGCAAACTGCATAACCTCCCCAAATTTCAGTGGTGTACAAGAAACCACGGGGGATATACTAGGACATGTTTACCCGGAACAGCCGGAGGCCTGCCGCCAGCAACGTTCCGGAATTCTTCCTAAGAAGCCTTGAAAGCAGTGAAACGCTCCTATGTTGGAATAACTCAGAACCTCATTCTGGGTGTTCCCGGCAGAGGTCATTCGGCTGAACACAACCTTGGACTAATTAGAGCCAGATGTAGGCAGTGCCGTTCATAGTGCTGGATGGACCCTGGTCGCATGCCCAACAACTGAGCTGTAGTTCTCAACATTTTCAGAAAGTGCCCTAAATTGAGCTTCACCTTACTGCTCCGGTTGAGTAGATTGTAGCCGTCAAAGCTGGAATCATTAGCACTCAGGTGAGAAGAACGGGAAGCAGATATACCCAGTCCGCTGGCAGTGTCCTACAGGAACCAGTCTATCTGGCTGCCACGCCTGAAAATTTGTAACCCGGGCAGAGCTAGGCAGGCGTAATTGTGCAGCAGTTCAAACTGCATAACCTGGCCAAATTTCACGGTTGTACAAGAAACCACGGGGGATGTACAAGGAGATGTTCACCCGGAACAGCCAGAGGCCTGCCGGCGGCAAGATTCCGGAATTCTTCCTAAGAAGCCTTGAAAGCAGTGAAACGCTCCTATGTTGCAATAACTCACAACCTCATTCTGAGTGTTCCTGGCAGAGGTCATTAGGCTGAACTCATCCGTGGATTAATTAGAGCCAGATGTAGGCAGTGGAATAATTAGAGCCAGATGTAGGCAATGGACTAATTAGAGCCAGATAAAGGCAGAGTTTTCGATTGGAAAACAACTGAGCTTTAGTTCTCCAAACTTTCACAAAGTGCCATAAGTTGAGGTTCAACTTACTGCTCCGGTTGAGTAGTGTGTACCCGTCAAAGCTGTAATCAGTAGCCCTCAGGTGAAAAGAACGGGAAGCAGGTAGACCCAGTCCGCTGGCAGTGTCCTACGGGGACCAGCCTTTCTGGCTGCCACGCCTGAATGTTTGTAACCACGGCAGAGCTATGCAGGCGCAATTGTGCAGCAATCAAACTGCATAACCTGGCCAAATTTCACGGGTGTACAAGAAACCACGGGGGATTTACACGGAGATGTTCACCCGGAACTGCCGGAGGCCTGTTGGCAGCAAAATTCCGGAATTTTTCCTAAGAAGCCTTGAAAGCAGTGAAACGCTCCTATGTTGCAATAACTCAGAACCTCTTCCTGAGTTTTCCCAGCAGAGATCATTCGGCTGAACACAACCGTGGACTAATTAGAGCCAGATGTAGGCAGTGCCGTCCATAGAGATGGATGGATAGTGGTGGCGTGCCAAACACCTGAGATCTAGTTCTCAACACTTTTACAAAGTGCCATAAGTTGAGGTTCAACTTACTGCTCCGGTTGAGTAGAATGTAGCCGTCAAAGCTGGAATCAGTAGCACTCAGGTGAGAAGAAAGGGAAGTAGATATACCCACAGGCAGTGTCCTACGGGGACCAGCCTATCTGGTTGACACGGCTGAATGATTGCAACCGCGACAGAGCTAGACAGTCGGAATTATGCAGTAATGCAAACTGCATAACCTGGCCAAATTTCACGGGTGTACAAGAAACCACGAGGAAATACAAGGAGATGTTCACCCAGAACAGCCGGAGGCATGCCAGCAGCAAGATTACGGAATTCTTCCTAAGAATCCTTGAACGCAGTGAAACGCTCCTATGTTGGAGTAACTCAGATCCTCATTCTGAGTGTTCCCGGCAGAAGTCATTCGGCTGAACACAACCGTGTACTAATTAGAGCCAGATGTAGGCAGTTCTGTCCATAGTGCTGGAAGTACAGTGGTCGCTTGCCAAACAACTGAGCTCTAGTTCTCCAAACTTTAACAGAGTGCCATAAGTAGAGTTTCAACTTACTGCTTCGGTTGAGTAGAGTGTAGCCGTCAAAGCGGAAATTAGAAGCACTCAAGTGAGAAGAAGGGGAAGCAGATATAACCAGTCCGCTGACAGTGTCTTACGAGGAACAGACTCTCTGGCTGCCACGCCTGAATGTTTGCAACCGTGGCAGAGCTAAGTAGGCACAATTGTGCAGCAAGGCAAAATACATAAACTGGCCAAATTTCACGGGTGTACAAGAAACCACGGGGGATTTACAAGGAGATGTTCACCCGGAACAGCAGGAGGCCTGCTGGTACCAAGTTTCCGGAATTCTTCCTGAGAAGCCTTGAAAGCAGTGAAACGCCCTATGTTGCAATAACTCAGAACCTCATTCTGAGTGTTCCCGGTAGAGGTCATTCGGATGAACAAAACCGTGGACTAATTAGAGCCAGATGTAGGCAGTTCTGTCCATAGTGCTGGATGGACAGTTTTGGCGTGCCAAGCAACTGAGCTCTAGTTCTCCACAATTTCACAGAGTGCCATAACTTGAGGTTCAACTTACTGCGCCTAGTGAGTAGAGTGTAGCCGTCAAAGCTGGAATCAGTAGCACTGAGGTGAGAATAATGGGAAGCAGATAGACCCAGACCGCTGGCAGTGTCCTACAGGGACCAGCCTATCTGGCTGCCACGCCTGAATGTTTGCAACCGTGGCAGAGCTAGGCAGGCGCAATTGTGCAGCAATGCAAACTGCCTAACCTGGCCAAATTTCCCAGGTGTACAAGAAAGCACGGGGGAATTACAAGGAGATGTTCACCCGGAACAGCTGGAGGCCTGCCTGCAGCAAGATTCTGGAATTCTTCATGTGAAGCCTTGAAAGCAGTGAAACGCTCCTATGTTGCAATAACTCAGAAACTCATTCTGAGTGTTCCCGGCAGAGGTCATTCAGCTGAACACAACCGTGGACTAATTAGAGCCAGATGTACGCAGTGCTGTCCATAGTGCGGGATGGACAGTGGTGGCGTGCCAAACAACTGAGCTCTATTTCTCAACAATGTCACAAAGTGCCATAAGTTGGGGTTCAAATTACTGCTCCAGCTGAGTAGAGAGTGTAGCCGTCAAAGCTGGAATCAGTAGCACTCAGGTGAGAAGAAGGGGAAGCAGATATAACCAATCCGCTGGCAGTGTCCTTCGCGGACCGGCCTATGTGGCTGCCACGCATGAATGTTTGCAACCGTGGCAGAGCTAGGCAGGGCCAATTGTGCAGCAAGGCAAACTGCATAACCTGGCCAAATTTCACGCGTGTACAAGAAACCACGGGGGATTTACAAGGAGATGTTCACCCGGAACAGCCGGAGGCCTGCCGGTACCAAGTTTCCGGAATTCTTAATGAGAAGCCTTGAGAGCAGTGAAACGCCCTATGTTGCATTAACTCAGAACCTCATTCTGAGTGTTCCCGGCAGAGGTCATTCAGCTGAACAAAACCGTGGACTAATTAGAGCCAGATGTAGGCAGTGCCGTCCATAGTGCTGGATGGACAGTTTTGGCGGGCCAAGCAACTGAGCTCTAATTCTCAACACTTTCACAGAGTGCCATAAGTTGAAGTTCAACTTACTGCTCCGGTTGAGTAGAGTGTAGCCGTCAAAGCTGGAATCAGTAGCACTCAGGTGAGAATAATAGGAAGCAGATAGACCCAGTCCGCTGGCAGTGTCCTACGGGGACCAGCCTAACTGGCTGCCTTGCCAAAACATTTGGAACCGTGGCAGAGCTACGCAGGCGCAATTGTGCAGCAATGCAAACTGCATAACCTGGCCAAATTTCACGGGTGTACAAGAAACCATGGGGGATTTACAAGGAGATGTTCAACCGGAACATTCGGAGGCCTGCCGGCAGCAAGATTCCTTAATTCTTCCTGTGAAGCCTTGAAAGCAGTGAAACGCTCCTGTGTTGCAATAACTCAGAACCTCATTCTGAGTGTTCCCGGCAGAGGTCATTCGGCTGAACACAACCGTGGACTAATTAGAGCCAGATGTAGGCAGTGCCGTCCATAGTGCTGGATGGACAGTGGTGGCATGCCAAACAACTGAGGTCTAGTTCTCAACACTTTCACAAAGTGCCATAAGTTGAGGTTCAATTTACTGCTCCAGTTGAGTAGAGAGTGTAGCCGTCAAAGCTAGAATCAGTAGCACTCAGGTGAGAAGAACGGGAAGCAGATATAACCAGTCCGCTGGCAGTGTCCTACGGGGACCAGCCTATAAGGCTGCCACGCCAGAATGTTTGCAACCACGGCAGAGCTAGGCAGGCACAATTGTGCAGCAATGCAAACTGGCCAAATTTCACGGGTGTACAAGAAACCACGAGGGATTTACATGGAACACTCGGAACAGACGGAGGCCTACCAGAAGCAAGATTCCGGAATTCTTCCTATGAAGCCTTGAAAGCAGTGAAACGCTCCTATGTTGCAATAACTCAGAACTTCATTCTGAGTGTTCCCGGCAGAGGTCATTCGGCTGAACCCAACAGTGGACTAATTAGAGCCAGATGTAGGCACTGCCATCCACAGTGCTGTATGGACAGTGGTGGCATGCCAAACAACTGAGCTCTAGTTCTCAGCACTTTCACAAAGTGCCGTAAATTGAGGTTCAACTTACTGCTCCCGTTGAGTAGAGTGTAGCCGTCAAAGCTGGAATCAGTAGCACTCAGGTGAGAAGAAAGGGAAGCAGATATATCCAGTCCGCTGGCAGTGTCCTACAGGGACGAGCCTATCTGGCTGCCATGCTTGAATATTTGCAACCGCGGCAGAGCTAGGCAGGCGCAATTGTGCAGCAATGCAAACTGCAAAACCTGGTCAAATTTCACGGGTGTACAAGAAACCACGGGGGATTTACAAGGAGATGTTCACCCGGAATAGCTGGAGGCCTGCTGTCAGCAAGATTCGGGAATTCTTCCTGAGAAGCCTTGAAAGCAGTGAAACGCTCCTATGTTGCAATAACTCAGAACCTCATTCTGAGTGTTCCCGGCAGAGGTCATTCGGCTGGTCACAACCGTGGACTAATTAGAGCCAGATGTAGGCAGTGCCGTCCATAGTGCTGGACGCACAGTTGTGGCGTGCCAAACAACAGAGCTCTAGTTCTGAACACTTTCTCAAAATGCCGTAAGTTGAGGTTCAACTTACTGCTCCGGTTGAGTAGAGTGTAGTCGTCAAAGCTGGAAGCAGTAGCACTCAGGTGAGAAGAAAGGGAAGCAGATATATCCAGTCCGCTGGCAGTGTCCTACGGGGACCAGCCTATCTGGCTGCCATGTCAGAATGTTTGCATCCACGGCAGACCTAGGCAGGCACAATTGTGCAGCAATGCAAAGTGCAAAACCTGGCCAAATTTCACGGGTTTACAAGAAACCACGGGGGAGTTACATGGAGATGTTCACTCGGAACAGCCGGAGGCCTTCTGGCAGCAAAATTACGGAATTCTTCCTAAGAAGCCTTGAAAGCAGTTAAACGCTCCTATGTTGCAATAACTCAGAACCTCATTCTGAGTGTTCCCGGCAGAGGTCATTCGGCAGAACATAACCGTGGACTAATTAGACCCAGATGTAGGCAGTGCCGTCCATAGTCCTGGAAGGACAGTGGTGGCGTGGAAAACAACTGAGCTCTAGTTCTCAACACTTTCACAAAGTGCCATAAGTTGAGGTTCAACTTACTGCTCTGGTTGAGTAGAGTGTAGCCGTCAAAGCTGGAATCTGTAGCACTCAGGTGAGAAGAAAGGGAAGCAAATATACCCAGTCCGCTGGCAGTGTCCTAGGTGGACCAGCCTATCTGGCTGCCACGCCTGAATGTTTGAAACCGCGTCAGAGCTAGGCAGGAACAATTGTGCAACAATGCAAACTGCATAACCTGGCCAAATTTGACGGGTGTACAAGAAACCACGGGGGATTTACAAGGAGATGTTCACCCGGAACAGCCAGAGGCCTGCCGGCAGCAACATTCCGGAATCCTTCCTAAGAAGCCTTGAAAGCAGTGAAAGGCTCCTATGTGGCAATAACTCAGAACCTCATTCTGAGTGTTCCCGGCAGAGGTCATTCGGCTGAAAACAACCGTGGACTAATTAGAGCCAGATGTAGGCAGTGCCGTCCATAGTGCTGGATGTACACTGGTGCCGTGCCAAACAACTGAGCTCTAGTTCTCAACACTTTCACAAAGTGCCATAAGTTGAGGTTCAACTTACTGCTCCGGTTGAGTAGAGTGTAGCTGTCAAAGCTGGCATCAGTAGCACTCAGGTGAGAATATCGGGAAGCAGATATAACCAGTCTGCTGGCAGTGTCCTACGGGTACCAGCCTACCTGGCTGCCACGCCTGAATGTTTGCAATCGAGGCAGAGCTTGGCAGGCGCAATTGTGCAGCAATGCAAACTGCATAACCTGGCCATATTTTACGGGTGTACAAGAAACCACGGCAGATTTACAAGGAGATGTTCACCCGGAACTGCCAGAGGCCTGCCGGCAGCAACATTCCGGAATCCTTCCTAAGAAGCCTTGAAAGCAGTGAAACGCTCCTATGTTGCAATATCTCAGAACCTCTTTCTGAGTGTTCCCGGCAGATATCATTCGGCTGAACACAACTGTGGACTAATTAGAGCCAGACGTAGGCAGTGCCTTCCATAGTGCTGGATGGACAGTGATGGCGTGCCAAACACCTGAGATCTAGTTCTCAACACTTTCACAAAGTGCCATGAGTTGAGGTTCAACTTACTGCTCCGGTTGAGTAGAGTGCAGCCGTCAAAGCTGGAATCAGTAGCACTCAGGTGAGAAGAATGGGAAGCACATATACTCAGTCCGCTGGCAGTGTCCTTCGGGGACCAGCCTATCTGGCTGCCACGCCTGAATGTTTGCAACCGTGGCAGGGGTAGGCAGGCGCAATTGTGTAGCAATGCAAACTGTATAACCTCCCCAAATTTCAAGGGTGTACAAGAAACCACGGGATATTTACAAGGACATGTTTATCCGGAACAGCCGGAGCCCTGCCGGCAGCAACATTCCGGTATCCTTCCGAAGAAGCCTTGAAAGCAGTGAAACTCTCTTATGTTGGAATAACTCAGAACCTCATTCTGAGTATTCCCGGCAGAGGTAATTCGGCTGAACACAACCGTGGACTAATTCGAGCCAGATGTAGGCAGTGCCGTCCATAGTGCTGGATGGACAGGGGTCGCATGCCCAATATCTGAGCTGTAGTTCTCAACACTTTGAGAAAATGCCCTAAGTTGAGCTTCATCTTACTGCTCCAGTTGAGTAGATTGTAGCCGTCAAAGCTGGAATCAGTAGCACTCAGGTGAAAAGAACGGGAAGTACATATATACAGTCCGCTGGCAGTGTCCTACTGGGACCAGCCTATCTGGCTGCCACGCCCGAATGTTTGCAACCGCGGCAGAGCTAGGCAGGCGCAATAGTGCAGCAATGCAAACTGCATAACCAGGCTAAATTCCACGGGTGTACTAGAAACCACGGATGATTTACAAGGAGATGTTCATCCGGAACACCGGAGGCCAGCCAGCAGCAAGATTGAGGAATTCTTCCTAAGAAGCCTTGAAAGCAGTGAAACGCTCCTATGTTGCAATAACTCAGCACCTCATTCTGAGTGTTCCCGGCAGAGGTCATTCGGCTGAACACAATCGTGGACTAATTAGAACCAGATGTAGGCAATGCCGTCCATAGTGCTGGATGGACAGTGGTGGCGTGCCAAACAACTGAGCTCTAGTTCTCAACACTTTCACAAAGTGCCATAAGTTGAGGTTCAACTTACTGCTCCTGTTTAGTAGAGTTTAGCCATCAAAGCTGGAATCAGTAGCACTCAGGTGTGAAGAAAGGGAAGCAGATATATCCAGTCCACTGGCAGTTTCCTAAGGGGACCAGCCTATTTGGCTGCCACGCCTGAATGTTTGCAACCGAGGCAGAGCTAGGCAGGCGCAATTGAGCAGCAATGCAAACTGCATAACCTGGCCAAATTTCACGGGTGTACAAGAAACCACGGGGGATTTACAAGGAGGTGTAAACGCAGAACACCCGAAGGCCTGCCGGAAGCAAGATTCCAGAATTCTTCCTAAGAAACCTTGAAAGTAGTGAAACGCTCCTATGTTGCAATAACTCAGAACCTCATTCTGAGTGTTCCTGGCAGAGGTCATTCGGCTGAACACAACCGTGGACTAATTAGAGCCAGATGTAGGCAGTGACGTCCACAGTGCTGGATGGAGAGTGGTGGCGTGCCAAACAACTGAGCTCTAGTTCTCAACACTTTCACAAAGTGCCATAAATTGAGGTTCTACTTACTGCGCCGGTTGAGTAGAGTTTAGCCGTCAAAGCTGAAATCAGTAGAACTCAGGTGAGAAGAACGGGAAGCAGATATACCCAGTCCGCTAGCAGTGTCCTACGGGGACCAGCCTACCTGGCTGCCACACCTGAATATTTGCAACCGCGGCAGAGCTAGTCAGGGGCAATTGTGCAGCAATGCAAACTGCATAACCTGGCCAAATTTCACGGGTGTACAAGAAACCACGGGGGATTTACAAGAAGGTGTTCACCCGGAATAGCCGGAGGCTTGCCGGCAGCAAGATTCCAGAATTCTTCCTAAGAAGCCTTGAAAGTAGTGAAATGCTCCTATGGTGCAATAAGTCAGAACCTCATTCTGAGTGTTCCCGGCAGAGGTCATTCGGCTAAACACAACCGTGGACTAATTAGAGCCAGATGTAGGCAGTGCCGTCCACAGTGCTGGATGGAGAGTGGTGGCGTGCCAAACAACTGAGCTCTAGTTCTCAACACTTTCACAAAGTGCCATAAGTTGAGGTTCTAATTACTACGCCGGTTGACTAGAGTGTAGCCGTCAAAGCTGAAATCAGTAGCACTCAGGTGAGAAGAACGGGAAGCAGATATACCCAGTCCGCTGGCAGTGTCCTACGGGGACCAGCCTACCTGGTTGCCACACCTGAATATTTGCAACCGCAGCAGAGCTAGCCAGGCGCAATTGTGCAGCAATGCAAACTGCATAACCTGGCCAAATTTCACGGGTGTACAAGAAACCACGGGGGATTTACGAGGAGGTTTTCACCCGGAATAGCCGGAGGCTTGCCGGCAGCAAGATTCCGGAATTTTTCCTGAAGGCTTGACAGCAGTGAAACGCTCCTATGTTGCAATCACTCAGAATCTCATTCTGAGTGTTCCCGGCAGAGGTCATTCGGCTGAACACAACCGTGGACTAATTAGAGCCAGATGTAGGCAGTGCCGTCCATAGTGCTGGATGGACTGTGGTGGCATGCAAAACAACTGAGCTCTAGTTTTCCACACTTTCACAAAGTACCATAAGTTGAGGTTAAACTTACTGCTCCGTTGAGTAGAGTGTATCCGTCAAAGCTGGAATCAGTAGCACTCAAGTGAGAAGAACAGGAAGCAGATACATCCAGTCCGCTGGCAGTGTCTTCCGTGGTCTAGCCTATCTGGCTGCCACGACTGAATGTTTGCAACCGCAGCAGAACTAGGCAGGCGCAATTGTGCAGCAATGCAAACTGCACAACCTGGCCAAATTTCACGGGTGTACAAGAAACCACGGGGGAATTAAAAGGAGATGTTCACCTGGAAGAGCCGGAGGCCTGCCGGTAGCAAGATAACGGAGTTCTTCCTAAGAAGCCTTGAAAGCAGTGAAACGCTCCTATGTTGCAATAACTGAGAACCTCATTCTGAGTGTTCCCGGCAGAGGTCATTCGGCTGAACACAACCGTGGACTAATTAGAGCCAGATGTAGGCAGTGCCGTCCATAGGGCTGGATGGACAGTGGTGGCGAGCCAAAAACTGAGCTCTAGTTCTCAACACGTTCACAAATTCCCATAAGGTGAGGTTAAACTTACTGCTCCGGTTGAGTAGAGTTTAGCCGTAAAAGCTGGAATCAGTAGCACTCAGGTGAGAAGAAAGGGAAGCAGATATACCCAGTCTGCTGGCAGTGTCCTTCAGTGTCCAGCCTATCTTTCTGCCACGCCTGAATATTTGCAACAGCGGAAGAGCTAGGCAGGCGCATTTGTGCAGCAATGGAAACTGCTTAACCTGGCCAAATTTCACGGGTGTACAAGAAACTTCGGGGGATTTACAAGGAGATGTACACCCGCAATAGCCGGAGGCCTACCGGCAGTAAGATTCCGGAATTCTTCCTAAGAAGCCTTGAAAGCAGTCAAACGCACCTATGTTGCAACAACTGAGAACCTCATCCTGAGTGTTCCCGGCAGAGGTCATTCGGCTGAACACAACCGTGCACTAATTACAGCCAGATGTAGGCAGTGCCCCCTATAGTGCTGGATGGACAGTGGTGGCGTGTCAAACAACTGAGCTCTAGTTCTCAACACTTTCAAAAAGTGCCATAAGTTGAGGTTCAACTTACTGCTGTGGTTGAGTAGAGTGTAGCCGTCAAAGCAGGAATCAGGAGCACGCAGGTGAGAAGAATGGGAAGCAGATATACCCAGTCCGCTTGCAGTGTCCTACTGGGTCCAGCCTGTCTGGCTGCCACGACTGAATGTTTGCAACCTCGGCAGAGCTAGGCAGGCACAATTGTGCAGCAATGCAAACTGCATAACCTGGCCAAAATTCACGGGTGTACAAGAAACCACGGCAGATTTACAAGGAGATGTTCACCCGGAACTGCCAGAGGCCTGCCGGCAGCAACATTCCGGAATCCTTCCTAAGAAGCCTTGAAAGCAGTGAAACGCTCCTATGTTGCAATATCTCAGAACCTCTTTCTGAGTGTTCCCGGCAGATATCATTCGGCTGAACACAACTGTGGACTAATTAGAGCCAGACGTAGGCAGTGCCTTCCATAGTGCTGGATGGACAGTGATGGCGTGCCAAACACCTGAGATCTAGTTCTCAACACTTTCACAAAGTGCCATGAGTTGAGGTTCAACTTACTGCTCCGGTTGAGTAGAGTGCAGCCATCAAAGCTGGAATCAGTAGCACTCAGGTAAGAAGAATGGGAAGCACATATACTCAGTCCGCTGGCAGTGTCCTTCGGGGACCAGCCTATGTGGCTGCCACGCCTGAATGTTTGCAACCGTGGCAGGGGTAGGCAGGCGCAATTGTGTAGCAATGCAAACTGTATAACCTCCCCAAATTTCAAGGGTGTACAAGAAACCACGGGATATTTACAAGGACATGTTTATCCGGAACAGCCGGAGCCCTGCCGGCAGCAACATTCCGGTATCCTTCCGAAGAAGCCTTGAAAGCAGTGAAACTCTCTTATGTTGGAATAACTCAGAACCTCATTCTGAGTATTCCCGGCAGAGGTAATTCGGCTGAACACAACCGTGGACTAATTCGAGCCAGATGTAGGCAGTGCCGTCCATAGTGCTGGATGGACAGGGGTCGCATGCCCAATATCTGAGCTGTAGTTCTCAACACTTTGAGAAAATGCCCTTAGTTGAGCTTCATCTTACTGCTCCAGTTGAGTAGATTGTAGCCGTCAAAGCTGGAATCAGTAGCACTCAGGTGAAAAGAAGGGGAAGTACATATATACAGTCCGCTGGCAGTGTCCTACTGGGACCAGCCTATCTGGCTGCCACGCCCGAATGTTTGCAACCGCGGCAGAGCTAGGCAGGCACAATAGTGCAGCAATGCAAACTGCATAACCAGGCTAAATTCCACGGGTGTACTAGAAACCACGGATGATTTACAAGGAGATGTTCATCCGGAACACCGGAGGCCAGCCAGCAGCAAGATTGAGGAATTCTTCCTAAGAAGCCTTGAAAGCAGTGAAACGCTCCTATGTTGCAATAACTCAGCACCTCATTCTGAGTGTTCCCGGCAGAGGTCATTCGGCTGAACACAATCGTGGACTAATTAGAACCAGATGTAGGCAATGCCGTCCATAGTGCTGGATGGACAGTGGTGGCGTGCCAAACAACTGAGCTCTAGTTCTCAACACTTTCACAAAGTGCCATAAGTTGAGGTTCAACTTACTGCTCCTGTTTAGTAGAGTTTAGCCGTCAAAGCTGGAATCAGTAGCACTCAGGTGTGAAGAAAGGGAAGCAGATATATCCAGTCCGCTGGCAGTTTCCTACGGGGACCAGCCTATTTGGCTGCCACGCCTGAATGTTTGCAACCGAGGCAGAGCTAGGCAGGCGCAATTGAGCAGCAATGCAAACTGCATAACCTGGCCAAATTTCACGGGTGTACAAGAAACCACGGGGGATTTACAAGGAGATGTAAACGCAGAACACCCGAAGGCCTGCCGGAAGCAAGATTCCAGAATTCTTCCTAAGAAACCTTGAAAGTAGTGAAACGCTCCTATGTTGCAATAACTCAGAACCTCATTCTGAGTGTTCCTGGCAGAGGTCATTCGGCTGAACACAACCGTGGACTAATTAGAGCCAGATGTAGGCAGTGACGTCCACAGTGCTGGATGGAGAGTGGTGGCGTGCCAAACAACTGAGCTCTAGTTCTCAACACTTTCACAAAGTGCCATAAATTGAGGTTCTACTTACTGCGCCGGTTGAGTAGAGTTTAGCCGTCAAAGCTGAAATCAGTAGAACTCAGGTGAGAAGAACGGGAAGCAGATATACCCAGTCCGCTAGCAGTGTCCTACGGGGACCAGCCTACCTGGCTGCCACACCTGAATATTTGCAACCGCGGCAGAGCTAGTCAGGGGCAATTGTGCAGCAATGCAAACTGCATAACCTGGCCAAATTTCACGGGTGTACAAGAAACCACGGGGGATTTACAAGAAGGTGTTCACCCGGAATAGCCGGAGGCTTGCCGGCAGCAAGATTCCAGAATTCTTCCTAAGAAGCCTTGAAAGTAGTGAAATGCTCCTATGGTGCAATAAGTCAGAACCTCATTCTGAGTGTTCCCGGCAGAGGTCATTCGGCTAAACACAACCGTGGACTAATTAGAGCCAGATGTAGGCAGTGCCGTCCACAGTGCTGGATGGAGAGTGGTGGCGTGCCAAACAACTAAGCTCTAGTTCTCAACACTTTCACAAAGTGCCATAAGTTGAGGTTCTAATTACTACGCCGGTTGACTAGAGTGTAGCCGTCAAAGCTGAAATCAGTAGCACTCAGGTGAGAAGAACGGGAAGCAGATATACCCAGTCCGCTGGCAGTGTCCTACGGGGACCAGCCTACCTGGTTGCCACACCTGAATATTTGCAACCGCAGCAGAGCTAGCCAGGCGCAATTGTGCAGCAATGCAAACTGCATAACCTGGCCAAATTTCACGGGTGTACAAGAAACCACGGGGGATTTACGAGGAGGTTTTCACCCGGAATAGCCGGAGGCTTGCCGGCAGCAAGATTCCGGAAATTTTCCCTAAGAAGGCTTGACAGCAGTGAAACGCTCCTATGTTGCAATCACTCAGAATCTCATTCTGAGTGTTCCCGGCAGAGGTCATTCGGCTGAACACAACTGTGGACTAATTAGAGCCAGATGTAGGCAGTGCCGTCCATAATGCTGGATGGACTGTGGTGGCATGCAAAAAAACTGAGCTCTAGTTTTCCACACTTTCACAAAGTACCATAAGTTGAGGTTCAACTTACTGCTCCGTTGAGTAGAGTGTATCCGTCAAAGCTGGAATCAGTAGCACTCAAGTGAGAAGAACAGGAAGCAGATACATCCAGTCCGCTGGCAGTGTCTTCCGTGGTCTAGCCTATCTGGCTGCCACGACTGAATGTTTGCAACCGCAGCAGAACTAGGCAGGCGCAATTGTGCAGCAATGCAAACTGCACAACCTGGCCAAATTTCACGGGTGTACAAGAAACCACGGGGGAATTAAAAGGAGATGTTCACCTGGAAGAGCCGGAGGCCTGCCGGTAGCAAGATAACGGAGTTCTTCCTAAGAAGCCTTGAAAGCAGTGAAACGCTCCTATGTTGCAATAACTGAGAACCTCATTCTGAGTGTTCCCGGCAGAGCTCATTCGGCTGAACACAACCGTGGACTAATTAGAGCCAGATGTAGGCAGTGCCGTCCATAGGGCTGGATGGACAGTGGTGGCGAGCCAAAAACTGAGCTCTAGTTCTCAACACGTTCACAAATTCCCATAAGGTGAGGTTAAACTTACTGCTCCGGTTGAGTAGAGTGTAGCCGTAAAAGCTGGAATCAGTAGCACTCAGGTGAGAAGAAAGGGAAGCAGATATACCCAGTCTGCTGGCAGTGTCCTTCAGTGTCCAGCCTATCTTTCTGCCACGCCTGAATGTTTGCAACAGCGGAAGAGCTAGGCAGGCGCATTTGTGCAGCAATGGAAACTGCTTAACCTGGCCAAATTTCACGGGTGTACAAGAAACTTCGGGGGATTTACAAGGAGATGTACACCCGCAATAGCCGGAGGCCTACTGGCAGTAAGATTCCTGAATTCTTCCTAAGAAGCCTTGAAAGCAGTCAAACGCACCTATGTTGCAACAACTGAGAACCTCATCCTGAGTGTTCCCGGCAGAGGTCATTCGGCTGAACACAACCGTGCACTAATTACAGCCAGATGTAGGCAGTGCCCCCTATAGTGCTGGATGGACAGTGGTGGCGTGTCAAACAACTGAGCTCTAGTTCTCAACACTTTCAAAAAGTGCCATAAGTTGAGGTTCAACTTACTGCTGCGGTTGAGTAGAGTGTAGCCGTCAAAGCAGGAATCAGGAGCACGCAGGTGAGAAGAATGGGAAGCAGATATACCCAGTCCGCTTGCAGTGTCCTACTGGGTCCAGCCTGTCTGGCTGCCACGACTGAATGTTTGCAACCTCGGCAGAGCTAGGCAGGCACAATTGTGCAGCAATGCAAACTGCATAACCTGGCCAAAATTCACGGGTGTACAAGAAACCACGGGGGATTTACAAAGAGATGTTCACCCGGAACAGCCGGAGGCCTGCCGGCAGCAACATTTCGGAATCCTTCCTAAGAAACCTTGAAAGCAGTGAAACGGTGTATGTTGCAATAACACAGAACCTCATTCTCAGTGTTCCCGGCAGAGGTCATTCGGCTGAACCCAACCGTGGATTAATAGAGGCCGATGTAGGCAGTGCCGTCCATAGTGCTGGATGGACACTGCCGGTTGAGTAGAGTTTAGCCTTCAAAGCTGGAATCAGTAGCACTCAGGTGAGAAGAACGGGAAGCAGATATACCAGGTCTGCTGGCAGTTTCCTACGTGGACCAGACTATCTGGCTGCCACGTCTGAATGTTTGCAACCAGGGCAGAGCTAGGCAGGCGCATTTGTGCAGCAATGCAAACTGCATAACCTGTCCAAATTTCACAGGTGTACAAGAAACCATGCGGGATTTACAAGGAGATGTTCACCCGGAACACCAGGAAGCCTGCCCGCAGCAACCTTCCAGAATCCTTCCTAAGAAGCCTTGAAAGCAGTGAAACGCTCCTATGTTGCAGGAACGCAGAACCTCATTCTGAGTTTTCCCGGCAAAAGTCATGCGGCTGAACAAAACCGTGGATTAATAGAGCCAGATGTAGGCAGTGCCGTCCACAGTGCTGGATTGACAGTGGTGGCATTATAAACAACTGAGCTCTAGTTCTCAACACTTTCACAAAATGCCATAAGTTGAGTTTGAACTTACTGCTCCGGTTTAGTAGAGTGTAGCCTTCAAAGCTGGAATCAGTAGCACTCATGTGAGAAGAACGGGAAGCAGATATACCCAGTGCGCTGACAATGTCCTACGGGGACCAGCCTATCTGGCTGCCACGCCTGAATGTTTGCAACCGCTGCAGAGCTACGCAGGCACAATTGTGCCGCAATGCAAACTGCATAACCTGGCAAAAATTCACGGGTGTAAAATAAACCACGGGGGATTTACAAGGAAATGTTCACCCAGAACTGCCGGAGGCCTGCCGGCAGCAAGATTCCAGAATTCATCCTAAGAAGCCGTGAAACAGTTAAACGCTCCTATGTTGCAATAACTCAGAACCTCATTCTGAGTGTTCCCGGCAGAGGTCATTCAGCTGAACACAACCGTGGACTAATTAGAGCCAGATGTAGACAGTGCCGTCCATAATGCTGGATGGACAGTGGTCGCATTCCCAACATCTGAGCTCTAGTTCTCAACAGTTTCAGAAAGTGCCCTAAGTTGAGGTTCAACTTACTGCTGCGGTTGAGTAGAGTGTAGCCGTCAAAGCTGGAATCAGTAGCACACAGGTGAGAAGAACGGGAAGCAGATACATCCAGTCCACTGGCAGTGTCCTATGGGGAGCAGCCTATCTGGCTGGAATGCCTGAATGTTTGCCACCGCAGCAGAGCTAGGCAGGCGCAATTGTGCAGCAAAGCAAACTGCATAACCTGGCCAAATTTCTAGGGTGTACAAGAAACAACGGCGGATTTACAAGGAGATGTTCACCCAGAACAGCCGAAGGCCTACCGACAGCAAGATTCCAGAATCCTATCTGAGAAGCCTTGAAAGCAGTGAAACGCTCCTGTGTTACAATAACTCAGAACCTCATTCTGAGTGTTCCCAGCAGAGGTCATTCGGCTGAACTTATCTGTGGATTAATTAGAGCCAGATGTAGGCAGTGGACTAATTAGAGCCAGATTTAGGCAATGGACTAATTAGAGCCAGATATAGGCAGTGTTTTCGATTGGAAAACAACTGAGCTTTAGTTCTCCAAACTTTCACAAAGTGCCATATGTTGAGGTTCAACTTACTGCTCCGGTTGAGTAGAGTGTAGCCGTCAAAGCTGGAATCAGTAGCACTCAGATGAGAAGAACGGGAAGCAGATATACCCAGTCCGCTGGCAGTGTCAGACGGGGACCAGCCTATCTTGCTGCTACGCCTGAATGTTTGCAACCGCGGCAAAGCAAGGCAGTCACAATTGTGCAGCAATGCAAACTGCATAATCTGGCCAAATTTCACGGGTGTACAAGAAACCACGGGGGATTTACAAGGAGATATTCACCCGGAACAGCCGGAGGCCTGCCGGCAGCAACATTCCGGAATTCTTCCTAAGAAGCCTTGAAAGCAGTGAAACGCTCCTATGTTGCAATAATTCAGAACGTCATTCTGAGTGTTCCCGGCAGAGGTCATTCGGCTGAACACAACCGTGGACTAATTATAGCCAGATGTAGGCTCTGCTGTCCATAGTGCTGGATGGACTGTTGTGGCGTGCCAAACAACTGAGCTCTAGTTCTCAACACTTTCCAAAGTGCCATAAGTTGAGGTTCAACTTACTGCTCCGGTTGAGTAGAGTGCAGCCGTCAAAGCTGGAATCAGTAGCACTCAGTTGAGAACAACGGAAAGCACATAGACCCAGTCTGCTGGCAGTGTCCTACAGGAACCAGCCTATCTGGCTGCCATTCCTGAATGTTTGCAACCGTGGCAGAGCAAGGCAGGCGCAATTGTGCAGCCATGCAAACTGCATAAACTGGCCAAATTTCACGGGTGTACAAGAAACCACGGGGGATTTACAAGGAGATGTTCACCCGGAACAGCCGGAGGCCTGCCGGCAGCAAGATTCCGGAATTCTTCCTAAGAAGCCTTGAAAGCAGTGAAACGCTCCTATGTTGCAATATCTCAGAACCTCATTCTGAGTATTCCCGGCAGAGGTCATTCGGCTAAACACAACCGTGGACTAATTAGAGCCAGATGTAGGCAGTGCGGTCCACAGTGCTGGATGGACAGTGGTGGCGTGCCAAACAACTGAAGTCTAGTTCTCAACACTTTCACAAAGTGCCATAAGTTGAGGTTCTACTTACTGCTCCGGTTGAGTAGAGTGTAGCCGTAAAACTTGGAATCAGTAGCACTCGGGTGAGAAGAATGGGAAGCACAAATACCCAGTCCGCTGGCAGTGTCCTACGGGGACCAGCCTATCTTGCTGCCACGCCTGAATGTTTGCAACCGCGGCAGAGCTATGCAGGTGCAACCGTGCAGCAATGCAAACTGCATAACCTGGCCAAATTTCACGGGTGTAAAAGAAACCACGGGGGATATACAAGGAGATGGTCACCCTGAACAGCCGGAGGCCTGCCCGCAGCAACATTCTGGAATCCTTCCTAAGAAGCCTTGAAAGCAGTGAAACGCTCCTTTGTTGCAATAACTCAGAACCTCATTCTGAGTGTTCCCGGCAGAGGTCATTCGGCTGAACACAACCGTGGACTAATTACAGCCAGATGGAATCAGTATCCTCCATAGTGCTGGATGGACAGTGGTGGCGTTCAAAAAAACTGAGCTCTAGTTCTCAACACTTTCCGAAAGTGCCACAAGTTGAGTTTCAACTGACTGCTCCGTTTGAGTAGAGTGTAGCCGTCAAAGCTGGAATCAAGAGCACCCAGGTGAGAAGAACGGGAAGCAGATATACCCAGTCCGCTGGCAGTGTCCTACGGGGACCAGCCTTTCTGGCTGCCACGCCTGAATGTTTGCAACCGCGGCAGAGCTAGGCAGAAGCAAGTGTGCAGCAATGCAAATTGCATGACCTGGCCAAATTTCACGGCTGTACAAGAAACCACGGGGGATTTACAAGGAGATGTTCACCCGGAACAGCGGGAGGCTTGCCGGAAACAACATTCCGGAATTCTTCCTAAGAAGCCTTGAAAGCAGTGAAACGCTCCTATGTTGAAACAACTCAGAACCTCATTCTGAGTGTTCCCGGCAGAGGTCATTCGGCTGAACACAACCGGGGACTAATTAGAGCCAGATGCAGGCAGGGCCGTCCATAGTGCTGGATGGACAATGGTGGCGAGCCAAACAACTGAGCTCTAGTTCTCAACACTTTCACAAAGCGCCATAAGCTGAGGTTCAACTTACTTCTGCGGTTGAGTAGAGTGTAGCCGTCAAAGCTGGAATCAGTAGCACTCAGGTGAGAAGAACGGGAAGCAGATATACCCATTACCCTGGCAGTGTCCAACGGGGTCCAGCCTATCTGGCTGCGACGACTGAATGTTTGCAACTTCGGCAGAGCTAGGCAGGCACAATTGTGCAGCAATGCAAACTGCATAACCTGGCCAAAATTCACGGGTGTACAAGAAACCACGGGGGATTTACAAGGAGATGTTCACCCGGAACAGCCGGAGTCCTGCCGGCAGCAAGATTCCGCAACTCATCCTAAGAAGCCGTGAAAGCAGTGAAATGCTCCTATGTTGCAATAACTCAGAACCTCTTTCTGAGTGTTCCCGGCAGTGGTCATTCGGTGAACACAACCGTGGACTAATTAGAGCCAGATGTAGACAGTGCCGTCCATAATGCTGGATGGACAGTGGTCGCATGCCCAACATCTGAGCTCTAGTTCTCAACAGTTTCAGAAAGTGCCCTAAGTTGAGGTTCAACTTACTTGTGCGGATGAGTAGAGTGTAGCTGTCAATGCTGGAATCAGTAGCACACAGGTGAGAAGAACGGGAAGCAGATACATCCAGTCCGCTGGCAGTGTCCTATGGGGAGCAGCCTATATGGCTGGAATGCCTGAATCTTTGCCACCGCGGCAGAGCTAGGCAGGCGCAATTGTGCAGCAAAGCAAACTGCATACCCTGCCCAAATTTCACGGGTGTACAAGAAACAACAGCGGATTTACAAGGAGATGTTCACCCAGAACAGCCGGAGGCCTACCGACAGCAAGATTCCAGAATCCTTCCTGAAAAGCCTTGAAAGCAGTGAAACGCTCCTATGTTACAATAACTGAGAACCTCATTCTGAGTGTTCCCAGTAGAGGTCATTCGGCTGAACTCATCCGTGGAATAATTAGAGCCAGATGTAGGCAGTGGACTAATTAGAGCCAGATGTAGGCAATGGACTAATAAGAGCCAGATATAGGCAGTGTTTTCGATTGGAAAACTACTGAGCTTTAGTTCTCCAAACTTTCACAAAGTGCCATATGTTGAGGTTCAACTTACTGCTCCGGTTGAGAAGAGTGTAGCCGTCAAAGCTGGAATCAGTAGCACTCAGTGGAGAAGAACGGGAAGCAGATATACCCAGTCCGCTGGCAGTGTCCTACGGGGACCAGCCTATCTGGCTGCCACGCCTGAATGTTTGCAACGGTGGCAGAGCAAGGCAGTCAAAATTGTGCAGCAATGCAAACTGCATAACCTGGCCAAATTTCACGGGTGTACAAGATACCACGGGGGATTTACAAGGAGATGTTCACCCGGGACAGCCGGAGGCCTGCCGGCAGCAACATTCCGGAATTCTTCCTAAGAAGCCTTGAAAGCAGTGAAACGCTCCTATGTTGCATTAATTCAGAACTTCATTCTGAGTGTTCCCGGCAGAGGTCATTCGGCTGAACACAACCGTGGACTAATTAGAGCCAGATGTAGGCTCTGCTGTCCATAGTGCTGGATGCACTGTTGTGGCGTGCCAAACAACTGAGCTCTAGTTCTCAACACTTTCACAAAGTGACATAAGTTGAGGTTCAACTTACTGCTCCAGTTGAGTAGAGTGTAGCCGTCAAAGCTGGAATCAGTAGCACTCAGGGGAGAAGAACAGGAAGCAGATATACCCAGTCCGCTGGCAGTGTCCTACAGGAACCAGCCTATCTGGCTGCCACGCCTGAATGTTTGCAACCGTGGCAGAGCTAGGCAGGCGCAATTGTGCAGCCATGCATACTGCATAACCTGGCCAAATTTCACGGGTGTACAAGAAACCACGGGGGATTTACAAGGAGATGTTCACCCGGAACAGCCGGAGGCCTGCCAGCAGCAAGATTCCGGAATTCTTCCTGAGAAGCCTTGAAAGCAGTGAAACGCTCCTATGTTGCAATAACTGAGAACATCATTCTGAGTGTTGCCGACAGAGGTCATTCGGCTAAACACAACCATGGGCTACTTAGAGCCAGATGTAGGCAGTGCCGTCCATAATGCTGGATGGACAGTGGTGGCATGCCAAATAACTGAGCTCTAGTTCTCAACACTTTCACAAAGTGCCATAAGTTGTGGTTCAACTTATTGCTCCGGTTGAGTAGAGTGTAGGCAACAAACCTGGAATCAGTAGCACTCAGGTGAGAAGAACGGGAAGCAGATAGACATAGCCCGCTGGCAGTGTTCTACGGGGACCAGCCTATCTAGCTGCCACGCCTGAATGTTTGCAACCGCGGCAGAGCTAGGCAGGCGCAATTGTGCAGCAATGCAAACTGCATAACCTGGCCAAATTTCACGGGTGTACAAGAAACCACGGGGGATTTCCAAGTATCTGTTCACCAGGAACAGCCGGAGGCCTGCCGGCAGCAACATTCCGGAATCCTTCCTGAGAAGCCTTAAAAGCAGTGAAAAGCTCCTATGTTGCGATAACTCAGAACCTCATTCTGAGTGTTCCCGGTAGAGGTCATTCGGCTGAACATAAACATGGAAAAATTAGAGCCAGATGTATGTATTGCCGTCCATAGTGGTCGCATGGTAAACAACTGAGCTCTAGTTCTCCAAACGTTCCGAAAGTGCCATATGTTGAGGTTTAACTTACTGCTATGGTTGAGTAGAGTGTAGCCGTCCAAGCTGAAATCAGTAGCACTCAGGTGAGAAGAACGGGAAGCAGATATACCCAGTCTGCTGGCAGTTTCCTACGGGGAAAAGCCTATCTGGCTGATACGCCTCAATGTTCGTAACCGGGACAGAGCTAGACAGTCACAATTATGCAGCAATGCAAACTGCATAAGCTAGCTAAATTTCACGGGTGTACAAGAAACCAGGAGGAAATACAAGGCCATGTTCATCCGGAAGAGCCGGAGGCCTGCCGGCAACAAGATTCCGGAATTCTTCCTAAGAAGCCTTGAACACAGTGAAACACTCCTATGTTGCAATAACTCAGCACCTCATTCGGAGTGTTCCCGGCAGAGGTCATTGGCTGAACATAACCGTGGACTAATTAGATCCAGATGTAGGCAATGCTGTCCATAGTGCTGGATGGACAGTGGTCGCATGCCAAACAACTGAGCTCTAGTTCTCCAAACTTTAACAGAGTGCCATAATTAGAGGTTCAACTTACTGCTTCGGTTGAGTATAGTGTAGCCGTCAAAGCGGGAATCAGAAGCACTCAGGTGAGAAGAATGGAAAGGAGATATACCCAGTCCGCTGGCCCTGGCCTACGGGGACCATCCTATCTGGTTGCCACGCCTGAATGTTTGCAACCACGTTATAGCTAGGCAGGCGCAATTATGCAGCAATACAAACTGCATAATCTAGCCAAATTTCACGGGTGTACAAGAAACCACGGGGGATTTAGAAGGAGATGTTCACTCGGAACAACCGGAGGCCTGCCGGCAGCAAGATTCTAGAATTCTTCCTAAGAAGCCTTGAAAGCAGTGAAGAACTCCTATGTTGCAATAACTCAGAACCTCATTCTGAGTGTTCCCGGCAGAGCTCATTCGGCTGAACACAACCGTGGACTAACTATAGCCAGATGCATGCAGTGCCGTCCATAGTGCTGGCTGGACAGTGGTGGTGTGCCAAACAAGTGAGCTCTAGTTCTCAACACTTTCACAAAGTGCCATAAGTTGAGGATCAACTTACTGCTCTGGTTGACTAGAGTGTAGCCGTCAAAGCTGGAATCAGTAGCACTGAGTTGAGAAGAACGGAATGCAGATATACCCAGTCCGCTGGCAGTGTCCTTCGGGGACCAGTCTACCTGGCTACCAGACCTGAATGTTTTCAACCGCGGCAGAGCTAGGCAGGCGCAATTGTGCGGTACTGCAAACTGCATAACCTGGCCAAATTTCACGGGTGTACAAGAAACCACTGGGGATTTACAAGGAGATGTTCACCCGGAACAGCGGGAGGCCTGCCGGTAGCAAGGTTCCGGAATTCTTAATAAGAAGCCTTGAAAGCAGTGAAACGCTCCTATGTTGCAATAACTCAGAACCCCATTCTGAGTGTTCCCGGCAGAGGTTATCGGGTGAACACAACCGTGGACTAACTAGAGCCAGATGTAGGCAGTGCCGTCCACAGTGCTGGATTTACAGTGGTGGCGTGCTAAACAACTGAGCTCTAGTTCTCAACACTTTCACAAAGTGCCATAAGTTGAGGTTCAACTTACTGCTCCGGTTGAGTAGAGTGTAGTCGTCAAAGCTGGAATCAGTAGCACTCTGGTTAGAACAACGGGAAGCAGATATACCCAGTCTGCTGGCAGTGTCCTACCGGGACCAGCCTATCTGGCTGCCAAGCCTGAATGTTTGCATCCGCGGCAGAGCTAGGCAGGCGCAATTGTGCATCAATGCAAACTGCATAACCTGGCCAAATTTCACGGGTGTACAAGAAACCACCGGGGATTTACAAAGAGATATTCACCCGGAACAGACGGAGGCCTCCCGGCAGCAAGATTCCAGAATCCTTCCTAAGAAGCTTCGATAGCAGTGAAAGGCTCCTATGTTGCAATAACTCAGAACCTCATTCTGTGTGTTCCCCGCAGAGGTCATTCGGCTGAACTCAACCGTGGATTAATAGAGCAAGAGGAAGGCAGTGGCGTCCATGGTGCTGGATGGACAGTGGTAGCGTGCCAAACAACTGAGCTCTAGTTCTCAACACTTTCACAAAGTGCCATAAGTTGAGTCTCAACATACTGCGCCGGTTTAGTAGAGTGTAGCCATCAAAGCTGGAATCAGTAGCACTCAGGTTAGAAGAATGGGAATCAGATATACCCAGTCCGCTGACAGTGTCCTACGGGACCAGCCTATCTGGCTGCCAAGCCTGAATGTTTGCAACTGCGGCAGAGCTAGGCAGGCGCCATTTTGCAGCAATGCAAACTGCATAACCTGGGCAAATTTCACGGGTGTACAAGAAACCACGGGGGATTTACAAGGAGATGTTCACCCGGAACAGCCGGAGGCTTGCCACCAGTAAGATTCCGGAATTCTTCCTGTGAAGCCTTGATAACAGTGAAACGCTCCTATGTGGCAATAAATCAGAAACTGATTGTGAGTGTTCCCGGCAGAGGTCATTCGGCTGAACACAACCGTGCACTAATTAGAGCCAGATGTAGGCAGTGCCGTACATAGTGCTGGATGGACACTGTCGGTTTAGTAGAGTGTAGCCATCAAAGCTGGAATCAGTAGCACTGAGGTTAGAAGAACGGGAAGCTGATATATGCAATCTGCTGGCAAAATCCTACGGGGACACGCCTATGCCTGTCACGCCTGAATGTTTGCCACTGCGGCAGAGCTAGGCAGGCGCAATTGTGCAGCAATGGAAACTGCATTATCTGGCCAAATTTCACGGGTGTACAAGAAAACAGGGGGGATTTACAAGGAGATGTTCACCCGGAACAGCCGGAGGCCTGCTGGCAGCAAGATTCCGGAATCCTTCCTAAGAAGCCTTGAAAGCAATGAAATGCTCCTATGTTGCCATAACTCAGAACCTCATTCTGAGTGTTCCCGGCAGAGGTCATTCGGCTGAACACAACCGTGGACTAATTACAGCCAGATGTATGCAGCGCCGTCCATAGTGCTGGATGTACAGTGGTGGCGTGCCAAACAACTGAGCTCTAGTTCTCAACATTTTCACAAAGTGCCATAAGTTGAGGTTCAACTTACTGCTCCGGTTGAGTAGAGTGTAGTCGTCAAAGGTGGAATCAGTAGCACTCAGGTGAGAAGAACGGGAAACTGATAGACCCAGTCTGCAGGCAGTGTCCTACGGGAACCAGCCTATCTAGCTGCCACGCGTGAATATTTGCAACCGCGGCAGAGCTAGACAGGCACAATTGTTCAGCAATGCAAACTGCATAACCGGGCTAAATTTCACGGGTGTAAAAGAAACCACGGGGGATTTACAAGGAGATGTTCACCCGGAACAGCCGGGGCCTGCTGGCAGCAAGATTCCGGAATTCTTCCTAAGAAGCCTTGAAAGCAGTGAAACTCTGCTATGTTGCAATAACTCAGAACCTCATTCTGAGTGTTCCTGGAAGAGGTCATTCGGTTGAACACAACCGTGGACTAATTAGAGCCAGATGTATGCAGTGCCGTCCATAGTGCTGGATGGACAGTGGTGGCGTGTCAAACAACTGAGCTCTTGTTCTCAACACTTTCACACAGTGCCATAAGTTCAGGTTCAACTTACTGCTCCGGTTTAGTAGAGTGTAGCCGTCAAAGCTGGAATCAGTACCACTCAGGTGAGAAGAACGGGAAGCAGATAGACCCAGTCCGCTGGCAGTGTCCTATGGGGACCAACCTATCCAGCTGCCATGCCTGAATGTTTGCAACTGCGGCAGAACAAGGCTGGAGCAATTGTGCAGCCATGCAAACTGCATAACCTGGCCAAATTTCACGGGTGTACAAGAAAACACGGGGCATTTACGAGGACATGATCACCCGGAACAGCCGGAGGCCTGCCAGCAGCAATATTCCGTAATCCTTCCTAAGAAGCCTTGAAAGCAGTGAAATGCTCCTATGTTGCAATAACTCAGAACCCCATTCTGAGTGTTCCCGGCAGAGGTCATTCGGCTGAACACAACCATGAACCTATTAGAGCCAGATGTAGGCAGTGCCGTCCAAACTGCTGGATGGACTGTGGTCGCGTGCCAAACAACTGAGCTCTAGATCTCAACACTTTCACAAAGTGCCATAAGTTGAGGTTCAAATTACTGCTCCGGTTGATTAGAGTGTAGCCGTCAAACCTGCAATCACTAGCACTCAGGTGAGAAGAACGGGAAGCAGATATACTCAGTCCGCTGGCAGTGTCCTATGGGGACCAGCCTATCTGGCTGCCACGCCTGAATGTTTGCCACCACGGCTGAGCTAGGCAGGCGCAATTGTGCAACAGTGCAAACTGCATAACCTGGCCAAATTTCACGGCTGTACAAGAAACCATGGGTGATTTACAAGGAGATGTTCAGTCGGAACTGCCGGAGGCCTGCCGGGAGCAACATTCAGGAATCCTTCCTGAGAAGCCTTGAAAGCAGTGAAAGTCTCCTATGTTGCAATAAGTCAGAACCTCATTCTGAGTGTTCCCGGCAGAGGTCATTCGGCTGATCCCAACCGAGGACTAATTATAGCCACATGTAGGCAGTGCCGTACATAGTGCTGGATGGACACTGCCGGTTTAGTAGACTCTAGCCATCAAAGCTGGAATCAGTTGTACTCAGGTGAGAAAACGGCAAGGAGATATACCCAGTCCGCTGACAGTGTCCTACGGGGACCAGACTATCTGGCTGCCACGCCTGAATGTTTGCAACCGTCCCAGAGCTAGGCAGGCGAATTTGTGCAGCAATGCAAACTGCATAACCTCGCCAAATTTCACGGGTGTACAAGAAACCACGGGGGATTTACAAGATGTTCACCCGGAATAGCCGGAGGCCTGCCAGCAGCAAGTTTCGGGAATCCTTCCTAAGAAGCCTTGAGAGCAGTGAAACGCTCCTATGTAGCAATAATTCAGACCTTCATTCTGAGTGTTCCCAGAAGAGGTCATTCGGCTGAACACAACCATGGACTAATTAGAGCCAGATATAGGCAGTGCCGTCCATAGTGCTGGATGGACAGTGGTGGCGTTCCAAACAACTGAGCTCTAGTTCGCAACACTTCCACAAAGTGCCATAAGTTGAGGTTCAACTTACTGCTCCGGTTTAGTAGAGTGTAGCCGTCAAAGGTGGAATTAGTAGCACTCAGGTGAGAAGAACTGGAAGCAGATGGACCCAAACCTCTGGCAGTGTCCTAAGGGGATCAGCATATCTGGCTGCAATGCCTTAATGTTTGCAACCCCGGTACAGCTGGGCAGGCACAATTGTGCAGCAATGCAAATTGCATAACTAGGCAAATTTCACGGGTGTACAAGAAACCAAGGGGGATTTACAAGGAGATGTTCACCCGGAACAGCCGAAGACCTGCCGGCAGCAAGATTCCGGAATCCTTCCTAAGAAGGTTTGAAAGCAGTACAACGCTCCTATGTTGCAATAACTCAGAACCTCATTCTGAGTGTTCCGGGCAGAGGTCATTCGGCTGAACTCAACCGTGGATTAATAGAGCCAGATGAAGGCAGTGACGTCCATGGTGCTGGATGGACAGTGGTAGTGTGCCAAACAACTGAGCTCTAGTTCTCAACACTTTCACAAAGTGCCATAAGTTGAGGTTCAACTTACTGCTCCGGTTGAGTAGAGTATAGCCGACAAATCTGGAATCAGTAGCACTCAGGTTAGAAGAATGGGAATCAGATATACCCAGTCCGCTGACAGTGTCCTACGGGACCCGCCTATCTGGCTGCCACGCCTGAATGTTTGCAACCGCGGCAGAGCTAGGCAGGCGCCATTTTGCAGCAATGCAAACTGCATAACCTGGCCAAATTTCAAGGGTGTACAAGAAACCACGGGGGATTTACAAGGAGATGTTCACCCGGAACAGCCGGAGGCTTGCCACCAGTAAGATTCCGGAATTCTTCCTGTGAAGCCTTGATAACAGTGAAACGCTCCTATGTGGCAATAAATCAGAAGGTCATTCTGAGTGTTCCCGGCTCAGGTCATTCGGCTGACGACAACCATGGACTAATTTGAGCCAGATGTCGGCAGTGCCGTACATAGTGCTGAATGGACACAGCCTGTTTAGTACAGTGTAGGCGTTAAAGCTGGAATCAGTAGCACTCAGGTGAGAAGAACGGGAAGCAGATAGACCCAGTACGCTGACAGTGTCCTACGGGGACCAGCTTATCTGGCTGCCACGCCTGAATGTTTGCAACCCCGGGAGAGCTAGTCTGGCGCAATTTTGCAGCAATGCAAACTGCATAACCTGGCCAAATTTCACGTTTGTGCAAGAAAGCACCTGGGATTTACAAGGAGATGTTCACCCGGAACAGCCGGAAGCCTGTCGGCAACAAGTTTCTGGAATTCTTCCTAAGAAGCCTTGAAAGCAGTGAAATACTCCTATGTTGAAATAACTGAGAACCTCATTCTGAGTGTTCCCGGCAGAGGTCATTCGGCTGCACACAACCGTGGACTAATTAGAGCCAGATGTAGGCAGTTCCTCCATAGTGCTGGATGGAAAGTGGTCGCGTGCCAAACAACTGAGCTCTAGTTCTCAACACTTTCACAAAGTGCCATTATTTGAGGTTCAACTTACTGCTGCGGTTGAGTAGAGTGTAGCCGTCAAAGCTAAAATCAGTAGCACTCAGGTGAGAACGGGAAGCAGATATACCCAGTCTGCTCGCAGTGTCCTACGGGGTCCAGCCTATCTGGCTGCCACGCCTGAATGTTTGCAACCGCGGCAGAACTAGGCAGGCGCAATTGTGCAGCAATGCAAACTGCATACGCTGGCCAAATTTCATGGGTGTACAAGAAACCACGGGGGATTTACAAGGAGATGTTCACCCGGGACATAAGGAGGCCTGCCAGCAGCAACATTCCGGAATCCTTGGTAAGAAGCCTTGAAAGCAGTGAAATGCTCCTATGTCGCAATAACTCAGAAGCTCATTCTGAGTGTTCCCGGCAGAAGTCATTCGGCTGAACACAACCATGGACTAATTAGAGCCAGATGTAGGCATTATGGTCCATAGTCCTGGATGGACAGTGGTGGCGTGCCAAACAACTGAGCTCTAGTTTTCAACACTTTCACAAAGTGCCATAAGTTGAGGTTCCACTTACTGCTCCGGTTGAGTACAGGGTAGAGGTCAAAGCTAGAATCAGTAGCACTCAGGTGAGAAGAACGGGAAGCACATAGACCCAGTCCTCTGGCAGTGTCCTACGGGGTCCAGCCTATCTGGCTGCCACGCCTGAATGTTTGCAACCGCGGCAGAGCTAGGCAGGGACCATTGTGCAACAATGGAAACTGCATAACCTGGCCAAATTTCACGGGTTTACAAGAAACCTCGGGGGATTTACAAGGAGATGTTCCCCCGGAACAGCCGGAGGCCTGCCGGCAGGAAGATTCCGGAATCTTTCCTGAAAAGCCTTGAAAGCAGTGAAAGGCTTCTATGTTGCAATAAATCAGAACCTCATTCTGAGTGTTCCCGGCAGAGGTCATTCGGCTGAACAAAACCGTGGACAAACTAGAGCCAGATGTATGCATTGCCGTCCATAGTGGGGGATGGACACTGCCGGATGAGTAGTGTATAGCCGTCAAAGCTGGAATCAGTAGCACTTTGGTGGGAAGAACGGGAAGCAGATATATGCAGTCCGCTGGCAGTGTCCTACAGGGACCAGCCTATCTGGCTGCCACGACTGAATGTTTACAACCGCGGCAGAGCTACGAGGGCGCAATTGTGCAGCAATGCAAACTGCATAACCTGGCCAAATTTCACGGGTGTACAAGAAACCACGGGGGATTAACAAGGAGATGTTCATCCGGAACAGCCGGAGACCTGCCGGCAGCAAGATTCCGGAATTCTTCCTGTGAAGCCTTGAAAGCAGTGAAACGCTCCTATGTTGCAATAACTCAGAACCTCATTCTAAGTGTCCCGGCAGAGGTCATTCGGCTGAACACAACCATGGACTAATTAGAGCCAGATGTTGGCAGTGCCGTCCATAGTGCTGGAGGGACAGTGGTGGCGTGCCAAACAACTGAGCTCTCGTTCTCAACACTTTCACAAAGTGCCATAAGTTGAGGTTCAACTTACTGCTCCGGTTGAGTAGAGTGTAGCCGTCAAAGCTGGAATCAGTAGCACTCAGGTGAGAAGAACCGGAAGCAGTTATACCCAGTATGCTGGCAGTGTCCTACAGGGACCAACCTATCTGGCTGCCACGCCTGAATGTTTGCAACTGTGGCAGAGCTAGCCAGGCACAATTGTGCAGCAATGCAAACTGCATAACCTGGCCAAATTTCACGGGTGAACAAGAAACCACGGGGGATTTACAAGGAGATGTTCACCCGGAATAGTCAGAGGCCTGCCGGCAGCAACATTCCGGAATTCTTTCTAAGAAGCCTTGAAAGCAGTGAAATACTCCTATGTTGCAATAACTCAGAACCTCATTCTGAGTGTACCCCGCAGAGGTCATTCTGCTGAACACAACCGTGGACTAATTAGAGCCAGATGTAGGCAGTGCCGTCCATAGTGCTGGATGGACTGTGGTGGAACGCCAAACAACTTAGCTCTAGTTCTCAACACTTTCACAAAGTGCCATAAGTTGAGGTTGAACTTACTGTTCCGGTTGAGTAGAGTGTAGCCGTCAAAGCTGGAATCAGTAGCACTCAGTTGAAAAGAAGAGGAAGCAGATATAAACAGTCCGCTGGCAGTGTCCTACGGGGACCAGCCTATCTGGCTGCCACCCCTCAATGTTTGCAACGGCGGCAAACTAGGCAGGCGCAATTGTGCAGCAATGCACACTGCATATCATGGCCAAATTTCATGGGTGTACAAGAAACCACTGGGGATTTACAAGGAGATGGTCACCCGGAAGAGTCAGAGGCCTGCCGGCAAAAACATTCGGGAATTCTTCCTAAGAAGCTTTGAAAGCAGAGAAATGCTCCTAAGTTGCAACAATCAGAACCTCATTCTGAGTGTTCTTGGCAGAGGGCATTCGGCTGAAGACAACCGTGGACTAATTAGAGCCAGATGTACACAGTGTCGTCCATATTGATGGAAGGACCGTGGTGGCATGCCAAACAACGGAGCTCTAGTTCTCAACACTTTCATAAAGTGCCATAAGTTGAGGTTCAACTTACTGCTACTGTTGAGTAGAGTGTAGCCGTCAAAGCTGGAATCAGTAGCACTCAGGTGAGAAGAACGGGAAGCACATATACCCAGTCCGATGGTAGTGTACTACGAGGTCCAGCCTCTCTGGCTACCACGCCCGAATGTTTACAACCACGGCAGAGTTAGGCAGGCGCAATTGTGCAGCAATGCAATCTGCATAACCTGGACAAATTTCACGGTTGTACAAGAAACCACCGGGGATTTACAAGGAGATGTTCCCCCGGAACTGCCGGAGGCCTGCCGGCAGCAACATTCCGGAATTCTTCCTAAGAAGCCTTGAAAGCAGTGAAACGCTCCTATGTGGCAATAACTCAGAACCTCATTCTGAGTGTTCTCGGCAGAGGTCATTCGGCTGAACACAACCGTGGACTAATTAGAGCCTGATGTATGCAGTGCCGTCCATAGTGCAGGATGGACAGTGCTGGCGTGCCAAACAACTGAGATCTAGTTCTCAACACTTTCACAAAGTGCCATAAGTTGAGGTTCAACTTACTGCTCCGGTTGACTAGAGTGTAACAGTCAACGCTGGAATCAGTAGCACTCAGTTGAGAAGAACGGAATGCAGATATACCCAGTCCGCTGGCAGTGCCCTACGGGGACCAGTCTATCTGGCTGCCAGACCTGAATGTTTGCAACCGCGGCAGAGCTACGCAGGCGCAATTGTGCGGTAATGCAAACTGCATAACCTGGCCCAATTACACGGGTGTACAAGAAACCACTGGGGATTTACAAGGAGATGTTCACCCGGAACAGCCGGAGGCCTGCCGGTAGCAAGGTTCCGGAATCCTTCATAAGAAGCCTTAAAAGCAGTGAAACCCTCCTATGTTGCAATAACTCAGAATCCCATTCTGAGTGTTCCCGGCAGAGGTTATTCAGCTGAACACAACCATGGACTAACTAGAGCCAGATGTAGGCAGTGCCGTCCATAGTGCAGGATGGACAGTGCTGGCGTGCCAAACAACTGAGCTCTAGTTCTCAACACTTTCACAAAGTGCCATAAGTTGAGGTTCAACTTACTGCTCCGGTTGAGTAGAGTATAGCCGACAAATCTGGAATCAGTAGCACTCAGGTTAGAAGAATGGGAATCAGATATACCCAGTCCGCTGACAGTGTCCTACGGGACCCGCCTATCTGGCTGCCACGCCTGAATGTTTGCAACCGCGGCAGAGCTAGGCAGGCGCCATTTTGCAGCAATGCAAACTGCATAACCTGGCCAAATTTCAAGGGTGTACAAGAAACCACGGGGGATTTACAAGGAGATGTTCACCCGGAACAGCCGGAGGCTTGCCACCAGTAAGATTCCGGAATTCTTCCTGTGAAGCCTTGATAACAGTGAAACGCTCCTATGTGGCAATAAATCAGAAGGTCATTCTGAGTGTTCCCGGCTCAGGTCATTCGGCTGACGACAACCATGGACTAATTAGAGCCAGATGTCGGCAGTGCCGTACATAGTGCTGAATGGACACAGCCTGTTTAGTAGAGTGTAGGCGTTAAAGCTGGAATCAGTAGCACTCAGGTGAGAACAACGGGAAGAACATAGACCCAGTCCGCTGGCAGTGTCCTACAGGAACCAGCCTATCTGGCACCCACGCCTGAATGTTTGCAACCGCGGCAGAGCAAGGCAGTCACAATTGTGCAGCAATGCAAACTGCATAACCTGGCCAAATTTCACGGGTGTACAAGAAACCACGGGGGATTTACAAGGAGATGTTCACCGGGAACAGCCGGAGGCCTGCCGGCCGCAACATTCCGGAATCCTTCCTGAGAAGCCTTGAAAGCAGTGAAACGCTCCTATGTTGCGATAACTCAGAACCTCATTCTGAGTGTTCCCGGAAGAGGTCATTCGGCTGAACATAAACGTGGAAAAATTAGAGCCAGATGTAGGCAGTGCCGTCCATAGTGCTGGGCGGAGAGTGGTCGCATGCTAAACAACTGAGCTCTAGTTCTCCAAACATTCCGAAAGTGCCATAAGTTGAGGTTCAACTTACTGCTATGGTTGAGTAGAGTGTAGCCGTCCAAGCTGGAATCAGTAGCACTCAGGTGAGAAGAACGGGAAGCAGATATACCCAGTCCGCTGGCAGTGTGCTATGGGGAAAAGCATGACTGGCTGATACGCCTGAATGTTTGCAACTGTGACAGAGCTAGACAGTCGCAATTATGCAGCAATGCAAACTGCATAATCTAGCCAAATTTCACGGGTGTACACGAAACCACGGGGGATTTTGAAGGAGATGTTCACCCGGAACAGCCGGAGGTCTGCCGGCAGCAAGATTCCGGAATTATTCCTGTAAAGCCTTGAAAGCAGTGAAACGCTCCTATGTGGCAATAATTCAGAAGCTCATTCTGAGTGTTCCCGGCACAGGTCATTCGGCTGAACACAACCGTGGACTAACTAGAGCCAGATGTAGGCAGTGCCGTCCATAGTGCTGGATTTACAGTGGTGGCTTGCCAAACCACTGAGCTCTAGTTCTCAACACTTTCACAAAGTGCCATAAGTTGAGGTTCAACTTACTGCTCCGGTTGAGTAGAGTGTAGCCGTCAAAGCTGGAATCAGTAGCACTCTGGTGACAAGAACGGGAAGCAGATAGACCCTGTCCGCTGGCAGTGTCCTATGGGGACCAGCCTATCTGGCTGCCAGGCCTGAATGTTTGCATCCGTGGCAGAGCTAGGCAGGTGCAATTGTACAGCAATGCAAATTGCATAACCTGGCCAAATTTCACGAGTGTACAAGAAACCACCGGGGATTTACAAAGAGATGTTCACCCGGAACAGACGGAGGCCTCCCGGCAACAAGATTCCAGAATCCTTCCTAAGAAGGTTCCATAGCAGTGAAACGCTCCTATGTTGCAATAACTCAGAACCTCATTCTGTGTGTTCCCGGCAGAGGTCATTCGGCTGAACACAACCATGGACTAATTAGAGCCAGATGAAGGCAGTGGCGTCCATGGTGCTGGATGGACAGTGGTAGCGTGCCAAGCATCTGAGCTCTAGTTCTCAACACTTTCACAAAGTGCCATAAGTTGAGGTTCAACTTACTGCTCCGGTTTAGTAGAGTGTAGCCATCAAAGCTGGAATCAGTAGCACTCAGGTTAGAAGAACGGGAATCAGATATACCCAGTCCGCTGACAGTGTCCTACGGGACCAGCCTATCTGGCTGCCAAGCCTGAATGTTTGCAACCGCAGCCGAGCTAGGCAGTAGCAATTGTGCAGCAATGCAAACTGCATAACATGGCCCAAAATTCACGGGTGTACAAGAAACCACGGGGGATTTACAAGGAGATGTTCACCCGGAACAGCCGGAGGCTTGCCACCAGTTAGATTCCGGAATTCTTCCTGTGAAGCCTTGAAAACAGTGAAACGCTCCTATGTGGCATTAAATCAGAACCTCATTCTGAGTGTTCCCGGCAGAGGTCATTCGGCTGACGACAACCGTGGACTATTTAGAGCCAGATGTAGGCAGTGCCGTACATAGTGCTGGAAGGACACTGCCGGTTTAGTAGAGTGTAGCCGTCAAAGCTGGAATCAGTAGCACTCAGGTGAGAAGAATGGGAAGCAGATATAAACAGTTCGTTGGCAGTGTCCTACGGGGACCAGCCTTTCTGGCTGCCACGCCTGACTGTTTGCCAGGGCGGCAGAGCTAGGCAGGCGCAATTGTGTAGCAATGCATACTGCATAACCTGGTGAAATTTCACGGTTGTACAAGAAACCACTGGGGATTTACAAGGATATGTTCAACGGGAACAGCCGGAGGCCTGCCGGAAGCAAGATTCCGGAATTCTTCCTAAGAAGCCTTGAAAGCAGTGAAACGCTCCTATGTTGCAATAACTCAGAACCTCATTCTGAGTGTTCCCGGCAGAGGTCATTCGGCTGAACTCATACGTGGACTAATTAGAGCCACATGTAGGCAGTGGACTAATTAGAGCCAGATGTAGGCAATGGACTAATTAGAGCCAGATATAGACAGTGATTTCGATTGGAAAACAACTGAGCTTTAGTTCTCCAAACTTTCACAACGTGCCATAAGTTGAGGTTCTACTTACTGCTCCGGTTGAGTAGAGTGTAGCCGTCACAGCTGGAATCAGTAGCACTCAGTTGAGAAGAACCGGAAGCAGAAATACCCAGTCCGCTGGCAGTGTCCTACGGGGACCAGCTTATCTGGCTGCCACGACTGAATGTTTGCAACCGCGGCAGAGCAAGGCAGTCACAATTGTGCAGCAATGCAAACTGCATAACCTGGCCAAATTTCACGGGTGTACAAGAAACCACGGGGGATTTACAAGGAGATGTTCACCCGGAACTGCCGGAGGCCTGCCGGCAGCAACATTCCGGAATTCTTCCTAAGAAGCCTTGAAAGCAGTGAAACGCTCCTATGTTGCAATAACTCAGAACTTCATTCTGAGTGTTCCCGGCAGAGGTCATTCGGCTGAACACAACCGTGGACTAATTAGAACCAGATGTAGGCTCTGCTGTCCATAGTGCTGGATGGACTGTTGTGGCGTGCCAAACAACTGAGCTCTAGTTCTCAACACTTTCACAAAGTGTCATAAGTTGAGGTTCAACTTACTGCTACGTTTGAGTAGAGTGTAGCCGTCAAAGCTGGAATCAGTAACACTCAGTTGAGAACAACGGGAAGAACATAGACCCAGTCCGCTGGCAGTGTCCTACAGGAACCAGCCTATCTGGCACCCACGCCTGAATGTTTGCAACCGCGGCAGAGCAAGGCAGTCACAATTGTGCAGCAATGCAAACTGCATAACCTGGCCAAATTTCACGGGTGTACAAGAAACCACGGGGGATTTACAAGGAGATGTTCACCGGGAACAGCCGGAGGCCTGCCGGCCGCAACATTCCGGAATCCTTCCTGAGAAGCCTTGAAAGCAGTGAAACGCTCCTATGTTGCGATAACTCAGAACCTCATTCTGAGTGTTCCCGGAAGAGGTCATTCGGCTGAACATAAACGTGGAAAAATTAGAGCCAGATGTAGGCAGTGCCGTCCATAGTGCTGGGCGGAGAGTGGTCGCATGCTAAACAACTGAGCTCTAGTTCTCCAAACATTCCGAAAGTGCCATAAGTTGAGGTTCAACTTACTGCTATGGTTGAGTAGAGTGTAGCCGTCCAAGCTGGAATCAGTAGCACTCAGGTGAGAAGAACGGGAAGCAGATATACCCAGTCCGCTGGCAGTGTGCTATGGGGAAAAGCGTGACTGGCTGATACGCCTGAATGTTTGCAACTGTGACAGAGCTAGACAGTCGCAATTATGCAGCAATGCAAACTGCCTAACCTGGCCAAATTTCACGGGTGTACAAGAAACCAGGAGGAAATACAAGGAGATGTTCACCCGGAAGAGCCGGAGGCCTGCCGGCAGCAAGATTCCGGAATTCTTCCTAAGAAGCCTTTTACAAGTGAAACACTCCTATGTTGCAATAACTCAGCACCTCATTCTGAGTGTTCCCGGCAGAGGTCATTTGGCTGAACACAACCGTGGACTAATTAGAGCCAGATGTAGGCATTGCTGTCCATAGTGTTGGATGGACAGTGGTCGCGTGCCAAACAACTGAGCTCTATTTCTCCAAACTTTAACAGAGTGTCATAAGTAGAGGTTCAACTTACTGCTTCGGTTGAGTGTGGTGTAGCCGTCAAAGCGGGAATCAGAAGCACTCAGATGAGTAGAATGGGAAGCAGATATACCCACTCCGCTGGCCCTGGCCTACGGGGACCTGCCTATCTGGCTGCCACGCATGAATGTTTGCAACCGTGGCATAGCTAGGCAAGCCCAATTATGCAGCAATACAAACTGCATAATCTAGCCAAATTTCACGGGTGTACAAGAAACCACGGGGGATTTAGAAGGAGATGTTCACTCGGAACAACCGGAGGCCTGCTGGCAGCAAGATTCTAGAATTCTTCCTAAGAAGCCTTGAAAGCAGTGAAACACTCCTATGTTGCAATAACTCAGAACCTCATTGTGAGTGTTCCCAGCAGAGCTCATTCGGCTGAACACAACCGTGGACTAACTATAGCCAGATGCATGCAGTGCCATCCATAGTGCTGGCTGGACAATGGTGGTGTGCCAAACAAGTGAGCTCTAGTTCTCAACACTTTCACAAAGTGCCATAAGTTGAGGATCAACTTACTGCTCTGGTTGAGTAGAGTGTAGCCGTCATAGCTAGATTCAGCAGCACTCAGGTGAGAACAGGAAGCAGATATACCCAGTCCGTTGGCAGTGTCCTACGGTGTCCAGCCTATCTGGCTGCCACGCCTCAATGTTTGCAACCGCGGCAGAGCTAAGCAGTCGCAATTATGCAGCAATGCAAACTGCATAACCTGGCCAAATTTCACGGATGTGCAAGAAACCACGGGAGATTTACAAGGACATGTTTACCCGGAACAGCCGGAGACCTGCCGGCAGCAAGATTCCGGAATTCTTCCTAAGAAGCCTTGAAAGCAGTGAAACGCTCCTATGTTGCAATAACTCAGAATCTCATTTTGAGTGTTCCCAGCAGAGGTCATTCGGCTGAACACAACCATGGACTAATTAGAGCCAGATGTAGGCAGTGCCGTCCATAGTGCTGGATGGACTGTGGACGCATGCCCAACATCTGAGTTCTAGTTCTCAACACTTTGAGAAAGTGCACTAAGTTGAGCTTCAACTTACTGCTCCGGTTGACTAGAGTGTAGCTATCAAAGCTGAAATCAGTAGCACTCAGGTGAGAAGAACGGGAAGCAGATATACCCAATGCCCTGGCAGTGTCCTATGGGGAGCAGCCTATCTGGCTGCCATGCCTAAATGTTTGCCAACGCGACAGAGCTGAACTCAACGGTGGATGAATAGAGCCGGATGTAGGCAGTGCCGTCCATAGTGCTGGATGTGCACTGCCGGTTGAGTAGAGTTTAGCCTTCAAAGGTGGAATCAGTAGCACTCAGGTGAGAAGAACGGGAAGCAGATATACTAGGTCTGCTGGCAGTGTCCTACGTGGACCAGCCTATCAGGCTGCCATGTCTGAATGTTTGCAACCGCGGCAGAGCTTGGCAGGCGCATTTGTGCAGCAATGCAAACTGCATAACCTGTCCAAATTTCACGGGTGTACAAGAAACCACGGGAGATTTACAAGGAGATGTTCACCCGGAACAGCAGGAGGCCTGCCCGCAGCAACCTTCCAGAATCCTTCCTAAGAAGCCTTGAAAGCAGTGAAAAGCTCCTATGTTGCTGGAACGCAGAACCTCATTCTGAGTTTTCCCGGCAGAGGTCATCCGGCTGAACACAACCGTGGATTAATAGAGCCAGATGTAGGCAGTGCCTTCCACAGTGCTGGATTGACAGTGGTGGCGTGCCAAACAACTGAGCTCTAGTTCTCAACACTTTCACAAAGTGCCATAAGTTGAGTTTCAACTTACTGCTCCGGTTTAGTAGAGTGTAGCCGTCAAAGCTGGAATCAGTAGCACTCAGGTGAGAAGAACGGGAAGGAGATATACTAGTTCTGCTGGCAGTGTCCTACGTGGACCAGCCTATCAGGCTGCCATGTCTGAATGTTTGCAACCGCGGCAGAGCTTGGCAGGCGCATTTGTGCAGCAATGCAAACTGCATAACCTGTCCAAATTTCACGGGTGTACAAGAAACCACGGGGGATTTACAAGGAGATGTTCACCCAGAACAGCCGGAGGCCTGCCGTCAGCAAGATTCCGGAACTCATCCTAAGAAGCCGTGAAAGCAGTGAAACGCTCCTATGTTGCAATAACTCAGAACCTCATTCTGAGTGTTCCCGGCAGAGGTCATTCGGCTGAACACAACCGTGGACTAATTAGAGCCAGATGTAGACAGTGCCGTCCATAGTGCTGGATGGACGGTGGTCGCATGCCAACCATCTGAGCTCTAGTTCTCAACAGTTTCAGAAAGTGCCCTAAGTTGAGGTTCAACTTACTGTTGCGGTTGAGAAGAGTGTAGCCGTCAAAGCTGGAATCAGTAGCACACAGGTGAGAAGAACGGGAAGCAGATACACCCAGTCCGCTGGCAGTGTCCTATGGGGAGCAGCCTATCTGGCTTGAATGCCTGAATGTTTGCCACCGCGGCAGAGCTAGGCAGGCGCAATTGTGCAGCAAAGCAAACTATAACCTGGCCAAATTTCACGGGTGTACAAGAAACAACGGCAGATTTACAAGGAGATGTTTACCCAGAACAGCCGGAGGCCTACCGACAGCAAGATTCCAGAATCCTTCCTGAGAAGCCTTGAAAGCAGTGAAACGCTCCTATGTTACAATAACTCAGAACCTCATTCTGAGTGTTCCCAGCAGAGGTCATTCGGCTGAACTCATCCGTGGACTAATTAGAGCCACATGTAGGCAGTGGACTAATTAGAGCCAGATGTAGGCAATGGACTAATTAGAGCCAGATATAGGCAGTGTTTTCGATTGGAAACAACTGAGCTTTAGTTCTCCAAACTTTCACAACTGCCATAAGTTGAGGTTCTACTTACTGCTCCGGTTGAGTAGAGTGTAGCGGTCACAGCTGGAATCAGTAGCACTCAGGTGAGAAGAACCGGAAGCAGATATACCCAGTCCGCTGGCAGTGTCCTACGGGGACCAGCCTATCTGGCTGCCACGCCTGAATGTTTGCAACCACTGCAGAGCAAGGCAGTCACAATTGTGCAGCAATGCAAACTGCATAACCTGGCCAAATTTCACGGGTGTACAAGAAACCACGTGGGATTTACAAGGAGATGTTCACCCGGAACTGCCTGAGGCCTGCCGGCAGCAACATTCCCGAATTCTTCCTAAGAAGCCTTGAAAGCAGTGAAACGCTCCTATGTTGCAATAACTCAGAACTTCATTCTGAGTGTTCCCGGCAGAGGTCATTTGGCTGAACACAACCGTGGACTAATTAGAACCAGATGTAGGCTCTGATGTCCATAGTGCTGGATGGACAGTGGTAGCGTGCCAAACAACTGAGCTCTAGTTCTCAACACTTTCACAAAGTGCCATAAGTTGAGGTTCAACTTACTGCTACATTTGAGTAGAGTGTAGCCGTCAAAGCTGGAATCAGTAGCACTCAGTTGAGAACAACGGGAAGAACATAGACCCAGTCCGCTGGCAGTGTCCTAAAGGAACCTGCCTATCTGGCTCCCACGCCTGAATGTTTGCAACCGTGGCAGAGCAAGGCAGTCACAATTGTGCAGCAATGCAAACTGCATAACCTGGCCAAATTTCACGGGTGTACAAGAAACCACGGGGGATTTACAAGGAGATGTTCACCCGGAAGAGCCGGAGGCCTGCCGGCAGCAAGATTCCGGAATTCTTCCTAAGAAGCCTTTTACAAGTGAAACACTCCTATGTTGCAATAACTCAGCACCTCATTCTGAGTGTTCCCGGCAGAGGTCATTTGGCTGAACACAACCGTGGACTAATTAGAGCCAGATGTAGGCATTGCTGTCCATAGTGTTGGATGGACAGTGGTCGCGTGCCAAACAACTGAGCTCTATTTCTCCAAACTTTAACAGAGTGTCATAAGTAGAGGTTCAACTTACTGCTTCGGTTGAGTGGGGTGTAGCCGTCAAAGCGGGAATCAGAAGCACTCAGGTGAGTAGAATGGGAAGCAGATATACCCACTCCGCTGGCCCTGGCCTACGGGGACCTGCCTATCTGGCTGTTAAGCCTGAATGTTTGCAACCGCGGCGTAGCTAGGCAAGCGCAATTATGCAGCAATACAAACTGCATAATCTAGCCAAATTTCACGGGTGTACAAGAAACCACGGGGGATTTAGAAGGAGATGTTCACTCGGAACAACCGGAGGCCTGCCGGCAGCAAGATTCTAGAATTCTTCCTAAGAAGCCTTGAAAGCAGTGAAACACTCCTATGTTGCAATAACTCAGAACCTCATTGTGAGTGTTCCCAGCAGAGCTCATTCGGCTGAACACAACCGTGGACTAACTATAGCCAGATGCATGCAGTGCCGTCCATAGTGCTGGCTGGACAATGGTGGTGTGCCAAACAAGTGAGCTCTAGGTCTCAACACTTTCACAAAGTGCCATAAGTTGAGGATCAACTTACTGCTCTGGTTGAGTAGAGTGTAGCCGTCATAGCTAGATTCAGCAGCACTCAGGTGAGAACAGGAAGCAGATATACCCAGTCCGTTGGCAGTGTCCTACGGTGTCCAGCCTATCTGGCTGCCACGCCTCAATGTTTGCAACCGCGGCAGAGCTAAGCAGTCACAATTATGCAGCAATGCAAACTGCATAACCTGGCCAAATTTCACGGATTTGCAAGAAACCACGGGAGATTTACAAGGACATGTTTACCTGGAACACCCGGAGACCAGCCGGCAGCAAGATTCCGGAATTCTTCCTAAGAAGCCTTGAAAGCAGTGAAACGCTCCTATGTTGGAATAACTCAGAACCTCATTCTGAGTGTTCCCGGCAGAGGTCATTCGGCTGAACACAACCATGGACTAATTAGAGCCAGTTGTAGGCAGTGGAATAATTAGAGCCACATTTAGGCAATGGACTAATTAGAGCCAGATATAGGCAGTATTTTCGATTGGAAAACAACTGAGCTTTAGTTCTCCAAACTTTCACAAAGTGCCATAAGTTGAGGTTCAACTTACTGCTCCGGTTGAGTAGAGTGTAGCTGTCAAAGCTGGAATCAGTAGCACTCAGGTGAAAAGAATGGGAAGCAGATATACCCAGTCCGCTGGCAGTGTCCTACGGGCACCAGCATATCTGGCTGCCACGCCTGAATGTTTGCAACCGCGGCAGAGCTAGGCAGGCGCAATTGTGCAGCAATGCAAACTGCATAACCTGGCCAAATTTCACGGGTGTCCAAGAAACCACGGGGGATTCACAAGGAGATCTTCATCCGGAAGAGCCGGAGGCCTGGTGGCCGCAAAATTCCGGAATTCTTCCTGTGAAGCCTTGAAAGCAGTGAAACGCTCTTATGTTGCAATAATTGAGAACTTCATTCTGAGTGCTCCCGGCAGAGGTCATTCGGCTGAACACAACCGTGGACTAATTAGAGCCAGATGTAGGCTCTGCTGTCCATATTGCTGGATGGACAGTGGTGGCGTGCCAAACAACTGAGCTCTAGTTCTCCACACTTTCACAAAGTGCCATAAGTTGAGATTCAACTTAGTGCTCCGGTTGGGTAGAGTGTAGCCGTCAAAACTGGAATCAGTAGCACTCAGGTGAGAAGAATGGGAAACAGATATATCCAGTTCGCTGTCAATGTCTTACGGGGACCAGCCTATCTGGCTGCCACGCCTGAATGTATGCCACCGCCGCAGAGCTAGGCATTCGCAATTGTGCAGTAATGCAACCTGCATAATCTGGCCCAATTTCACGGGTGTACAAGAAACCACGGGGAATTTACAAGGAGATGTTCCCCCGGAACAGCCGGAGCCCTGCCGGCAGCAACATTCCGGTATCCTTCCGAAGAAGATTTGAAAGCAGTGAATCGCTCCTATGTTGCAATAACTAAGAACCTCATTCTGAGTGTTCCCGGCAGTGGTCATTCGGCTGAACACAACCGTGGACTAATTAGAGCCAGATGTAGACAGTGCCGTCCATAGTGCTGGATGGACAGTGGTGGCGTGCCAAAAAGCTGAGCTCTAGTTCTCAACACTTTCACAAAAGGCCATAAGTTGAGGTTCAAATTACTGCTCCGGTTGAGTAGAGTGTAGCCGTCAAAGCTGGAATCAGTAGCACTCAGGTGAGAAGAACGGGAAACAGATAACCCAGTTCGATGCCAGTGTCCTACAGGGACCAGCCTATTTGGCTGCCACGCCTGAATGTTTGCAACCGCGGCAGAGCTAGGCAGGCACAATTGGGCAGCAATGCAAACTGCATAAGCTGGCCAAATTTCACGGGTGTACACGAAACCACGGGGGATTTTGAAGGAGATGTTCACCCGGAACAGCCGGAGGTCTGCCGGCAGCAAGATTCCGGAATTATTCCTGTAAAGCCTTGAAAGCAGTGAAACGCTCCTATGTGGCAATAATTCAGAAGCTCATTCTGAGTGTTCCCGGCACAGGTCATTCGGCTGAACACAACCGTGGACTAACTAGAGCCAGATGTAGGCAGTACCGTCCATAGTGCTGGATTTACAGTGGTGGCTTGCCAAACCACTGAGCTCTAGTTCTCAACTCTTTCACAAAGTGCCATAAGTTGAGGTTCAACTTACTGCTCCGGTTGAGTAGAGTGTAGTCGTCAAAGCTGGAATCAGTAGCACTCTGGTGACAAGAACGGGAAGCAGATAGACCCTGTCCGCTGGCAGTGTCCTATGGGGACCAGCCTATCTGGCTGCCAGGCCTGAATGTTTGCATCCGTGGCAGAGCTAGGCAGGTGCAATTGTACAGCAATGCAAATTGCATAACCTGGCCAAATTTCACGAGTGTACAAGAAACCACCGGGGATTTACAAAGAGATGTTCACCCGGAACAGACGGAGGCCTCCCGGCAACAAGATTCCAGAATCCTTCCTAAGAAGGTTCCATAGCAGTGAAACGCTCCTATGTTGCAATAACTCAGAACCTCATTCTGTGTGTTCCCGGCAGAGGTCATTCGGCTGAACACAACCGTGGACTAATTAGAGCCAGATGAAGGCAGTGGCGTCCATGGTGCTGGATGGACAGTGGTAGCGTGCCAAACAACTGAGCTCTAGTTCTCAACACTTTCACAAAGTGCCATAAGTTGAGGTTCAACTTACTGCTCCGGTTTAGTAGAGTGTAGCCATCAAAGCTGGAATCAGTAGCACTCAGGTTAGAAGAACGGGAATCAGATATACCCAGTCCGCTGACAGTGTCCTACGGGACCAGCCTATCTGGCTGCCAAGCCTGAATGTTTGCAACCGCGGCAGAGCTAGGCAGTAGCAATTGTGCAGCAATGCAAACTGCATAACATGGCCAAAATTCACGGGTGTATAAGAAACCACGGGGGATTTACAAGGAGATGTTCACCCGGAACAGCCGGAGGCTTGCCACCAGTTAGATTCCGGAATTCTTCCTGTGAAGCCTTGAAAACAGTGAAACGCTCCTATGTGGCATTAAATCAGAACCTCATTCTGAGTGTTCCCGGCAGAGGTCATTCGGCTGACGACAACCGTGGACTATTTAGAGCCAGATGTAGGCAGTGCCGTACATAGTGCTGGAAGGACACTGCCGGTTTAGTAGAGTGTAGCCGTCAAAGCTGGAATCAGTAGCACTCAGGTGAGAAGAATGGGAAGCAGATATAAACAGTTCGTTGGCAGTGTCCTACGGGGACCAGCCTTTCTGGCTGCCACGCCTGACTGTTTGCCAGGGCGGCAGAGCTAGGCAGGCGCAATTGCGTAGCAATGCAAACTGCATAACCTGGTGAAATTTCACGGTTGTACAAGAAACCACTGGGGATTTACAAGGATATGTTCAACGGGAACAGCCGGAGGCCTGCCGGAAGCAAGATTCCGGAATTCTTCCTAAGAAGCCTTGAAAGCAGTGAAACGCTCCTATGTTGCAATAACTCAGAACCTCATTCTGAGTGTTCCTGGCAGAGGTCATTCGGCTGAACACAACTGTGGACTAATTAGAGCCAGATGTAGGCAGTGCTGTCCATAGTGCTGCTTGGACAGTGGTGGCGTGACAAACAACTGAGCTCTAGTTCTCAACACTTTCACAAAGTGTCATAAGTTGAGGTGCACCTAACTGCTCCGGTTGAGTAGATTGTAGCCGTCAAAGCTGGAATAACTAGCAGTCAGGTGAGAATAACGGGAAGCAGATATACACAGTCCGCTGGCAGTGTCCTACGGTGACTAGCCTTTCTGGGTGCCACGCCTGAATGTTTGCAACTGCGGCAGAGCTAGGCAGGTGCAATTGTACAGCAATGCAAACTGCATAACCTGGCCAAATTTCACGGGTGTAAAAGAAACCACGACGGATTTACAAGGAGATTTTCACCCGAACAGCCGGAGGCCTGCCGGAAGCAAGATTGAGGAATTCTTCCTAAGAAGGCTTGAAAGCAGTGAAACGCTCCTATGTTGCAATAACTCAGAACCTCATTCTGAGTGTTCCCGGCAGAGGTCATTTGGCTGAACACAACCGTGGAGTAATTAGAGCCAGATGTAAGAAGGGGCGTCCATAGTCCTGGATGGACTGTGGTGGCGTGCCAAACAACTGAGCTCTAGTTCTTAACACTTTCACAAAGTACCCTAAGTTGAGGCTCAATTTACTGCTCCGGTTGAGTAGAGTGTGGCCGTCAAAGCTGGAATAACTAGCACTCAGGTGAGAAGAACGGGAAGCAGATATACAAAGTCCGCTGGCAGTGTCGTACGGGGACCAGCCTTTCTGGCTGCCATGCCTGAATGTTTGCAACCGCGGCAGAGCTAGGAAGGCGCAATTGTGCAGCAAAGCAAACTGCATAACCTGGCCAAATTTCACGAGTGTAAAAAAAACCACGGGGGATTTACAAGGAGATGTTCACCCCGAAGAGCTGGAGGCCTGCCGGCAGCAAGATTCCAGAATTCTTCCTAAGAAGCCGTGAAAGCAGTGAAATGCTCCTATGTTGCAATAACTCAGAACCTCATTCTGAGTGTTCTCGGCAGAGGTCATTCGGATGAACACAACAGTGGACTAATTAGATCCAGATGTACGCAGTGCCGTCCATCCTGCTGGATGGACTGTGGTGGCATGCCAAACAACTGAGCTCTAGTTCTCAACACTTTCACAAAGTGTCATAAGTTGAGGTTCAACTTACTCCTCCAGTTGAGTAGAGTGTAGCCTTCAAAGCTGGAATCAGTAGCACTCAGTTGAGAAGAACGGGAAGTAGATATACACAGTCCGCTGGCAGTGTCCTACGGGGACTAGACTTTCTGGCTGCCACGCCTGAATGTTTGCAACTGCGGTAGAGCTAGGCAGGAGCAATTGTGCAGCAATGCAAACTGCATAACCTGGCCAAATTTCACGGGTGTACAAGAAACCACAGGGGATTTACAAGGAGATTTTCACCCTGAACAGCCGGAGGCCTGTCGGCAGCAAGATTCCGGAGTTCTTCCTAAGAAGCCTTGAAAGCAGTGAAACGCACCTATGTTGAAATAATTTAGAACTTCATTCTGAGTGTTCCCAGCAGAGGTCATTCCGCTGAACACAACCGTGGACTAATTAGAGCCAGATGTGTGCAGTGCCGTCCATAGTGCTGGATGGACAGTGGTGGCGTGCCAAACAACTGAGCTCTAGTTCTCAACACTTTCACATACTGCCCTACGTTGAGATTCAACTTGCTGCTCCGTTTGAGTAGAGTGTAGCCGTCAAAGCTGGCATCAGTAGCACTCAGGTGAGAAGAACGGGAAGCAGATATACCCAGTCCGCTGGCAGTGTCCTACGGGGACCAACGCCTGAATATTTGCCAGCGTGGCAGAGCTAGGCAGGCGCAATTGTGCAGCAATGCAAACTGCATAACCTGGCCAAATTTCACGGGTGTACAAGAAACCACGGGGGATTTACAAATAGATGTTCACCCGGAACAGTCGGAGGCCTGCCTGAAGCAAGATTGAGGAATTCTTCCTAAGAAGCCTTGAAAGTAGTGAAACGCCCCTATGTTGCAATAACTCAGAACCTCATTCTGAGTGTTCCCGGCAGAGGTCATTCGGCTGAACACAACCGTGGAATAATTAGAGTCAGATGTAGGCAGTGCTGTCCATAGTGCTGAATGGACTGTGGTGGCGTGCCAAACAACTGAGCTCTAGTTCTCAACACTATCACAAAGTTCCATGAGTTGAGGTTCAACTTACTGCTCCGGTTGAGTAGAGTGTAGCCGTCAAACCTGGAATCAGTAGCACTCAGGTGAGAAGAACGGGAAGCAGATATACCCAGTCCGCTGGCAGTGTCCTACCGGGACCAGCCTATCTGGCTGCCACGCCTGAATGTTTGCAACCGCGCCAGAGCTAGGCAGACGCTATTGTGCACCAATGCAAACTGCATAACCTGGCCAAATTTCACGGGTGTACAAGATACCACGGGGGATTTACAAGGGGATGGTCCCCCGGAACTGCCGGAGACCTGCCGGCAGCAACATTCCGGAATCCTTCCTAAGAAGCCTTGAAAGCAGTGAAACGCTCCTATGTTGCAATAACTCAGAACCTCATTCTGAGTGTTCCCGGCAGAGGTCATTCGGCTGAACACAACCGTGGAATAATTAGAGCCAGATGTAGGCAGTGCCGTCCATAGTGCTGAATGGACTGTGGTGGCGTGCCAAACAACTGAGCTCTAGTTCTCAACATTTTCACAAAATGTCATAAGTTGAGGTTCAACTTACTGCTCCGGTTGAGTACAGTGTAGCCGTCAAAGCTGGAATCAGTAGCACTTAAGTGACAAGAACGGGATGCAGATATACCCAGTTCGCTGGCAGTGTCCTACAAGGACCAGCCTATCTGGCTGCCACGCCTGAATGTTTGCCGGAGCGGCAGAGCTAGGCAGGCGAAATTGTGCAGCAATGCAAACTGCATAACCTGGCCAAATTTCACGGGTGTACAAGATACCACGGGGGATTTACAAGGAGATGTGCACCCGGAACAGCTGGAGGCCTGCCGGCAGCAACATTCCGGAATCCTTCCTAAGAAGCCTTGAAAGCAGTGAAACGCTCCTATGTTGCAAAAACTCAGAACCTCATTCTGAGTGATCCCGGCAGAGGTCATTCGGCTGAACACAACAGTGGACTAATTAGTGCCAGATGTAGGCAATGCCGTCCATAGTGCTGGATGGACAGTGGTGGCGTGCCAAACAACTGAGCTCTAGTACTCAACACTTTCTTATAGTGCCATAAGTTGAATTTCATCTTACTGCTCCGGTTGAGTAGAGAGTAGCTGTCAAAGCTGGAATCAGTAGCACTCAGGTGAGAAGAATGGGAAGCAGATATACTCAGTCCGTTGGCAGTGTCCTACGGGGACCAGCCTATCTTGCTTCCACGCCTGAATGTTTGAAACCGCGGCAGAGTTAGGCAAACGCAATTGTGCAGCAATGCAATCTGCATAACCCGGCCAAATTTCACAGTGTAAAAGAAACCACGGGGGATTTACAAGGAGATGTTCATCCGGAACACACGGAGGCCAGCCAGCAGCAAGATTGAGGAATTCTTCATAAGAAGCCTTGAAAGCAGTGAAATGTTCCTATTTTGCAATAACTCAGAACCTCATTCTCAGTGTTCCCCGCATAGGTCATTCGGCTGAACACAACCTTGGACTAATTAGAGCCAGATGTAAGCAGTGCCGTCCACAGTGCTGGAAGGAGAGTGGTGGAGTGCCAAACAACTGAGCTCTAGTTCTCAACACTTTCACAAAGAGGAATAAGTTGAGGTTCATCTTAATGCTCCGATTCATTAGAGTGTAGCTGTCAAAACTGGAATCAGTAGCACTCAGGTGAGAAGAACGGGAAGAAGATAGACCCAGTCCGCTGGCAGTGTCCCACGGGGATCAGCCTTTCTGGCTGCCACGCCTGTATGTGTGCAACCGCGGCAGAGCGAGGCAGGTGCAATTGTGCATCAATGCAAACTGCATAACCTGGCCAAATTTCACGGGTGCACAAGAAACCACAGGGGATTTACAAGGAGATATTCACCCGTAACAGCCGGAGGCCTGCCCGCAGCAACATTCCAAAAATATTTCTAAGAAGCCTTGAAAGCAGTGAAACGCTCCTAAGTTGCAACAACTCACAACCTCATTCTGAGTGTTCCCGGCAGAGGTCATTCGGCTGAACACAACGGTGGACTAATTAGAGCCAGATGTATGCAGTGCTGTCCATAGTGCTCGATGGACAGTGGTGGCGAGCCAAACAAATGAGCTCTAGTTCTCAACACTTTCACAAAATGCCATAAGGTTAGGTTCAACTTCCGGCTCCGGTTGAGTAGAGTGTAGCCGTCAAAGCTGGAATCAGTAGCACTCAGGTGAGAAGAACGGGAAGCAGATATACCCAGTCGGCTGGCAGTGTCCTACGGGGACCAGACTATCTCGATTCCACGCCTGAATGTTTGCAACCGCGGCAGAGTTAGGCAGGCGCAATTGTGCAGCAATGCAAACTGCATAACCTGGCCAAATTTCACGGGTGTACAAGAAACCACGGGGGATTTACAAGATGTTCATCCGGAACACCCGGAGGCCAGCCAGCAGCAAGATTGAGGAATTCTTCCTAAGAAGCCTTGAAAGCATTGAAATGCTCCTATGTTGCAATAACTCAGCACCTCATTCTGAGTGTTCCCGGCAGAGGTCATTCGGCTGAACACAACCGTGGACTAATTAGAGCCAGATGTAGGCAGTGCCGTCCATAGTGCTGGATGGACTGTGGTGGCATGCCAAACAACTGAGCTCTAGTTCTCAACACTTTCACAAAGTGCCATAAGTAGAGGTTCAACTTACTGCTCCGGTTGAGTATAGTGTGGCCATCAAAGGTGGAATCAGTAGCACTCAGGTGAGAAGAACGGGAAGCATATGTACCCAGTGTGCTGGCAGTGTCCTACAGGGATCAGCCTATCTGGCTGTCACGCCTGATGTTTGCAACCGCGGCAGAACTAGGAAGGCGCAATTGTGCAGCAATGCAAACTGCATAACCTGGCCAAATTTCAAGGGTGTACAAGAAACCACGGGGGATTTACAAGGAGATGTTCACCCGGAACTGCCGGAGGCCTGCCGGCAGCAACATTGCGGAATCCTTCCTAAGAAGCCTTGAAAGCAGTGAAACGCTCCTATGTTGCAGCAACTCAGAACCTCTTTCTGAGTGTTCTCGGCAGAGGTCTTTCGGCTGAACACAACGGTGAACTAATTAGTGCCACATGCAGGCAGTGCCGTCCATAGTGCTGGATGGACAGTGGTGGCGTGCCAAACAACTGAGCTCTAGTTCTCAACACTTTCTTATAGTGCCATAAGTTGAGTTTCATCGTACTGCTCCGGTTGAGTAGAGTGTAGCCGTCAAAGCTGGAATCAGTAGCATTCAGGTGAGAAGAACGTCAAGCAGATATACCCAGTCCGCTGGCATTGTCCTACTGGGACCAGTCTACCTGGTTGCCACGCCTGAATGTTTGCAACCGCTGCAGAGCAAGGCAGTCACAATTGTGCAGCAATGCAAACTGCATACCTGGCCAAATTTCACGGGTGTACAAGAAACCACGGGGGATTTACAAGGAGATGTTCACCCAGAACAGCCAGAGGCCTGCCGGCAGCAACATTCCGGAATTCGTCCTAAGAAGCCTTGAAAGCAGTGAAACGCTACAATGTTGCAACAACTCAGAACCTCATTCTGAGTGTTCCCGGCAGAGGTCATTCGGCTAAACACAACCGTGGACTAATTAGTGCCAGATGTAGGCAGTGCCTTCGATAGTGCTGGATGGACTGTGGTGGCGTGCCAAACAACTGAGCTCTAGTTCTCAAAACTTATACAAAGTGCCATAAGTAGAGGTTCAACTTATTGCTCCGGTTGAGTAGAGTGTAGCCGACAAAGCTGGAATCACTAGCACTCAGGTGAGAAGAACGGGAAGCAGATATACCCAGTCCGCTGGCAGTGTCCTTCAGGGACCAGCCTACCTGGCTGCCACGCCTGACTGATTTTAAACACGGCAGATCTGGGCAAGCACAATTGTGCAGCAATGCAAACTGCATAACCTGGCCAAATTTCACGGGTGTAAAAGAAACCACGGGGGATTTACAAGGGGATGTTCACCCGGAACAGCCGGAGGCATGTCGGCCGAAACATTCCTGAATTTTTCCTAAGAAGGCTTGAAAGCAGTGAAACGCTCCTATGTTGTAATAACTCAGCACGTCATTCTGAGTTTTCCCGCACAGGTCATTCGGCTGAACACAACCGTGGTTTAATTAGAGCCAGATGTAGGCAGTGCCCCCTATAGTGCTGGATGGACAGTGGTGGTATGCCAAACAACTTAGCTCTAGTTCTCAACACTTTCACAAAGTGCCATAAGTTGAGGTTCAACTTACTGCTCCTGTTGAGTAGAGTGTAGCCGTCAAAGCTGGAATCAGAAGCACTCAGTTGAGAAGAACCGGAAGCAGATATTCCCAGTCCGCTTGCAGTGTCTTCCGTGGTCTAGCCTATCTGGCTGCCACGACTGAATGTTTGCAAACGTGGCAGAGCTAGGCAGGCGCAATTGTGCAGCAATGCAAACTGCATGACCTGGCCAAATTTCACGGGTGTACAAGAAACCACGAGGGATTTACAAGGAGATATTCACAAGGAACAGCCTGACGCCTGCCGGCAGCAACTTTCCGGAACATTTCCTAAGAAACCTTGAAAGCAGTGAAACGCTCCTATGTTGCAATAACTCAGACCTCATTCTGAGTGTTCCAGGCAGAGGTCATTTGGCAGAATACAGCCGTGGACTAATTAGAGCCAGATGTAGGCAGAGCCGTCCATAGTACTGGATGGACTGTGGTGGCGTGCTAAACACCTGAGCTCTAGTTCTCAACACTTTCACAAATTGCCATAAATTGAAGTTCAACATACTGCTCAGGTAGAGTAGAGTGTAGCCATCAAAGCTGGAATGAGTAGCACTCAGGTGAGAAGAACGGGAAGCAGATATTCCCAGTCCTCTGGAAGTATCCTCCTGGGACCAGCCTATTTGGCTGCCACGCGTGAATATTTGCAACCGAGGCAGAGCTAGGAAGGCGCAATTGTGCAGCAATGCAAACTGCATAAGCTGGCCAAATTTCACGGGTGTACAAGAAACCACGGGGGATTTACAAGGAGATGTTCACCCAGAACACCCAAAGGCCTGCCGGCAGCAAGATTCCAGAATTCTTCCTAAGAAGCCTTGAAAGTAGTGAAACGCTCCTATGTTGCAATAACTCAGAACCTCTTTCTGAGTGTTCCCGGCAGTGGTCATTCGGTGAACACAACCGTGGACTAATTAGAGCCATATGTAGGCAGTGCTGTCCATAATGCTGCATGGACAGTGGTGGCGTGCCAAACAACTGCGCTCTAGTTCTCAACACTTTCACAAAGTGCCATAAGTTGAGGTTCAACTTACTGCTCTGGTTGAGTAATGTGTAGCCCTCAAAGCTGGAATCAGTAGATCTCAGGTGAGAAGAACGGGAAGCAGATATACCCAGTCCGCTGGCAGTGTCCTACTGGGCCAGCCTATCTGGCTGCCACGTCTGAATGTTTGCAACCCCGGCAGAGCTAGGCAGGAGCAATTGTGCAACAATGCAAACTGCATAACCTGGCCAAATTTCACGGGTGTACAAGAAACCACGGGAGATTTACAAGGAGATGTTCACCCGGAATAGCCGGAGGCCTGCCGGCAGCAACATTCCGAAATCCTTCCTGAGAAGTCTTGAAAGCAGTGAAACTCTCCTATGTTGCAATAACTCAGAACCTCATTTTGAGTGTTCCCGGCAGAGGTCATTCAGCTGAACACAACCGTGGATTAATTAGAGCCAGATGTAGGCAGTGCCGTCCATATTGCTGGATGGACAGTGGTGGCGTGACAAACAACTGAGCTCTAGTTTTCAACACTCACAAAGTGCCATGAGTTGAGGTTGAACTTACTGCTCTGGTTGAGTGGAGTGTAGCCGTCAAAGCTGGAATCAGGAGCACTCAGGTGACAAGAACGGGAAGCAGATACACCCAGTCCGCTGGCAGTGTCATATTGGGACCAGCTTGTCTTTCTGCCACGCCTGAGTGTTTGCCACCGTGGCAGAAGTAGGCAGGCCCAATTGTGCAGCAAAGCAAACTGCATAACCTGGCAAAATTTCACGGGTGTACAAGAAAACATGGGGGATTTACAACGAGATGTTCACCCGGAACAGTCGGAGGCCTGCCGGCAGCAACATTCCAGAATCCATCCTGAGAAGCCTTGAAAGCAGTGAAACGCTCCTATGTTGAAATAACTCAGAACCTCATTCTGAGTGTTCCCGGCAGAGGTCATCCGGCTGAACACAACCGTGCACTAATTAGAGACAGATGTAGGCATTACGGTCCATAGTCCTGGATGGACTGTGGTGGCGTGCCAAACAACTGAGCTCTAGTTTTCAACAGTTTGACAAAGTGCCATAAGTTGACATTCAACTCACTGCTCCCGTTGAGTAGAGCGTAGACGTCAAAACTGGAATCAGTAGCACTCAGGTGAGAAGAACGGGAAGCAGATATACTCAGTACGCTGGCAGTGTCCTTCGGGGACCAGCCTATCTGGATGCCATGCCTGAATGTTTGCAACTGAGGCAGAGCTAGGTAGGCGCAATTGTGCAGCAATGGAAACTGCATAACCTGGCCAAATTTCACGGGTGTACAAGAAACCACGGGGGATTTACAAGGAGATGTTCATCCGGAACAGCCGGAGGCCTGCCGGCAAGAAGATTCCGGATTTCTTCCTAAGAAGCCTTGAAAGTAGTGAAACGCCCCTATGTTGCAATAACTCAGAACCTCATTCTGAGTGTTCCCGGCTGAGGTCATTCGGCTGATCCCAACCATGGACTAACTAGAGCCAGATGTAGGCATTGCCGTCCATAGTGCTGGATGGACACTGCAGGTTGAGTAGAGTATAGCCGTCAAAGCTGGAATCAGTAGCACTCAGTTGAAAAGAAGGGGAAGCAGATATAAACAGTCCGCTGGCAGTGTCCTACGGGGACCAGCCTATCTGGCTGCCACCCCTCAATGTTTACAACGGCGGCTTAGCTAGGCAGGTGCAATTGTGCAGTAATGCACACTGCATATCATGGCCAAATGTCATGGGTGTACAAGAAACCACGGGGGATTTACAAGGAGATGGTCACCCGAAACAGCCAGAGGCCTGCCGGCAAAAACATTCGGGAATTCTTCCTAAGAAGCCTTGAAAGCAGAGAAATGCTCCTATGTTGCAATAACTCAGAACCTCATTCTGAGTATTCCCGGCAGAGGTCATTCGGCTGAACATAACCGTGGACTAATTAGAGCCAGATGTAGGCAGTGCCGTCCATAGTGCTGGATGGACAGTGGTCGCATGCCCAACAACTGAGCTGTAGTTCTCAACACTTTCAGAAAGTGCCCTAGGTTGAGCTTCACCTTACTGCTCCGGTTGAGTAGATTGTAGCTGTCAAAGCTGGAATCATTAGCACTCAGGTGAGAAGAACGGGAAGGAGATATACCCAGTCCGCTGGCAGTGTCCTACAGGGAAAAGTCTATCTGGCTGCCACGCCTGAAAGTTTGTAACCGCGGCAAAGCAAGGCAGGGGCAATTGTGCAGCAATGCAAACTGCATAACCTGCCGAAATTTCACGGGTGTACAAGAAACCACCGGGGATTTACAAGGGGATGTTCCCCGGAACAGCTGGAATACTGCCGGCAGCAACATTCCGGAATTCTTCCTAAGAAGCCTTGAAACAGAGAAACGCTCCTATGTTGCAATAACTCAGAACCTCATTCTGAGTGTTCCCAGCAGAGGTCATTTGGCTGAACACAACCGTGGAATAATTAGAGCCAGATGTAGGCAGTGCCTTCCATAGTACTGGATGGACAGTAGTGGCGAGCCGAACAACTGAGCTCTAGTTCCCAACACTTTCACAAATTGCCATAAGGTGAGGTTAAACGTACTGCTCCGGTTGAGTAGAATGTAGCCGTCAAAGCTGGAATCAGTAGCACTCAGGTGAGAAGAACAGGAAGCAGATATACACAGTCCTCTGGCAGTGTCCTACGGGGAGCAGACTATATGGCTGCCACGCCTGAATGTTTGCAACCGCGGAAGAGCTAGGCAGGCGCAATTGTGCAGCATTGCAAACTGCATAACCTGGCCAAATTTCACGGGTGTACAAGAAACCACGGGGGATTTACAAGGACATGTTCACCTGGAACAGCGGGAGGCCTGCCGGCAGCAACATTCCGGAATTCTTCCTAAGAAGCCTTGAAAGCAGTGAAACGATCCTATGTTGAAATTACTCAGAACCTCATTCTGAGTGTTCCCGGCAGAGGTCATTCGGCTGAACACAACCGTAGACTAATTAGAGCCAGATGTAAGCAGTGCCATCCATAGTGCTGAATGGACAGTGGTGACGTGCCAAACAACTGAGCTCTAGTTCTCAACACTTGCACAAAGTGTCCTTAGTTGAGGTTCAACTTACTGCTCTGGTTGAGTAGAGTGTAGCAGTCAAAGCTTTAATCAGTAGCACTCAGGTGAGAAGAATGGGAAGTAGACATACTCAGTCCGCTGGCAGTGTCTACGAGGACCAGCCTATCTGGCTGACACGCCTGAATGTTTGCAACCGCGGCAGAGTTTGGCAGGCGACATTGTGCAGCAATGCAAACTGCATAACCTGGACAAATTTCACGGTTGTACAAGAAACCACGGCGGATTTACAAGGGGATGTTCCCCCGGAACTGCAGGAGGCCTGCCGGCAGCAACATTCCGGAATCCTTCCTAAGAAGCCTTGGAAGCAGTGAAACGCTCCTATGTTGCAAGAACTCAGAACCTCATTCTGAGTTCTCCCGGCAGAGGTCATTCAGCTGAAAACAACCGTGGACTAATTCGTGCCAGATGTAGGCAGTGCCGTCCATAGTGCTGGATGGACAGTGGTGGCGTGCCAAACAACTGAGCTCTAGTTCTCAACACTTTCTTATAGTGCCATAAGTTGAGTTTCATCTTACTGCTCCGGTTGAGTAGATTGTAGCCGTGCAAGCTGGAATAAGTAGCACTCAGGTGAGAAGAACGGGAAGCAGATATACCCAGTCCGCTGGCATTGTCCTACGGGCACCAGTCTATCTGGTTGCCACGCCTGAATGTTTGCAACCGCGGCAGAGCAACGCAGTCACAATTGTGCAGCAATGCAAACTGCATAACCTGGCCAAATTTCACGGGTATACAAGAAACCACTGGGGATTTACAAGGAGATGTTCACCCGGAATAGCCGGAGGCCTGCCGGCAGCAACATTCCGGAATTCTTCCTAAGCAGCCTTGAAAGCAGTGAAACGCTCCTATGTTGCAATAACTCAGAACCTCATTCTGAGTGTTCCCCGCAGAGGTCATTCGGCTGAACAGAACCGTGAACTAATTAGAGCCAGATGTAGGCAGTGCCTTCCATAGTGCTGGATGGACTGTGGTGGCATGCCAAACAACTGCGCTCTAGTTCTCAACACTTATACAAAGTGCCATAAGTTGAGGTTCACCTTACGGTTCCGGTTGAGTAGAGTGTAGATGACAAAGCTGGAATCAGTAGCACTCAAGTGAGAAGAACAGGAACCAGATATACCCAGTCCGCTGGCATTGTCCTACGGGGACCAGCCTATCGGGCTGCCACGCCTGAATGTTTGCAACCGTGGCAGAGCTAGGCAGGTGCAATTGTGCAGCAATGCAAACTGCATAACCTGGCCAAATTTCACGGGTGTATAAGAAACCACGGTGGATTTACAAAGAGATGTTCACCCAGAACAGCTGGAGGCCTGCCGGCAAGAAGATTCCAGAATTCTTCCTAAGAAGCCTTGAAAGCAGTTGAACGCTCCTATGTTGCAATAACTCAGAACCTCATTCTGAGTGTTCCCGGCTGAGGTCATTTGGCTGATCCCAACCGTGGACAAACAAGAGCCAGATGTAAGCATTGCCGTCCATATTGCTGGATGGACACTGCAGGTTGAGTAGAGTATAGTCGTCAAAGCTGGAATCAGTAGCACTCAGTTGAAAAGAAGGGGAAGCAGATATAAACAGTCCGCTGGCAGTGTCCTACGGGGACCAGCCTATCTGGCTGCCACCCCTCAATGTTTGCAACGGCGGCTTAGCTAGGCAGGCGCAATTGTGCAGTAATGCACACTGCATATCATGGCCAAATTTCATGGGTGTACAAGAAACCACGGGGGATTTACAAGGAGATGGTCACTTGGAACAGCCAGAGGCCTGCCGGCAAAAACATTCGGGAATTCTTCCTAAGAAGCCTTGAAAGCAGAGAAATGCTCCTATGTTGCAATAACTCAGAACCTCATTCTGAGTGTTCCCGGCAGGGGTCATTCGGCTGAACACAACCGTGGACAAATTAGAGCCAGATGTAGGCAGTGCCTTCCATAGTGCTGGATGGACAGTGTTGGCGTGTCAAACAACTGAGCTCTAGTTCTCAACACTTTCACAAAGTGCCATAAGTTGAGGTTCAACTTACTGCTTCGGTTGAGGAGAGTGTAGCCGTCAAAGTTGGAATCAGTAGCACTCAGGTGAGAAGAATGGGAAGCAGATATACCCAGTCCGCTGGCAGTGTCCTATGGGGACCAGCCTATCTGGCTGCTACACATGAATGTTTGCAATCTCGACAGAGCTTGGTAGGCGCAATTGTGCAGCAATGCATACTGCATAACCTGGGCAAATTTCACGTGTACAAGAAACCACGGGGGATTTTGAAGGAGATGTTCACCCTGAACAGCCGGATGCTTGCCGGCAGCAAGATTCCGGAATTCTTCCAGTGAAGCCCTGAAAGCAGTGAAACGATCCTATGTTGCAATAACTCAGAACCTCATTTTGAGTGTTCCCGACAGAGGTCATTCGGCTGAACACAACCGAGGACTAATTAGAGCCAGATGTAGGCAGTGCCGTCCATAGTGCTGGGCGGACAGTGGTCGCATGCAAAACAACTGAGCTCTAGTTCTCCAAACGTTCACAAAGTGACATAAGTTGAGGTTCAACTTACTGCTCTGGTTGAGTAGAGTGTAGCCGTGAAAGCTGGAATCAGTAGCACTCAGGTGAGAAGAACGGAAAGCAGATATACCCAGTCCCCTGGCAGTGTCCTACTTGGACCAGCCTATTTGGCTTCCACGCCTGAATGTTTGCAAGTCGTCAGGGGTAGACAGGCACAATTGTGTAGCAATGCAAAATGCATAACCTCCCCAAATTTCAGGGGTGTACAAGAAACCACGGGGGATTTACAAGGACATGTTTACCCGGAAGAGCCGGAGGCCTGCCGGCAGCAACATTCTGGAATTTTTCCTAAGAAGCCTTGAAAGCAGTGAAACTCTCCTACGTTGGAATAACTCAGAACCTAATTCTGAGTGTTCCCGGCAGAGGTCATTCGGCTGAACACAACCGTGGACTAATTAGAGCCAGATGTAGGCAGTGCCGTCCATAGTGCTGGATATACTGTGGTCGCATGCCCAACAACTGAGCTGTAGTTCTCAACACTTTCAGAAAGTGCCCTACGTTGAGCTTCACCTTACTGCTCCGGTTGAGTAGATTGTAGCTGTCAAAGCTGGAATCATTAGCACTCAGGTGAGAAGAACGGGAAGGAGATATACCCAGTCGGCTGGCAGTGTCCTACAGGGAAAAGTCTATCTGGCTGCCACGCCTGAAAGTTTGTAACCGGGGCAGAGCTAGGCAGGGGCAATTGTGCAGCAGTGCAAACTGCATAACCTGGACAAATTTCACGGGTGTACAAGAAACCACGGGGGATGTACAAGGAGATGTTCACCCGGAACAGCCAGAGGCCTGCCGGCAGCAATATTCCGGAATTCTTCCTAAGAAGCCTTGAAAGCAGTGAAACTCTCCTATGTTGCAATAACTCAGAACCTCATTCTGAGTGTTCCCGGGAGAGGTCATTCGGCTGAACTCATCTGTGGACTAATTAGAGCCAGATGTAGGCAGTAGACTAATTAGAGCCAGATGTGGGCAATGGACTAATTAGAGCCAGATATAGGCAGTGTTTTCGATTGGAAAACAACTGAGCTTTAGTTCTCCAAACTTTCACAAAGTGCCATAAGTTGAGGTTCAACTTACTGCTCCGGTTGAGTAGAGTATACCCGTCAAAGCTGGAATCAGTAGCACTCATGTGAGAAGAAGGGGAAGCAGGTAGACCAAATCCGCTGTCAGTGTCCTACAAGAACCAGCCTTACTGGCTGCCACACCTGAATGTTTGTAACCCCGGCAGAGCTATGCAGGCGGAATTGTGCAGCAATGCAAACTGCATAACCTGGCCAATTTTCACGGGTGGACAAGAAACCACGGGTGATTTACAAGGGGATTTCCCTCGGAACATCCGGAGGCCTGACGGCAGCAAGATTCCGGAATTCTTCCTGTGAAACCTTGAAAGCAGTGAAACGCTCCTAGGTTGCAAAAACTCAGAACATCATTCTGAGTGTTCCCGGCAGAGATCATTCAGCTGAACACAACTGTGGACTAATTAGAGCCAGATATAGGCAGTGCCTTAAATAGTGCTGGATGGACATTGGTGGCGTGCCAAACACCGGAGATCTAGTTCACAACACTTTCACAAATTGCCAAATTTGAGGTTCAACTTACTGCTCCAGTTGAGTAGAGTGTAGCCGTCAAAGCTGGAATCAGTAGCACTCAGGTGAGAAGAACGGAAAGCAGATATACCCAGTCTCCTGGCAGTGTCCTACTGGGACCAGCCTATCTGGCTTAAACGCCTGAATGTTTGCAACAGCGTCATGGGTAGGCAGGCGCAATTGTGTAGCAATGCAAACTGCATAACCTCATTAAATTTCAGGGGTGTACAAGAAACCACGGGGGATTTACAAGGAGATGTTCTCCCTCAACAGGAGGAGGCCTGCCGGAAGCAAGATTCTGGAATTCTTCCTAAGAAGCCTTGAAAGCAGTGAAACGCTCCTATGTTGCAATAACTCAGAACCTCATTCTGAGTGTTCCCGACAGTGGTCATTCGGCTGAACACAACCGAAGACTAATTAGAGCCAGATGTAGGCAGTGCCGTCCATAGTGCTGGGCGGACAGGGGTCGCATGCTAAACAACTGAGCTCTAGTTCTCCAAACGTTCACAAAGTGCCATAAGTTGAGGATCAACTTACTGCTCCGGTTGAGTAGAGTATAGCCGTCAAAGCTGGAATCAGTAGCACTGAGGTGAGAAGAACGAGAAGCAGATATACCCACTCCGCTGGCAGTGTCCTACGGGGACTAGACTGTCTGGCTGATACGCCTGAATATTTGAAACCGCGACAGAGCTAGACAGTCGCAATTATGCAGCAATGCAAACTGCATTACCTGGCCAAATTTCACTGGTGTACAAGAAACCACGGGGGATTTACAAGGAGATGTTCACCCGGAACTGCCGGAGGCCTGCCGGCAGCAACATTCCGGAATCCTTCCTAAGAAGCCTTGAAAGCAGTGAAACGCTCCTATGTTGCAACAACTCAGAACCTAATTCTGAGTGTTCCCGGCAGAGGTCATTCGGCTGAACACAACCGTGGACTAATTAGTGCCAAATGTAGGCAGTGCATTCCATAGTGCTGGATGGAGAGTGGTGGCGTGCCAAACAACTGAGCTCTAGTTCTCAACACTTTCTTTTAATGCCATAAGTTGAGTTTCATCTTACTGCTCCGGTTGAGTAGAGTGTAGCCGTCAAAGCAGGAATCAGTAGCACTCAGGTGAGAAGAACGGGAAGCAGATATACCCAGTCTGCTGGCATTGTCCTACGGGGACCAGTCTATCTGGTTGCCACGCCTGAATGTTTGCAACCGCGGCAGAGCAAGGCCGTCACAATTGTGCAGCAATGAAAACTGCATAACCTGGCCAAATTTCACGGGTGTACAAGAAACCACGGGGGATTTACAAGGAGATGTTCATCCGGAACCGCCAGAGGCGTGCCGGCAGCAACATTCCAGAATTCTTCCTAAGAAGCCTTGAAAGCAAAGAAACGCTCCTATGTTGCAATAACTCAGAACCTCATTCTGAGTGTTCCCGGCAGAGGTCATTCGGCTGAACACAACCGTGGACGAATTAGAGCCAGATGTAGGCAGTGCCTTCCATAGTGCTGGATGGACTGTGGTGGCGTGCCAAACTACTGAGCTCTTGTTCTCAACACTTATACAAAGTGCCATAAGTTGAGGTTCAACTTACGGCTCCGGTTGAGTAGAGTGTAGACGAAAAAGCTGGAATCAGTAGCACTCAGGTGAGAAGAACGGGAAGCAGATATACCCAGTCTGCTGGCAGTGTCCTACGGGGACCAGCCTATCTGGCTGCCACGCCTGAATGTTTGCAACCGTGGCAGAGCTAGTCAGGCGCAATTGTGCAGCAAGGCAAACTGCATAACCTGGCCAAATTTCACGGGTGTACAAGAAACCACCGGGGATTTAGAAGGAGGTGTTCACCGGGAATATCCGGAGGCTTGCCGGCAGCAAGATTCGGAAATCCTTCCTAAGAAGCCTTGAAAGCAGTGAAACGCCCCTATGTTGCAATATCTCAGAACCTCATTCTGAGTGTTCCCGGCAGAGGTCATTCGGTTGAACACAACTGTGGACTAATTAGAGCCAGATGTAGGAAGTGTCGTCCATAGTGCTGGATGGATTGTGGTGGCATGCCAAACAACTGAGCTCTAGTTCTCCACACTTTCACAACGTACCATAAGTTGAGGTTCACGTTACTGCTCCGGTTGAGAAGAGTGTAACCGACAAAGCTGGAATCAATAGCACTCAGGTGAGAAGAACGGGAAGCAGATATACCCAGTCCGCTGGCATTGTCCTACGGGGACCAGCCTATATGGCTGCCACGCATAAATGATTGCAAACGCGGCAGATTTAGGCAAGCGCAATTGTGCATCAATGCAAACTGCATAACCTGGCCAAATTTCACGGGTGTGCAAGAAACCACGGGGGATTTACAAGGGGATGTTCACCCGGAACAGCCAGAGGCATGTCGGCCGAAACATTCCGGAATTCTTCCTAAGAAGCCTTGGAAGCAGTGAAGTGCTCCTATTTTGCAATAACTCAGAACCTCATTCTCAGTGTTCCCTGCAGAGGTCATTTGGCTGAACACAAACGTGGACTAATTAGAGCCAGATGTAAGCAGTGCTGTCCACAGTGCTGGAAGGACCGTGGTGGCGTGCCAAACAACTGAGCTCTAGTTCTCAACACTTTCACAAAGAGCCATAAGTTGAGGTTCAACTTACTGCTCCGATTGTGTAGAGTGTAGCCGTCAAAGCTGGAATCAGTAGCACTCAGGTGAGAAGAACGGGAAGCAGATAGACCCAGTCAGCTGGCAGTGTCCAACGGGGATAAGGCTATCTGGCTGCCACGCCTGCATGTTTGTAACCGCGGCAGAGCTAGGCAGGCGCAATTGTGTAGCAATGCAAACTGCATAACCTGGCCAAATTTCACGGGTGTACAAGAAACCACGAGGGATTTACAAGGAGATATTCACCCGGAACAGCCGGAGGCCTACTGGCAGCAACATTCCGGAATTCTTCCTAAGAAGCCTTGAAAGCAGTGAAACGCTCCTATGTTGCAATAACTCAGAACCTCATTCTGAGTATTCCCGGCAGAGGTCATTCGGCTGAACACAACCGTGGACTAATTAGAGCCAGACGTAGGCAGTGCCTTCCATAGTGCTGGATGGATTGTGGTGGCGTGCCAAACAAGTGAGTTCTAGTTCTCAACACTTTCACAAAGTGCCATAAGTTGAGGTTCAACTTACGACTCCGGTTGAGTAGAGTGTAGCCGACAAAGCTGGAATCAGTAGCACTCAGGTGAGAAGAACCTGAAGCAGATATACCCAGTCCGCTGGCAGTGTCCTACGGGGACCAGCCTACCTGGCTGCCACACCTGAATATTTGCTACCGCGGCAGAGCTAGTCAGGCGCAATTGTGCAGCAAGGCAAACTGCATAACCTGGCCAAATTTCACGGCTGTACAAGAAACCACGGGGGATTTACAAGGGGATGTTCACCCGGAACAGCCGGAGGCATGTCGGCCGAAACATTCCGGAATTCGTCCTAAGAAGCCTTGGAAGCAGTGAAGTGCTCCTATTTTGCAATAACTCAGAACCTCATTCTCAGTGTTCCCCGCAGAGGTCATTTGGCTGAACACAACCGTGGACTAATTAGAGCCAGATGTAAGCAGTTCTGTCCAGAGTGCTGGAAGGACAGTGGTGGCCTGCCAAACAACTGAGCTCTAGTTCTCAACACTTTCACAAAGAGCCATAAGTTGAGGTTCAACTTACTGCTCCGATTGAGTAGAGTGTAGCCGTCAAAGCTGGAATCAGTAGCACTCAGGTGAGAAGTACGGGAAGCGGATATACCCAGTCCGCTGGCAGTGTCCCACGGGGATCAGCCTATCTGGCTGCCACGCCTGAATGTTTGCAACCGCGGCAGAGCTAGGCAGGCGCAATGGTGCAGCAATGCAAAAAGCATAACCTGGCCAAATTTCACGGGTGTACAAGAAACCACGGGGGATTTACAAGGAGGTGTTCACCCGGAATAGCCGGAGGCTTGTCGGCAGCAAGATTCCGGAATTCTTCCTAAGAAGCCTTGAAAGCAGTGAAACGCTCCTATGTTGCAATATCTCAGAACCTAATTCTGAGTGTTCCCGGCAGAGGTCATTCGGCTGAACACAACTATGGACTAATTAGGGCCAGATGTAGGCAGTGCAATCCATAGTGCTGGATGGACAGTGGTGGCGTGCCAAACAACTGAGCTCTAGTTCTCCATACTTTCACAAAGTACCATAAGTTGAGGTTCAACTTACTGCTCCGGTTGAGTAGAGTGTAGCCGTCAAAGCTGGAATCAGTAGCACTCAGGTGAGAAGAAAGGGAAGCAGATATACCCAGTCCGCTGGCAGTGTCCTACGGGGACCAGCCTATGTGGCTGCCACGCCTGAATGTTTGCAAACGCAGCAGAGCTAGGCAGGTGCAATTGTGCAGCAATGCAAACTGCATAACCTGGCCAAATTTCACGGGTGTGCAAGAAACCATGGGGGATTTACAAGGAGATGTTCACCCGGAACAGCCGGAGGCCTGCCGGCAGCAAGATTCTGGAATTCTTCCTAAGAAGCCTTGAAAGCATTTAAACGCTCCTATGTTGCAATAACTGAGAACCTCATTCTGATTGTTCCCACCAGAGGTCATTCGGCTGAACACAACCGTGGACTAATTAGAGCCAGATGTAGGCGGTGCCGTCCCTAGTGCTCGATCGAGAGTGGTGGCGTGCCAAACAACTGAGCTCTAGTTCTCAACACTTTCACAGAGCGCCATAAGTTGACGTTCAAATTACGGCTCCGGTTGTGTAGATTGTAGCCGTCAAAGCTGGAATGAGTAGCACTCAGGTTAGAAGAACCGGAAGCAGATATACCCAGTCCACTGGCAGTGTCCTACGGGGAACAGCCTATCTCGCTGCCATGCCTGAATGTTTGCAACCACGGCAGAGTTAGGCAGGCACAATTGTGCAGCAATGCAAACCGCATAACCTGGCCAAATTTCACGGGTGTACAAGAAACCACGGGGGATTTACAAGGAGATGTTCACCCGGAACAGCCAGAGGCCTGCCGGCAGCAACATTCCGGAATTCTTCCTAGGAAGCCTTGAAACAGTGAAACGCTCCTATGTTGCAATAACTCAGAACCTCATTCTGAGTATTCCAGGCAGAGGTCTTCGGCTGAACACAACCGTGGACTAATTAGAGCCAGATGTAGGCAGTGGACTAATTAGAGCCACATGTAGGCAATGGAATAATTAGAGCCAGATATAGGCAGTGTTTTCGATTGGAAAACCACTGAGCTTTAGTTCTCCAAATTTTCACAAAGTGCCATAAGTTGAGGTTCAACTTACAGCTCCGGTTGAGTAGAGTGTAGCCGTCAAAGGTGGAATCAGTAGCACTCAGGTGAGAAGAATGGGAAGCAGATAGACCCAGTCCGCTGGCAGTGTCCTATTGGGACCAGCCTATCTGGCTGCCACGCATGAATGTATGCCACCGCGGCAGAGCTAGGCATTCGCAATTGTACAGTAATGCAACCTGCATAATCTGGCGCAATTTCACAGGTGTACAAGAAACTACGGGGGATTTACAAGGAGATGTTCACCCGGAACAGCCGGAGGCCTGCCGGCAGCAAGATTCCAGAATCCTTCCTAAGAAGCTTAGAAAGCAGTGAAACGCTCCTATGTTGCAATAACTCAGAACCTCATTCTGTGTGATCCCGGCAGATGTCATTCGGCTGAACTCAACCGTGGATTAATAGAGCCAGATGAAGGCAGTGGCGTCCATTGTGCTGGATGGACAGTGGTAGCGTGCCAAAGAACTGAGCTCTAGTTCTCAACACTTTGACAAAGTGCCATAAGTTGAGGTTCAACTTACTGCTCCGGTTTAGTAGAGTGTAGCCATCAAAGCTGGAATCAGTAGCACTCAGGTTAGAAGAACGGGAATCAGATATACCCAGTCCGCTGACAGTGTCCTACGGGACCAGCCTATCTGGCTGCCAAGCCTGAATGTTTGCAACCGCGCAGAACTAGGCAGGCGTCATTTTGCAGCAATGCAAACTGCATAACCTGGCCAAATTTCACGGGTGTACAATAAACCACGGGGGATTTACCAGGAGATCTTCACCGGGAATAGCCAGAGGCTTGCCACCAGTAAGATTCCGGAATTCTTCCTGTGAAGCCTTGAAAACAGTGAAATGCTCCTATGTGGCAATAAATCAGAACCTCATTCTGAGTGTTCCCGGCAGAGGTCATTCGGCTGACGACAACCGTGGACTAATTACAGCCAGATGTAGGCAGTGCCGTACATAGTGCTGGATGGACACTGCCGGTTTAGTAGAGTGTAGCCATCAAAGCTGGAATCAGTAGCACTGAGGTGAGAAGAACGGGAAGCTGATATACGCAATCCGCTGGCAGTGTCCTACGGGGACCCGTAAATCTGGCTGCCACGCCTGAATGTTTGCAACCCCGGCAGAGCTAGGAAGGCGCAATTGTGCAGCAATGCAAACTGCATAACCCAGAAAAATTTAACGGGTGTACAAGAAACCACGCGGGATTTACAAGGAGATGTTCACCTGGAACAGCCGGAGGACTGGCGGCAGCAACATTCCGGAATCCTTCCTAAGAAGCCTTGGAAGCAGTAATACGCTCCTATGTTGCAATAACTCAGAACCTCATTCTGAGTGTTCCCGGCAGAGGTCATTCGGCTGAACACAACCGTGAACTTATTAGAGCCACATGTAGGCAGTTCCCTCCATAGGGCTGGATGGACAGTGGTGGCGTGCCAAACAACTGAGCTCTACTTCTCAAGACTTTTACGAATTGCCATAGCTTGAGGTTCAACTTACTTCACTGGTTGAGTAGAGTGTAGCCGTCAAAGCTGGAATCAGTAGCACTCAGGTGAGAAGAACGGGAAGCAGATAGACCCAGTCCGCTGGCAGACTCCTACGGGGACCCTCCTATTTGCCTGTCACGCCTGAATGTTTGCCACTTTGGCAGAGCTAGGCAGGCGCAATTGTGCAGCAATGCAAACTGCATAACCTGGCCAAATTTCACGGGTGTACAAGAAACCACGTGGGATTTACAAGGAGATGTTCACCCGGAACAGCCTGTGGCCTGCCGGCAGCAATATTCCGGAATCCTTCTGAAGAAGCCTTGAAAGCAGTGAATCGCTCCTATGTTGCAATAACTCAGAACCTCATTCTGAGTGTTCCCAGCAGAGGTCATTCGGTTGAACACAACAGTGGACTAATTAGAGCCAGATGTAGGTAGTGCCGTCTATAGTGCTGGATGGACAGGGTTGGCGTGCCAAACAACGGAGCTCTAGTTCTCAACACTTTCACAAAGTGCCATAAGTTGATTTTCATCTTACTGCTCCGGTTGAGGAGAGTGTAGCCGTCAAAGCTGGAAGCAGTAGCACTCATGTGAGAAGAACGTGAAGCCAATAGACCGAGTCCACTGGCAGCGTCCTATGGGGACCAGCCTATCTGGCTGCCAGGCCTGAATGTTTGCAACCGCGGAAGAGCTAGGCAGGCGCAATTGTGCAGCAATGCAAACTGCATAACCAGGCCAAATTTCACGGGTGTACAAGAAAACAGGGGGGATTTTCAACGAGATGTTCACCCGGAACAGCCGGAGGCCTGCTGGCAGCAAGATTCCGCAATCCTTCCAAAGAAGCCTTGAAAGCAATGAAATGCTCCTATGTTGCCATAACTCAGAACGTCAATCTGAGTGTTCCCGGCAGAGGTCATTCGGCTGAACACAACCGTGGACTAATTACAGCCATTTGTATGCAGCGCCGTCCATACTGCTGGATGGACAGTGGTGGCGTGCCAAACAACTGAGCTCTAGTTTTCAACACTTTCACAAAGTGCCATAACTTGAGGTTCAACTTACTGCTCCGGTTGAGTAGAGTGTAGCCGTCAAAGCTGGAATCAGTAGCACTCAGGTGAGAAGAACGGGAAGCAGATAGACCCAGTCCGCTGACAGTGTCCCACGGGAACCAGGCTATCTAGCTGCCACGCGTGAATATTTGCAACCGCGGCAGAGCTAGGCAGGCACAATTGTTCAGCAATTCAAACTGCATAACCTGTCCAAATTTCACGGGTGTAAAAGAAACCAAGGGGGATTTACAAGGAGATGTTCACCCGGAACAGCCGGAGGCCTGCTCGCAGCAAGTTTCCGAAATTCTTCCTAAGAAGCCTTGAAAGCAGTGAAACTCTTCTATGTTGCAATAACTCAGAACCTCATTCTGAGTGTTCCTGGAAGAGGTCATTCGGCTGAACACAACCGTGGACTAATTAGAGCCAGATGTATGCAGTGCCGTCCATAGTGCTGGATGGACAGTGGTGGCGTGTCAACAAGTGAGCTTTTGTTCTCAACACTTTCACACAGTGCCATAAGTTGAGGTTCAACTTACTGCTCCGGTTGAGTAGAGAGTAGCCGTCAAAGCTGAAATCAGTACCACTCAGGTGAGAAGAACGGGAAGCAGATAGACCCAGTCCGCTGGCAGTGTCCTACGGGGACCAGCCTATCTAGCCTCCATGCCTGAATGTTTGCAACTGCGGCATAACAAGCCTGGACCAATTGTGCAGCAATGTAAACTGCATAACCTGGCCAAATTTCACTGGTGTTCAAGAAACCACGGGGCATTTACCAGGACATGATCACCCGGAACAGCCGGAGGCCTGTTGGCAGCAATATTCAGTAATCCTTCCTAAGAAGCCTTGAAAGCAGTGAAATGCTCCTATGTTGCAATTACTCATTACCCCATTCTGAGTGTTCCCGACAGAGGTCATTCGGCTGAACACAACCATGAACTTATTAGAGCCAGATGTAGGCAGTGCCGTCCATAGTGCTGGATGGACTGTGGTGGCTTGCCAAACAACTGAGCTCTAGTTCTCAACACTTTCACAAAGTGCCATAAGTTGAGGTTCAACTTACTGCTCCGATTTAGTAGAGTGTAGCCATCAAAGCTGGAATCAGTAGCACTCAGGTTAGAAGAATGGGAAACAGATATACCCAGTCGGCTGACAGTGTCCTACGGGACCAGCCTATCTGGCTGCCACGCCAGAATGTTTGCAACCTCGACAGAGCTAGGCAGGCGACATTTTGCAGCAATGCAAACTGCATAACCTGGCCAAATTTCACGGGTGTACAAGAAACCACGGGGGAATTACAAGGAAATGTTCACCCGGAAAAGCCGGAGGCTTGCCACCAGTAAGATTCCGGAATTCTTCCTGTGAAGCCTTGAAAACAGTGAAATGCTCCTATGTGGCAATAAATCAGAAGGTCATTCTGAGTGTTCCCGACAGAGGTCATTTGGCTGAACACAACCGTGGATTAATTAGAGCCAGATGTAGGCAGTGTCGTCCATAATGCTGGAGGGACAGTGGTGGCGTGCCAAACAACTGAGCTCTAGTTCTCAACGCATTCACAAAGTGCCACAAGTTGAGGTTGAACTTACTGCTCGGGTTGAGTAGAGTGTAGCCGTCAAAGCTGGAATCAGTAGCACTCAGGTGAGAAGAACGGGAAGCAGATATACGCAGTCCGCTGGCATTGTTTTATGGGGACCAGCCTATCTGGCTGCCAAGTCTGAATGTTTGCAACCGCCGCAGAGCTAGCCAGGTGCAATTGTGCAGCAATGCAAACTGCTTAACCTGGCCAAATTTCACGGGTGTAGAAGAAACCACGGGGGATTTACAAGGAGATGTTCACCCTTAACGGGCGGAGGCCTGCCGGAAGCAACAATCCGGAATTCTTCCTAAGAAGCCTTGAAAGCAGTGAAACGCTCCTATGTTGCAATAACTCAGAACCTCATTCTGAGTGTTCCTGGCAGAGGTCATTCGGCTGAACAGAACCGTGGACTAACTATAGCCAGATGTAGGCAGTGCCGTCCATAGTGCTGGATGGACAGTGGTGGCGTGCCAAACAACTGAGCTCTAGTTCTCAACACTTGCACAAAGTTCCATAAGTTGAGGTTCAACTTACTGCTCCAGTTGAGTAGAGTGTAGCCGTCAAAGCTGGAATCAGTATCACTGAGGTGAGAAGAACGGGAAGCAGATATACCCAGTCTGCTGGCAGTGTCCTACGGTGACCAGCCTATCTGGCTGCCATGCCTGAATGTTTGCAACCACGGCAGAGTTAGGCAGTCGCAAGTATGCAGCAATGCAAACTGCATAACTTGGCCAAATTTTACAGGTGTACAAGAAACCATGGGGGATTTACAAGGAGGTGTTCACCCGGAACAGCCGGAGGCCTGCCGACAGCAAGATTGAGGAATTCTTCCTAAGAAGCCTTGAACGCAGTGAAACGCTTCTATGTTGCAATAACTCAGAACCTCATTCTGAGTGTTCCCGGCAGAGGTCATTCGGCTGACCACAACCGAAGACTAATTAGAGCCAGATGTAGGCAGTGCCGTCCATAGTGCTGGGTGGACAGGGGTCGCATGCTAAACAACTGAGCTCTAGTTCTCCAAACGTTCACAAAGTGAGCTCTATTTCTTCAAACTTTAACAGAGTGCCATAAGTAGAGGTTCAACTTACTGCTTCGTTTGAGTAGAGTGTAGCTGTCAAAGCTGGAATCAGTAGCAGTCAGGTGAGAAGAACGGGAAGCATATAGACACAGTCCTCTGGCAGTGTCCTATGGGGACCAGCCTATCTGGCTGCCACGCCTGAATGTTTGCAACCGTGGCAGAGCTAGCCAGGCGCATTTGTGCAGCAATGCAAACTGCATACCCTGGCCAAATTTCACGGGTGTACAAGAAACCACGTGGGATTTATATGGAGATGTTAACTCGGAACAGCCGGAGGTCTGCCAGCAGCAACATTCCAGAATTCTTCCTAAGAAGCCTTGAAAGCAGTGAAATGCTCCTATTTTGCCATAACTCAGAACCCCATTCTGAGTGTTCCCGGCAGAGGTCATTCAGCTGAACACAACCAAGAACTTATTAGAGCCAGATGTAGGCATTTCAATCCGTAGTGCTGGATGGACAGTGGTGGCTTGCCATACAACGGAGCTCTAGTTCTCAAGTCTTTTACAAATTGTCATAGGTTGAGGTTCAACTTACTTCGCCGGTTGAGTAGAGTGTAGCCGTCAAAGCTAGAATCATTAGCACTCAGGTGAGAAGAACGGGAAGCAGATAGACCCAGTAAGCTGGCAGAGTCCTACGGGGACCCGCCTATTTGCCTGTCACGCCTGTATGTTTGCCACTGCGGCAGAGCTAGGCAGGCGCAATTGTGCAGCAATGCAAACTGCATAACCTGGCCAAATTTCACAGGTGTACAAGAAACCACGGGGGATTTACAAGGAGATGTTCACCCGGAACAGCTGGAGGCCTGCCGGCATCAAGATTCCGGAATACTTCCGAAGAAGCCTTGAAAGCAGTGAATCACTCCTATGTTGAAATAACTCAGAACCTCATTCTGAGTGTTCCCAGCAGAGGTCATTCGGCTGAACACAACCATGGACTAATTAGAGCCAGATGTAGGCATTGCCATCCATAGTGCAAGATGGACAGTGGTGGCGTGCTAAACAACTGAGCTCTAGTTCTCAACACTTTCACAAAGTGCCAAAGTTGAGGTTCAACTTACTGCTCCCCTTGAGTAGAGTGTAGCCGTCAAAGCTGGAATCAGTAGCACTCAGGTGAGAAGAACGGGAAGCAGATAGACCCAGTCCGCTGGCAGTGTCCTATTGGGACCAGCCTATCTGGCTGCCACGCTGGAATGTTTGCAACCCCGGCAGAGCTAGGCATGCACAATTGTGCAGCAATGCAAACTCCATAACCTGGCCAAATTTCACGGGTGTACAAGAAACCACGGGGGATTTAAAAGGAGATGTTCATCCGGAACAGCCATAATCCTGCCGCCAGCAATATTCCGGAATCCTTCTTAAGAAGCCTTGAAAGCAGTGAAATGCTCCTATGTTGCCATAACTCAGAACCTCATTCTGAGTGTTCCCGGCAGAGGTCATTCGACTGAACACAACCGTGGACTAATCAGAGCCAGATATAGGCAGTGCCGTCCATAGTGCTGGATGGACAGTTGTGGCGAGCCAAACAACTGAGCTCTAGTTCTCAACACTTTCACAAAGCACAATAAGTTGAGGTTCCACTTAATTCTCCGGTTAAGTAGAGTGTAGTCATCAAAGCTGGAATCAGTAGCAGTCAGGTGAGAAGAACGGGAAGCATATAGACCACGTCCGCTGTCAGTGTCCTATGGGGACGAGCCTATCTGGCTGCCACGCCTGAATGTTTGCAACCGTTGCAGAGCTAGCCAGTCACAATTGTGCAGCAATGCAAACTGCATACCCTGGTCAAATTTCACGGGTGTACAAGAAACCAGGTGGGATTTATATGGAGATGTTAACTCGGAACAGCCGGCGGCCTGCCGGCAGCAATATTCCGGAATTCTTCCTAAGAATCCTTGAAAGCAGTGAAATGCTCCTATGTTGCCATAACTCAGAACCTCATTCTGAGTGTTCGTGGAAGAGCTCATTCGGCTGAACACAACGGTGGACTAATTAGAGCCAGATGTATGCAGTGCCTCCATAGTGCTTGACGGACAGTTGTGGCTTGTCAAACAACTGAGCTCTAGTTCTCAACACTTTCACTAAGTGCCATAAGTTGAGGTTCAACTTATTGCTCCGGTTGAGTGGAGTGTGGCCGTCAAAGCTGGAATCAGTAGCACTCAGGTGAGAAGAACGGGAAGCAGATAGACCCAGTCCGCCTGCAGTGTCCTACGGGTACAGCCTATCTGGCTGCCAAGCCTGAATGTTTGCAACCGCGGCCGAGCGAGTCAGGCGCAATTGTAGAGCAATGCAAACTGCATAACCTGGCCAAATTTCACGGGTGTACAAGAAACCACGGGGGATTTAAAAGGAGATGTTCACCCGGAAATGACGGAGGCCTGCCGGCAGCAAGATTCCGGAATTCTTCCTGAGAAGCCTTGAAAGCAGTGAAATGCTCCTATGTTGCCATAACTCAGAACCCCATTCTGAGTGTTCCCGGCAGAGGTCATTCGGCTGAACACAACCATGAACTTATTAGAGCCAGATGTAGGCAGTGCCGTCCATAGTGCTGGATAGACAGTGGTGGCGTGCCTATCAACTGAGCTCTAGTTCTCAAGACTTTTACAAATTGCCATAGGTTGAGGTTCAACTTACTTCGCCGGTTGAGTAGAGTGTGGCCGTCAAAGCTGGAAGCAGGAGCACTCAGGTGAGAAGAACGGGAAGCAGATAGACCCAGTCCGCTGGCAGAGTCCTACGGGGACCCCCCTATTTGCCTGTCACGCCTGAATGTTTGCCACTGCAGCAGAGCTAGGCAGGCGCATTTGGGCAGCAATGCAAACTGCATAACCTGGCCAAATTTCACGGGTGTACAAGAAACCACGGGGGATTTACAAGGAGATGTTCAGCTGGAACAGCCGTTGGCCTGCCGGCAACAAGATTCCGGAATTCTTCCTAAGAAGCCTAGAAAGCAGTGAAACGCTCCTATGTTGTAATAACTCAGAACCTCATTCTGAGTGTTCCCGGAAGAGTTCATTCGGCTGAACACAATCCTGGACTAATTAGAGCCAGATGTATGTAGTGCCATCCATAGTGCTGGATTGACAGTGGTGGCGTGCCAAACAACTGAGCTCTAGTTCTCAACACTTTCACAAAGTGCCATAAGTTGAGGTTCAACTTACTGCTCCGGTTGAGTAGATTGTAGCCATCAAAACTGGAATCAGTAGCACTCAGGTGAGAAGAACGGGAAGCAGATAGACCCAGTCCGCTGGCAGTGTACTACGGGAACCAGCCTATCTAGATGCCACGCGTGAATGTTTGCAACCGCGGCAGAGCTAGGCAGGCACAATTTTGCAGCAATGCAAACTGCATAACCTGGCCAAATTCCACGGGTGTAAGAGAAACCACGGGAGATTTACAAGATGTTCACACGGAACAGCCGGTGGCCTGCCGGCAGCAAAATTCCGGAATCCTTCCTAAGAAGCCTTGAAAGCAATGAAATGCTCCTATGTTGCCATAATTCAGAACCTCATTCTGAGTTTTCCCGGCAGAGGTCATTCGGCTGAACACAACCCTGGACTAATTACAGCCAGATGTAGGCAGTGCCGTCCATAGTGCTGGATGGACAGTGGTGGCGTGCCAAACAACTGAGCTCTAGTTCTCAACACTTGCACAAAGTGCCCTAAGTTGAGGTTCAACTTACTGCTCCGGTTGAGTAGAGTGTAGCCGTCAAAGCTGGCATTAGTAGCAGTCAGGTTTGAAGATCGGGAAGCAGATATACCCAGTTTGCTGGCAGTGTCCTACGGGGACCAGCCTATCTGGCTGCCACGCCTGAATGTTTGCAATCGCGGCAGAGCATGGCAGGCGCAATTGTGCAACAGTGCAAACTGCATAACCTGGCCAAATTTCACGGGTGTACAAGAAACCAAGGGGGATTTACAAGGAGATGTTCACCCGGAACAGCCAGAGGCCTGCTGGCAGCAAAATTCCTGAATACTTCCTAAGCAGCCTTGAAAGCATTGAAACGCTCCTAGGTTAACATAACTCAGAACCTCATTCTGAGTGTTCCCGGCAGAGATCATTCGGCTGAACACAACTGTGGACTAATTAGAGCCAGATGTAGTCAGTGCCGTCCATAGTGCTGGATGGACAGTGGTGGCGTGCCAAACACCTGAGATCTAGTTCTCAACACTTTCACAAAGTGCCATAAGTTGAGGTTCAAACTACTGCTCCGGTTTTGTAGAGTGTAGCCGTCAAAGGTGGAATCAGTAGCACTCAGGTGAGAAGAATGGGAAGCAGATATACCCCGTCCGCTGGCAGTGTCGTATGGGCACCAGACTATCTGGCTGCCACGCCTGAATGTTTGCAACCGAGGCAGGGGTAGGCAGGCGCAATTGTGTATCAATGCAAACTGCATAACCTCCCCAAATTTCAGGGGTGTACAAGAAACCACGGGGGATTTACAAGGACATGTTTACCCGGAACAGCCGGAGGCCTGCCGGCAGCAACATTCCGGAATTCTTCCTAAGAAGCCTTGAAAGCAGTGAAACTCTCCTATGTTGGAATAACTCAGAACCTCATTCTGAGTGTTCCCGGCAGAGGTCATTCGGCTGAACACAACCGTGGACTAATTAGAGCCAGATGTAGGCAGTGCCGTCCATAGTGCTGGATGGACAGTGGTCGCATGCCCAAAAACTGAGCTGTAGTTCTCAACACTTTCAGAAAGTGCGCTAAGTTGAGCTTCTCCATACTGCGCCGGTTGAGTAGAGTGTAGCCGTCAAAGCTGAAATCAGTAGCACTCAGGTGAGAAGAACAGGAAGCAGATATACCCAGTCCGCTAACAGTGTCCTACGGGGAACAGCCTACCTGGCTGCCACACCTGAATATTTGCAATCGCGGTAGAGCTAGTCAGGGGCAATTGTACAGCAATGCAAACTGCATAACCTGGCCTAATTTCACGGGTGTACCAGAAACCACGGGGGATTTACAAGGAGGTGTACACCGGGAATAGCCGGAAGCTTGCCGGCAGCAAGATTCCGGAATTTTTACTAAGAAGGCTTGAAAGCAGTGAAACGCTCCTATGTTGCAATCACTCAGAATCTCATTCTGAGTGTTCCCGGCAGAGGTCATTCGGCTGAACACAACCGTGGACTAATTAGAGCCAGATGTAGGCAGTGCCGTCCATACTGCTCGATGGACTGTGGTGGCATGCCAAACAACTGAGCTCTAGTTCTCCTCACTTTCACAAAGTACCATAAGTTGAGGTTCAACTTACTGCTCCGATTGGGTAGAGTGTAGCCGTCAAAGCTGGAATCAGTAGCACTCAAGTGAGAAGAACCGGAAGCATATATACCCAGTCCGCTGGCAGTGTCTTCCGTGGTCTAGCCTATCTGGCTACCACGACTGAATGTTTGCAACCACAGCAGAACTAGGCAGGCGCAATTGTGCAGCAATGCAAAGTTCATAACCTGGCCAAATTTCACGGATGTACAAGAAACCACGGGGGATTTACAAGGGGATGTTCAGCCGGAACAGCCGGAGGCCTGCCGGTAGCAAGATTCCGGAATTCTTCCTAAGAAGCCTTGAAAGTAGTGAAACGCTCCTAGGTTCCAATAACTGAGAACCTCATTCTGAGTGTTCCCCGCAGAGGTCATTCGTCTGAACACAACCGTGGACTAATTAGAGCCAGATGTAGGCAGTGCCGTCCATAGTGCTGGATGGTCAGTGGTTGCGTGCCAAACAACTTAGCTCTATTTATCAACACTTTCACAAAGTGTCATAAGTTGAGGTTCAACTTACTGCTCCGGTTGAGTAGAGTGTAGCCATCAAAGCTGGAATCAGTAGCACTCAGGTGAGAAGAACGGGAAGCAGATATACCCAGTCCGCTGGCAGTGTCCAACGGGGATCAGCCTATCTGGCTGCCACGCCTGAATGATTGCAACCGCGGCAGAGCTAGGCAGTAGCAATTGTGCAGCAATGCAAATTGCATAACCTGGCCAAATTTCACGGATGTACAAGAAAACACGGGGGATTTACAAGGAGATGTTCACCCGGAACAGCGGGAGTCTTGCGGAAAGCAACATTCCGGAATTCTTCCTAAGAAGCCTTGAAAGCAGTGAAACGCTCCTATATTGCAACATCTCAGAACCTCATTCTGAGTGTTCCCGGCAGAGGTCATTCGGCTGAACACAACCGGGGACTAATTAGAGCCCGATGCAGGCAGGGGCGTCCATAATGCTGGAAGGACTGTGGTCTTGTGCCAAACAACTGAGCTCTAGTTCTCAACACTCTCACAAAATGCCATAAGTTGAGGTTCAACTTACTGCTCCGGTTGAGTAGAGTGTAGCCGTCAAAGCTGGCATCAGTAGATCTCAGGTGAGAAGAACCGGAAGGAGATATGCCCAGTCCGCTGGCAGTGTCCTATTGGGACCATCCTATCTGGCTGCCACGTCTGAATGTTTGCAACCGCGGCAGAGCTTGGCAGGCGCATTTGTGCAGCAATGCAAACTGCATAACCTGTCCAAATTTCACGGGTGTACAAGAAACCAAGTGGGATTTATATGGAGATGTTAACTCGGAACAGCCGGAGGTCTGCCGGCAGCAACATTCCAGAATTCTTCCTAAGAAGCCTTGAAAGCAGTGAAATGCTCCTATGTTGCCATAACTCAGAACCCCATTCTGAGTGTTCCCGGCAGAGGTCATTCAGCTGAACACAACCAAGAACTTATTAGAGCCAGATGTAGGCAGTTCAATCCGTAGTGCTGGATGGACAGTGGTGGCTTGCCATACAACGGAGCTCTAGTTCTCAAGTCTTTTACAAATTGTCATAGGTTGAGGTTCAATTTACTTCGCCGGTTGAGTAGAATGTAGCCGTCAAAGCTAGAATCATTAGCACTCAGGTGAGAAGAACGGGAAGCAGATAGACCCAGTAAGCTGGCAGAGTCCTACGGGGACCCGCCTATTTGCCTGTCACGCCTGTATGTTTGCCACTGCGGCAGAGCTAGGCAGGCGCAATTGTGCAGCAATGCAAACTGCATAACCTGGCCAAATTTCACAGGTGTACAAGAAACCACGGGGGATTTACAAGGAGATGTTCACCCGGAACAGCTGGAGGCCTGCCGGCATCAAGATTCCGGAATACTTCCGAAGAAGCCTTGAAAGCAGTGAATCACTCCTATGTTGAAATAACTCAGAACCTCATTCTGAGTGTTCCCAGCAGAGGTCATTCGGCTGAACACAACCATGGACTAATTAGAGCCAGATGTAGGCATTGCCATCCATAGTGCAAGATGGACAGTGGTGGCGTGCTAAACAACTGAGCTCTAGTTCTCAACACTTTCACAAAGTGCCAAAGTTGAGGTTCAACTTACTGCTCCCCTTGAGTAGAGTGTAGCCGTCAAAGCTGGAATCAGTAGCACTCAGGTGAGAAGAACGGGAAGCAGATAGACCCAGTCCGCTGGCAGTGTCCTATTGGGACCAGCCTATCTGGCTGCCACGCTGGAATGTTTGCAACCACGGCAGAGCTAGGCAGGCGCAATTGTGCAGCAATGCAAACTCCATAACCTGGCCAAATTTCACGGGTGTACAAGAAACCACGGGGGATTTAAAAGGAGATGTTCATCCGGAACAGCCATAATCCTGCCGCCAGCAATATTCCGGAATCCTTCTTAAGAAGCCTTGAAAGCAGTGAAATGCTCCTATGTTGCCATAACTCAGAACCTCATTCTGAGTGTTCCCGGCAGAGGTCATTCGACTGAACACAACCGTGGACTAATCAGAGCCAGATATAGGCAGTGCCGTCCATAGTGCTGGATGGACAGTTGTGGCGAGCCAAACAACTGAGCTCTAGTTCTCAACACTTTCACAAAGCACAATAAGTTGAGGTTCCACTTAATTCTCCGGTTAAGTAGAGTGTAGTCATCAAAGCTGGAATCAGTAGCAGTCAGGTGAGAAGAACGGGAAGCATATAGACCAAGACCGCTGTCAGTGTCCTATGGGGACGAGCCTATCTGGCTGCCACGCCTGAATGTTTGCAACCGTTGCAGAGCTAGCCAGTCACAATTGTGCAGCAATGCAAACTGCATACCCTGGTCAAATTTCACGGGTGTACAAGAAACCAGGTGGGATTTATATGGAGATGTTAACTCGGAACAGCCGGCGGCCTGCCGGCAGCAATATTCCGGAATTCTTCCTAAGAATCCTTGAAAGCAGTGAAATGCTCCTATGTTGCCATAACTCAGAACCTCATTCTGAGTGTTCGTGGAAGAGCTCATTCGGCTGAACACAACGGTGGACTAATTAGAGCCAGATGTATGCAGTGCCTCCATAGTGCTTGACGGACAGTTGTGGCTTGTCAAACAACTGAGCTCTAGTTCTCAACACTTTCACTAAGTGCCATAAGTTGAGGTTCAACTTATTGCTCCGGTTGAGTGGAGTGTGGCCGTCAAAGCTGGAATCAGTAGCACTCAGGTGAGAAGAACGGGAAGCAGATAGACCCAGTCCGCCTGCAGTGTCCTACGGGTACAGCCTATCTGGCTGCCAAGCCTGAATGTTTGCAACCGCGGCCGAGCGAGTCAGGCGCAATTGTAGAGCAATGCAAACTGCATAACCTGGCCAAATTTCACGGGTGTACAAGAAACCACGGGGGATTTACAAGATGTTCACCCGGAAATGACGGAGGCCTGCCGGCAGCAAGATTCCGGAATTCTTCCTGAGAAGCCTTGAAAGCAGTGAAATGCTCCTATGTTGCCATAACTCAGAACCCCATTCTGAGTGTTCCCGGCAGAGGTCATTCGGCTGAACACAACCATGAACTTATTAGAGCCAGATGTAGGCAGTGCCGTCCATAGTGCTGGATAGACAGTGGTGGCGTGCCTATCAACTGAGCTCTAGTTCTCAAGACTTTTACAAATTGCCATAGGTTGAGGTTCAACTTACTTCGCCGGTTGAGTAGAGTGTGGCCGTCAAAGCTGGAAGCAGGAGCACTCAGGTGAGAAGAACGGGAAGCAGATAGACCCAGTCCGCTGGCAGAGTCCTACGGGGACCCCCCTATTTGCCTGTCACGCCTGAATGTTTGCCACTGCAGCAGAGCTAGGCAGGCGCATTTGGGCAGCAATGCAAACTGCATAACCTGGCCAAATTTCACGGGTGTACAAGAAACCACGGGGGATTTACAAGGAGATGTTCAGCTGGAACAGCCGTTGGCCTGCCGGCAACAAGATTCCGGAATTCTTCCTAAGAAGCCTAGAAAGCAGTGAAACGCTCCTATGTTGTAATAACTCAGAACCTCATTCTGAGTGTTCCCGGAAGAGTTCATTCGGCTGAACACAATCCTGGACTAATTAGAGCCAGATGTATGTAGTGCCATCCATAGTGCTGGATTGACAGTGGTGGCGTGCCAAACAACTGAGCTCTAGTTCTCAACACTTTCACAAAGTGCCATAAGTTGAGGTTGAACTTACTGCTCCGGTTGAGTAGATTGTAGCCATCAAAACTGGAATCAGTAGCACTCAGGTGAGAAGAACGGGAAGCAGATAGACCCAGTCCGCTGGCAGTGTACTACGGGAACCAGCCTATCTAGATGCCACGCGTGAATGTTTGCAACCGCGGCAGAGCTAGGCAGGCACAATTTTGCAGCAATGCAAACTGCATAACCTGGCCAAATTCCACGGGTGTAAGAGAAACCACGGGAGATTTACAAGATGTTCACACGGAACAGCCGGTGGCCTGCCGGCAGCAAAATTCCGGAATCCTTCCTAAGAAGCCTTGAAAGCAATGAAATGCTCCTATGTTGCCATAATTCAGAACCTCATTCTGAGTTTTCCCGGCAGAGGTCATTCGGCTGAACACAACCCTGGACTAATTACAGCCAGATGTAGGCAGTGCCGTCCATAGTGCTGGATGGACAGTGGTGGCGTGCCAAACAACTGAGCTCTAGTTCTCAACACTTGCACAAAGTGCCCTAAGTTGAGGTTCAACTTACTGCTCCGGTTGAGTAGAGTGTAGCCGTCAAAGCTGGCATTAGTAGCAGTCAGGTTTGAAGATCGGGAAGCAGATATACCCAGTTTGCTGGCAGTGTCCTACGGGGACCAGCCTATCTGGCTGCCACGCCTGAATGTTTGCAATCGCGGCAGAGCATGGCAGGCGCAATTGTGCAACAGTGCAAACTGCATAACCTGGCCAAATTTCACGGGTGTACAAGAAACCAAGGGGGATTTACAAGGAGATGTTCACCCGGAACAGCCAGAGGCCTGCTGGCAGCAAAATTCCTGAATACTTCCTAAGCAGCCTTGAAAGCATTGAAACGCTCCTAGGTTAACATAACTCAGAACCTCATTCTGAGTGTTCCCGGCAGAGATCATTCGGCTGAACACAACTGTGGACTAATTAGAGCCAGATGTAGTCAGTGCCGTCCATAGTGCTGGATGGACAGTGGTGGCGTGCCAAACACCTGAGATCTAGTTCTCAACACTTTCACAAAGTGCCATAAGTTGAGGTTCAAACTACTGCTCCGGTTTTGTAGAGTGTAGCCGTCAAAGGTGGAATCAGTAGCACTCAGGTGAGAAGAATGGGAAGCAGATATACCCCGTCCGCTGGCAGTGTCGTATGGGCACCAGACTATCTGGCTGCCACGCCTGAATGTTTGCAACCGAGGCAGGGGTAGGCAGGCGCAATTGTGTATCAATGCAAACTGCATAACCTCCCCAAATTTCAGGGGTGTACAAGAAACCACGGGGGATTTACAAGGACATGTTTACCCGGAACAGCCGGAGGCCTGCCGGCAGCAACATTCCGGAATTCTTCCTAAGAAGCCTTGAAAGCAGTGAAACTCTCCTATGTTGGAATAACTCAGAACCTCATTCTGAGTGTTCCCGGCAGAGGTCATTCGGCTGAACACAACCGTGGACTAATTAGAGCCAGATGTAGGCAGTGCCGTCCATAGTGCTGGATGGACAGTGGTCGCATGCCCAAAAACTGAGCTGTAGTTCTCAACACTTTCAGAAAGTGCGCTAAGTTGAGCTTCTCCATACTGCGCCGGTTGAGTAGAGTGTAGCCGTCAAAGCTGAAATCAGTAGCACTCAGGTGAGAAGAACAGGAAGCAGATATACCCAGTCCGCTAACAGTGTCCTACGGGGACCAGCCTACCTGGCTGCCACACCTGAATATTTGCAATCGCGGTAGAGCTAGTCAGGGGCAATTGTACAGCAATGCAAACTGCATAACCTGGCCTAATTTCAAGGGTGTACCAGAAACCACGGGGGATTTACAAGGAGGTGTTCACCGGGAATAGCCGGAAGCTTGCCGGCAGCAAGATTCCGGAATTTTTACTAAGAAGGCTTGAAAGCAGTGAAACGCTCCTATGTTGCAATCACTCAGAATCTCATTCTGAATGTTCCCGGCAGAGGTCATTCGGCTGAACACAACCGTGGACTAATTAGAGCCAGATGTAGGCAGTGCCGTCCATACTGCTCGATGGACTGTGGTGGCATGCCAAACAACTGAGCTCTAGTTCTCCTCACTTTCACAAAGTACCATAAGTTGAGGTTCAACTTACTGCTCCGATTGGGTAGAGTGTAGCCGTCAAAGCTGGAATCAGTAGCACTCAAGTGAGAAGAACCGGAAGCATATATACCCAGTCCGCTGGCAGTGTCTTCCGTGGTCTAGCCTATCTGGCTACCACGACTGAATGTTTGCAACCACAGCAGAACTAGGCAGGCGCAATTGTGCAGCAATGCAAAGTTCATAACCTGGCCAAATTTCACGGATGTACAAGAAACCACGGGGAATTTACAAGGGGATGTTCAGCCGGAACAGCCGGAGGCCTGCCGGTAGCAAGATTCCGGAATTCTTCCTAAGAAGCCTTGAAAGTAGTGAAACGCTCCTAGGTTCCAATAACTGAGAACCTCATTCTGAGTGTTCCCCGCAGAGGTCATTCGTCTGAACACAACCGTGGACTAATTAGAGCCAGATGTAGGCAGTGCCGTCTATAGTGCTGGATGGTCAGTGGTTGCGTGCCAAACAACTTAGCTCTATTTATCAACACTTTCACAAAGTGTCATAAGTTGAGGTTCAACTTACTGCTCCGGTTGAGTAGAGTGTAGCCATCAAAGCTGGAATCAGTAGCACTCAGGTGAGAAGAACGGGAAGCAGATATACCCAGTCCGCTGGCAGTGTCCTACGGGGATCAGCCTATCTGGCTGCCACGCCTGAATGATTGCAACCGCGGCAGAGCTAGGCAGTAGCAATTGTGCAGCAATGCAAATTGCATAACCTGGCCAAATTTCACGGATGTACAAGAAAACACGGGGGATTTACAAGGAGATGTTCACCCGGAACAGCGGGAGTCTTGCGGAAAGCAACATTCCGGAATTCTTCCTAAGAAGCCTTGAAAGCAGTGAAACGCTCCTATATTGCAACATCTCAGAACCTCATTCTGAGTGTTCCCGGCAGAGGTCATTCGGCTGAACACAACCGGGGACTAATTAGAGCCCGATGCAGGCAGGGCCGTCCATAATGCTGGAAGGACTGTGGTCTTGTGCCAAACAACTGAGCTCTAGTTCTCAACACTCTCACAAAATGCCATAAGTTGAGGTTCAACTTACTGCTCCGGTTGAGTAGAGTGTAGCCGTCAAAGCTGGCATCAGTAGATCTCAGGTGAGAAGAACCGGAAGGAGATATGCCCAGTCCGCTGGCAGTGTCCTATTGGGACCATCCTATCTGGCTGCCACGTCTGAATGTTTGCAACCCCGGCAGAGCTAGGCAGGCGCAATTGTGCAACAATGCAAACTGCGTAACCTGGCCAATTTCACGGGTGGAAAAGAAACCACGGGGGATTTACACATAGATGTTCACCCGGAACAGCCGGAGTCCTGCCGGCATCAACATTCCAGAATCCATCCTGAGAAGCCTTGAAAGCAGTGAAACGCTCCTATGTTACAATAACTCAGAACTCATTCTGAGTGTTCCCAGCAGAGGTCATTCGGCTGAACTCATCCGTGGACTAATTAGAGCCAGATGTAGGCAGTGGACTAATTAGAGCCAGATGTAGGCAATGGACTAATTAGAGCCAGATATAGGCAGTGTTTTCGATTGGAAAACAACTGAGCTTTAGTTCTCCAAACTTTCACAAAGTGCCATAAGTTGAGGTTCAACTTACTGCTCCGGTTGAGTAGAGTGTAGCCGTCAAAGCTGGAATCAGTAGCACTCAGGTGAGAAGAACGGGAAGCAGATATACCCAGTCTGCTGGCACTGTCCTACGGGGACCAGCCTATCTGGCTGCCATGCCTGAATGTTTGCAACTGCGGCAAAGATAGGCAGGCGCAATTGTGCAGCAATGCAAACTGCATAACCTGGCCAAATTTGACGAGTGTACAAGAAACCTCGGGGGATTTACAAATGATGTTCACCAGGAACAGTCGGAGGCCTGCCGGCAGCAACATTCCGGAATTCTCCCTAAGAAGCCTTGAAAGCATTGAAACGCTCCTATGTTGCAATAACTCAGAACTTCATTCTGAGTGTTTCCGGCACAGGTCATTCGGCTGAACACAACCGTGGACTAATTAGAGCAAGATGTAGGCTCTGCTGTCCATAGTGCTGGATGGACTGTGATGGCATGCCAAAAAACTGAGCTCTAGTTCTCAACACTTTCTTATAGTGCCATAAGTTGAGTTTCATCTTACTGCTCCGGTTGAGTAGAGTGTAGCCGTCAAAGCTGGAATCAGTAACACTCAGTTGAGAACAACGGGAAGCACATAGACCCAGTCCGCTGGCAGTGTCCTACAGGAACCAGTCTATCTAGCTGCCTCGCCTGAATGTTTGCAACCGCGGCAGAACTAAGAAGGCGCAATTGTGCAGCAATGCAAATTGCATAACCTGGCCAAATTTCACAGGTGTTCAAGAAACCACGGGGGATTTACAAGGAAATGTACACCGGAACTGCCGGAGGCCTGCCGGCAACAACATTCCGGAATCCTTCCTAAGAAGCCTTGAAAGCAGTGAAACGCTCCTATGTTGCAACAACTCAGAACCTCATTCTGAGTGTTCCCGGCACAGGTCATTCGGCTGAACACAACCTTGCACTAATTAGAGACAGATGTAGGCAGTGCGCCCTATAGTGCTGGATGGACAGTGGTGGCGTGCCAAACAACTGAGCTCTAGTTCTCAACACTTATACAAAGTGCCATAAGTTGAGGTTCAACTTACGGCTCCGGTTGAGTAGAGTGTAACCGACAAAGCTGGAATCAGTAGCACTCAGGTGAGAAGAACGGGAAGCAGATAGACCCATTCCGCTGGCAGTGTCCTACGGGGACCAGCCTATCTAGCTGCCACGCCTGAATATTTGCAACCGCGGCAGAGCTAGGCAGGCGCAATTGTGCAGCAATGCAAACTGCATAACCTGGCCAAATTTCACGGGTGTACAAGAAACCACGGGGGATTTACAAGTATCTGTTCAACAGGAACAGCCGGAGGCCTGCCGAAAGCAACATTCCGGAATCCTTCCTGAGAAGCCTTGAAAGCAGTGAAACGCTCCTCTGTTGCGATAACTCAGAACCTCATTCTGAGTGTTCCCGGAAGAGGTCATTCGGCTGAACATAAACGTGGAAAAATTAGAGCCAGATGTAGGCAGTGCCGTCCATAGTGCTGGGCGGAGAGTGGTCGCATGCTAAACAACTGAGCTCTAGTTCTCCAAACGTTACGAAAGTGCAATAAGTTGAGGTTCAACTTACTGGTATGGTTGAGTAGAGTGTAGCCGTCCAAGCTGGAATCAGTAGCACTCAGGTGAGAAGAACGGGAAGCACATATATACAGTCCGCTGGCAGTGTCCTACGGGGACCAGCCTATCTGGCTGCCACGCCTGAATGTTTGCAACCGTGGCAGAGGTAGGCGGGCACAATAGTGCAGCAATGCAAACTGCATAACCTGGCTAAATTCCACGGGTGTACAAGAAACCACGGGGGATTTACAAGGAGATTTTCATCCACAACACCCGGAGGCCAGCCAGCAGCAAGATTGAGGAATTCTTCCTAAGAAGCCTTGAAAGCAGGGAAATGCTCCTATGTTGCAATAACTCAGCACCTCATTCTGAGTGTTCCCGGCACAGGTCATTCGGCTGAACACAACCGTGCACTAATTAGAGCCAGATGTAGGCAGTGCCCCCTATAGTGCTGGATGGACAGTGGTGGCGTGCCAAACAACTGAGCTCTAGTTCTCAACACTTTCACAAAGTGCCATGAGTTGAGGTTCACCTTACTGCTCCTGTTGAGTAGAGTGTAGCCGTCAAAGCTGGAATCAGTAGCACTCAGGTGAGAAGAACCGGAAGCAGATATACCCAGTCCGCTGGCAGTGTCCTACGGGGAACAGCCTATCTCGCTGCCACGCCTGAATGTTTGCAACCGCGGCAGATGTAGGCAGGCACAATTATGCAGCAATGCAAACTGCATAACCTGGCCAAATTTCACGGGTGTACAAGAAACCACGGGGGATTTAAAAGGAGATGTTCACCCGGAACAGCCAGAGGCCTGCCGGCAGCAACATTCCGGAATTCTTCCTAAGAAGCCTTGAAACAGTGAAACGCTCCTATGTTGCAATAACTCAGAACCTCATTCTGAGTGTTCCCAGCAGGGGTCATTCGGCTGAACACAACCGTGGACTAATTAGAGCTAGATGTAGGCAGTGCCGTCCATATTGCTGGATGGACTGTGGTGGCGTGCCAAACAACTGAGCTCTAGTTCTCAACACTTTCACAAAGAGCCATAAGTTGAGTTTCAACTTACTGCTCCGGTTGAGTAGAGTGTGGCCATCAAACCTGGAATCAGTAGCACTCAGGTGAGAAGAACGGGAAGCACATGTACCCAGTGCGCTGGCAGTGTCCTACAGGGACCAGCCTATCTGGCTGTCACGCCTGAATGTTTGCAACCGCGGCAGAACTAGTAAGGCGCAATTGTGCAGCAATGCAAATTGCATAACCTGGCCAAATTTCACGGGTGTACAAGAAACCACTGGGGATTTACAAGGAGATGTTCACATGGAACTGCCGGAGGCCTGCCGGCAGCAACATTCCGGAATCCTTCATAAGAAGCCTTGAAAGCAGTGAAACGCTCTTTTGTTGCAACAACTCAGAACCTCATTCTGAGTGTTCCCGGCAGAGGTCATTCGGCTGAACACAACCGTGCACTAATTAGTGCCAGATGTAGGCAGTGCCGTCCATAGTGCTGGATGGACAGTGGTGGCATGCCAAACAACTGAGCTCTAGTTCTCAACACTTTCTTATAGTGCCATAAGTTGAGTTTCATCTTACTGCTCCGGTTGAGTAGAGTGTAGCCGTCAAAGCTGGAATCAGTAGCACTCAGGTGAGATTAACGGGAAGCAGATGTACCCAGTCCGCTGGCATTGTCCTACGGGGACCAGTCTATCTGGTTGCCACGCCTGAATGTTTGCAACCGCGGCAGAGCAAGGCAGTCACAATTGTGCAGCAATGCAAACTGCATAACCTGGCCAAATTTCACGGGTGTACAAGAAACCACGGGGGATTTACAAGGAGATGTTCACCCGGAACAGCCGGAGGCCTGCCGGCAGTAACATTCCGAAATTCTTCCTAAGAAGCCGTGAAAGCAGTGAAACGCTCCTATGTTGCAATAACTTAGAACCTCATTCTGAGTGTTCCCGGCAGAGGTCATTCGGCTGAACACAACCGTGGACTATTTAGAGCCAGATGTAGGCAGTGCCTTCCATAGTGCTGGATGGACTGTGGTGGCGTGCCAAACAACTGAACTCTAGTTCTCAATACTTATACAAAGTGCCATTAGTTGAGGTTCAACTTACTGCTCCGGTTGAGTAGAGTGTAGCCGACAAAGCTGGAATCAGTAGTACTCAGGTGAGAAGAACGGGAAGCAGATAGACCCATTCTGCTGGCAGTGTCCTACGGGGACCAGCCTAACTAGCTGCCACGCCTGAATGTTTGCAACCGCGGCAGAGCTAGGCAAGCGCAATTGTGCAGCAATGCAAACTGCATAACCTGGCCAAATTTCACGGGTGTACAAGAAACCACGGGGGATTTACAAGTATCTGTTCACCAGGAACAGCCGGAGGCCTGCCGACAGCAACATTCCAGAATCCTTCCTGAGAAGCCTTGAAAGCAGTGAAACGCTCCTTTGTTGCAATAACACAGAACCTCATTCTGAGTGTTCCCGGCAGAGGTCATTCGGCTGAACTCGACCGTGGATTAATAGAGCCAGATGTAGGCAGTGCCGTCCATAGTGCTGGATGGACACTGAATGTTGAGTAGAGTTTCGCCTTCAAAGCTGGAATCAGTAGCACTCAGGTGAGAAGAACGGGAAGCAGATATACCAGGTCTGCTGGCATTGTCCTACTGTATCTAGCCTATCTAGCTGCCACGTCTGAATGTTTGCAACCCCGGCAGAGCTAGGCAGGCGCAATTGTGCAGCAATGCAAACTGCAAAACCTCTCCAAATTTCACGGGTGTACAAGAAACCACGGGGGATTTACAAGGAGATGTTCACCCGGAACAGCAGGAGGACTGCCGGCTGCAACATTCCGAAATTCTTCCTAACAAGGCGTGAAAGCAGTGAAACGATCCTATGTTGCAATAACTGAGAACCTCATTCAGAGTGTTCCCGGCAGAGGTCATTCGGCTGAACACAACCGTGGACTAATTAGAGCCAGATGTAGGCAGTGCCGTCCATATTGCTGGATGGACTGTGGTGGCGTGCCAAACAACTGAGCTCTAGTTCTCAACACTTTCACAAAGTGCCATAAGTTGAGGTTCAACTTACTGCTCCGGTTGAGTAGAGTGTGGCCATCAAAGCTGGAATCAGTAGCACTCAGGTGAGAAGAACGGGAAGCTGATATACCCCGTGCGCTGGCAGTGTCCTACGGGGACCAGCCTATATGGCTGCCACGCCTGAATGATATCAAACGCGGCAGATTTAGGCAAGCGCAATTGTGCAGCAATGCAAACTGGATAACCTGGCCAAATTTCACGGGTGTACAAGAAACCACGGGGGATTTACAAGGGGATGTTCACCCGGAACAGCCGGAGTCATGTCGGCCGAAACATTCCGGAATTCTTCCTAAGAAACCTTGGAAGCAGTGAAGTGCTCCTATTTTGCAATAACTCAGAACCTCATTCTCAGTGTTCCCGGCAGAGGTCATTTGGCTGAAGACAACCGTGGACTAATTAGAGCCAGATGTAAGCAGTGCTGTCCACAGTGCTGGAAGGAGAGTGGTGGCGTGCCAAACAACTGAGCTCTCGTTCTCAACACTTTCACAAATTGCCATAAGGTGAGGTTCAACTTACTGCTCCGGTTGAGTAGAGTGTAGCCGTAAAAGCTGGAATCAGTAGCACTCAGGTGAGAAGAAGGGGAAGCAGATATACCCAGTTCGCTGGCAGTGTCCTACGGGGACCAGCCTATCTCGCTTCCACGCCTGAATGTTTGCAACCGCGGCAGAGTTAGGTAGGCGCAATTGTGCAGCAATGCAAACTGCATAACCTGGCCAAATTTCACGGGTGTACAAGAAACCACCGGGGATTTACAAGGGGATGTTCCCCGGAACAGCCGGAATACTGCCGGCAGCAACTTTCCGGACTTCTTCCTAAGAAGCCTTGAAAGCAGTGAAACGCTGCTATGTTGCAACAACTCAGAACCTCATTCTGAGTGTTCCCGGCAGAGGTCATTCGGCTGAACACAACTGTGGACTAATTAGAGCCAGATGTAGGCAGTGTCGTCCATAGTGCTGGATGGACTGTGGTGGCATGCCAAACAACTGAGCTCTAGTTCTCCACACTTTCACAACGTACCATAAGTTGAGGTTCAAGTTACTGCTCCGGTTGAGAAGAGTGTAGCCGACAAACCTGGAATCAATAGCACTCAGGTGAGAAAAACGGGAAGCAGATATACCCAGTCCGCTAGCAATGTCCTACGGGGACCAGCCTATCTAGCTGCCAGGCCTGAATGATTGCAAACGCGGCAGATCTAGGCAAGCGCAATTATGCAGCAATGAAAACTGCATAACCTGGCCAAATTTCACGGGTGAACAAGAAACCACGGGGGATTTACAAGGAGGTGTTCACCCGGAATAGCCGGAGGCCTGTCGGCAGCAAGATTGAGGAATTCTTCCTAAGAAGCCTTGAAAGCAGTGAAACTCTCCTATGTTGCAATATCTCAGAACCTCATTCTGAGTGTTCCCGGCAGAGGTCATTCGGCTAAACACAACCGTGGACTAATTAGAGCCAGATGTAGGCAGTGCCGTGCACAGTGCTGGAAGGACAGTGGTGGCGTGCCAAACAACTGAGCTCTAGTTCTCAACACTTTCACAAAGTGCCATAAGTTGAGGTTCAACTTACTGCTCCGATTGAGTAGAGTGTAGCCGTCAAAGCTGGAATCAGTAGCACTCGGGTTAGAAGGACGGGAAGCACAAATACCCAGTCCGCTGGCAGTGTCCCACGGGGACCAGCCTATCTGGCTGCCACCCCGGAATGTTTGCAACCGCGGCAGAACTAGGCAGGCGCAATTGTGCAGCAATGCAAACTGCATAACCTGGCCTAATTTCAAAGGTGTACAAGAAGCCACGAGGGATTTACAAGGAGATATTCACCCGGAACAGCCGGAGGCCTGCCGGCAGCAACATTCCAGAAATCTTCCTAAGAAGCCTTTAAAGCAGTGAAACGCTCCTATGTTGCAACAACTCAGAACCTCATTCTGAGTGTTCCCGGCAGAGGTCATTCGGCTGAACACAACCGTGGACTAATTAGAGCCAGATGTAGGCAGTGCCGTCCATAGTGCTGGATGGACTGTGGTGGCGTGCCAAACAACTGAGCTCTAGTTCTCAACACTTATACAAAGTAGCATAAGTTGAGGTTCAACTTACGGCTCCGGTTGAGTAGAGTGTAGCCGACAATGCTGGCATCAGTACCACTCAGGTGATAAGACTGGGAAGCAGATATACCCAGTCCGCTGGCAGTGTCCTACGGGGACCAGCCTATCTGGCTGCCACGCCTGAATGTTTGCAACCGTGGCAGAGCTACGCAGGCGCAACAGTGCAGCAAAGCAAACTGCATAACCTGGCCAAATTTCACGGGTGTACAAGAAACTTCGGGGGATTTACAAGATGTTCACCCGCAATAGTCGGAGGCCTGCCGGCATCAAGATTACGGAATTCTTCCTAAGAAGCCTTGAAAGCAGTGAAACGCTCCTATGTTGCAATAACTCAGAACCTCATTATGAGTGTTCCCGGCAGAGGTCATTCGGCTGAACACAACCATGGACTAATTAGAGCCAGATGTAGGCAGTGCCGTCCATAGTGCTGCATGGACACTGGTGGCGTTCCAAACAAATTAGCTCTAGTTCTCAACACTTTCACAAAGTCCCATAAGTTGAGGTTCAACTTAGTGCTCCGGTTGAGTAGAGTGTAGCCGTCAAAGCTGGAATAAGGAGCACTCAGGTGAGAAGAACGGGAAGCAGATATACCCATTCTGCTGGCAGTGTCCTACGGAGATCAGCCTATCTGGCTGCCACGCCTGAATGTTTGCAACCGGGGCAGAGCTAGGCAGGCCCAATTGTTCAGCAATGAAAACTGCATAACCTGGCCAAATTTCACGGGTGTACAAGAAACCACCGGGGATTTACAAGGAGATGATCACCCGGAACAGCCGGAGGCCTGCCCGCAGCAACATTATGGAATCCTTCCTAAGAAGCCTTGAAAGCAGTGAAACGCTCCTATGTAGCAATAACTCAGAACATCATTCTGAGTGTTCCCTGCAGAGGTCATTCGGCTGAACACAACCCTGGACTAATTAGAGCCAGATGGAGTCACTGTCCTCCATAGTGCTGGATGGACAGTGGTGGCGTGCCAAAAAACTGAGCTCTAGTTCTCAACACTTTCCGAAAGTGCCATAAGTTGAGGTGCAACTTACTGCTCCGGTTGAGTAGAGTGTAGCCGTCAAAGCGGGAATCAGGAGCACTCAGGTGAGAAGAACGGGAAGCAGATATACCCAGTCCGCTGGCAGTGTCCTACGGGGACCAGCCTTTCTGGCTGCAACGCCTGAATGTTTGCAACCGCGGCAGAGCTAGGCAGTAGCAATTGTGCAGCTATGCAAATTGCATAACCAGGCCAAATTTCACGGATGTATAAGAAACCACTGGGGGTTTACAAGGAGATGTTCACCCGGAACAGCGGGAGGCTTACCGGAAGGAACATTCCGGGATTCTTCCTAAGAAGCCTTGAAAGCAGTGAAACGCTAATATGTTGCAAAAACTCAGAACCTCATTCTGAGTGTTCCCGGCAGAGGTCATTTGGCTGAACACAACCGGGGACTAATTAAAGCCAGATGCAGGCAGGGCCGTCCATAGTGCTGGATGGACAATTGTGGCGTGCCAAACAACTGAGCTCTAGTTCTCAACACATTCACAAAATGCCATAAGTTGAGGTTCAACTTACTTCTGCGGTTGAGTAGAGTGTAGCCGTCCAAGCTGGAATCAGTAGCACTCAGGTGAGAAGAACGGGAAGCAGATATACCCATTACGCTGGCAGTGTCCAACGGGGACCAGCCTGTGAGGCTGCCACGCCTGAATGTTTGCAACCGCGGCAGAGCTAGGCAGGCGCAATTGTGCAGAAATGCAAACTGAATAACCTGGCCAAATTTCACTGGTGTACAAGAAATCACGGGGGATTTACAAGGAGATGATCACATGGAACAGGCTGAAGCCTGCCGGCAGCTACATTCCGGAATACTTCCAGAGAAGCCTTGAAATTAGTGAAAAGCTCCTATTTTGCAATAACTCAGAACCTCTTTCTGAGTATTCCCGGCAGTGGTCATTCGGTGAACACAACCGTGGACTAATTAGAGCCAGATGTAGGCAGTGCTGTCCATAATGCTGGATGGACAGTGGTGGCGTGCCAAACAACTGCGCTCTAGTTCTCAACACTTTCACAAAGTGCCATAAGTTGAGGTTCAACTTACTGCTCCGGTTGAGTAGAGTGTAGCCGTCAATGCTGGAATCAGTAGCACTCAGATTGAGAAGAACGGCAAGCAGATATACCCAGTCCGCTGGCAGTGTCCTACGGGGACCACCCTATCTGGCTGCCACGCCTGAATGTTTGCAACCGCGGCAGAGCTAGGCAGGCGCAATTGTGCAGCAATGCAAACTGCATAACCTGGCCAAATTTCATGGGTGTACAAGAAACCACTGGGGATTTACAAGGAGGTGTTCACTGGGAATAGCGGAGGCTTGGCGGCAGCACGATTACGGAATTCTTCCTGAGAAGCCTTGAAAGCAGTGAAACGCTGCTATGTTGCAATATCTCAGAACCTCATTCTGAGTGTTCCCGGCAGAGGTCATTCGGCTGAACACAACTGTGGACTAATTAGAGCCAGATGTAGGCAGTGTCGTCCATAGTGCTGGATGGACTGTGGTGGCATGCCAAACAACTGAGCTCTAGTTCTCCACACTTGCACAACGTACCATAAGTTGAGGTTCAAGTTACTGCTCCGGTTGAGAAGAGTGTAGCCGACAAACCTGGAATCAATAGCACTCAGATGAGAAAAATGGGACGCAGTTATACCCAGTCCGCTGGCAATGTCCTACCGTGACCAGCCTATCTGGCTGCCACGCCTGAATGATTGCAAACGCGGCAGATCTAGGCAAGCGCAATTATGCAGCAATGCAAACTGCATAACGTGGCCAAATTTCACGGGTGTACAAGAAACCACGGGGGATTCACAAGGGGATGTTCACCCGGAACAGCCGGAGGCATGTCGGCCGAAACATTCCGGAATTCTTCCTAAGAAGCCTTGGAAGCAGTGAAGTGCTCCCATTTTGCAATAAGTCAGAACCTCATTATCAGTGTTCCCCACAGAGGTCATTTGGATGAACACAACCATGGACTAATTAGAGCCATTTGTAAGCAGTGTTGTCGACAGTGCTGGAAGGAGAGTGGTGGCGTGCCAAACAACTGAGCTCTAGTTCTCAACACTTTCACAAAGAGCCATAAGTTGAGGTTCAACTTACTGCTACTGTTGAGTAGAGTGTAGCCGTCAAAGCTGGAATCAGTAGCACTCAGGTGAGAAGAACGTGAAGCAGATAAACCCCGTCCGCTGGCAGTGTCCCACGGGGATCAGCCTATCTGGCTGCCACGCCTGAATGTTTGCAACCGCGGCAGACCTAGGCAGGCGCAATTGTGCAGCAATGCAAAATGCAAAACCTGGCCAAATTTCACGGGTGTAAAAGAAACCACGAGGGATTTACAAGGAGGTTTTCACCCGGAATAGCCGGAGGCCTGTCGGCAGCAAGTTTCCGGAATTCTTCCTAAGAATCCTTGAAAGCAGTGAAACGCTCCTGTGTTGCAATATCTCAGAACCTCATTCTGAGTGTTCCCGGCAGAGGTCATTCGGCTAAACACAACCGTGGACTAATTAGAGCCAGATGTAGGCAGTGCCGTGCACAGTGCTGGATGGACAGTGGTGGCGTGCCAAAGAACTGAGCTCTAGTTCTCAACACTTTCACAAAGTGCCATAAGTTGAGGTTCAACTTAGTGCTCCGGTTGAGTAGAGTGTAGCTGACAAAGCTGGAATCAGGAGCACTCAGGTGAGAAGAACGGGAAGCAGATATACCCAGTCCGCTGGCAGTGTCCTACGGGGACCAGCCTACCTGGCTGCCACACCTGAATATTTGCAACCGTTGCAGAGCTAGTCAGGCGCAATTGTGCAGCAATGCAAACTGCATAACCTGGCCAAATTTCACGGGTGTACAAGAAACCACGGGGGATTTACAAGGAGATGTTCACCCAGAATAGCTGGAGGCCTGCCGGCAGCAAGATTCGGGAATTCTTTCTAAGAAGCCTTGAAAGCAGTAAAAAGCTCCTATGTTGCAATAACTCAGAACCTCATTCTGAGTGTTCCCGGCAGAGGTCATTCGGCTGAACACAACCGTGGACTAATTAGAGCCAGATGTAGGCAGTGCCGTCCATAGTGCTGGATGGACTGTGGTGGCGTGCCAAACAACTGAGCTCTAGTTCTCAACACTTTCACAAAGAGCCATAAGTTGAGGTTCAACTTACTGCTACTGTTGAGTAGAGTGTAGCCGTCAAAGCTGGAATCAGTAGCACTCAGGTGAGAAGAACGGGAAGCAGATAGACCCAGTCCGCTGGCAGTATCCCACCGGGATCAGGCTATCTGGCTGCCACGCCTGAATGTTTGCAACCGCGGCAGAGCTAGGCAGGGGCAATTGTGCAGCAATGCAAACTGCATAACCTGGCCAATTTCACGGGTGTACAAGAAACCACGGGGGATTTACAAGGAGATATTCACCCGGAACAGCAGGAGGCCTGCCGGCAGGAACATTCCAGAAATCTTCCTAAGAAGCCTTGAAAGCAGTGAAACGCTCCTATGTTGCAATATCTCAGAACCTCATTCTGAGTGTTCCCGGCAGAGGTCATTCGGTTGAACACAACTGTGGACTAATTAGAGCCAGATGTAGGCAGTGTCGTCCATAGTGCTGGATGGATTGTGGTGGCATGCCAAACAACTGAGCTCTAGTTCTCCACACTTTCACAACGTACCATAAGTTGAGGTACAAGTTACTGCTCCGGTTGAGAAGAGTGTAACCGACAAAGCTGTAATCAATAGCACTCAGGTGAGAAGAACGGGAAGCAGATATACCCAGTCCGATGGCATTGTCCTACGGGGACCAGCCTATCTGGCTGCCACGCCTGAATGATTGCAACCGCGGCAGAGCTAGGCAGGCGCAATTGTGCAGCAATGCAAAATGCATAACCTGGCCAAATTTCACGGGTCTACAAGAAACCACGGGTGATTTACAAGGGGATGTTCACCCGGAACAGCCGGAGGCATGTCGGCCGAAACATTCCGGAATTCTTCCTAAGAAGCCTTGGAAGCAGTGAAGTGCTCCTATTTTGCAATAACTCAGAACCTCATTCTCAGTGTTCCCTGCAGAGGTCATTTGGCTGAACACAACCGTGGACTAATTAGAGCCAGATGTAAGCAGTGCCTTCATCAGTGCTGGAAGGACAGTGGTGGCGTGACAAACAACTGAGCTCTAGTTCTCAACACTTTCACAAAGTACCATAAGTTGAGGTTCAACTTACTGCTCCGGTTGAGTAGAGTGTAGCCGTCAAAGGTGGAATCAGTAGCACTCAGGTGAGAAGAAAGGGAAGCAGATATACCCAGTCCGCTGGCAGTGTCCTACGGGGACCAGCCTATATGGCTGCCACGCCTGAATGTTTGCAACCGCAGCAGAGCTAGGCAGGCGCAATTGTGCAGCAATGCAAACTGCATAACCTTGCCAAATTTCACGGGTGTACAAGAAACCACGGGGGATTTACAAGGAGATGTTCACCCGGAACAGCCGGAGGCCTGCCGGCAGCAGGATTCTGGAATTCTTACTAAGAAGCCTGGAAAGCAGTGAAACGCTCCTATGTTGCAATAACTGAGAACTTCATTCTGAGTGTTCCCGGCAGAGGTCATTCGGCTGAACACAACCGTGGACTAATTAGAGCCAGATGTAGGCAGTGCCGTCCATACTGCTGGATGGACTGTGGTGGCATGCCAAACAACTGAGCTCTAGTTCTCCTCACTTTCACAAAGTACCATAAGTTGAGGTTCAACTTACTGCTCCGGTTGAGTAGAGTGTAGCCTTCAAAACTAGAATCAGTGGCACTCAGGTGAGAAGAACGGGAAGCAGATATACCCAGTCCGCTGGCAGTGTCCTACGGGGACCAGCCTATCTGGTTGCCACGCCTGAATGTTTGCAACTGCGGCAGAGCTAGGCAGGCACAATTTTGCAGCAATGCAAACTGCATAACCTGGCCAAATTTCACGGGTGTAAAATAAACCACGGGGGACATACAAGGAGATGTTCACCCGGAACAGCCGGAGACCTGCCGGCAGCAAGATTCCGGAATTCTTCCTAAGAAGCCTAGAAAGCAGTGAAACGCTCCTATGTTGTAACAACTCAGAACCTCATTCTGAGTGCCACGGCAGAGTTCATTCGGCTGAACACAACCGTGGACTAATTAGAGCCAGATGTAGGCAGTGCCGTCCATAGTGCTGGATGGACAGTGGTGGCGTGCCAAACAACTAAGCTCTAGTTCTCAACACTTTCACAAAGTCCCATAAGTTGAGGTTCAACTTAGTGCACCAGTTCAGTTGAGTGTAGCCGGCAAAGCTGGAATCAGGAGCACTCATGTGAGAAGAACGGGAAGCAGATATACCCAGTCCCCTGGGAGTGTCCTACGGGGATCAGCCTATCTGGCTGCCACGCCTGAGTGTTTGCAACCCCGGCAGAGCTAGGCAGGCCCAATTGTGCAGCAATGAAAACTTCATAACCTGGCCAAATTTCACGGGTGTACAAGAAACCACGGGGGATTTACAAGGAGATGTTAACCCGGAACAGCCGGAGGCCTGCCAGCAGCAAGATTCCGGAATTCTTTCTAAGAAGCCTTGAACGCAGTGAAACGCTCCTGTGTTGCAATAACTCAGCACGTCATTCTGAGTGTTCCCGGCAGAGGTCATTCGGCTGTACACAACCGAGGACTAATTAGAGCCTGATGAAGACAGTGCCGTCCATAGTGCTGGATGGACCGTGGTCGCGTGCCAAAAAAGTGAGCTCTATTTCTCCAAACTTTAACAGAGTGCCATAAGTAGAGGTTCAACTTACTGCTTCTTTTGAGTAGAGTGTAGCCGTCAAAGCGGGAATCAAAAGCACTCAGGTGAGAAGAATGGGAAGTAGATAAACCAGTCCGCCAGCAGTGTCCTACTGGGACCAGCCTCTCTGGCTGCCACGCCTGAATGTTTGCAACCGTGGCAGAGCTCGGCAGGCAAAATTATGCAGCAATGCAAACTGCATAACCTAGCCAAATTTCACGGGTGTACAAGAAAACACAGGGGATTTAAAAGGAGATGTTACCCCAGAACAACCGGAGGCCTGCTGGCAGCAAGATTCTGGAATTCTTCCTAAGAAACCTTGAAAGCAGTGAAACGCAACTATGTTGCAATAACTCAGAACCTCACTCTGAGTGTTCTCGGCAGAGGTAATTCGGCTGAACTCATCCGTGGACTAATTAGAGCCAGATGTAGGCAGTGAACTAATTAGAGCCAGATGTAGGCAATGGATTAATTAGAGCCAGATATAGGCAGTATTTTCGATTGGAAAACAACTGAGCTTTAGTTCTCCAAACTTTCACAAAGTGCCATAAGTTTAGGTTCAACTTACTGCTCCGGTTGAATAGAGTGTAGCGGTCAAAGCTGGAATCAGTAGCACTCAGGTGAGAAGAAGGGGAAGCAGGTAGACCAAGTCCGCTGGCAGTGTCCTATCGGGACCAGCCTCTCTGGCTGCCACGCCTGAATGTTTGCAACCGGGGCAGAGCTTGGCAGGCGAAATTATGCAGCAATGCAAACTGCATAACCTAGCCAAATTTCACGGGTGTACAAGAAAACACAGGGGATTTAAAAGGAGATGTTCCCCCGGAACAACCGGAGGCCTGTTGGCAGCAACATTCCGGAATTCTTCCTAAGAAGCCTTGAAAGCAGTGAAACGCTCCTATGTTGCAACAACTCAGAACCTAATTCTGAGTGTTCCCGGCAGAGGTCATTCGGCTGAACACAACCGGGGACTAATTAAAGCCAGATGCAGGCAGGGCCGTCCATAGAGCTGAATGGACAATGGTGACGTGCCAAACACCTGAGATCTAGTTCTCAACACTTTCACAAAGTGCCATAAGTTGAGGTTCAACTTACTGCTCCGGTTGAGTAGAGTGTAGCCGTCAAAGCTGGAATCAGTAGATCTCAGGTGAGAAGAACGGGAAGGAGATATACCCAGTCCGCTGGCAGTGTCCTACTGGGACCAGCCTATCTGGCTGCCACGTCTGAATGTTTGCAACCTCGGCAGAGCTAGGCAGGCGCAATTGTGCAACAATGCAAACTGCATAACCTGGACAAATTTCACGGGTGTACAAGAAACCATGGGAGATTTACAAGGAGATGTTCACCCAGAACAGCCGGAGGCCTGCCGGCAGCAACATTCCGAAATCCTTCCTGAGAAGTCTTGAAAGCAGTGAAACTCTCCTATGTTACAATAACTCAGAACCTCATACTGAGTGTTCCCGCCAGAGGTCATTCAGCTGAACACAACCGTGGACTAATTAGAGCCAGATGGAGGCAGTGCCGTCCATAGTGCAGGATGGACAGTGTTGGCGTGCCAAACAACTGAGCTCTAGTTCTCAACACTTTCACAAAGTGCCATAAGTTGAGGTTCAACTTACTGCTCTGGTTGAGTAGAGTGTAGCGGTCAAAGCTGGAATCAGTATCGCTCAGGTTTGAAGAACCAGAAGCAGATACACCCAGTTAGCTGCCAGTGTCCTACCGGGACCAGCCTATCTGGTTGCCACGCCTGAATATTTGCCAACGTGGCAGAGCTAGGCAGGCGCAATTGTGCAGAAATGCAAACTGCATAACCTGGCCAAATTTCACGGGTGTACAAGAAACCACGGGGGAGTTACAAGGAGGTATTCACCCGGAACAGCCGGAGTCCTGCCGGCAGCAACATTCCAGAATCCATCCTGAGAAGCCTTGAAAGCAGTGAAACGCTCCTATGTTGCAATAACTCAGAACCTCATTCTGAGTGTTCCCGGCAGAGGTGATTCGGCTGAATACATCCGTGGACTAATTAGAGCCAGATGTAGGCAGTGCTGTCCTTAGGGCTGGATGGAGAGTTGTGGTGTGCCAAACAACTCAGCTCTAGTTCTCAACACTTTCAAGAAGTGCCATAAGTTGAGGTTCAACTTACTGCTGCGGTTGAGTAGAGTGTAGCTGTCAAAGCAGGAATCAGGAGCACGCAGGTGAGAAGAATGGGAAGCAGATATACCCAGTCCGCTTGCAGTGTCCTACTGGGTCCAGCCTATCTGGCTGCCACGACTGAATGTTTGCAACCTCGGCAGACCTAGGCAGGCACAATTGTGCAGCAATGCAAACTGCATAACATGGCCAAAATTCACGGGTGTACAAGAAACCACGGGTGATTTACAAGGAGATGTTCACCCGGAACAGCCGGAGGCCTGCCGGCAGCAACATTTCGGAATCCTTCCTAAGAAGCCTTGAAAGCAGTGAAACGCTCCTATGTTGCAATAACACAGAACCTCATTCTGAGTCTTCCCGGCAGAGGTCATTCGGCTGAACTAAACCGTGGATTAATAGAGCCCGATGTAGGCAGTGCCGTCTATAGTGCTGGATGGACAATGCCGGTTGAGTAGAGTTTAGCCTTCAAGGCTGGAATCAGTAGCACTCAGGTGAGAAGAATGGGAAGTAGATATACCAGGTCTGCTGGCAGTGTACTACGTGGACCAGCCTATCTGGCTGCCACGTCTGAATGTTTGCAACCCCGGCAGAGCTAGGCAGGCGCATTTGTGCAGCAATGCAAACTGCATAACCTGTCCAAATTTCACAGGTGTACAAGAAACCACGGGGGATTTACAAGGAGATGTTCACCCGGAACAGCAGGAGGCCTGCCGGCAGAAACCTTCCAGAATCCTTCCTAAGAAGCCTTGAAAGCAGTGAAAAGCTCCTATGTTGCAGGAACACAGAACCTCATTCTGAGTGTTCCCGGCAGATGTCATGCGGATGAACACTACCGTGGATTAATAGAGCCAGATGTAGGCAGTGCCGTCCACAGTGCTGGATTGACAGTGGTGGCGTGCCAAACAACTGAGCTCTAGTTCTCAACACTTTCACAAAGTGCCATAAGTTGAGTTTCAACTTATTGGTCCGGTTTAGTAGAGTGTAGCCGTCAAAGCTGGAATCAGTAGCACTCATGTGAGAAGAACGGGAAGCAGATATACACAGGCCGCTGGCAATGTCCTACTGGGTCCAGCCTATCTGGCTGCCACGACTGAATGTTTGCAACCGCGGCAGAGCTAGGCAGGCACAATTGTGCAGCAATGCAAACTGCATAACCTGGCAAAAATTCACGGGGGCGAAACAAACCACGGGCGATTTAGAAGGAGATGTTCACCTAGAACAGCCGGAGGCCTGCCGGCAGCAAGATTCCGGAATTCATCCTAAGAAGCCGTGAAAGCAGTGAAACGCTCCTATGTTGCAATAACTCAGAACTTCATTCTGAGTGTTCCCGGCAGAGGTCATTCGGCTGAACACAACCGTGGACTAATTAGAGCCAGATGTAGACAGTGCCGTTATAGTGCTGGGTGGACAGTGGTCGCATGCCCAACATCTGAGCTCTAGTTCTCAACAGTTTCAGAAAGTGCCCTAAGTTGAGGTTGAACTTACTGCTGCGGTTGAGTAGAGTGTTGCTGTCAAAGCTGGAATCAGTAGCACACAGGTGAGAAGAACTGGAAGCAGATACACCCAGTCCGCTGGCAGTGTCCTATGGGGAGCAGCCTATCTGGCTGGAATGCCTGAATGTTTGCCACCGAGGCAGAGCTATGAAGGCGCAATTGTGCAGAAAAGCAAACTGCATAACCTGGCCAAATTTCACGGGTGTACAAGAAACAACGGCGGATTTACAAGGAGATTTTCACCCAGAACAGCCGGAGGCCTACCGACAGCAAGATTCCAGAATCCTTCCTGAGAAGCCTTGAAAGCTGTGAAACGCTCCTATGTTACAATAACTCAGAACCTCATTCTGAGTGTTCCCAGCAGAGGTCATTCGGCTGAACTCATCCGTGGACTAATTAGAGCCAGATGTAGGCAGTGGACTAATTAGAGCCAGATGTAGGCAATGGACTAATTAGAGGCAGATATAGGCACTGTTTTCGATTGGAAAACAACTGAGCTTTAGTTCTCCAAACTTTCACAAAGTGCCATAAGTTGAGGTTCAACTTACTCCTCCGATTCAGTAGAGTATACCCGTCAAAGCTGGAATCAGTAGCACTGAGGTGAGAAGAAGGGGAAGCAGGTAGACCAAGTCCGCTGGCAGTGTCCTACAGGAACCAGCCTTACTGGCTGCCACGCCTGAATGTTTGTAACCGCGGCAGAGCTATGCAGGCGGAATTGTGCAGCAATGCAAACTGCATAACTTGGCCAATTTTCAAGGGTGTACAAGAAACCACGGGTGATTTACAAGGGGATTTCCCTCGGAACATCCGGAGGACTGCTGGCAGCAAGATTCCGGAATTCTTCCTGTGAAACCTTGAAAGCAGTGAATCGCTCCTAGGTTGCAATAACTCAGAACCTCATTCTGAGTGATCTCGGCAGAGGTCATTCGGCTGAACAGAACCGTGGACTAACTAAAGCCAGATGTAGGCAGTGCCATCCATAGTGCTGGATGGACAGTGGTTGCGTGCCAAACACCTGAGATCTAGTTCACAACACTTTCACAAAGTGCCATAAGTTGAGGTTCTACTTACTGCTCTGGTTGAGTAGAGTGTAGCCGTCAAAGCTGGAATCAGTAGCACACAGGTGAGAAGAACGGAAAGCAGATATATCCAGTCCACTGGCAGTGTCCTACTGGGACCAGCCTATCTGGCTTCCACGCCTGAATGTTTGCAACTGCGTCATGGGTAGGCAGGCGCAATTGTGCAGCAATGCAAACTGCATAACCTCCCTAAATTTCAGGGGTGTACAAGAAACCACGGGGGATTTACAAGGAGATGTTCTCCCTGAACAGCAGGAGGCCTGCCGGAAGCAAGATTCTGGAATTCTTCCTAAGAAGCCTTGAAAGCAGTGAAACGCTCCTATGTTGCAATAACTCAGAACCTCATTCTGAGTGTTCCCGGCAGAGGTCATTCGGCTGAACAGAACCGTGGACTAACTATAGCCAGATGTAGGCAGTGCCATCCATAGTGCTGGATGGACAGTGGTTGCGTGCCAAACAACTGAGCTCCAGTTCTCAACACTTGCACAAAGTGCCATAAGTTGAGGTTCAACTTACTGCTCCGGTTGAGTAGAGTGTAGCCGTCAAAGCTGGAATCAGTAGCACTGAGGTGAGAATAACGGGAAGCTGATATACGCAATCCGCTGGCAGTGTCCTACGGGGACCAGCCTACCTGGCTGCCATGCCTGAATGTTTGCAACCCCGGCAGATATAGGCGGTCGCAATTATGCAGCAATGCAAACTACATAACTTTGCCAAATTTCACAGGTGTACAAGAAACCGCGGGGGATCTATAAGTAGATGTTCACCCGGAACAGCTGGAGGCCAGCCGACAGCAAGATTCCGGAATTCTTCCTAAGAAACCTTGAACGCAGTGAAACGCTCCTATGTTGCAATAACTCAGAACCTCATTTTGAGTGTTCCCGACAGAGGTCATACGGCTGAACACAACCGAAGACTAATTATAGCCAGATGTAGGCAGTGCCGTCCATAGTGCTGGGGAGACAGGGGTCGCATGCTAAAAAACTGAGCTCTAGTTCTCCAAACGTTCACAAAGTGCCATAAGTTGAGGTTCAACTTACTGCTCCGGTTGAGTAGAGTGTAGCCGTCAAAACTGGAATCAGTAGCACTCAGGTGAGAAGAACGAGAAGCAGATATACCCACTCCGCTGGCAGTGTCCTACGGGGACTAGCCTGTCTGGCTGATACGCCTGAATGTTTGCAACCGCGACAGAGCTAGACAGTTGCAATTATGCAGCAATGCAAACTGCATTACCTGGCCAAATTTCACCGGTGTACAAGAAACCACGGGGGATTTACAAGATGTTCACTCGGAACAACCGGAGAACTGCCGGCAGCAAGATTCCAGAATTCTTCCTAAGAAACCTTGAACGAAGTGAAACACTCCTATGTTGCAATCACTTTGAACCTTATTGTGAGTGTTCCCAGCAGAGCTTATTCGGCTGATCACAACCGTGGACTAACTATAGCCAGATGTACGCAGTGCCGTCCATAGTGCTTAATGGACAGTCGTTGCGTGCCAAACAACTGAGCTCTAGTTCTCCAAACTTTAACAGAGTGCCATAAGTAGAGGTTCAACTTACTGCTTCGGTTGAGTAGAGTGTAGCCGTCAAAGCTAGAATCAGCAGCACTCAGGTGAGAAGAACGAGAAGCAGATATACCCAGTCCGCTGGCAGTGTCCTACGGGGACCAACCTATCTGGCTGCCACGCCGGAATATTTGCAACTGCGGCAGAGCTAGGCAGGCGCAATTGTGCAGCAATTCAATCTGCATAACCTGGCCAAATTTCACGGGTGTACAAGAAACCACGGGGGATTTACAAGGAGATGTTCACCCGGAACAGCCGGAGGGCTGCCGGCAGCAATATTCCGGAATTCTTCCTGTGAAGCCTTGAAAGCAGTGAAACGCTCCTATGTTGCAATAACTCGGAACCTCATTCTGAGTGTTCCCGGCAGAGTCATTCGGCTGAACACAACCGTGGACTAATTAGAGCCAGATGTAGGCAGTGCCGTCCATAGTGCTGGATGGACAGTGGTGATGTGCCAAACAACTGAGCTCTAGTTCTCAACACTTTCACAAAGTGTCAAAAGTTGAGGTTCAACTTACTGCTCCGGTTGAGTAGAGTGTAGTCGTCAAAGCTGTAATCAGTAGCACTGAGGTGAGAAGAACGGGAAGCTGATATACGCAGTCTGCTGGCAGTGTCCTACAGGGATCAGTAAATCTGGCTGCCACGCCTGAATGTTTGCAACCCCGGCAAAGCTAGGCAGGCGCAATTGTGCAGCAATGCAAACTACATACCCTGGAAAAATTTCACGGGTTTACAAGAAACCACGCGGGTTTTACAAGGAGATGTTCACCAGGAACAGCTGGAGGACTGGCGGCAGCAAGATTCCGGAATCCTTCCTAAGAAGCCTTGAAAGCAGTAATACGCTCCTATGTTGCAAGAACTCAGAACCTCATTCTGAGTGTTCCCGGCAGAGGTCATTCGACTGAACACAACCTTGGACTAATCAGAGCCAGATGTATGCAGTGCCGTGCATAGTGCTGGATGGACAGTTGTGGCCTGCCAAACAACTGAGCTCTAGTTCTCAACACTTTCACAAAGCGCAATAAGTTGAGCTTAGAATTACTGCTCCAGTTGAGTAGTGTGTAGCCGTCAAAGCTGGAATCAGTAGCACTCAGGTGAGAAGAACGGGAAGCAGATAGACCCTGTCCGCTGGCAGTGTCCTATGGGGACCAGCCTATCTGGCTGCCACGCCTGAATGTTTGCAAACGTGTCAGAGCTAGCCAGGCGCAATTGTGCAGCAATGCAAACTGCATACCCTGGCCAAATTTCACGGGTGTACAAGAAACCACCTAGGATTTATATGGAGATGTTAACTCGGAACAGCCGGAGGCCTGCCGGCAGCAACATTCCGGAATTCTTCCTAAGAATCCTTGAAAGCAGTGAAATGCTCTTATGTTGCCATAACTCAGAACCCCATTCTGTGTGTTCCCGGCAGAGGTCATTCGGCTGAACACAACCAAGAACTTATTAGAGCCAAATATAGGCAGTTCCGTCCATAGTGCTGTATGGACAGTGGTGGCGTGCCAAACAACTGAGTTCTAGTTCTCAAGTCTTTTACAAATTGCCATAGGTTGAGGTTCAACTTAATTCGCCGGTTGAGTAGAGTGTAGCCGTCAAAGCTGGAATCAGTAGCACTCAGGTGAGAAGAACGGGAAGCAGATAGACCCAGTCCGCTGGCAGAGTCCTACGGGGACCCGCCTATTTGCCTGTCATGCCTGAATGTTTGCCACTGCGGCAGAGCTAGGTAGGCGCAATTATGCAGCAATGAAAACTGCATAACCTGGCCAAATTTAACGGGTGTACAAGAAACCACGGGGGATTTACAAGGAGATGTTCACCCGGAACAGCCAGAGGCCTGCCGGCAGCAAGATTCCGGAATCCTTCCCAAGAAGTCTTGAAAGCAGTGAATCGCTCCTATGTTGCAATAACTCAGAACCTCATTCTGAGTGTTCCCCACAGAGGTCATTCGGCTGAACACAACCCTGGACTAATTAGAGCCAGATATATGCAGTGCCGTCCATAGTGCTGGATGGACAGTGGTGGCGTGCCAAACACCTGAGCTCTAGGTCTCAATACTTTCACAAAATGCCATAAGTTGAGGTTCAACTTACTGTTCCGGTTGAGTAGAGTGTAGCCGTCAAAGCTGGAATCAGTAGCACTCAGGTGAGAAGAACGAGAAGCAGATATACCCACTCCGCTGGCAGTGTCCTACGGGGACTAGCCTATCTGGCTGGTACGCCTGAATGTTTGCAACCACGACAGAGCTAGACAGTCGCAATTATGCAGCAATTTAAACTGCATAACCTGGCCAAATTTCACCGGTGTACAAGAAACCACGGGGGATTTACATGGAGATGTTCATTCGGGACTGCCAGAGGCCTGCCGGCAGCAATATACCGGAATTCTTCCTAAGAAGCCTTGAAAGCAGTGAAACTCTCCCATGTTGCAATAACTCAGAAACTCATTCTGAGTGTTCCTTTAAGAGGTCATTCGGCTGAACACAACGGTGGACTAATTATAGCCAGATGTATGCAGTGCCTCCATAGTGCTGGATGGACAATTGTGGCGTCTCAAACAACTGAGCTCTAGTTCTCAACACTTTCACAAAGTGCCATAAGTTGAGGTTCAACTTACTGCTCCGGTTGAGTAGAGTGTAGCCGTCAAAGCTGGAATCAGTAGCACTCAGGTGAGAAGAACGGGAAGCAGATAGACCCAGTCCGCTGGCAGTGTCCTTCGGGGACCAGCCTATCTAGCTGCCATGCCTGAATGTTTGCAACTGCCGCAGAGCAGGGCTGGCGCAATTGTGCAGCAATGTAAACTGCATAACCTGGCCAAATTTCACGGCTGTACAAGAATCCACGGGGCATTTACGAGGACATTTTCACCCGGAACAGCCGGAGGCCTGCCGGCAGCAAGATTCCGGAATCCTTCCTAAGAAGCCTTGAAAGCAGTGAAATGCTCCTATGTTGCCATAACTCAGAAACCCATTCTGAGTGTTCCCAGCAGAGGTCATTCGGCTGAACACAACCATGAACTTATTAGAGCCAGATGTAGGCAGTGCCGTCCTTAGTGCTGGATGGACAGTGGTGGCGTGCCAAACAACTGAGCTCTAGTTCTCAAGACTTTTACAAATTGCCATAGGTTGAGGTTCAACTTACTTCTCTGGTTGAGTAGAGTGTAGCCGTCAATGCTAGAATCAGTCGCACTCAGGTGAGAAGAACGGAAAGCAGATAGACCCAGTCCGCTGCCAGAGTCCTACGAGGACCCGCCTATTTGCCTGTCATGCCTGAATGTTTGCCACTGCGGCAGAGCTAGGCAGGCGCGATTGTGCAGCAATGCAAACTGCATAACCTGGCCAAATTTCCCGGGTGTACAAGAAACCACGTGGGATTTACAAGGAGATGTTCAGCCGGAACAGCCGGTGGCCTGCCGGCAGCAAGATTCCGGAATCCTTCCGAAGAAGCCTTGAAAGCAGTGAATCGCTCCTATGTTGCAATAACTCAGAACCTCATTCTGAGTGTTCCCAGCAGAGGTCATTCGGCTGAACACAACAGAGGACTAATTAGAGCCAGATGTAGGCATTTCCATCCATAGTGCTAGATGGACAGTGGTGACATGCCAAACAACTGAGCTCAAGTTCTCAACACTTTCACAAAGTGCCATAAGTTGAGGTTCAACTTACTGCTCCGGTTGAGTAGAGTGAAGCCGTCAAAGCTGGAATCAGTAGCACTCAGGTGAGAAGAACGGGAAGCAGATAGACCCAGTCCGCTGGCAGTGTCCTACGGGAACCAGCCTATCTAGCTGCTACGTGTGAATGTTTGCAACCGCGGCAGAGATAGGCAGGCACAATTTTGCAGCAATGCAAACTGCATAACCTGGCCAAATTTCACGGGTGTAAAAGAAACCACGGGAGATTTACAAGGAGATGTTCACCCGGAACAGCCAGAGGCCTGCCGGCAGCAACATTACGGAATCCTTCCTAAGAAGCCTTGAAAGCAGTGAAACGCTCCTATGTGGCAATAACTCAGAACCTCTTTCTGAGTGTTCCCGGCAGAAATCTTTCGGGTGAACACAACCGTGGACTAATTAGAGCCTGATGTAGGCAGTTCCGTCCATAGTGCTGGATGGACAGTGGTCGCATGCCCAAAAACTGAGCTGTAGTTCTCAACACTTTCAGAAATTTCCCTAAGTTGAGCTTCACATTACTGCTCCTGTTGAGTAGATTGTATCCGTCAAAGCTGGAATGAGTAGCACTCAGTTGAGAAGAACGGGAAGCAGATATACCCAGTCCGGTGGCAATGTCTTACGGGGACCAGCCTATCTGGCTGCCACGCCTGACTGTTTGCAACCGTGGCAGAGCTAGGCAGGCGTAATTGTGCAGCAGTACAAATTGCATAACCTGGCCAAATTTCACGGGTGTACAAGACACCAAGGGGGATGTACAAGGAGATGTTCACCCGGAACAGCCAGAGGCCTGCCGGCAGCAAGATTCCAGAATTCTTCCTAAGAAGCCTTGCAAGCAGTGAAACGCTCCTAGGTTGCAATAACTCAGAACCTCATTCTGAGTGTTCCCGGCAGAGGTCATTCAGGTGAACTCATCCGTGGACTAATTAGATCCAGATGTAGGCAGTGGAATAATTAGATCCAGATGTAGGCAATGGACTAATTAGAGCCAGATATAGGCAGTGTTTTTGATTGGAAAACAACTGAGCTTTAGTTCTCCAAACTTTCACAAATTGCCATAAGTTGAGGTTCAACTTACTGCTCCGGTCGAGTAGAGTGTACCCGTCAAAGCTGGAATCAGTAGCACTGAGGTGAGTAGACCGGGAAAAAGGTAGACCCAGTCCGCTGGCAGTGTCCTACGGGGACCAGCCTTTCTGGCTGCCACGCCTGAATGTTTGTAAACACGGCAGAGCTATGCAGGCGGAAATGTGCAGCAATGCAAACTGCATAACCTGGCCAAATTTCACGGGTGTACAAGAAACCACGGGGGATATACAAGGGGATTTCACCCGGAACAGCCGGAGGCCTGCCAGCAGCAAGATTCCGGAATTTTTCCTGTGAAACCTTGAAAGCAGTGAAACGCACCTAGGTTGCAATAACTCAGAACCTCATTCTGAGTGTTCCCGGCAGAGATCATTCGGCTGAACACAACCGTGGACTAATTAGAGCCAGATATAGGCAGTGCCGTCCATAGTGCTGGATGTATTTTGGTGGCGTGCCAAACACCTGAGATCTAGTTCACAACACTTTCACAAAGTGCCATACGTTGAGGTTCTACTTACTGCTCCGGTTGAGTAGAGTGTAGCGGTCAAAGCTGGAATCAGTCGCACTCAGTTGAGAAGAACGTAAAGCAGATATACCCAGTCCCTGGCAGTGTCCTACGGGGACCAGCCTAACTGGCTGCCACGCCTGAATGTTTGCAACTGTGGCAGGGGTAGGCAGGCACAATTGTGCAGCAATGCAAACTGCATAACCTCCCCAAATTTCAGGGTTGTACAAGAAACCACGGGGGATTTACAAGGAGATGTTCACCCTGAACAGCAGGAGGCTTGCCAGCAGCAAGATTCTGGAATTCTTCCTAAGAAGCCTTGAAAGCAGTGAAACGCTCCTGTGTTGCAATATCTCAGAACCTCATTCTGAGTGTTCCCGGCAGAGGTCATTCGGCTGAACACAACCGTGGACTAACTATAGCCAGATGTAGGCAGTGCCGTCCATAGTGCTGGGTGGACAGTCTTGGCGTGCCAAACAACTGAGCTCTAGTTCTCAACACTTGCACAAAGTGCCATAAGTTGTGGTTCAAGTTACTGCTCCGGTTGAGTAGAGTGTAGCCGTCAAAGCTGGAATCAGTATCACTCAGGTGAGAAGAACGGGAAGCAGATATACCCAGTCTGCTGGCAGTGTCCTACGGGGACCAGCCTGTCTGGCTGCCATACCTGAAGGTTTGCAACCCCGGCAGAGATAGGCAGTCGCAATTATGCAGCAATGCAAACTGCATAACTTGGCCAAATTTCACAGGTGTACAAGAAACCACAGGGGATTTACAAGGAGATGTTCACCCGGAACATCCGGAGGCCAGCCGGCAGCAAGATTCCGGAAACTTCCTAAGAAACCTTGAACGCAGTGAAACGCTCATATGTTGCAATAACTCAGAACCTCATTTTTAGTGTTCCCGACAGAGGTCATTCGGCTGATCACAACCGAGGACTAATTAGAGCCAGATATAGGCAGTGCCGTCCATAGTGCTGGGGGGACATTGGTCGCATGCTAAACAACTGAGCTATAGTTCTCCAAACGTTAACAAAGTGCCATAAATTGAGGTTCAACTTACTGCTTCGGTTGAGTAGAGTGTAGCCCTCAAAGCTGGAATCAGTAGCACTCAGGTGAGAAGAACGAGAAGCAGATATACCCACTCTGCTGGCAGTGTCCTACGTGGACCAGCCTATCTGGCTGCCACGCCTGTATGTTTGCAACTGTGGCAGAGCTAGGCAGGCGCAATTGTGAAGCAATGCAAACTGCATAACCTGCCCAAATTTCACGGGTGTACAAGAAACCACGGGGGATGTATAATTAGATGTTCACCTGGAACAGCCAGAGGCCTGACCGCAGCAAGATTCCGGAATTCTTCCTAAGAAGCCTTGAAAGCAGTGAAACGCTCCTATGTTTCAATAACTCAGAACCTCATTCTGAGTGTTCCCTGCAGAGGTCATTCGGCTGAACACAACCGTGGACTAATTAGAGCCAGATGTAGGCAGTGCCATCCATAGTGCTGGATGGACAGTGTTGGCGTGCCAAACAACTGAGCTCTAGTTCTCAACACTATCACAAAGTGCCATAAGTTGAGGTTCCACTTACTGCTCCGGTTGAGTAGAGTGTAGCCGTCCAAGCTGGAATCAGTAGCACTCAGGTGAGAAGAACGGGATGTAGATATACCCAGTCCGCTGGCAGTGTCCTACGGGGACCAGCCTATCTGGTTGATACGCCTGAATGTTTGCAACCAAGACAGAGCTAGACAGTCGAAATTATGCAGTAATGCAAACTGCATAACCTGGCCAAATTTCACGGGTGTACAAGAAACCACGAGGAAATACAAGGAGATGTTCACCCGGAACAGCCGGAGGCCTGCCGGCAGCAAGATTACGGAATTCTTCCTAAGAATCCTTGAACGCAGTGAAACGCTCCTATGTTGCAATAACTCAGATCCTCATTCTGAGTGTTCCCGGCAGAAGTCTTTCGGCTGAACACAACCGTGGACTAATTAGAGCCAGATGTATGCAGTGCCGTCCAATGTGCTAGATGTACAGTGGTCGCTTGCCAAACAACTGAGCTCTAGTTCTCCAAACTTTAACAGAATGCCATAAGTAGAGGTTCAACTTACTGCTTCGGTTGAGTAGAGTGTAGCCGTCAAAGCGGAAATCAGAAGCACTCAAGTGAGAAGAAGGGGAAGCAGATATACCTAGTCCGCTGCCAGTGTCTTACGAGGAACAGCCTCTCTGGCTGCTACGCCTGAATGTTTGCAACCGTGGCAGAGCTAGGTAGGCACAATTGTGCAGCAAGGCAAACTGCATAAACTGGCCAAATTTCACGGGTGTACAAGAAACCACGGGGGATTTACAAGGAGATGTTCACCCGGAACAGCCGGAGGCCTGCCGGTACCAAGTTTCCGGAATTCTTCCTGAGAAGCCTTGAAAGCAGTGAAACGCCCTATGTTGCAGTAACTCAGAACCTCATTCTGAGTGTTCCCGGCAGAGGTCATTCGGCTGAACAAAACCGTGGACTAATTAGAGCCAGATGTGGGCAGTGCTGTCCATAGTGCTGGATGGACAGTTTTGGCGTGCCAAGCAACTGAGCTCTAGTTCTCCACAATTTCACAGTGTGCCATAACTTGAGGTTAAACTTACTGCTCCGGGTGAGTAGAGTGTTGCCGTCAAAGCTGGAATCAGTAGCACTGAGGTGAGAATAATGGGAAGCAGATAGACCCAGTCCGCTGGCAATGTCCTACAGGGACCAGCCTATCTGGCTGCCACGCCTGAATGTTTGCAACCGTGGCAGAGCAAGGCAGGCGCAATTGTGCAGCAATGCAAAATGCAAAACCTGGCCAAAATTCACGGGTGTACAAGAAACCACGGGGGATTTACAAGGAGATGTTCACCCGGAACAGCCAGAGGCCTGCCGGCAGCAAGTTTCCGGAATTCTTCCTAAGAAGCCTTCAAAGCAGTGAAACGCTCCTATGTTGCAATAACTCAGAACCTCATTCTGAGTATTCCCGGCAGAGGTCATTTGGCTGAACTCATCCGTGGACTAATTAGAGCCAGATGTAGGCAGTGGATTATTTAGAGCCAGATGTAGGCAATGGACTAATTAGAGCCAGATGTAGGCAGTGTTTTCGATTGGAAAACAACTGAGCTTTAGTTGTACAAACTTTCACATAATGCCATAAGTAGAGTTGCAACTTACTTATCCAGTTGAGTAGAGTGTAGCCCTCAAAGCTGGAATCAGTAGCACTCAGGTGAGAAAAATGGGAAGCAGATAGACCCAGTCCACTGGCAGTGTCCTAAGGGGACCAGCCTATCTTGCTGCTACGCCTGAATGTTTGCAACCGCGGCAGAGCTAGACAGGTGCAATTGTGCAGCAATGCAAAGTTTATAAGCTGGCCAAATTTCACAGGTGTACAAAAAACCACTGGGGATTTACAAGGAGATGTTCACCCGGAACAGACGGAGGCCTGCCGGCAGCAAGTTTCCGAAATTCTTCCTAAGAAGCCTTGAAAGCAGTGAAACGCTCCTATGTTGCAATAACTCAGATCCTCATTCTGAGTTTTCCCGGCAGAGGTCATTCGGCTGAACACAACCGTGGACTAATTAGAGCCAGATGTAGGCACTGCTTTTTGCTCCGGTTGAGTAGAGTGTAGGCAACAAAGCTGGAATCAGTAGGACTTAGGTAAGAAGAACGGGAAGCAGATAGACCCAGTCCGCTGGCAGTGTCCTACGGGGACCAGCCTATGTGGCTGCCACGCCGGAATATTTGCAACCGTGGCAGAGCTAGGCAGGGACAATTGTGCAGCAAGGCAAACTGCATAACCTGGCCAAATTTCACCCGTGTACAAGAAACCACGGGGGATTTACAAGGAGATGTTCACCCGCAACAGCGGGAGGCCTGCCGGTACCAAGTTTCCGGAATTCTTAATGAGAAGCCTTGAAAGCAGTGAAACGCTCCTATGTTGCAATAACTCAGAACCTCATTCTGAGTGTTCCCAACAGAGGTCATTCGGCTGATCCCAACCGCGGACAAACTAGAGCCAGATGTATGCATTGCCGTCCATAGTGCTGGAAGGACACTGCCGGTTTAGTAGAGTATAGCCGGCAAAGCTGGGATCCGTAGCACTTAGGTGAGAAGAACGGGAAGCAGATATACACAGTCCGCTGGCAGTGTCCTACAGGGACCAGCCTATCTGCTTGCCATGCCTGAATGTTTACAACCGCAGCAGAGCTACGAGGGCGCAATTGTGCAGCAATGCAAACTGCATAACCTGGCCAAATTTCACGGGTGTACAAGAAACCACAGGGGATTAACAAGGAGATGTTCACCCGGAACAGACGAGGCCTGCCGGCAGCAAGATTCCTGAATTCTTCCTTTGAAGCCATGAAAGCAGTGAAACGCTCCTATGTTGCATTAACTCAGAAGCTCATTCTGAGTGTTCCCGGCAGAGGTCATTCGGCTGAACACAAGCGTGGACTAATTAGAGCCATATGTTGGCAGTGCCGTCCATAGTGCTGGAGGGACAATGGTGGCGTGCCAAACAACTGAGCTCCAGTTCTCAACACTTTCACAAAGTGCCATAAGTTGAGGTTCAACTTACTGCTCCAATTGAGTAGAGTGTAGCCGTCAAAGCTGGAATCAGTAGCACTCAGGTGAGAAGAACCGGAAGCAGTTATACCCAGTCCGCTGGCAGTGTCCTACGGGGACCAGCCTATCTGGCTGCCACCCCTCCATGTTTGCAACGGCGGCAAAGCTAGGCTGGCGCAATTGTGCAGCAATGCACACTGCATATCATGGCCAAATTTCATGGGTGTACAAGAAACCACGGGGGATTTACAAGGAGATGGTCACCCGGAACAGCCAGAGGCGTGCCGGCAAAAACATTCGGGAATTCTTCCTAAGAAGCCTTGAAAGCAGAGAAATGCTCCTAAGTTGCAACAATCAGAATCTCCTTCTGAGTGTTCTTGGCAGAGCACATTCGGCTGAAGACAATCGTGGACTAATTAGAGCCAGATGTACACAGTGCCGTCCATATTGATGGAAGGACCGTGGTGGCATGCCAAACAACGGAGCTCTAGTTCTCAACACTTTCATAAAGTGCCATAAGTTGAGGTTCAACTTACTGCTACTGTTGCAGTATAGTGTAGCCGTCAAAGCTGGAATCAGTAGCACTCAGGTGAGAAGAGCGCGATGCACATATACCCAGTCCGATGGTAGTGTCCTACGAGGTAGAGCCTCTCTGGCTACCACGCCTTAATGTTTGCAACCACGGCAGAGCTAGGCAGGCGCAATTGTGCAGCAATGCAAACTGCATAACCTGGCCAAATTTCACGGGTGTACAAGTAACCACGGGGTATTTACAAGGAGATGTTCACCCGGAACAGCCAGAGGCCTGCCGGCAGCAAGATTCCGGAATTCTTCCTGTGAAGCCTTGAAAGCAGTTAAACGCTCCTATGTTGCAATAACTCAGAACCTGATTCTGAGTGTTCCCGGCAGAGGTCATTCGGCTGAAGACAACCATGGACTAATTACAGCCACATGTAGGCAGTGCCGTCCATAGTGCTGGATGGACAGTGGTGGCGTGCCAAACAACTGAGCTCTAGTTCTAAACACTTTCACAAAGTGCCATAAGTTGAGGTTCAACTTGCTGCTGCGGTTGAGTAGAGTGTAGCCGTCAAAGCTGGAATCAGTAGCACTCAGGTGAGAAGAACGGGAAGCAGATATACCCAGTCCGCTGGCAATGTCTTACGGGCACCAGCCTATCTGGCTGCCACGCCTGAATGTTTGCAACCGTGGCAGGGGTAGGCAGTCGCAATTGTGTAACAATGCAAACTGAATAACCTCCCCCAATTTAAGGGATGTACAAGAAACCACAGGGGATTTACAAGGACATGTTTACCCGGAACAGCCGGAGGCCTGCCGGCAGCAACATTCCAGAATCCATCCTGAGAAGCCTTGAAAGCAGTGAAACGCTCCTAGTGTGCAATAACTCAGAACCTCATTCTGAGTGTTCCCGGCAGAGATCATTCGGCTGAACACAACTGTGGACTAATTAGAGCCAGATGTAGTCAGGGCCATCCATAGTGCTGGATGGACAGTGGTGGCGTGCCAAACACCTGAGATATAGTTCTCAACCCTTTCACAAAGTCCCATAAGTTGAGGTTCAACCTACTAGTCCGGTTGAGTAGCGAGTAGCCGTCAAACCTCGAATCAGTAGCACTCAGGTGAGAAGAATGCGAAGCAGATATACCCAGTCCGCTGGCAGTGTCCTACGGGTCTAGCCTATCTGGCTGCCACGCCTGAATGTTTGCAATCGTGGCAGGGGTAGGCAGGCGCAATTGTGTAGCAATGCACACTGAATAATCTCCCCCAATTTAAGGGATGTACAAGAAACCACGGGGGATTTACAAGGACATGTTTACCCGGAACAGCCGGAGGCCTGCCGGCAGCAACATTCCAGAATCCATCCTGAGAAGCCATGAAAGCAGTGAAACGCTCCTATGTTGCAATAACTCAGAACCTCATTCTGAGTGTTCCCGGCAGAGGTCCTTCGGCTGAACACAACCGTGGACTAATTAGAGCCAGATGTAGGCAGTGCTGTCCTTAGTGCTGGATGAACAGTGGTGGCGTGCTAAACAACTTAGCTCTAGTTCTCAACACTTTCAAAAAGTGCCATAAGTTGAGGTTCAACTTACTGCTCCGGTTGAATAGAGTGTAGCCCTCAAAGCAGGAATCAGGAGCACGCAGGTGAGAAGAATGGGAAGCAGATATACCCAGTCCGCTGGCAGTGTCCTACTGGGTCCAGCCTATCTGGCTGCCACGACTGAATGTTTGCAACCGCGGCAGAGCTTGGCAGGCGCATTTGTGCAGCATTTCAAACTGCATAACCTGTCCAAATTTCACGGGAGTACAAGAAAACACGGGGGATTTATAAGGAGATGTTCACCCGGAACAGCAGGAGGCGTGCCGGCAGCAATCTTCCAGAATCCTTCCTAAGAAGCCTTGAAAGCAGTGAAACGCTCCTATGTTGCAATAACTCAGAACCTCATTCTGAGTGTTCCCGGCACAGGTCATTCAGCTGAACACAACCGTGGACTAATTAGAGCCAGATGTAGGCAGTGACGTCCATGGTGCTGGATGGACAGTGGTGGCGTGCCAAACAACTGAGCTATAGTTCTCAACACTTGCACAAAGTGCCATAAGTTGAGGTTCAACTTACTGCTCCCGTTGAGTAGAGTGTAGACGTCAAAGCTGGAATCAGTAGCACTCAGGTGAGAAATACGCGAAGCAGATAGACCCAGTCCGCTGGCCGTGTCCTACGGGGACCAGCCTATCTGGCTGCCACGCCTGAATGTTTGCAACCGCGGCAGAGCTAGGCAGGCGCAATTGTACAGCAATGCAATCTGCATAACCTGGCCAAATTTCACGGGTGTACAGGAAAACACTGGGGATTTACAAGGAGATGTTCACCCGGAACAGCCGGAGGGCTGCCGGCAGAAATATTCCGGAATTCTTCCTGTGAAGCCTTGAAAGCAGTGAAATGCTCCTATGTTGCAATAACTCGGAACCTCATTCTGAGTGTTCCCGGCAGAGGTCATTCGGCTGAACACAACCGTGGACTAATTAGAGCCAGATGTAGGCAGTGCCATCCATAGTACTGGATGGACAGTGGTGATGTGCCAAACAACTGAGCTCTAGTTCTCAACACTTTCACAAAGTGTCAAAAGTTTAGGTTCAACTTACTGCTCCGGTTGAGTAGAGTGTAGTAGTCAAAGCTGGAATCAGTACCACTGAGGTAAGAAGAACGGGAAGCTAATATACACAGTCCGCTGCAAGTGTCCTACAGGGATCAGTAAATCTGGCTGCCACGCCTGAATGTTTGCAATCCCGGCAAAGTTAGGCAGGCGCAATTTTGCAGCAATGCAATCTACATACCCTGGAAAAATTTCACGGGTGTACAAGAAAACACGCGGGATTTACAAGGAGATGTTCACCTGGAACAGACGGAGGACTGGCGGCAGCAAGATTCCGGAATCCTTCTTAAGAAGCCTGGAAAGCAGTGAAATGCTCCTATGTTGCAATAACTCAGAACCTCATTCTGAGTGTTCCCGGCAGAGGTCATTCGGCTGAACACAACCGTGGACTAATCAGAGCCAGATGTAGGCAGTGCCGTGCATAGTGCTGGATGGACAGTTGTGGCGTGCCAAACAACTGAGCTCTAGTTCTCAACACTTCAACAAAGCGCAATGAGTTGAGCTTCGAATTACTGCTCCAGTTGAGTAGAGTGTAGCCGTCAAAGCTGGAATCAGTAGCACTCAGGTGAGAAGAACGGGAAGCAGATAGACCCAGTCCGCTGGCAGTGTCCTATGGGGACCAGCCTATCTGGCTGCCACGCCTTAATGTTTGCAAACGTGGCAGAGCTAGCCAGGCGCAATTGTGCAGCAATGCAAACTGCATACCCTGGCCAAATTTCACGGGTGTACAAGAAACCACGTGGGATTTATATGGAGATGTTAACTCAGAACAGCCGGAGGCCTGCCGGCAGCAACTTTCCGGAATTCTTCCTCAGAACCCTTGAAAGCAGTGAAATGCTCCTATGTTGCCATAACTCAGAACCCCATTCTGAGTGTTCCCGGTAGAGGTCATTGGGCTGAACACAACCAAGAACTTATTAGAGCCAAATGTAGGCAGTTCCGTCCATAGTGCTGTATGGACAGTGGTGATGTGCCAAACAACTGAGCTCTAGTTCTCAAGTCTTTTACAAATTGCCATAGGTTGAGGTTCAACTTACTTCGCCGGTTGAGTAGAGTGTAGCCGTCAAACCTGGAATCAGTAGCGCTCAGGTGAGAAGAACGGGAAGCAGATAGACCCAGTCCGCTGGCAGAGTCCTACGGGGACCCGCCTATTTGCCTGTCACGCCTGAATGTTTGCCACTGCGGCAGAGCTAGGTAGGTGCAATTGTGCAGCAATGCAAACTGCATAACCTGGCCAAATTTCACGGGTGTACAAGAAACCATGGGGGATTTACATGGAGATGTTCACTCAGAACAGCCAGAGGCCTGCAGGCAGCAATATTCCGGAATTCTTCCTAAGAAGCCTTGAAAGCAATGAAACTCTCCTATGTTGCAATAACTCAGAAACTCATTCTGAGTGTTCCTGGAAGAGGTCATTCGGCTGAACACAACGGTGGACTAATTAGAGCCAGATGTATGCAGTGCCTCCATAGTGCTGGATGGACAGTTGTGGCGTGTCAAACAAATGAGCTCTAGTTCTAAACACTTTAACAAAGTGCCATAAGTTGAGGTTCAACTTACTGCTCCGGGTGAGTAGACTGTAGCCGTCAAATCTGGAATAAGTAGCACTCAGGTGAGAAGAACGGTAAGCAGATAGACCCAATCCGCTGGCAGTGTCGTACGGGGACCAGCCTATCTAGCTGCCATGCCTGAATGTTTGCAAGTGCGGCAGAGCAGGGATGGCGCAATTGTGCAGCAATGCAAACTGCATAACAAGGCTAAATTTCACGGGTGTACAAGAAACCACGGGGCATTTACCAGGACATGTACACCCGGAACACCCGGAGGCCTGCCGGCAGCAAGATTACAAAAAACCTTCCTAAGAAGCCTTGAAAGCAGTGAAATCTCCTATGTTGCAATAACTCAGAACCTCATTCTGAGTGTTCCCGGCAGAGGTCATTCGGCTGAACACTACCATGAACTTATTAGAGACAGATGTAGGCTGTGCCGTCCATAGTGCTGGATGGACAGTGGTGGCGTGCCAAACAACTGAGCTCTAGTTCTCAACACTTTCACAAAGTGCCATAAGTTGAGGTTCAACTTACTGCTCCGGTTGTGTAGAATGAAGCCGTCAATGCTGGAATCAGTAGCACTCAGGTGAGAAGAAGGGGAAGCAGATATACCCAGTCCGCTGGCAATGTCCTACGGGGACCAGCCTATCTGGTTGCCATGCCTGAATATTTGCAACCGCGGCAGAGCTAGGCAGGCGCAATTGTGCAGCAATACAAACTTCATAACCTGGCGAAATTTCACGGGTGTACAAGTAAGCACGGGGGATTTACAAGGAGATGTTCACCTGGAACAGCCGGAGGCCTGCCGACAGCAAGTTTCCGGAATCCTTCTTAGAAGCCTTGAAAGCAGTGAAATCTCCTATGTTGCAATAACTCAGAACCTCATTCTGAGTGTTCCCGGCTGAGGTCATTCAGGTGAACACAACCGAAGACTAATTAGAGCCAGATGTAGGCAGTGCCGTCCATAGTGCTGGATGGACAGTGGTGGCGTGCCAAACAACTGAGCTCTAGTTCTCAACACTTTCACAAAGTGCCATAAGTTGAGGTTCAACTTACTGCTCCGGTTGTGTAGAATGAAGCCGTCAATGCTGGAATCAGTAGCACTCAGGTGAGAAGAAGGGGAAGCAGATATACCCAGTCCGCTGGCAATGTCCTACGGGGACCAGCCTATCTGGTTGCCATGCCTGAATATTTGCAACCGCGGCAGAGCTAGGCAGGCGCAATTGTGCAGCAATACAAACTTCATAACCTGGCGAAATTTCACGGGTGTACAAGAAAGCACGGGGGATTTACAAGGAGATGATCACCCGGAACAGCCGGAGGTCTGCCCGCAGCAAGTTTCCGGAATCCTTCCTAAGAAGCGTTGAAAGCAGTGAAACCTCCTATGCTGCAATAACTCAGAATCTCATTCTGAGTGTTCCCGGCAGAGGTCATTCGACTGAACACAACCGTGGACTAATTAGAGACAGATGTAGGCAGTGCTGTCCATACTGCTGGAGGGACAGTGGTGGCATGCCAAACAACTGACCTCTACTTCTTAACACTTTCACAAAGTGACATAAGTTGAGGTTCAACTTACTGCTCCGGTTGAGTAGAGTGTAGCCGTCAAAGCTGTAATCAGTAGCACTCAGGTGAGAAGAACCGGAAGCAGTTATACCCAGTCCACTGGCAGTGTCCTATGGGGACCAGCCTATCTGGCTGCCACGCCTGAATGTTTGCAATTGCGGCAGAGCTTGCCAGGCGCAATTTTGCAGCAATGCATACTGCATAACCTGGCCAAATTTCACGGGTGTACAAGAAACCACGGGGGATTTACATGGAGATGTTCAACCGGAACAGCCGGAGGCCTGCCGGCAGCAAGATTCCGGAATTCTTCCTGTGAAGCCTTGAACGCAGTGAAACGCTCCTATGTTGCTATAACTCAGAACCTCATTCTTAGTGTTCCCGGAAGAGTTCATTCCGCTGAACACAACCGTGGACTATTCCGAGCAAGATGTAGACAGTGCCGTCCATACTGCTGGATGGACAGTGGTGGCTAGCCAAACAACTGAGCTCTAGTTCTCCAAACGTTAACAGAGTGCCATAAGTAGAGGTTCAACTTACTGCTTCAGTTGAGTAGAGTGTAGCCATCAAAGCGGGAATCAGAGGCAGTCAGGTGAGAAGAATGGGAAGCAGATAAACCCAGTCCGCCAGCAGTGTCCTACGGGGACCAGCCTCTCTGGCTGCCACGCCTGAATGTTTGCAACCGCGGCAGAGCTAGGCAGGCGAAATTATGCAGCAATGCAAACTGCATAACCTAGCCAAATTTCACGGGTGTACAAGAAACCACGGGGGATTTACAAGGAGATGTTCACTCGGAACAACCGGAGGCCTGCCGGCAGCAAGATTCCCGAATTCTTCCTAAGAAACCTTGAACGCAGTGAAACACTCCTATGTTGCAATAACTCAGAACCTCACTGTGAGTGTTCCAGGCAGAGCTCATTCGGCTGAAACCAACCGTGGACTAACTACAGCAAGATGCATGCAGTACCATCCATAGTGCTGGCTGGAGAGTGTTAGTGTGCCAAACAACTGAGCTGTAGTTCGCAACACTTTCACAAAATGCCATAAGTTGAGGATCAACTTACTGCTCCGGTTGAGTATAGTGTAGCCATCAAAGCTAGAATCAGCAGCACGCAGGTGAGAAGAACGGGAAGCAGATATACCCAGTCCGCTGGCAGTGTCCTATGGTGTCCAGCCTACCTGGCTGCCACGCCTCAATGTTTGCAATCGCTGCAGAGCTAAGCAGTTGCAATTATGCAGTAATGCAAACTGCATAACCTGGCCAAATTTCACGGGTGTACAAGAAACCACGGGGGATTTACAAGGACATGTTTAGCAGGAACAGCCGGATGCCTGCCAGCAGCAACATTGCGTAATTCTTCCTAAAAAGCCTTGATAGCAGTGAAACTCTCCTATGTTGGAATAACTCAGAACCTCATTCTGAGTGTTCCCGGCAGAGGTCATTCGGCTGAACACAATCGTGGACCAATTAGAGCCAGATGTAGGCAGTGCCGTCCATAGTGCTGAATGGACAGTGGTCGCATGCCAGACAACTGAGCTGTAGTTCTCAACACTTTCAGAAAGTGCCCTAAGCTGAGCTTAACCTTACTGCTCCGGTTGAGTAGATTGTAGCCGTCAAGCTGGAATGAGTAGCACTCAGGTGAGAAGAACGGGAACCAGATATACTCAGTCTGCTGGCAATGTTCTACAGGGACCAGTCTATCTGGCTGCCACGCCTGAATGTTTGTAACCGGGGTAGAGCTAGGCAGGCGCAATTGTGCAGCAGTGCAAACTGCATAACCTGGCCATATTTCACCGGTGTACAAGAAAACACGGGGGATTTACAAGGAAATGTTCACCCTGAACAGGCGGAGGCCTGCCGGCAGCAACATTCCAGAATTCTTCCTAAGAAGCATTGAAAGCAGTGAAACGCTCCTACATTGCAATAACTCAGAACCTCATTCTGAGTGTTCTCGGCAGAGGGCATTCAGCTGAAGACAACCGTGGACTAATTAGATCCAGATGTACACATTTCCGTCCATATTGATGGAAGGACCGTGGTGGCATGCCCAACAACGGAGCTCTAGTTTTCAACACTTTCATAAAGTGCCATAAGTTGAGGTTCAACTTAATGCTCCTGTTGAGTAGAGTGTAGCCGTCAAAGGTGGAATCAGTAGCACTCAGGTGAGAAGAACGGGAAGCACATATACCCAGTCCGATGGTAGTGTCCTACGAGGTACAGCCTCTCTGGCTACCACGCCTGAATGTTTGCAACCACGGCAGAGCTAGGCAGACGCAATTATGCAGCAATGCAAACTGCATAACCTGGCCAAATTTCATGGGGGTACAAGAAACCACGGCGGATTTACATGGAGATGTTCACTCGGAACAGCCAGAGGCCTGCCGGCAGCAATATACCGGAATTCTTCCTAAGAAGCCTTGAAAGCAGTGAAACTCTCCTATGTTGCAATACCTCAGAACCTCATTCTGAGTGTTCCTTTAAGAGGTCATTCGGCTGAACACAACGGTGGACTAATTAGAGCCAGATGTATGCAGTGCCTCCATAGTGCTGGATGGACAATTGTGGCGTGTCAATCAACTGAGCTCTAGTTCTCAACACTTTCACAAAGTGCCATAAGATGAGGTACAACATACTGCTCCGGTTGAGTAGAGTGTAGCCGTCAAAGCTGGAATCAGTACCACTCAGGTGAGAAGAACGGGAAGCAGATAGACCCAGTCCGCTGGCAGTGTCCTTCGGGGACCAGCCTATCTAGCTGCCATGCCTGAATGTTTGCAAGTGCGGCAGAGCAGGGATGGCGCAATTGTGCAGCAATGCAAACTGCAAAACCTGGCCAAATTTCACGGCTGTACAAGAAACCACGGGGCATTTACGAGGACATGTTCACCCGGAACAGCCGGAGGCCTGCCGGCAGCAAGATTCCGGAATCCTTCCTAAGAAGCCTTGAAAGCAGTGAAACGCTCCTATGTTGCCAAAACTCCAACCCCATTCTGAGTGTTCCCGGCAGAGGTCATTCGGCTGAACACAACCATGAACTTATTAGAGCCAGATGTAGGCAGTGCCGTCCATAGGGCTGGATTGACAGTGGTGGTGTGCCAAACAACTGAGCTCTAATTCTCAAGACTTTTACAAATTGCCACAGGTTGAGGTTCAACATACTTCGCCGGTTGAGTAGAGTGTAGCCGTAAATGCTGGAATCAGTCGCACTCACGTGAGAAGAACGGGAAGCAGATAGACCCAGTCCGCTGGCAGAGTCCTACGAGGACCTGCCTATTTGCCTGTCACGCCTGAATGTTTGCCACTGCGGCAGAGCTAGGCAGGCGCAATTGTGCAGCAATGCAAACTGCATAACCTGGCCAAATTTCACGGGTGTACAAGAAACCACGTGGGATTTACAAGGAGATGTTCACCCGGAACAACCGGAGGTCTCCCTGCAGCAAGATTCCGGAATTCTTCCTGTGAAGCCTTGAAAGCAGTGAAACGCTCCTATGTTGCAATAACTCAGAAAATCATTCTGAGTGTTCCCAGCAGAGGTCATTCGGCTGAACACAACAGTGGAGTAATTAGAGCCAGATGTAGGCATTTCCATCCATAGTGCTAGATGGACAGTGGTGGCATGCCAAACAACTGAGCTCTCGTTCTCAACACTTTCACAAAGTGCCATAAGTTGAGGTTCAACTTAATGCTCCGGTTGAGTAGAGTGTAGCCGTCAAAGCTGGAATCAGTAGCACTCAGGTGAGAAGAACGGGAAGCAGATACACCCAGTCCGCTGGCAGTGTCCTACGGGGACCAGCCTATCTGGCTGCCGCGCCTGAATGTTTGCAAGCGCGGCAGAGTTAGGCAGGCGCAATTGTGCAGCAATGCAAACTGCATAACCTAGCCAAATTTCACGGTTTTACAAGAAACCACGGGTGATTTACAAGGAGATGTTCACCCGGAACAACCGGAGGTCTCCCGGCAGCAAGATTCCGGAATTCGTCCTGTCAAGCCTTGAAAGCAGTGAAACGCTCCTATGTTGCAATAACTCAGAAGCTCATTCTGAGTGTTCCCAGCAGAGGTCATTCGGCTGAACACAATCCTGGACTAATTAGAGCCAGATGTAGGTAGTGCCGTCCATAGTGCTGGATTGACAGTGGTGGCGTGCCAAACAACTGAGCTCTAGTTCTCAACACTTTCACAAAGTGCCATAAGTTGAGGTTCAACTTACTGCTCCGGTTGAGTAGAGTGTAGCCGTCAAAGCTGGAATCAGTAGAACTCAGGTGAGAAGAACGGGAAGCAGATAGACCCAGTCCGCTGGCAGTGTCCTACGGGAACCAGACTATCTAGCTGCCACGCGTGAATGTTTGCAACCGCGGCAGAGATAGGCAGGCACAATTTTGCAGCAATGCAAAATGCATAACCTGGCCAAATTTCACGGGTGTAAAAGAAACCACGAGAGATTTACAGGGAGATGTTCACCCGGAACAGCCGGAGGCCTGCCGGCAGCAAGATTCCGGAATCCTTCCTAAGAAGCCTTGAAAGCAATGAAATGCTCCTATGTTGCCATAACTCAGAACCTCATTCTGAGTGTTCCCGGCAGAGGTCATTCGGTTGAACACAACCGTGGACTAATTACAGCCAGATGTAGGCAGTGCCGTCCATAGTGCTGGATAGACAGTGGTGGCGCGCCAAATAACTGAGCTCTAGTTCTCAACACTTGCACAAAGTGCACTAAGTTGAGTTTCAACTTCCTGCTCCGGTTGAGTAGAGTGTAGCCGTCAAAGCTGGCATTAGTAGGACTCAGGTTTGAAGATCGGGAAGCAGATATACCAAATCTGCTGGCAGTGTCCTACGGGGACCAGCCTATGTGGCTGCCACGCCTGAATGTTTGCAATCTCGGAAGAGCTTGGCAGGCGCAATTGTGCAGCAATGCAAACTGCATAACCTGGCCAAATTTCAAGGGTGTACAAGAAACCACGGGGGATTTACAAGGAGATGTTCACCCGGAACAGCCAGAGGCCTGCCAGCAGCAACATTCCGGAATCCTTCCTAAGAAGCCTTGAAAGCAGTGAAACGCTCCCATGTGGCAATAACTCAGAACCTCTTTCTGAGTGTTCCCGGCAGAGATCATTCGGGTAAACACAACCGTGGACTAATTAGAGCCTGATGTATGCAGTGCCGTCCATAGTGCTGGATGGACAGTGGTCGCATGCCCAAAAACTGAGCTGTAGTTCTCAACACTTTCAGAAAGTACCCTAAGTTGAGCTTCACCTTACTGCTCCGGTTGAGTAGATTGTAGCCGTCAAAGCTGGAATGAGTAGCACTCAGGTGAGAAGAACGGGAAGCAGATATACCCAGTCCGGTGGCAATGTCTTACGGGGACCAGCCTATCTGGCTGCCACGCCTGAATGTTTGCAACCGTGGCAGAGCTAGGCAGGCGCAATTGTGCAGCAGTGCAAATTGCATAACCTGGCCAAATTTCACGGGTGTACAAGAAACCAAGGGGGATGTACAAGGAGATGTTCACCCGGAACAGCCAGAGGCCTGCCGGCAACAAGATTCCAAAATTCTTACTAAGAAGCCTTGCAAGCAGTGAAACCCTCCTATGTTGCAATAACTCAGAACCTCATTCTCAGTGTTCCGAGCAGAGGTCATTCAGGTGAACTTATCCGTGGACTAATTAGAGCCAGATGTAGGCAGTGGACTAATTAGAGCCAGATGTAGGCAATGGACTAATTAGAGCCAGATACAGGCAGTGTTTTCGATTGGAAAACAACTGAGATTTAGTTCTCCAAACTTTCACAAATTGAATTAAGTTGAGGTTCAACTTACTGCTCCGGTCGAGTAGAGTGTACCCGTCAAAGCTGGAATCAGTAGCACTGAGGTGAGTAGACTGGGAAACAGGTAGACCCAGTCCGCTGGCAGTGTCCTACAGGGACCAGCCTTTCTGGCTGCTACGCCTGAATGTTTGTAAACACGGCAGAGCTATGCAGGCGGAAATGTGCAGCAATGCAAACTGCACAACCTGGCTAAATTTCACGGGTGTACAAGAAACCACGGGGGACATACAAGGGAATTTCACCCGGAACAGCCGGAGGCCTGCCGGCAGCAAGATTCCGGAATTCTTCCTGTGAAACCTTGAAAGCAGTGAAACGCACCTAGGTTGCAATAACTCAGAACCTCATTCTGAGTGTTCCCGGCAGAGATCATTCGGCTGAACACAACTGTGGACTAATTAGAGCCAGATATAGGCAGTGCCGTCCATAGTGCTGGATGGATATTGGTGGCGAGCCAAACACCTGAGATCTAGTTCACAACACTTTCACAAAGTGCCATACGTTGAGGTTCTACTTACTGCTCCGGTTGAGTAGAGTGTAGCCGTCAAAGCTGGAATCAGTAGTACTCAGGTGAGTAGAACGGAAAGCAGATATACCCAGTCCCTGGCAGTGTCCTACGGGGACCAGCCTAAGTGGCTGCCACGCCTGAATGTTTGCAACCGAGGCAGGGGTAGCCAGGCGCAATTGTGCAGCAATGCAAACTGCATAACCTCCCCAAATTTCAGGGGTGTACAAGAAACCACGGGGGATTTACAAGGAGATGTTCACCCTGAACAGCAGGAGGCATGCCAGCAGCAAGATTCTGGAATTCTTCCTAAGAAGCCTTGAAAGCAGTGAAACGCTCCTGTGTTGCAATATCTCAGAACCTCATTTTGACTGTTCCCGGCAGAGGTCATTCGGCTGAACACAACCGTGGACTAACTATAGCCAGATGTAGGCAGTGCCGTCCATAGTGCTGGATGGACAGTCGTGGCGTGCCAAACAACTGAGCTCTAGTTCTCAACACTTTAACAAAGTGCCATAAGTTGAGGTTCCACTTACTGCTCCGGTTGAGTAGAGTGTAGCCGTCAAAGCTGGAATCAGTAGCACTCAGGTGAGAAGAACGGGAAGCAGATATACCCAGTCCACTGGCAGTGACCTACTGGGAACAGCCTAGCTCGCTGCCACGTCAGAATGTTTGCATCCACGGCAGAGCTAGGCAGGCACAATTGTGCAGCAATGCAAACTGCATAACCTGGCCAAATTTCACGGTGTACAAGAAACCACGTGGGAGTTACATGGAGATATTCACTCGGAACAGCACGAGGCCTTCTGGCAGCAACATTCCGGAATTCTTCCTAAGAAGCCTTGAAAGCAGTTAAACGCTCCTATGTTGCAATAACTCAGAAACTCATTCTGAGTGTTCCCGGCAGAGGTCATTGAGCTGAACACAACCGTGGACTAATTAGAGCCAGATGTAGGCACTGACTTCCATAGTGCTTTATGGAGAGTGGTTGCGGGCCAAAAAACTGAGCTCTAGTTCCCAACACTTTCACAAATAGCCAGAAGTTGAGGTTCAACTTACTGCTCCGGTTGAGTAGAGTGTAGCCGTCAAAGCTGGAATCAGTAGCACTCAGGTGAGAATAATGGGAAGCAGATAGACCCAGTCCTCTGGCAGTGTCCTACAGGGACCAGCCGATCTGGCTGCCACGCCTGAATATTTGCAACCGTGGCAGAACTAGGCAGGCGCACTTGTGCAGCAATTCAAACTGCAAAACCTCGCCAAATTTCACGGGGGATTTACAAGGAGATGTTCACCCGGAACAGCCAGAGGCCTGCTGGCAGCAAGATTCCGGAATTCTTCCTAAGCAGCCTTGAAAGCAGTGAAATGCTCCTATGTTGCTATAACTCAGAACCTCATTCTGAGTGTTCCCGGCAGAGGTCATTCGGCTGAACTTATCCGTGGACTAATTAGAGCGAGATGTAGGCAGTGGACTATTTAGAGACAGATGTAGACAATGGACTAATTAGAGCCAGATGTAGGCAGTGTTTTCGATTGGAAAACAACTGAGCTTTAGTTCTACAAACTTTCACAGATTGCCATAAGTAGAGGTGCAACTTACTTATCCAGTTGAGTAGAGTGTAGCCCTCAAAACTGGAATCAGTAGCACTCAGGTGAGAAGAATGGGAAGCAGATATAACCAGTCCGCTGGCAGTGTCCTACGGGGACCAGCCTATGGGGCTGCCACGCCTGAATGTTTGCAACCGTGGCAGAGCTAGGCAGGCACAATTGTGCAGCAAGGCAAACTGCATAACCTGGCCAAATTTCACGGGTGTACAAGAAACCACGGGGGATTTACAAGGAGATGTTCACCCGGAACAGCTGGAGGCCTGCCGGTACCATGTTTCCGGAATTTTTAATGAGAAGCCTTGAAAGCAGTGAAACGCCCTATGTTGCATTAACTCAGAACCTCATTCTGAGTGTTCCTGGCAGAGGTCATTCGGCTGAACAAAACCGTGGACTAATTAGAGCCAGATGTAGGCAGTGCCGTCCATAGTGCTGGATGGACAGTTTTGGCGGGCCAAGCAACTGAGCTCTAGTTCTCAACACTTTCACAGAGTGCCATAAGTTGAGGTTCAACTTACTGCGCCGGTTGAGTAGAGTGTAGCCGTCAAAGCTGGAATCAGTAGCACTCAGGTGAGAAAAACGGGAAGCAGATAGACCCAGTCCGCTGGCAGTGTCCTACAGGGACCAGCCTACCTGGCTGCCACGCCTGAATGTTTGCAACCGCGGCAGAGCTAGGCAGCCGCAATTGTGCAGCAATGCAAACTGCAAAGCCTGGCCAAATTTCACGAGTGTACAAGAAACCACGCGGGATTTACAAGTATATGTTCACCCGGGACAGCCGGAGGCCTACCTGCAGCAAGATTCCGGAATTCATCCTGTAAAGCCTTGAAAACAGTGAAACGCCCTATGTTGCATTAACTCAGAACCTCATTCTGAGTGTTCCCGGCAGAGGTCATTCGGCTGAAAAAAACCGTGGACGAATTAGAGTCAGATGTAGGCAGTGCAGTCCATAGGGCTGGATGGACAGTGGTGGCGTGCCAAACAACTGAGCTCTAGTTCTCAACACTTTCCCAAAGTGCCATAAGTAGAGGTTCAACTTACTGCTCCCGTTGAGTAGAGTGTAGCCGTCAAACCTGGAATCAGTTGCACTCAGTTGAGAACAACGGGAAGCACATAGACCCATTCCCCTGGCAGTGTCCTACCGGGACCAGCCTATCCGGCTGCCACGCCTGAATATTTGCAACCGCGGCAGAGCTAGGCAGGCGCAATTGTGCAGCAATGCAAACTGCAAAACCTGGCCAAATTTCACAGGTGTATAAGAAAGCACGAGGGATTTACAAGGATATGTTCACCCGGAATAGCTGGAGTCCTGCTTGCAGGAAGATTCGGGAATTCTTCATGTGAAGCCTTGAAAGCAGTGAAACGCTCCTATGTTGCAATAACTCAGAACCTCATTCTGAGTGTTCCCGGCAGAGGTCATTCAGCTGAACACAACCATGGACTAATTAGAGCCAGATGTAGGAAGTGCCGTCCATAGTGCTGGATGGACAGTGGTGGCTTGCCAAACAACTTAGCTCTTGTTCTCAACACTTTCACAAAGTGCCGTAAGTAGAGGTTCAACTTACTGCTCCCGTTGAAGAGTGTAGCCGTCAAAGCTGGAATCAGTAGCACTCAGGTGAGAAGAACGGGAAGCAGGTAGACCCAGTCCGCTGGCATTGTCCTACGGGGACCAGCCTATCTGCATGCCTTGCCAAAATATTTGCAACCGTGGCAGAGCTACGCAGGCGCAATTGTGCAGCAATGCAAACTGCATAACCTGGCCAAATTTCACGGGTGTACAAGAATCCACGGGGGATTTACAAGGAGATATTCACCCGGAACAGTCGGAGGCCTGCGGGCAGCAAGATTCCGGAATTCTTCCTGTGAAGCCTTAAAAGCAGTGAAAGGCTCCTATGTTGCAATAACTCAGAACCTCATTCTGAGTGTTCCCGGCAGAGGTCATTCGGCTGAACACAACCGTGGACTAATTAGAGACATATGTAGGCAGTGCCGTCCATAGTGCTGGATGGACAGTGGTGGCGTGCCAAACAACTGAGCTCTAGTTCTCAACACTTTCACAAAGTGCCATAAGTTGAGGTACAACTTACTGCTCCAGTTGAGTAGAGAGTGTAGCCGTCAAAGCTGGAATCAGTAGCACTCAGTTGAGAAGAACGGGAAGCAGATATAACCAGTCGTCTGGCAGTGTCCTACGGGTACCAGCCTATAAGGCTGCCACGCCAGAATGTTTGCAACCACGGCAGAGCTAGGCAGGCACAATTGTGCAGCAATGCAAACTGCATAACCTGCCCAAATTTCACGGGTGTACAAGAAACAACGGGGGACTTACATGGAACACTCGGAACAGCCGGAAGCCTGCTGGCAGCAATATTCCGGAATTCTTCCTAAGAAGCCTTGAAAGCAGTGAAACTCTCCTATGTTGCAATATCTCAGAACCTTATTCTGAGTGTTCCCGGCAGAGGTCATTCGGCTGAAACAACTGTGGACTAATTAGAGCCAGATGTAGGCAGTGCCATCCATAGTGCTGGATGGACAGTGGTGGCGTGCCAAACAACTGAGCTCTAGTTCTCAACACTTTCACAAAGTGCCATGAGTTGAAGTTCAACTTACGGCTCTGGTTGAGTAGAGTGTAGTCGTCAAAGCTGGAATCAGGAGCACTCAGTGAGAAGAACGGGAAGGAGATAGACCCAGTCGGCTTGCAGTGTCTTACGGGGTCCAGCCTATCTGGCTGCCACGCCTGAGTGCAACCGCGGCAGGGGTAGGCAGGCACAATTCTGCAGCAATGCAAAATGCATAACCTGGCCAAATTTCACGGGTGACAAAGAAACCACAGGAGATTTTCAAGAAGATGTTCACCCACAACAGCCGGACGCTTGCCGGCAGCAAGTTCCTGAATTCTTCTTAAGAAGCCTTGAAAGCAGTGAAACGCTCCTATGTTGCAATAACTCAGAAGCTCGTTCTGAGTGTTCCTGGCAGAGGGCATTCGGCTGAACACAACCGTGGATGAATTAGAGCCAGATGTAGGCAGTGCCGTCCATAGTGCTGGATGGACGGTGGTGGCGTGCCAAACAACTGAGCTCTAGTTGTCAACACTTTCACAAATTGCCATAAGTTGAGGTTTAACTTACTGCTGCGGTTGAGTAGAGTGTAGCCGTCAAAGCTGGAATCAGTAGCACTCAGGTGAGAAGAACGGGAAGCAGATATACCCAGTCTGCTGGCAGTGTCCTACGGGGACCAGCCTATCTGGCTGCCACGTCTGAATATTTGCAACCGCGGCAGAGCTAGGCAAGCGCAATTGTGCAGCAATGCAAACTGAATAACCTGGCCTAATTTCACGGGTGTACAAGAAACCACGTGGGATTTACTAGGAAAAGTTCACCCGGAACAGACGGAGGCCTGCCGGAAGCAAGATTCCGGAATTCTTCCTGTGAAGACTTGAAAGCAGTGAAACGCTCCTATGTTGCACTAACTCATAACCCCATTCTGAGTGTTCCTGGCAGAGGTCATTCGTCTGATCACAACCGTGGACTAATTAGAGCCAGATGTAGGCAGTGCCGTGCATAGTGCTGGATGAAAAGTGGTGGCGTGCCAAACAACTGAGCTCTAGTTATCAACACTTTCTCCAAGTGCCATAAGTTGAGGTTCAACATACTGCTCTGGTTGAGTAGAGTGTAGCCGTCAAAGCTGGAATCAGTAGCACTCAGTTGAGAATGGGAAGCAGATATCCCCAGTCCGCTGGCAGTGTCCTACGGCGACCAGACTTATCTAGCTGCCCTGTCTGAATATTTGCAACCGCGGCAGAGCTAGGCAGGCGCAATTGTGCAGCAATGCAAACTTCATAACCTGGCCAAATTTCAAGGGTGTACAAGAAACCACGGGGGATTTACAAGGACATTTTCACCTGGAACAGCCGAAGGCCTGCCGGCAGCAAGATTCCGGAATTCTTCCTGTGAAGCCTTGAAAGCAGTGAAACGCTCCTATGTTGCAATAACTCAGAACCTCATTCTGAGTGTTCCCGGCAGAGGTCCTTCGGCTGAACACAACCGTGGACTAATTAGAGCCAGATGTAAGCAGTGCCGTCCATAGTGCTGGATGGACAGTGGTGGCGTGCCAAACAACTGAGCTCTAGTTCTCAACACTTTCTCAAAGTGCCTTAAGTTGAGGTTCAACTTACTGCTCCGGTTGAGTAGAGTGTAGCCGTCAAAGCTGGAATCAGTAGCACTCAGGAGAGAAGTACGGGAAGCAGATAGACCATTGTCCAACGGGGACCAGCCAATCTAGCTGCCGTGCCTGAAATTTTGCAACCGCGGCAGAGCAAGGCAGGCACAATTGCGCAGGAATGCAAACTGCATAACCTGGCCAAATTTCACGGGTATACAAGAAACCAAATGGGAATTACATGGAGATGTTCACTCGGAACAGCCGGAGGCCTGCTGCCAGCAATATTCCGGAATTCTTCTTAAGAAGCCTTGAAAGCACTGAAACTCTCCTATGTTGCAATAACTCAGAATCTCATTCTGAGTGTTCCCGGCAGAGGTCATTCGGCTGAACACATCCGTGGACAAATTAGAGCCAGATGTAGGCAGTGCCGTCCATAGTGCTGGATGGACAGTGGTGGCGTGCCAAACAACTGAGCTCTAGTTCTCAACACTTTCACAAAGTGCCATAAGTTGAGGTTCAAATTACTGCTCCGGTTGAGTAGAGTGTAGCCGTCAAAGCTGGAATCAGTAGCACTACTAGGTGAGAAGAACGGGAAGCAGATGTACCCAGTACGCTGGCAGTGTCCTACGGGGACCAGCCTATCTGGCTGCCACGTCAGAATGTTTGCATCCACGGCAGAGCTAGGCAGGCACAATTGTGCAGCAATGCAAACTGCATAACCTGGCCAAATTTCACGGGTGTACAAGAAAACACGGGGGAGTTACATGGAGATGTTCACTCGGAACAGCCGAAGGCCTTCTGGCAGCAACATTCCGGAATTCTTCCTAAGAAGCCTTGGAAGCACTTAAACGCTCCTATGTTGCAATAACTCAGAACCTCATTCTGAGTGTTCGCGGCAGAGGTTATTCGGCTGAACATAACCATGGACTAAGTAGAGCCAGACGTAGGCAGTGCCGTCGATAGTGCTGGATGGACAGTGGTGGCATGGAAAACAACTGAGCTCTTGTTCTCAACACTTTCACAAAGTGCGATAAGTTGAGGTTCAACTTACTGCTCCGGTTGAGTAGAGTGTAGCCGTCAAAGCTGGAATCAGTAGCACTCAGGTGAGAAGAACGGGAAGCACATATACCCAGTCCGCTGGCAGTGTCCTAGGTGGACCAGCCTATCTGGCTGCCACGCCAGAATGTTTGCAACCGCGTCAGAGCTAGGCAGGAACAATTGTGCAGCAATGCAAACTGCCTAACCTGTCCAAATTTCACGTGTGTACAAGAAACCACGGGGGATTTACATGGAGATGTTCACCCGGAACAGCTGGAGGCCTGCCGGCAGCAACATTCCGGAATACATCCTAAGAAGCCTTGAAAGCAGTGAAACGCTCCTATGTGACAACAACTCAGAACCTCATTCTGAATGTTCCCGGCAGAGGTCATTCGGCGAAACACAACTGTGGAATAATTAGAGACAGATATAGGCAGTGCCGTCCATAGTGCTGGATTGACTGCGGTGGCGTTCCAAACAAGTGACCTCTAATTCTCAACACTTTCACAAAGTGCCATAAGTTGAGGTTCAACTTACTGCTCCGGTTGAGTAGAGTGTAGCCGACAAATCTGTAATCAGTAGCACTCAGGTGAGAAGAACAGGAAGCAGATTTACCCAGTCTGCCTGCAGTGTCCTACGGGGAACAGCTTCTCTGGCTGCCCCGCCTGAATGTTTGCAACCGCGGAAGAGCTAGGAAGGCGCAATTGTGCAGCAATGCATACTGCATAACCAGGCCAAATTACACGGGTGTACAAGAAACCATGGTGGATTTAGAAGATGTTCACCGGGAAGAGCCGGAGGCCTGCCAGCACCAACACTGCGGAATTCCTGGGGTCTGCCGGCAATCCAGAACCTCATTCTGAGTGTTCCCGGCAGAGGTCATTCGGCTGAACACAACCGTGCACGAAATAGAGCCAGATGTAGGCAGAGCCGTCCATAGTGCTGGATGGACAGTGGTGGCGTGCCAAACAACTGAGCTCTAGTTCCCAACACTTTCACAAAGTGCTTTAAGTTGAGGTTCAACTTACTGCTCCGGTTGAGTAGAGTGTAGCCGTCAAAGCTGGAATCAGTAGCACTCAGGTGAGAAGAACGGGAAGCACATATACCCAGTCCGCTGGCAGTGCCCTATGGAGACCAGACGATCTGGATGCCTCGCCTAAATGTTTGCAACCACGGCAGAGCTAGGCAGGCGCAATTGTGCAGCAATGCAAACTGCATAACCTGGCCAAATTTCACGGGTGACAAAGAAACCACGAGGGATTTTCAAGGAGATGTTCATCCGGAACAGCCGGAGGCCTGCTGGCAGCAAGATTCCGGAATTCTTCCTGTGAAGCCCTGAAAGCAGTGAAACGCTCCTATGTTGCAATAACTCAGAATCTCATTCTGAGTGTTCCCGGCAGAGGTCATTCGGCTGAACACAACTGTGGACTAATTGGAGCCAGATGTAGGCAGTGCCGTCCATAGTGCTGGATGGACAATGGTGGCTTGCCAAACAACTGCGCTCTAGTTCTCAACACTTTCACAAAGTGCCATAAGTTGAGATTCAACTTACTGCTCTGGTTGAGTAGATTGTAGCCATCAAAGCTGGAATCAGTAGCACTCAGCTAAGAAGAACGGGAAGCAGATATCCCCAGTTCGCTGGCAGTGTCCTACGGGGACCAGCCTATCTAGCTGCCATGTCTGAATGTTTGCAACCGCGGCAGAGCTAGGTAGGCGCAATTGTGCAGCAATTCAAACTGCATAACCTGGCCAAATTTCAAGGGTGTACAAGAAACCACGGGTGATTTGCAAGGACATTTTTACCTGGAACTGCCGAAGGCCTGCCGGCAGCAAGATTCCGGAATTCTTCCTGTGAAGCCTTGAAAGCAGTGAAACGCTCCTATGTTGCAATATCTCAGAACCTCATTCTGAGTGTTCCCGGCAGAGGTCCTTCGGCTGAACACAACCGTGGACCAATTAGAGCCAGATGTAGGCAGTGCCGTCCATAGTGCTGGATGGACCGTGGTGGCGTGCCAAACAACTGAGCTCTAGTTCTCAACACTTTCACAACGTACCATAAGTTGAGGTTCAAGTGACTGCTCCAGTTGAGAAGATTGTAGCCGACAAAGCTGGAATCAATAGCACTCAGGTGAGAAGAACGGGAAGCAGATATACCCAGTCCACTGGCAGTGTCCTACGGGGACCAGCCTATCTGGATGCCACGCCTGAATGATTGCAAATGCGGCAGAGCTAGGCAGGCGCAATTGTGCAGCAATGCAAACTTCATAACCTGGCCATATTTCACGGGTGTACAAGAAACCACTGGGGATTTACAAGGAGGTGTTCACCCGGAATAGCCGGAGGATTGCTGGCAGCAAGATTGAGGAATTCTTCCTAAGAAGCCTTGAAAGCAGTGAAACGCTCCTATGTTGCAATAACTCAGAACCTCATTCCGAGTGTTCGCGGCAGAGGCCATTCGGCTGAACACAATCCTGGACTAATTAGAACCAGATGTAGGCAGTGCCGTCCATAGTGCTGGATGGACTGTGGTGGCGTGCTAAACAACTGAGCTCTAGTTCTCAACACTTTCACAAAGTGCCATAAGTTGAGGTTCAACTTACTGCTCCGATTGAGTAGAGTGTAGCCGTCAAAGCTGGAATCAGTAGCACTCGAGTGAGAAGAACGGGAAGCAGATATACCTAGTCCGCTGGCAGTGTCCTACGAGGACCAGCCTATATGGCTGCCACGCCTGAATGATTGCAAACGCGGCAGATCTAGGCAAGCGCAATTGTGCAGCAATGCAAACTGCATAACCTGGCCAAATTTCACGGGTGTACAAGAAACCACGGGGGATTTACAAGGGGATGTTCACCCAGAACAGCCGGAGGCGTGTCGGACGAAATATTCCGGAATTCTTCCTAAGAAGCCTTGGAAGCAGTGAAGTGCTCCTATTTTGCAATAACTCAGAACCTCATTCTCAGTGTTCCCCGCAGAGGTCATTTGGATGAACACAATCGTGGACTAATTAGAGCCAGATGTAAGCAGTGCTGTCCACAGTGCGGGAAGGACAGTGGTGGCGTGCCAAACAACTGAGCTCTAGTTCTCAACACTTTCAGAAAGTGCACTAAGTTGAGCTTCAACTTACTGCTCCGGTTGACTAGAGTGAAGCTGTCAAAGCTGAAATCAGTAGCACTCAGGTGAGAAGAACGGGAAGCAGATATACCCAATCCGCTGCCAGTGTCCTATGGGGAGCAGCCTATCTGGATGCCATGCCTGAATGTTTGCCAACGCGACAGAGCTAGGCAGGCGCAATTGTGCAGCAAAGCAAACTGCATAACCTGGCCAAATTTCACGGGTGTACAAGAAACAACGCGGGATTTACAAGGAGATCTTATCCCAGATCAGTCGGAAACCTACCGACAGCAAGATTCGGGAATCCTTCCTGAGAAGCCTTGAAAGCAGTGAAACGCTCCTATGTTGCAATAACTCAGAACCTCATTCTGAGTGTTCCCGGCAGAGGTCATTCGGCTGAACACAACCGTGGACTAATTAGAGCCAGATGTAGGCAGTGGACTAATTAGAGCCACATGTAGCAATGGACTAATTAGAGCCAGATATCGGCAGTGTTTTCGATTGGAAAACAACTGAGCTTTCGTTCTCCAAACTTTCACAAAGTGCCATAAGTTGAGGTTCAACTTACTGCTCCGGTTGAGTAGATTGTAGCCGTCAAAGCAGGAATCAGTAGCACTCAGGTGAGAAGAATGGGAAGCAGATATACCCAGTCCGCTGGCAGTGTCCTACGGCGACCAGCCTATCTGGCTACCACGCCTGAATGTTTGCAACCGCGGCAGAGCTAGGCAGGCGCAATTGTGCAGCAATGGAAACTGCATAACCTGGCCAAATTTCACGGGTGTCCAAGAAACCACGGGAGATTCACAATGAGATCTTCATCCGGAAGAGCCGGAGGCCTGGTGGCAGCAAAATTCCGGAATTCTTCCTGTGAATCCTTTAAAGCAGTGAAACGCTCCTATGTTGAAATAACTCAGAACCTCATTCTGAGTGTTCCCGGCAGAGGTCATTCGGCTGAACACAACCGTGGACTAATTAGAGCCAGATGTAGACTCTGCTGTCCATACTGCTGGATGGACAGTGGTGGCGTGCCAAACAATTGAGCTCTAGTTCTCAACACTTTCACAAAGTGCCATAAGTTGAGATTCAACTTAGTGCTTCGGTTGGGTAGAGTGTAGCCGTCAAAACTGGAATCAGTAGCACTCAGGTGAGAAGAATGGGAAACAGATGTATGGAGTTCGCTGGCAATGTCTTACGGGGACCAGCCTATCTGGCTGCCACGCCTGAATGTATGCCACCGCGGCAGAGCTAGGCATTCGCAATTGTACAGGAATGCAACCTGCATAATCTGGCCCAATTTCACGGGTGTACAAGAAACCACGGGGAATTTACAAGGAGATGTTCACCCGGAACAGCCGTAGCCCTGCCGGCAGCAACATTCCCGAATCCTTCCGAAGAAGCCTTGAAAGCAGTGAATCGCTCCTGTGTTGCAATAAATCAGAACCTCATTCTGAGTGTTCCCAGCAGAGGTCATTCGGCTGAACACAACAGTGGACTAATTAGAGCCAGATGTAGGCATTGCCATCCATAGTGCTAGATCGACAGTGGTGGCGTGCCAAACAACTGAGCTCTAGTTCTCAACACTTTCACAAAGTGCCATAATTTGAGGTTCAACTTACTTTTCCGGTTGAGTAGAGTGTAGCCGTCAAACCTGCAATCACTAGCACTCAGGTGAGAAGAACGTGATGCAGATATACCCACTCCGCTGGCAGTGTCCTACGGGGACCAGCCTATCTGGCTGCCACGCCTGAATGTTTGCCACCGCGGCTGAGCTAGGCAGGCGCAATTGTGCAACAGTGCAAAGTGCATAACCTGGCCAAATTTCACGGCTGTACAAGAAACCATGGGTGATTTACAAGGATATGTTCACTCGGAACAGCCGGAGGCCTGCGGGGAACAACATTCCGGAATCCTTCCTTAGAAGACTTGAAAGCAGTGAAAGTCTCCTATGTTGCAATAACTCCGAACCTCATTATGAGTGTTCCCGGCAGAGGTCATTCGGCTGATCCCAACCGAGGACTAATTATAGCCACATGTAGGCAGTGCCATACATAGTGCTGGATGGACACTGCCGGTTTAGTAGAGTGTAGCCATCAAAGCTGTAATCAGTTGCACTCAGGTGAGAAGAACGGGAAGCAGATATACCCAGTCCGCTGACAGTGTCCTACGGGGACCAGCCTATCTGGCTGCCACGCCTGAATGTTTGCAACCACGGCAGAGCCAGGCAGGTTCAATTGTGCAGCAATGCAAACTGCATAACCTCGCCAAATTTCACAGGTGTACAAGAAACCACGGGGGATTTACAAGGAGATGTTCACCCGGAACAGCCAGAGGCCTGCCAGCAGCAAGTTTCCGGAATCCTTCCTAAGAAGCCTTGAAAGCATTGAAACCCTCCTATGTTGCAATAACACAGAACATCATTCTGAGTGTTCCCGGCAGAGGTCATTTGGCTGAACACAACCGTGGATTAATAGAGCCAAATGTAGGCTGTTCCGTCCATAGTGCTGGATGGACTGTGGTGGCGTGCCAAACAACTAAGCTATAGTTCTCAACACTTTCACAAAGTGCCATAAGTTGAAGTTCAACTTACTGCTCCGGTTGAGTGTAGCCATCAAAGCTGGAATCAGTAGCACTCCTAGGTGAGAAGAACGGGAAGCAGATATACCCAGTCCGCTGGCAGTGTCCTACGGGGATCAGCCTATCTGGCTGCCACGCCTGAATGTTTGCAACCGTGGCAGGGGTAGGCAGGTGCAATTGTGCAGCAATGCAAACTGCATAACCTCCCCAAATTTCAGGGGTGTTCAAGAAACCACGGGGGATTTACAAGGACATATTTACCCGGAACAGCCGGAGGCCTGCGGGCAGCAACATTCCGGATTTCTTCCTAAGAAGCCTGGAAAGCAGTGAAACTCTCCTATGTTGGAATAACTCAGAACCTCATTCTGAGTGTTCCCGGCAGAGGTCTTTCGGCTGATCTCATTCGTGGCCTAATTAGAGCCAGATGTAGGCAGTGGACTAATTAGAGCCAGTTGTAGGCAATGGACTAATTAGAGCCAGATAGAGGCAGTGTTTTCGATTGGAAAACAACTGAGCTTTAGTTCTCCAAACTTTCACAAATTGCCATAAGTTGAGGTTCAACTTACTGCTCCGGTTGAGTAAAGTGTACCCGTCAAAGCTGGAATCAGTAGCACTCAGGTGAGAAGAACGAGAAGCAGGTAGACGCAGTCCGCTGGCAGTGTCCTACGGGGACCAGCCTTTCTGGCTGCCACGCCTGAATGTTCGTAACCACGGCAGAGCTATGCAGGCGGAATTGTGCAGCAATGCAAACTGCATAACCTGGCCAAATTTCACGGGTGTACAAGAAACCACGGAGGATTTACAAGGGGATTTCACCTGGAACAGGCAGAGGCCTGCCAACAGCAAGATTCCGGAATTCTTCCTGTGAAACCTTGAAAGCAGTGAAACGCACCTAGTTTGCAATAACTCAGAACCTCATTCTGAGTGTTCCTGGCAGAGATCATTCAGCTGAACACAACTGTGGACTAATTAGAGCCAGATATCGGCCGTGCCGTCCATAGTGCTGGATGGATATTGGTGGCGTGCCAAACACCTGAGATCTAGTTCACAACACTTTCACAAAGTGCCATATGTTGAGGATCTACTTACTGCTCCGGTTGAGTAGAGTGTAGCCGTCAAAGCTTGAATCAGTAGCACTCAGGTGAGAAAAACGGAAAGCAGATATACCCAGTCCCTGGCAGTGTCTTACGGGGACCAGCCTATCTGGCTGCCACGCCTGAATGTTTGCAACCGCGTCAGGGGTAGGCAGGCGCAATTGTGCAGCAATGCAAACTGCATAACCTCCCCAAATTTCACAGGTGTAGAAGAAACCATGGGGGATTTACAAGGAGATGTTCACCCTGAACAGCAGGAGGCCTGCCGGCAGCAAGATTCCAAAATTCTTCCTGTGAAGCCTTGAAAGCAGTGAAACGCTCCTATGTTGCAACAACTCCGAACCTCACTCTGAGTGTTCCCGGCAGAGACTGAACACAACCGCGGACTATTTAGAACAAGATGTAGACAGTGCCGTCCATACTGCTGGATGGACAGTGGTGGCTAGCCAAACAACTGCGCTCTCGTTCTCAGCACTTTCTCAAAGTGCCATAAGTTGAGGTTCAAATTACTAATCCGGTTGAGTAGAGTGTAGCCGTCAAAGCTGGAATCAGTAGCACTCAGGTGAGAAGAACAGGAAGCAGATATACCCAGTCCGCTGGCAGTGTCCTTCGGGGACCAGCCTATCTGGCTGCCACGCCTGAATGTTTGCAACTGAGACAGAGCAAGGCAGGCACAATTGTGCCTCAATGCAAACTGCATAACCTGGCCAAATTTCACGGGTGTACAAGGAACCACGGGGGATGTACAAGGAGATGTTCACCCGGAACAGCCAGAGGCCTGCTGGCAGCAAGATTCCGGAATTCTTCCTAAGAAGCCTGGAAAGCAGTGAAACGTTCCTATGTTGCAATAACTCAGAACCTCATTCTGAGTGTTTCTGGCAGAGTTCATTCGGCTGAACACAACCGTGGACTTATTAGAGCCAGATGTAGGCAGTAGACTAATTAGAGCCAGATGTAGGCAATGGACTAATTAGAGCCAGATATAGGCATTGTTTTCAATTGGAAAACAACTGAGATTTAGTTCTCCAAACTTTCACAAACTGCCATAAGTTGAGGTTCAACTTACTGCTCCGGTTGAGTAGAGTGTAGGCGTGAAAGCTGGAATCAGTAGCACTCAGGTGAGAAGAACGGGAAGCAGATAGACCCAGTCCGCTGGCAGTGTCCTATGGGGACCAGCCTATCTGGCTGCCACGCCTGAATGTTTGCAACCGTGGCAGAGCTTGGCAGGTACAATTGTGCAGCAATGCAAACTGCATAATCTGGCCAAATTTCACGGGTGTACAAGAAACCACGGCGCATTTACGAGGACATATACACCCGGAACAGCCGGAGGCCTGCCGGCAGCAAGATTCCGGAATCCTTCCTAAGAAGCCTTGAAAGCAGTGAAATGCTCCTATGTTGCCATAACTCAGAACCCCATTCTGAGTGTTTCCGGCAGAGGTCATTCGGCTGAACACAACTATGAACTTATTAGAGCCAGATGTAGTCAGTGCCGTCCATAGTGCTGGATGGACAGTGGTGGCGTGCCAAACAACTGAGCTCTAGTTCTCAAGACTTTTACAAATTGCCATAGATTGAGGTTCCACTTACTTCGCCGTTTGAGCAGAGTGTAGACGTCAAAGCTGGAATCAGTAGCACTCAGGTGAGAAGAACTGGAAGCAGATATACCCAGTCCGCTGGCAGTGTCCTACGCGGACCAGCCTATCTGTCTGCCACGCCTGAATGTTTGCAACCGCGCCAGAGCTAGGCAGACGCAATTATGCAGCAATACAAACTGCATAACCTAGCCAAATTTCACGGGTGTACATGAAACCACGGCGGATTTACAAGGAGATATTCACTCGGAACAACTGGAGGACTGCGGGCAGCAAGATTCCAGAATTCTTCCTAAGAAACCTTTAACGAAGTGAAACACTCCTATGTTGCAATAACTTAGAACCGTATTGTGAGTGTTCCCAGCAGAGCTCATTCGGCTGATCACTACCGTGGACTAACTATAGCCAGATGTAAGCAGTGACGTCCATAGTGCTTAATGGACAGTCGTGGCGTGCCAAACAACTGAGCTCTAGTTCTCCAAACTTTAACAGAGTGCCATAAGTAGAGGTTCAACTTCCTGCTTCGGTTGAGTAGAGTGTAGCCGTCAAAGCTAGAATCAGCAGCACTCAGGTGAGAAGAACGAAAAGCAGATATACCCAGTCCGCTGGCAGTGTCCTACGGTGTCCAGCCTATCTGTCTGCCACGCCTCAATATTGGCAACCACGGCAGAGCTAAGCAGTCGCAATTATGCAGCAATTCAAACTGCATAACCTGGCCAAATTTCACGGGTGTACAAGAAACCACGGTGGATTTACAAGGACATGTTCACCCGGAACAGCCGGAGGCCTGGCCCCAGCGAGATTACGGAATTCTTCCTAAGAAGCCTTGAAAGCAGTGAAACGCTCCTATGTTTCAGTAACTCAGAACCTCATTCTGAGTGTTCCCGGCAGAGTTCATTCGGCTGAACACAACGGTGGACTAATTAGAGAAAGATGTAGGCAGTGCCGTCCATATTGCTGGATGGACAGTGGTGGCTTGCCAAACAACCTAGCTCTAGTTCTCAACACTTTCACAAAGTGCCATAAGTTGAGGTTCAACTTACTGCTCCGGTTGAGTAGAGTGTAGCCGTCAAAGCTGGAATCAGTAGCACTCAGGTGAGAAGAACGGGAAGCAGATATACCCAGTCCGCTGGCAGTGTCCTACGGGGACCAGCATATCTGGCTGCCACGCCTGAATGTTTGCAATCGTGGCAGAGCTTTGCAGGCACAATTGTGCAACAATGCAAACTGCATAACCTGGCCAAATTTCACGGGTGTACAAGAAACCACGGCGGATTTACAATGAGATGTTCACACGAAACAGCCAGAGTCCTCCCGGCAACAACATTCCGGAATCCTTCCTAAGAAGCCTTGAAAGCAGTGAAACGCTCCTATGTGGCAATAACTCAGAACCTCATTCTGAGTGTTCGCAGCAGAGGTCATTCGGTTCAAATCAACCGTGGACTCATTATAGCTAGATGTAGGCAGTGCCGTCCATAGTGCTGGATGGACAGTGGTGGCGTGCCAAACAACTGAGCTCTAGTTCTTTCACAAAGTGCCATGAGTTGAGGTTCAACTTACTGCTCCGGTTGTGTAGAGTGTAGCCATCAATGGTGGAATCAGTAGCACTCAGGTGAGAAGAAGGGGAAGCAGATATACCCAGTCCGCTGGCAATGTCTTACGGGGACCAGCCTATCTGATTGCCATGCCTGAATATTTTCAAACGCGGCAGAGCTAGACAGGCGCAATTGTGCAGCAATACAAACTTCATAACCTGGCAAATTTTCACGGGTTTACAAGAAAGCACGGTGGATTTACAAGGAGATGTTCACCCGGAACAGCCCGAGGCCTGCCTGCAGCAAGTTTCCGGAATCCTTCCTAAGAAGCCTTGAAAGCAGTGAAACCTCCTTTGTTGCAATAACTCAGAACCTCATTCTGAGTGTTCCCGGAAGAGGTCATTCGGCTGAACACAACCGTGGACTAATTAGAGCCAGATGTAGGCAGTGCTGTCCATACTGCTGGAGGGAGAGTGGTGGCATGCCAAACAACTGAGCTCTACTTCTCAACACTTTCACAAAGTGACATAAGTTGAGGTTCAACTTACTGCTCCGGTTGAGTAGAGTGTAGCCGTCAAAGCTGGAATCAGTAACACTCAGGTGAGAAGAACCCGAAGCAGTTATACCCAGTCCGCTGGCATTGTCCTATGGGGACCAGCCTATCTGGCTGCCACGCCTGAATGTTTGCAACCGCGTCATGGGTAGGCTGGCGCAATTGTGCAGCAATGCAAACTGCATAACCTCCCTAAATTTCAGGGGTGTACAAGAAACCACGGGGGATTTGCAAGGAGATGTTCTCCCTGAACAGCAGGAGGCCTGACGGAAGCAAGATTCTGGAATTCTTCCTAAGAAGCCTTGAAAGCAGTGAAACGCTCCTATGTTGCAATAACTCAGAACCTCATTCTGAGTGTTCCCGGCAGAGGTCATTTGGCTGAACAGAACCGTGGACTAACTATAGCCAGATGTAGGCAGTGCCGTCAGTAGTGCTGGATGGACAGTGGTGGCGTGCCAAACAACTGAGCTCTAGTTCTCAACACTTGCACAAAGTGCCATAATTTTAGGTTCAACTTACTGCTCCGGTTGAGTAGAGTGTAGCTGTCAAAGCTGAAATCAGTAGCACTGAGGTGAGAAGAACGGGAAGCTGATATATGCAGTCCGCTGGCAGTGTCCTACGGGGACAAGCCTATCTGGCTGCCATGCCTGAATGTTTGCAACCTCGGCAGAGCAAGGCAGGCACAATTGTGCAGCAATGCAAACTGCATAACCTCGCCAAATTTCATGGGTGTACAAGAAACCACGGGGGATTTACAAGGAGATGTTCACCCGGAAAAGAGGGAGGCCTGTCCACAGCAAGTTTCCGGAATGCTTCCTAAGAAGCCTTGAAAGCAGTGAAACGCTCCTATGTTGCAACAACTCAGAACCTCATTCTGAGTGTTCCCCGCAGAGGTCATTCGCCTGAACACAACCCTGGACTAATTAGAGCCAGATATAGGCAGTGCCGTCCATAGTGCTGGATGGACAGTTGTGGCGTGCCAAACAACTGAGCTCTAGGTGTCAATACTTTCACAAAATGCCATAAGTTGAGGTTCAACTTACTGTTCCGATTGAGTAGAGTGTAGCCGTCAAAGCTGGAATCAGTAGCACTCAGGTGAAAAGAACGGGAAGCAGATAGAACCAGTCCGCTGGCAGTGTCCTACGGGGACCAGCCTATCTGGCTGCCACGCCTGAATGTTTGCAACCGCGGCAGAGCTAGGCAGGCGCAATTGTGCAACAATGCACACTGCATATTCTGGCCAAATTTCACGTGTGTACAAGAAACCACAGGGGATTTACAAGGAGATGGTCACCCGGAACAGCCAGAGGTCTGCCGGCAAAAACATTCGGGAATTCTTCCTAAGAAGCCTTGAAAGCAGAGAAATGCTCCTAAGTTGTAACAACTCAGAATCTCATTCTGAGTTTTCTTGGCAGAGGGCATTCGGCTGAAGACAACCGTGGACTAATTAGAGCCAGATGTACACAGTGCCGTCCATAGTGATGGAAGGACCGTGGTGGCATGCCAAACAACGGAGCTCTAGTTCTCAACACTTTCATAAAGTGCCATAAGTTGAGGTTCAACTTACTGCTCCTGTTGAGTAGAGTGTAGCCGTCAAAGCTGGAATCAGTAGCACTCAGGTGAGAAGAACGGGAAGAACATATACCCAGTCCGATGGTAGTGTCCTACGAGGTCCAGCCTCTCTGGCTACCACGCCTGAATGTTTGTAACCACGGCAGTGCTAGGCAGGCGCAATTGTGCAGCAATGCAAACTGCATAACCTGGCCAAATTTCACCGGTGTACAAGTAACCACGGGGGATTTACAAGGAGATATTCACCCGGAGCAGCCGGAGGCCTGCCGGCAGCAACATTCCGGAATTCTTCCTGTGAAGCCTGGAAAGCAGTGAAACGCTCCTATGTTGCAATAACTCAGAACCTCATTCTGAGTGTACCTGGCAGAGTTCATTCAGCTGAACACAACCGTGGACTAATTAGAGCCAGATGTAGGCAGTGACGTCCATGGTGCTGAATGGACAGTGGTGGCGTGCCAAACAACTGAGATCTAGGTCTCAACACTTTCACAAAGTGCCATAAGTTGAGGTTCAACTTACTGCTCCCGTTGAGTAGAGTGTAGCCGTCAAAGCTGGAATCAGAAGCACTCAGGTGAGAAGAACGGGAAGCTGATATACGCAGTCCACTGGCAGTGTCCTACAGGGATCAGTAAATCTGGTTGCCACGCCTGAATGTTTGCAAAAGTGGTAGAGCTAGCCAGGCGCAATTGTGCAGCAATGCAAACTGCATAACCTGGCCAAATTTCACGGGTGTAAAAGAAACCACGTGGGATTTATATGGAGATGTTAACTCAGAACAGCCGGAGGACTGCCGGCAGCAACATTCCGGAATTCTTCTCAAGAAGCCTTGAAAGCAGTGAAATGCTCCTATGTTGCCATAACTCAGAACCCCATTCTGAGTGTTCCCGGCAGGGGTCATTTGGCTGAACACAACCAAGAACTTATTAGAGCCAAATGTATGCAGTTCAGTCCATAGTGCTGGATGGACAGTTGTGGCGTGCCAAACAACTGAGCTCTATTTCTCAAGTCTTTTACAAATTGCCATAGGTTGAGGTTCAACTACTTCAACGGTTGAGTAGAGTGTAGCCGTCAAAGCTGGAATCAGTAGCACTCAGGTGAGAAGAACGGGAAGCAGATAGACCCAGTCTGATGGCAGAGTCCTACGGGGACCCGCCTATTTGCCTGTCACGCCTGAATGTTTGCCACTGCGGCAGAGCTAGGTAGGCGCAATTGTGCAGCAATGCAAACTGCATAACCTGGCCAAATTTCACGGGTGTACAAGAAACCACGGGGGATTTACAAGGAGATGTTCACCCGGAACAGACAGAGGCCTGCCGGCAGCAAGATTCCGGAATCCTTCCGAAGAAGCCTTGAAAGCAGTGAAACGCACCTATGTTGCCATAACTCAGAACCTCATTCTGAGTGTTCACGGCAGAGGTCATTCGGCTGAACACAACCGTGGACCAATTACAGCTAGATGAATGTGGCGCCGTCCATAGTGCTGTATGGACAGTGGTGTCGTGCCAAACAACTGAGCTGTAGTTCTCAACACTTTCACATAGTGCCATAAGTTGAGGTTCAACTTAGTGCTCCGGTTGAGTAGAGTGTAGCCGTCAAAGCTGGAATCAGTAGCACTCAGGTGAGAAGAACGGGAAGCAGATAGACCCAGTCCGCTGGCAGTGTCCTATGGGGACCAGCCTATCTGGCTGCCACGCCTGAATGTTTGCAACCGTGGCAGAGCTTGGCAGGTGCAATTGTGCAGCAATGCAAACTGCATAACCTGGCCAAATTTCACGGGTGTACAAGAAACCACGGGGGATTTACATGGAGATGATCACTCGGAACAGCCAGAGGCCTGCCGGCAGCAATATTCCGGACTTCTTCCTAAGAAGCCTTGAAAGCAGTGAAACTCTCCTATGTTGCACTAACTCAGAACCTCATTCTGAGTGTTCCTGGAAGAGGTCATTCGGCTGAACACGACGGTGGACTAATTAGAGTCAAATGTATGCAGTGCCTCCATAGTGCTGGATGGACAGTTGTGGCGTGTCAAACAACTGAGTTCTAGTTCTCAACACTTTCACAAAGTGCCATAAGTTGAGGTTCAACTTACTGCTCCGGTTGAGTAGAGTGTAGCCGTCAAAGCTGGAATCAGTAGCACTCAGGTGAGAAGTACGGGAAGCATATATACCCAGTTCGCTGGCAGTGTCCTACGGGGACCAGCATATCTGGCTGCCACGCCTGAATCTTTGCAATCCCGGCAGAGCTAGGCAGGCACAATTGTGCAGCAATGCAAACTGCATACCCTGGCCAAATTTGACGGGTGTACAAGAAACCACGGCGGATTTACAAGGAGATGTTCACCCGGAACAGACAGAGGCCTCCCGGCAGCAAGATTCCGGAATCCTTCCTAAGAAGCCTTGAAAGCAGTGAAACGCTCCTATGTTGCAATAACTCAGAACCTCATTCTGAGTGTTCCCGGCAGAGGTTATTCAGGTGAACTCATCCGTGGACTAATTAGAGCCAGATGTAGGCAGTGGACTAATTAGAGCCAGATGTAGGCAATGGACTAATTAGAGCCAGATATAGGCAGTGTATTCGATTGGAAAACAACTGAGCTTTAGTTCTCCAAACTTTCTCAAATTGCCATAAGTTGAGGTTCAACTTACTGCTCCGGTCGAGTAGAGTGTACACGTCAAAGCTGGAATCAGTAGCACTGAGTTGAGTAGAACGGGAAGCAGGTAGACCCAGTCCGCTGGCAGTGTCCTACGATGACCAGCCTTTCTGGCTGCCACGCCTGAATGTTTGTAAACACGGCAGAGCTATGCAGGCGGAAATGTGCAGCAATGCAAACTGCATAACCTGGCCAAATTTCACGGGTGTACGAGAAACCACGGGGGATATACAAGGGGATTTCACCCGGAAGAGCCGGAGGCCTGCCGGCAACAAGATTCCGGAATTCTTCCTGTGAAACCTTGAAAGCAGTGAAACGCACCTAGGTGGCAATAACTCAGAACCTCATTCTGAGTGTTCCCCGCAGAGATCATTCGGCTGAACACAACTGTGGAGTAATTAGAGCCAGATATAGGCAGTGCCGTCCATAGTGCTGAATGGATATTGGTGGCGTGCCAAACACCTGAGATCTAGTTCACAACACTTTCACAAAGTGCCATACGTTGAGGTTCTACTTAGTGCTCCGGTTGAGTAGAGTGTAGCCGTCAAAGCTGGAATCAGTAGCACTCAGGTGAGAAGAAAGGAAAGCAGATATAACCAGTCCCTAGCAGTGCCCTACGGGGACCAGCCTATCTGGCTGCCACGCCTGAATGTTTGCAACCGCGGCAGGGGAAGGCAGGCGCAATTGTGCAGCAATGCAAACTGCATAACCTCCCCAAATTTCAGGGGTGTACAAGAAACCACGGGGGATTTACAAGGAGATGTTCACCCTGAACAGCAGGAGGCCTGCTGGCAGCAAGATTCTGGAATTCTTCCTAAGAAGCCTTGAAAGCAGTGAAACGCTCCTATGTTGCAATATCTCAGAACCTCATTTTGACTGTTCCCGGCAGAGGTCATTCGGCTGAACACAACCGTGGACTAACTATAGCCAGATGTAGGCAGTGCCGTCCATAGTGCTGGATGGACAGTGGTGGCGTGCCAAACAACTGAGCTCTAGTTCTCAACACTTGCACAAAGTGCCATAAGTTGAGGTTCAACTTACTGCTCCGGTTGAGTAGAATGTAGCCGTCAAAGCTGGAATCAGTAGCACTCAGGTGAGAAGAACGGGAAGCAGATATACCCAGTCTGCTGGCAGTGTCCTACGGGGACCAGCCTTACTGGCTGCCACGCCTGAATGTTTGCAACCCCGGCAGAGATAGGCAGTCGCAATTATGCAGCAATGCAAACTGCATAACTTGGCCTAATTTCACAGGTGTACAAGAAACCACTGGGGATTTACAAGGAGATGTTCACCCGGAACATCCGGAGGCCAGCCGGCAGCAAGATTCCGGAATCTTCCTAAGAAACCTTGAACGCAGTGAAACGCTCGTATGTTGCAATAACTCAGAACCTCATTTTTAGTGTTCCCGACAGAGGTCATTCGGCTGAACACAACCGAGGACTAATTAGAGCCAGATATAGGCAGTGCCATCCATAGTGCTGGGGGGACAGTGGTCGCATGCTAAACAACTGAGCTCTAGTTCTCCAAACGTGCACAACGTGCCATAAATTGAGGTTCAACTTACTGCTTCGGTTGAGTAGAGTGTAGCAATCAACGCTGGAATCAGTAGCACTCAGTTGAGAAGAACGAGAAGCAGATATACCAAGTCTGCTGGCAGTGTCCTACGTGGAACAGCCTTTCTGGCTGCCACGCCTGAATGTTTGCAACTGCGGCAGAGCTAGGCAGGCGCAATTGTGCAGCAATGCAAACTGCATTAACTGGCCAAATTTCACGGGTGTACAAGAAACCACGGGGGATGTATAATTAGATGTTCACCCGGAACAGCCAGAGGCCTGCCGGCAGCAAGATTCCGGAATTCTTCCTAAGAAGCCTTGCAAGCAGTGAAACGCTGCTATGTTGCAATAACTCAGAACCTCATTCTGAGTGTTCCCGGCAGAGGTCATTCGGCTGAACTCATCCGTGGACTAATTAGAGCCAGATGTAGGCAGTGGAAAAATTAGAGCCCGATGTAGGCAATGGACTAATTAGAGCTCGGTATAGGCAGTGTTTTCGATTGGAAAACAACTGAGCTTTAGTTCTCCAAACTTTCACAAAGTGCCATAAGTTGACGTTCAACTTATTGGTCTGGTTGAGAAGAGTGTAGCCATCAAAGCTGGAATCAGTAGCACTCAGGTGAGAAGAACTGGAAACAGATAGACCCAGTTTGCTGGAAGTGTCTTACGGGGACCAGCCTATCTGGCTGATACGCCTGAATGTTTGCAAGCGCGGCAGGGGTAGGCAGGTGCAATTGTGCAGCAATGCAAACTGCGTAAGCGCCCCAAATTTCAGGGGTGTACAAGAAACCACGGGGGATTTACAAGGACATGATCACCCGGAACAGCAGGAGGCCTACCGGCAGCAAGATTCCGGAATTCTTCCAGTGAAGCCTTGAAAGCTGTGAAACGCGCCTATGTTGCAATAACTCAGAAACTCATTCTGATTGTTCCCGGCACAGGTCATTGGGCTAAACACAACCGTGGACTAATTAGAGCCAGGTGTAGGCAGTGCCGTCCATACTGTTGGATGGACAGTGGTGGAGTGCCAAACAACTGAGCTCTAGTTCTTAACACTTTCACAAAGTGCCATAAGTTGAGGTTCAACTTACTGCTCTGGTTGAGTAGAGTGTAGCCGTCAAAGCTGGAATCAGTAGCACTCAGGTGAGAAGAACGGGAAGCAGATAGACCCAGTCCGCTGGCAGTGTCCTACGGGGACCAGCCTATCTGGCTGCTTGCCTGAATGTTTGCAACCGCGGCAAAGCTAGGCAGGCGCAATTGTGCAGCAATGCAAACTGCATAACCTGGACAATTTTCACGGGTGTACAAGAAACCACGGGGCATTTACAAGGGGATTTCCCTCGGAACATCCGGAGGCCTGCCGGCAGCAAGATTCCGGAATTCTTCCTGTGAAACCTTGAAAGCAGTGAAACGCTCCTAGGTTGCAATAACTGAGAACCTCATTCTACGTGTTCCTGGCAGAGATCATTCAGCTGAACACAACTGTGGACTAATTAGAGCCTGATATAGGCAGTGCCTTCCATAGTGCTGGATGGATATTTGTGGCGTGCCAAACACCTGAGATCTAGTTCACAACACTTTCACAAAGTGCCATGAGTTGAGGTTCTACTTACTGCTCTCGTTGAGTAGATTGTAGCCGTCAATGCTGGAATCAGTAGCACTCAGGTGAGAAGAACAGAAAGCAGATATACCCAGTCCCCTGGCTGTGTCCTACTGGGACCAGCCTATCTGGCTTCCACGCCTGAATGTTTGCAAACGCGTCATGGGTAGGCCGGCGCAATTGTGCAGCAATGCAAACTGCATAACCTCCCTAAATTTCAGGGGTGTACAAGAAACCACGGGGGATTTACAAGGAGATGTTCTCCCTGAACAGCAGGAGGCCTGCCGGAAGCAAGATTTTGGAATTCTTCCTAAGAAGCCTTGAAAGCAGTGAAACGCTCCTATGTTGCAATAACTCAGAACCTCATTTGAGTTTTCCCGGCAGAGGTCATTCGGCTGAACAGAACCGTGGACTAACTATAGCCAGATGTAGGCAGTGCCGTCGGTAGTGCTGGATGGACAGTGATGGCGTGCCAAACAACTGAGCTCTAGTTCTCAACACTTGCACAAAGTGCCATAAGTTGAGCTTCAACTTACTGCTCCGGTTGAGTAGCGTATAGCCGTCAAACCTGGAATCAGTAGCACTGAGGTGAGAAGAACGGGAAACTGATATACCCAGTCTGCTGGCAGTGTCCTACGGGGACCAGCCTATCTGGCTGCCATGCCTGAATGTTTGCAACCCCGGCAGAGATAGGCAGACGCAATTATGCAGCAATGCAAACTACATAACTTTACCAAATTTCACAGGTGTACAAGAAACCACGGGGGATTTACAAGTAGATGTTCACCCGGAACAGCTGGAGGCCAGCCGGCAGCAAGATTCCGGAATTCTTCCTAAGAAACCTTGAAAGCAGTGAAATGCTCCTATGTTGCCATAACTCAGAACCCCATTCTGAGTGTTCCCGGCAGAGGTCATTCGGCTGAACACAACCATGAACTTCTTAGAGCCAGATGTAAGCAGTGCCGTCCATAGTGCTGGATGGACAGTGGTGGCGTGCCAAACAACTGAGCTCTAGTTCTCAACACTTTCACAAAGTGCCATAAGTTGAGGTTCAACTTACTGCTCCGGTTGAGTAGAGTGTAGCCGTCAAAGCTGGAATCAGTAGCACTCAGGTGAGAAGATCGGAAAGCAGATATTCCCAGTCTTCTGGCAGTGTCCTACGGGGACCAGCCTCTCTGGCTGCCACGCCTGAATGTTTGCAACCGTGGCAAAGCTAGGCAGGCGCAATTGTGCAGCAATGCAAACTGCATAACCTGGCCAAATTTCACCGGTGTACAAGAAACCACGGGGGATTTACAAGGAGATGTTAACCCGGAACAGCCGGAGGCCTGCCAGCAGCAAGATTCCGGAATTCTTTCTAAGAAGGCTTGAACGCAGTGAAACGCTCCTATGTTGCAACAACTCAGAACCTCATTCTGAGTGTTTCCGGCAGAGGTCATTCGGCTGAACACAACCGTGGACTAATTAGAGCCTGATGCAGACAGTGCCGTCCATAGTGCTGAATGGACAGTGGTGGCCTGTCAAACAACTGAGCTTTAGTTCTCAACACTATCACAAAGTGCCATAAGTTGAGGTTCAACTTACTGCTTCGTTTGAGTAGATTGTAGCTGTCAAAGCGGGAATCAGAAGCACTCAGGTGAGAAGAATGGGAAGCAGATAAACCCAGTCTGTCAGCAGTGTCCTACCGGGACCAGCCTCTCTGGCTGCAACGCCTGAATGTTTGCAACCGCGGCAGAGCTCAGCAGGCAAAATTATGGAGCAATGCAAACTTCATAACCTAGCAAAATTTCACAGGTGTACAAGAAACCACGGGGGATTTACAAGGAGATGTTCCCCGGGAACAACCGGAGGCCTGCTGGCTGCAAGATTCCGGAACTCTTCCTAAGAAGCCTTGAAAGCAGTGAAACGCTCCTATGTTGCAATAACTCAGAACCTCATTCTGAGTGTTCCCGGCAGAGGTCATTCGGCTGAACTCATCCGTGGACTAATTAGAGCCAGATGTAGGCAGTGGACTAATTAGAGCCAGATGTAGGCAATGGACTAATTAGAGCCAGATATAGGCAGTGTTTTCGATTGGAAAACAACTGAGCTTTAGTTCTCCAAACTTTCACAAAGTGCCATAAGTTGAGGTTCAACTTACTCCTCCGATTGAGTAGAGTGTAGCCGTCAAAGCTGGAATCAGTAGCACTCAGGTGAAAAGAACGGGAAGCAGATAGAACCAGTCCGCTGGCAGTGTCCTACGGGGACCAGCCTATCTGGCTGCCACGCCTGAATGTTTGCAACCGCGGCAGAGCTAGGCAGGCGCAATTCTGCAGCAATGCACACTGCACATCCTGGCCAAATTTCACGTGTGTACAAGAAACCACAGGGGATTTACAAGGAGATGGTCACCCGGAACAGCCAGAGGTCTGCCGGCAAAAACATTCGGGAATTCTTCCTAAGATGCCTTGAAAGCAGAGAAATGCTCCTAAGTTGTAACAACTCAGAATGTCATTCTGAGTTTTCTTGGCAGAGGGCATTCGGCTGAAGACAACCGTGGACTAATTAGAGCCAGATGTACACAGTGCCGTCCATAGTGATGGAAGGACCGTGGTGGCATGCCAAACAACGGAGCTCTAGTTCTCAACACTTTCATAAAGTGCCATGAGTTGAGGTTCAACTTACTGCTCCTGTTGAGTACAGTGTAGCCGTCAAAGCTGGAATAAGTAGCACTCAGGTGAGAAGAACGGGAAGCACATATACCGAGTCCCATGGTAGTGTCCTACGAGGTCCAGCCTCTCTGGCTACCACGCCTGAATGTTTGTAACCACGGCAGTGCTAGGCAGGCGCAATTGTGCAGCAATGCAAACTGCATAACCTGGCCAAATTTCACCGGTGTACAAGTAACCACGGGGGATTTACAAGGAGATATTCACCCGGAGCAGCCGGAGGCCTGCCGGCAGCAATATTCCGGAATTCTTCCTGTGAAGCCTTGAAAGCAGTGAAACGCTCCAATGTTGCAATAACTCAGAAACTCATTCTGAGTGTTCCCAGCACAGGTCATTCGGCTGAACACAACCGTGGACTAATTAGAGCCAGATGTAGGCAGTGACGTCCATGGTGCTGGATGGACAGTGGTGGCGTGCCAAACAACTGAGCTCTAAGTCTCAACACTTTCACAAAGTGCCATAAGTTGAGGTTCAACTTACTGCTTCCGTTGAGTAGAGTGTAGCCGTCAAAGCTGGAATCAGTAGCTCTGAGGTGAGAAGAACGGGAAGCTGATATAACCAGTCCGCTGGCAGTGTCCTACAGGGATCAGTAAATCTGGCTGCCACGCCTGAATATTTGCAAACGTGGCAGAGCTAGCCAGGCGCAATTGTGCAGCAATGCAAACTGCATACCCTGGCCAAATTTCACGCGTGTACAAGAAACCACGCGGGATTTATATGGAGATGTTAACTCGGAACAGCCGGAGGCCTGCCGGCAGCAACATTCCGGAATTCTTCTCACGAAGCCTTGAAAGCAGTGAAATGATCCTAGGTTGCCATAACTCAGAACCCCATTCTGAGTATTCCCGGCAGGGGTCATTTGGCTGAACACAACCAAGAACTTATTAGAGCCAAATGTATGCAGTTCCGTCCATAGTGCTGGATGGACAGTGGTGGCGTGGCAAACAACTGAGCTCTATTTCTCAAGTCTTTTACAAATTGCCATAGGTTGAGGTTCAACAACTTCAACGGTTGAGTAGAGTGTAGCAGTCAAAGCTGGAATCAGTAGCACTCAGGTGAGAAGAACGGGAAGCAGATAGACCCAGTCCGCTGGCAGTGTCCTACGGGGACCAGCCTATCTGGCTGCCGCTCCTGAATGTTTGCAAGCGCGGCAGAGCTAGGCAGGCGCAATTGTGCAGCAATGCAAACTGCATAACCTAGCCAAATTTCACGGTTTTACAAGAAACCAGGGGGGATTTACAAGGAGATGTTCACCCGGAACAGCCAGAGGCTTGCGCGCAGCCAGATTATGGAATTCTTCCTGTGAAGCCTTGAAAGCAGTGAAACGCACCTATGTTGCCATAACTCAGAACCTCATTCTGAGTGTTCCCGGCAGAGGTCATTCGGCTGAACACAACCATGGACTACTTAGAGCCAGATGTAGGCAGTGCCGTCCATAGTGCTGGATGGACAATGGTGGCATGCCAAACAACTGAGTTCTAGTTCTCAACACTTTCACAAAGTGCCATAAGTTGTGGTTCAACTTTTTGCTCCGGTTGAGTAGAGTGGAGGCAGCAAATCTGGAATCAGTAGCACTCAGGTGAGAAGAACGGGAAGCAGATAGACCCAGTCCGCTGGCAGTGTCCTATGGGGACCAGCCTATCTGGCTGCCACGCCTGAATATTTGCAACCGCGGCAGAGCTAGGCAGACGCAATTGTGCAGCAATGCAAACTGCATAACCTGGCAAAATTTCACGGGTGTGCAAGAAAGCACTTGGGATTTACAAGGAGACGTTCACCCGGAATAGCCGGAAGCCTGTCGGCAACAAGTTTCTGGAATTCTTCCTAAGAAGCCTTGAAAGCAGTGAAACGCTCCTATGTTGAAATAACTGAGAACCTCATTCTGAGTGTTCCCGGCAGAGGTCATTCGGCTGAACACAACCGTGGAATAATTAGCGCCAGATGTAGGCAGTTCCTCCATAGTGCTGAATGGAAAGTGGTCGCGTGCCAAACAACTGAGCTCTAGTTCTCAACACTTTCACAAAGTGCCATAAGTTGAGGTTCAACTTACTGGTGCGGTTGAGTAGAGTGTAGCCGTCAAAGCTAAAATCAGTAGCACTCAGGTGAGAACGGGAAGCAGATATACCCAGTCTGCTGGCAGTGTCCTACGGGGTCCAGCCTATCTGGCTGCCAAGCCTGAATGTTTGCAACCGCGGCAGAGTTAGGGAGGCGCAATTGTGTAGCAATGCAAACTGCATACGCTGGCCAAATTTCACGGGTGACCAAGAAACCACGGGGGATTTACAAGGAGATGTTCACCCGGGACATCCGGAGGCCTGCCAGCAGCAACATTCCGGAATCCTTGGTAAGAAGCCTTGAAAGCAGTGAAATGCTCCTATGTTGCAATAACTCAGAAGCTCATTCTGAGTGTTCCAGGCAGAGGTCATTCGGCTGAACACAACCGTGGTTTAATTAGAGTCAGATGTAGGCATTACGGTCCGTAGTCCTGGATGGACAGTGGTGGCGTGCCAAACAACTGAGCTCTAGTTTTCAACACTTTCACAAAGTGCCATAAGATGAGTTTCAACTTACTGCTGCGCTTGAGTAGAGTGTAGCCGTCAAAGCTGGAATCAGTAGCACTCAGGTGAGAAGAAAGGGAAGCAGATAAACCCAGTCCGCTGGCAATGTCTTACGGGGACCAGCCTATGTGGCTGCCACACCGGAATGTTTGCAACCGTGGCAGAGCTAGGCAGGCGCAATTGTGCAGCAATGCAAACTGCATAACCTGGCAAAATTTCACCGGTGTACAAGAAACCACGGGGATTTACAAGGAGATGTTCACCCGGAACAGCCGGAGACCTGCTGGCAGCAAAATTCCGGAATTCTTCCTGTGAAGCCTTGAAAGCAGTGAAACGCTCCTATGTTGCAATAACTCAGAACCTCATTCTGAGTGTTCCCGGCAGAGGTCATTCGGCTGAACACAACCGTGAACTAATTAGAGCCAGAGGTAGGCAGTGCTGTCCTTAGTGCTGGATGGAGAGTCGTGGCATGCCAAACAACTGAGCTCTAGTTCTCAACACTTTCACAAAGTGCCATAAGTTGAGGTTCAACTTACTGCTGCGGTTGAGTAGAGTGTAGCCGGCAAAGCAGGAATCAGGAGCACGCAGGTGAGAAGAATGGGAAGCAGATATACCCAGTCCGCTTGCAGTGTCCTACTGGGTCCAGCCTATCTGGCTGCCACGACTGAATGTTTGCAACCTCGGCAGAGCTAGGCAGGCACAATTGTGCAGCAATGCAAACTGCATAACCTGGCCAAAATTCACGGGTGTACAAGAAACCACGGGGGATTTACAAGGAGATGTTCACCCGGAACAACCGGAGGCCTGCCGGCAGCAACATTTCGGAATCCTTCCTAGGAAGCCTTGAAAGCAGTGAAACGCTCCTATATTGCAATAACACAGAACCTCATTCTCATTGTTCCCGGCAGAGGTCATTAGGCTGAACTCAACCGTGGATTAATAGAGCCCGATGTAGGCAGTGCCGTCCATAGTGCTGGATGGACACTGCCGGTTGAGTAGAGTTTAGCCTTCAAAGCTGGAATCAGTAGCACTCAGGTGAAAAGAACGGGAAGCAGATATACAAGGTCTGCTGGCAGTGTCCTGCGTGGACCAGCCTATCTGGCTGCTATGTCTGAATGTTTGCTACCACGGCAGAGCTTGGCAGGTGCAATTGTGCAGCAATGCAAACTGCATAACCTGTCCAAAATTCACGGGTGTACAAGAAACCACGGGGGATTTACAAGGAGATGTTCACCCGGAACAGCAGGAGGCCTGCCGGCAGCAACCTTCCAGAATCCTTCCTAAGAAGCCTTGAAAGCAGTGAAACGCTCCTATGTTGCAGGAACGCAGAACCTAATTCTGAGTTTTCCCGGCAGAGGTCATGCGGCTGAACACAAGCGTGGATTAATAGAGCCAGATGTAGGCAGTGCCATCCACAGTGCTGGATTGACAGTGGTGGCGTGCCAAACAACTGAGCTCTAGTTCTCAACACTTTCACAAAGTGCCATAAGTTGAGGTTTAACTTACTGCTCCGGTTGAGTAGAGTGTAGGCGTCAAAGCTGGAATCAGTAGCACTCATGTGAGAAGAACGGGAAGCAGATATACCCAGTCCGCTGGCAATGTCCTATGGGGACCAGTCTATCTGGATGCCACGCCTGAATGTTTGCAACCTTGGCAGAGCTAGGCAGGCACATTTGTGCAGCAATGCAAACTGCATAACCTGGCAAAAATTCATGGGTGTAAAATAAACCACGGGGGATTTAGAAGGAGATGTTCACCCAGAACCGCCGGAGGCCTGCCAGCAGCAAGATTCCGGAATTCATCCTAAGAAGCCGTGAAAGCAACGAAACGCTCCTCGGTTGCAATAACTCAGAACCACATTCTGAGTGTTCCCGGCAGAGGTCATTCGGCTGAACACAACCGTGGACTAATTAGAGCCAGATGTAGACAGTGCCGTCCATAGTGCTGGATGGACAGTGGTCTCATGCCCAACATCTGAGCTCTAGTTCTCAACAGTTTCAGAAAGTGCCCGAAGTTGAGGTTCAACTTACTGCTGCGGTTGAGTAGAGTGTAGCCGTCAAAGCTGGAATCAGTAGCACACAGGTGAGAAGAACGGGAAGCGGATACACCCAGTCCGCTGGCAGTGTCCTATGGGGAGCAGCCTATCTGGCTGGAATGCCTGAATGGTTGCCACCGCGGCAGAGCAAGGCAGTCACAATTGTGCAGCAAAGCAAACTGCATAACCTGGCCAAATTTCACGGGTGTACAAGAAACAACGGCGGATTTACAAGGAGATGTTCACCCAGAACAGCCGGAGGCCTACCGACAGCAAGATTCCAGAATCCTTCCTGAGAAGCCTTGAAAGCAGTGAAACGCTCCTATGTTGCAATAACTCAGAACCTCATTATGAGTGTTCCCAGCAGAGGTCATTCGGCTGAACTCATCCGTGGACTAATTAGAGCCAGATGTACGCAGTGGACTAATTAGAGCCAGATGTAGGCAATGGACTAATTAGAGGCAGATATAGGCAGTGTTTTCGATTGGAAAACAACTGAGCTTTAGTTCTCCAAACTTTCACAAAGTGCCATAAGTTGAGGTTCAACTTACTGCTCCGGTTGAGTAGAGTGTAGCCGTCAAAGCTGGAATCAGTAGCACTCAGGTGAGAAGAATGGGAAGCAGATATACCCAGTCCGCTGGCAGTGTCTTAGGGGACCAGCCTATCTGGCTGCCACGCCTGAATGTTTGCAACCGCGGTAGAGCAAGGCAGTCACAATTGTGCAGCAATGCAAACTGCATAACCAGGCCAAATTTCACGGGTGTACAAGAAACCACGGGGGATTTACAAGGAGATGTTCACCCGGAACAGCTGGAGGCCTGCCGGCAGCAACATTCCGGAATTCTTCCTAAGAAGCCTTGAAAGCAGTGAAACGCTCCTATGTTGCAATAACTCAGAACTTCATTCTGAGTGTACCCGGTAGAGGTCATTCCGCTGAACACAACCGTGGACTAATTAGAGCCAGATGTAGGCTTTGCTGTCCATAGTGCTGGATGGACTGTTGTGGCGTTCCAAACAACTGAGCTCTAGTTCTCAACACTTTCACAAAGTGCCATAAGTTGAGGTTCAACTTACTGCTCCGGTTGAGTAGAGTGTAGCCGTCAAAGCTGGAATCAGTAGCACTCATTTGAGAACAACGGGAAGCACATAGACCCAGTCCTCTGGCAGTGTCCTACAGGAACCAGCCAATCTGGCTGCCACTCCTGAATGTTTGCAACCGTGGCAGAGCTAGGCAGGCGCAATTCTGCAGCCATGCAAACTGCATAACCTGTCCAAATTTCACGGGTGTACAAGAAAACACGGGGGATTTACAAGGAGATGTTCACCCGGAACAGCCGGAGGACTGCCGGCAGCAAGATTCCAAAATTCTTCCTGTGAAGCCTTGATAGCAGTGAAACGCTCCTATTTTGCAATAACTCAGAATCTCATTCTGAGTGTTCCCGGCAGAGGTCATTCGGCTGAACACAACCATGGACTACTTAGAGCCAGATGTAGGCAGTGCCGTCCATAGTGCTGGATGGACAGTGGTGGCATGCCAAACAACTGAGCTCTAGTTCTCAACACTTAAATAAAGTGCCATAAGTTGTGGTTCAACTTTTTGCTCCGGTTGAGTAGATTGTAGGCAACAAATCTGGAATCAGTAGCACTCAGGTGAGAAGAACGGGAAGCAGATAGACCCAGTCTGCTGGCAGTGTCCTACAGGGACCAACCTATCTGGCTGCCACGCCTGAATGTTTGCAACCGCGGCAGAGCTAGACAGACGCAATTGTGCAGCAATGCAAACTGCATAACCTGGCCAAATTTCACGGGTGTACAAGAAACCACGGGGGATTTACAAGGAGATGTTCACCGGGAACAGCCGGAGGCCTTCCGGCAGTAACATTCCGGAATCCTTCCTGAGAAGCCTTGAAAGCAGTGAAACGCTCCTATGTTGCAATAACTCAGAACCTCATTGTGAGTGTTCCCGGCAGGGCTCATTCGGCTGAACACAACCGTGGACTAACTATAGCCAGATGCATGCAGTGCCGTCCATAGTGCTGGCTGGACAATGATGGTGTGCCAAACAAGTGAGCTCTAGTTCTCAACACTTTCACAAAGTGCCATAAGTTGAGGATCAACTTACTGCTCTGGTTGAGTAGAGTGTAGCCGTCAAAGCTAGAATCAGCAGCACTCAGGTGAGAATAGGAAGCAGATATACCCAGTCCGTTGGCAGTGTCCTACGGTGTCCAGCCTAACTGGCTGCCACGCCTCAATGTTTACAACCGGGGCAGAGCTAAGCAGTCGCAATTATGCAGCAATGCAAACTGCATTATCTGGCCAAATTTCACGGGTGTGCAAGAAACCACGGGAGATTTACAAGGACATGTTTACCCGGAACAGCCGGAGACCTGCCGGCAGCAAGATTCCGGAATTCTTGCTAAGAAGCCTTGAAAGCAGTGAAACGCTCCTATGTTGCAATAACTCAGAATCTCATTTTGAGTGTTCCCAGCAGAGGTCATTCGGCTGAACACAACCGTGGACTAATTAGAGCCAGATGTAGGCAGTGCCGTCCATAGTGCTGGATGGACTGTGGACACATGCCCAACATCTGAGTTCTAGTTCTCAACACTTTCAGAAAGTGCACTAAGTTGAGCTTCAACTTACTGCTCCGGTTGACTAGAGTGAAGCTGTCAAAGCTGAAATCAGTAGCACTCAGGTCAGAAGAACGGGAAGCAGATATACCCAATCCGCTGCCAGTGTCCTATGGGGAGCAGCCTATCTGGATGCCATGCCTGAATGTTTGCCAACGCGACAGAGCTAGGCAGGCGCAATTGTGCAGCAAAGCAAACTTCATAACCTGGCCAAATTTCACGGGTGTACAAGAAACAACGCGGGATTTACAAGGAGATCTTAACCCAGATCAGTCGGAAACCTACCGACAGCAAGATTCCGGAATCCTTCCTGAGAAGCCTTGAAAGCAGTGAAACGCTCCTATGTTGCAATAACTCAGAACCTCATTCTGAGTGTTCCCGGCAGAGGTCATTCGGCTGAACACAACCGTGGACTAATTAGAGCCAGATGTAGGCAGTGGACTAATTAGAGCCACATGTAGCAATGGACTAATTAGAGCCAGATATCGGCAGTGTTTTCGATTGGAAAACAACTGAGCTTTCGTTCTCCAAACTTTCACAAAGTGCAATAATTTGAGGTTCAACTTACTGCTCCGGTTGAGTAGATTGTAGCCGTCAAAGCAGGAATCAGTAGCACCCAGGTGAGAAGAATGGGAAGCAGATATACCCAGTCCGCTGGCAGTGTCCTACGGCGACCAGCCTATCTGGCTGCCACGCCTGAATGTTTGCAACCGCGGCAGAGCTAGGCAGGCGCAATTGTGCAGCAATGCAAACTGCATAACCTGGCCAAATTTCACGGGTGTCCAAGAAACCACGGGGGATTCACAATGAGATCATCATCCGGAAGAGCCGGAGGCCTGGTGGCAGCAAATTTCCGGAATTCTTCCTGTGAATCCTTGAAAGCAGTGAAACGCTCCTATGTTGCAATAACTCAGAACCTCATTCTGAGTGTTCCCGGCAGAGGTCATTCGGCTGAACACAACCGTGGACTAATTAGAGCCAGATGTAGACTCTGCTGTCCATACTGCTGGATGGACAGTGGTGGCGTGCCAAACAATTGAGCTCTAGTTCTCAACACTTTCACAAAGTGCCATAAGTTGAGATTCAACTTAGTGCTCCGGTTGGGTAGAGTGCAGCCGTCAAAACTGGAATCAGTAGCACTCAGGTGAGAAGAATGGGAAACAGATATATGCAGTTCGCTGGCAATGTCTTACGGGGACCAGCCTATCTGGCTGCCACGCCTGAATGTATGCCACCGCGGCAGAGCTAGGCATTCGCAATTGTACAGGAATGCAACCTGCATAATCTGGCCCAATTTCACGGGTGTACAAGAAACCACGGGGAATTTACAAGGAGATGTTCACCCGGAACAGCCGTAGCCCTGCCGGCAGCAACATTCCGGAATCCTTCCGAAGAAGCCTTGAAAGCAGTGAATCGCTCCTGTGTTGCAATAAATCAGAACCTCATTCTGAGTGTTCCCAGCAGAGGTCATTCGGCTGAACACAACAGTGGACTAATTAGAGCCAGATGTAGGCATTGCCAGCCATAGTGCTAGATCGACAGTGGTGGCGTGCCAAACAACTCAGCTCTAGTTCTCAACACTTTCACAAAGTGCCATAATTTGAGGTTCAACTTACTTTTCCGGTTGAGTAGAGTGTAGCCGTCAAACCTGCAATCACTAGCACTCAGGTGAGAAGAACGTGATGCAGATATACCCACTCCGCTGGCAGTGTCCTTCGGAGACCAGCCTATCTGGCTGCCATGCCTGAATGTTTGCCACCGCGGCTGAGCTAGGCAGGCGCAATTGTGCAACAGTGCAAAGTGCATAACCTGGCCAAATTTCACGGCTGTACAAGAAACAATGGGTGATTTACAAAGAGATGTTCACTCGGAACAGCCCGAGGCCTGCGGGGAACAACATTCCGGAATCCTTCCTGAGAAGACTTGAAAGCAGTGAAAGTCTCCTATATTGCAATAACTCCGAACCTCATTATGAGTGTTCCCGGCAGAGGTCATTCGGCTGATCCCAACCGAGGACTAATTATAGCCACATGTAGGCAGTGCCATACATAGTGCTGGATGGACACTGCCGGTTTAGTAGAGTGTAGCCATCAAAGCTGGAATCAGTAGCACTCAGGTGAGAAGAACAGGAAGCAGATATACCCAGTCCGCTGGCAGTGTCCTTCGGGGACCAGCCTATCTGGCTGCCACGCCTGAATGTTTGCAACTGAGACAGAGCAAGGCAGGCACAATTGTGCCTCAATGCAAACTGCATAACCTGGCCAAATTTCACGGGTGTACAAGGAACCACGGGGGATGTACAAGGAGATGTTCACCCGGAACAGCCAGAGGCCTGCTGGCAGCAAGATTCCGGAATTCTTCCTAAGAAGCCTGGAAAGCAGTGAAACGTTCCTATGTTGCAATAACTCAGAACCTCATTCTGAGTGTTCCCGGCAGAGGTCATTCGGCTGAACTCATCCGTGGACTAATTACAGCCAGATGTAGGCAGTGGACTAATTAGAGCCAGATGTAGGCAGTGGACTAATTAGAGCCAGATGTAGGCAATAGACTAATTAGAGCCAGATATAGGCAGTTTTTTCGATTGGAAAACAACTGAGCTTTAGTTCTCCAAACTTTCACAAAGTGCCATAAGTTGAGGTTCAACTTACTCCTCCGATTGAGTAGAGTATACTGGTCAAAGCTGGAATCAGTAGCACTCAGGTGAGAAGAACGGGAAGCAGATAGACCCAGTCCGCTGGCAGTGTCCTATGGGGACCAGCCTATCTGGCTGCCACGGCTGAATGTTTGCAACCATGGCAGAGCCAGGCAGGCACAATTGTGCAGCAATGCAAACTGCATAACCTGGCCAAATTTCACGGGTGTACAAGAAACCACGGGGGATTTTCAAGGAGATGTTCACCTGGAACAGCCGGAGTCTTGACGGCAGCAAGATTCCGGAATTCTTCCTGTGAAGCCTTGAAAGCAGTGAAACGCTCCTATGTTCAATAACTCAGAACGTCATTCTTAGTGTTCCCGGCAGAGGCTGAACACAACCCCGGACTATTTAGAGCAAGATGTAGACAGTGCCGTCCATACTGCTGAATGGACAGTGTTGGCTAGCCAAACAACTGGGCTCTCGTTCTCAACACTTGCACAAAGTGCCATAAGTTGAGGTTCAACTTACTGCTCCGGTTGAGTAGAGTGTAGCCATCAAAGCTGGAATCAGTAGCACTGAGGTAAGAAGAACGGGAAGGAGATATACCCAGTCTGCTGGCAGTGTCCTACGGGGACCAGCCTATCTGGCTGCCATGCCTGAATGTTTGCAACCCCGGCAGAGATAGGCAGTCGCAATTCTGCAGCAATGCAAACTGCATAACTTGGCCAAATTTCACAGGTGTACAAGAAACCTCGGGGGATTTACAAGGAGATGTTCACCCGGAACAGCCGGAGGCCAGCCGGCAGCAAGATTCCGGATTTCTTCCTAAGAAACTTTGAACGCAGTGAAACGCTCCTATGTTGCAATAACTCAGAACCTCATTTTGAGTGTTCCCGACAGAGGTCATTCGGCTGAACACAACCGAAGACTAATTAGAGCCAGATGTAGGCAGTGCCGTCGATAGTGCTGGGCGGACTGGGGTCACATGCTAAACAACTGAGCTCTAGTTCTCCAAACGTTCACAAAGTGCCATAAGTTGAGGTTCAACTTACTGCTCCAGTTGAGTAGAGTGTAGCCGTCAAAGCTGGAATCAGTAGTACTCAGGTGAGAAGAACGAGAAGCAGATATACCCAATCCGCTGGCAGTGTCCTACGGGGACCAGCCTATCTGGCTGATACGCCTGAATGTTTGCAACCGCGACAGAGCTAGACAGTCGCAATTATGCAGCAATGAAAACTGCATAACCTGGCCAAATTTCACGGGTGTACAAGAAACCAGAAGGAAATACAAGGAGATGTTTACCCGGAACGGCCGGAGGCCTGCCGGGAGCAAGATTCCGGAATTCTTCCTAAGAAGCCTTGAACGCAGTGAAACGCTCCTATGTTGCAATAACTCAGCACGTCATTCTGAGTGTTCCAGGCGGAGGTAATTCGGCTGAACACAACCATGAACTTCTTAGAGCCAGATGTAGGCAGTGCCGTCCATAGTGCTGGATGGACAGTGGTGGCGTGCCAAACAACTGTGCTCTCATTCTCAGCACTTTCACAAAGTGCCATAAGTTGAGGTTCAAATTACTGCTCCGGTTGAGTAGAGTGTAGCCGTCAAAACTGGAATCAGTAGCACTCAGGTGAGAAGAACAGGAAGCAGATATACCCAGTCCGCTGGCAGTGTCCTTCGGGGACCAGCCTATCTGGCTGCCACGCCTGAATGTTTGCAACCGCAGCAGAGCTTGCCAGGCGCAATTGTGCAGCAATGCAAACTGCATAACCTGGCCAAATTTCACGGGTGTACAAGAAACCTCGGGGATTTACAAGGAGATGTTCACCCAGAACAGCCGGAGGCCTGCTGGCAACAAAATTCCGGAATCCTTCCGAAGAAGCCTTGAAAGCAGTGAAACGGTCTTATGTTGCCATAACTCAGAACCTCATTCTGAGTGTTCGCAGCACAGATCATTCGGCTGAACACAACCGTGGACTAATTAGAGCCAGATGTAGGCAGTGCCGTCCATAGTGCTGGAAGGACAGTGGTGGCGTGCCAAACAACTGAGCTTTATTTCTCAACACTATCACATACTGCCATAAGTTGAGGTTCAACTTACTGCTCCGGTGGAGTAGAGTGTAGCCGTCAAAGCTGGAATCAGTAGCACTCAGGGGAGAAGAACGGGAAGCAGATATACCCAGTCCGCTGGCAGTGTCCTACGGGGACCAGCCAATCTGGCTGCCACGCCTGAATGTTTGCAACCGAGACAGACCAAGGCAGGCACAATTGTGCCTCAATGCAAACTGCATAACCTGGCCAAATTTCACGGGTGTACAAGAAACCACGGGGGATGTACAAGGAGATGTTCACCCGGAACAGCCAGAGGCCTGCTGGCAGCAAGATTCTGGAATTCTTCCTAAGAAGCCTGGAAAGCAGTGAAACGCTCCTATGTTGCAATAACTCAGAACCTCATTCTGAGTTTTTCCGGCAGAGTTCATTCGGCTGAACACAACCGTGGACTTATTAGAGCCAGATGTAGGCAGTAGAATAATTAGAGCCAGATGTAGGCAATGGACTAATTAGAGCCAGATATAGGCATTGTTTTCAATTGGAAAACAACTGAGATTTAGTTCTCCAAACTTTCACAAAGTGCCATAAGTTGAGGTTCAACTTACTGCTCCGGTTGAGTAGAGTGTAGGCGTGAAAGCTGGAATCAGTAGCACTCAGGTGAGAAGAACGGGAAGCAGATAGACCCAGTCCGCTGGCAGTGTCCTACGGGGACCAGCCTATCTGGCTGCCACGCCTGAATGTTTGCAACCGTGGCAGAGCTTGGCAGGTACAATTGTGCAGCAATGCAAACTGCATAACCTGGCCAAATTTCACGGGTGTACAAGAAACCACGGCGCATTTACGAGGACATATACACCCGGAACAGCCGGAGGCCTGCCGGCAGCAAGATTCCGGAATCCTTCCTAAGAAGCCTTGAAAGCAGTGAAATGCTCCTATGTTGGCCTAACTCAGAACCCCATTCTGAGTGTTTCCGGCAGAGGTCATTCGGCTGAACACAACTATGAACTTATTAGAGCCAGATGTAGTCAGTGCCGTCCATAGTGCTGGATGGACAGTGGTGGCGTGCCAACAACTGAGCTCTAGTTCTCAAGACTTTTACAAATTGCCATAGATTAAGGTTCCACTTACTTCGCCGTTTGAGCAGAGTGTAGCCGTCAAAGCTGGAATCAGTAGCACTCAGGTGAGAAGAACTGGAAGCAGATATACCCAGTCCGCTGGCAGTGTCCTACGCTGACCAGCCTATCTGTCTGCCACGCCTGAATGTTTGCAACCGTGCCAGAGCTAGGCAGGCGCAATTATGCAGCAATACAAACTGCATAACCTAGCCAAATTTCACGGGTGTACATGAAACCACGGCGGATTTACAAGGAGATATTCACTCGGAACAACCGGAGGACTGCGGGCAGCAAGATTCCAGAATTCTTCCTAAGAAACCTTTAACGAAGTGAAACACTCCTATGTTGCAATAACTTAGAACCGTATTGTGAGTGTTCCCAACAGAGCTCATTCGGCTGATCACTACCGTGGACTAACTATAGCCAGATGTAAGCAGTGACGTCCATAGTGCTTAATGGACAGTCGTGGCGTGCCAAACAACTGAGCTCTAGTTCTCCAAACTTTAACAGAGTGCCATAAGTAGAGGTTCAACTTCCTGCTTCGGTTGAGTAGAGTGTAGCCGTCAAAGCTAGAATCAGCAGCACTCAGGTGAGAAGAACGAAAAGCAGATATACCCAGTCCGCTGGCAGTGTCCTACGGTGTCCAGCCTATCTGTCTGCCACGCCAAAATATTGGCAACCACGGCAGAGCTAAGCAGTGGCAATTATGCAGCAATTCAAACTGCATAACCTGGCCAAATTTCACGGGTATACAAGAAACCACGGTGGATTTACAAGGACATGTTCACCCGGAACAGCCGGAGGCCTGGCCCCAGCGAGATTCCGGAATTCTTCCTAAGAAGCCTTGAAAGCAGTGAAACGCTCCTATGTTTCAGTAACTCAGAACCTCATTCTGAATGTTCCCGGCAGAGTTCCTTCGGCTGAACACAACCGTGGACTAATTAGAGAAAGATGTAGGCAGTGCCGTCCATATTGCTGGATGGACAGTGGTGGCTTGCCAAACAACCTAGCTCTAGTTCTCAACACTTTCACAAAGTGCCATAAGTTGAGGTTCAACTTACTGCTCCGGTTGAGTAGAGTGTAGCCGTCAAAGCTGGAATCAGTAGCACTCAGGTGAGAAGAACGGGAAGCAGATATACCCAGTCCGCTGGCAGTGTCCTACGGGGACCAGCATATCTGGCTGCCACGCCTGAATGTTTGCAATCGCGGCAGAGCTTTGCAGGCACAATTGTGCAACAATGCAAACTGCATAACCTGGCCAAATTTGACGGGTGTACAAGAAACCACGGCGGATTTACAATGAGATGTTCACACGAAACAGCCAGAGGCCTGCCGGCAGCAACATTCCGGAATCCTTCCTAAGAAGCCTTGAAAGCAGTGAAACGCTCCTATGTGGCAATAACTCAGAACCTCATTCTGAGTGTCCGCAGCAGAGGTCATTCGGCTCAAATCAACCGTGGACTCATTATAGCCAGATGTAGGCAGTGCCGTCCATAGTGCTGGATGGACAGTGGTGGCGTGCCAAACAATTGAGCTCTAGTTCTCAACACTTTCACAAAGTGCCATGAGTTGAGGTTCAACTTACTGCTCCGGTTGTGTAGAGTGTAGCCGTCAATGGTGGAATCAGTAGCACTCAGGTGAGAAGAAGGGGAAGCAGCTATACCCAGTCCGCTGGCAATGTCCTACGGGGACCAGCCTATCTGATTGCCATGCCTGAATATTTTCAAACGCGGCAGAGCTAGACAGGCGCAATTGTGCAGCAATACAAACTTCATAACCTGGCAAATTTTCACGGGTTTACAAGAAAGCACGGTGGATTTACAAGGAGATGTTCACCCGGAACAGCCCGAGGCCTGCCTGCAGCAAGTTTCCGGAATCCTTCCTAAGAAGCCTTGAAAGCAGTGAAACCTCCTTTGTTGCAATAACTCAGAACCTCATTCTGAGTGTTCCCGGAAGAGGTCATTCGGCTGAACACAACCGTGGACTAATTAGAGCCAGATGTAGGCAGTGCTGTCCATACTGCTGGAGGGAGAGTGGTGGCATGCCAAACAACTGAGCTCTACTTCTCAACACTTTCACAAAGTGACATAAGTTGAGGTTCAACTTACTGCTCCGGTTGAGTAGAGTGTAGCCGTCAAAGCTGGAATCAGTAACACTCAGGTGAGAAGAACCCGAAGCAGTTATACCCAGTCCGCTGGCATTGTCCTATGGGGACCAGCCTATCTGGCTGCCACGCCTGAATGTTTGCAACCGCGTCATGGGTAGGCTGGCGCAATTGTGCAGCAATGCAAACTGCATAACCTCCCTAAATTTCAGGGGTGTACAAGAAACCACGGGGGATTTACAAGGAGATGTTCTCCCTGAACAGCAGGAGGCCTGTCGGAAGCAAGATTCTGGAATTCTTCCTAAGAAGCCTTGAAAGCAGTGAAACGCTCCTATGTTGCAATAACTCAGAACCTCATTCTGAGTGTTCCCGGCAGAGGTCATTCGGCTGAAGAGAACCGTGGACTAACTATAGCCAGATGTAGGCAGTGCCGTCAGTAGTGCTGGATGGACAGTGGTGGCATGCCAAACAACTGAGCTCTAGTTCTCAACACTTGCACAAAGTGCCATAATTTGAGGTTCAACTTACTGCTCCGGTTGAGTAGAGTGTAGCTGTCAAAGCTGAAATCAGTAGCACTGAGGTGAGAAGAACGGGAAGCTGATATATGCAGTCCGCTGGCAGTGTCCTACGGGGACAAGCCTATCTGGCTGCCATGCCTGAATGTTTGCAACCCCGGCAGAGATAGGCAGTCGCAATTCTGCAGCAATGCAAACTACATAACTTTGCCAAATTTCACAGGTGTACAAGAAACCACGGGGGATTTACAAGTAGATGTTCACCCGGAACAGCTGGAGGCCAGCCGGCAGCAAGTTTCCGGATTTCTTCCTAAGAAACCTTGAACGAAGTGAAACGCTCCTATGTTGCAATAACTGAGAACCTCATTTTGAGTGTTCCCGACAGAGGTCATTCGGCTGAACACAACCGAAGACTAATTAGAGCCAGATGTAGGCAGTGCCGTTCATAGTGCTTGGCGGACAGGGGTCAAATGCTAAACAACTGAGCTCTAGTTCTCCAAACGTTCACAAAGTGCCATAAGTTGAGGTTCAACTTACTGCTCCAGTTGAGTAGAGTGTAGCCGTCAAAGCTGGAATCAGTAGCACTCAGGTGAGAAGAACGAGAAGCAGATATACCCACTCCGCTGGCAGAGTCCTACAGGGACTAGCCTGTCTGGCTGACACGCCTGAATGTTTGCAACCGCGACAGGGCTAGACAGTCGCAATTATGCAGCAATGCAAACTGCATTACCTGGCCAAATTTCACGGGTGTACAAGAAACCACGAGGAAATACAAGGAGATGTTCACTCGGAACAGCCAGAGGCCTGCCGGCAGCAAGATTCCGGAATTCTTCCTAAGAAGCCTTGAACGCAGTGATACGCTCCTATGTTGCAATAACTCAGCAGGTCATTCTGAGTGTTCCTGGCAGAGGTCATTCGGCTGAACACAACCATGGACTAATTAGAGCCAGATGTAGGCAGTGCCGTCCATAGTGCTGGATGGACAGTGGTCGCGTGCCAAACAACTGAGCTCTAGGTCTCCAAACTTTAACAGAGTGCCATAAGTAGAGGTTCAACTTACTGCTTCGGTTGAGTAGAGTGTAGCCGTCAAAGCGGGAATCAGAAGCACTCAGGTGAGAAGAATGGGAAGCAGATATACCCAGTCCGCTGGCAGTGTCCAACTCGGACCAGCCTATCTGTCTGCCACGCCTGAATGTTTGCAACCGCGCCAGAGCTAGGCAGGCGAAATTATGCAGCAATGCAAACAGCATAACCTAGCCAAATTTCACGGGTGTACAAGAAACCACGGGGGATTTACAAGGAGATGTTCACTTGAACAACCGGAGGCCTGCCGGCAGCAAGATTCCAGAATTCTTCCTAAGAAACCTTGAACGTACTGAAACACTCCTATGTTGCAATAACTTAGAACCTTATTGTGAGTGTTCCCAGCAGAGCTCATTCGGCTGAACACAACGGTGGACTAACTATAGCAAGATGTAGGCAGTGCCTTCCATAGTGCTTAATGGACAGTCGTAGCGTACCAAACAACTGAGCTCTAGTTCTCCAAATTTTAACAGAGTGCCATAAGTAGAGGTTCAACTTCCTGCTTCGGTTGAGTAGAGTGTAGCCGTCAAAGCTAGAATCAATAGCACTGAGGTGAGAAGAACGAGAAGCAGATATACCCAGTCCGCTGGCAGTGTCCTACAGGGACCAGCCTATCTGGTTGCCACGCCTGAATATTTGCAACCGCGGCAGAGCTAGGCAGGCGCAATTGTGCAGCAATACAAACTTCATAACCTGGCGAAATTTCACGGGTGTACAAGAAACCACGGGGGATTTACAAGGACATGTTAACCCGGAACAGCCGGAGGCCTGCCCCCAGCAAGATTCCGGAATTCTTCCTAAGAAGCCTTGAAAGCAGTGAAACACTCCTATGTTGCAATAACTCAGAACCTCATTCTGAGTGTTCCCGGCAGAGGTCATTCGGCTGAACACAAAGGTGGATTAATTAGAGCCCGATGTAGGCAGTGCCGTCCATAGTGCTGGAGGGACAGTGCTGGAATGCCAAACAACTTAGCTCTAGTTTTCAACACTTTCACAAAGTGCCCTAAGTTGAGGTTGAACTTAATGCTCCGGTTGAGTAGAGTGTAGCCGTCAAAGCTGGAATCAGTAGCACTCAGGCGAGAAAAACGGGAATCAGATATACCCAGTCCGCTGGCAGTTTCCTACGGGGACCAGCCTATCTGGCTGCCACGCCTGAAAGTGTGCAACCGTGTCAGAGCTAGGCAGGCACAATTGTGCAGCAATGCAAACTGCATAACCTGGCTGTATTTCACGGTTGTACAAGAAACCACAGGGGATTTACAAGGAGATGGTCACCCGGAATAGCCAGAGGCCTTCCGGCAAAAACATTCGGGAATTCTTCCTATGAAGCCTTGAAAGTAGAGAAATGCTCCTAAGTTGCAACAACTCAGAATGTCATTCTGAGTGTTCTCGGCAGAGGGCATTCGGCTGAAGACAACCGGGGACTAATTAGAGCCAGATGTACACAGTGCCGTCCATAGTGATGGAAGGACCGTGGTGGCATGCCAAACAACGGAGCTCTAGTTCTCAACACTTTCATAAAGTGCCATAAGTTGAGGTTCAACTTACTGCTCCTGTTGAGTACAGTGGAGCCGTCAAAGCTGGAATCAGTAGCACTCAGGTGAGAAGAACGGGAAGCACATATACCCAGTCCGATGGTAGTGTCCTACGAGGTACAGCCTCTCTGGCTACCACGCCTGAATGTTTGCAACCACGCCAGAGCTCGGCAGGCGCAATTATGCAGCAATTCATACTGCATAACCTGGCCAAATTTCATGGGTGTACAAGAAATCACGAGGGATTTACAAGGAGATGTTCACCCGGAACAGCCGGAGGCCAGCCGGCAGCAACATTCCGGAATTCTTCCTGAGAAGCCTTGAAAGCAGTGAAACGCTCCTATGTTGCAATAACTCAGAACCTCATTCTGAGTGTTCCCGGCACAGGTCATTCGACTGAACACAACCGTGGACTAATTAGAGCCAGATGTAGGCAGTGACGTCCATGGACCTGGATGGACAGGGGTTGGGGTGCCAAACAACTGAGCTCTAGTTCTCAACACTTTCACAAAGTGTCATAAGTTGAGGTTCAACTTACTGCTCCGGTTGAGTAGAGTGTAGCCGTCAAAGCTGGAATCAGTAGCACTCAGGAGAGAAGAACAGGAAGCAGATAGACCCAGTCCGCTGGCAGCGTTCAACGGGGACCACTTATCTTGCTGCCGTGCCTGAATGTTTGCAACCTCGGCAGATAAAGGCAGGCACAATTGTGCAGCAATGCAAACTGCATAACCTCGCCAAATTTCATGGGTGTACAAGAAAACACGGGGGATTTACAAGGAGATGTTCACCAGGAAAAGAGGGAGGCCTGTCCACAGCAAGTTTCCGGAATGCTTCCTAAGAAGCCTTGAAAGCAGTGTAACGCTCCTATGTTGCAACAACTCAGAACCTCATTCTGAGTGTTCCCCGCAGAGGTCATTCGCCTGAACACAACCCTGGACTAATTAGAGCCAGATATAGGCAGTGCCGTCCATAGTGCTGGAGATACAGTTGTGGCGGGCCAAACAACTGAGCTCTAGGTGTCAATACTTTCACAAAATGCCATAAATTGAGGTTCAACTTACTGCTCCGATTGAGTAGAGTGTAGCCGTCAAAGCTGGAATCAGTAGCACTCAGGTGAAAAGAACGGGAAGCAGATAGAACCAGTCCGCTGGCAGTGTCCTACGGGGACCAGCCTATCTGGCTGCCACGCCTGAATGTTTGCAACCGCGGCAGAGCTAGGCAGGCGCAATTGTGCAGCAATGCACACTGCATATCCTGGCCAAATTTCACGTGTGTACAAGAAACCACAGGGGATTTTCAAGGAGATGGTCACCCGGAACAGCCAGAGGTCAGCCGGCAAAAACATTCGGGAATTCTTCCTAAGAAGCCTTGAAAGCAGAGAAATGCTCCTAAGTTGTAACAACTCAGAATCTCATTCTGAGTTTTCTTGGCAGAGGGCATTCGGCTGAAGACAACCGTGGACTAATTAGAGCCAGATGTACACAGTGCCGTCCATAGTGATGGAAGGACCGTGGTGGCATGCCAAACAACGGAGCTCTAGTTCTCAACACTTTCATAAAGTGCCATAAGTTGAGGTTCAACTTATTGCTCCTGTTGAGTAGAGTGTAGCCGTCAAAGCTGGAATCAGTAGCACTCAGGTGAGAAGAACGGGAAGCACATATACCCAGTCCGATGGTAGTGTCCTACGAGGTCCAGCCTCTCTGGCTACCACGCCTGAATGTTTGCAACCACGGCAGTGCTAGGCAGGCGCAATTGTGCAGCAATGCAAACTGCATAACCTGGCCAAATTTCACCGGTGTACAAGTAACCACGGGGGATTTACAAGGAGATATTCACCCGGAGCAGCCGGAGGCCTGCCGGCAGCAACATTCCGGAATTCTTCCTGTGAAGCCTGGAAAGCAGTGAAACGCTCCTATGTTGCAATAACTCAGAACCTCATTCTGAGTGTACCTGGCAGAGTTCATTCGGCTGAACACAACCGTGGACTAATTAGAGCCAGATGTAGGCAGTGACGTCCATGGTGCTGGATGGACAGTGGTGGCGTGCCAAACAACTGAGATCTAGGTCTCAACACTTTCACAAAGTGCCATAAGTTGAGGTTCAACTTACTGCTCCCGTTGAGTAGAGTGTAGCCGTCAAAGCTGGAATCAGAAGCACTCAGGTGAGAAGAACGGGAAGCTGATATACGCAGTCCACTGGCAGTGTCCTACAGGGATCAGTAAATCTGGCTGCCACGCCTGAATGTTTGTAAAAGTGGTAGAGCTAGCCAGGCGCAATTGTGCAGCAATGCAAACTGCATAACCTGGCCAAATTTCACGGGTGTAAAAGAAACCACGTGGGATTTATATGGAGATGTTAACTCAGAACAGCCGGAGGCCTGCCGGCAGCAACATTCCGGAATTCTTCTCAAGAAGCCTTGAAAGCAGTGAAATGCTCCTATGTTGCCATAACTCAGAACCCCATTCTGAGTGTTCCCGGCAGGGGTCATTTGGCTGAACACAACCAAGAACTTATTAGAGCCAAATGTATGCAGTTCCGTCCATAGTGCTGGATGGACAGTTGTGGCGTGCCAAACAACTGAGCTCTATTTCTCAAGTCTTTTACAAATTGCCATAGGTTGAGGTTCAACTACTTCAACGGTTGAGTACAGTGTAGCCGTCAAAGCTGGAATCAGTAGCACTCAGGTGAGAAGAACGGGAAGCAGATAGACCCAGTCTGATGGCAGAGTCCTACGGGGACCCGCCTATTTGCCTGTCACGCCTGAATGTTTGCCACTGCGGCAGAGCTAGGTAGGCGCAATTGTGCAGCAATGCAAACTGCATAACCTGGCCAAATTTCCCGGGTGTACAAGAAACCACGGGGGATTTACAAGGAGATGTTCACCCGGAACAGACAGAGGCCTGCCGGCAGCAAGATTCCGGAATCCTTCCGAAGAAGCCTTGAAAGCAGTGAAACGCACCTATGTTGCCATAACTCAGAACCTCATTCTGAGTGTTCCTGGAAGAGGTCATTCGGCTGAACACGACGGTGGACTAATTAGAGCCAAATGTATGCAGTGCCTCCATAGTGCTGGATGGACAGTTGTGGCGTGTCAAACAACTGAGTTCTAGTTCTCAACACTTTCACAAAGTGCCATAAGTTGAGGTTCAACTTACTGCTCCGGTTGAGTAGAGTGTAGCCGTCAAAGCTGGAATCAGTAGCACTCACGTGAGAAGAACGGGAAGCATATATACCCAGTTCGCTGGCAGTGTCCTACGGGGACCAGCATATCTGGCTGCCACGCCTGAATCTTTGCAATCCCGGCAGAGCTAGGCAGGCACAATTGTGCAGCAATGCAAACTGCATACCCTGGCCAAATTTGACGGGTGTACAAGAAACCACGGCGGATTTACAAGGAGATGTTCACCCGGAACAGACAGAGGCCTCCCGGCAGCAAGATTCCGGAATCCTTCCTAAGAAGCCTTGAAAGCAGTGAAACGCTCCTATGTTGCAATAACTCAGAACCTCATTCTGAGTGTTCCCAGCAGAGGTTATTCAGGTGAACTCATCCGTGGATTAATTAGAGCCAGATGTAGGCAGTGGACTAATTAGAGCCAGATGTAGGCAATGGACTAATTAGAGCCAGATATAGGCAGTGTATTCGATTGGAAAACAACTGAGCTTTAGTTCTCCAAACTTTCTCAAATTGCCATAAGTTGAGGTTCAACTTACTGCTCCGGTCGAGTAGAGTGTACACGTCAAAGCTGGAATCAGTAGCACTGAGTTGAGTAGAACGGGAAGCAGGTAGACCCAGTCCGCTGGCAGTGTCCTACGATGACCAGCCTTTCTGGCTGCCACGCCTGAATGTTTGTAAACACGGCAGAGCTATGCAGGCGGAAATGTGCAGCAATGCAAACTGCATAACCTGGCCAAATTTCACGGGTGTACGAGAAACCACGGGGGATATCCAAGGGGATTTCACCCGGAAGAGCCGGAGGCCTGCCGGCAACAAGATTCCGGAATTCTTCCTGTGAAACCTTGAAAGCAGTGAAACGCACCTAGGTGGCAATAACTCAGAACCTCATTCTGAGTGTTCCCCGCAGAGATCATTCGGCTGAACACAACTGTGGAGTAATTAGAGCCAGATATAGGCAGTGCCGTCCATAGTGCTGAATGGATATTGGTGGCGTGCCAAACACCTGAGATCTAGTTCACAACACTTTCACAAAGTGCCATACGTTGAGGCTCTACTTAGTGCTCCGGTTGAGTAGAGTGTAGCCGTCAAAGCTGGAATCAGTAGCACTCAGGTGAGAAGAAAGGAAAGCAGATATAACCAGTCCCTAGCAGTGCCCTACGGGGACCAGCCTATCTGGCTGCCACGCCTGAATGTTTGCAACCGCGGCAGGGGAAGGCAGGCGCAATTGTGCAGCAATGCAAACTGCATAACCTCCCCAAATTTCAGGGGTGTACAAGAAACCACGGGGGATTTACAAGGAGATGTTCACCCTGAACAGCAGGAGGCCTGCTGGCAGCAAGATTCTGGAATTCTTCCTAAGAAGCCTTGAAAGCAGTGAAACGCTCCTATGTTGCAATATCTCAGAACCTCATTTTGACTGTTCCCGGCAGAGGTCATTCGGCTGAACACAACCGTGGACTAACTATAGCCAGATGTAGGCAGTGCCGTCCATAGTGCTGGATGGACAGTGGTGGCGTGCCAAACAACTGAGCTCTAGTTCTCAACACTTGCACAAAGTGCCATAAGTTGAGGTTCAACTTACTGCTCCGGTTGAGTAGAGTGTAGCCGTCAAAGCTGGAATCAGTAGCACTCAGGTGAGAAGAACGGGAAGCAGATATACCCAGTCTGCTGGCAGTGTCCTACGGGGACCAGCCTTACTGGCTGCCACGCCTGAATGTTTGCAACCCCGGCAGAGATAGGCAGTCGCAATTATGCAGCAATGCAAACTGCATAACTTGGCCTAATTTCACAGGTGTACAAGAAACCACTGGGGATTTACAAGGAGATGTTCACCCGGAACATCCGGAGGCCAGCCGGCAGCAAGATTCCGGAATCTTCCTAAGAAACCTTGAACGCAGTGAAACGCTCGTATGTTGCAATAACTCAGAACCTCATTTTTAGTGTTCCCGACAGAGGTCATTCGGCTGAACACAACCGAGGACTAATTAGAGCCAGATATAGGCAGTGCCATCCATAGTGCTGGGGGGACAGTGGTCGCATGCTAAACAACTGAGCTCTAGTTCTCCAAACGTGCACAACGTGCCATAAATTGAGGTTCAACTTACTGCTTCGGTTGAGTAGAGTGTAGCAATCAACGCTGGAATCAGTAGCACTCAGTTGAGAAGAACGAGAAGCAGATATACCAAGTCTGCTGGCAGTGTCCTACGTGGAACAGCCTTTCTGGCTGCCACGCCTGAATGTTTGCAACCGCGGCAGAGCTAGGCAGGCGCAATTGTGCAGCAATGCAAACTGCATTAACTGGCCAAATTTCACGGGTGTACAAGAAACCACGGGGGATGTATAATTAGATGTTCACCCGGAACAGCCAGAGGCCTGCCGGCAGCAAGATTCCGGAATTCTTCCTAAGAAGCCTTGCAAGCAGTGAAACGCTGCTATGTTGCAATAACTCAGAACCTCATTCTGAGTGTTCCCGGCAGAGGTCATTCGGCTGAACTCATCCGTGGACTAATTAGAGCCAGATGTAGGCAGTGGAAAAATTAGAGCCCGATGTAGGCAATGGACTAATTAGAGCTAGGTATAGGCAGTGTTTTCGATTGGAAAACAACTGAGCTTTAGTTCTCCAAACTTTCACAAAGTGCCATAAGTTGACGTTCAACTTATTGGTCTGGTTGAGAAGAGTGTAGCCATCAAAGCTGGAATCAGTAGCACTCAGGTGAGAAGAACTGGAAACAGATAGACCCAGTTTGCTGGAAGTGTCTTACGGGGACCAGCCTATCTGGCTGATACGCCTGAATGTTTGCAAGCGCGGCAGGGGTAGGCAGGTGCAATTGTGCAGCAATGCAAACTGCGTAAGCGCCCCAAATTTCAGGGGTGTACAAGAAACCACGGGGGATTTACAAGGACATGATCACCCGGAACAGCAGGAGGCCTACCGGCAGCAAGATTCCGGAATTCTTCCAGTGAAGCCTTGAAAGCTGTGAAACGCGCCTATGTTGCAATAACTCAGAAACTCATTCTGATTGTTCCCGGCACAGGTCATTGGGCTAAACACAACCGTGGACTAATTAGAGCCAGGTGTAGGCAGTGCCGTCCATACTGTTGGATGGACAGTGGTGGAGTGCCAAACAACTGAGCTCTAGTTCTTAACACTTTCACAAAGTGCCATAAGTTGAGGTTCAACTTACTGCTCTGGTTGAGTAGAGTGTAGCCGTCAAAGCTGGAATCAGTAGCACTCAGGTGAGAAGAACGGGAAGCAGATAGACCCAGTCCGCTGGCAGTGTCCTACGGGGACCAGCCTATCTGGCTGCTTGCCTGAATGTTTGCAACCGCGGCAAAGCTAGGCAGGCGCAATTGTGCAGCAATGCAAACTGCATAACCTGGACAATTTTCACGGGTGTACAAGAAACCACGGGGCATTTACAAGGGGATTTCCCTCGGAACATCCGGAGGCCTGCCGGCAGCAAGATTCCGGAATTCTTCCTGTGAAACCTTGAAAGCAGTGAAACGCTCCTAGGTTGCAATAACTGAGAACCTCATTCTACGTGTTCCTGGCAGAGATCATTCAGCTGAACACAACTGTGGACTAATTAGAGCCTGATATAGGCAGTGCCTTCCATAGTGCTGGATGGATATTTGTGGCGTGCCAAACACCTGAGATCTAGTTCACAACACTTTCACAAAGTGCCATAAGTTGAGGTTCTACTTACTGCTCTCGTTGAGTAGATTGTAGCCGTCAATGCTGGAATCAGTAGCACTCAGGTGAGAAGAACAGAAAGCAGATATACCCAGTCCCCTGGCTGTGTCCTACTGGGACCAGCCTATCTGGCTTCCACGCCTGAATGTTTGCAAACGCGTCATGGGTAGGCCGGCGCAATTGTGCAGCAATGCAAACTGCATAACCTCCCTAAATTTCAGGGGTGTACAAGAAACCACGGGGGATTTACAAGGAGATGTTCTCCCTGAACAGCAGGAGGCCTGCCGGAAGCAAGATTTTGGAATTCTTCCTAAGAAGCCTTGAAAGCAGTGAAACGCTCCTATGTTGCAATAACTCAGAACCTCATTTGAGTTTTCCCGGCAGAGGTCATTCGGCTGAACAGAACCGTGGACTAACTATAGCCAGATATAGGCAGTGCCGTCGGTAGTGCTGGATGGACAGTGATGGCGTGCCAAACAACTGAGCTCTAGTTCTCAACACTTGCACAAAGTGCCATAAGTTGAGGTTCAACTTACTGCTCCGGTTGAGTAGAGTGTAGCCGTCAAACCTGGAATCAGTAGCACTGAGGTGAGAAGAACGGGAAACTGATATACCCAGTCTGCTGGCAGTGTCCTACGGGGACCAGCCTATCTGGATGCCATGCCTGAATGTTTGCAACCCCGGCAGAGATAGGCAGACGCAATTATGCAGCAATGCAAACTACATAACTTTACCAAATTTCACAGGTGTACAAGAAACCACGGGGGATTTACAAGTAGATGTTCACCCGGAACAGCTGGAGGCCAGCCGGCAGCAAGATTCCGGAATTCTTCCTAAGAAACCTTGAAAGCAGTGAAATGCTCCTATGTTGCCATAACTCAGAACCCCATTCTGAGTGTTCCCGGCAGAGGTCATTCGGCTGAACACAACCATGAACTTCTTAGAGCCAGATGTAAGCAGTGCCGTCCATAGTGCTGGATGGACAGTGGTGGCGTGCCAAACAACTGAGCTCTAGTTCTCAACACTTTCACAAAGTGCCATAAGTTGAGGTTCAACTTACTGCTCCGGTTGAGTAGAGTGTAGCCGTCAAAGCTGGAATCAGTAGCACTCAGGTGAGAAGATCGGAAAGCAGATATTCCCAGTCTTCTGGCAGTGTCCTACGGGGACCAGCCTCTCTGGCTGCCACGCCTGAATGTTTGCAACCGTGGCAAAGCTAGGCAGGCGCAATTGTGCAGCAATGCAAACTGCATAACCTGGCCAAATTTCACCGGTGTACAAGAAACCACGGGGGATTTACAAGGAGATGTTAACCCGGAACAGCCGGAGGCCTGCCAGCAGCAAGATTCCGGAATTCTTTCTAAGAAGGCTTGAACGCAGTGAAACGCTCCTATGTTGCAACAACTCAGAACCTCATTCTGAGTGTTTCCGGCAGAGGTCATTCGGCTGAACACAACCGTGGACTAATTAGAGCCTGATGCAGACAGTGCCGTCCATAGTGCTGAATGGACAGTGGTGGCCTGTCAAACAACTGAGCTTTAGTTCTCAACACTATCACAAAGTGCCATAAGTTGAGGTTCAACTTACTGCTTCGTTTGAGTAGATTGTAGCTGTCAAAGCGGGAATCAGAAGCACTCAGGTGAGAAGAATGGGAAGCAGATAAACCCAGTCTGTCAGCAGTGTCCTACCGGGACCAGCCTCTCTGGCTGCAACGCCTGAATGTTTGCAACCGCGGCAGAGCTCAGCAGGCAAAATTATGGAGCAATGCAAACTTCATAACCTAGCCAAATTTCACAGGTGTACAAGAAACCACGGGGGATTTACAAGGAGATGTTCCCCGGGAACAACCGGAGGCCTGCTGGCTGCAAGATTCCGGAACTCTTCCTAAGAAGCCTTGAAAGCAGTGAAACGCTCCTATGTTGCAATAACTCAGAACCTCATTCTGAGTGTTCCCGGCAGAGGTCATTCGGCTGAACTCATCCGTGGACTAATTAGAGCCAGATGTAGGCAATGGACTAATTAGAGCCAGATATAGGCAGTGTTTTCGATTGGAAAACAACTGAGCTTTAGTTCTCCAAACTTTCACAAAGTGCCATAAGTTCAGGTTCAACTTACTGCTCCGATTGAGTAGAGTGTAGCCGTCAAAGCTGGAATCAGTAGCACTCAGGTGAAAAGAACGGGAAGCAGATAGAACCAGTCCGCTGGCAGTGTCCTACGGGGACCAGCCTATCTGGCTGCCACGCCTGAATGTTTGCAACCGCGGCAGAGCTAGGCAGGCGCAATTCTGCAGCAATGCACACTGCATATCCTGGCCAAATTTCACGTGTGTACAAGAAACCACAGGGGATTTACAAGGAGATGGTCACCCGGAACAGCCAGTGGTCTGCCGGCAAAAACATTCGGGAATTCTTCCTAAGAAGCCTTGAAAGCAGAGAAATGCTCCTAAGTTGTAACAACTCAGAATGTCATTCTGAGTTTTCTTGGCAGAGGGCATTCGGCTGAAGACAACCGTGGACTAATTAGAGCCAGATGTACACAGTGCCGTCCATAGTGATGGAAGGACCGTGGTGGCATGCCAAACAACGGAGCTCTAGTTCTCAACACTTTCATAAAGTGCCATGAGTTGAGGTTCAACTTACTGCTCCTGTTGAGTACAGTGTAGCCGTCAAAGCTGGAATAAGTAGCACTCAGGTGAGAAGAACGGGAAGCACATATACCGAGTCCCATGGTAGTGTCCTACGAGGTCCAGCCTCTCTGGCTACCACGCCTGAATGTTTGTAACCACGGCAGTGCTAGGCAGGCGCAATTGTGCAGCAATGCAAACTGCATAACCTGGCCAAATTTCACCGGTGTACAAGTAACCACGGGGGATTTACAAGGAGATATTCACCCGGAGCAGCCGGAGGCCTGCTGGCAGCAACATTCCGGAATTCTTCCTGTGAAGCCTTGAAAGCAGTGAAACGCTCCTATGTTGCAATAACTCAGAAACTCATTCTGAGTGTTCCCAGCACAGGTCATTCGGCTGAACACAACCATGGACTAATTAGAGCCAGATGTAGGCAGTGACGTCCATGGTGCTGGATGGACAGTGGTGGCGTGCCAAACAACTGAGCTCTAAGTCTCAACACTTTCACAAAGTGCCATAAGTTGAGGTTCAACTTACTGCTCCCGTTGAGTAGAGTGTAGCCGTCAAAGCTGGAATCAGTAGCTCTGAGGTGAGAAGAACGGGAAGCTGATATAACCAGTCCGCTGGCAGTGTCCTACAGGGATCAGTAAATCTGGCTGCCACGCCTGAATGTTTGCAAACGTGGCAGAGCTAGCCAGGCGCAATTGTGCAGCAATGCAAACTGCATACCCTGGCCAAATTTCACGCGTGTACAAGAAACCACGCGGGATTTATATGGAGATGTTAACTCGGAACAGCCGGAGGCCTGCCGGCAGCAACATTCCGGAATTCTTCTCACGAAGCCTTGAAAGCAGTGAAATGATCCTAGGTTGCCATAACTCAGAACCCCATTCTGAGTGTTCCCGGCAGAGGTCATTTGGCTGAACACAACCAAGAACTTATTAGAGCCAAATGTATGCAGTTCCGTCCATAGTGCTGGATGGACAGTGGTGGCGTGGCAAACAACTGAGCTCTATTTCTCAAGTCTTTTACAAATTGCCATAGGTTGAGGTTCAACTACTTCAACGGTTGAGTAGAGTGTAGCAGTCAAAGCTGGAATCAGTAGCACTCAGGTGAGAAGAACGGGAAGCAGATAGACCCAGTCCGCTGGCAGTGTCCTACGGGGACCAGCCTATCTGGCTGCCGCTCCTGAATGTTTGCAAGCGCGGCAGAGCTAGGCAGGCGCAATTGTGCAGCAATGCAAACTGCATAACCTAGCCAAATTTCACGGTTTTACAAGAAACCAGGGGGGATTTACAAGGAGATGTTCACCCGGAACAGCCAGAGGCTTGCGCGCAGCCAGATTATGGAATTCTTCCTGTGAAGCCTTGAAAGCAGTGAAACGCACCTATGTTGCCATAACTCAGAACCTCATTCTGAGTGTTCCCGGCAGAGGTCATTCGGCTGAACACAACCATGGACTACTTAGAGCCAGATGTAGGCAGTGCCGTCCATAGTGCTGGATGGACAGTGGTGGCATGCCAAACAACTGAGTTCTAGTTCTCAACACTTTCACAAAGTGCCATAAGTTGTGGTTCAACTTTTTGCTCCGGTTGAGTAGAGTGGAGGCAGCAAATCTGGAATCAGTAGCACTCAGGTGAGAAGAACGGGAAGCAGATAGACCCAGTCCGCTGGCAGTGTCCTATGGGGACCAGCCTATCTGGCTGCCACGCCTGAATGTTTGCAACCGCGGCAGAGCTAGGCAGACGCAATTGTGCAGCAATGCAAACTGCATAACCTGGCCAAATTTCACGAGTGTGCAAGAAAGCACTTGGGATTTACAAGGAGACGTTCACCCGGGACATCCGGAGGCCTGCCAGCAGCAACATTCCGGAATCCTTGGTAAGAAGCCTTGAAAGCAGTGAAATGCTCCTATGTTGCAATAACTCAGAAGCTCATTCTGAGTGTTCCAGGCAGAGGTCATTCGGCTGAACACAACCGTGGTTTAATTAGAGTCAGATGTAGGCATTACGGTCCGTAGTCCTGGATGGACAGTGGTGGCTTGCAAAACAACTGAGCTCTAGTTTTCAACACTTTCACAAAGTGCCATAAGATGAGTTTCAACTTACTGCTGCGCTTGAGTAGAGTGTAGCCGTCAAAGCTGGAATCAGTAGCACTCAGGTGAGAAGAAAGGGAAGCAGATATACCCAGTCCGCTGGCAATGTCTTACGGGGACCAGCCTATGTGGCTGCCACGCCGGGATGTTTGCAACCGTGGCAGAGCTAGGCAGGCGCAATTGTGCAGCAATGCAAACTGCATAACCTGGCCAAATTTCACCGGTGTACAAGTAACCACGGGGGATTTACAAGGAGATATTCACCCGGAGCAGCCGGAGGCCTGCTGGCAGCAACATTCCGGAATTCTTCCTGTGAAGCCTTGAAAGCAGTGAAACGCTCCTATGTTGCAATAACTCAGAAACTCATTCTGAGTGTTCCCAGCACAGGTCATTCGGCTGAACACAACCATGGACTAATTAGAGCCAGATGTAGGCAGTGACGTCCATGGTGCTGGATGGACAGTGGTGGCGTGCCAAACAACTGAGCTCTAAGTCTCAACACTTTCACAAAGTGCCATAAGTTGAGGTTCAACTTACTGCTCCCGTTGAGTAGAGTGTAGCCGTCAAAGCTGGAATCAGTAGCTCTGAGGTGAGAAGAACGGGAAGCTGATATAACCAGTCCGCTGGCAGTGTCCTACAGGGATCAGTAAATCTGGCTGCCACGCCTGAATGTTTGCAAACGTGGCAGAGCTAGCCAGGCGCAATTGTGCAGCAATGCAAACTGCATACCCTGGCCAAATTTCACGCGTGTACAAGAAACCACGCGGGATTTATATGGAGATGTTAACTCAGAACAGCCGGAGGCCTGCCGGCAGCAACATTCCGGAATTCTTCTCACGAAGCCTTGAAAGCAGTGAAATGATCCTAGGTTGCCATAACTCAGAACCCCATTCTGAGTGTTCACGGCAGAGGTCATTTGGCTGAACACAACCAAGAACTTATTAGAGCCAAATGTATGCAGTTCCGTCCATAGTGCTGGATGGACAGTGGTGGCGTGGCAAACAACTGAGCTCTATTTCTCAAGTCTTTTACAAATTGCCATAGGTTGAGGTTCAACTACTTCAACGGTTGAGTAGAGTGTAGCAGTCAAAGCTGGAATCAGTAGCACTCAGGTGAGAAGAACGGGAAGCAGATAGACCCAGTCCGCTGGCAGTGTCCTACGGGGACCAGCCTATCTGGCTGCCGCTCCTGAATGTTTGCAAGCGCGGCAGAGCTAGGCAGGCGCAATTGTGCAGCAATGCAAACTGCATAACCTAGCCAAATTTCACGGTTTTACAAGAAACCACGGGGGATTTACAAGGAGATGTTCACCCGGAACAGCCAGAGGCTTGCGCGCAGCCAGATTATGGAATTCTTCCTGTGAAGCCTTGAAAGCAGTGAAACGCACCTATGTTGCCATAACTCAGAACCTCATTCTGAGTGTTCCCGGCAGAGGTCATTCGGCTGAACACAACCATGGACTACTTAGAGCCAGATGTAGGCAGTGCCGTCCATAGTGCTGGATGGACAGTGGTGGCATGCCAAACAACTGAGTTCTAGTTCTCAACACTTTCACAAAGTGCCATAAGTTGTGGTTCAACTTTTTGCTCCGGTTGAGTAGAGTGGAGGCAGCAAATCTGGAATCAGTAGCACTCAGGTGAGAAGAACGGGAAGCAGATAGACCCAGTCCGCTGGCAGTGTCCTATGGGGACCAGCCTATCTGGCTGCCACGCCTGAATGTTTGCAACCGCGGCAGAGCTAGGCAGACGCAATTGTGCAGCAATGCAAACTGCATAACCTGGCCAAATTTCACGAGTGTGCAAGAAAGCACTTGGGATTTACAAGGAGACGTTCACCCGGGACATCCGGAGGCCTGCCAGCAGCAACATTCCGGAATCCTTGGTAAGAAGCCTTGAAAGCAGTGAAATGCTCCTATGTTGCAATAACTCAGAAGCTCATTCTGAGTGTTCCAGGCAGAGGTCATTCGGCTGAACACAACCGTGGTTTAATTAGAGTCAGATGTAGGCATTACGGTCCGTAGTCCTGGATGGACAGTGGTGGCTTGCAAAACAACTGAGCTCTAGTTTTCAACACTTTCACAAAGTGCCATAAGATGAGTTTCAACTTACTGCTGCGCTTGAGTAGAGTGTAGCCGTCAAAGCTGGAATCAGTAGCACTCAGGTGAGAAGAAAGGGAAGCAGATATACCCAGTCCGCTGGCAATGTCTTACGGGGACCAGCCTATGTGGCTGCCACGCCGGGATGTTTGCAACCGTGGCAGAGCTAGGCAGGCGCAATTGTGCAGCAATGCAAACTGCATAACCTGGCAAAATTTCACCGGTGTACAAGAAACCACGGGGATTTACAAGGAGATGTTCACCCGGAACAGCCGGAGACCTGCTGGCAGCAAAATTCCGGAATTCTTCCTGTGAAGCCTTGAAAGCAGTGAAACGCTCCTATGTTGCAATAACTCAGAACCTCATTCTGAGTGTTCCCGGCAGAGGTCATTCGGCTGAACACAACCGTGGACTAATTAGAGCCAGAGGGAGGCAGTGCTGTCCTTAGTGCTGGATGGAGAGTCGTGGCATGCCAAACAACTGAGCTCTAGTTCTCAACACTTTCACAAAGTGCCATAAGTTGAGGTTCAACTTACTGCTGCGGTTGAGTAGAGAGTAGCCGGCAAAGCAGGAATCAGGAGCACGCAGGTGAGAAGAATGGGAAGCAGATATACCCAGTCCGCTTGCAGTGTCCTACTGGGTCCAGCCTATCTGGCTGCCACGACTGAATGTTTGCAACCTCGGCAGAGCTAGGCAGGCACAATTGTGCAGCAATGCAAACTGCATAACCTGGCCAAAATTCACGGGTGTACAAGAAACCACGGGGGATTTACAAGGAGATGTTCACCCGGAACAACCGGAGGCCTGCCGGCAGCAACATTTCGGAATCCTTCCTAAGAAGCCTTGAAAGCAGTGAAACGCTCCTATATTGCAATAACACAGAACCTCATTCTCATTGTTCCCGGCAGAGGTCATTAGGCTGAACTCAACCGTGGATTAATAGAGCCCGATGTAGGCAGTGCCGTCCATAGTGCTGGATTGACACTGCCGGTTGAGTAGAGTTTAGCCTTCAAAGCTGGAATCAGTAGCACTCAGGTGAAAAGAACGGGAAGCAGATATACAAGGTCTGCTGGCAGTGTCCTGCGTGGACCAGCCTATCTGGCTGCTATGTCTGAATGTTTGCTACCACGGCAGAGCTTGGCAGGTGCAATTGTGCAGCAATGCAAACTGCATAACCTGTCCAAAATTCACGGGTGTACAAGAAACCACGGGGGATTTACAAGGAGATGTTCACCCGGAACAGCAGGAGGCCTGCCGGCAGCAACCTTCCAGAATCCTTCCTAAGAAGCCTTGAAAGCAGTGAAACGCTCCTATGTTGCAGGAACGCAGAACCTAATTCTGAGTTTTCCCGGCAGAGGTCATGCGGCTGAACACAAGCGTGGATTAATAGAGCCAGATGTAGGCAGTGCCATCCACAGTGCTGGATTGACAGTGGTGGCGTGCCAAACAACTGAGCTCTAGTTCTCAACACTTTCACAAAGTGCCATAAGTTGAGGTTTAACTTACTGCTCCGGTTGAGTAGAGTGTAGGCGTCAAAGCTGGAATCAGTAGCACTCATGTGAGAAGAACGGGAAGCAGATATACCCAGTCCGCTGGCAATGTCCTATGGGGACCAGTCTATCTGGATGCCACGCCTGAATGTTTGCAACCTTGGCAGAGCTAGGCAGGCACATTTGTGCAGCAATGCAAACTGCATAACCTGGCAAAAATTCATGGGTGTAAAATAAACCACGGGGGATTTAGAAGGAGATGTTCACCCAGAACCGCCGGAGGCCTGCCAGCAGCAAGATTCCGGAATTCATCCTAAGAAGCCGTGAAAGCAACGAAACGCTCCTCGGTTGCAATAACTCAGAACCACATTCTGAGTGTTCCCGGCAGAGGTCATTCGGCTGAACACAACCGTGGACTAATTAGAGCCAGATGTAGACAGTGCCGTCCATAGTGCTGGATGGACAGTGGTCTCATGCCCAACATCTGAGCTCTAGTTCTCAACAGTTTCAGAAAGTGCCCGAAGTTGAGGTTCAACTTACTGCTGCGGTTGAGTAGAGTGTAGCCGTCAAAGCTGGAATCAGTAGCACACAGGTGAGAAGAACGGGAAGCGGATACACCCAGTCCGCTGGCAGTGTCCTATGGGGAGCAGCCTATCTGGCTGGAATGCCTGAATGGTTGCCACCGCGGCAGAGCAAGGCAGTCACAATTGTGCAGCAAAGCAAACTGCATAACCTGGCCAAATTTCACGGGTGTACAAGAAACAACGGCGGATTTACAAGGAGATGTTCACCCAGAACAGCCGGAGGCCTACCGACAGCAAGATTCCAGAATCCTTCCTGAGAAGCCTTGAAAGCAGTGAAACGCTCCTATGTTGCAATAACTCAGAACCTCATTATGAGTGTTCCCAGCAGAGGTCATTCGGCTGAACTCATCCGTGGACTAATTAGAGCCAGATGTACGCAGTGGACTAATTAGAGCCAGATGTAGGCAATGGACTAATTAGAGGCAGATATAGGCACTGTTTTCGATTGGAAAACAACTGAGCTTTAGTTCTCCAAACTTTCACAAAGTGCCATAAGTTGAGGTTCAACTTACTGCTCCGGTTGAGTAGAGTGTAGCCGTCAAAGCTGGAATCAGTAGCACTCAGGTGAGAAGAATGGGAAGCAGATATACCCAGTCCGCTGGCAGTGTCTTAGGGGACCAGCCTATCTGGCTGCCACGCCTGAATGTTTGCAACCGCGGTAGAGCAAGGCAGTCACAATTGTGCAGCAATGCAAACTGCATAACCAGGCCAAATTTCACGGGTGTACAAGAAACCACGGGGGATTTACAAGGAGATGTTCACCCGGAACAGCTGGAGGCCTGCCGGCAGCAACATTCCGGAATTCTTCCTAAGAAGCCTTGAAAGCAGTGAAACGCTCCTATGTTGCAATAACTCAGAACTTCATTCTGAGTGTTCCCAGTAGAGGTCATTCCGCTGAACACAACCGTGGACTAATTAGAGCCAGATGTAGGCTTTGCTGTCCATAGTGCTGGATGGACTGTTGTGGCGTTCCAAACAACTGAGCTCTAGTTCTCAACACTTTCACAAAGTGCCATAAGTTGAGGTTCAACTTACTGCTCCGGTTGAGTAGAGTGTAGCCGTCAAAGCTGGAATCAGTAGCACTCATTTGAGAACAACGGGAAGCACATAGACCCAGTCCTCTGGCAGTGTCCTACAGGAACCAGCCAATCTGGCTGCCACTCCTGAATGTTTGCAACCGCGGTAGAGCAAGGCAGTCACAATTCTGCAGCCATGCAAACTGCATAACCTGTCCAAATTTCACGGGTGTACAAGAAAACACGGGGGATTTACAAGGAGATGTTCACCCGGAACAGCCGGAGGACTGCCGGCAGCAAGATTCCAAAATTCTTCCTGTGAAGCCTTGATAGCAGTGAAACGCTCCTATTTTGCAATAACTCAGAATCTCATTCTGAGTGTTCCCGGCAGAGGTCATTCGGCTGAACACAACCATGGACTACTTAGAGCCAGATGTAGGCAGTGCCATCCATAGTGCTGGATGGACAGTGGTGGCATGCCAAACAACTGAGCTCTAGTTCTCAACACTTAAATAAAGTGCCATAATTTGTGGTTCAACTTTTTGCTCCGGTTGAGTAGATTGTAGGCAACAAATCTGGAATCAGTAGCACTCAGGTGAGAAGAACGGGAAGCAGATAGACCCAGTCTGCTGGCAGTGTCCTACAGGGACGAGCCTATCTGGCTGCCACGCCTGAATGTTTGCAACCGCGGCAGAGCTAGACAGACGCAATTGTGCAGCAATGCAAACTGCATAACCTGGCCAAATTTCACGGGTGTACAAGAAACCACGGGGGATTTACAAGGAGATGTTCACCGGGAACAGCCGGAGGCCTTCCGGCAGTAACATTCCGGAATCCTTCCTGAGAAGCCTTGAAAGCAGTGAAACGCTCCTATGTTGCAATAACTCAGAACCTCATTGTGAGTGTTCCCGGCAGGGCTCATTCGGCTGAACACAACCGTGGACTAACTATAGCCAGATGCATGCAGTGCCGTCCATAGTGCTGGCTGGACAATGATGGTGTGCCAAACAAGTGAGCTCTAGTTCTCAACACTTTCACAAAGTGCCATAAGTTGAGGATCAACTTACTGCTCTGGTTGAGTAGAGTGTAGCCGTCAAAGCTAGAATCAGCAGCACTCAGGTGAGAATAGGAAGCAGATATACCCAGTCCGTTGGCAGTGTCCTACGGTGTCCAGCCTAACTGGCTGCCACGCCTCAATGTTTACAACCGGGGCAGAGCTAAGCAGTCGCAATTATGCAGCAATGCAAACTGCATTATCTGGCCAAATTTCACGGGTGTGCAAGAAACCACGGGAGATTTACAAGGACATGTTTACCCGGAACAGCCGGAGACCTGCCGGCAGCAAGATTCCGGAATTCTTGCTAAGAAGCCTTGAAAGCAGTGAAACGCTCCTATGTTGCAATAACTCAGAATCTCATTTTGAGTGTTCCCAGCAGAGGTCATTCGGCTGAACACAACCGTGGACTAATTAGAGCCAGATGTAGGCAGTGCCGTCCATAGTGCTGGATGGACTGTGGACACATGCCCAACATCTGAGTTCTAGTTCTCAACACTTTCAGAAAGTGCACTAAGTTGAGCTTCAACTTACTGCTCCGGTTGACTAGAGTGAAGCTGTCAAAGCTGAAATCAGTAGCACTCAGGTCAGAAGAACGGGAAGCAGATATACCCAATCCGCTGCCAGTGTCCTATGGGGAGCAGCCTATCTGGATGCCATGCCTGAATGTTTGCCAACGCGACAGAGCTAAGCAGGCGCAATTGTGCAGCAAAGCAAACTTCATAACCTGGCCAAATTTCACGGGTGTACAAGAAACAACGCGGGATTTACAAGGAGATCTTAACCCAGATCAGTCGGAAACCTACCGACAGCAAGATTCCGGAATCCTTCCTGAGAAGCCTTGAAAGCAGTGAAACGCTCCTATGTTGCAATAACTCAGAACCTCATTCTGAGTGTTCCCGGCAGAGGTCATTCGGCTGAACACAACCGTGGACTAATTAGAGCCAGATGTAGGCAGTGGACTAATTAGAGCCACATGTAGCAATGGACTAATTAGAGCCAGATATCGGCAGTGTTTTCGATTGGAAAACAACTGAGCTTTCGTTCTCCAAACTTTCACAAAGTGCCATAATTTGAGGTTCAACTTACTGCTCCGGTTGAGTAGATTGTAGCCGTCAAAGCAGGAATCAGTAGCACTCAGGTGAGAAGAATGGGAAGCAGATATACCCAGTCCGCTGGCAGTGTCCTACGGCGACCAGCCTATCTGGCTGCCACGCCTGAATGTTTGCAACCGCGGCAGAGCTAGGCAGGCGCAATTGTGCAGCAATGCAAACTGCATAACCTGGCCAAATTTCACGGGTGTCCAAGAAACCACGGGGGATTCACAATGAGATCTTCATCCGGAAGAGCGGGAGGCCTGGTGGCAGCAAAATTCCGGAATTCTTCCTGTGAATCCTTGAAAGCAGTGAAACGCTCCTATGTTGCAATAACTCAGAACCTCATTCTGAGTGTTCCCGGCAGAGGTCATTCGGCTGAACACAACCGTGGACTAATTAGAGCCAGATGTAGACTCTGCTGTCCATACTGCTGGATGGACAGTGGTGGCGTGCCAAACAATTGAGCTCTAGTTCTCAACACTTTCACAAAGTGCCATAAGTTGAGATTCAACTTAGTGCTCCGGTTGGGTAGAGTGTAGCCGTCAAAACTGGAATCAGTAGCACTCAGGTGAGAAGAATGGGAAACAGATATATGCAGTTCGCTGGCAATGTCTTACGGGGACCAGCCTATCTGGCTGCCACGCCTGAATGTATGCCACCGCGGCAGAGCTAGGCATTCGCAATTGTACAGGAATGCAACCTGCATAATCTGGCCCAATTTCACGGGTGTACAAGAAACCACGGGGAATTTACAAGGAGATGTTCACCCGGAACAGCCGTAGCCCTGCCGGCAGCAACATTCCGGAATCCTTCCGAAGAAGCCTTGAAAGCAGTGAATCGCTCCTGTGTTGCAATAAATCAGAACCTCATTCTGAGTGTTCCCAGCAGAGGTCATTCGGCTGAACACAACAGTGGACTAATTAGAGCCAGATGTAGGCATTGCCAGCCATAGTGCTAGATCGACAGTGGTGGCGTGCCAAACAACTCAGCTCTAGTTCTCAACACTTTCACAAAGTGCCATAATTTGAGGTTCAACTTACTTTTCCGGTTGAGTAGAGTGTAGCCGTCAAACCTGCAATCACTAGCACTCAGGTGAGAAGAACGTGATGCAGATATACCCACTCCGCTGGCAGTGTCCTACGGGGTCCAGCCTATCGGGCTGCCATGCCTGAATGTTTGCCACCGCGGCTGAGCTAGGCAGGCGCAATTGTGCAACAGTGCAAAGTGCATAACCTGGCCAAATTTCACGGCTGTACAAGAAACAATGGGTGATTTACAAAGAGATGTTCACTCGGAACAGCCGGAGGCCTGCGGGGAACAACATTCCGGAATCCTTCCTGAGAAGACTTGAAAGCAGTGAAAGTCTCCTATATTGCAATAACTCCGAACCTCATTATGAGTGTTCCCGGCAGAGGTCATTCAGCTGATCCCAACCGAGGACTAATTATAGCCACATGTAGGCAGTGCCATACATAGTGCTGGATGGACACTGCCGGTTTAGTAGAGTGTAGCCATCAAAGCTGGAATCAGTAGCACTCAGGTGAGAAGAACAGGAAGCAGATATACCCAGTCCGCTGGCAGTGTCCTTCGGGGACCAGCCTATCTGGCTGCCACGCATGAATGTTTGCAACTGAGACAGAGCAAGGCAGGCACAATTGTGCCTCAATGCAAACTGCATAACCTGGCCAAATTTCACGGGTGTACAAGGAACCACGGGGGATGTACAAGGAGATGTTCACCCGGAACAGCCAGAGGCCTGCTGGCAGCAAGATTCCGGAATTCTTCCTAAGAAGCCTGGAAAGCAGTGAAACGTTCCTATGTTGCAATAACTCAGAACCTCATTCTGAGTGTTCCCGGCAGAGGTCATTCGGCTGAACTCATCCGTGGACTAATTAGAGCCAGATGTAGGCAGTGGACTAATTAGAGCCAGATGTAGGCAATAGACTAATTAGAGCCAGATATAGGCAGTGTTTTCGATTGGAAAACAACTGAGCTTTAGTTCTCCAAACTTTCACAAAGTGCCATAAGTTGAGGTTCAACTTACTCCTCCGATTGAGTAGAGTATACTGGTCAAAGCTGGAATCAGTAGCACTCAGGTGAGAAGAACGGGAAGCAGATAGACCCAGTCCGCTGGCAGTGTCCTATGGGGACCAGCCTATCTGGCTGCCACGGCTGAATGTTTGCAACCATGGCAGAGCCAGGCAGGCACAATTGTGCAGCAATGCAAACTGCATAACCTGGCCAAATTTCACGGGTGTACAAGAAACCACGGGGGATTTTCAAGGAGATGTTCACCTGGAACAGCCGGAGTCTTGACGGCAGCAAGATTCCGGAATTCTTCCTGTGAAGCCTTGAAAGCAGTGAAACGCTCCTATGTTCAATAACTCAGAACGTCATTCTTAGTGTTCCCGGCAGAGGCTGAACACAACCCCGGACTATTTAGAGCAAGATGTAGACAGTGCCGTCCATACTGCTGAATGGACAGTGGTGGCTAGCCAAACAACTGGGCTCTCGTTCTCAACACTTGCACAAAGTGCCATAAGTTGAGGTTCAACTTACTGCTCCGGTTGAGTAGAGTGTAGCCATCAAACCTGGAATCAGTAGCACTGAGGTAAGAAGAACGGGAAGGAGATATACCCAGTCTGCTGGCAGTGTCCTACGGGGACCAGCCTATCTGGCTGCCATGCCTGAATGTTTGCAACCCCGGCAGAGATAGGCAGTCGCAATTCTGCAGCAATGCAAACTGCATAACTTGGCCAAATTTCACAGGTGTACAAGAAACCTCGGGGGATTTACAAGGAGATGTTCACCCGGAACAGCCGGAGGCCAGCCGGCAGCAAGATTCCGGATTTCTTCCTAAGAAACTTTGAACGCAGTGAAACGCTCCTATGTTGCAATAACTCAGAACCTCATTTTGAGTGTTCCCGACAGAGGTCATTCGGCTGAACACAACCGAAGACTAATTAGAGCCAGATGTAGGCAGTGCCGTCGATAGTGCTGGGCGGACTGGGGTCACATGCTAAACAACTGAGCTCTAGTTCTCCAAACGTTCACAAAGTGCCATAAGTTGAGGTTCAACTTACTGCTCCAGTTGAGTAGAGTGTAGCCGTCAAAGCTGGAATCAGTAGTACTCAGGTGAGAAGAACGAGAAGCAGATATACCCAATCCGCTGGCAGTGTCCTACGGGGACCAGCCTATCTGGCTGATACGCCTGAATGTTTGCAACCGCGACAGAGCTAGACAGTCGCAATTATGCAGCAATGAAAACTGCATAACCTGGCCAAATTTCACGGGTGTACAAGAAACCAGAAGGAAATACAAGGAGATGTTTACCCGGAACGGCCGGAGGCCTGCCGGCAGCAAGATTCCGGAATTCTTCCTAAGAAGCCTTGAACGCAGTGAAACGCTCCTATGTTGCAATAACTCAGCACGTCATTCTGAGTGTTCCAGGCAGAGGTCATTCGGCTGAACACAACCATGAACTTCTTAGAGCCAGATGTAGGCAGTGCCGTCCATAGTGCTGGATGGACAGTGGTGGCGTGCCAAACAACTGTGCTCTCATTCTCAGCACTTTCACAAAGTGCCATAAGTTGAGGTTCAAATTACTGCTCCGGTTGAGTAGAGTGTAGCCGTCAAAGCTGGAATCAGTAGCACTCAGGTGAGAAGAACAGGAAGCAGATATACCCAGTCCGCTGGCAGTGTCCTTCGGGGACCAGCCTATCTGGCTGCCACGCCTGAATGTTTGCAACCGCAGCAGAGCTTGCCAGGCGCAATTGTGCAGCAATGCAAACTGCATAACCTGGCCAAATTTCACGGGTGTACAAGAAAACACGGGGATTTACAAGGAGATGTTCACCCAGAACAGCCGGAGGCCTGCTGGCAACAAAATTCCAGAATCCTTCCGAAGAAGCCTTGAAAGCAGTGAAACGGTCTTATGTTGCCATAACTCAGAACCTCATTCTGAGTGTTCGCAGCACAGATCATTCGGCTGAACACAACCGTGGACTAATTAGAGCCAGATGTAGGCAGTGCCGTCCATAGTGCTGGAAGGACAGTGGTGGCGTGCAAAACAACTGAGCTTTATTTCTCAACACTATCACATACTGCCATAAGTTGAGGTTCAACTTACTGCTCCGGTGGAGTAGAGTGTAGCCGTCAAAGCTGGAATCAGTAGCACTCAGGGGAGAAGAACGGGAAGCAGATATACCCAGTCCGCTGGCAGTGTCCTACGGGGACCAGCCTATCTGGCTGCCACGCCTGAATGTTTGCAACCGAGACAGACCAAGGTAGGCACAATTGTGCCTCAATGCAAACTGCATAACCTGGCCAAATTTCACGGGTGTACAAGAAACCACGGGGGATGTACAAGGAGATGTTCACCCGGAACAGCCAGAGGCCTGCTGGCAGCAAGATTCTGGAATTCTTCCTAAGAAGCCTGGAAAGCAGTGAAACGCTCCTATGTTGCAATAACTCAGAACCTCATTCTGAGTTTTTCCGGCAGAGTTCATTCGGCTGAACACAACCGTGGACTTATTAGAGCCAGATGTAGGCAGTAGAATAATTAGAGCCAGATGTAGGCAATGGACTAATTAGAGCCAGATATAGGCATTGTTTTCAATTGGAAAACAACTGAGATTTAGTTCTCCAAACTTTCACAAAGTGCCATAAGTTGAGGTTCAACTTACTGCTCCGGTTGAGTAGAGTGTAGGCGTGAAAGCTGGAATCAGTAGCACTCAGGTGAGAAGAACGGGAAGCAGATAGACCCAGTCCGCTGGCAGTGTCCTACGGGGACCAGCCTATCTGGCTGCCACGCCTGAATGTTTGCAACCGTGGCAGAGCTTGGCAGGTACAATTGTGCAGCAATGCAAACTGCATAACCTGGCCAAATTTCACGGGTGTACAAGAAACCACGGCGCATTTACGAGGACATATACACCCGGAACAGCCGGAGGCCTGCCGGCAGCAAGATTCCGGAATCCTTCCTAAGAAGCCTTGAAAGCAGTGAAATGCTCCTATGTTGCCATAACTCAGAACCCCATTCTGAGTGTTTCCGGCAGAGGTCATTCGGCTGAACACAACTATGAACTTATTAGAGCCAGATGTAGTCAGTGCCGTCCATAGTGCTGGATGGACAGTGATGGCGTGCCAACAACTGAGCTCTAGTTCTCAAGACTTTTACAAATTGCCATAGATTGAGGTTCCACTTACTTCGCCGTTTGAGCAGAGTGTAGCCGTCAAAGCTGGAATCAGTAGCACTCAGGTGAGAAGAACTGGAAGCAGATATACCCATTCCGCTGGCAGTGTCCTACGCTGACCAGCCTATCTGTCTGCCACGCCTGAATGTTTGCAACCGCGCCAGAGCTAGGCAGGCGCAATTATGCAGCAATACAAACTGCATAACCTAGCCAAATTTCACGGGTGTACATGAAACCACGGCGGATTTACAAGGAGATATTCACTCGGAACAACCGGAGGACTGCGGGCAGCAAGATTCCAGAATTCTTCCTAAGAAACCTTTAACGAAGTGAAACACTCCTATGTTGCAATAACTTAGAACCGTATTGTGAGTGTTCCCAACAGAGCTCATTCGGCTGATCACTACCGTGGACTAACTATAGCCAGATGTAAGCAGTGACGTCCATAGTGCTTAATGGACAGTCGTGGCGTGCCAAACAACTGAGCTCTAGTTCTCCAAACTTTAACAGAGTGCCATAAGTAGAGGTTCAACTTCCTGCTTCGGTTGAGTAGAGTGTAGCCGTCAAAGCTAGAATCAGCAGCACTCAGGTGAGAAGAACGAAAAGCAGATATACCCAGTCCGCTGGCAGTGTCCTACGGTGTCCAGCCTATCTGTCTGCCACGCCTCAATATTGGCAACCACGGCAGAGCTAAGCAGTCGCAATTATGCAGCAATTCAAACTGCATAACCTGGCCAAATTTCACGGGTATACAAGAAACCACGGTGGATTTACAAGGACATGTTCACCCGGAACAGCCGGAGGCCTGGCCCCAGCGAGATTCCGGAATTCTTCCTAAGAAGCCTTGAAAGCAGTGAAACGCTCCTATGTTTCAGTAACTCAGAACCTCATTCTGAATGTTCCCGGCAGAGTTCCTTCGGCTGAACACAACCGTGGACTAATTAGAGAAAGATGTAGGCAGTGCCGTCAATATTGCTGGATGGACAGTGGTGGCTTGCCAAACAACCTAGCTCTAGTTCTCAACACTTTCACAAAGTGCCATAAGTTGAGGTTCAACTTACTGCTCCGGTTGAGTAGAGTGTAGCCGTCAAAGCTGGAATCAGTAGCACTCAGGTGAGAAGAACGGGAAGCAGATATACCCAGTCCGCTGGCAGTGTCCTACGGGGACCAGCATATCTGGCTGCCACGCCTGAATGTTTGCAATCGCGGCAGAGCTTTGCAGGCACAATTGTGCAACAATGCAAACTGCATAACCTGGCCAAATTTGACGGGTGTACAAGAAACCACGGCGGATTTACAATGAGATGTTCACACGAAACAGCCAGAGGCCTGCCGGCAGCAACATTCCGGAATCCTTCCTAAGAAGCCTTGAAAGCAGTGAAACGCTCCTATGTGGCAATAACTCAGAACCTCATTCTGAGTGTCCGCAGCAGAGGTCATTCGGCTCAAATCAACCGTGGACTCATTATAGCCAGATGTAGGCAGTGCCGTCCATAGTGCTGGATGGACAGTGGTGGCGTGCCAAACAATTGAGCTCTAGTTCTCAACACTTTCACAAAGTGCCATGAGTTGAGGTTCAACTTACTGCTCCGGTTGTGTAGAGTGTAGCCGTCAATGGTGGAATCAGTAGCACTCAGGTGAGAAGAAGGGGAAGCAGCTATACCCAGTCCGCTGGCAATGTCCTACGGGGACCAGCCTATCTGATTGCCATGCCTGAATATTTTCAAACGCGGCAGAGCTAGACAGGCGCAATTGTGCAGCAATACAAACTTCATAACCTGGCAAATATTCACGGGTTTACAAGAAAGCACGGTGGATTTACAAGGAGATGTTCACCCGGAACAGCCCGAGGCCTGCCTGCAGCAAGTTTCCGGAATCCTTCCTAAGAAGCCTTGAAAGCAGTGAAACCTCCTTTGTTGCAATAACTCAGAACCTCATTCTGAGTGTTCCCGGAAGAGGTCATTCGGCTGAACACAACCGTGGACTAATTAGAGCCAGATGTAGGCAGTGCTGTCCATACTGCTGGAGGGAGAGTGGGGGCATGCCAAACAACTGAGCTCTACTTCTCAACACTTTCACAAAGTGACATAAGTTGAGGTTCAACTTACTGCTCCGGTTGAGTAGAGTGTAGCCGTCAAAGCTGGAATCAGTAACACTCAGGTGAGAAGAACCCGAAGCAGTTATACCCAGTCCGCTGGCATTGTCCTATGGGGACCAGCCTATCTGGCTTCCACGCCTGAATGTTTGCAACCGCGTCATGGGTAGGCTGGCTCAATTGTGCAGCAATGCAAACTGCATAACCTCCCTAAATTTCAGGGGTGTACAAGAAACCACGGGGGATTTACAAGGAGATGTTCTCCCTGAACAGCAGGAGGCCTGTCGGAAGCAAGATTCTGGAATTCTTCCTAAGAAGCCTTGAAAGCAGTGAAACGCTCCTATGTTGCAATAACTCAGAACCTCATTCTGAGTGTTCCCGGCAGAGGTCATTCGGCTGAACAGAACCGTGGACTAACTATAGCCAGATGTAGGCAGTGCCGTCAGTAGTGCTGGATGGACAGTGGTGGCGTGCCAAACAACTGAGCTCTAGTTCTCAACACTTGCACAAAGTGCCATAATTTGAGGTTCAACTTACTGCTCCGGTTGAGTAGAGTGTAGCTGTCAAAGCTGAAATCAGTAGCACTGAGGTGAGAAGAACGGGAAGCTGATATATGCAGTCCGCTGGCAGTGTCCTACGGGGACAAGCCTATCTGGCTGCCATGCCTGAATGTTTGCAACCCCGGCAGAGATAGGCAGTCGCAATTCTGCAGCAATGCAAACTACATAACTTTGCCAAATTTCACAGGTGTACAAGAAACCACGGGGGATTTACAAGTAGATGTTCACCCGGAACAGCTGGAGGCCAGCCGGCAGCAAGTTTCCGGATTTCTTCCTAAGAAACCTTGAACGAAGTGAAACGCTCCTATGTTGCAATAACTGAGAACCTCATTTTGAGTGTTCCCGACAGAGGTCATTCGGCTGAACACAACCGAAGACTAATTAGAGCCAGATGTAGGCAGTGCCGTTCATAGTGCTTGGCGGACAGGGGTCAAATGCTAAACAACTGAGCTCTAGTTCTCCAAACGTTCACAAAGTGCCATAAGTTGAGGTTCAACTTACTGCTCCAGTTGAGTAGAGTGTAGCCGTCAAAGCTGGAATCAGTAGCACTCAGGTGAGAAGAACGAGAAGCAGATATACCCACTCCGCTGGCAGAGTCCTACAGGGACTAGCCTGTCTGGCTGACACGCCTGAATGTTTGCAACCGCGACAGGGCTAGACAGTCGCAATTATGCAGCAATGCAAACTGCATTACCTGGCCAAATTTCACGGGTGTACAAGAAACCACGAGGAAATACAAGGAGATGTTCACTCGGAACAGCCAGAGGCCTGCCGGCAGCAAGATTCCGGAATTCTTCCTAAGAAGCCTTGAACGCAGTGATACGCTCCTATGTTGCAATAACTCAGCAGGTCATTCTGAGTGTTCCTGGCAGAGGTCATTCGGCTGAACACAACCGTGGACTAATTAGAGCCAGATGTAGGCAGTGCCGTCCATAGTGCTGGATGGACAGTGGTCGCGTGCCAAACAACTGAGCTCTAGGTCTCCAAACTTTAACAGAGTGCCATAAATAGAGGTTCAACTTACTGCTTCGGTTGAGTAGAGTGCAGCCGTCAAAGCGGGAATCAGAAGCACTCAGGTGAGAAGAATGGGAAGCAGATATACCCAGTCCGCTGGCAGTGTCCAACTCGGACCAGCCTATCTGTCTGCCACGCCTGAATATTTGCAACCGCGCCAGAGCTAGGCAGGCGAAATTATGCAGCAATGCAAACAGCATAACCTAGCCAAATTTCACGGGTGTACAAGAAACCACGGGGGATTTACAAGGAGATGTTCACTTGAACAACCGGAGGCCTGCCGGCAGCAAGATTCCAGAATTCTTCCTAAGAAACCTTGAACGTACTGAAACACTCCTATGTTGCAATAACTTAGAACCTTATTGTGAGTGTTCCCAGCAAAGCTCATTCGGCTGAACACAACGGTGGACTAACTATAGCAAGATGTAGGCAGTGCCGTCCATAGTGCTTAATGGACAGTCGTAGCGTACCAAACAACTGAGCTCTAGTTCTCCAAATTTTAACAGAGTGCCATAAGTAGAGGTTCAACTTCCTGCTTCGGTTGAGTAGAGTGTAGCCGTCAAAGCTAGAATCAATAGCACTGAGGTGAGAAGAACGAGAAGCAGATATACCCAGTCCGCTGGCAGTGTCCTACGGTGTCCAGCCTATCTGTCTGCCACGCCTCAATATTTGCAACTGCGGCAGAGCTAAGCAGTCGCAATCATGCAGCAATTCAAACTGCATAACCTGGACAAATTTCACGGGTGTACAAGAAACCACGGGGGATTTACAAGGACATGTTCACCCGGAACAGCCGGAGGCCTGCCCACAGCAACATTCCGGAATTCATCCTAAGAAGCCTTGAAAGCAGTGAAACGCTCCTATGTTTCAGTAACTCAGAACCTCATTCTGAGTGCTCCTGGCAGAGTTCATTTATGTGAACACAACCGTGGACTAATTAGAGAAAGATGTAGGCAGTGCCATCCATAGTGCTGGATGGACAGTGGTGGCTTGCCAAACAACTGAGCTCTAGTTCTCAACACTTTCACAAAGTGCCATAAGTTGAGGTTCAACTTACTGCTCCGGTTGAGTAGAGTGTAGCCGTCAAAGCTGGCATCAGTAGCACTCAGGTGAGAAGATCGGGAAGCAGATATACCCAGTCCGCTGGCAGTGTCCTACAGGGACCAGCCTATCTGGTTGCCACGCCTGAATATTTGCAACCGCGGCAGAGCTAGGCAGGCGCAATTGTGCAGCAATACAAACTTCATAACCTGGCGAAATTTCACGGGTGTACAAGAAACCACGGGGGATTTACAAGGACATGTTAACCCGGAACAGCCGGAGGCCTGCCCCCAGCAAGATTCCGGAATTCTTCCTAAGAAGCCTTGAAAGCAGTGAAACGCTCCTATGTTGCAATAACTCAGAACCTCATTCTGAGTGTTCCCGGCAGAGGTCATTCGGCTGAACACAAAGGTGGATTAATTAGAGCCCGATGTAGGCAGTGCCGTCCATAGTGCTGGAGGGACAGTGCTGGAATGCCAAACAACTTAGCTCTAGTTTTCAACACTTTCACAAAGTGCCCTAAGTTGAGGTTGAACTTAATGCTCCGGTTGAGTAGAGTGTAGCCGTCAAAGCTGGAATCAGTAGCACTCAGGCGAGAAAAACGGGAATCAGATATACCCAGTCCGCTGGCAGTTTCCTACGGGGACCAGCCTATCTGGCTGCCACGCCTGAAAGTGTGCAACCGTGTCAGAGCTAGGCAGGCACAATTGTGCAGCAATGCAAACTGCATAACCTGGCTGTATTTCACGGTTGTACAAGAAACCACAGGGGATTTACAAGGAGATGGTCACCCGGAATAGCCAGAGGCCTTCCGGCAAAAACATTCGGGAATTCTTCCTATGAAGCCTTGAAAGTAGAGAAATGCTCCTAAGTTGCAACAACTCAGAATGTCATTCTGAGTGTTCTCGGCAGAGGGCATTCGGCTGAAGACAACCGGGGACTAATTAGAGCCAGATGTACACAGTGCCGTCCATAGTGATGGAAGGACCGTGGTGGCATGCCAAACAACGGAGCTCTAGTTCTCAACACTTTCATAAAGTGCCATAAGTTGAGGTTCAACTTACTGCTCCTGTTGAGTACAGTGGAGCCGTCAAAGCTGGAATCAGTAGCACTCAGGTGAGAAGAACGGGAAGCACATATACCCAGTCCGATGGTAGTGTCCTACGAGGTACAGCCTCTCTGGCTACCACGCCTGAATGTTTGCAACCACGCCAGAGCTCGGCAGGCGCAATTATGCAGCAATTCATACTGCATAACCTGGCCAAATTTCATGGGTGTACAAGAAATCACGAGGGATTTACAAGGAGATGTTCACCCGGAACAGCCGGAGGCCAGCCGGCAGCAACATTCCGGAATTCTTCCTGAGAAGCCTTGAAAGCAGTGAAACGCTCCTATGTTGCAATAACTCAGAACCTCATTCTGAGTGTTCCCGGCAGAGGTCATTCGGCTGAACACAACCGTGGACTAATTAGAGCCAGATGTAGGCAGTGACGTCCATGGACCTGGATGGACAGGGGTTGGGGTGCCAAACAACTGAGCTCTAGTTCTCAACACTTTCACAAAGTGTCATAAGTTGAGGTTCAACTTACTGCTCCGGTTGAGTAGAGTGTAGCCGTCAAAGCTGGAATCAGTAGCACTCAGGAGAGAAGAACAGGAAGCAGATAGACCCAGTCCGCTGGCAGCATTCAACGGGGACCACTTATCTTGCTGCCGTGCCTGAATGTTTGCAACCTCGGCAGAGCAAGGCAGGCACAATTGTGCAGCAATGCAAACTGCATAACCTCGCCAAATTTCATGGGTGTACAAGAAAACACGGGGGATTTACAAGGAGATGTTCACCAGGAAAAGAGGGAGGCCTGTCCACAGCAAGTTTCCGGAATGCTTCCTAAGAAGCCTTGAAAGCAGTGAAACGCTCCTATGTTCCAACAACTCAGAACCTCATTCTGAGTGTTCCCCGCAGAGGTCATTCGCCTGAACACAACCCTGGACTAATTAGAGCCAGATATAGGCAGTGCCGTCCATAGTGCTGGATGGACAGTTGTGGCGGGCCAAACAACTGAGCTCTAGGTGTCAATACTTTCACAAAATGCCATAAATTGAGGTTCAACTTACTGCTCCGATTGAGTAGAGTGTAGCCGTCAAAGCTGGAATCAGTAGCACTCAGGTGAAAAGAACGGGAAGCAGATAGAACCAGTCCGCTGGCAGTGTCCTACGGGGACCAGCCTATCTGGCTGCCACGCCTGAATGTTTGCAACCGCGGCAGAGCTAGGCAGGCGCAATTGTGCAGCAATGCACACTGCATATCCTGGCCAAATTTCACGTGTGTACAAGAAACCACAGGGGATTTACATGGAGATGGTCACCCGGAACAGCCAGAGGTCTGCCGGCAAAAATATTCGGGAATTCTTCCTAAGAAGCCTTGAAAGCAGAGAAATGCTCCTAAGTTGTAACAACTCAGAATCTCATTCTGAGTTTTCTTGGCAGAGGGCATTCGGCTGAAGACAACCGTGGACTAATTAGAGCCAGATGTACACAGTGCCGTCCATAGTGATGGAAGGACCGTGGTGGCATGCCAAACAACGGAGCTCTAGTTCTCAACACTTTCATAAAGTGCCATAAGTTGAGGTTCAACTTACTGCTCCTGTTGAGTAGAGTGTAGCCGTCAAAGCTGGAATCAGTAGCACTCAGGTGAGAAGAACGGGAAGCACATATACCCAGTCCGATGGTAGTGTCCTACGAGGTCCAGCCTCTCTGGCTACCACGCCTGAATGTTTGCAACCACGGCAGTGCTAGGCAGGCGCAATTGTGCAGCAATGCAAACTGCATAACCTGGCCAAATTTCACCGGTGTACAAGTAACCACGGGGGATTTACAAGGAGATATTCACCCGGAGCAGCCGGAGGCCTGCCGGCAGCAACATTCCGGAATTCTTCCTGTGAAGCCTGGAAAGCAGTGAAACGCTCCTATGTTGCAATAACTCAGAACCTCATTCTGAGTGTACCTGGCAGAGTTCATTCGGCTGAACACAACCGTGGACTAATTAGAGCCAGATGTAGGCAGTGACGTCCATGGTGCTGGATGGACAGTGGTGGCGTGCCAAACAACTGAGATCTAGGTCTCAACACTTTCACAAAGTGCCATAAGTTGAGGTTCAACTTACTGCTCCCGTTGAGTAGAGTGTAGCCGTCAAAGCTGGAATCAGAAGCACTCAGGTGAGAAGAACGGGAAGCTGATATACCCAGTCCACTGGCAGTGTCCTACAGGGATCAGTAAATCTGGCTGCCACGCCTGAATGTTTGCAAAAGTGGTAGAGCTAGCCAGGCGCAATTGTGCAGCAATGCAAACTGCATAACCTGGCCAAATTTCACGGGTGTACAAGAAACCACGGGGGATTTACAAGGAGATGTTCACCCGGAACAGACAGAGGCCTGCCGGCAGCAAGATTCCGGAATCCTTCCTAAGAAGCCTTGAAAGCAGTGAAACGCTCCTATGTTGCAATAACTCAGAACCTCATTCTGAGTGTTCCCGGCAGAGGTTATTCAGGTGAACTCATCCGTGGACTAATTAGAGCCAGATGTAGGCAGTGGACTAATTAGAGCCAGATGTAGGCAATGGACTAATTAGAGCCAGATATAGGCAGTGTATTCGATTGGAAAACAACTGAGCTTTAGTTCTCCAAACTTTCTCAAATTGCCATAAGTTGAGGTTCAACTTACTGCTCCGGTCGAGTAGAGTGTACACGTCAAAGCTGGAATCAGTAGCACTGAGTTGAGTAGAACGGGAAGCAGGTAGACCCAGTCCGCTGGCAGTGTCCTACGATGACCAGCCTTTCTGGCTGCCACGCCTGAATGTTTGTAAACACGGCAGAGCTATGCAGGCGGAAATGTGCAGCAATGCAAACTGCATAACCTGGCCAAATTTCACGGGTGTACGAGAAACCACGGGGGATATACAAGGGGATTTCACCCGGAAGAGCCGGAGGCCTGCCGGCAACAAGATTCCGGAATTCTTCCTGTGAAACCTTGAAAGCAGTGAAACGCACCTAGGTGGCAATAACTCAGAACCTCATTCTGAGTGTTCCCCGCAGAGATCATTCGGCTGAACACAACTGTGGAGTAATTAGAGCCAGATATAGGCAGTGCCGTCCATAGTGCTGAATGGATATTGGTGGCGTGCCAAACACCTGAGATCTAGTTCACAACACTTTCACAAAGTGCCATACGTTGAGGTTCTACTTAGTGCTCCGGTTGAGTAGAATGTAGCCGTCAAAGCTGGAATCAGTAGCACTCAGGTGAGAAGAAAGGAAAGCAGATATAACCAGTCCCTAGCAGTGCCCTACGGGGACCAGCCTATCTGGCTGCCACGCCTGAATGTTTGCAACCGCGGCAGGGGAAGCAGGCGCAATTGTGCAGCAATGCAAACTGCATAACCTCCCCAAATTTCAGGGGTGTACAAGAAACCACGGGGGATTTACAAGGAGATGTTCACCCTGAACAGCAGGAGGCCTGCTGGCAGCAAGATTCTGGAATTCTTCCTAAGAAGCCTTGAAAGCAGTGAAACGCTCCTATGTTGCAATATCTCAGAACCTCATTTTGACTGATCCCGGCAGAGGTCATTCGGCTGAACACAACCGTGGACTAACTATAGCCAGATGTAGGCAGTGCCGTCCATAGTGCTGGATGGACAGTGGTGGCGTGCCAAACAACTGAGCTCTAGTTCTCAACACTTGCACAAAGTGCCATAAGTTGAGGTTCAACTTACTGCTCCGGTTGAGTAGAGTGTAGCCGTCAAAGCTGGAATCAGTAGCACTCAGGTGAGAAGAACGGGAAGCAGATATACCCAGTCTGCTGGCAGTGTCCTACGGGGACCAGCCTTACTGGCTGCCACGCCTGAATGTTTGCAACCCCGGCAGAGATAGGCAGTCGCAATTATGCAGCAATGCAAACTGCATAACTTGGCCTAATTTCACAGGTGTACAAGAAACCACTGGGGATTTACAAGGAGATGTTCACCCGGAACATCCGGAGGCCAGCCGGCAGCAAGATTCCGGAATCTTCCTAAGAAACCTTGAACGCAGTGAAACGCTCGTATGTTGCAATAACTCAGAACCTCATTTTTAGTGTTCCCGACAGAGGTCATTCGGCTGAACACAACCGAGGACTAATTAGAGCCAGATATAGGCAGTGCCATCCATAGTGCTGGGGGGACAGTGGTCGCATGCTAAACAACTGAGCTCTAGTTCTCCAAACGTGCACAACGTGCCATAAATTGAGGTTCAACTTACTGCTTCGGTTGAGTAGAGTGTAGCAATCAACGCTGGAATCAGTAGCACTCAGTTGAGAAGAACGAGAAGCAGATATACCAAGTCTGCTGGCAGTGTCCTACGTGGAACAGCCTTTCTGGCTGCCACGCCTGAATGTTTGCAACCGCGGCAGAGCTAGGCAGGCGCAATTGTGCAGCAATGCAAACTGCATTAACTGGCCAAATTTCACGGGTGTACAAGAAACCACGGGGGATGTATAATTAGATGTTCACCCGGAACAGCCAGAGGCCTGCCGGCAGCAAGATTCCGGAATTCTTCCTAAGAAGCCTTGCAAGCAGTGAAACGCTGCTATGTTGCAATAACTCAGAACCTCATTCTGAGTGTTCCCGGCAGAGGTCATTCGGCTGAACTCATCCGTGGACTAATTAGAGCCAGATGTAGGCAGTGGAAAAATTAGAGCCCGATGTAGGCAATGGACTAATTAGAGCTAGGTATAGGCAGTGTTTTCGATTGGAAAACAACTGAGCTTTAGTTCTCCAAACTTTCACAAAGTGCCATAAGTTGACGTTCAACTTATTGGTCTGGTTGAGAAGAGTGTAGCCATCAAAGCTGGAATCAGTAGCACTCAGGTGAGAAGAACTGGAAACAGATAGACCCAGTTTGCTGGAAGTGTCTTACGGGGACCAGCCTATCTGGCTGATACGCCTGAATGTTTGCAAGCGCGGCAGGGGTAGGCAGGTGCAATTGTGCAGCAATGCAAACTGCGTAAGCGCCCCAAATTTCAGGGGTGTACAAGAAACCACGGGGGATTTACAAGGACATGATCACCCGGAACAGCAGGAGGCCTACCGGCAGCAAGATTCCGGAATTCTTCCAGTGAAGCCTTGAAAGCTGTGAAACGCGCCTATGTTGCAATAACTCAGAAACTCATTCTGATTGTTCCCGGCACAGGTCATTGGGCTAAACACAACCGTGGACTAATTAGAGCCAGGTGTAGGCAGTGCCGTCCATACTGTTGGATGGACAGTGGTGGAGTGCCAAACAACTGAGCTCTAGTTCTTAACACTTTCACAAAGTGCCATAAGTTGAGGTTCAACTTACTGCTCTGGTTGAGTAGAGTGTAGCCGTCAAAGCTGGAATCAGTAGCACTCAGGTGAGAAGAACGGGAAGCAGATAGACCCAGTCCGCTGGCAGTGTCCTACGGGGACCAGCCTATCTGGCTGCTTGCCTGAATGTTTGCAACCGCGGCAAAGCTAGGCAGGCGCAATTGTGCAGCAATGCAAACTGCATAACCTGGACAATTTTCACGGGTGTACAAGAAACCACGGGGCATTTACAAGGGGATTTCCCTCGGAACATCCGGAGGCCTGCCGGCAGCAAGATTCCGGAATTCTTCCTGTGAAACCTTGAAAGCAGTGAAACGCTCCTAGGTTGCAATAACTGAGAACCTCATTCTACGTGTTCCTGGCAGAGATCATTCAGCTGAACACAACTGTGGACTAATTAGAGCCTGATATAGGCAGTGCCTTCCATAGTGCTGGATGGATATTTGTGGCGTGCCAAACACCTGAGATCTAGTTCACAACACTTTCACAAAGTGCCATGAGTTGAGGTTCTACTTACTGCTCTCGTTGAGTAGATTGTAGCCGTCAATGCTGGAATCAGTAGCACTCAGGTGAGAAGAACAGAAAGCAGATATACCCAGTCCCCTGGCTGTGTCCTACTGGGACCAGCCTATCTGGCTTCCACGCCTGAATGTTTGCAAACGCGTCATGGGTAGGCCGGCGCAATTGTGCAGCAATGCAAACTGCATAACCTCCCTAAATTTCAGGGGTGTACAAGAAACCACGGGGGATTTACAAGGAGATGTTCTCCCTGAACAGCAGGAGGCCTGCCGGAAGCAAGATTTTGGAATTCTTCCTAAGAAGCCTTGAAAGCAGTGAAACGCTCCTATGTTGCAATAACTCAGAACCTCATTTGAGTTTTCCCGGCAGAGGTCATTCGGCTGAACAGAACCGTGGACTAACTATAGCCAGATGTAGGCAGTGCCGTCCGTAGTGCTGGATGGACAGTGATGGCGTGCCAAACAACTGAGCTCTAGTTCTCAACACTTGCACAAAGTGCCATAAGTTGAGGTTCAACTTACTGCTCCGGTTGAGTAGAGTGTAGCCGTCAAACCTGGAATCAGTAGCACTGAGGTGAGAAGAACGGGAAACTGATATACCCAGTCTGCTGGCAGTGTCCTACGGGGACCAGCCTATCTGGCTGCCATGCCTGAATGTTTGCAACCCCGGCAGAGATAGGCAGACGCAATTATGCAACAATGCAAACTACATAACTTTACCAAATTTCACAGGTGTACAAGAAACCACGGGGGATTTACAAGTAGATGTTCACCCGGAACAGCTGGAGGCCAGCCGGCAGCAAGATTCCGGAATTCTTCCTAAGAAACCTTGAAAGCAGTGAAATGCTCCTATGTTGCCATAACTCAGAACCCCATTCTGAGTGTTCCCGGCAGAGGTCATTCGGCTGAACACAACCATGAACTTCTTAGAGCCAGATGTAAGCAGTGCCGTCCATAGTGCTGGATGGACAGTGGTGGCGTGCCAAACAACTGAGCTCTAGTTCTCAACACTTTCACAAAGTGCCATAAGTTGAGGTTCAACTTACTGCTCCGGTTGAGTAGAGTGTAGCCGTCAAAGCTGGAATCAGTAGCACTCAGGTGAGAAGATCGGAAAGCAGATATTCCCAGTCTTCTGGCAGTGTCCTACGGGGACCAGCCTCTCTGGCTGCCACGCCTGAATGTTTGCAACCGTGGCAAAGCTAGGCAGGCGCAATTGTGCAGCAATGCAAACTGCATAACCTGGCCAAATTTCACCGGTGTACAAGAAACCACGGGGGATTTACAAGGAGATGTTAACCCGGAACAGCCGGAGGCCTGCCAGCAGCAAGATTCCGGAATTCTTTCTAAGAAGGCTTGAACGCAGTGAAACGCTCCTATGTTGCAACAACTCAGAACCTCATTCTGAGTGTTTCCGGCAGAGGTCATTCGGCTGAACACAACCGTGGACTAATTAGAGCCTGATGCAGACAGTGCCGTCCATAGTGCTGAATGGACAGTGGTGGCCTGTCAAACAACTGAGCTTTAGTTCTCAACACTATCACAAAGTGCCATAAGTTGAGGTTCAACTTCCTGCTTCGTTTGAGTAGATTGTAGCTGTCAAAGCGGGAATCAGAAGCACTCAGGTGAGAAGAATGGGAAGCAGATAAACCCAGTCTGTCAGCAGTGTCCTACCGGGACCAGCCTCTCTGGCTGCAACGCCTGAATGTTTGCAACCGCGGCAGAGCTCAGCAGGCAAAATTATGGAGCAATGCAAACTTCATAACCTAGCCAAATTTCACAGGTGTACAAGAAACCACGGGGGATTTACAAGGAGATGTTCCCCGGGAACAACCGGAGGCCTGCTGGCTGCAAGATTCCGGAACTCTTCCTAAGAAGCCTTGAAAGCAGTGAAACGCTCCTATGTTGCAATAATTCAGAACCTCATTCTGAGTGTTCCCGGCAGAGGTCATTCGGCTGAACTCATCCGTGGACTAATTAGAGCCAGATGTAGGCAGTGGACTAATTAGAGCCAGATGTAGACAATGGACTAATTAGAGCCAGATATAGGCAGTGTTTTCGATTGGAAAACAACTGAGCTTTAGTTCTCCAAACTTTCACAAAGTGCCATAAGTTGAGGTTCAACTTACTCCTCCGATTGAGTAGAGTGTAGCCGTCAAAGCTGGAATCAGTAGCACTCAGGTGAAAAGAACGGGAAGCAGATAGAACCAGTCCGCTGGCAGTGTCCTACGGGGACCAGCCTATCTGGCTGCCACGCCTGAATGTTTGCAACCGCGGCAGAGCTAGGCAGGCGCAATTCTGCAGCAATGCACACTGCATATCCTGGCCAAATTTCACGTGTGTACAAGAAACCACAGGGGATTTACAAGGAGATGGTCACCCGGAACAGCCAGTGGTCTGCCGGCAAAAACATTCGGGAATTCTTCCTAAGAAGCCTTGAAAGCAGAGAAATGCTCCTAAGTTGTAACAACTCAGAATGTCATTCTGAGTTTTCTTGGCAGAGGGCATTCGGCTGAAGACAACCGTGGACTAATTAGAGCCAGATGTACACAGTGCCGTCCATAGTGATGGAAGGACCGTGGTGGCATGCCAAACAACGGAGCTCTAGTTCTCAACACTTTCATAAAGTGCCATGAGTTGAGGTTCAACTTACTGCTCCTGTTGAGTACAGTGTAGCCTTCAAAGCTGGAATAAGTAGCACTCAGGTGAGAAGAACGGGAAGCACATATACCGAGTCCCATGGTAGTGTCCTACGAGGTCCAGCCTCTCTGGCTACCACGCCTGAATGTTTGTAACCACGGCAGTGCTAGGCAGGCGCAATTGTGCAGCAATGCAAACTGCATAACCTGGCCAAATTTCACCGGTGTACAAGTAACCACGGGGGATTTACAAGGAGATATTCACCCGGAGCAGCCGGAGGCCTGCCGGCAGCAACATTCCGGAATTCTTCCTGTGAAGCCTTGAAAGCAGTGAAACGCTCCTATGTTGCAATAACTCAGAAACTCATTCTGAGTGTTCCCAGCACAGGTCATTCGGCTGAACACAACCGTGGACTAATTAGAGCCAGATGTAGGCAGTGACGTCCATGGTGCTGGATGGACAGTGGTGGCGTGCCAAACAACTGAGCTCTAAGTCTCAACACTTTCACAAAGTGCCATAAGTTGAGGTTCAACTTACTGCTCCCGTTGAGTAGAGTGTAGCCGTCAAAGCTGGAATCAGTAGCTCTGAGGTGAGAAGAACGGGAAGCTGATATAACCAGTCCGCTGGCAGTGTCCTACAGGGATCAGTAAATCTGGCTGCCACGCCTGAATGTTTGCAAACGTGGCAGAGCTAGCCAGGCGCAATTGTGCAGCAATGCAAACTGCATACCCTGGCCAAATTTCACGCGTGTACAAGAAACCACGCGGGATTTATATGGAGATGTTAACTCGGAACAGCCGGAGGCCTGCCGGCAGCAACATTCCGGAATTCTTCTCACGAAGCCTTGAAAGCAGTGAAATGATCCTAGGTTGCCATAACTCAGAACCCCATTCTGAGTGTTCCCGGCAGAGGTCATTTGGCTGAACACAACCAAGAACTTATTAGAGCCAAATGTATGCAGTTCCGTCCATAGTGCTGGATGGACAGTGGTGGCGTGGCAAACAACTGAGCTCTATTTCTCAAGTCTTTTACAAATTGCCATAGGTTGAGGTTCAACTACTTCAACGGTTGAGTAGAGTGTAGCAGTCAAAGCTGGAATCAGTAGCACTCAGGTGAGAAGAACGGGAAGCAGATAGACCCAGTCCGCTGGCAGTGTCCTACGGGGACCAGCCTATCTGGCTGCCGCTCCTGAATGTTTGCAAGCGCGGCAGAGCTAGGCAGGCGCAATTGTGCAGCAATGCAAACTGCATAACCTAGCCAAATTTCACGGTTTTACAAGAAACCACGGGGGATTTACAAGGAGATGTTCACCCGGAACAGCCAGAGGCTTGCGCGCAGCCAGATTATGGAATTCTTCCTGTGAAGCCTTGAAAGCAGTGAAACGCACCTATGTTGCCATAACTCAGAACCTCATTCTGAGTGTTCCCGGCAGAGGTCATTCGGCTGAACACAACCATGGACTACTTAGAGCCAGATGTAGGCAGTGCCGTCCATAGTGCTGGATGGACAGTGGTGGCATGCCAAACAACTGAGTTCTAGTTCTCAACACTTTCACAAAGTGCCATAAGTTGTGGTTCAACTTTTTGCTCCGGTTGAGTAGAGTGGAGGCAGCAAATCTGGAATCAGTAGCACTCAGGTGAGAAGAACGGGAAGCAGATAGACCCAGTCCGCTGGCAGTGTCCTATGGGGACCAGCCTATCTGGCTGCCACGCCTGAATGTTTGCAACCACGGCAGAGCTAGGCAGACGCAATTGTGCAGCAATGCAAACTGCATAACCTGGCCAAATTTCACGGGTGTGCAAGAAAGCACTTGGGATTTACAAGGAGACGTTCACCCGGGACATCCGGAGGCCTGCCAGCAGCAACATTCCGGAATCCTTGGTAAGAAGCCTTGAAACCAGTGAAATGCTCCTATGTTGCAATAACTCAGAAGCTCATTCTGAGTGTTCCAGGCAGAGGTCATTCGGCTGAACACAACCGTGGTTTAATTACAGTCAGATGTAGGCATTACGGTCCGTAGTCCTGGATGGACAGTGGTGGCGTGCAAAACAACTGAGCTCTAGTTTTCAACACTTTCACAAAGTGCCATAAGATGAGTTTCAACTTACTGCTGCGCTTGAGTAGAGTGTGGCCGTCAAAGCTGGAATCAGTAGCACTCAGGTGAGAAGAAAGGGAAGCAGATATACCCAGTCCGCTGGCAATGTCTTACGGGGACCAGCCTATGTGGCTGCCACGCCGGAATGTTTGCAACCGTGGCAGAGCTAGGCAGGCGCAATTGTGCAGCAATGCAAACTGCATAACCTGGCAAAATTTCACCGGTGTACAAGAAACCACGGGGATTTACAAGGAGATGTTCACCCGGAACAGCCGGAGACCTGCTGGCAGCAAAATTCCGGAATTCTTCCTGTGAAGCCTTGAAAGCAGTGAAACGCTCCTATGTTGCAATAACTCAGAACCTCATTCTGAGTGTTCCCGGCAGACGTCATTCGGCTGAACACAACCGTGGACTAATTAGAGCCAGAGGTAGGCAGTGCTGTCCTTAGTGCTGGATGGAGAGTCGTGGCATGCCAAACAACTGAGCTCTAGTTCTCAACACTTTCACAAAGTGCCATAAGTTGAGGTTCAACTTACTGCTCCCGTTGAGTAGAGTGTAGCCGTCAAAGCTGGAATCAGTAGCACTGAGGTGAGAAGAACGGGAAGCTGATATAACCAGTCCGCTGGCAGTGTCCTACAGCGATCAGTAAATCTGGCTGCCACGCCTGAATGTTTGCAAACGTGGCAGAGCTAGCCAGGCGCAATTGTGCAGCAATGCAAACTGCATACCCTGGCCAAATTTCACGCGTGTACAAGAAACCACGCGGGATTTATATGGAGATGTTAACTCGGAACAGCCGGAGGCCTGCCGGCAGCAACATTCCGGAATTCTTCTCAAGAAGCCTTGAAAGCAGTGAAATGATCCTAGGTTGCCATAACTCAGAACCCCATTCTGAGTGTTCCCGACAGAGGTCATTTAGCTGAACACAACCAAGAACTTATTAGAGCCAAATGTATGCAGTTCCGTCCATAGTGCTGGATGGACAGTGGTGGCGTGCCAAACAACTGAGCTCTATTTCTCAAGTCTTTTACAAATTGCCATAGGTTGAGGTTCAACTACTTCAACGGTTGAGTAGAGTGTAGCAGTCAAAGCTGGAATCAGTAGCACTCAGGTGAGAAGAACGGGAAGCAGATAGACCCAGTCCGCTGGCAATGTCCTACGGGGACCAGCCTATCTGGCTGCCGCGCCTGAATGTTTGCAAGCGCGGCAGAGCTAGGCAGGCGCAATTGTGCAGCAATGCAAACTGCATAACCTAGCCAAATTTCACGGTTTTACAAGAAACCACGGGGGATTTACAAGGAGATGTTCACCCGGAACAGCCAGAGGCTTGCGCGCAGCCAGATTATGGAATTCTTCCTGTGAAGCCTTGAAAGCAGTGAAACGCACCTATGTTGCCATAACTCAGAACCTCATTCTGAGTGTTCCCGGCAGAGGTCATTCGGCTGAACACAACCATGGACTACTTAGAGCCAGATGTAGGCAGTGCCGTCCATAGTGCTGGATGGACAGTGGTGGCATGCCAAACAACTGAGTTCTAGTTCTCAACACTTTCACAAAGTGCCATAAGTTGTGGTTCAACTTTTTGCTCCGGTTGAGTAGAGTGGAGGCAGCAAATCTGGAATCAGTAGCACTCAGGTGAGAAGAACGGGAAGCAGATAGACCCAGTCCGCTGGCAGTGTCCTATGGGGACCAGCCTATCTGGCTGCCACGCCTGAATGTTTGCAACCGCGGCAGAGCTTGGCAGACGCAATTGTGCAGCAATGCAAACTGCATAACCTGGCCAAATTTCACGGGTGTGCAAGAAAGCACTTGGGATTTACAAGGAGACGTTCACCCGGAATAGCCGGAAGCCTGTCGGCAACAAGTTTCTGGAATTCTTCCTAAGAAGCCTTGAAAGCAGTGAAACGCTCCTATGTTGAAATAACTGAGAACCTCATTCTGAGTGTTCCCGGCAGAGGTCATTCGGCTGAACACAACCGTGGAATAATTAGCGCCAGATGTAGGCAGTTCCTCCATAGTGCTGGATGGAAAGTGGTCGCGTGCCAAACAACTGAGCTCTAGTTCTCAACACTTTCACAAAGTGCCATAAGTTGAGGTTCAACTTACTGGTGCGGTTGAGTAGAGTGTAGCCGTCAAAGCTAAAATCAGTAGCACTCAGGTGAGAACGGGAAGCAGATATACCCAGTCTGCTGGCAGTGTCCTACGGGGTCCAGCCTATCTGGCTGCCAAGCCTGAATGTTTGCAACCGCGGCAGAGTTAGGGAGGCGCAATTGTGTAGCAATGCAAACTGCATACGCTGGCCAAATTTCACGGGTGACCAAGAAACCACGGGGGATTTACAAGGAGATGTTCACCCGGGACATCCGGAGGCCTGCCAGCAGCAACATTCCGGAATCCTTGGTAAGAAGCCTTGAAAGCAGTGAAATGCTCCTATGTTACAATAACTCAGAAGCTCATTCTGAGTGTTCCAGGCAGAGGTCATTCGGCTGAACACAACCGTGGTTTAATTAGAGCCAGATGTAGGCATTACGGTCCGTAGTCCTGGATGGACAATGGTGGCGTGCCAAACAACTGAGCTCTAGTTTTCAACACTTTCACAAAGTGCCATAAGATGAGTTTCAACTTACTGCTGCGCTTGAGTAGAGTGTAGCCGTCAAAGCTGGAATCAGTAGCACTCAGGTGAGAAGAAAGGGAAGCAGATAAACCCAGTCCGCTGGCAATGTCTTACGGGGACCAGCCTATGTAGCTGCCACGCCGGAATGTTTGCAACCGTGGCAGAGCTAGGCAGGCGCAATTGTGCAGCAATGCAAACTGCATAACCTGGCAAAATTTCACCGGTGTACAAGAAACCACGGGGATTTACAAGGAGATGTTCACCCGGAACAGCTGGAGACCTGCTGGCAGCAAAATTCCGGAATTCTTCCTGTGAAGCCTTGAAAGCAGTGAAACGCTCCTATGTTGCAATAACTCAGAACCTCATTCTGAGTGTTCCCGGCAGAGGTCATTCGGCTGAACACAACCGTGGACTAATTAGAGCCAGAGGTAGGCAGTGCTGTCCTTAGTGCTGGATGGAGAGTCGTGGCATGCCAAACAACTGAGCTCTAGTTCTCAACACTTTCACAAAGTGCCATAAGTTGAGGTTCAACTTACTGCTGCGGTTGAGTAGAGAGTAGCCGGCAAAGCAGGAATCAGGAGCACGCAGGTGAGAAGAATGGGAAGCAGATATACCCAGTCCGCTTGCAGTGTCCTACTGGGTCCAGCCTATCTGGCTGCCACGACTGAATGTTTGCAACCTCGGCAGAGCTAGGCAGGCACAATTGTGCAGCAATGCAAACTGCATAACCTGGCCAAAATTCACGGGTGTACAAGAAACCACGGGGGATTTACAAGGAGATGTTCACCCGGAACAACCGGAGGCCTGCCGGCAGCAACATTTCGGAATCCTTCCTAGGAAGCCTTGAAAGCAGTGAAACGCTCCTATATTGCAATAACACAGAACCTCATTCTCATTGTTCCCGGCAGAGGTCATTAGGCTGAACTCAACCGTGGATTAATAGAGCCCGATGTAGGCAGTGCCGTCCATAGTGCTGGATGGACACTGCCGGTTGAGTAGAGTTTAGCCTTCAAAGCTGGAATCAGTAGCACTCAGGTGAAAAGAACGGGAAGCAGATATACAAGGTCTGCTGGCAGTGTCCTGCGTGGACCAGCCTATCTGGCTGCTATGTCTGAATGTTTGCTACCACGGCAGAGCTTGGCAGGTGCAATTGTGCAGCAATGCAAACTGCATAACCTGTCCAAAATTCACGGGTGTACAAGAAACCACGGGGGATTTACAAGGAGATGTTCACCCGGAACAGCAGGAGGCCTGCCGGCAGCAACCTTCCAGAATCCTTCCTAAGAAGCCTTGAAAGCAGTGAAACGCTCCTATGTTGCAGGAACGCAGAACCTAATTCTGAGTTTTCCCGGCAGAGGTCATGCGGCTGAACACAAGCGTGGATTAATAGAGCCAGATGTAGGCAGTGCCGTCCACAGTGCTGGATTGACAGTGGTGGCGTGCCAAACAACTGAGCTCTAGTTCTCAACACTTTCACAAAGTGCCATAAGTTGAGGTTTAACTTACTGCTCCGGTTGAGTAGAGTGTAGGCGTCAAAGCTGGAATCAGTAGCACTCATGTGAGAAGAACGGGAAGCAGATATACCCAGTCCGCTGGCAATGTCCTATGGGGACCAGTCTATCTGGATGCCACGCCTGAATGTTTGCAACCTTGGCAGAGCTAGGCAGGCACATTTGTGCAGCAATGCAAACTGGATAACCTGGCAAAAATTCATGGGTGTAAAATAAACCACGGGGGATTTAGAAGGAGATGTTCACCCAGAACCGCCGGAGGCCTGCCAGCAGCAAGATTCCGGAATTCATCCTAAGAAGCCGTGAAAGCAACGAAACGCTCCTCGGTTGCAATAACTCAGAACCACATTCTGAGTGTTCCCGGCAGAGGTCATTCGGCTGAACACAACCGTGGACTAATTAGAGCCAGATGTAGACAGTGCCGTCCATAGTGCTGGATGGACAGTGGTCTCATGCCCAACATCTGAGCTCTAGTTCTCAACAGTTTCAGAAAGTGCCCGAAGTTGAGGTTCAACTTACTGCTGCGGTTGAGTAGAGTGTAGCCGTCAAAGCTGGAATCAGTAGCACACAGGTGAGAAGAACGGGAAGCGGATACACCCAGTCCGCTGGCAGTGTCCTATGGGGAGCAGCCTATCTGGCTGGAATGCCTGAATGGTTGCCACCGCGGCAGAGCAAGGCAGTCACAATTGTGCAGCAAAGCAAACTGCATAACCTGGCCAAATTTCACGGGTGTACAAGAAACAACGGCGGATTTACAAGGAGATGTTCACCCAGAACAGCCGGAGGCCTACCGACAGCAAGATTCCAGAATCCTTCCTGAGAAGCCTTGAAAGCAGTGAAACGCTCCTATGTTGCAATAACTCAGAACCTCATTATGAGTGTTCCCAGCAGAGGTCATTCGGCTGAACTCATCCGTGGACTAATTAGAGCCAGATGTACGCAGTGGACTAATTAGAGCCAGATGTAGGCAATGGACTAATTAGAGGCAGATATAGGCACTGTTTTCGATTGGAAAACAACTGAGCTTTAGTTCTCCAAACTTTCACAAAGTGCCATAAGTTGAGGTTCAACTTACTGCTCCGGTTGAGTAGAGTGTAGCCGTCAAAGCTGGAATCAGTAGCACTCAGGTGAGAAGAATGGGAAGCAGATATACCCAGTCCGCTGGCAGTGTCTTAGGGGACCAGCCTATCTGGCTGCCACGCCTGAATGTTTGCAACCGCGGTAGAGCAAGGCAGTCACAATTGTGCAGCAATGCAAACTGCATAACCAGGCCAAATTTCACGGGTGTACAAGAAACCACGGGGGATTTACAAGGAGATGTTCACCCGGAACAGCTGGAGGCCTGCCGGCAGCAACATTCCGGAATTCTTCCTAAGAAGCCTTGAAAGCAGTGAAACGCTCCTATGTTGCAATAACTCAGAACTTCATTCTGAGTGTTCCCAGTAGAGGTCATTCCGCTGAACACAACCGTGGACTAATTAGAGCCAGATGTAGGCTTTGCTGTCCATAGTGCTGGATGGACTGTTGTGGCGTTCCAAACAACTGAGCTCTAGTTCTCAACACTTTCACAAAGTGCCATAAGTTGAGGTTCAACTTACTGCTCCGGTTGAGTAGAGTGTAGCCGTCAAAGCTGGAATCAGTAGCACTCATTTGAGAACAACGGGAAGCACATAGACCCAGTCCTCTGGCAGTGTCCTACAGGAACCAGCCAATCTGGCTGCCACTCCTGAATGTTTGCAACCGCGGTAGAGCAAGGCAGTCACAATTCTGCAGCCATGCAAACTGCATAACCTGTCCAAATTTCACGGGTGTACAAGAAAACACGGGGGATTTACAAGGAGATGTTCACCCGGAACAGCCGGAGGACTGCCGGCAGCAAGATTCCAAAATTCTTCCTGTGAAGCCTTGATAGCAGTGAAACGCTCCTATTTTGCAATAACTCAGAATCTCATTCTGAGTGTTCCCGGCAGAGGTCATTCGGCTGAACACAACCATGGACTACTTAGAGCCAGATGTAGGCAGTGCCATCCATAGTGCTGGATGGACAGTGGTGGCATGCCAAACAACTGAGCTCTAGTTCTCAACACTTAAATAAAGTGCCATAATTTGTGGTTCAACTTTTTGCTCCGGTTGAGTAGATTGTAGGCAACAAATCTGGAATCAGTAGCACTCAGGTGAGAAGAACGGGAAGCAGATAGACCCAGTCTGCTGGCAGTGTCCTACAGGGACGAGCCTATCTGGCTGCCACGCCTGAATGTTTGCAACCGCGGCAGAGCTAGACAGACGCAATTGTGCAGCAATGCAAACTGCATAACCTGGCCAAATTTCACGGGTGTACAAGAAACCACGGGGGATTTACAAGGAGATGTTCACCGGGAACAGCCGGAGGCCTTCCGGCAGTAACATTCCGGAATCCTTCCTGAGAAGCCTTGAAAGCAGTGAAACGCTCCTATGTTGCAATAACTCAGAACCTCATTGTGAGTGTTCCCGGCAGGGCTCATTCGGCTGAACACAACCGTGGACTAACTATAGCCAGATGCATGCAGTGCCGTCCATAGTGCTGGCTGGACAATGATGGTGTGCCAAACAAGTGAGCTCTAGTTCTCAACACTTTCACAAAGTGCCATAAGTTGAGGATCAACTTACTGCTCTGGTTGAGTAGAGTGTAGCCGTCAAAGCTAGAATCAGCAGCACTCAGGTGAGAATAGGAAGCAGATATACCCAGTCCGTTGGCAGTGTCCTACGGTGTCCAGCCTAACTGGCTGCCACGCCTCAATGTTTACAACCGGGGCAGAGCTAAGCAGTCGCAATTATGCAGCAATGCAAACTGCATTATCTGGCCAAATTTCACGGGTGTGCAAGAAACCACGGGAGATTTACAAGGACATGTTTACCCGGAACAGCCGGAGACCTGCCGGCAGCAAGATTCCGGAATTCTTGCTAAGAAGCCTTGAAAGCAGTGAAACGCTCCTATGTTGCAATAACTCAGAATCTCATTTTGAGTGTTCCCAGCAGAGGTCATTCGGCTGAACACAACCGTGGACTAATTAGAGCCAGATGTAGGCAGTGCCGTCCATAGTGCTGGATGGACTGTGGACACATGCCCAACATCTGAGTTCTAGTTCTCAACACTTTCAGAAAGTGCACTAAGTTGAGCTTCAACTTACTGCTCCGGTTGACTAGAGTGAAGCTGTCAAAGCTGAAATCAGTAGCACTCAGGTCAGAAGAACGGGAAGCAGATATACCCAATCCGCTGCCAGTGTCCTATGGGGAGCAGCCTATCTGGATGCCATGCCTGAATGTTTGCCAACGCGACAGAGCTAGGCAGGCGCAATTGTGCAGCAAAGCAAACTTCATAACCTGGCCAAATTTCACGGGTGTACAAGAAACAACGCGGGATTTACAAGGAGATCTTAACCCAGATCAGTCGGAAACCTACCGACAGCAAGATTCCGGAATCCTTCCTGAGAAGCCTTGAAAGCAGTGAAACGCTCCTATGTTGCAATAACTCAGAACCTCATTCTGAGTGTTCCCGGCAGAGGTCATTCAGCTGAACACAACCGTGGACTAATTAGAGCCAGATGTAGGCAGTGGACTAATTAGAGCCACATGTAGCAATGGACTAATTAGAGCCAGATATCGGCAGTGTTTTCGATTGGAAAACAACTGAGCTTTCGTTCTCCAAACTTTCACAAAGTGCCATAATTTGAGGTTCAACTTACTGCTCCGGTTGAGTAGATTGTAGCCGTCAAAGCAGGAATCAGTAGCACTCAGGTGAGAAGAATGGGAAGCAGATATACCCAGTCCGCTGGCAGTGTCCTACGGCGACCAGCCTATCTGGCTGCCACGCCTGAATGTTTGCAACCGCGGCAGAGCTAGGCAGGCGCAATTGTGCAGCAATGCAAACTGCATAACCTGGCCAAATTTCACGGGTGTCCAAGAAACCACGGGGGATTCACAATGAGATCTTCATCCGGAAGAGCGGGAGGCCTGGTGGCAGCAAAATTCCGGAATTCTTCCTGTGAATCCTTGAAAGCAGTGAAACGCTCCTATGTTGCAATAACTCAGAACCTCATTCTGAGTGTTCCCGGCAGAGGTCATTCGGCTGAACACAACCGTGGACTAATTAGAGCCAGATGTAGACTCTGCTGTCCATACTGCTGGATGGACAGTGGTGGCGTGCCAAACAATTGAGCTCTAGTTCTCAACACTTCCACAAAGTGCCATAAGTTGAGATTCAACTTAGTGCTCCGGTTGGGTAGAGTGTAGCCGTCAAAACTGGAATCAGTAGCACTCAGGTGAGAAGAATGGGAAACAGATATATGCAGTTCGCTGGCAATGTCTTACGGGGACCAGCCTATCTGGCTGCCACGCCTGAATGTATGCCACCGCGGCAGAGCTAGGCATTCGCAATTGTACAGGAATGCAACCTGCATAATCTGGCCCAATTTCACGGGTGTACAAGAAACCACGGGGAATTTACAAGGAGATGTTCACCCGGAACAGCCGTAGCCCTGCCGGCAGCAACATTCCGGAATCCTTCCGAAGAAGCCTTGAAAGCAGTGAATCGCTCCTGTGTTGCAATAAATCAGAACCTCATTCTGAGTGTTCCCAGCAGAGGTCATTCGGCTGAACACAACAGTGGACTAATTAGAGCCAGATGTAGGCATTGCCAGCCATAGTGCTAGATCGACAGTGGTGGCGTGCCAAACAACTCAGCTCTAGTTCTCAACACTTTCACAAAGTGCCATAATTTGAGGTTCAACTTACTTTTCCGGTTGAGTAGAGTGTAGCCGTCAAACCTGCAATCACTAGCACTCAGGTGAGAAGAACGTGATGCAGATATACCCACTCCGCTGGCAGTGTCCTACGGGGTCCAGCCTATCGGGCTGCCATGCCTGAATGTTTGCCACCGCGGCTGAGCTAGGCAGGCGCAATTGTGCAACAGTGCAAAGTGCATAACCTGGCCAAATTTCACGGCTGTACAAGAAACAATGGGTGATTTACAAAGAGATGTTCACTCGGAACAGCCGGAGGCCTGCGGGGAACAACATTCCGGAATCCTTCCTGAGAAGACTTGAAAGCAGTGAAAGTCTCCTATATTGCAATAACTCCGAACCTCATTATGAGTGTTCCCGGCAGAGATCATTCAGCTGATCCCAACCGAGGACTAATTATAGCCACATGTAGGCAGTGCCATACATAGTGCTGGATGGACACTGCCGGTTTAGTAGAGTGTAGCCATCAAAGCTGGAATCAGTAGCACTCAGGTGAGAAGAACAGGAAGCAGATATACCCAGTCCGCTGGCAGTGTCCTTCGGGGACCAGCCTATCTGGCTGCCACGCATGAATGTTTGCAACTGAGACAGAGCAAGGCAGGCACAATTGTGCCTCAATGCAAACTGCATAACCTGGCCAAATTTCACGGGTGTACAAGGAACCACGGGGGATGTACAAGGAGATGTTCACCCGGAACAGCCAGAGGCCTGCTGGCAGCAAGATTCCGGAATTCTTCCTAAGAAGCCTGGAAAGCAGTGAAACGTTCCTATGTTGCAATAACTCAGAACCTCATTCTGAGTGTTCCCGGCAGAGGTCATTCGGCTGAACTCATCCGTGGACTAATTAGAGCCAGATGTAGGCAGTGGACTAATTAGAGCCAGATGTAGGCAATAGACTAATTAGAGCCAGATATAGGCAGTGTTTTCGATTGGAAAACAACTGAGCTTTAGTTCTCCAAACTTTCACAAAGTGCCATAAGTTGAGGTTCAACTTACTCCTCCGATTGAGTAGAGTATACTGGTCAAAGCTGGAATCAGTAGCACTCAGGTGAGAAGAACGGGAAGCAGATAGACCCAGTCCGCTGGCAGTGTCCTATGGGGACCAGCCTATCTGGCTGCCACGGCTGAATGTTTGCAACCATGGCAGAGCCAGGCAGGCACAATTGTGCAGCAATGCAAACTGCATAACCTGGCCAAATTTCACGGGTGTACAAGAAACCACGGGGGATTTTCAAGGAGATGTTCACCTGGAACAGCCGGAGTCTTGACGGCAGCAAGATTCCGGAATTCTTCCTGTGAAGCCTTGAAAGCAGTGAAACGCTCCTATGTTCAATAACTCAGAACGTCATTCTTAGTGTTCCCGGCAGAGGCTGAACACAACCCCGGACTATTTAGAGCAAGATGTAGACAGTGCCGTCCATACTGCTGAATGGACAGTGGTGGCTAGCCAAACAACTGGGCTCTCGTTCTCAACACTTGCACAAAGTGCCATAAGTTGAGGTTCAACTTACTGCTCCGGTTGAGTAGAGTGTAGCCATCAAACCTGGAATCAGTAGCACTGAGGTAAGAAGAACGGGAAGGAGATATACCCAGTCTGCTGGCAGTGTCCTACGGGGACCAGCCTATCTGGCTGCCATGCCTGAATGTTTGCAACCCCGGCAGAGATAGGCAGTCGCAATTCTGCAGCAATGCAAACTGCATAACTTGGCCAAATTTCACAGGTGTACAAGAAACCTCGGGGGATTTACAAGGAGATGTTCACCCGGAACAGCCGGAGGCCAGCCGGCAGCAAGATTCCGGATTTCTTCCTAAGAAACTTTGAACGCAGTGAAACGCTCCTATGTTGCAATAACTCAGAACCTCATTTTGAGTGTTCCCGACAGAGGTCATTCGGCTGAACACAACCGAAGACTAATTAGAGCCAGATGTAGGCAGTGCCGTCGATAGTGCTGGGCGGACTGGGGTCACATGCTAAACAACTGAGCTCTAGTTCTCCAAACGTTCACAAAGTGCCATAAGTTGAGGTTCAACTTACTGCTCCAGTTGAGTAGAGTGTAGCCGTCAAAGCTGGAATCAGTAGTACTCAGGTGAGAAGAACGAGAAGCAGATATACCCAATCCGCTGGCAGTGTCCTACGGGGACCAGCCTATCTGGCTGATACGCCTGAATGTTTGCAACCGCGACAGAGCTAGACAGTCGCAATTATGCAGCAATGAAAACTGCATAACCTGGCCAAATTTCACGGGTGTACAAGAAACCAGAAGGAAATACAAGGAGATGTTTACCCGGAACGGCCGGAGGCCTGCCGGCAGCAAGATTCCGGAATTCTTCCTAAGAAGCCTTGAACGCAGTGAAACGCTCCTATGTTGCAATAACTCAGCACGTCATTCTGAGTGTTCCAGGCAGAGGTCATTCGGCTGAACACAACCATGAACTTCTTAGAGCCAGATGTAGGCAGTGCCGTCCATAGTGCTGGATGGACAGTGGTGGCGTGCCAAACAACTGTGCTCTCATTCTCAGCACTTTCACAAAGTGCCATAAGTTGAGGTTCAAATTACTGCTCCGGTTGAGTAGAGTGTAGCCGTCAAAGCTGGAATCAGTAGCACTCAGGTGAGAAGAACAGGAAGCAGATATACCCAGTCCGCTGGCAGTGTCCTTCGGGGACCAGCCTATCTGGCTGCCACGCCTGAATGTTTGCAACCGCAGCAGAGCTTGCCAGGCGCAATTGTGCAGCAATGCAAACTGCATAACCTGGCCAAATTTCACGGGTGTACAAGAAAACACGGGGATTTACAAGGAGATGTTCACCCAGAACAGCCGGAGGCCTGCTGGCAACAAAATTCCAGAATCCTTCCGAAGAAGCCTTGAAAGCAGTGAAACGGTCTTATGTTGCCATAACTCAGAACCTCATTCTGAGTGTTCGCAGCACAGATCATTCGGCTGAACACAACCGTGGACTAATTAGAGCCAGATGTAGGCAGTGCCGTCCATAGTGCTGGAAGGACAGTGGTGGCGTGCCAAACAACTGAGCTTTATTTCTCAACACTATCACATACTGCCATAAGTTGAGGTTCAACTTACTGCTCCGGTGGAGTAGAGTGTAGCCGTCAAAGCTGGAATCAGTAGCACTCAGGGGAGAAGAACGGGAAGCAGATATACCCAGTCCGCTGGCAGTGTCCTACGGGGACCAGCCTATCTGGCTGCCACGCCTGAATGTTTGCAACCGAGACAGACCAAGGTAGGCACAATTGTGCCTCAATGCAAACTGCATAACCTGGCCAAATTTCACGGGTGTACAAGAAACCACGGGGGATGTACAAGGAGATGTTCACCCGGAACAGCCAGAGGCCTGCTGGCAGCAAGATTCTGGAATTCTTCCTAAGAAGCCTGGAAAGCAGTGAAACGCTCCTATGTTGCAATAACTCAGAACCTCATTCTGAGTTTTTCCGGCAGAGTTCATTCGGCTGAACACAACCGTGGACTTATTAGAGCCAGATGTAGGCAGTAGAATAATTAGAGCCAGATGTAGGCAATGGACTAATTAGAGCCAGATATAGGCATTGTTTTCAATTGGAAAACAACTGAGATTTAGTTCTCCAAACTTTCACAAAGTGCCATAAGTTGAGGTTCAACTTACTGCTCCGGTTGAGTAGAGTGTAGGCGTGAAAGCTGGAATCAGTAGCACTCAGGTGAGAAGAACGGGAAGCAGATAGACCCAGTCCGCTGGCAGTGTCCTACGGGGACCAGCCTATCTGGCTGCCACGCCTGAATGTTTGCAACCGTGGCAGAGCTTGGCAGGTACAATTGTGCAGCAATGCAAACTGCATAACCTGGCCAAATTTCACGGGTGTACAAGAAACCACGGCGCATTTACGAGGACATATACACCCGGAACAGCCGGAGGCCTGCCGGCAGCAAGATTCCGGAATCCTTCCTAAGAAGCCTTGAAAGCAGTGAAATGCTCCTATGTTGCCATAACTCAGAACCCCATTCTGAGTGTTTCCGGCAGAGGTCATTCGGCTGAACACAACTATGAACTTATTAGAGCCAGATGTAGTCAGTGCCGTCCATAGTGCTGGATGGACAGTGATGGCGTGCCAACAACTGAGCTCTAGTTCTCAAGACTTTTACAAATTGCCATAGATTGAGGTTCCACTTACTTCGCCGTTTGAGCAGAGTGTAGCCGTCAAAGCTGGAATCAGTAGCACTCAGGTGAGAAGAACTGGAAGCAGATATACCCATTCCGCTGGCAGTGTCCTACGCTGACCAGCCTATCTGTCTGCCACGCCTGAATGTTTGCAACCGCGCCAGAGCTAGGCAGGCGCAATTATGCAGCAATACAAACTGCATAACCTAGCCAAATTTCACGGGTGTACATGAAACCACGGCGGATTTACAAGGAGATATTCACTCGGAACAACCGGAGGACTGCGGGCAGCAAGATTCCAGAATTCTTCCTAAGAAACCTTTAACGAAGTGAAACACTCCTATGTTGCAATAACTTAGAACCGTATTGTGAGTGTTCCCAACAGAGCTCATTCGGCTGATCACTACCGTGGACTAACTATAGCCAGATGTAAGCAGTGACGTCCATAGTGCTTAATGGACAGTCGTGGCGTGCCAAACAACTGAGCTCTAGTTCTCCAAACTTTAACAGAGTGCCATAAGTAGAGGTTCAACTTCCTGCTTCGGTTGAGTAGAGTGTAGCCGTCAAAGCTAGAATCAGCAGCACTCAGGTGAGAAGAACGAAAAGCAGATATACCCAGTCCGCTGGCAGTGTCCTACGGTGTCCAGCCTATCTGTCTGCCACGCCTCAATATTGGCAACCACGGCAGAGCTAAGCAGTCGCAATTATGCAGCAATTCAAACTGCATAACCTGGCCAAATTTCACGGGTATACAAGAAACCACGGTGGATTTACAAGGACATGTTCACCCGGAACAGCCGGAGGCCTGGCCCCAGCGAGATTCCGGAATTCTTCCTAAGAAGCCTTGAAAGCAGTGAAACGCTCCTATGTTTCAGTAACTCAGAACCTCATTCTGAATGTTCCCGGCAGAGTTCCTTCGGCTGAACACAACCGTGGACTAATTAGAGAAAGATGTAGGCAGTGCCGTCCATATTGCTGGATGGACAGTGGTGGCTTGCCAAACAACCTAGCTCTAGTTCTCAACACTTTCACAAAGTGCCATAAGTTGAGGTTCAACTTACTGCTCCGGTTGAGTAGAGTGTAGCCGTCAAAGCTGGAATCAGTAGCACTCAGGTGAGAAGAACGGGAAGCAGATATACCCAGTCCGCTGGCAGTGTCCTACGGGGACCAGCATATCTGGCTGCCACGCCTGAATGTTTGCAATCGCGGCAGAGCTTTGCAGGCACAATTGTGCAACAATGCAAACTGCATAACCTGGCCAAATTTGACGGGTGTACAAGAAACCACGGCGGATTTACAATGAGATGTTCACACGAAACAGCCAGAGGCCTGCCGGCAGCAACATTCCGGAATCCTTCCTAAGAAGCCTTGAAAGCAGTGAAACGCTCCTATGTGGCAATAACTCAGAACCTCATTCTGAGTGTCCGCAGCAGAGGTCATTCGGCTCAAATCAACCGTGGACTCATTATAGCCAGATGTAGGCAGTGCCGTCCATAGTGCTGGATGGACAGTGGTGGCGTGCCAAACAATTGAGCTCTAGTTCTCAACACTTTCACAAAGTGCCATGAGTTGAGGTTCAACTTACTGCTCCGGTTGTGTAGAGTGTAGCCGTCAATGGTGGAATCAGTAGCACTCAGGTGAGAAGAAGGGGAAGCAGCTATACCCAGTCCGCTGGCAATGTCCTACGGGGACCAGCCTATCTGATTGCCATGCCTGAATATTTTCAAACGCGGCAGAGCTAGACAGGCGCAATTGTGCAGCAATACAAACTTCATAACCTGGCAAATATTCACGGGTTTACAAGAAAGCACGGTGGATTTACAAGGAGATGTTCACCCGGAACAGCCCGAGGCCTGCCTGCAGCAAGTTTCCGGAATCCTTCCTAAGAAGCCTTGAAAGCAGTGAAACCTCCTTTGTTGCAATAACTCAGAACCTCATTCTGAGTGTTCCCGGAAGAGGTCATTCGGCTGAACACAACCGTGGACTAATTAGAGCCAGATGTAGGCAGTGCTGTCCATACTGCTGGAGGGAGAGTGGGGGCATGCCAAACAACTGAGCTCTACTTCTCAACACTTTCACAAAGTGACATAAGTTGAGGTTCAACTTACTGCTCCGGTTGAGTAGAGTGTAGCCGTCAAAGCTGGAATCAGTAACACTCAGGTGAGAAGAACCCGAAGCAGTTATACCCAGTCCGCTGGCATTGTCCTATGGGGACCAGCCTATCTGGCTTCCACGCGTGAATGTTTGCAACCGCGTCATGGGTAGGCTGGCTCAATTGTGCAGCAATGCAAACTGCATAACCTCCCTAAATTTCAGGGGTGTACAAGAAACCACGGGGGATTTACAAGGAGATGTTCTCCCTGAACAGCAGGAGGCCTGTCGGAAGCAAGATTCTGGAATTCTTCCTGTGAAGCCTTGAAAGCAGTGAAACGCTCCTATGTTGCAATAACTCAGAACCTCATTCTGAGTGTTCCCGGCAGAGGTCATTCGGCTGAACAGAACCGTGGACTAACTATAGCCAGATGTAGGCAGTGCCGTCAGTAGTGCTGGATGGACAGTGGTGGCGTGCCAAACAACTGAGCTCTAGTTCTCAACACTTGCACAAAGTGCCATAATTTGAGGTTCAACTTACTGCTCCGGTTGAGTAGAGTGTAGCTGTCAAAGCTGAAATCAGTAGCACTGAGGTGAGAAGAACGGGAAGCTGATATATGCAGTCCGCTGGCAGTGTCCTACGGGGACAAGCCTATCTGGCTGCCATGCCTGAATGTTTGCAACCCCGGCAGAGATAGGCAGTCGCAATTCTGCAGCAATGCAAACTACATAACTTTGCCAAATTTCACAGGTGTACAAGAAACCACGGGGGATTTACAAGTAGATGTTCACCCGGAACAGCTGGAGGCCAGCCGGCAGCAAGTTTCCGGATTTCTTCCTAAGAAACCTTGAACGAAGTGAAACGCTCCTATGTTGCAATAACTGAGAACCTCATTTTGAGTGTTCCCGACAGAGGTCATTCGGCTGAACACAACCGAAGACTAATTAGAGCCAGATGTAGGCAGTGCCGTTCATAGTGCTTGGCGGACAGGGGTCAAATGCTAAACAACTGAGCTCTAGTTCTCCAAACGTTCACAAAGTGCCATAAGTTGAGGTTCAACTTACTGCTCCAGTTGAGTAGAGTGTAGCCGTCAAAGCTGGAATCAGTAGCACTCAGGTGAGAAGAACGAGAAGCAGATATACCCACTCCGCTGGCAGAGTCCTACAGGGACTAGCCTGTCTGGCTGACACGCCTGAATGTTTGCAACCGCGACAGGGCTAGACAGTCGCAATTATGCAGCAATGCAAACTGCATTACCTGGCCAAATTTCACGGGTGTACAAGAAACCACGAGGAAATACAAGGAGATGTTCACTCGGAACAGCCAGAGGCCTGGCGGCAGCAAGATTCCGGAATTCTTCCTAAGAAGCCTTGAACGCAGTGATACGCTCCTATGTTGCAATAACTCAGCAGGTCATTCTGAGTGTTCCTGGCAGAGGTCATTCGGCTGAACACAACCGTGGACTAATTAGAGCCAGATGTAGGCAGTGCCGTCCATAGTGCTGGATGGACAGTGGTCGCGTGCCAAACAACTGAGCTCTAGGTCTCCAAACTTTAACAGAGTGCCATAAATAGAGGTTCAACTTACTGCTTCGGTTGAGTAGAGTGCAGCCGTCAAAGCGGGAATCAGAAGCACTCAGGTGAGAAGAATGGGAAGCAGATATACCCAGTCCGCTGGCAGTGTCCAACTCGGACCAGCCTATCTGTCTGCCACGCCTGAATATTTGCAACCGCGCCAGAGCTAGGCAGGCGAAATTATGCAGCAATGCAAACAGCATAACCTAGCCAAATTTCACGGGTGTACAAGAAACCACGGGGGATTTACAAGGAGATGTTCACTTGAACAACCGGAGGCCTGCCGGCAGCAAGATTCCAGAATTCTTCCTAAGAAACCTTGAACGTACTGAAACACTCCTATGTTGCAATAACTTAGAACCTTATTGTGAGTGTTCCCAGCAAAGCTCATTCGGCTGAACACAACGGTGGACTAACTATAGCAAGATGTAGGCAGTGCCGTCCATAGTGCTTAATGGACAGTCGTAGCGTACCAAACAACTGAGCTCTAGTTCTCCAAATTTTAACAGAGTGCCATAAGTAGAGGTTCAACTTCCTGCTTCGGTTGAGTAGAGTGTAGCCGTCAAAGCTAGAATCAATAGCACTGAGGTGAGAAGAACGAGAAGCAGATATACCCAGTCCGCTGGCAGTGTCCTACGGTGTCCAGCCTATCTGTCTGCCACGCCTCAATATTTGCAACTGCGGCAGAGCTAAGCAGTCGCAATCATGCAGCAATTCAAACTGCATAACCTGGACAAATTTCACGGGTGTACAAGAAACCACGGGGGATTTACAAGGACATGTTCACCCGGAACAGCCGGAGGCCTGCCCACAGCAACATTCCGGAATTCATCCTAAGAAGCCTTGAAAGCAGTGAAACGCTCCTATGTTTCAGTAACTCAGAACCTCATTCTGAGTGCTCCTGGCAGAGTTCATTTATGTGAACACAACCGTGGACTAATTAGAGAAAGATGTAGGCAGTGCCATCCATAGTGCTGGATGGACAGTGGTGGCTTGCCAAACAACTGAGCTCTAGTTCTCAACACTTTCACAAAGTGCCATAAGTTGAGGTTCAACTTACTGCTCCGGTTGAGTAGAGTGTAGCCGTCAAAGCTGGCATCAGTAGCACTCAGGTGAGAAGATCGGGAAGCAGATATACCCAGTCCGCTGGCAGTGTCCTACAGGGACCAGCCTATCTGGTTGCCACGCCTGAATATTTGCAACCGCGGCAGAGCTAGGCAGGCGCAATTGTGCAGCAATACAAACTTCATAACCTGGCGAAATTTCACGGGTGTACAAGAAACCACGGGGGATTTACAAGGACATGTTAACCCGGAACAGCCGGAGGCCTGCCCCCAGCAAGATTCCGGAATTCTTCCTAAGAAGCCTTGAAAGCAGTGAAACGCTCCTATGTTGCAATAACTCAGAACCTCATTCTGAGTGTTCCCGGCAGAGGTCATTCGGCTGAACACAAAGGTGGATTAATTAGAGCCCGATGTAGGCAGTGCCGTCCATAGTGCTGGAGGGACAGTGCTGGAATGCCAAACAACTTAGCTCTAGTTTTCAACACTTTCACAAAGTGCCCTAAGTTGAGGTTGAACTTAATGCTCCGGTTGAGTAGAGTGTAGCCGTCAAAGCTGGAATCAGTAGCACTCAGGCGAGAAAAACGGGAATCAGATATACCCAGTCCGCTGGCAGTTTCCTACGGGGACCAGCCTATCTGGCTGCCACGCCTGAAAGTGTGCAACCGTGTCAGAGCTAGGCAGGCACAATTGTGCAGCAATGCAAACTGCATAACCTGGCTGTATTTCACGGTTGTACAAGAAACCACAGGGGATTTACAAGGAGATGGTCACCCGGAATAGCCAGAGGCCTTCCGGCAAAAACATTCGGGAATTCTTCCTATGAAGCCTTGAAAGTAGAGAAATGCTCCTAAGTTGCAACAACTCAGAATGTCATTCTGAGTGTTCTCGGCAGAGGGCATTCGGCTGAAGACAACCGGGGACTAATTAGAGCCAGATGTACACAGTGCCGTCCATAGTGATGGAAGGACCGTGGTGGCATGCCAAACAACGGAGCTCTAGTTCTCAACACTTTCATAAAGTGCCATAAGTTGAGGTTCAACTTACTGCTCCTGTTGAGTACAGTGGAGCCGTCAAAGCTGGAATCAGTAGCACTCAGGTGAGAAGAACGGGAAGCACATATACCCAGTCCGATGGTAGTGTCCTACGAGGTACAGCCTCTCTGGCTACCACGCCTGAATGTTTGCAACCACGCCAGAGCTCGGCAGGCGCAATTATGCAGCAATTCATACTGCATAACCTGGCCAAATTTCATGGGTGTACAAGAAATCACGAGGGATTTACAAGGAGATGTTCACCCGGAACAGCCGGAGGCCAGCCGGCAGCAACATTCCGGAATTCTTCCTGAGAAGCCTTGAAAGCAGTGAAACGCTCCTATGTTGCAATAACTCAGAACCTCATTCTGAGTGTTCCCGGCAGAGGTCATTCGGCTGAACACAACCGTGGACTAATTAGAGCCAGATGTAGGCAGTGACGTCCATGGACCTGGATGGACAGGGGTTGGGGTGCCAAACAACTGAGCTCTAGTTCTCAACACTTTCACAAAGTGTCATAAGTTGAGGTTCAACTTACTGCTCCGGTTGAGTAGAGTGTAGCCGTCAAAGCTGGAATCAGTAGCACTCAGGAGAGAAGAACAGGAAGCAGATAGACCCAGTCCGCTGGCAGCATTCAACGGGGACCACTTATCTTGCTGCCGTGCCTGAATGTTTGCAACCTCGGCAGAGCAAGGCAGGCACAATTGTGCAGCAATGCAAACTGCATAACCTCGCCAAATTTCATGGGTGTACAAGAAAACACGGGGGATTTACAAGGAGATGTTCACCAGGAAAAGAGGGAGGCCTGTCCACAGCAAGTTTCCGGAATGCTTCCTAAGAAGCCTTGAAAGCAGTGAAACGCTCCTATGTTCCAACAACTCAGAACCTCATTCTGAGTGTTCCCCGCAGAGGTCATTCGCCTGAACACAACCCTGGACTAATTAGAGCCAGATATAGGCAGTGCCGTCCATAGTGCTGGATGGACAGTTGTGGCGGGCCAAACAACTGAGCTCTAGGTGTCAATACTTTCACAAAATGCCATAAATTGAGGTTCAACTTACTGCTCCGATTGAGTAGAATGTAGCCGTCAAAGCTGGAATCAGTAGCACTCAGGTGAAAAGAACGGGAAGCAGATAGAACCAGTCCGCTGGCAGTGTCCTACGGGGACCAGCCTATCTGGCTGCCACGCCTGAATGTTTGCAACCGCGGCAGAGCTAGGCAGGCGCAATTGTGCAGCAATGCACACTGCATATCCTGGCCAAATTTCACGTGTGTACAAGAAACCACAGGGGATTTACATGGAGATGGTCACCCGGAACAGCCAGAGGTCTGCCGGCAAAAATATTCGGGAATTCTTCCTAAGAAGCCTTGAAAGCAGAGAAATGCTCCTAAGTTGTAACAACTCAGAATCTCATTCTGAGTTTTCTTGGCAGAGGGCATTCGGCTGAAGACAACCGTGGACTAATTAGAGCCAGATGTACACAGTGCCGTCCATAGTGATGGAAGGACCGTGGTGGCATGCCAAACAACGGAGCTCTAGTTCTCAACACTTTCATAAAGTGCCATAAGTTGAGGTTCAACTTACTGCTCCTGTTGAGTAGAGTGTAGCCGTCAAAGCTGGAATCAGTAGCACTCAGGTGAGAAGAACGGGAAGCACATATACCCAGTCCGATGGTAGTGTCCTACGAGGTCCAGCCTCTCTGGCTACCACGCCTGAATGTTTGCAACCACGGCAGTGCTAGGCAGGCGCAATTGTGCAGCAATGCAAACTGCATAACCTGGCCAAATTTCACCGGTGTACAAGTAACCACGGGGGATTTACAAGGAGATATTCACCCGGAGCAGCCGGAGGCCTGCCGGCAGCAACATTCCGGAATTCTTCCTGTGAAGCCTGGAAAGCAGTGAAACGCTCCTATGTTGCAATAACTCAGAACCTCATTCTGAGTGTACCTGGCAGAGTTCATTCGGCTGAACACAACCGTGGACTAATTAGAGCCAGATGTAGGCAGTGACGTCCATGGTGCTGGATGGACAGTGGTGGCGTGCCAAACAACTGAGATCTAGGTCTCAACACTTTCACAAAGTGCCATAAGTTGAGGTTCAACTTACTGCTCCCGTTGAGTAGAGTGTAGCCGTCAAAGCTGGAATCAGAAGCACTCAGGTGAGAAGAACGGGAAGCTGATATACCCAGTCCACTGGCAGTGTCCTACAGGGATCAGTAAATCTGGCTGCCACGCCTGAATGTTTGCAAAAGTGGTAGAGCTAGCCAGGCGCAATTGTGCAGCAATGCAAACTGCATAACCTGGCCAAATTTCACGGGTGTACAAGAAACCACGGGGGATTTACAAGGAGATGTTCACCCGGAACAGACAGAGGCCTGCCGGCAGCAAGATTCCGGAATCCTTCCTAAGAAGCCTTGAAAGCAGTGAAACGCTCCTATGTTGCAATAACTCAGAACCTCATTCTGAGTGTTCCCGGCAGAGGTTATTCAGGTGAACTCATCCGTGGACTAATTAGAGCCAGATGTAGGCAGTGGACTAATTAGAGCCAGATGTAGGCAATGGACTAATTAGAGCCAGATATAGGCAGTGTATTCGATTGGAAAACAACTGAGCTTTAGTTCTCCAAACTTTCTCAAATTGCCATAAGTTGAGGTTCAACTTACTGCTCCGGTCGAGTAGAGTGTACACGTCAAAGCTGGAATCAGTAGCACTGAGTTGAGTAGAACGGGAAGCAGGTAGACCCAGTCCGCTGGCAGTGTCCTACGATGACCAGCCTTTCTGGCTGCCACGCCTGAATGTTTGTAAACACGGCAGAGCTATGCAGGCGGAAATGTGCAGCAATGCAAACTGCATAACCTGGCCAAATTTCACGGGTGTACGAGAAACCACGGGGGATATACAAGGGGATTTCACCCGGAAGAGCCGGAGGCCTGCCGGCAACAAGATTCCGGAATTCTTCCTGTGAAACCTTGAAAGCAGTGAAACGCACCTAGGTGGCAATAACTCAGAACCTCATTCTGAGTGTTCCCCGCAGAGATCATTCGGCTGAACACAACTGTGGAGTAATTAGAGCCAGATATAGGCAGTGCCGTCCATAGTGCTGAATGGATATTGGTGGCGTGCCAAACACCTGAGATCTAGTTCACAACACTTTCACAAAGTGCCATACGTTGAGGTTCTACTTAGTGCTCCGGTTGAGTAGAATGTAGCCGTCAAAGCTGGAATCAGTAGCACTCAGGTGAGAAGAAAGGAAAGCAGATATAACCAGTCCCTAGCAGTGCCCTACGGGGACCAGCCTATCTGGCTGCCACGCCTGAATGTTTGCAACCGCGGCAGGGGAAGGCAGGCGCAATTGTGCAGCAATGCAAACTGCATAACCTCCCCAAATTTCAGGGGTGTACAAGAAACCACGGGGGATTTACAAGGAGATGTTCACCCTGAACAGCAGGAGGCCTGCTGGCAGCAAGATTCTGGAATTCTTCCTAAGAAGCCTTGAAAGCAGTGAAACGCTCCTATGTTGCAATATCTCAGAACCTCATTTTGACTGTTCCCGGCAGAGGTCATTCGGCTGAACACAACCGTGGACTAACTATAGCCAGATGTAGGCAGTGCCGTCCATAGTGCTGGATGGACAGTGGTGGCGTGCCAAACAACTGAGCTCTAGTTCTCAACACTTGCACAAAGTGCCATAAGTTGAGGTTCAACTTACTGCTCCGGTTGAGTAGAGTGTAGCCGTCAAAGCTGGAATCAGTAGCACTCAGGTGAGAAGAACGGGAAGCAGATATACCCAGTCTGCTGGCAGTGTCCTACGGGGACCAGCCTTACTGGCTGCCACGCCTGAATGTTTGCAACCCCGGCAGAGATAGGCAGTCGCAATTATGCAGCAATGCAAACTGCATAACTTGGCCTAATTTCACAGGTGTACAAGAAACCACTGGGGATTTACAAGGAGATGTTCACCCGGAACATCCGGAGGCCAGCCGGCAGCAAGATTCCGGAATCTTCCTAAGAAACCTTGAACGCAGTGAAACGCTCGTATGTTGCAATAACTCAGAACCTCATTTTTAGTGTTCCCGACAGAGGTCATTCGGCTGAACACAACCGAGGACTAATTAGAGCCAGATATAGGCAGTGCCATCCATAGTGCTGGGGGGACAGTGGTCGCATGCTAAACAACTGAGCTCTAGTTCTCCAAACGTGCACAACGTGCCATAAATTGAGGTTCAACTTACTGCTTCGGTTGAGTAGAGTGTAGCAATCAACGCTGGAATCAGTAGCACTCAGTTGAGAAGAACGAGAAGCAGATATACCAAGTCTGCTGGCAGTGTCCTACGTGGAACAGCCTTTCTGGCTGCCACGCCTGAATGTTTGCAACCGCGGCAGAGCTAGGCAGGCGCAATTGTGCAGCAATGCAAACTGCATTAACTGGCCAAATTTCACGGGTGTACAAGAAACCACGGGGGATGTATAATTAGATGTTCACCCGGAACAGCCAGAGGCCTGCCGGCAGCAAGATTCCGGAATTCTTCCTAAGAAGCCTTGCAAGCAGTGAAACGCTGCTATGTTGCAATAACTCAGAACCTCATTCTGAGTGTTCCCGGCAGAGGTCATTCGGCTGAACTCATCCGTGGACTAATTAGAGCCAGATGTAGGCAGTGGAAAAATTAGAGCCCGATGTAGGCAATGGACTAATTAGAGCTAGGTATAGGCAGTGTTTTCGATTGGAAAACAACTGAGCTTTAGTTCTCCAAACTTTCACAAAGTGCCATAAGTTGACGTTCAATTTATTGGTCTGGTTGAGAAGAGTGTAGCCATCAAAGCTGGAATCAGTAGCACTCAGGTGAGAAGAACTGGAAACAGATAGACCCAGTTTGCTGGAAGTGTCTTACGGGGACCAGCCTATCTGGCTGATACGCCTGAATGTTTGCAAGCGCGGCAGGGGTAGGCAGGTGCAATTGTGCAGCAATGCAAACTGCGTAAGCGCCCCAAATTTCAGGGGTGTACAAGAAACCACGGGGGATTTACAAGGACATGATCACCCGGAACAGCAGGAGGCCTACCGGCAGCAAGATTCCGGAATTCTTCCAGTGAAGCCTTGAAAGCTGTGAAACGCGCCTATGTTGCAATAACTCAGAAACTCATTCTGATTGTTCCCGGCACAGGTCATTGGGCTAAACACAACCGTGGACTAATTAGAGCCAGGTGTAGGCAGTGCCGTCCATACTGTTGGATGGACAGTGGTGGAGTGCCAAACAACTGAGCTCTAGTTCTTAACACTTTCACAAAGTGCCATAAGTTGAGGTTCAACTTACTGCTCTGGTTGAGTAGAGTGTAGCCGTCAAAGCTGGAATCAGTAGCACTCAGGTGAGAAGAACGGGAAGCAGATAGACCCAGTCCGCTGGCAGTGTCCTACGGGGACCAGCCTATCTGGCTGCTTGCCTGAATGTTTGCAACCGCGGCAAAGCTAGGCAGGCGCAATTGTGCAGCAATGCAAACTGCATAACCTGGACAATTTTCACGGGTGTACAAGAAACCACGGGGCATTTACAAGGGGATTTCCCTCGGAACATCCGGAGGCCTGCCGGCAGCAAGATTCCGGAATTCTTCCTGTGAAACCTTGAAAGCAGTGAAACGCTCCTAGGTTGCAATAACTGAGAACCTCATTCTACGTGTTCCTGGCAGAGATCATTCAGCTGAACACAACTGTGGACTAATTAGAGCCTGATATAGGCAGTGCCTTCCATAGTGCTGGATGGATATTTGTGGCGTGCCAAACACCTGAGATCTAGTTCACAACACTTTCACAAAGTGCCATGAGTTGAGGTTCTACTTACTGCTCTCGTTGAGTAGATTGTAGCCGTCAATGCTGGAATCAGTAGCACTCAGGTGAGAAGAACAGAAAGCAGATATACCCAGTCCCCTGGCTGTGTCCTACTGGGACCAGCCTATCTGGCTTCCACGCCTGAATGTTTGCAAACGCGTCATGGGTAGGCCGGCGCAATTGTGCAGCAATGCAAACTGCATAACCTCCCTAAATTTCAGGGGTGTACAAGAAACCACGGGGGATTTACAAGGAGATGTTCTCCCTGAACAGCAGGAGGCCTGCCGGAAGCAAGATTTTGGAATTCTTCCTAAGAAGCCTTGAAAGCAGTGAAACGCTCCTATGTTGCAATAACTCAGAACCTCATTTGAGTTTTCCCGGCAGAGGTCATTCGGCTGAACAGAACCGTGGACTAACTATAGCCAGATGTAGGCAGTGCCGTCGGTAGTGCTGGATGGACAGTGATGGCGTGCCAAACAACTGAGCTCTAGTTCTCAACACTTGCACAAAGTGCCATAAGTTGAGGTTCAACTTACTGCTCCGGTTGAGTAGAGTGTAGCCGTCAAACCTGGAATCAGTAGCACTGAGGTGAGAAGAACGGGAAACTGATATACCCAGTCTGCTGGCAGTGTCCTACGGGGACCAGCCTATCTGGCTGCCATGCCTGAATGTTTGCAACCCCGGCAGAGATAGGCAGACGCAATTATGCAACAATGCAAACTACATAACTTTACCAAATTTCACAGGTGTACAAGAAACCACGGGGGATTTACAAGTAGATGTTCACCCGGAACAGCTGGAGGCCAGCCGGCAGCAAGATTCCGGAATTCTTCCTAAGAAACCTTGAAAGCAGTGAAATGCTCCTATGTTGCCATAACTCAGAACCCCATTCTGAGTGTTCCCGGCAGAGGTCATTCGGCTGAACACAACCATGAACTTCTTAGGGCCAGATGTAAGCAGTGCCGTCCATAGTGCTGGATGGACAGTGGTGGCGTGCCAAACAACTGAGCTCTAGTTCTCAACACTTTCACAAAGTGCCATAAGTTGAGGTTCAACTTACTGCTCCGGTTGAGTAGAGTGTAGCCGTCAAAGCTGGAATCAGTAGCACTCAGGTGAGAAGATCGGAAAGCAGATATTCCCAGTCTTCTGGCAGTGTCCTACGGGGACCAGCCTCTCTGGCTGCCACGCCTGAATGTTTGCAACCGTGGCAAAGCTAGGCAGGCGCAATTGTGCAGCAATGCAAACTGCATAACCTGGCCAAATTTCACCGGTGTACAAGAAACCACGGGGGATTTACAAGGAGATGTTAACCCGGAACAGCCGGAGGCCTGCCAGCAGCAAGATTCCGGAATTCTTTCTAAGAAGGCTTGAACGCAGTGAAACGCTCCTATGTTGCAACAACTCAGAACCTCATTCTGAGTGTTTCCGGCAGAGGTCATTCGGCTGAACACAACCGTGGACTAATTAGAGCCTGATGCAGACAGTGCCGTCCATAGTGCTGAATGGACAGTGGTGGCCTGTCAAACAACTGAGCTTTAGTTCTCAACACTATCACAAAGTGCCATAAGTTGAGGTTCAACTTCCTGCTTCGTTTGAGTAGATTGTAGCTGTCAAAGCGGGAATCAGAAGCACTCAGGTGAGAAGAATGGGAAGCAGATAAACCCAGTCTGTCAGCAGTGTCCTACCGGGACCAGCCTCTCTGGCTGCAACGCCTGAATGTTTGCAACCGCGGCAGAGCTCAGCAGGCAAAATTATGGAGCAATGCAAACTTCATAACCTAGCCAAATTTCACAGGTGTACAAGAAACCACGGGGGATTTACAAGGAGATGTTCCCCGGGAACAACCGGAGGCCTGCTGGCTGCAAGATTCCGGAACTCTTCCTAAGAAGCCTTGAAAGCAGTGAAACGCTCCTATGTTGCAATAATTCAGAACCTCATTCTGAGTGTTCCCGGCAGAGGTCATTCGGCTGAACTCATCCGTGGACTAATTAGAGCCAGATGTAGGCAGTGGACTAATTAGAGCCAGATGTAGACAATGGACTAATTAGAGCCAGATATAGGCAGTGTTTTCGATTGGAAAACAACTGAGCTTTAGTTCTCCAAACTTTCTCAAATTGCCATAAGTTGAGGTTCAACTTACTGCTCCGGTCGAGTAGAGTGTACACGTCAAAGCTGGAATCAGTAGCACTGAGTTGAGTAGAACGGGAAGCAGGTAGACCCAGTCCGCTGGCAGTGTCCTACGATGACCAGCCTTTCTGGCTGCCACGCCTGAATGTTTGTAAACACGGCAGAGCTATGCAGGCGGAAATGTGCAGCAATGCAAACTGCATAACCTGGCCAAATTTCACGGGTGTACGAGAAACCACGGGGGATATCCAAGGGGATTTCACCCGGAAGAGCCGGAGGCCTGCCGGCAACAAGATTCCGGAATTCTTCCTGTGAAACCTTGAAAGCAGTGAAACGCACCTAGGTGGCAATAACTCAGAACCTCATTCTGAGTGTTCCCCGCAGAGATCATTCGGCTGAACACAACTGTGGAGTAATTAGAGCCAGATATAGGCAGTGCCGTCCATAGTGCTGAATGGATATTGGTGGCGTGCCAAACACCTGAGATCTAGTTCACAACACTTTCACAAAGTGCCATACGTTGAGGTTCTACTTAGTGCTCCGGTTGAGTAGAATGTAGCCGTCAAAGCTGGAATCAGTAGCACTCAGGTGAGAAGAAAGGAAAGCAGATATAACCAGTCCCTAGCAGTGCCCTACGGGGACCAGCCTATCTGGCTGCCACGCCTGAATGTTTGCAACCGCGGCAGGGGAAGGCAGGCGCAATTGTGCAGCAGTGCAAACTGCATAACCTCCCCAAATTTCAGGGGTGTACAAGAAACCACGGGGGATTTACAAGGAGATGTTCACCCTGAACAGCAGGAGGCCTGCTGGCAGCAAGATTCTGGAATTCTTCCTAAGAAGCCTTGAAAGCAGTGAAACGCTCCTATGTTGCAATATCTCAGAACCTCATTTTGACTGTTCCCGGCAGAGGTCATTCGGCTGAACACAACCGTGGACTAACTATAGCCAGATGTAGGCAGTGCCGTCCATAGTGCTGGATGGACAGTGGTGGCGTGCCAAACAACTGAGCTCTAGTTCTCAACACTTGCACAAAGTGCCATAAGTTGAGGTTCAACTTACTGCTCCGGTTGAGTAGAGTGTAGCCGTCAAAGCTGGAATCAGTAGCACTCAGGTGAGAAGAACGGGAAGCAGATATACCCAGTCTGCTGGCAGTGTCCTACGGGGACCAGCCTTACTGGCTGCCACGCCTGAATGTTTGCAACCCCGGCAGAGATAGGCAGTCGCAATTATGCAGCAATGCAAACTGCATAACTTGGCCTAATTTCACAGGTGTACAAGAAACCACTGGGGATTTACAAGGAGATGTTCACCCGGAACATCCGGAGGCCAGCCGGCAGCAAGTTTCCGGAATCTTCCTAAGAAACCTTGAACGCAGTGAAACGCTCGTATGTTGCAATAACTCAGAACCTCATTTTTAGTGTTCCCGACAGAGGTCATTCGGCTGAACACAACCGAGGACTAATTAGAGCCAGATATAGGCAGTGCCATCCATAGTGCTGGGGGGACAGTGGTCGCATGCTAAACAACTGAGCTCTAGTTCTCCAAACGTGCACAACGTGCCATAAATTGAGGTTCAACTTACTGCTTCGGTTGAGTAGAGTGTAGCAATCAACGCTGGAATCAGTAGCACTCAGTTGAGAAGAACGAGAAGCAGATATACCAAGTCTGCTGGCAGTGTCCTACGTGGAACAGCCTTTCTGGCTGCCACGCCTGAATGTTTGCAACCGCGGCAGAGCTAGGCAGGCGCAATTGTGCAGCAATGCAAACTGCATTAACTGGCCAAATTTCACGGGTGTACAAGAAACCACGGGGGATGTATAATTAGATGTTCACCCGGAACAGCCAGAGGCCTGCCGGCAGCAAGATTCCGGAATTCTTCCTAAGAAGCCTTGCAAGCAGTGAAACGCTGCTATGTTGCAATAACTCAGAACCTCATTCTGAGTGTTCCCGGCAGAGGTCATTCGGCTGAACTCATCCGTGGACTAATTAGAGCCAGATGTAGGCAGTGGAAAAATTAGAGCCCGATGTAGGCAATGGACTAATTAGAGCTAGGTATAGGCAGTGTTTTCGATTGGAAAACAACTGAGCTTTAGTTCTCCAAACTTTCACAAAGTGCCATAAGTTGACGTTCAACTTATTGGTCTGGTTGAGAAGAGTGTAGCCATCAAAGCTGGAATCAGTAGCACTCAGGTGAGAAGAACTGGAAACAGATAGACCCAGTTTGCTGGAAGTGTCTTACGGGGACCAGCCTATCTGGCTGATACGCCTGAATGTTTGCAAGCGCGGCAGGGGTAGGCAGGTGCAATTGTGCAGCAATGCAAACTGCGTAAGCGCCCCAAATTTCAGGGGTGTACAAGAAACCACGGGGGATTTACAAGGACATGATCACCCGGAACAGCAGGAGGCCTACCGGCAGCAAGATTCCGGAATTCTTCCAGTGAAGCCTTGAAAGCTGTGAAACGCGCCTATGTTGCAATAACTCAGAAACTCATTCTGATTGTTCCCGGCACAGGTCATTGGGCTAAACACAACCGTGGACTAATTAGAGCCAGGTGTAGGCAGTGCCGTCCATACTGTTGGATGGACAGTGGTGGAGTGCCAAACAACTGAGCTCTAGTTCTTAACACTTTCACAAAGTGCCATAAGTTGAGGTTCAACTTACTGCTCTGGTTGAGTAGAGTGTAGCCGTCAAAGCTGGAATCAGTAGCACTCAGGTGAGAAGAACGGGAAGCAGATAGACCCAGTCCGCTGGCAGTGTCCTACGGGGACCAGCCTATCTGGCTGCTTGCCTGAATGTTTGCAACCGCGGCAAAGCTAGGCAGGCGCAATTGTGCAGCAATGCAAACTGCATAACCTGGACAATTTTCACGGGTGTACAAGAAACCACGGGGCATTTACAAGGGGATTTCCCTCGGAACATCCGGAGGCCTGCCGGCAGCAAGATTCCGGAATTCTTCCTGTGAAACCTTGAAAGCAGTGAAACGCTCCTAGGTTGCAATAACTGAGAACCTCATTCTACGTGTTCCTGGCAGAGATCATTCAGCTGAACACAACTGTGGACTAATTAGAGCCTGATATAGGCAGTGCCTTCCATAGTGCTGGATGGATATTTGTGGCGTGCCAAACACCTGAGATCTAGTTCACAACACTTTCACAAAGTGCCATGAGTTGAGGTTCTACTTACTGCTCTCGTTGAGTAGATTGTAGCCGTCAATGCTGGAATCAGTAGCACTCAGGTGAGAAGAACAGAAAGCAGATATACCCAGTCCCCTGGCTGTGTCCTACTGGGACCAGCCTATCTGGCTTCCACGCCTGAATGTTTGCAAACGCGTCATGGGTAGGCCGGCGCAATTGTGCAGCAATGCAAACTGCATAACCTCCCTAAATTTCAGGGGTGTACAAGAAACCACGGGGGATTTACAAGGAGATGTTCTCCCTGAACAGCAGGAGGCCTGCCGGAAGCAAGATTTTGGAATTCTTCCTAAGAAGCCTTGAAAGCAGTGAAACGCTCCTATGTTGCAATAACTCAGAACCTCATTTGAGTTTTCCCGGCAGAGGTCATTCGGCTGAACAGAACCGTGGACTAACTATAGCCAGATGTAGGCAGTGCCGTCGGTAGTGCTGGATGGACAGTGATGGCGTGCCAAACAACTGAGCTCTAGTTCTCAACACTTGCACAAAGTGCCATAAGTTGAGGTTCAACTTACTGCTCCGGTTGAGTAGAGTGTAGCCGTCAAACCTGGAATCAGTAGCACTGAGGTGAGAAGAACGGGAAACTGATATACCCAGTCTGCTGGCAGTGTCCTACGGGGACCAGCCTATCTGGCTGCCATGCCTGAATGTTTGCAACCCCGGCAGAGATAGGCAGACGCAATTATGCAACAATGCAAACTACATAACTTTACCAAATTTCACAGGTGTACAAGAAACCACGGGGGATTTACAAGTAGATGTTCACCCGGAACAGCTGGAGGCCAGCCGGCAGCAAGATTCCGGAATTCTTCCTAAGAAACCTTGAAAGCAGTGAAATGCTCCTATGTTGCCATAACTCAGAACCCCATTCTGAGTGTTCCCGGCAGAGGTCATTCGGCTGAACACAACCATGAACTTCTTAGAGCCAGATGTAAGCAGTGCCGTCCATAGTGCTGGATGGACAGTGGTGGCGTGCCAAACAACTGAGCTCTAGTTCTCAACACTTTCACAAAGTGCCATAAGTTGAGGTTCAACTTACTGCTCCGGTTGAGTAGAGTGTAGCCGTCAAAGCTGGAATCAGTAGCACTCAGGTGAGAAGATCGGAAAGCAGATATTCCCAGTCTTCTGGCAGTGTCCTACGGGGACCAGCCTCTCTGGCTGCCACGCCTGAATGTTTGCAACCGTGGCAAAGCTAGGCAGGCGCAATTGTGCAGCAATGCAAACTGCATAACCTGGCCAAATTTCACCGGTGTACAAGAAACCACGGGGGATTTACAAGGAGATGTTAACCCGGAACAGCCGGAGGCCTGCCAGCAGCAAGATTCCGGAATTCTTTCTAAGAAGGCTTGAACGCAGTGAAACGCTCCTATGTTGCAACAACTCAGAACCTCATTCTGAGTGTTTCCGGCAGAGGTCATTCGGCTGAACACAACCGTGGACTAATTAGAGCCTGATGCAGACAGTGCCGTCCATAGTGCTGAATGGACAGTGGTGGCCTGTCAAACAACAGAGCTTTAGTTCTCAACGCTATCACAAAGTGCCATAAGTTGAGGTTCAACTTCCTGCTTCGTTTGAGTAGATTGTAGCTGTCAAAGCGGGAATCAGAAGCACTCAGGTGAGAAGAATGGGAAGCAGATAAACCCAGTCTGTCAGCAGTGTCCTACCGGGACCAGCCTCTCTGGCTGCAACGCCTGAATGTTTGCAACCGCGGCAGAGCTCAGCAGGCAAAATTATGGAGCAATGCAAACTTCATAACCTAGCCAAATTTCACAGGTGTACAAGAAACCACGGGGGATTTACAAGGAGATGTTCCCCGGGAACAACCGGAGGCCTGCTGGCTGCAAGATTCCGGAACTCTTCCTAAGAAGCCTTGAAAGCAGTGAAACGCTCCTATGTTGCAATAATTCAGAACCTCATTCTGAGTGTTCCCGGCAGAGGTCATTCGGCTGAACTCATCCGTGGACTAATTAGAGCCAGATGTAGGCAGTGGACTAATTAGAGCCAGATGTAGACAATGGACTAATTAGAGCCAGATATAGGCAGTGTTTTCGATTGGAAAACAACTGAGCTTTAGTTCTCCAAACTTTCACAAAGTGCCATAAGTTGAGGTTCAACTTACTCCTCCGATTGAGTAGAGTGTAGCCGTCAAAGCTGGAATCAGTAGCACTCAGGTGAAAAGAACGGGAAGCAGATAGAACCAGTCCGCTGGCAGTGTCCTACGGGGACCAGCCTATCTGGCTGCCACGCCTGAATGTTTGCAACCGCGGCAGAGCTAGGCAGGCGCAATTCTGCAGCAATGCACACTGCATATCCTGGCCAAATTTCACGTGTGTACAAGAAACCACAGGGGATTTACAAGGAGATGGTCACCCGGAACAGCCAGTGGTCTGCCGGCAAAAACATTCGGGAATTCTTCCTAAGAAGCCTTGAAAGCAGAGAAATGCTCCTAAGTTGTAACAACTCAGAATGTCATTCTGAGTTTTCTTGGCAGAGGGCATTCGGCTGAAGACAACCGTGGACTAATTAGAGCCAGATGTACACAGTGCCGTCCATAGTGATGGAAGGACCGTGGTGGCATGCCAAACAACGGAGCTCTAGTTCTCAACACTTTCATAAAGTGCCATGAGTTGAGGTTCAACTTACTGCTCCTGTTGAGTACAGTGTAGCCGTCAAAGCTGGAATAAGTAGCACTCAGGTGAGAAGAACGGGAAGCACATATACCGAGTCCCATGGTAGTGTCCTACGAGGTCCAGCCTCTCTGGCTACCACGCCTGAATGTTTGTAACCACGGCAGTGCTAGGCAGGCGCAATTGTGCAGCAATGCAAACTGCATAACCTGGCCAAATTTCACCGGTGTACAAGTAACCACGGGGGATTTACAAGGAGATATTCACCCGGAGCAGCCGGAGGCCTGCCGGCAGCAACATTCCGGAATTCTTCCTGTGAAGCCTTGAAAGCAGTGAAACGCTCCTATGTTGCAATAACTCAGAAACTCATTCTGAGTGTTCCCAGCACAGGTCATTCGGCTGAACACAACCGTGGACTAATTAGAGCCAGATGTAGGCAGTGACGTCCATGGTGCTGGATGGACAGTGGTGGCGTGCCAAACAACTGAGCTCTAAGTCTCAACACTTTCACAAAGTTCCATAAGTTGAGGTTCAACTTACTGCTCCCGTTGAGTAGAGTGTAGCCGTCAAAGCTGGAATCAGTAGCTCTGAGGTGAGAAGAACGGGAAGCTGATATAACCAGTCCGCTGGCAGTGTCCTACAGGGATCAGTAAATCTGGCTGCCACGCCTGAATGTTTGCAAACGTGGCAGAGCTAGCCAGGCGCAATTGTGCAGCAATGCAAACTGCATACCCTGGCCAAATTTCACGCGTGTACAAGAAACCACGCGGGATTTATATGGAGATGTTAACTCGGAACAGCCGGAGGCCTGCCGGCAGCAACATTCCGGAATTCTTCTCACGAAGCCTTGAAAGCAGTGAAATGATCCTAGGTTGCCATAACTCAGAACCCCATTCTGAGTGTTCCCGGCAGAGGTCATTTGGCTGAACACAACCAAGAACTTATTAGAGCCAAATGTATGCAGTTCCGTCCATAGTGCTGGATGGACAGTGGTGGCGTGGCAAACAACTGAGCTCTATTTCTCAAGTCTTTTACAAATTGCCATAGGTTGAGGTTCAACTACTTCAACGGTTGAGTAGAGTGTAGCAGTCAAAGCTGGAATCAGTAGCACTCAGGTGAGAAGAACGGGAAGCAGATAGACCCAGTCCGCTGGCAGTGTCCTACGGGGACCAGCCTATCTGGCTGCCGCTCCTGAATGTTTGCAAGCGCGGCAGAGCTAGGCAGGCGCAATTGTGCAGCAATGCAAACTGCATAACCTAGCCAAATTTCACGGTTTTACAAGAAACCACGGGGGATTTACAAGGAGATGTTCACCCGGAACAGCCAGAGGCTTGCGCGCAGCCAGATTATGGAATTCTTCCTGTGAAGCCTTGAAAGCAGTGAAACGCACCTATGTTGCCATAACTCAGAACCTCATTCTGAGTGTTCCCGGCAGAGGTCATTCGGCTGAACACAACCATGGACTACTTAGAGCCAGATGTAGGCAGTGCCGTCCATAGTGCTGGATGGACAGTGGTGGCATGCCAAACAACTGAGTTCTAGTTCTCAACACTTTCACAAAGTGCCATAAGTTGTGGTTCAACTTTTTGCTCCGGTTGAGTAGAGTGGAGGCAGCAAATCTGGAATCAGTAGCACTCAGGTGAGAAGAACGGGAAGCAGATAGACCCAGTCCGCTGGCAGTGTCCTATGGGGACCAGCCTATCTGGCTGCCACGCCTGAATGTTTGCAACCACGGCAGAGCTAGGCAGACGCAATTGTGCAGCAATGCAAACTGCATAACCTGGCCAAATTTCACGGGTGTGCAAGAAAGCACTTGGGATTTACAAGGAGACGTTCACCCGGGACATCCGGAGGCCTGCCAGCAGCAACATTCCGGAATCCTTGGTAAGAAGCCTTGAAACCAGTGAAATGCTCCTATGTTGCAATAACTCAGAAGCTCATTCTGAGTGTTCCAGGCAGAGGTCATTCGGCTGAACACAACCGTGGTTTAATTACAGTCAGATGTAGGCATTACGGTCCGTAGTCCTGGATGGACAGTGGTGGCGTGCAAAACAACTGAGCTCTAGTTTTCAACACTTTCACAAAGTGCCATAAGATGAGTTTCAACTTACTGCTGCGCTTGAGTAGAGTGTGGCCGTCAAAGCTGGAATCAGTAGCACTCAGGTGAGAAGAAAGGGAAGCAGATATACCCAGTCCGCTGGCAATGTCTTACGGGGACCAGCCTATGTGGCTGCCACGCCGGAATGTTTGCAACCGTGGCAGAGCTAGGCAGGCGCAATTGTGCAGCAATGCAAACTGCATAACCTGGCAAAATTTCACCGGTGTACAAGAAACCACGGGGATTTACAAGGAGATGTTCACCCGGAACAGCCGGAGACCTGCTGGCAGCAAAATTCCGGAATTCTTCCTGTGAAGCCTTGAAAGCAGTGAAACGCTCCTATGTTGCAATAACTCAGAACCTCATTCTGAGTGTTCCCGGCAGAGGTCATTCGGCTGAACACAACCGTGGACTAATTAGAGCCAGAGGTAGGCAGTGCTGTCCTTAGTGCTGGATGGAGAGTCGTGGCATGCCAAACAACTGAGCTCTAGTTCTCAACACTTTCACAAAGTGCCATAAGTTGAGGTTCAACTTACTGCTCCCGTTGAGTAGAGTGTAGCCGTCAAAGCTGGAATCAGTAGCACTGAGGTGAGAAGAACGGGAAGCTGATATAACCAGTCCGCTGGCAGTGTCCTACAGCGATCAGTAAATCTGGCTGCCACGCCTGAATGTTTGCAAACGTGGCAGAGCTAGCCAGGCGCAATTGTGCAGCAATGCAAACTGCATACCCTGGCCAAATTTCACGCGTGTACAAGAAACCACGCGGGATTTATATGGAGATGTTAACTCGGAACAGCCGGAGGCCTGCCGGCAGCAACATTCCGGAATTCTTCTCAAGAAGCCTTGAAAGCAGTGAAATGATCCTAGGTTGCCATAACTCAGAACCCCATTCTGAGTGTTCCCGACAGAGGTCATTTAGCTGAACACAACCAAGAACTTATTAGAGCCAAATGTATGCAGTTCCGTCCATAGTGCTGGATGGACAGTGGTGGCGTGCCAAACAACTGAGCTCTATTTCTCAAGTCTTTTACAAATTGCCATAGGTTGAGGTTCAACTACTTCAACGGTTGAGTAGAGTGTAGCAGTCAAAGCTGGAATCAGTAGCACTCAGGTGAGAAGAACGGGAAGCAGATAGACCCAGTCCGCTGGCAATGTCCTACGGGGACCAGCCTATCTGGCTGCCGCGCCTGAATGTTTGCAAGCGCGGCAGAGCTAGGCAGGCGCAATTGTGCAGCAATGCAAACTGCATAACCTAGCCAAATTTCACGGTTTTACAAGAAACCACGGGGGATTTACAAGGAGATGTTCACCCGGAACAGCCAGAGGCTTGCGCGCAGCCAGATTATGGAATTCTTCCTGTGAAGCCTTGAAAGCAGTGAAACGCACCTATGTTGCCATAACTCAGAACCTCATTCTGAGTGTTCCCGGCAGAGGTCATTCGGCTGAACACAACCATGGACTACTTAGAGCCAGATGTAGGCAGTGCCGTCCATAGTGCTGGATGGACAGTGGTGGCATGCCAAACAACTGAGTTCTAGTTCTCAACACTTTCACAAAGTGCCATAAGTTGTGGTTCAACTTTTTGCTCCGGTTGAGTAGAGTGGAGGCAGCAAATCTGGAATCAGTAGCACTCAGGTGAGAAGAACGGGAAGCAGATAGACCCAGTCCGCTGGCAGTGTCCTATGGGGACCAGCCTATCTGGCTGCCACGCCTGAATGTTTGCAACCGCGGCAGAGCTTGGCAGACGCAATTGTGCAGCAATGCAAACTGCATAACCTGGCCAAATTTCACGGGTGTGCAAGAAAGCACTTGGGATTTACAAGGAGACGTTCACCCGGAATAGCCGGAAGCCTGTCGGCAACAAGTTTCTGGAATTCTTCCTAAGAAGCCTTGAAAGCAGTGAAACGCTCCTATGTTGAAATAACTGAGAACCTCATTCTGAGTGTTCCCGGCAGAGGTCATTCGGCTGAACACAACCGTGGAATAATTAGCGCCAGATGTAGGCAGTTCCTCCATAGTGCTGGATGGAAAGTGGTCGCGTGCCAAACAACTGAGCTCTAGTTCTCAACACTTTCACAAAGTGCCATAAGTTGAGGTTCAACTTACTGGTGCGGTTGAGTAGAGTGTAGCCGTCAAAGCTAAAATCAGTAGCACTCAGGTGAGAACGGGAAGCAGATATACCCAGTCTGCTGGCAGTGTCCTACGGGGTCCAGCCTATCTGGCTGCCAAGCCTGAATGTTTGCAACCGCGGCAGAGTTAGGGAGGCGCAATTGTGTAGCAATGCAAACTGCATACGCTGGCCAAATTTCACGGGTGACCAAGAAACCACGGGGGATTTACAAGGAGATGTTCACCCGGGACATCCGGAGGCCTGCCAGCAGCAACATTCCGGAATCCTTGGTAAGAAGCCTTGAAAGCAGTGAAATGCTCCTATGTTACAATAACTCAGAAGCTCATTCTGAGTGTTCCAGGCAGAGGTCATTCGGCTGAACACAACCGTGGTTTAATTAGAGCCAGATGTAGGCATTACGGTCCGTAGTCCTGGATGGACAATGGTGGCGTGCCAAACAACTGAGCTCTAGTTTTCAACACTTTCACAAAGTGCCATAAGATGAGTTTCAACTTACTGCTGCGCTTGAGTAGAGTGTAGCCGTCAAAGCTGGAATCAGTAGCACTCAGGTGAGAAGAAAGGGAAGCAGATAAACCCAGTCCGCTGGCAATGTCTTACGGGGACCAGCCTATGTAGCTGCCACGCCGGAATGTTTGCAACCGTGGCAGAGCTAGGCAGGCGCAATTGTGCAGCAATGCAAACTGCATAACCTGGCAAAATTTCACCGGTGTACAAGAAACCACGGGGATTTACAAGGAGATGTTCACCCGGAACAGCCGGAGACCTGCTGGCAGCAAAATTCCGGAATTCTTCCTGTGAAGCCTTGAAAGCAGTGAAACGCTCCTATGTTGCAATAACTCAGAACCTCATTCTGAGTGTTCCCGGCAGAGGTCATTCGGCTGAACACAACCGTGGACTAATTAGAGCCAGAGGTAGGCAGTGCTGTCCTTAGTGCTGGATGGAGAGTCGTGGCATGCCAAACAACTGAGCTCTAGTTCTCAACACTTTCACAAAGTGCCATAAGTTGAGGTTCAACTTACTGCTGCGGTTGAGTAGAGAGTAGCCGGCAAAGCAGGAATCAGGAGCACGCAGGTGAGAAGAATGGGAAGCAGATATACCCAGTCCGCTTGCAGTGTCCTACTGGGTCCAGCCTATCTGGCTGCCACGACTGAATGTTTGCAACCTCGGCAGAGCTAGGCAGGCACAATTGTGCAGCAATGCAAACTGCATAACCTGGCCAAAATTCACGGGTGTACAAGAAACCACGGGGGATTTACAAGGAGATGTTCACCCGGAACAACCGGAGGCCTGCCGGCAGCAACATTTCGGAATCCTTCCTAGGAAGCCTTGAAAGCAGTGAAACGCTCCTATATTGCAATAACACAGAACCTCATTCTCATTGTTCCCGGCAGAGGTCATTAGGCTGAACTCAACCGTGGATTAATAGAGCCCGATGTAGGCAGTGCCGTCCATAGTGCTGGATGGACACTGCCGGTTGAGTAGAGTTTAGCCTTCAAAGCTGGAATCAGTAGCACTCAGGTGAAAAGAACGGGAAGCAGATATACAAGGTCTGCTGGCAGTGTCCTGCGTGGACCAGCCTATCTGGCTGCTATGTCTGAATGTTTGCTACCACGGCAGAGCTTCGCAGGTGCAATTGTGCAGCAATGCAAACTGCATAACCTGTCCAAAATTCACGGGTGTACAAGAAACCACGGGGGATTTACAAGGAGATGTTCACCCGGAACAGCAGGAGGCCTGCCGGCAGCAACCTTCCAGAATCCTTCCTAAGAAGCCTTGAAAGCAGTGAAACGCTCCTATGTTGCAGGAACGCAGAACCTAATTCTGAGTTTTCCCGGCAGAGGTCATGCGGCTGAACACAAGCGTGGATTAATAGAGCCAGATGTAGGCAGTGCCATCCACAGTGCTGGATTGACAGTGGTGGCGTGCCAAACAACTGAGCTCTAGTTCTCAACACTTTCACAAAGTGCCATAAGTTGAGGTTTAACTTACTGCTCCGGTTGAGTAGAGTGTAGGCGTCAAAGCTGGAATCAGTAGCACTCATGTGAGAAGAACGGGAAGCAGATATACCCAGTCCGCTGGCAATGTCCTATGGGGACCAGTCTATCTGGATGCCACGCCTGAATGTTTGCAACCTTGGCAGAGCTAGGCAGGCACATTTGTGCAGCAATGCAAACTGCATAACCTGGCAAAAATTCATGGGTGTAAAATAAACCACGGGGGATTTAGAAGGAGATGTTCACCCAGAACCGCCGGAGGCCTGCCAGCAGCAAGATTCCGGAATTCATCCTAAGAAGCCGTGAAAGCAACGCAACGCTCCTCGGTTGCAATAACTCAGAACCACATTCTGAGTGTTCCCGGCAGAGGTCATTCGGCTGAACACAACCGTGGACTAATTAGAGCCAGATGTAGACAGTGCCGTCCATAGTGCTGGATGGACAGTGGTCTCATGCCCAACATCTGAGCTCTAGTTCTCAACAGTTTCAGAAAGTGCCCGAAGTTGAGGTTCAACTTACTGCTGCGGTTGAGTAGAGTGTAGCCGTCAAAGCTGGAATCAGTAGCACACAGGTGAGAAGAACGGGAAGCGGATACACCCAGTCCGCTGGCAGTGTCCTATGGGGAGCAGCCTATCTGGCTGGAATGCCTGAATGGTTGCCACCGCGGCAGAGCAAGGCAGTCACAATTGTGCAGCAAAGCAAACTGCATAACCTGGCCAAATTTCACGGGTGTACAAGAAACAACGGCGGATTTACAAGGAGATGTTCACCCAGAACAGCCGGAGGCCTACCGACAGCAAGATTCCAGAATCCTTCCTGAGAAGCCTTGAAAGCAGTGAAACGCTCCTATGTTGCAATAACTCAGAACCTCATTATGAGTGTTCCCAGCAGAGGTCATTCGGCTGAACTCATCCGTGGACTAATTAGAGCCAGATGTACGCAGTGGACTAATTAGAGCCAGATGTAGGCAATGGACTAATTAGAGGCAGATATAGGCACTGTTTTCGATTGGAAAACAACTGAGCTTTAGTTCTCCAAACTTTCACAAAGTGCCATAAGTTGAGGTTCAACTTACTGCTCCGGTTGAGTAGAGTGTAGCCGTCAAAGCTGGAATCAGTAGCACTCAGGTGAGAAGAATGGGAAGCAGATATACCCAGTCCGCTGGCAGTGTCTTAGGGGACCAGCCTATCTGGCTGCCACGCCTGAATGTTTGCAACCGCGGTAGAGCAAGGCAGTCACAATTGTGCAGCAATGCAAACTGCATAACCAGGCCAAATTTCACGGGTGTACAAGAAACCACGGGGGATTTACAAGGAGATGTTCACCCGGAACAGCTGGAGGCCTGCCGGCAGCAACATTCCGGAATTCTTCCTAAGAAGCCTTGAAAGCAGTGAAACGCTCCTATGTTGCAATAACTCAGAACTTCATTCTGAGTGTTCCCAGTAGAGGTCATTCCGCTGAACACAACCGTGGACTAATTAGAGCCAGATGTAGGCTTTGCTGTCCATAGTGCTGGATGGACTGTTGTGGCGTTCCAAACAACTGAGCTCTAGTTCTCAACACTTTCACAAAGTGCCATAAGTTGAGGTTCAACTTACTGCTCCGGTTGAGTAGAGTGTAGCCGTCAAAGCTGGAATCAGTAGCACTCATTTGAGAACAACGGGAAGCACATAGACCCAGTCCTCTGGCAGTGTCCTACAGGAACCAGCCAATCTGGCTGCCACTCCTGAATGTTTGCAACCGCGGTAGAGCAAGGCAGTCACAATTCTGCAGCCATGCAAACTGCATAACCTGTCCAAATTTCACGGGTGTACAAGAAAACACGGGGGATTTACAAGGAGATGTTCACCCGGAACAGCCGGAGGACTGCCGGCAGCAAGATTCCAAAATTCTTCCTGTGAAGCCTTGATAGCAGTGAAACGCTCCTATTTTGCAATAACTCAGAATCTCATTCTGAGTGTTCCCGGCAGAGGTCATTCGGCTGAACACAACCATGGACTACTTAGAGCCAGATGTAGGCAGTGCCATCCATAGTGCTGGATGGACAGTGGTGGCATGCCAAACAACTGAGCTCTAGTTCTCAACACTTAAATAAAGTGCCATAATTTGTGGTTCAACTTTTTGCTCCGGTTGAGTAGATTGTAGGCAACAAATCTGGAATCAGTAGCACTCAGGTGAGAAGAACGGGAAGCAGATAGACCCAGTCTGCTGGCAGTGTCCTACAGGGACGAGCCTATCTGGCTGCCACGCCTGAATGTTTGCAACCGCGGCAGAGCTAGACAGACGCAATTGTGCAGCAATGCAAACTGCATAACCTGGCCAAATTTCACGGGTGTACAAGAAACCACGGGGGATTTACAAGGAGATGTTCACCGGGAACAGCCGGAGGCCTTCCGGCAGTAACATTCCGGAATCCTTCCTGAGAAGCCTTGAAAGCAGTGAAACGCTCCTATGTTGCAATAACTCAGAACCTCATTGTGAGTGTTCCCGGCAGGGCTCATTCGGCTGAACACAACCGTGGACTAACTATAGCCAGATGCATGCAGTGCCGTCCATAGTGCTGGCTGGACAATGATGGTGTGCCAAACAAGTGAGCTCTAGTTCTCAACACTTTCACAAAGTGCCATAAGTTGAGGATCAACTTACTGCTCTGGTTGAGTAGAGTGTAGCCGTCAAAGCTAGAATCAGCAGCACTCAGGTGAGAATAGGAAGCAGATATACCCAGTCCGTTGGCAGTGTCCTACGGTGTCCAGCCTAACTGGCTGCCACGCCTCAATGTTTACAACCGGGGCAGAGCTAAGCAGTCGCAATTATGCAGCAATGCAAACTGCATTATCTGGCCAAATTTCACGGGTGTGCAAGAAACCACGGGAGATTTACAAGGACATGTTTACCCGGAACAGCCGGAGACCTGCCGGCAGCAAGATTCCGGAATTCTTGCTAAGAAGCCTTGAAAGCAGTGAAACGCTCCTATGTTGCAATAACTCAGAATCTCATTTTGAGTGTTCCCAGCAGAGGTCATTCGGCTGAACACAACCGTGGACTAATTAGAGCCAGATGTAGGCAGTGCCGTCCATAGTGCTGGATGGACTGTGGACACATGCCCAACATCTGAGTTCTAGTTCTCAACACTTTCAGAAAGTGCACTAAGTTGAGCTTCAACTTACTGCTCCGGTTGACTAGAGTGAAGCTGTCAAAGCTGAAATCAGTAGCACTCAGGTCAGAAGAACGGGAAGCAGATATACCCAATCCGCTGCCAGTGTCCTATGGGGAGCAGCCTATCTGGATGCCATGCCTGAATGTTTGCCAACGCGACAGAGCTAGGCAGGCGCAATTGTGCAGCAAAGCAAACTTCATAACCTGGCCAAATTTCACGGGTGTACAAGAAACAACGCGGGATTTACAAGGAGATCTTAACCCAGATCAGTCGGAAACCTACCGACAGCAAGATTCCGGAATCCTTCCTGAGAAGCCTTGAAAGCAGTGAAACGCTCCTATGTTGCAATAACTCAGAACCTCATTCTGAGTGTTCCCGGCAGAGGTCATTCGGCTGAACACAACCGTGGACTAATTAGAGCCAGATGTAGGCAGTGGACTAATTAGAGCCACATGTAGCAATGGACTAATTAGAGCCAGATATCGGCAGTGTTTTCGATTGGAAAACAACTGAGCTTTCGTTCTCCAAACTTTCACAAAGTGCCATAATTTGAGGTTCAACTTACTGCTCCGGTTGAGTAGATTGTAGCCGTCAAAGCAGGAATCAGTAGCACTCAGGTGAGAAGAATGGGAAGCAGATATACCCAGTCCGCTGGCAGTGTCCTACGGCGACCAGCCTATCTGGCTGCCACGCCTGAATGTTTGCAACCGCGGCAGAGCTAGGCAGGCGCAATTGTGCAGCAATGCAAACTGCATAACCTGGCCAAATTTCACGGGTGTCCAAGAAACCACGGGGGATTCACAATGAGATCTTCATCCGGAAGAGCGGGAGGCCTGGTGGCAGCAAAATTCCGGAATTCTTCCTGTGAATCCTTGAAAGCAGTGAAACGCTCCTATGTTGCAATAACTCAGAACCTCATTCTGAGTGTTCCCGGCAGAGGTCATTCGGCTGAACACAACCGTGGACTAATTAGAGCCAGATGTAGACTCTGCTGTCCATACTGCTGGATGGACAGTGGTGGCGTGCCAAACAATTGAGCTCTAGTTCTCAACACTTTCACAAAGTGCCATAAGTTGAGATTCAACTTAGTGCTCCGGTTGGGTAGAGTGTAGCCGTCAAAACTGGAATCAGTAGCACTCAGGTGAGAAGAATGGGAAACAGATATATGCAGTTCGCTGGCAATGTCTTACGGGGACCAGCCTATCTGGCTGCCACGCCTGAATGTATGCCACCGCGGCAGAGCTAGGCATTCGCAATTGTACAGGAATGCAACCTGCATAATCTGGCCCAATTTCACGGGTGTACAAGAAACCACGGGGAATTTACAAGGAGATGTTCACCCGGAACAGCCGTAGCCCTGCCGGCAGCAACATTCCGGAATCCTTCCGAAGAAGCCTTGAAAGCAGTGAATCGCTCCTGTGTTGCAATAAATCAGAACCTCATTCTGAGTGTTCCCAGCAGAGGTCATTCGGCTGAACACAACAGTGGACTAATTAGAGCCAGATGTAGGCATTGCCAGCCATAGTGCTAGATCGACAGTGGTGGCGTGCCAAACAACTCAGCTCTAGTTCTCAACACTTTCACAAAGTGCCATAATTTGAGGTTCAACTTACTTTTCCGGTTGAGTAGAGTGTAGCCGTCAAACCTGCAATCACTAGCACTCAGGTGAGAAGAACGTGATGCAGATATACCCACTCCGCTGGCAGTGTCCTACGGGGTCCAGCCTATCGGGCTGCCATGCCTGAATGTTTGCCACCGCGGCTGAGCTAGGCAGGCGCAATTGTGCAACAGTGCAAAGTGCATAACCTGGCCAAATTTCACGGCTGTACAAGAAACAATGGGTGATTTACAAAGAGATGTTCACTCGGAACAGCCGGAGGCCTGCGGGGAACAACATTCCGGAATCCTTCCTGAGAAGACTTGAAAGCAGTGAAAGTCTCCTATATTGCAATAACTCCGAACCTCATTATGAGTGTTCCCGGCAGAGGTCATTCAGCTGATCCCAACCGAGGACTAATTATAGCCACATGTAGGCAGTGCCATACATAGTGCTGGATGGACACTGCCGGTTTAGTAGAGTGTAGCCATCAAAGCTGGAATCAGTAGCACTCAGGTGAGAAGAACAGGAAGCAGATATACCCAGTCCGCTGGCAGTGTCCTTCGGGGACCAGCCTATCTGGCTGCCACGCATGAATGTTTGCAACTGAGACAGAGCAAGGCAGGCACAATTGTGCCTCAATGCAAACTGCATAACCTGGCCAAATTTCACGGGTGTACAAGGAACCACGGGGGATGTACAAGGAGATGTTCACCCGGAACAGCCAGAGGCCTGCTGGCAGCAAGATTCCGGAATTCTTCCTAAGAAGCCTGGAAAGCAGTGAAACGTTCCTATGTTGCAATAACTCAGAACCTCATTCTGAGTGTTCCCGGCAGAGGTCATTCGGCTGAACTCATCCGTGGACTAATTAGAGCCAGATGTAGGCAGTGGACTAATTAGAGCCAGATGTAGGCAATAGACTAATTAGAGCCAGATATAGGCAGTGTTTTCGATTGGAAAACAACTGAGCTTTAGTTCTCCAAACTTTCACAAAGTGCCATAAGTTGAGGTTCAACTTACTCCTCCGATTGAGTAGAGTATACTGGTCAAAGCTGGAATCAGTAGCACTCAGGTGAGAAGAACGGGAAGCAGATAGACCCAGTCCGCTGGCAGTGTCCTATGGGGACCAGCCTATCTGGCTGCCACGGCTGAATGTTTGCAACCATGGCAGAGCCAGGCAGGCACAATTGTGCAGCAATGCAAACTGCATAACCTGGCCAAATTTCACGGGTGTACAAGAAACCACGGGGGATTTTCAAGGAGATGTTCACCTGGAACAGCCGGAGTCTTGACGGCAGCAAGATTCCGGAATTCTTCCTGTGAAGCCTTGAAAGCAGTGAAACGCTCCTATGTTCAATAACTCAGAACGTCATTCTTAGTGTTCCCGGCAGAGGCTGAACACAACCCCGGACTATTTAGAGCAAGATGTAGACAGTGCCGTCCATACTGCTGAATGGACAGTGGTGGCTAGCCAAACAACTGGGCTCTCGTTCTCAACACTTGCACAAAGTGCCATAAGTTGAGGTTCAACTTACTGCTCCGGTTGAGTAGAGTGTAGCCATCAAACCTGGAATCAGTAGCACTGAGGTAAGAAGAACGGGAAGGAGATATACCCAGTCTGCTGGCAGTGTCCTACGGGGACCAGCCTATCTGGCTGCCATGCCTGAATGTTTGCAACCCCGGCAGAGATAGGCAGTCGCAATTCTGCAGCAATGCAAACTGCATAACTTGGCCAAATTTCACAGGTGTACAAGAAACCTCGGGGGATTTACAAGGAGATGTTCACCCGGAACAGCCGGAGGCCAGCCGGCAGCAAGATTCCGGATTTCTTCCTAAGAAACTTTGAACGCAGTGAAACGCTCCTATGTTGCAATAACTCAGAACCTCATTTTGAGTGTTCCCGACAGAGGTCATTCGGCTGAACACAACCGAAGACTAATTAGAGCCAGATGTAGGCAGTGCCGTCGATAGTGCTGGGCGGACTGGGGTCACATGCTAAACAACTGAGCTCTAGTTCTCCAAACGTTCACAAAGTGCCATAAGTTGAGGTTCAACTTACTGCTCCAGTTGAGTAGAGTGTAGCCGTCAAAGCTGGAATCAGTAGTACTCAGGTGAGAAGAACGAGAAGCAGATATACCCAATCCGCTGGCAGTGTCCTACGGGGACCAGCCTATCTGGCTGATACGCCTGAATGTTTGCAACCGCGACAGAGCTAGACAGTCGCAATTATGCAGCAATGAAAACTGCATAACCTGGCCAAATTTCACGGGTGTACAAGAAACCAGAAGGAAATACAAGGAGATGTTTACCCGGAACGGCCGGAGGCCTGCCGGCAGCAAGATTCCGGAATTCTTCCTAAGAAGCCTTGAACGCAGTGAAACGCTCCTATGTTGCAATAACTCAGCACGTCATTCTGAGTGTTCCAGGCAGAGGTCATTCGGCTGAACACAACCATGAACTTCTTAGAGCCAGATGTAGGCAGTGCCGTCCATAGTGCTGGATGGACAGTGGTGGCGTGCCAAACAACTGTGCTCTCATTCTCAGCACTTTCACAAAGTGCCATAAGTTGAGGTTCAAATTACTGCTCCGGTTGAGTAGAGTGTAGCCGTCAAAGCTGGAATCAGTAGCACTCAGGTGAGAAGAACAGGAAGCAGATATACCCAGTCCGCTGGCAGTGTCCTTCGGGGACCAGCCTATCTGGCTGCCACGCCTGAATGTTTGCAACCGCAGCAGAGCTTGCCAGGCGCAATTGTGCAGCAATGCAAACTGCATAACCTGGCCAAATTTCACGGGTGTACAAGAAAACACGGGGATTTACAAGGAGATGTTCACCCAGAACAGCCGGAGGCCTGCTGGCAACAAAATTCCAGAATCCTTCCGAAGAAGCCTTGAAAGCAGTGAAACGGTCTTATGTTGCCATAACTCAGAACCTCATTCTGAGTGTTCGCAGCACAGATCATTCGGCTGAACACAACCGTGGACTAATTAGAGCCAGATGTAGGCAGTGCCGTCCATAGTGCTGGAAGGACAGTGGTGGCGTGCCAAACAACTGAGCTTTATTTCTCAACACTATCACATACTGCCATAAGTTGAGGTTCAACTTACTGCTCCGGTGGAGTAGAGTGTAGCCGTCAAAGCTGGAATCAGTAGCACTCAGGGGAGAAGAACGGGAAGCAGATATACCCAGTCCGCTGGCAGTGTCCTACGGGGACCAGCCTATCTGGCTGCCACGCCTGAATGTTTGCAACCGAGACAGACCAAGGTAGGCACAATTGTGCCTCAATGCAAACTGCATAACCTGGCCAAATTTCACGGGTGTAAAAGAAACCACGGGGGATGTACAAGGAGATGTTCACCCGGAACAGCCAGAGGCCTGCTGGCAGCAAGATTCTGGAATTCTTCCTAAGAAGCCTGGAAAGCAGTGAAACGCTCCTATGTTGCAATAACTCAGAACCTCATTCTGAGTTTTTCCGGCAGAGTTCATTCGGCTGAACACAACCGTGGACTTATTAGAGCCAGATGTAGGCAGTAGAATAATTAGAGCCAGATGTAGGCAATGGACTAATTAGAGCCAGATATAGGCATTGTTTTCAATTGGAAAACAACTGAGATTTAGTTCTCCAAACTTTCACAAAGTGCCATAAGTTGAGGTTAAACTTACTGCTCCGGTTGAGTAGAGTGTAGGCGTGAAAGCTGGAATCAGTAGCACTCAGGTGAGAAGAACGGGAAGCAGATAGACCCAGTCCGCTGGCAGTGTCCTACGGGGACCAGCCTATCTGGCTGCCACGCCTGAATGTTTGCAACCGTGGCAGAGCTTGGCAGGTACAATTGTGCAGCAATGCAAACTGCATAACCTGGCCAAATTTCACGGGTGTACAAGAAACCACGGCGCATTTACGAGGACATATACACCCGGAACAGCCGGAGGCCTGCCGGCAGCAAGATTCCGGAATCCTTCCTAAGAAGCCTTGAAAGCAGTGAAATGCTCCTATGTTGCCATAACTCAGAACCCCATTCTGAGTGTTTCCGGCAGAGGTCATTCGGCTGAACACAACTATGAACTTATTAGAGCCAGATGTAGTCAGTGCCGTCCATAGTGCTGGATGGACAGTGATGGCGTGCCAACAACTGAGCTCTAGTTCTCAAGACTTTTACAAATTGCCATAGATTGAGGTTCCACTTACTTCGCCGTTTGAGCAGAGTGTAGCCGTCAAAGCTGGAATCAGTAGCACTCAGGTGAGAAGAACTGGAAGCAGATATACCCATTCCGCTGGCAGTGTCCTACGCTGACCAGCCTATCTGTCTGCCACGCCTGAATGTTTGCAACCGCGCCAGAGCTAGGCAGGCGCAATTATGCAGCAATACAAACTGCATAACCTAGCCAAATTTCACGGGTGTACATGAAACCACGGCGGATTTACAAGGAGATATTCACTCGGAACAACCGGAGGACTGCGGGCAGCAAGATTCCAGAATTCTTCCTAAGAAACCTTTAACGAAGTGAAACACTCCTATGTTGCAATAACTTAGAACCGTATTGTGAGTGTTCCCAACAGAGCTCATTCGGCTGATCACTACCGTGGACTAACTATAGCCAGATGTAAGCAGTGACGTCCATAGTGCTTAATGGACAGTCGTGGCGTGCCAAACAACTGAGCTCTAGTTCTCCAAACTTTAACAGAGTGCCATAAGTAGAGGTTCAACTTCCTGCTTCGGTTGAGTAGAGTGTAGCCGTCAAAGCTAGAATCAGCAGCACTCAGGTGAGAAGAACGAAAAGCAGATATACCCAGTCCGCTGGCAGTGTCCTACGGTGTCCAGCCTATCTGTCTGCCACGCCTCAATATTGGCAACCACGGCAGAGCTAAGCAGTCGCAATTATGCAGCAATTCAAACTGCATAACCTGGCCAAATTTCACGGGTATACAAGAAACCACGGTGGATTTACAAGGACATGTTCACCCGGAACAGCCGGAGGCCTGGCCCCAGCGAGATTCCGGAATTCTTCCTAAGAAGCCTTGAAAGCAGTGAAACGCTCCTATGTTTCAGTAACTCAGAACCTCATTCTGAATGTTCCCGGCAGAGTTCCTTCGGCTGAACACAACCGTGGACTAATTAGAGAAAGATGTAGGCAGTGCCGTCCATATTGCTGGATGGACAGTGGTGGCTTGCCAAACAACCTAGCTCTAGTTCTCAACACTTTCACAAAGTGCCATAAGTTGAGGTTCAACTTACTGCTCCGGTTGAGTAGAGTGTAGCCGTCAAAGCTGGAATCAGTAGCACTCAGGTGAGAAGAACGGGAAGCAGATATACCCAGTCCGCTGGCAGTGTCCTACGGGGACCAGCATATCTGGCTGCCACGCCTGAATGTTTGCAATCGCGGCAGAGCTTTGCAGGCACAATTGTGCAACAATGCAAACTGCATAACCTGGCCAAATTTGACGGGTGTACAAGAAACCACGGCGGATTTACAATGAGATGTTCACACGAAACAGCCAGAGGCCTGCCGGCAGCAACATTCCGGAATCCTTCCTAAGAAGCCTTGAAAGCAGTGAAACGCTCCTATGTGGCAATAACTCAGAACCTCATTCTGAGTGTCCGCAGCAGAGGTCATTCGGCTCAAATCAACCGTGGACTCATTATAGCCAGATGTAGGCAGTGCCGTCCATAGTGCTGGATGGACAGTGGTGGCGTGCCAAACAATTGAGCTCTAGTTCTCAACACTTTCACAAAGTGCCATGAGTTGAGGTTCAACTTACTGCTCCGGTCGTGTAGAGTGTAGCCGTCAATGGTGGAATCAGTAGCACTCAGGTGAGAAGAAGGGGAAGCAGCTATACCCAGTCCGCTGGCAATGTCCTACGGGGACCAGCCTATCTGATTGCCATGCCTGAATATTTTCAAACGCGGCAGAGCTAGACAGGCGCAATTGTGCAGCAATACAAACTTCATAACCTGGCAAATATTCACGGGTTTACAAGAAAGCACGGTGGATTTACAAGGAGATGTTCACCCGGAACAGCCCGAGGCCTGCCTGCAGCAAGTTTCCGGAATCCTTCCTAAGAAGCCTTGAAAGCAGTGAAACCTCCTTTGTTGCAATAACTCAGAACCTCATTCTGAGTGTTCCCGGAAGAGGTCATTCGGCTGAACACAACCGTGGACTAATTAGAGCCAGATGTAGGCAGTGCTGTCCATACTGCTGGAGGGAGAGTGGGGGCATGCCAAACAACTGAGCTCTACTTCTCAACACTTTCACAAAGTGACATAAGTTGAGGTTCAACTTACTGCTCCGGTTGAGTAGAGTGTAGCCGTCAAAGCTGGAATCAGTAACACTCAGGTGAGAAGAACCCGAAGCAGTTATACCCAGTCCGCTGGCATTGTCCTATGGGGACCAGCCTATCTGGCTTCCACGCCTGAATGTTTGCAACCGCGTCATGGGTAGGCTGGCTCAATTGTGCAGCAATGCAAACTGCATAACCTCCCTAAATTTCAGGGGTGTACAAGAAACCACGGGGGATTTACAAGGAGATGTTCTCCCTGAACAGCAGGAGGCCTGTCGGAAGCAAGATTCTGGAATTCTTCCTAAGAAGCCTTGAAAGCAGTGAAACGCTCCTATGTTGCAATAACTCAGAACCTCATTCTGAGTGTTCCCGGCAGAGGTCATTCGGCTGAACAGAACCGTGGACTAACTATAGCCAGATGTAGGCAGTGCCGTCAGTAGTGCTGGATGGACAGTGGTGGCGTGCCAAACAACTGAGCTCTAGTTCTCAACACTTGCACAAAGTGCCATAATTTGAGGTTCAACTTACTGCTCCGGTTGAGTAGAGTGTAGCTGTCAAAGCTGAAATCAGTAGCACTGAGGTGAGAAGAACGGGAAGCTGATATATGCAGTCCGCTGGCAGTGTCCTACGGGGACAAGCCTATCTGGCTGCCATGCCTGAATGTTTGCAACCCCGGCAGAGATAGGCAGTCGCAATTCTGCAGCAATGCAAACTACATAACTTTGCCAAATTTCACAGGTGTACAAGAAACCACGGGGGATTTACAAGTAGATGTTCACCCGGAACAGCTGGAGGCCAGCCGGCAGCAAGTTTCCGGATTTCTTCCTAAGAAACCTTGAACGAAGTGAAACGCTCCTATGTTGCAATAACTGAGAACCTCATTTTGAGTGTTCCCGACAGAGGTCATTCGGCTGAACACAACCGAAGACTAATTAGAGCCAGATGTAGGCAGTGCCGTTCATAGTGCTTGGCGGACAGGGGTCAAATGCTAAACAACTGAGCTCTAGTTCTCCAAACGTTCACAAAGTGCCATAAGTTGAGGTTCAACTTACTGCTCCAGTTGAGTAGAGTGTAGCCGTCAAAGCTGGAATCAGTAGCACTCAGGTGAGAAGAACGAGAAGCAGATATACCCACTCCGCTGGCAGAGTCCTACAGGGACTAGCCTGTCTGGCTGACACGCCTGAATGTTTGCAACCGCGACAGGGCTAGACAGTCGCAATTATGCAGCAATGCAAACTGCATTACCTGGCCAAATTTCACGGGTGTACAAGAAACCACGAGGAAATACAAGGAGATGTTCACTCGGAACAGCCAGAGGCCTGCCGGCAGCAAGATTCCGGAATTCTTCCTAAGAAGCCTTGAACGCAGTGATACGCTCCTATGTTGCAATAACTCAGCAGGTCATTCTGAGTGTTCCTGGCAGAGGTCATTCGGCTGAACACAACCGTGGACTAATTAGAGCCAGATGTAGGCAGTGCCGTCCATAGTGCTGGATGGACAGTGGTCGCGTGCCAAACAACTGAGCTCTAGGTCTCCAAACTTTAACAGAGTGCCATAAATAGAGGTTCAACTTACTGCTTCGGTTGAGTAGAGTGCAGCCGTCAAAGCGGGAATCAGAAGCACTCAGGTGAGAAGAATGGGAAGCAGATATACCCAGTCCGCTGGCAGTGTCCAACTCGGACCAGCCTATCTGTCTGCCACGCCTGAATATTTGCAACCGCGCCAGAGCTAGGCAGGCGAAATTATGCAGCAATGCAAACAGCATAACCTAGCCAAATTTCACGGGTGTACAAGAAACCACGGGGGATTTACAAGGAGATGTTCACTTGAACAACCGGAGGCCTGCCGGCAGCAAGATTCCAGAATTCTTCCTAAGAAACCTTGAACGTACTGAAACACTCCTATGTTGCAATAACTTAGAACCTTATTGTGAGTGTTCCCAGCAGAGCTCATTCGGCTGAACACAACGGTGGACTAACTATAGCAAGATGTAGGCAGTGCCGTCCATAGTGCTTAATGGACAGTCGTAGCGTACCAAACAACTGAGCTCTAGTTCTCCAAATTTTAACAGAGTGCCATAAGTAGAGGTTCAACTTCCTGCTTCGGTTGAGTAGAGTGTAGCCGTCAAAGCTAGAATCAGCAGCACTCAGGTGAGAAGAACGAAAAGCAGATATACCCAGTCCGCTGGCAGTGTCCTACGGTGTCCAGCCTATCTGTCTGCCACGCCTCAATATTTGCAACTGCGGCAGAGCTAAGCAGTCGCAATCATGCAGCAATTCAAACTGCATAACCTGGACAAATTTCACGGGTGTACAAGAAACCACGGGGGATTTACAAGGACATGTTCACCCGGAACAGCCGGAGGCCTGCCCACAGCAACATTCCGGAATTCATCCTAAGAAGCCTTGAAAGCAGTGAAACGCTCCTATGTTTCAGTAACTCAGAACCTCATTCTGAGTGCTCCTGGCAGAGTTCATTTATGTGAACACAACCGTGGACTAATTAGAGAAAGATGTAGGCAGTGCCATCCATAGTGCTGGATGGACAGTGGTGGCTTGCCAAACAACTGAGCTCTAGTTCTCAACACTTTCACAAAGTGCCATAAGTTGAGGTTCAACTTACTGCTCCGGTTGAGTAGAGTGTAGCCGTCAAAGCTGGCATCAGTAGCACTCAGGTGAGAAGATCGGGAAGCAGATATACCCAGTCCGCTGGCAGTGTCCTACAGGGACCAGCCTATCTGGTTGCCACGCCTGAATATTTGCAACCGCGGCAGAGCTAGGCAGGCGCAATTGTGCAGCAATACAAACTTCATAACCTGGCGAAATTTCACGGGTGTACAAGAAACCACGGGGGATTTACAAGGACATGTTAACCCGGAACAGCCGGAGGCCTGCCCCCAGCAAGATTCCGGAATTCTTCCTAAGAAGCCTTGAAAGCAGTGAAACGCTCCTATGTTGCAATAACTCAGAACCTCATTCTGAGTGTTCCCGGCAGAGGTCATTCGGCTGAACACAAAGGTGGATTAATTAGAGCCCGATGTAGGCAGTGCCGTCCATAGTGCTGGAGGGACAGTGCTGGAATGCCAAACAACTTAGCTCTAGTTTTCAACACTTTCACAAAGTGCCCTAAGTTGAGGTTGAACTTAATGCTCCGGTTGAGTAGAGTGTAGCCGTCAAAGCTGGAATCAGTAGCACTCAGGCGAGAAAAACGGGAATCAGATATACCCAGTCCGCTGGCAGTTTCCTACGGGGACCAGCCTATCTGGCTGCCACGCCTGAAAGTGTGCAACCGTGTCAGAGCTAGGCAGGCACAATTGTGCAGCAATGCAAACTGCATAACCTGGCTGTATTTCACGGTTGTACAAGAAACCACAGGGGATTTACAAGGAGATGGTCACCCGGAATAGCCAGAGGCCTTCCGGCAAAAACATTCGGGAATTCTTCCTATGAAGCCTTGAAAGTAGAGAAATGCTCCTAAGTTGCAACAACTCAGAATGTCATTCTGAGTGTTCTCGGCAGAGGGCATTCGGCTGAAGACAACCGGGGACTAATTAGAGCCAGATGTACACAGTGCCGTCCATAGTGATGGAAGGACCGTGGTGGCATGCCAAACAACGGAGCTCTAGTTCTCAACACTTTCATAAAGTGCCATAAGTTGAGGTTCAACTTACTGCTCCTGTTGAGTACAGTGGAGCCGTCAAAGCTGGAATCAGTAGCACTCAGGTGAGAAGAACGGGAAGCACATATACCCAGTCCGATGGTAGTGTCCTACGAGGTACAGCCTCTCTGGCTACCACGCCTGAATGTTTGCAACCACGCCAGAGCTCGGCAGGCGCAATTATGCAGCAATTCATACTGCATAACCTGGCCAAATTTCATGGGTGTACAAGAAATCACGAGGGATTTACAAGGAGATGTTCACCCGGAACAGCCGGAGGCCAGCCGGCAGCAACATTCCGGAATTCTTCCTGAGAAGCCTTGAAAGCAGTGAAACGCTCCTATGTTGCAATAACTCAGAACCTCATTCTGAGTGTTCCCGGCAGAGGTCATTCGGCTGAACACAACCGTGGACTAATTAGAGCCAGATGTAGGCAGTGACGTCCATGGACCTGGATGGACAGGGGTTGGGGTGCCAAACAACTGAGCTCTAGTTCTCAACACTTTCACAAAGTGTCATAAGTTGAGGTTCAACTTACTGCTCCGGTTGAGTAGAGTGTAGCCGTCAAAGCTGGAATCAGTAGCACTCAGGAGAGAAGAACAGGAAGCAGATAGACCCAGTCCGCTGGCAGCATTCAACGGGGACCACTTATCTTGCTGCCGTGCCTGAATGTTTGCAACCTCGGCAGAGCAAGGCAGGCACAATTGTGCAGCAATGCAAACTGCATAACCTCGCCAAATTTCATGGGTGTACAAGAAAACACGGGGGATTTACAAGGAGATGTTCACCAGGAAAAGAGGGAGGCCTGTCCACAGCAAGTTTCCGGAATGCTTCCTAAGAAGCCTTGAAAGCAGTGAAACGCTCCTATGTTCCAACAACTCAGAACCTCATTCTGAGTGTTCCCCGCAGAGGTCATTCGCCTGAACACAACCCTGGACTAATTAGAGCCAGATATAGGCAGTGCCGTCCATAGTGCTGGATGGACAGTTGTGGCGGGCCAAACAACTGAGCTCTAGGTGTCAATACTTTCACAAAATGCCATAAATTGAGGTTCAACTTACTGCTCCGATTGAGTAGAGTGTAGCCGTCAAAGCTGGAATCAGTAGCACTCAGGTGAAAAGAACGGGAAGCAGATAGAACCAGTCCGCTGGCAGTGTCCTACGGGGACCAGCCTATCTGGCTGCCACGCCTGAATGTTTGCAACCGCGGCAGAGCTAGGCAGGCGCAATTGTGCAGCAATGCACACTGCATATCCTGGCCAAATTTCACGTGTGTACAAGAAACCACAGGGGATTTACATGGAGATGGTCACCCGGAACAGCCAGAGGTCTGCCGGCAAAAATATTCGGGAATTCTTCCTAAGAAGCCTTGAAAGCAGAGAAATGCTCCTAAGTTGTAACAACTCAGAATCTCATTCTGAGTTTTCTTGGCAGAGGGCATTCGGCTGAAGACAACCGTGGACTAATTAGAGCCAGATGTACACAGTGCCGTCCATAGTGATGGAAGGACCGTGGTGGCATGCCAAACAACGGAGCTCTAGTTCTCAACACTTTCATAAAGTGCCATAAGTTGAGGTTCAACTTACTGCTCCTGTTGAGTAGAGTGTAGCCGTCAAAGCTGGAATCAGTAGCACTCAGGTGAGAAGAACGGGAAGCACATATACCCAGTCCGATGGTAGTGTCCTACGAGGTCCAGCCTCTCTGGCTACCACGCCTGAATGTTTGCAACCACGGCAGTGCTAGGCAGGCGCAATTGTGCAGCAATGCAAACTGCATAACCTGGCCAAATTTCACCGGTGTACAAGTAACCACGGGGGATTTACAAGGAGATATTCACCCGGAGCAGCCGGAGGCCTGCCGGCAGCAACATTCCGGAATTCTTCCTGTGAAGCCTGGAAAGCAGTGAAACGCTCCTATGTTGCAATAACTCAGAAACTCATTCTGAGTGTACCTGGCAGAGTTCATTCGGCTGAACACAACCGTGGACTAATTAGAGCCAGATGTAGGCAGTGACGTCCATGGTGCTGGATGGACAGTGGTGGCGTGCCAAACAACTGAGATCTAGGTCTCAACACTTTCACAAAGTGCCATAAGTTGAGGTTCAACTTACTGCTCCCGTTGAGTAGAGTGTAGCCGTCAAAGCTGGAATCAGAAGCACTCAGGTGAGAAGAACGGGAAGCTGATATACCCAGTCCACTGGCAGTGTCCTACAGGGATCAGTAAATCTGGCTGCCACGCCTGAATGTTTGCAAAAGTGGTAGAGCTAGCCAGGCGCAATTGTGCAGCAATGCAAACTGCATAACCTGGCCAAATTTCACGGGTGTACAAGAAACCACGGGGGATTTACAAGGAGATGTTCACCCGGAACAGACAGAGGCCTGCCGGCAGCAAGATTCCGGAATCCTTCCTAAGAAGCCTTGAAAGCAGTGAAACGCTCCTATGTTGCAATAACTCAGAACCTCATTCTGAGTGTTCCCGGCAGAGGTTATTCAGGTGAACTCATCCGTGGACTAATTAGAGCCAGATGTAGGCAGTGGACTAATTAGAGCCAGATGTTGGCAATGGACTAATTAGAGCCAGATATAGGCAGTGTATTCGATTGGAAAACAACTGAGCTTTAGTTCTCCAAACTTTCTCAAATTGCCATAAGTTGAGGTTCAACTTACTGCTCCGGTCGAGTAGAGTGTACACGTCAAAGCTGGAATCAGTAGCACTGAGTTGAGTAGAACGGGAAGCAGGTAGACCCAGTCCGCTGGCAGTGTCCTACGATGACCAGCCTTTCTGGCTGCCACGCCTGAATGTTTGTAAACACGGCAGAGCTATGCAGGCGGAAATGTGCAGCAATGCAAACTGCATAACCTGGCCAAATTTCACGGGTGTACGAGAAACCACGGGGGATATCCAAGGGGATTTCACCCGGAAGAGCCGGAGGCCTGCCGGCAACAAGATTCCGGAATTCTTCCTGTGAAACCTTGAAAGCAGTGAAACGCACCTAGGTGGCAATAACTCAGAACCTCATTCTGAGTGTTCCCCGCAGAGATCATTCGGCTGAACACAACTGTGGAGTAATTAGAGCCAGATATAGGCAGTGCCGTCCATAGTGCTGAATGGATATTGGTGGCGTGCCAAACACCTGAGATCTAGTTCACAACACTTTCACAAAGTGCCATACGTTGAGGTTCTACTTAGTGCTCCGGTTGAGTAGAATGTAGCCGTCAAAGCTGGAATCAGTAGCACTCAGGTGAGAAGAAAGGAAAGCAGATATAACCAGTCCCTAGCAGTGCCCTACGGGGACCAGCCTATCTGGCTGCCACGCCTGAATGTTTGCAACCGCGGCAGGGGAAGGCAGGCGCAATTGTGCAGCAATGCAAACTGCATAACCTCCCCAAATTTCAGGGGTGTACAAGAAACCACGGGGGATTTACAAGGAGATGTTCACCCTGAACAGCAGGAGGCCTGCTGGCAGCAAGATTCTGGAATTCTTCCTAAGAAGCCTTGAAAGCAGTGAAACGCTCCTATGTTGCAATATCTCAGAACCTCATTTTGACTGTTCCCGGCAGAGGTCATTCGGCTGAACACAACCGTGGACTAACTATAGCCAGATGTAGGCAGTGCCGTCCATAGTGCTGGATGGACAGTGGTGGCGTGCCAAACAACTGAGCTCTAGTTCTCAACACTTGCACAAAGTGCCATAAGTTGAGGTTCAACTTACTGCTCCGGTTGAGTAGAGTGTAGCCGTCAAAGCTGGAATCAGTAGCACTCAGGTGAGAAGAACGGGAAGCAGATATACCCAGTCTGCTGGCAGTGTCCTACGGGGACCAGCCTTACTGGCTGCCACGCCTGAATGTTTGCAACCCCGGCAGAGATAGGCAGTCGCAATTATGCAGCAATGCAAACTGCATAACTTGGCCTAATTTCACAGGTGTACAAGAAACCACTGGGGATTTACAAGGAGATGTTCACCCGGAACATCCGGAGGCCAGCCGGCAGCAAGTTTCCGGAATCTTCCTAAGAAACCTTGAACGCAGTGAAACGCTCGTATGTTGCAATAACTCAGAACCTCATTTTTAGTGTTCCCGACAGAGGTCATTCGGCTGAACACAACCGAGGACTAATTAGAGCCAGATATAGGCAGTGCCATCCATAGTGCTGGGGGGACAGTGGTCGCATGCTAAACAACTGAGCTCTAGTTCTCCAAACGTGCACAACGTGCCATAAATTGAGGTTCAACTTACTGCTTCGGTTGAGTAGAGTGTAGCAATCAACGCTGGAATCAGTAGCACTCAGTTGAGAAGAACGAGAAGCAGATATACCAAGTCTGCTGGCAGTGTCCTACGTGGAACAGCCTTTCTGGCTGCCACGCCTGAATGTTTGCAACCGCGGCAGAGCTAGGCAGGCGCAATTGTGCAGCAATGCAAACTGCATTAACTGGCCAAATTTCACGGGTGTACAAGAAACCACGGGGGATGTATAATTAGATGTTCACCCGGAACAGCCAGAGGCCTGCCGGCAGCAAGATTCCGGAATTCTTCCTAAGAAGCCTTGCAAGCAGTGAAACGCTGCTATGTTGCAATAACTCAGAACCTCATTCTGAGTGTTCCCGGCAGAGGTCATTCGGCTGAACTCATCCGTGGACTAATTAGAGCCAGATGTAGGCAGTGGAAAAATTAGAGCCCGATGTAGGCAATGGACTAATTAGAGCTAGGTATAGGCAGTGTTTTCGATTGGAAAACAACTGAGCTTTAGTTCTCCAAACTTTCACAAAGTGCCATAAGTTGACGTTCAACTTATTGGTCTGGTTGAGAAGAGTGTAGCCATCAAAGCTGGAATCAGTAGCACTCAGGTGAGAAGAACTGGAAACAGATAGACCCAGTTTGCTGGAAGTGTCTTACGGGGACCAGCCTATCTGGCTGATACGCCTGAATGTTTGCAAGCGCGGCAGGGGTAGGCAGGTGCAATTGTGCAGCAATGCAAACTGCGTAAGCGCCCCAAATTTCAGGGGTGTACAAGAAACCACGGGGGATTTACAAGGACATGATCACCCGGAACAGCAGGAGGCCTACCGGCAGCAAGATTCCGGAATTCTTCCAGTGAAGCCTTGAAAGCTGTGAAACGCGCCTATGTTGCAATAACTCAGAAACTCATTCTGATTGTTCCCGGCACAGGTCATTGGGCTAAACACAACCGTGGACTAATTAGAGCCAGGTGTAGGCAGTGCCGTCCATACTGTTGGATGGACAGTGGTGGAGTGCCAAACAACTGAGCTCTAGTTCTTAACACTTTCACAAAGTGCCATAAGTTGAGGTTCAACTTACTGCTCTGGTTGAGTAGAGTGTAGCCGTCAAAGCTGGAATCAGTAGCACTCAGGTGAGAAGAACGGGAAGCAGATAGACCCAGTCCGCTGGCAGTGTCCTACGGGGACCAGCCTATCTGGCTGCTTGCCTGAATGTTTGCAACCGCGGCAAAGCTAGGCAGGCGCAATTGTGCAGCAATGCAAACTGCATAACCTGGACAATTTTCACGGGTGTACAAGAAACCACGGGGCATTTACAAGGGGATTTCCCTCGGAACATCCGGAGGCCTGCCGGCAGCAAGATTCCGGAATTCTTCCTGTGAAACCTTGAAAGCAGTGAAACGCTCCTAGGTTGCAATAACTGAGAACCTCATTCTACGTGTTCCTGGCAGAGATCATTCAGCTGAACACAACTGTGGACTAATTAGAGCCTGATATAGGCAGTGCCTTCCATAGTGCTGGATGGATATTTGTGGCGTGCCAAACACCTGAGATCTAGTTCACAACACTTTCACAAAGTGCCATGAGTTGAGGTTCTACTTACTGCTCTCGTTGAGTAGATTGTAGCCGTCAATGCTGGAATCAGTAGCACTCAGGTGAGAAGAACAGAAAGCAGATATACCCAGTCCCCTGGCTGTGTCCTACTGGGACCAGCCTATCTGGCTTCCACGCCTGAATGTTTGCAAACGCGTCATGGGTAGGCCGGCGCAATTGTGCAGCAATGCAAACTGCATAACCTCCCTAAATTTCAGGGGTGTACAAGAAACCACGGGGGATTTACAAGGAGATGTTCTCCCTGAACAGCAGGAGGCCTGCCGGAAGCAAGATTTTGGAATTCTTCCTAAGAAGCCTTGAAAGCAGTGAAACGCTCCTATGTTGCAATAACTCAGAACCTCATTTGAGTTTTCCCGGCAGAGGTCATTCGGCTGAACAGAACCGTGGACTAACTATAGCCAGATGTAGGCAGTGCCGTCGGTAGTGCTGGATGGACAGTGATGGCGTGCCAAACAACTGAGCTCTAGTTCTCAACACTTGCACAAAGTGCCATAAGTTGAGGTTCAACTTACTGCTCCGGTTGAGTAGAGTGTAGCCGTCAAACCTGGAATCAGTAGCACTGAGGTGAGAAGAACGGGAAACTGATATACCCAGTCTGCTGGCAGTGTCCTACGGGGACCAGCCTATCTGGCTGCCATGCCTGAATGTTTGCAACCCCGGCAGAGATAGGCAGACGCAATTATGCAACAATGCAAACTACATAACTTTACCAAATTTCACAGGTGTACAAGAAACCACGGGGGATTTACAAGTAGATGTTCACCCGGAACAGCTGGAGGCCAGCCGGCAGCAAGATTCCGGAATTCTTCCTAAGAAACCTTGAAAGCAGTGAAATGCTCCTATGTTGCCATAACTCAGAACCCCATTCTGAGTGTTCCCGGCAGAGGTCATTCGGCTGAACACAACCATGAACTTCTTAGAGCCAGATGTAAGCAGTGCCGTCCATAGTGCTGGATGGACAGTGGTGGCGTGCCAAACAACTGAGCTCTAGTTCTCAACACTTTCACAAAGTGCCATAAGTTGAGGTTCAACTTACTGCTCCGGTTGAGTAGAGTGTAGCCGTCAAAGCTGGAATCAGTAGCACTCAGGTGAGAAGATCGGAAAGCAGATATTCCCAGTCTTCTGGCAGTGTCCTACGGGGACCAGCCTCTCTGGCTGCCACGCCTGAATGTTTGCAACCGTGGCAAAGCTAGGCAGGCGCAATTGTGCAGCAATGCAAACTGCATAACCTGGCCAAATTTCACCGGTGTACAAGAAACCACGGGGGATTTACAAGGAGATGTTAACCCGGAACAGCCGGAGGCCTGCCAGCAGCAAGATTCCGGAATTCTTTCTAAGAAGGCTTGAACGCAGTGAAACGCTCCTATGTTGCAACAACTCAGAACCTCATTCTGAGTGTTTCCGGCAGAGGTCATTCGGCTGAACACAACCGTGGACTAATTAGAGCCTGATGCAGACAGTGCCGTCCATAGTGCTGAATGGACAGTGGTGGCCTGTCAAACAACTGAGCTTTAGTTCTCAACGCTATCACAAAGTGCCATAAGTTGAGGTTCAACTTCCTGCTTCGTTTGAGTAGATTGTAGCTGTCAAAGCGGGAATCAGAAGCACTCAGGTGAGAAGAATGGGAAGCAGATAAACCCAGTCTGTCAGCAGTGTCCTACCGGGACCAGCCTCTCTGGCTGCAACGCCTGAATGTTTGCAACCGCGGCAGAGCTCAGCAGGCAAAATTATGGAGCAATGCAAACTTCATAACCTAGCCAAATTTCACAGGTGTACAAGAAACCACGGGGGATTTACAAGGAGATGTTCCCCGGGAACAACCGGAGGCCTGCTGGCTGCAAGATTCCGGAACTCTTCCTAAGAAGCCTTGAAAGCAGTGAAACGCTCCTATGTTGCAATAATTCAGAACCTCATTCTGAGTGTTCCCGGCAGAGGTCATTCGGCTGAACTCATCCGTGGACTAATTAGAGCCAGATGTAGGCAGTGGACTAATTAGAGCCAGATGTAGACAATGGACTAATTAGAGCCAGATATAGGCAGTGTTTTCGATTGGAAAACAACTGAGCTTTAGTTCTCCAAACTTTCACAAAGTGCCATAAGTTGAGGTTCAACTTACTCCTCCGATTGAGTAGAGTGTAGCCGTCAAAGCTGGAATCAGTAGCACTCAGGTGAAAAGAACGGGAAGCAGATAGAACCAGTCCGCTGGCAGTGTCCTACGGGGACCAGCCTATCTGGCTGCCACGCCTGAATGTTTGCAACCGCGGCAGAGCTAGGCAGGCGCAATTCTGCAGCAATGCACACTGCATATCCTGGCCAAATTTCACGTGTGTACAAGAAACCACAGGGGATTTACAAGGAGATGGTCACCCGGAACAGCCAGTGGTCTGCCGGCAAAAACATTCGGGAATTCTTCCTAAGAAGCCTTGAAAGCAGAGAAATGCTCCTAAGTTGTAACAACTCAGAATGTCATTCTGAGTTTTCTTGGCAGAGGGCATTCGGCTGAAGACAACCGTGGACTAATTAGAGCCAGATGTACACAGTGCCGTCCATAGTGATGGAAGGACCGTGGTGGCATGCCAAACAACGGAGCTCTAGTTCTCAACACTTTCATAAAGTGCCATGAGTTGAGGTTCAACTTACTGCTCCTGTTGAGTAGAGTGTAGCCGTCAAAGCTGGAATAAGTAGCACTCAGGTGAGAAGAACGGGAAGCACATATACCGAGTCCCATGGTAGTGTCCTACGAGGTCCAGCCTCTCTGGCTACCACGCCTGAATGTTTGTAACCACGGCAGTGCTAGGCAGGCGCAATTGTGCAGCAATGCAAACTGCATAACCTGGCCAAATTTCACCGGTGTACAAGTAACCACGGGGGATTTCCAAGGAGATATTCACCCGGAGCAGCCGGAGGCCTGCCGGCAGCAACATTCCGGAATTCTTCCTGTGAAGCCTTGAAAGCAGTGAAACGCTCCTATGTTGCAATAACTCAGAAACTCATTCTGAGTGTTCCCAGCACAGGTCATTCGGCTGAACACAACCGTGGACTAATTAGAGCCAGATGTAGGCAGTGACGTCCATGGTGCTGGATGGACAGTGGTGGCGTGCCAAACAACTGAGCTCTAAGTCTCAACACTTTCACAAAGTTCCATAAGTTGAGGTTCAACTTACTGCTCCCGTTGAGTAGAGTGTAGCCGTCAAAGCTGGAATCAGTAGCTCTGAGGTGAGAAGAACGGGAAGCTGATATAACCAGTCCGCTGGCAGTGTCCTACAGGGATCAGTAAATCTGGCTGCCACGCCTGAATGTTTGCAAACGTGGCAGAGCTAGCCAGGCGCAATTGTGCAGCAATGCAAACTGCATACCCTGGCCAAATTTCACGCGTGTACAAGAAACCACGCGGGATTTATATGGAGATGTTAACTCGGAACAGCCGGAGGCCTGCCGGCAGCAACATTCCGGAATTCTTCTCACGAAGCCTTGAAAGCAGTGAAATGATCCTAGGTTGCCATAACTCAGAACCCCATTCTGAGTGTTCCCGGCAGAGGTCATTTGGCTGAACACAACCAAGAACTTATTAGAGCCAAATGTATGCAGTTCCGTCCATAGTGCTGGATGGACAGTGGTGGCGTGGCAAACAACTGAGCTCTATTTCTCAAGTCTTTTACAAATTGCCATAGGTTGAGGTTCAACTACTTCAACGGTTGAGTAGAGTGTAGCAGTCAAAGCTGGAATCAGTAGCACTCAGGTGAGAAGAACGGGAAGCAGATAGACCCAGTCCGCTGGCAGTGTCCTACGGGGACCAGCCTATCTGGCTGCCGCTCCTGAATGTTTGCAAGCGCGGCAGAGCTAGGCAGGCGCAATTGTGCAGCAATGCAAACTGCATAACCTAGCCAAATTTCACGGTTTTACAAGAAACCACGGGGGATTTACAAGGAGATGTTCACCCGGAACAGCCAGAGGCTTGCGCGCAGCCAGATTATGGAATTCTTCCTGTGAAGCCTTGAAAGCAGTGAAACGCACCTATGTTGCCATAACTCAGAACCTCATTCTGAGTGTTCCCGGCAGAGGTCATTCGGCTGAACACAACCATGGACTACTTAGAGCCAGATGTAGGCAGTGCCGTCCATAGTGCTGGATGGACAGTGGTGGCATGCCAAACAACTGAGTTCTAGTTCTCAACACTTTCACAAAGTGCCATAAGTTGTGGTTCAACTTTTTGCTCCGGTTGAGTAGAGTGGAGGCAGCAAATCTGGAATCAGTAGCACTCAGGTGAGAAGAACGGGAAGCAGATAGACCCAGTCCGCTGGCAGTGTCCTATGGGGACCAGCCTATCTGGCTGCCACGCCTGAATGTTTGCAACCACGGCAGAGCTAGGCAGACGCAATTGTGCAGCAATGCAAACTGCATAACCTGGCCAAATTTCACGGGTGTGCAAGAAAGCACTTGGGATTTACAAGGAGACGTTCACCCGGGACATCCGGAGGCCTGCCAGCAGCAACATTCCGGAATCCTTGGTAAGAAGCCTTGAAACCAGTGAAATGCTCCTATGTTGCAATAACTCAGAAGCTCATTCTGAGTGTTCCAGGCAGAGGTCATTCGGCTGAACACAACCGTGGTTTAATTACAGTCAGATGTAGGCATTACGGTCCGTAGTCCTGGATGGACAGTGGTGGCGTGCAAAACAACTGAGCTCTAGTTTTCAACACTTTCACAAAGTGCCATAAGATGAGTTTCAACTTACTGCTGCGCTTGAGTAGAGTGTGGCCGTCAAAGCTGGAATCAGTAGCACTCAGGTGAGAAGAAAGGGAAGCAGATATACCCAGTCCGCTGGCAATGTCTTACGGGGACCAGCCTATGTGGCTGCCACGCCGGAATGTTTGCAACCGTGGCAGAGCTAGGCAGGCGCAATTGTGCAGCAATGCAAACTGCATAACCTGGCAAAATTTCACCGGTGTACAAGAAACCACGGGGATTTACAAGGAGATGTTCACCCGGAACAGCCGGAGACCTGCTGGCAGCAAAATTCCGGAATTCTTCCTGTGAAGCCTTGAAAGCAGTGAAACGCTCCTATGTTGCAATAACTCAGAACCTCATTCTGAGTGTTCCCGGCAGAGGTCATTCGGCTGAACACAACCGTGGACTAATTAGAGCCAGAGGTAGGCAGTGCTGTCCTTAGTGCTGGATGGAGAGTCGTGGCATGCCAAACAACTGAGCTCTAGTTCTCAACACTTTCACAAAGTGCCATAAGTTGAGGTTCAACTTACTGCTCCCGTTGAGTAGAGTGTAGCCGTCAAAGCTGGAATCAGTAGCACTGAGGTGAGAAGAACGGGAAGCTGATATAACCAGTCCGCTGGCAGTGTCCTACAGCGATCAGTAAATCTGGCTGCCACGCCTGAATGTTTGCAAACGTGGCAGAGCTAGCCAGGCGCAATTGTGCAGCAATGCAAACTGCATACCCTGGCCAAATTTCACGCGTGTACAAGAAACCACGCGGGATTTATATGGAGATGTTAACTCGGAACAGCCGGAGGCCTGCCGGCAGCAACATTCCGGAATTCTTCTCAAGAAGCCTTGAAAGCAGTGAAATGATCCTAGGTTGCCATAACTCAGAACCCCATTCTGAGTGTTCCCGACAGAGGTCATTTAGCTGAACACAACCAAGAACTTATTAGAGCCAAATGTATGCAGTTCTGTCCATAGTGCTGGATGGACAGTGGTGGCGTGCCAAACAACTGAGCTCTATTTCTCAAGTCTTTTACAAATTGCCATAGGTTGAGGTTCAACTACTTCAACGGTTGAGTAGAGTGTAGCAGTCAAAGCTGGAATCAGTAGCACTCAGGTGAGAAGAACGGGAAGCAGATAGACCCAGTCCGCTGGCAATGTCCTACGGGGACCAGCCTATCTGGCTGCCGCGCCTGAATGTTTGCAAGCGCGGCAGAGCTAGGCAGGCGCAATTGTGCAGCAATGCAAACTGCATAACCTAGCCAAATTTCACGGTTTTACAAGAAACCACGGGGGATTTACAAGGAGATGTTCACCCGGAACAGCCAGAGGCTTGCGCGCAGCCAGATTATGGAATTCTTCCTGTGAAGCCTTGAAAGCAGTGAAACGCACCTATGTTGCCATAACTCAGAACCTCATTCTGAGTGTTCCCGGCAGAGGTCATTCGGCTGAACACAACCATGGACTACTTAGAGCCAGATGTAGGCAGTGCCGTCCATAGTGCTGGATGGACAGTGGTGGCATGCCAAACAACTGAGTTCTAGTTCTCAACACTTTCACAAAGTGCCATAAGTTGTGGTTCAACTTTTTGCTCCGGTTGAGTAGAGTGGAGGCAGCAAATCTGGAATCAGTAGCACTCAGGTGAGAAGAACGGGAAGCAGATAGACCCAGTCCGCTGGCAGTGTCCTATGGGGACCAGCCTATCTGGCTGCCACGCCTGAATGTTTGCAACCGCGGCAGAGCTTGGCAGACGCAATTGTGCAGCAATGCAAACTGCATAACCTGGCCAAATTTCACGGGTGTGCAAGAAAGCACTTGGGATTTACAAGGAGACGTTCACCCGGAATAGCCGGAAGCCTGTCGGCAACAAGTTTCTGGAATTCTTCCTAAGAAGCCTTGAAAGCAGTGAAACGCTCCTATGTTGAAATAACTGAGAACCTCATTCTGAGTGTTCCCGGCAGAGGTCATTCGGCTGAACACAACCGTGGAATAATTAGCGCCAGATGTAGGCAGTTCCTCCATAGTGCTGGATGGAAAGTGGTCGCGTGCCAAACAACTGAGCTCTAGTTCTCAACACTTTCACAAAGTGCCATAAGTTGAGGTTCAACTTACTGGTGCGGTTGAGTAGAGTGTAGCCGTCAAAGCTAAAATCAGTAGCACTCAGGTGAGAACGGGAAGCAGATATACCCAGTCTGCTGGCAGTGTCCTACGGGGTCCAGCCTATCTGGCTGCCAAGCCTGAATGTTTGCAACCGCGGCAGAGTTAGGGAGGCGCAATTGTGTAGCAATGCAAACTGCATACGCTGGCCAAATTTCACGGGTGACCAAGAAACCACGGGGGATTTACAAGGAGATGTTCACCCGGGACATCCGGAGGCCTGCCAGCAGCAACATTCCGGAATCCTTGGTAAGAAGCCTTGAAAGCAGTGAAATGCTCCTATGTTACAATAACTCAGAAGCTCATTCTGAGTGTTCCAGGCAGAGGTCATTCGGCTGAACACAACCGTGGTTTAATTAGAGCCAGATGTAGGCATTACGGTCCGTAGTCCTGGATGGACAATGGTGGCGTGCCAAACAACTGAGCTCTAGTTTTCAACACTTTCACAAAGTGCCATAAGATGAGTTTCAACTTACTGCTGCGCTTGAGTAGAGTGTAGCCGTCAAAGCTGGAATCAGTAGCACTCAGGTGAGAAGAAAGGGAAGCAGATAAACCCAGTCCGCTGGCAATGTCTTACGGGGACCAGCCTATGTAGCTGCCACGCCGGAATGTTTGCAACCGTGGCAGAGCTAGGCAGGCGCAATTGTGCAGCAATGCAAACTGCATAACCTGGCAAAATTTCACCGGTGTACAAGAAACCACGGGGATTTACAAGGAGATGTTCACCCGGAACAGCCGGAGACCTGCTGGCAGCAAAATTCCGGAATTCTTCCTGTGAAGCCTTGAAAGCAGTGAAACGCTCCTATGTTGCAATAACTCAGAACCTCATTCTGAGTGTTCCCGGCAGAGGTCATTCGGCTGAACACAACCGTGGACTAATTAGAGCCAGAGGTAGGCAGTGCTGTCCTTAGTGCTGGATGGAGAGTCGTGGCATGCCAAACAACTGAGCTCTAGTTCTCAACACTTTCACAAAGTGCCATAAGTTGAGGTTCAACTTACTGCTGCGGTTGAGTAGAGAGTAGCCGGCAAAGCAGGAATCAGGAGCACGCAGGTGAGAAGAATGGGAAGCAGATATACCCAGTCCGCTTGCAGTGTCCTACTGGGTCCAGCCTATCTGGCTGCCACGACTGAATGTTTGCAACCTCGGCAGAGCTAGGCAGGCACAATTGTGCAGCAATGCAAACTGCATAACCTGGCCAAAATTCACGGGTGTACAAGAAACCACGGGGGATTTACAAGGAGATGTTCACCCGGAACAACCGGAGGCCTGCCGGCAGCAACATTTCGGAATCCTTCCTAGGAAGCCTTGAAAGCAGTGAAACGCTCCTATATTGCAATAACACAGAACCTCATTCTCATTGTTCCCGGCAGAGGTCATTAGGCTGAACTCAACCGTGGATTAATAGAGCCCGATGTAGGCAGTGCCGTCCATAGTGCTGGATGGACACTGCCGGTTGAGTAGAGTTTAGCCTTCAAAGCTGGAATCAGTAGCACTCAGGTGAAAAGAACGGGAAGCAGATATACAAGGTCTGCTGGCAGTGTCCTGCGTGGACCAGCCTATCTGGCTGCTATGTCTGAATGTTTGCTACCACGGCAGAGCTTGGCAGGTGCAATTGTGCAGCAATGCAAACTGCATAACCTGTCCAAAATTCACGGGTGTACAAGAAACCACGGGGGATTTACAAGGAGATGTTCACCCGGAACAGCAGGAGGCCTGCCGGCAGCAACCTTCCAGAATCCTTCCTAAGAAGCCTTGAAAGCAGTGAAACGCTCCTATGTTGCAGGAACGCAGAACCTAATTCTGAGTTTTCCCGGCAGAGGTCATGCGGCTGAACACAAGCGTGGATTAATAGAGCCAGATGTAGGCAGTGCCATCCACAGTGCTGGATTGACAGTGGTGGCGTGCCAAACAACTGAGCTCTAGTTCTCAACACTTTCACAAAGTGCCATAAGTTGAGGTTTAACTTACTGCTCCGGTTGAGTAGAGTGTAGGCGTCAAAGCTGGAATCAGTAGCACTCATGTGAGAAGAACGGGAAGCAGATATACCCAGTCCGCTGGCAATGTCCTATGGGGACCAGTCTATCTGGATGCCACGCCTGAATGTTTGCAACCTTGGCAGAGCTAGGCAGGCACATTTGTGCAGCAATGCAAACTGCATAACCTGGCAAAAATTCATGGGTGTAAAATAAACCACGGGGGATTTAGAAGGAGATGTTCACCCAGAACCGCCGGAGGCCTGCCAGCAGCAAGATTCCGGAATTCATCCTAAGAAGCCGTGAAAGCAACGAAACGCTCCTCGGTTGCAATAACTCAGAACCACATTCTGAGTGTTCCCGGCAGAGGTCATTCGGCTGAACACAACCGTGGACTAATTAGAGCCAGATGTAGACAGTGCCGTCCATAGTGCTGGATGGACAGTGGTCTCATGCCCAACATCTGAGCTCTAGTTCTCAACAGTTTCAGAAAGTGCCCGAAGTTGAGGTTCAACTTACTGCTGCGGTTGAGTAGAGTGTAGCCGTCAAAGCTGGAATCAGTAGCACACAGGTGAGAAGAACGGGAAGCGGATACACCCAGTCCGCTGGCAGTGTCCTATGGGGAGCAGCCTATCTGGCTGGAATGCCTGAATGGTTGCCACCGCGGCAGAGCAAGGCAGTCACAATTGTGCAGCAAAGCAAACTGCATAACCTGGCCAAATTTCACGGGTGTACAAGAAACAACGGCGGATTTACAAGGAGATGTTCACCCAGAACAGCCGGAGGCCTACCGACAGCAAGATTCCAGAATCCTTCCTGAGAAGCCTTGAAAGCAGTGAAACGCTCCTATGTTGCAATAACTCAGAACCTCATTATGAGTGTTCCCAGCAGAGGTCATTCGGCTGAACTCATCCGTGGACTAATTAGAGCCAGATGTACGCAGTGGACTAATTAGAGCCAGATGTAGGCAATGGACTAATTAGAGGCAGATATAGGCAGTGTTTTCGATTGGAAAACAACTGAGCTTTAGTTCTCCAAACTTTCACAAAGTGCCATAAGTTGAGGTTCAACTTACTGCTCCGGTTGAGTAGAGTGTAGCCGTCAAAGCTGGAATCAGTAGCACTCAGGTGAGAAGAATGGGAAGCAGATATACCCAGTCCGCTGGCAGTGTCTTAGCGGACCAGCCTATCTGGCTGCCACGCCTGAATGTTTGCAACCGCGGTAGAGCAAGGCAGTCACAATTGTGCAGCAATGCAAACTGCATAACCAGGCCAAATTTCACGGGTGTACAAGAAACCACGGGGGATTTACAAGGAGATGTTCACCCGGAACAGCTGGAGGCCTGCCGGCAGCAACATTCCGGAATTCTTCCTAAGAAGCCTTGAAAGCAGTGAAACGCTCCTATGTTGCAATAACTCAGAACTTCATTCTGAGTGTTCCCAGTAGAGGTCATTCCGCTGAACACAACCGTGGACTAATTAGAGCCAGATGTAGGCTTTGCTGTCCATAGTGCTGGATGGACTGTTGTGGCGTTCCAAACAACTGAGCTCTAGTTCTCAACACTTTCACAAAGTGCCATAAGTTGAGGTTCAACTTACTGCTCCGGTTGAGCAGAGTGTAGCCGTCAAAGCTGGAATCAGTAGCACTCATTTGAGAACAACGGGAAGCACATAGACCCAGTCCTCTGGCAGTGTCCTACAGGAACCAGCCAATCTGGCTGCCACTCCTGAATGTTTGCAACCGTGGCAGAGCTAGGCAGGCGCAATTCTGCAGCCATGCAAACTGCATAACCTGTCCAAATTTCACGGGTGTACAAGAAAACACGGGGGATTTACAAGGAGATGTTCACCCGGAACAGCCGGAGGACTGCCGGCAGCAAGATTCCAAAATTCTTCCTGTGAAGCCTTGATAGCAGTGAAACGCTCCTATTTTGCAATAACTCAGAATCTCATTCTGAGTGTTCCCGGCAGAGGTCATTCGGCTGAACACAACCATGGACTACTTAGAGCCAGATGTAGGCAGTGCCGTCCATAGTGCTGGATGGACAGTGGTGGCATGACAAACAACTGAGCTCTAGTTCTCAACACTTAAATAAAGTGCCATAATTTGTGGTTCAACTTTTTGCTCCGGTTGAGTAGATTGTAGGCAACAAATCTGGAATCAGTAGCACTCAGGTGAGAAGAACAGGAAGCAGATAGACCCAGTCTGCTGGCAGTGTCCTACAGGGACCAGCCTATCTGGCTGCCACGCCTGAATGTTTGCAACCGCGGCAGAGCTAGACAGACGCAATTGTGCAGCAATGCAAACTGCATAACCTGGCCAAATTTCACGGGTGTACAAGAAACCACGGGGGATTTACAAGGAGATGTTCACCGGGAACAGCCGGAGGCCTTCCGGCAGTAACATTCCGGAATCCTTCCTGAGAAGCCTTGAAAGCAGTGAAACGCTCCTATGTTGCAATAACTCAGAACCTCATTGTGAGTGTTCCCGGCAGGGCTCATTCGTCTGAACACAACCGTGGACTAACTATAGCCAGATGCATGCAGTGCCGTCCATAGTGCTGGCTGGACAATGATGGTGTGCCAAACAAGTGAGCTCTAGTTCTCAACACTTTCACAAAGTGCCATAAGTTGAGGATCAACTTACTGCTCTGGTTGAGTAGAGTGTAGCCGTCAAAGCTAGAATCAGCAGCACTCAGGTGAGAATAGGAAGCAGATATACCCAGTCCGTTGGCAGTGTCCTACGGTGTCCAGCCTAACTGGCTGCCACGCCTCAATGTTTACAACCGGGGCAGAGCTAAGCAGTCGCAATTATGCAGCAATGCAAACTGCATTATCTGGCCAAATTTCACGGGTGTGCAAGAAACCACGGGAGATTTACAAGGACATGTTTACCCGGAACAGCCGGAGACCTGCCGGCAGCAAGATTCCGGAATTCTTGCTAAGAAGCCTTGAAAGCAGTGAAACGCTCCTATGTTGCAATAACTCAGAATCTCATTTTGAGTGTTCCCAGCAGAGGTCATTCGGCTGAACACAACCGTGGACTAATTAGAGCCAGATGTAGGCAGTGCCGTCCATAGTGCTGGATGGACTGTGGACACATGCCCAACATCTGAGTTCTAGTTCTCAACACTTTCAGAAAGTGCACTAAGTTGAGCTTCAACTTACTGCTCCGGTTGACTAGAGTGAAGCTGTCAAAGCTGAAATCAGTAGCACTCAGGTCAGAAGAACGGGAAGCAGATATACCCAATCCGCTGCCAGTGTCCTATGGGGAGCAGCCTATCTGGATGCCATGCCTGAATGTTTGCCAACGCGACAGAGCTAGGCATTCGCAATTGTGCAGCAAAGCAAACTTCATAACCTGGCCAAATTTCACGGGTGTACAAGAAACAACGCGGGATTTACAAGGAGATCTTAACCCAGATCAGTCGGAAACCTACCGACAGCAAGATTCCGGAATCCTTCCTGAGAAGCCTTGAAAGCAGTGAAACGCTCCTATGTTGCAATAACTCAGAACCTCATTCTGAGTGTTCCCGGCAGAGGTCATTCGGCTGAACACAACCGTGGACTAATTAGAGCCAGATGTAGGCAGTGGACTAATTAGAGCCACATGTAGCAATGGACTAATTAGAGCCAGATATCGGCAGTGTTTTCGATTGGAAAACAACTGAGCTTTCGTTCTCCAAACTTTCACAAAGTGCCATAATTTGAGGTTCAACTTACTGCTCCGGTTGAGTAGATTGTAGCCGTCAAAGCAGGAATCAGTAGCACTCAGGTGAGAAGAATGGGAAGCAGATATACCCAGTCTGCTGGCAGTGTCCTACGGCGACCAGCCTATCTGGCTGCCACGCCTGAATGTTTGCAACCGCGGCAGAGCTAGGCAGGCGCAATTGTGCAGCAATGCAAACTGCATAACCTGGCCAAATTTCACGGGTGTCCAAGAAACCACGGGGGATTCACAATGAGATCATCATCCGGAAGAGCCGGAGGCCTGGTGGCAGCAAATTTCCGGAATTCTTCCTGTGAATCCTTGAAAGCAGTGAAACGCTCCTATGTTGCAATAACTCAGAACCTCATTCTGAGTGTTCCCGGCAGAGGTCATTCGGCTGAACACAACCGTGGACTAATTAGAGCCAGATGTAGACTCTGCTGTCCATACTGCTGGATGGACAGTGGTGGCGTGCCAAACAATTGAGCTGTAGTTCTCAACACTTTCACAAAGTGCCATAAGTTGAGATTCAACTTAGTGCTCCGGTTGGGTAGAGTGTAGCCGTCAAAACTGGAATCAGTAGCACTCAGGTGAGAAGAATGGGAAACAGATATATGCAGTTCGCTGGCAATGTCTTACGGGGACCAGCCTATCTGGCTGCCACGCCTGAATGTATGCCACCGCGGCAGAGCTAGGCATTCGCAATTGTACAGGAATGCAACCTGCATAATCTGGCCCAATTTCACGGGTGTACAAGAAACCACGGGGAATTTACAAGGAGATGTTCACCCGGAACAGCCGTAGCCCTGCCGGCAGCAACATTCCGGAATCCTTCCGAAGAAGCCTTGAAAGCAGTGAATCGCTCCTGTGTTGCAATAAATCAGAACCTCATTCTGAGTGTTCCCAGCAGAGGTCATTCGGCTGAACACAACAGTGGACTAATTAGAGCCAGATGTAGGCATTGCCAGCCATAGTGCTAGATCGACAGTGGTGGCGTGCCAAACAACTCAGCTCTAGTTCTCAACACTTTCACAAAGTGCCATAATTTGAGGTTCAACTTACTTTTCCGGTTGAGTAGAGTGTAGCCGTCAAACCTGCAATCACTAGCACTCAGGTGAGAAGAACGTGATGCAGATATACCCACTCCGCTGGCAGTGTCCTACGGGGACCAGCCTATCTGGCTGCCATGCTTGAATGTTTGCCACCGCGGCTGAGCTAGGCAGGCGCAATTGTGCAACAGTGCAAAGTGCATAACCTGGCCAAATTTCACGGCTGTACAAGAAACAATGGGTGATTTACAAAGAGATGTTCACTCGGAACAGCCGGAGGCCTGCGGGGAACAACATTCCGGAATCCTTCCTGAGAAGACTTGAAAGCAGTGAAAGTCTCCTATATTGCAATAACTCCGAACCTCATTATGAGTGTTCCCGGCAGAGGTCATTCGGCTGATCCCAACCGAGGACTAATTATAGCCACATGTAGGCAGTGCCATACATAGTGCTGGATGGACACTGCCGGTTTAGTAGAGTGTAGCCATCAAAGCTGGAATCAGTAGCACTCAGGTGAGAAGAACAGGAAGCAGATATACCCAGTCCGCTGGCAGTGTCCTTCGGGGACCAGCCTATCTGGCTGCCACGCCTGAATGTTTGCAACTGAGACAGAGCAAGGCAGGCACAATTGTGCCTCAATGCAAACTGCATAACCTAGCCAAATTTCACGGGTGTACAAGGAACCACGGGGGATGTACAAGGAGATGTTCACCCGGAACAGCCAGAGGCCTGCTGGCAGCAAGATTCCGGAATTCTTCCTAAGAAGCCTGGAAAGCAGTGAAACGTTCCTATGTTGCAATAACTCAGAACCTCATTCTGAGTGTTCCCGGCAGAGGTCATTCGGCTGAACTCATCCGTGGACTAATTAGAGCCAGATGTAGGCAGTGGACTAATTAGAGCCAGATGTAGGCAATAGACTAATTAGAGCCAGATATAGGCAGTGTTTTCGATTGGAAAACAACTGAGCTTTAGTTCTCCAAACTTTCACAAAGTGCCATAAGTTGAGGTTCAACTTACTCCTCCGATTGAGTAGAGTATACTGGTCAAAGCTGGAATCAGTAGCACTCAGGTGAGAAGAACGGGAAGCAGATAGACCCAGTCCGCTGGCAGTGTCCTATGGGGACCAGCCTATCTGGCTGCCACGGCTGAATGTTTGCAACCATGGCAGAGCCAGGCAGGCACAATTGTGCAGCAATGCAAACTGCATAACCTGGCCAAATTTCACGGGTGTACAAGAAACCACGGGGGATTTTCAAGGAGATGTTCACCTGGAACAGCCGGAGTCTTGACGGCAGCAAGATTCCGGAATTCTTCCTGTGAAGCCTTGAAAGCAGTGAAACGCTCCTATGTTCAATAACTCAGAACGTCATTCTTAGTGTTCCCGGCAGAGGCTGAACACAACCCCGGACTATTTAGAGCAAGATGTAGACAGTGCCGTCCATACTGCTGAATGGACAGTGGTGGCTAGCCAAACAACTGGGCTCTCGTTCTCAACACTTGCACAAAGTGCCATAAGTTGAGGTTCAACTTACTGCTCCGGTTGAGTAGAGTGTAGCCATCAAAGCTGGAATCAGTAGCACTCAGGTGAGAAGAACGGGAAGCAGATATACCCAGTCTGCTGGCAGTGTCCTAGGGGGACCAGCCTATCTGGCTGCCATGCCTGAATGTTTGCAACCCCGGCAGAGATAGGCAGTCGCAATTCTGCAGCAATGCAAACTGCATAACTTGGCCAAATTTCACAGGTGTACAAGAAACCTCGGGGGATTTACAAGGAGATGTTCACCCGGAACAGCCGGAGGCCAGCCGGCAGCAAGATTCCGGATTTCTTCCTAAGAAACTTTGAACGCAGTGAAACGCTCCTATGTTGCAATAACTCAGAACCTCATTTTGAGTGTTCCCGACAGAGGTCATTCGGCTGAACACAACCGAAGACTAATTAGAGCCAGATGTAGGCAGTGCCGTCGATAGTGCTGGGCGGACTGGGGTCACATGCTAAACAACTGAGCTCTAGTTCTCCAAACATTCACAAAGTGCCATAAGTTGAGGTTCAACTTACTGCTCCAGTTGAGTAGAGTGTAGCCGTCAAAGCTGGAATCAGTAGTACTCAGGTGAGAAGAACGAGAAGCAGATATACCCAATCCGCTGGCAGTGTCCTACGGGGACCAGCCTATCTGGCTGATACGCCTGAATGTTTGCAACCGCGACAGAGCTAGACAGTCGCAATTATGCAGCAATGAAAACTGCATAACCTGGCCAAATTTCACGGGTGTACAAGAAACCAGAAGGAAATACAAGGAGATGTTTACCCGGAACGGCCGGAGGCCTGCCGGCAGCAAGATTCCGGAATTCTTCCTAAGAAGCCTTGAACGCAGTGAAACGCTCCTATGTTGCAATAACTCAGCACGTCATTCTGAGTGTTCCAGGCAGAGGTCATTCGGCTGAACACAACCATGAACTTCTTAGAGCCAGATGTAGGCAGTGCCGTCCATAGTGCTGGATGGACAGTGGTGGCGTGCCAAACAACTGTGCTCTCATTCTCAGCACTTTCACAAAGTGCCATAAGTTGAGGTTCAAATTACTGCTCCGGTTGAGTAGAGTGTAGCCGTCAAAGCTGGAATCAGTAGCACTCAGGTGAGAAGAACAGGAAGCAGATATACCCAGTCCGCTGGCAGTGTCCTTCGGGGACCAGCCTATCTGGCTGCCACGCCTGAATGTTTGCAACCGCAGCAGAGCTTGCCAGGCGCAATTGTGCAGCAATGCAAACTGCATAACCTGGCCAAATTTCACGGGTGTACAAGAAACCTCGGGGATTTACAAGGAGATGTTCACCCAGAACAGCCGGAGGCCTGCTGGCAACAAAATTCCGGAATCCTTCCGAAGAAGCCTTGAAAGCAGTGAAACGGTCTTATGTTGCCATAACTCAGAACCTCATTCTGAGTGTTCGCAGCACAGATCATTCGGCTGAACACAACCGTGGACTAATTAGAGCCAGATGTAGGCAGTGCCGTCCATAGTGCTGGAAGGACAGTGGTGGCGTGCCAAACAACTGAGCTTTATTTCTCAACACTATCACATACTGCCATAAGTTGAGGTTCAACTTACTGCTCCGGTGGAGTAGAGTGTAGCCGTCAAAGCTGGAATCAGTAGCACTCAGGGGAGAAGAACGGGAAGCAGATATACCCAGTCCGCTGGCAGTGTCCTACGGGGACCAGCCTATCTGGCTGCCACGCCTGAATGTTTGCAACCGCAGCAGAGCTTGCCAGGCGCAATTGTGCCTCAATGCAAACTGCATAACCTGGCCAAATTTCACTGGTGTACAAGAAACCACGGGGGATGTACAAGGAGATGTTCACCCGGAACAGCCAGAGGCCTGCTGGCAGCAAGATTCTGGAATTCTTCCTAAGAAGCCTGGAAAGCAGTGAAACGCTCCTATGTTGCAATAACTCAGAACCTCATTATGAGTTTTTCCGGCAGAGTTCATTCGGCTGAACACAACCGTGGACTTATTAGAGCCAGATGTAGGCAGTAGAATAATTAGAGCCAGATGTAGGCAATGGACTAATTAGAGCCAGATATAGGCATTGTTTTCAATTGGAAAACAACTGAGATTTAGTTCTCCAAACTTTCACAAAGTGCCATAAGTTGAGGTTCAACTTACTGCTCCGGTTGAGTAGAGTGTAGGCGTGAAAGCTGGAATCAGTAGCACTCAGGTGAGAAGAACGGGAAGCAGATAGACCCAGTCCGCTGGCAGTGTCCTACGGGGACCAGCCTATCTGGCTGCCACGCCTGAATGTTTGCAACCGTGGCAGAGCTTGGCAGGTACAATTGTGCAGCAATGCAAACTGCATAACCTGGCCAAATTTCACGGGTGTACAAGAAACCACGGCGCATTTACGAGGACATATACACCCGGAACAGCCGGAGGCCTGCCGGCAGCAAGATTCCGGAATCCTTCCTAAGAAGCCTTGAAAGCAGTGAAATGCTCCTATGTTGCCATAACTCAGAACCCCATTCTGAGTGTTTCCGGCAGAGGTCATTCGGCTGAACACAACTATGAACTTATTAGAGCCAGATGTAGTCAGTGCCGTCCATAGTGCTGGATGGACAGTGATGGCGTGCCAACAACTGAGCTCTAGTTCTCAAGACTTTTACAAATTGCCATAGATTGAGGTTCCACTTACTTCGCCGTTTGAGCAGAGTGTAGCCGTCAAAGCTGGAATCAGTAGCACTCAGGTGAGAAGAACTGGAAGCAGATATACCCATTCCGCTGGCAGTGTCCTACGCTGACCAGCCTATCTGTCTGCCACGCCTGAATGTTTGCAACCACGCCAGAGCTAGGCAGGCGCAATTATGCAGCAATACAAACTGCATAACCTAGCCAAATTTCACGGGTGTACATGAAACCACGGCGGATTTACAAGGAGATATTCACTCGGAACAACCGGAGGACTGCGGGCAGCAAGATTCCAGAATTCTTCCTAAGAAACCTTTAACGAAGTGAAACACTCCTATGTTGCAATAACTTAGAACCGTATTGTGAGTGTTCCCAACAGAGCTCATTCGGCTGATCACTACCGTGGACTAACTATAGCCAGATGTAAGCAGTGACGTCCATAGTGCTTAATGGACAGTCGTGGCGTGCCAAACAACTGAGCTCTAGTTCTCCAAACTTTAACAGAGTGCCATAAGTAGAGGTTCAACTTCCTGCTTCGGTTGAGTAGAGTGTAGCCGTCAAAGCTAGAATCAGCAGCACTCAGGTGAGAAGAACGAAAAGCAGATATACCCAGTCCGCTGGCAGTGTCCTACGGTGTCCAGCCTATCTGTCTGCCACGCCTCAATATTGGCAACCACGGCAGAGCTAAGCAGTCGCAATTATGCAGCAATTCAAACTGCATAACCTGGCCAAATTTCACGGGTATACAAGAAACCACGGTGGATTTACAAGGACATGTTCACCCGGAACAGCCGGAGGCCTGGCCCCAGCGAGATTCCGGAATTCTTCCTAAGAAGCCTTGAAAGCAGTGAAACGCTCCTATGTTTCAGTAACTCAGAACCTCATTCTGAATGTTCCCGGCAGAGTTCCTTCGGCTGAACACAACCGTGGACTAATTAGAGAAAGATGTAGGCAGTGCCGTCCATATTGCTGGATGGACAGTGGTGGCTTGCCAAACAACCTAGCTCTAGTTCTCAACACTTTCACAAAGTGCCATAAGTTGAGGTTCAACTTACTGCTCCGGTTGAGTAGAGTGTAGCCGTCAAAGCTGGAATCAGTAGCACTCAGGTGAGAAGAACGGGAAGCAGATATACCCAGTCCGCTGGCAGTGTCCTACGGGGACCAGCATATCTGGCTGCCACGCCTGAATGTTTGCAATCGCGGCAGAGCTTTGCAGGCACAATTGTGCAACAATGCAAACTGCATAACCTGGCCAAATTTGACGGGTGTACAAGAAACCACGGCGGATTTACAATGAGATGTTCACACGAAACAGCCAGAGGCCTGCCGGCAGCAACATTCCGGAATCCTTCCTAAGAAGCCTTGAAAGCAGTGAAACGCTCCTATGTGGCAATAACTCAGAACCTCATTCTGAGTGTCCGCAGCAGAGGTCATTCGGCTCAAATCAACCGTGGACTCATTATAGCCAGATGTAGGCAGTGCCGTCCATAGTGCTGGATGGACAGTGGTGGCGTGCCAAACAATTGAGCTCTAGTTCTCAACACTTTCACAAAGTGCCATGAGTTGAGGTTCAACTTACTGCTCCCGTTGTGTAGAGTGTAGCCGTCAATGGTGGAATCAGTAGCACTCAGGTGAGAAGAAGGGGAAGCAGCTATACCCAGTCCGCTGGCAATGTCCTACGGGGACCAGCCTATCTGATTGCCATGCCTGAATATTTTCAAACGCGGCAGAGCTAGACAGGCGCAATTGTGCAGCAATACAAACTTCATAACCTGGCAAATATTCACGGGTTTACAAGAAAGCACGGTGGATTTACAAGGAGATGTTCACCCGGAACAGCCCGAGGCCTGCCTGCAGCAAGTTTCCGGAATCCTTCCTAAGAAGCCTTGAAAGCAGTGAAACCTCCTTTGTTGCAATAACTCAGAACCTCATTCTGAGTGTTCCCGGAAGAGGTCATTCGGCTGAACACAACCGTGGACTAATTAGAGCCAGATGTAGGCAGTGCTGTCCATACTGCTGGAGGGAGAGTGGGGGCATGCCAAACAACTGAGCTCTACTTCTCAACACTTTCACAAAGTGACATAAGTTGAGGTTCAACTTACTGCTCCGGTTGAGTAGAGTGTAGCCGTCAAAGCTGGAATCAGTAACACTCAGGTGAGAAGAACCCGAAGCAGTTATACCCAGTCCGCTGGCATTGTCCTATGGGGACCAGCCTATCTGGCTTCCACGCCTGAATGTTTGCAACCGCGTCATGGGTAGGCTGGCGCAATTGTGCAGCAATGCAAACTGCATAACCTCCCTAAATTTCAGGGGTGTACAAGAAACCACGGGGGATTTACAAGGAGATGTTCTCCCTGAACAGCAGGAGGCCTGTCGGAAGCAAGATTCTGGAATTCTTCCTAAGAAGCCTTGAAAGCAGTGAAACGCTCCTATGTTGCAATAACTCAGAACCTCATTCTGAGTGTTCCCGGCAGAGGTCATTCGGCTGAACAGAACCGTGGACTAACTATAGCCAGATGTAGGCAGTGCCGTCAGTAGTGCTGGATGGACAGTGGTGGCGTGCCAAACAACTGAGCTCTAGTTCTCAACACTTGCACAAAGTGCCATAATTTGAGGTTCAACTTACTGCTCCGGTTGAGTAGAGTGTAGCTGTCAAAGCTGAAATCAGTAGCACTGAGGTGAGAAGAACGGGAAGCTGATATATGCAGTCCGCTGGCAGTGTCCTACGGGGACAAGCCTATCTGGCTGCCATGCCTGAATGTTTGCAACCCCGGCAGAGATAGGCAGTCGCAATTCTGCAGCAATGCAAACTACATAACTTTGCCAAATTTCACAGGTGTACAAGAAAACACGGGGGATTTACAAGTAGATGTTCACCCGGAACAGCTGGAGGCCAGCCGGCAGCAAGTTTCCGGATTTCTTCCTAAGAAACCTTGAACGAAGTGAAACGCTCCTATGTTGCAATAACTGAGAACCTCATTTTGAGTGTTCCCGACAGAGGTCATTCGGCTGAACACAACCGAAGACTAATTAGAGCCAGATGTAGGCAGTGCCGTTCATAGTGCTTGGCGGACAGGGGTCAAATGCTAAACAACTGAGCTCTAGTTCTCCAAACGTTCACAAAGTGCCATAAGTTGAGGTTCAACTTACTGCTCCAGTTGAGTAGAGTGTAGCCGTCAAAGCTGGAATCAGTAGCACTCAGGTGAGAAGAACGAGAAGCAGATATACCCACTCCGCTGGCAGAGTCCTACAGGGACTAGCCTGTCTGGCTGACACGCCTGAATGTTTGCAACCACGACAGGGCTAGACAGTCGCAATTATGCAGCAATGCAAACTGCATTACCTGGCCAAATTTCACGGGTGTACAAGAAACCACGAGGAAATACAAGGAGATGTTCACTCGGAACAGCCAGAGGCCTGCCGGCAGCAAGATTCCGGAATTCTTCCTAAGAAGCCTTGAACGCAGTGATACGCTCCTATGTTGCAATAACTCAGCAGGTCATTCTGAGTGTTCCTGGCAGAGGTCATTCGGCTGAACACAACCGTGGACTAATTAGAGCCAGATGTAGGCAGTGCCGTCCATAGTGCTGGATGGACAGTGGTCGCGTGCCAAACAACTGAGCTCTAGGTCTCCAAACTTTAACAGAGTGCCATAAGTAGAGGTTCAACTTACTGCTTCGGTTGAGTAGAGTGTAGCCGTCAAAGCGGGAATCAGAAGCACTCAGGTGAGAAGAATGGGAAGCAGATATACCCAGTCCGCTGGCAGTGTCCAACTCGGACCAGCCTATCTGTCTGCCACGCCTGAATGTTTGCAACCGCGCCAGAGCTAGGCAGGCGAAATTATGCAGCAATGCAAACAGCATAACCTAGCCAAATTTCTCGGGTGTACAAGAAACCACGGGGGATTTACAAGGAGATGTTCACTTGAACAACCGGAGGCCTGCCGGCAGCAAGATTCCAGAATTCTTCCTAAGAAACCTTGAACGTACTGAAACACTCCTATGTTGCAATAACTTAGAACCTTATTGTGAGTGTTCCCAGCAGAGCTCATTCGGCTGAACACAACGGTGGACTAACTATAGCAAGATGTAGGCAGTGCCTTCCATAGTGCTTAATGGACAGTCGTAGTGTACCAAACAACTGAGCTCTAGTTCTCCAAATTTTAACAGAGTGCCATAAGTAGAGGTTCAACTTCCTGCTTCGGTTGAGTAGAGTGTAGCCGTCAAAGCTAGAATCAATAGCACTGAGGTGAGAAGAACGAGAAGCAGATATACCCAGTCCGCTGGCAGTGTCCTACGGTGTCCAGCCTATCTGTCTGCCACGCCTCAATATTTGCAACTGCGGCAGAGCTAAGCAGTCGCAATCATGCAGCAATTCAAACTGCATAACCTGGACAAATTTCACGGGTGTACAAGAAACCACGGGGGATTTACAAGGACATGTTCACCCGGAACATCCGGAGGCCTGCCCACAGCAACATTCCGGAATTCATCCTAAGAAGCCTTGAAAGCAGTGAAACGCTCCTATGTTGCAATAACTCAGCAGGTCATTCTGAGTGTTCCTGGCAGAGGTCATTCGGCTGAACACAACCGTGGACTAATTAGAGAAAGATGTAGGCAGTGCCATCCATAGTGCTGGATGGACAGTGGTGGCTTGCCAAACAACTGAGCTCTAGTTCTCAACACTTTCACAAAGTGCCATAAGTTGAGGTTCAACTTACTGCTCCGGTTGAGTAGAGTGTAGCCCTCAAAGCTGGCATCAGTAGCACTCAGGTGAGAAGATCGGGAAGCAGATATACCCAGTGCGCTGGCAGTGTCCTACAGGGACCAGCCTATCTGGTTGCCACGCCTGAATATTTGCAACCGCGGCAGAGCTAGGCAGGCGCAATTGTGCAGCAATACAAACTTCATAACCTGGCGAAATTTCACGGGTGTACAAGAAACCACGGGGGATTTACAAGGACATGTTAACCCGGAACAGCCGGAGGCCTGCCCCCAGCAAGATTCCGGAATTCTTCCTAAGAAGCCTTGAAAGCAGTGAAACGCTCCTATGTTGCAATAACTCAGAACCTCATTCTGAGTGTTCCCGGCAGAGGTCATTCGGCTGAACACAAAGGTGGATTAATTAGAGCCCGATGTAGGCAGTGCCGTCCATAGTGCTGGAGGGACAGTGCTGGAATGCCAAACAACTTAGCTCTAGTTTTCAACACTTTCACAAAGTGCCCTAAGTTGAGGTTGAACTTAATGCTCCGGTTGAGTAGAGTGTAGCCGTCAAAGCTGGAATCAGTGGCACTCAGGCGAGAAAAACGGGAATCAGATATACCCAGTCCGCTGGCAGTTTCCTACGGGGACCAGCCTATCTGGCTGCCACGCCTGAAAGTGTGCAACCGTGTCAGAGCTAGGCAGGCACAATTGTGCAGCAATGCAAACTGCATAACCTGGCTGTATTTCATGGTTGTACAAGAAACCACAGGGGATTTACAAGGAGATGGTCACCCGGAATAGCCAGAGGCCTTCCGGCAAAAACATTCGGGAATTCTTCCTATGAAGCCTTGAAAGTAGAGAAATGCTCCTAAGTTGCAACAACTCAGAATCTCATTCTGAGTGTTCTCGGCAGAGGGCATTCGGCTGAAGACAACCGGGGACTAATTAGAGCCAGATGTACACAGTGCCGTCCATAGTGATGGAAGGACCGTGGTGGCATGCCAAACAACGGAGCTCTAGTTCTCAACACTTTCATAAAGTGCCATAAGTTGAGGTTCAACTTACTGCTCCTGTTGAGTACAGTGGAGCCGTCAAAGCTGGAATCAGTAGCACTCAGGTGAGAAGAACGGGAAGCACATATACCCAGTCCGATGGTAGTGTCCTACGAGGTACAGCCTCTCTGGCTACCACGCCTGAATGTTTGCAACCACGCCAGAGCTCGGCAGGCGCAATTATGCAGCAATTCATACTGCATAACCTGGCCAAATTTCATGGGTGTACAAGAAATCACGAGGGATTTACAAGGAGATGTTCACCCGGAACAGCCGGAGGCCAGCCGGCAGCAAAATTCCGGAATTCTTCCTGAGAAGCCTTGAAAGCAGTGAAACGCTCCTATGTTGCAATAACTCAGAACCTCATTCTGAGTGTTCCCGGCACAGGTCATTCGGCTGAACACAACCGTGGACTAATTAGAGCCAGATGTAGGCAGTGACGTCCATGGACCTGGATGGACAGGGGTTGGGGTGCCAAACAACTGAGCTATAGTTCTCAACACTTTCACAAAGTGTCATAAGTTGAGGTTCAACTTACTGCTCCGGTTGAGTAGAGTGTAGCCGTCAAAGCTGGAATCAGTAGCACTCAGGAGAGAAGAACAGGAAGATGATAGACCCAGTCCGCTGGCAGCGTTCAACGGAGACCACTTATCTTGCTGCCGTGCCTGAATGTTTGCAACCTCGGCAGAGCAAGGCAGGCACAATTGTGCAGCAATGCAAACTGCATAACCTCGCCAAATTTCATGGGTGTACAAGAAAACACGGGGGATTTACAAGGAGATGTTCACCAGGAAAAGAGGGAGGCCTGTCCACAGCAAGTTTCCGGAATGCTTCCTAAGAAGCCTTGAAAGCAGTGAAACGCTCCTATGTTGCAACAACTCAGAACCTCATTCTGAGTGTTCCCCGCAGAGGTCATTCGCCTGAACACAACCCTGGACTAATTAGAGCCAGATATAGGCAGTGCCGTCCATAGTGCTGGATGGACAGTTGTGGCGGGCCAAACAACTGAGCTCTAGGTGTCAATACTTTCACAAAATGCCATAAATTGAGGTTCAACTCACTGCTCCGATTGAGTAGAGTGTAGCCGTCAAAGCTGGAATCAGTAGCACTCAGGTGAAAAGAACGGGAAGCAGATAGAACCAGTCCGCTGGCAGTGTCCTACGGGGACCAGCCTATCTGGCTGCCACGCCTGAATGTTTGCAACCGCGGCAGAGCTAGGCAGGCGCAATTGTGCAGCAATGCACACTGCATATCCTGGCCAAATTTCACGTGTGTACAAGAAACCACAGGGGATTTTCAAGGAGATGGTCACCCGGAACAGCCAGAGGTCTGCCGGCAAAAACATTCGGGAATTCTTCCTAAGAAGCCTTGAAAGCAGAGAAATGCTCCTAAGTTGTAACAACTCAGAATCTCATTCTGAGTTTTCTTGGCAGAGGGCATTCGGCTGAAGACAACCGTGGACTAATTAGAGCCAGATGTACACAGTGCCGTCCATAGTGATGGAAGGACCGTGGTGGCATGCCAAACAACGGAGCTCTAGTTCTCAACACTTTCATAAAGTGCCATAAGTTGAGGTTCAACTTACTGCTCCTGTTGAGTAGAGTGTAGCCGTCAAAGCTGGAATCAGTAGCACTCAGGTGAGAAGAACGGGAAGCACATATACCCAGTCCGATGGTAGTGTCCTACGAGGTCCAGCCTCTCTGGCTACCACGCCTGAATGTTTGCAACCACGGCAGTGCTAGGCAGGCGCAATTGTGCAGCAATGCAAACTGCATAACCTGGCCAAATTTCACCGGTGTACAAGTAACCACGGGGGATTTACAAGGAGATATTCACCCGGAGCAGCCGGAGGCCTGCCGGCAGCAACATTCCGGAATTCTTCCTGTGAAGCCTGGAAAGCAGTGAAACGCTCCTATGTTGCAATAACTCAGAACCTCATTCTGAGTGTACCTGGCAGAGTTCATTCGGCTGAACACAACCGTGGACTAATTAGAGCCAGATGTAGGCAGTGACGTCCATGGTGCTGGATGGACAGTGGTGGCGTGCCAAACAACTGAGATCTAGGTCTCAACACTTTCACAAAGTGCCATAAGTTGAGGTTCAACTTACTGCTCCCGTTGAGTAGAGTGTAGCCGTCAAAGCTGGAATCAGAAGCACTCAGGTGAGAAGAACGGGAAGCTGATATACCCAGTCCACTGGCAGTGTCCTACAGGGATCAGTAAATCTGGCTGCCACGCCTGAATGTTTGCAAAAGTGGTAGAGCTAGCCAGGCGCAATTGTGCAGCAATGCAAACTGCATAACCTGGCCAAATTTCACGGGTGTAAAAGAAACCACGTGGGATTTATATGGAGATGTTAACTCAGAACAGCCGGAGGACTGCCGGCAGCAACATTCCGGAATTCTTCTCAAGAAGCCTTGAAAGCAGTGAAATGCTCCTATGTTGCCATAACTCAGAACCCCATTCTGAGTGTTCCCGGCAGGGGTCATTTGGCTGAACACAACCAAGAACTTATTAGAGCCAAATGTATGCAGTTCCGTCCATAGTGCTGGATGGACAGTTGTGGCGTGCCAAACAACTGAGCTCTATTTCTCAAGTCTTTTACAAATTGCCATAGGTTGAGGTTCAACTACTTCAACGGTTGAGTAGAGTGTAGCCGTCAAAGCTGGAATCAGTAGCACTCAGGTGAGAAGAACGGGAAGCAGATAGACCCAGTCTGATGGCAGAGTCCTACGGGGACCCGCCTATTGGCCTGTCACGCCTGAATGTTTGCCACTGCGGCAGAGCTAGGTAGGCGCAATTGTGCAGCAATGCAAACTGCATAACCTGGCCAAATTTCACGGGTGTACAAGAAACCACGGGGGATTTACAAGGAGATGTTCACCCGGAACAGACAGAGGCCTGCCGGCAGCAAGATTCCGGAATCCTTCCGAAGAAGCCTTGAAAGCAGTGAAACGCACCTATGTTGCCATAACTCAGAACCTCATTCTGAGTGTTCACGGCAGAGGTCATTCGGCTGAACACAACCGTGGACCAATTACAGCTAGATGAATGTGGCGCCGTCCATAGTGCTGGATGGACAGTGGTGTCGTGCCAAACAACTGAGCTGTAGTTCTCAACACTTTCACATAGTGCCATAAGTTGAGGTTCAACTTAGTGCTCCGGTTGAGTAGAGTGTAGCCGTCAAAGCTGGAATCAGTAGCACTCAGGTGAGAAGAACGGGAAGCAGATAGACCCAGTCCGCTGGCAGTGTCCTATGGGGACCAGCCTATCTGGCTGCCACGCCTGAATGTTTGCAACCGTGGCAGAGCTTGGCAGGTGCAATTGTGCAGCAATGCAAACTGCATAACTTGGCCAAATTTCACGGGTGTACAAGAAACCACGGGGGATTTACATGGAGATGATCACTCGGAACAGCCAGAGGCCTGCCGGCAGCAATATTCCGTACTTCTTCCTAAGAAGCCTTGAAAGCAGTGAAACTCTCCTATGTTGCACTAACTCAGAAACTCATTCTGAGTGTTCCTGGAAGAGGTCATTCGGCTGAACACGACGGTGGACTAATTAGAGCCAAATGTATGCAGTGCCTCCATAGTGCTGGATGGACAGTTGTGGCGTGTCAAACAACTGAGTTCTAGTTCTCAACACTTTCACAAAGTGCCATAAGTTGAGGTTCAACTTACTGCTCCGGTTGAGTAGAGTGTAGCCGTCAAAGCTGGAATCAGTAGCACTCAGGTGAGAAGAACGGGAAGCATATATACCCAGTTCGCTGGCAGTGTCCTACGGGGACCAGCATATCTGGCTGCCACGCCTGAATCTTTGCAATCCCGGCAGAGGTAGGCAGGCACAATTGTGCAGCAATGCAAACTGCATACCCTGGCCAAATTTCACGGGTGTACAAGAAACCACGGCGGATTTACAAGGAGATGTTCACCCGGAACAGACAGAGGCCTCCCGGCAGCAAGATTCCGGAATCCTTCCTAAGAAGCCTTGAAAGCAGTGAAACGCTCCTATGTTGCAATAACTCAGAACCTCATTCTGAGTGTTCCCGGCAGAGGTTATTCAGGTGAACTCATCCGTGGACTAATTAGAGCCAGATGTAGGCAGTGGACTAATTAGAGCCAGATGTAGGCAATGGACTAATTAGAGCCAGATATAGGCAGTGTATTCGATTGGAAAACAACTGAGCTTTAGTTCTCCAAACTTTCTCAAATTGCCATAAGTTGAGGTTCAACTTACTGCTCCGGTCGAGTAGAGTGTACACGTCAAAGCTGGAATCAGTAGCACTGAGTTGAGTAGAACGGGAAGCAGGTAGACCCAGTCCGCTGGCAGTGTCCTACGATGACCAGCCTTTCTGGCTGCCACGCCTGAATGTTTGTAAACACGGCAGAACTATGCAGGCGGAAATGTGCAGCAATGCAAACTGCATAACCTGGCCAAATTTCACGGGTGTACGAGAAACCACGGGGGATATCCAAGGGGATTTCACCCGGAAGAGCCGGAGGCCTGCCGGCAACAAGATTCCGGAATTCTTCCTGTGAAACCTTGAAAGCAGTGAAACGCACCTAGGTGGCAATAACTCAGAACCTCATTCTGAGTGTTCCCCGCAGAGATCATTCGGCTGAACACAACTGTGGAGTAATTAGAGCCAGATATAGGCAGTGCCGTCCATAGTGCTGAATGGATATTGGTGGCGTGCCAAACACCTGAGATCTAGTTCACAACACTTTCACAAAGTGCCATACGTTGAGGTTCTACTTAGTGCTCCGGTTGAGTAGAATGTAGCCGTCAAAGCTGGAATCAGTAGCACTCAGGTGAGAAGAAAGGAAAGCAGATATAACCAGTCCCTAGCAGTGCCCTACGGGGACCAGCCTATCTGGCTGCCACGCCTGAATGTTTGCAACCGCGGCAGGGGAAGGCAGGCGCAATTGTGCAGCAATGCAAACTGCATAACCTCCCCAAATTTCAGGGGTGTACAAGAAACCACGGGGGATTTACAAGGAGATGTTCACCCTGAACAGCAGGAGGCCTGCTGGCAGCAAGATTCTGGAATTCTTCCTAAGAAGCCTTGAAAGCAGTGAAACGCTCCTATGTTGCAATATCTCAGAACCTCATTTTGACTGTTCCCGGCAGAGGTCATTCGGCTGAACACAACCGTGGACTAACTATAGCCAGATGTAGGCAGTGCCGTCCATAGTGCTGGATGGACAGTGGTGGCGTGCCAAACAACTGAGCTCTAGTTCTCAACACTTGCACAAAGTGCCATAAGTTGAGGTTCAACTTACTGCTCCGGTTGAGTAGAGTGTAGCCGTCAAAGCTGGAATCAGTAGCACTCAGGTGAGAAGAACGGGAAGCAGATATACCCAGTCTGCTGGCAGTGTCCTACGGGGACCAGCCTTACTGGCTGCCACGCCTGAATGTTTGCAACCCCGGCAGAGATAGGCAGTCGCAATTATGCAGCAATGCAAACTGCATAACTTGGCCTAATTTCACAGGTGTACAAGAAACCACTGGGGATTTACAAGGAGATGTTCACCCGGAACATCCGGAGGCCAGCCGGCAGCAAGATTCCGGAATCTTCCTAAGAAACCTTGAACGCAGTGAAACGCTCGTATGTTGCAATAACTCAGAACCTCATTTTTAGTGTTCCCGACAGAGGTCATTCGGCTGAACACAACCGAGGACTAATTAGAGCCAGATATAGGCAGTGCCATCCATAGTGCTGGGGGGACAGTGGTCGCATGCTAAACAACTGAGCTCTAGTTCTCCAAACGTGCACAACGTGCCATAAATTGAGGTTCAACTTACTGCTTCGGTTGAGTAGAGTGTAGCAATCAACGCTGGAATCAGTAGCACTCAGTTGAGAAGAACGAGAAGCAGATATACCAAGTCTGCTGGCAGTGTCCTACGTGGAACAGCCTTTCTGGCTGCCACGCCTGAATGTTTGCAACCGCGGCAGAGCTAGGCAGGCGCAATTGTGCAGCAATGCAAACTGCATTAACTGGCCAAATTTCACGGGTGTACAAGAAACCACGGGGGATGTATAATTAGATGTTCACCCGGAACAGCCAGAGGCCTGCCGGCAGCAAGATTCCGGAATTCTTCCTAAGAAGCCTTGCAAGCAGTGAAACGCTGCTATGTTGCAATAACTCATAACCTCATTCTGAGTGTTCCCGGCAGAGGTCATTCGGCTGAACTCATCCGTGGACTAATTAGAGCCAGATGTAGGCAGTGGAAAAATTAGAGCCCGATGTAGGCAATGGACTAATTAGAGCTAGGTATAGGCAGTGTTTTCGATTGGAAAACAACTGAGCTTTAGTTCTCCAAACTTTCACAAAGTGCCATAAGTTGACGTTCAACTTATTGGTCTGGTTGAGAAGAGTGTAGCCATCAAAGCTGGAATCAGTAGCACTCAGGTGAGAAGAACTGGAAACAGATAGACCCAGTTTGCTGGAAGTGTCTTACGGGGACCAGCCTATCTGGCTGATACGCCTGAATGTTTGCAAGCGCGGCAGGGGTAGGCAGGTGCAATTGTGCAGCAATGCAAACTGCGTAAGCGCCCCAAATTTCAGGGGTGTACAAGAAACCACGGGGGATTTACAAGGACATGATCACCCGGAACAGCAGGAGGCCTACCGGCAGCAAGATTCCGGAATTCTTCCAGTGAAGCCTTGAAAGCTGTGAAACGCGCCTATGTTGCAATAACTCAGAAACTCATTCTGATTGTTCCCGGCACAGGTCATTGGGCTAAACACAACCGTGGACTAATTAGAGCCAGGTGTAGGCAGTGCCGTCCATATTGTTGGATGGACAGTGGTGGAGTGCCAAACAACTGAGCTCTAGTTCTTAACACTTTCACAAAGTGCCATAAGTTGAGGTTCAACTTACTGCTCTGGTTGAGTAGAGTGTAGCCGTCAAAGCTGGAATCAGTAGCACTCAGGTGAGAAGAACGGGAAGCAGATAGACCCAGTCCGCTGGCAGTGTCCTACGGGGACCAGCCTATCTGGCTGCTTGCCTGAATGTTTGCAACCGCGGCAAAGCTAGGCAGGCGCAATTGTGCAGCAATGCAAACTGCATAACCTGGACAATTTTCACGGGTGTACAAGAAACCATGGGGCATTTACAAGGGGATTTCCCTCGGAACATCCGGAGGCCTGCCGGCAGCAAGATTCCGGAATTCTTCCTGTGAAACCTTGAAAGCAGTGAAACGCTCCTAGGTTGCAATAACTGAGAACCTCATTCTACGTGTTCCTGGCAGAGATCATTCAGCTGAACACAACTGTGGACTAATTAGAGCCTGATATAGGCAGTGCCTTCCATAGTGCTGGATGGATATTTGTGGCGTGCCAAACACCTGAGATCTAGTTCACAACACTTTCACAAAGTGCCATAAGTTGAGGTTCTACTTACTGCTCTCGTTGAGTAGATTGTAGCCGTCAATGCTGGAATCAGTAGCACTCAGGTGAGAAGAACAGAAAGCAGATATACCCAGTCCCCTGGCTGTGTCCTACTGGGACCAGCCTATCTGGCTTCCACGCCTGAATGTTTGCAAACGCGTCATGGGTAGGCCGGCGCAATTGTGCAGCAATGCAAACTGCATAACCTCCCTAAATTTCAGGGGTGTACAAGAAACCACGGGGGATTTACAAGGAGATGTTCTCCCTGAACAGCAGGAGGCCTGCCGGAAGCAAGATTTTGGAATTCTTCCTAAGAAGCCTTGAAAGCAGTGAAACGCTCCTATGTTGCAATAACTCAGAACCTCATTTGAGTTTTCCCGGCAGAGGTCATTCGGCTGAACAGAACCGTGGACTAACTATAGCCAGATGTAGGCAGTGCCGTCGGTAGTGCTGGATGGACAGTGATGGCGTGCCAAACAACTGAGCTCTAGTTCTCAACACTTGCACAAAGTGCCATAAGTTGAGGTTCAACTTACTGCTCCGGTTGAGTAGAGTGTAGCCGTCAAACCTGGAATCAGTAGCACTGAGGTGAGAAGAACGGGAAACTGATATACCCAGTCTGCTGGCAGTGTCCTACGGGAACCAGCCTATCTGGCTGCCATGCCTGAATGTTTGCAACCCCGGCAGAGATAGGCAGACGCAATTATGCAGCAATGCAAACTACATAACTTTACCAAATTTCACAGGTGTACAAGAAACCACGGGGGATTTACAAGTAGATGTTCACCCGGAACAGCTGGAGGCCAGCCGGCAGCAAGATTCCGGAATTCTTCCTAAGAAACCTTGAAAGCAGTGAAATGCTCCTATGTTGCCATAACTCAGAACCCCATTCTGAGTGTTCCCGGCAGAGGTCATTCGGCTGAACACAACCATGAACTTCTTAGAACCAGATGTAAGCAGTGCCGTCCATAGTGCTGGATGGACAGTGGTGGCGTGCCAAACAACTGAGCTCTAGTTCTCAACACTTTCACAAAGTGCCATAAGTTGAGGTTCAACTTACTGCTCCGGTTGAGTAGAGTGTAGCCGTCAAAGCTGGAATCAGTAGCACTCAGGTGAGAAGATCGAAAGCAGATATTCCCAGTCTTCTGGCAGTGTCCTACGGGGACCAGCCTCTCTGGCTGCCACGCCTGAATGTTTGCAACCGTGGCAAAGCTAGGCAGGCGCAATTGTGCAGCAATGCAAACTGCATAACCTGGCCAAATTTCACCGGTGTACAAGAAACCACGGGGGATTTACAAGGAGATGTTAACCCGGAACAGCCGGAGGCCTGCCAGCAGCAAGATTCCGGAATTCTTTCTAAGAAGGCTTGAACGCAGTGAAACGCTCCTATGTTGCAACAACTCAGAACCTCATTCTGAGTGTTTCCGGCAGAGGTCATTCGGCTGAACACAACCGTGGACTAATTAGAGCCTGATGCAGACAGTGCCGTCCATAGTGCTGAATGGACAGTGGTGGCCTGTCAAACAACTGAGCTTTAGTTCTCAACACTATCACAAAGTGCCATAAGTTGAGGTTCAACTTACTGCTTCGTTTGAGTAGATTGTAGCTGTCAAAGCGGGAATCAGAAGCACTCAGGTGAGAAGAATGGGAAGCAGATAAACCCAGTCTGTCAGCAGTGTCCTACCGGGACCAGCCTCTCTGGCTGCAACTCCTGAATGTTTGCAACCGCGGCAGAGCTCAGCAGGCAAAATTATGGAGCAATGCAAACTTCATAACCTAGCCAAATTTCACAGGTGTACAAGAAACCACGGGGGATTTACAAGGAGATGTTCCCCGGGAACAACCGGAGGCCTGTTGGCTGCAAGATTCCGGAACTCTTCCTAAGAAGCCTTGAAAGCAGTGAAACGCTCCTATGTTGCAATAACTCAGAACCTCATTCTGAGTGTTCCCGGCAGAGGTCATTCGGCTGAACTCATCCGTGGACTAATTAGAGCCAGATGTAGGCAGTGGACTAATTAGAGCCAGATGTAGGCAATGGACTAATTAGAGCCAGATATAGGCAGTGTTTTCGATTGGAAAACAACTGAGCTTTAGTTCTCCAAACTTTCACAAAGTGCCATAAGTTGAGGTTCAACTTACTCCTCCGATTCAGTAGAGTATACCCGACAAAGCTGGAATCAGTAGCACTCAGGTGAGAAGAACGGGAAGCAGGTAGACCAAGTCCGCTGGCAGTGTCCTACAGGAACCAGCCTTACTGGCTGCCACGCCTGAATGTTTGTAACCGCGGCAGAGCTATGCAGGCGGAATTGTGCAGCAATGCAAACTGCATAACCTGGACAATTTTCACGGGTGTACAAGAAACCACGGGGCATTTACAAGGGGATTTCCCTCGGAACATCCGGAGGCCTGCCGGCAGCAAGATTTCGGAATTCTTCCTGTGAAACCTTGAAAGCAGTGAAACGCTTCTAGGTTGCAATAACTCAGAACCTCATTCTACGTGTTCCCGGCAGAGATCATTCAGCTGAACACAACTGTGGACTAATTAGAGCCTGATATAGGCAGTGCCTTCCATAGTGCTGGATGGATATTTGTGGCGTGCCAAACACCTGAGATCTAGTTCACAACACTTTCACAAAGTGCCATAAGTTGAGGTTCTACTTACTGCTCTCGTTGAGTAGATTGTAGCCGTCAATGCTGGAATCAGTAGCACTCAGGTGAGAAGAACAGAAAGCAGATATACCCAGTCCCCTGGCTGTGTCCTACTGGGACCAGCCTATCTGGCTTCCACGCCTGAATGTTTGCAAACGCGTCATGGGTAGGCCGGCGCAATTGTGCAGCAATGCAAACTGCATAACCTCCCTAAATTTCAGGGGTGTACAAGAAACCACGGGGGATTTACAAGGAGATGTTCTCCCTGAACAGCAGGAGGCCTGCCGGAAGCAAGATTTTGGAATTCTTCCTAAGAAGCCTTGAAAGCAGTGAAACGCTCCTATGTTGCAATAACTCAGAACCTCATTTGAGTTTTCCCGGCAGAGGTCATTCGGCTGAACAGAACCGTGGACTAACTATAGCCAGATGTAGGCAGTGCCGTCGGTAGTGCTGGATGGACAGTGATGGCGTGCCAAACAACTGAGCTCCAGTTCTCAACACTTGCACAAAGTGCCATAAGTTGAGGTTCAACTTACTGCTCCGGTTGAGTAGAGTGTAGCCGTCAAACCTGGAATCAGTAGCACTGAGGTGAGAAGAACGGGAAACTGATATACCCAGTCTGCTGGCAGTGTCCTACGGGGACCAGCCTATCTGGCTGCCATGCCTGAATGTTTGCAACCCCGGCAGAGATAGGCAGACGCAATTATGCAACAATGCAAACTACATAACTTTACCAAATTTCACAGGTGTACAAGAAACCACGGGGGATTTACAAGTAGATGTTCACCCGGAACAGCTGGAGGCCAGCCGGCAGCAAGATTCCGGAATTCTTCCTAAGAAACCTTGAAAGCAGTGAAATGCTCCTATGTTGCCATAACTCAGAACCCCATTCTGAGTGTTCCCGGCAGAGGTCATTCGGCTGAACACAACCATGAACTTCTTAGAGCCAGATGTAAGCAGTGCCGTCCATAGTGCTGGATGGACAGTGGTGGCGTGCCAAACAACTGAGCTCTAGTTCTCAAGACTTTTACAAATTGCCATAGGTTGAGGTTCAACTTACTTCGCCGGTTGAGTAGAGTGTAGCCGTCAAACCTGGAATCAGTAGCACTCAGGTGAGAAGAACGGGAAGCAAATAGACCCAGTCCCCTGGCAGAGTCCTACAGGGACCCGCCTATTTGCCTGTCACGCCTGAATGTTTGCCACTGCGGCAGAGCTAGGCAGGTGCAATTGTGCAGCAATGGAAACTGCATAACTTGGCTAATTTCACGGGTGTACAAGAAACCACAGGGGATTTACAAGGAGATGTTCACCCGGAACAGGCGGTGGCCTGCTGGCAGCAAGATTCCGGAATCTTTCCGAAGAAGCCTTGAAAGCAGTGAATCACTCCTTTGTTGCAATAACTCAGATCCTCATTCTGAGTGTTCCCAACAGAGGTCATTCGGCTGAACACAACAGTGGACTAATTAGAGCCAGATGTAGGCATTTCCATCCATAGTGCTAGATGGACAGTGGTGGCGTGCCAAACAACTGAGCTCTAGTTCTCAACACTTTCACAAAATGCCATGAGTTGAGGTTCAACTTACTGCTCCCGTTGAGTAGAGTGTATCCGTCAAAGCTGGAATCAGTAGCACTCAGGTGAGAAGAACGGGAAGCAGATAGACCCAGTCCGCTGGCAGTGTCCTACGGGGACCAGCCTATCTGGCTGCCGCACCTGAATGTTTGCAAGCGTGGCAGAGCTAGGCAGGCGCAATTGTGCAGCAATGCAAACTGCATAACCTGGCCAAATTTCACGGTTTTACAAGAAACCACGGGGGATTTACAAGGCGATGTTCACCCGGAACAACCAGAGGCTTGCGCGCAGCAAGATTCTGGAAATCTTCCTGTGAAGCCTTGAAAGCAGTGAAACGCACCTATGTTGCAATAACTCAGAAACTCATTCTGAGTTTTCCCGGCAGAGGTCATTCGGCTGAACACAATCGTGGACTAATTAGAGCCTGATGTAGGTAGTGCCGTCCATAGTGCTGGATCGACAGTGGTGACGTGCCAAACAACTGAGCTCTAGTTCTCAACACTTTCACAAATTGCCATGAGTTGAGGTTCAACTTACTGCTCTGGTTGAGTAGAGTGTAGCCGTCAAAACGGGAATCAGAAGCACTCAGGTGAGAAGAATGTGAAACAGATATACCCAGTCCGCCTGCAGTGTCCTAGGGGGACCAGTCTCTCTGGCTGCCACGCCTGAATGTTTGCAACCGCGGCAGAGCTAGGCAGGGGCAATTATGCAGCAATGCAAACTGCATAACCTAGCCAAATTTCACGCGTGTACAAGGAACCACGGGGGATTTACAACGAGATGTTCACACGGAACATCCGGAGGCCTGCCGGCAGCAAGATTCCAGAATTCTTCCTAAGAAACTTTGAACGAAGTGAAACACTCCTATGTTGCAATAAGTCAGAACCTCTTTGTGTGTGTTCCCGGCAGAGCTCATTCAGCTGAACACAACCGTGGACTAACAATAGCCAGATGCATGCAGTGCCATCCATAGTGCTGGCTGGACAGTGGTGGTGTGCCAAACAACTGAGCTCTAGTTCGCAACACTTTCACAAAATGCCATAAGTTGAGGATCAACTTACTGCTCCGGTTGAGTAGAGTGTAGCCGTCAAAGCTAGAATCAGCAGCACTCAGGTGAGAAGAACGGGAAGCAGATATACCCAGTCCGCTGGCAGAGTCCTACGGTGTCCCGCTTATCTGGCTGCCATGCCTCAATGTTTGCAATCGCGGCAGAGCTAAGCAGTCGCAATTATGCAGCAATGCAAACTGCATAACCTGGCCAAATTTCACGGATGTACAAGAAACCACGGGGGATTTACCAGGACATGGTTTGCCGGAACAGCCGGAGGCCTGCCGGCAGCAAGATTCCGGAATTTTTCCTAAGAAGCCTTGAAAGAAGTGAAACTCTCCTATGTTGTTATAACTCAGAACCTCCTTCTGAGTGTTCCCGGCAGAGGTCATTCGGCTGATCACAACCATGGACTAATTAGAGCCAGATGTCGGCAGTGCCGTCCATAGTGCTGAATGGACAGTGGTCGCATGCCCAACAACTGAGCTGTAGTTCTCAACACTTTGAGAAAATGCCCTAAGTTGAGCTTCAACTTACAGATCCGGTTGAGTAGATTGTAGCCGTCAAAGCTGGAATCAGTAGCACTCAGGTGAGAAGAACGGGAAGCAGATATACCCAGTCTGCTGGCAATGTCCTACAGGCACCAGTCTATCTGGCTGCCACGCCTGAATGTTTGTAACCGGGGCAGAGCTAGGGAGGCGCAATTGTGCAGCAGTGAAAACTGCATAACCTGGCCAAATTTCACGGGTGTACGAGAAACCACGGCGGATTTACAAGGAGATGTTCACCCGGAACAGCCAGAGGCCTGCCGGCAGCAACATTCTGGAATCCTTCCTAAGAAGCCTTGAAAGCAGTGAAACGTTCCTATGTGGCAATAACTCAGAACCTCATTCTGAGTGTTCCCGGCAGAGGTCATTCGGCTGAACACAATCGTGGACTAATTAGAGCCAGATGTATGCAGTGCCGTCCATAGTGCTGGGCGGACAGGGGTCGCATGCTAAACAACTGAGCTCTAGTTCTCCAAACGTTCACAAAGTGCCATAAGTTGAGGTTCAACTTACTGCTCTGGTGGAGTAGAGTGTAGCCGTCAAAGTTGGAATCAGTAGCACTCAGGTGAGAAGAACGAAAAGCAGATATACCCACTCCCCTGGCAGTGTCCTACGGGAACCAGCCTATCTGACTGATACGACTGAATGTTTGCAACCGCGACAGAGCTAGACAGTCGCAATTATGCAGCAATGCAAACTGCATAACCTGGCCAAATTTCACGGGTGTACAAGAAACCACGAGGAAATACAAGGAGATGTTCACCCGGAACAGACGGAGGCCTGCCCGCAGCAAGATTCCGGAATTCTTCCTAAGAAGCGTTGATCGCAGTGAAACGCTCCTATGTTGCAATAACTCAGAACCTCATTCTGAGTGTTCCCGGCAGAGGTCATTCGGCTGAACACAACCGTGGTCTAATTAGAGCCAGATGTAGGCAGTTTCGTCTATAGTGCTTGATGGACAGTGGTCGCGTGCCAAACTACTGAGCTCTAGTTCTCCAAACTTTAACAGAGTGCCATAAGTAGAGGTTCAACTTACTGCTTCGGTTGAGTAGAGTGTAGCCATCAAAGGGGGTATCAGAAGCACTCAGGTGTGAAGAATTGGAAGCAGATATACCCAGTCTGCTGGCAGTGTCCTACGCGGACCAGCCTATCTGTCTGCCACGCCTGAATGTTTGCAACCGCGGCAGAGCTAGGCAGGCGCAATTATGCAGCAATACAAACTGCATAACCTAGCCAAATTTCACGGGTGTACAAGAAACCACGGGGGATTTACAAGGAGATGTTCACTCGGAACAACCGGAAGACTGCCAGAAGTAAGATTCCAGAATTCTTCCTAAGAAACCTTGAACGAAGTGAAACACTCCTATTTTGCAATAACTTAGAACCTTATTGTGAGTGTTCCCAGCAGAGCTCATTCGGCTGATCACAACCGTGGACTAACTATAGCCAGATGTAAGCAGTGCCGTCCATAGTGCTTAATGGACAGTCGTGGCGTGCCAAACAACTGAGCTCTAGTTCTCCAAACTTTAACAGAATGCCATAAGTAGAGGTTCTACTTCCTGCTTCGGTTGAGTAGAGTGTAGCCGTCAAAGCTAGAATCAGCAGCACTCAGGTGAGAAGAACGAAAAGCAGATATACCCAGACCGCTGGCAGTGTCCTACTGTGTCCAGCCTATCTGTCTGCCACGCCTCAATATTTGCAACCACAGCAGAGCTAAGCAGTCGCAATTATGCAGCAATTCAAACTGCATAACCTGGCCAAATTTCACGGGTGTACAAGAAACCACGGGGGATTTACAAGGACATGTTCAGCAATGCAAACTGCGTAAGCGCCCCAAATTTCAGGGGTGTACAAGAAACCACGGGGGATTTACAAGGACATGATCACCCGGAACAACCGTAGGCCTACCGGCAGCAAGATTCCGGAATTCTTCTAGTGATGCCTTGAAAGCTGTGAAACGCGCCTATGTTGCAATAACTCAGAAACTCATTCTGAGTGTTCCCGGCACAGGTCATTGGGCTGAACACAACCGTGGACTAATTAGAGCCAGGTGTAGGCAGTGCCGTCCATACTGCTGGATGGAAAGTGGTGGAGTGCCGAACAACTGAGCTCTAGTTCTTAACACTTTCACAAAGTGCCATAAGTTGAGGTTCAACTTACTGCTCCGGTTGAGTAGAGTGTAGCCGTCAAAGCTGGAATCAGTAGCACTCAGGTGAAAAGAACGGGAAGCAGATATACCCAGTCCGCTGGCAGTGTCCTACGGGGACCAGCCTATCTGGCTGCTTGCCTGAATGTTTGCAACCGCGGCAAAGCTAGGCAGGCGCAATTGTGCAGTAATGCAAACTGCATAATCTGGCCAAATTTGACGGGTGTACAAGAAACCTCGGGGATTTACAAGGAGATGTTCACCCGGAACAGACGGAGGTCTGCCGGCAGCATCATTCTGGAATCCTTCCTAAGAAGCCTTGAAAGCAGTGAAACGCTCTTATGTTGCAATAACTCAGAACCTCATTCTGAGTGTTCCCGGCAGAGGTCATTCGGCTGAACACAACCGTCGACTAATTAGAGCCTGATGTATGCAGTGCCCTCCATAGTGCAGGATGGACAGTAGTGGTGTGCCAAACAACTGAGCCCTAGTTCTCACCACTTTCAAAAAGTGCCATACGTTGAGGTCCAACTTACTGCTGTGATTGAGTAGAGTGTAGCCGTCAAAGCTGGAATCAGTAGCACTCAGGTGAGACGAACGGGAAGCAGATATACCCAGTCTGCTGGCAATGTCTTACGGGGACCAGCCTATCTGGCTGTCACTCCTGAATGTTTGCAACCGCGGCAGAGCTAGGCAGGCGCAATTGTGCAGCAATGCAAACTGCATAACCTGGCCACATTTCACGGGTGTACAAGAAACAACGGGGGATTTACAAGGAGATGTTCACCCGGAACAGCCGGAGGCCTGCTGGCAGCAAAATTCCGGAATTCTTCCTAAGAAGCCTTGAAAGCAGTGAAACGCTCCTAGGTTGCAATAACTCAGAACCTCATTCTGAGTGTTCCCGGCAGAGGTCATTCGGCTGAACACAACTGTGGACTAATTAGAGCCAGATGTAGACAGTGCCGTCCATAGTGCTGGATGGAGAGTGTTCGCATGCCCAAAAACTGATTTGTAGTTCTCAACACTTTCAGAAAGTTCCCTAAGTTGAGCTTCACCTTACTGCTCCGGTTGAGTAGATTGTAGCCGTCAAAGCTGGAATCATTAGCACTCAGGTGAGAAGAACGGGAAGCAGATATACCCAGTCCGCTGGCAGTGTCCTACAGGGACCAGTCTATCTGGCTGCCATGCCTGAAAGTTTGTAACGGGGGCAGAGCTAGGCAGGCGCAATTGTGCTGCATTGCAAACTGCATAACCTGGCCAAATTTGACGGGTGTACAAGAAACCAAGGGGGATATACAAGGGGATATTCACCCGGAACAGCCAGAGGCCTGCTGGCAGCAAGATTCCAGAATTCTTCCTAAGAAGCCTTGCAAGCAGTGAAACGCTCCTATGTTGCAATAACTCAGAACCTCATTCTGAGTGTTCCCGGCAGAGGTTATTCAGGTGAACTCATCCGTGGACTAATTAGAGCCAGATGTAGGCAGTGGACAAATTGGAGCCAGATGTAGGTAATGGACTGATTAGAGCCAGATATAGGCAGTGTTTTCGATTGGAAAACAACTGAGCTTTAGTTCCCCAAACTTTCTCAAATTGCCATAAGTTGAGGTTCAACTTACTGCTCCGGTTGAGTAGAGTGTAGCCGTCAAAGCTGGAATCAGTATCACTCAGGTGAGAAGAACGGGAAGCAGATATACCCAGTCTGCTGGCAGTGTCCTACGGGGACCAGCCTGTCTGGCTGCCATACCTGAATGTTTGCAACCCCGGCAGAGATAGGCAGTCGCAATTATGCAGCAATGCAAATTGCATAACTTGGCCAAATTTCACAGGTGTACAAGAAACCACGGGGGATTTACAAGGAGATGTTCACCCGGAACATCCGGAGGCCAGCCGGCAGCAAGATTCCGGAATCTTCCTAAGACACCTTGAACGCTGTGAAACGCTCCTATGTTGCAATAACTCAGAACCTCATTTTTAGTGTTCCCGACAGAGGTCATTCGGCTGAACACAACCGAGAACTAATTAGAGCCAGATGTATGCAGTGCCGTCCATAGTGCTGGGGGGACAGTGGTCGCATGCTAAACAACTGAGCTCTAGTTCTCCAAACGTTCACAAAGTGCCATAAATTGAGGTTCAACTTACTGCTTCGGAAGAGTAGAGTGTAGCAACCAAGGCTGGAATCAGTAGCACACAGGTGAGAAGAACGAGAAGCAGATATACCCAGTCCGCTGGCAGTGTCCTACGTGGACCAGCCTATCTGGCTGCCACGCCTGAATGTTTGCAACCGCGGCAGAGCTAGGTAGGCGCAATTGTGCAGCAATGCAAACTGCGTAAACTGGCCAAATTTCACGGCTGTACAAGAAACCACGGGGGTTGTATAATTAGATGTTCACCCGGAAGAGCCAGAGGCCTGCCGGCAGCAAGATTCCGGAATTCTTCCTAAGAAGCCTTGAAAGCAGTGAAACGCTCCGATGTTGAAATAACTCAGAACCTCATTCTGAGTGTTCCTGGCAGAGGTCATTCGGCTGAACTCATCCGTGAACTAATTAGAGCCAGATGTAGGCAGTGGACTAATTAGAGCCAGATGTAGGCAATGGACTAATTAGAGCCAGATATAGGCAATGTTTTCGATTGGAAAACAACTGAGCTTTAGTTCTCCAAACTTTCACAAAGTGCCATAAGTTGACGTTCAACTTACTGGTCCGGTTGAGAAGAGTGTAGCCATCAAAGCTGGAATCAGTTGCACTCAGGTGAGAAGAACTGGAAACAGATAGACCCAGTTTGCTGGAAGTGTCTTACGGGGACCAGCCTATCTGGCTGATACACCTGAATGTTTGCAACCACGGCAAAGCTAGGCAGGCGCAATTGTGCAGCAATGCAAACTTCATAACCTGGCCAAATTTCACGGGTGTACAAGAAACCACGGGGGATTTACAACGAGATGTTCACCCGCAACAGCCGGAGGCCTGCGCACAGCAAGATTCCGGAATTCTTCCTGTGAAGCCTTGAAAGCAGTGAAACGCTCCTATGTTGCAATAACTCAGAACCTCATTCGGAGTGTTCCCGGCAGAGGTCATTCAGCTGAAAACAACCGTGGCCTAATTAGAGCCAGATGTAGGCCGTGCCGCCATAGTGCTGGATGGACATTGGTGGCGTTCCAAACAACTGAGCTCTAGTTTTCAACACTCACAAAGTGCCATCAGTTGAGGTTGAACTTACTGCTCTGGTTGAGTAGAGTGTAGCGGTCAAATCAGGAATCAGTAGCACTCAGGTGAGAAGAACGGGAAGCAGATACACCCAGTCCCCTGGCAGTGTCCTACCGGGACCAGCCTATCTGGCTGCCACGCCTGAATGTTTGCAACCGCGGCAGAGCTAGGCAGTCGCAATTGTGCAGCAATGCAAACTGCAAAACCTGGCCAAATTTCACGGGTGTACAAGAAACCACGGGGGATTTACAAGGAGATGTTCACCCGGAACAGCTGGAGGCCTGCTGGCAGCAAGATTCCGGAATTCATCCTGTGAAGCCTTGAAAGCAGTGAAACGCTCCTATGTTGCAATAACTCAGAACCTCATTCTGAGTGTTCCCGGCAGAGGTCATTCGGCTGATCACAACCGTGGACTAATTAGAGCCAGATGTAGGCAATGCCGTCCATAGTGCTGGATGGACAGTCGTGGCGTGGAAAACAACTGAGCTCTAGTTCTCAACACTTTCTCAAAGTGCCATAAGTTGAGGTTCAACTTACTGCTCCGGTTGAGTAGAGTGTAGCCGTCAAAGCTGGAATCAGTAGCACTCAGGTTAGAAGAACCGGAAGCACATATACCCAGTCCGCTGGCAGTGTCCTAGGTGGACCAGCCTATCTGGCTGCCACGCCTGAATGTTTGCAACCGCGTCAGAGCTAGGCAGGAACAATTGTGCAGCAATGCAAACTGCATAACCTGGCCAAATTTCACGTGTGTACAAGAAACCACGGGGGATTTACATGGAGATGTTCACACGAAACAGCCGGAGGCCTGCCGGCAGCAACATTCCGGAGTACTTCCTAAGAAGCCTTGAAAGCACTGAAACGCTCCTATGTGACAACAACTCAGAACCTCATTCTGAATGTTCCCAGCAGTGGTCATTCGGCTGAACTCATCCGTGGACTAATTAGAGCCAGATGTAGGCAGTGGACTAATTACAGCCAGATGTAGGCAATGGACTAATTAGAGCCAGATATAGGCAGTGTTTTCGATTGGAAAACAACTGAGCTTTAGTTCTCCAAACTTTCACAAAGTGCCATAAGTTGAGGTACAACTTACTGCTCTGGTTGAGTAGAGTTTACCCGTCAAAGCTGGAATCAGTAGCACTCAGGTGAGAAGAACGGGAAGCAGGTAGACCCAGTCCGCTGGCAGTGTCCTACGGGGACCAGCCTATCTGGCTGCTACGCCTGAATGTTTGCAAACTCGACAGAGCTTGGTAGGCGCAATTGTGCAGCAATGCATAATGCATAACCTGGCCAAATTTCACGTGTGTACAAGAAACCACGGGGGATTTACAAGGAGATGTTCACCCGCAAAAGCCGGAGGCCTCCCCGCAGCAAGATTCCGGAATTCTTCCTGTGAAGCCTTGAAAGCAGTGAAACGCTCCTATGTTGCAATAACTCAGAAACTCATTCTGAGTGTTCCAGGCAGAGGTCATTCGGCTGAACACAACCGTGGACTAATTAGAGCCAGATGTAGGCAGTGCCGTCCATAGTGTTGGATGGACAGTGGTGGCGTGCCAAACAACTGAGCTCTAGTTCTCAACACTTTCACAAAGTGCCATAAGTTGAGGTTCAACTTATTGCTCCGGTTGAGTAGAGTGTAGCCGTCAAAGCTGGCATCAGTAGCACTCAGGTGAGAAGAACGGGAAGCAGATATACCCAGTCTGCTGACAGTGTCCTACGGGGACCAGCCTATCTGGCTGCCACGCCTGAATGTTTGCAATCGCGGCAGAGCATGGCAGGTGCAATTGTGCAACAATGCAAACTGCCAAACCTGGCCAAATTTGACGGGTGTACAAGAAACCACGGGGAATTTACAAGGAGATGTTCACCCGGAACAGCCAGAGGCCTGCCGGCAGCAATATTCCAGAATCCTTCCTAAGAAGCCTTGAAAGCAGTGAAAGGCTCCTATGTGGCAATAACTCAGAACCTCATTCTGAGTGTTCCCGGCAGAGGTCATTCGGCTGAATACAACCGTGGACTAACTATAGCCAGATGGAGGAAGTGCCGTCCATAGTGCAGGATGGACAGTGTTGGTGTGCCAAAGAACTGAGCTCTAGTTCTCAACACTTTCACAAAGTGCCTTAAGTTGAGGATCAACTTACTGCTCCGGTTGAGTAGAGTGTAGGTGTCAAAGCTGGAATCAGTAGCACTCAGGTGAGAAGAATGGGAAGCAGATATACCCAGTCTGCTGGCAGTGTCTTACGGGGATCAGCCTATCGGGCTGCCATGCCTGAATGTTTGCAACCCCGGCAGAGATAGGCAGTCGCAATTATGCAGCAATGCAAACTGCATAACTTGGCCAAATTTCACAGGTGTACAAGAAACCACGGGGGATTTACAAGGAGATGTTCACCCGGAACAGCCGGAGGCCAACCGGCAGCAAGATTACGGAATTCTTTCTAAGAACGTTGAAAGCAGTGAAACGCTCCTATGTTGCAATAACTCAGAACCTCATTTTGAGTGTTCCCGACAGCGGTCATTCGAATGAACACAACCGTGGACTAATTAGAGCCAGATGTAGGCAGTGCCGTCCATAGTGCTGGGCGGACAGTGGTCACATGCTAAACAATTGAGCTCTAGTTCTCCAAAAGTTCACAAAGTGCCATAAGTTGAGGTTCAACTTACTGCTTCGGTTGAGTAGAGTGTAGCCGTCAAAGCTGGAATCAGTATCACTCAGGCGAGAAGAACGAGAAGCAGATATACCCACTCCGCTGGCAGTGTCCTACGGGGACCAGCCTATCTGGCTTATACGCCTGAATGTTTGCAACCACGACATAGCCAGACAGTCGCAATTATGCAGCAATGCAAACTGCATAAATTGTCCCAATTTCACGGTTGTCCAAGAAACCACGAGGAAATACAAGGAGATGTTCACCCAGAACAACCGGAGGCCTGCCTGCAGCAAGATTCCGGAATTCTTCCTAAGAAGCCTTGAACGCAGTGAAACGCTCCTATGTTGCAATAACTCAACACCTCATTCTGAGTGTTCCCGGCAGAGGTCATTCGGCTGAACACAACCGTGGACTAATTAGAGCCAGATGTATGCAGTGCCATCCATAGTGCTGGATGGACAGTGGTCGCGTGCCAAACAAGTGAGCTCTAGTTCTCCAAACTTTAACAGAGTGATATAATTAGAGGTTCAACTTACTGCTTCGGTAGAGTAGAGTGTAGCCGTCAAACCGGGAATCAGAAAGACTCAGGTGAGAAGAATGGGAAGCAGATATACCCAGTCCGCTGGCAGTGTCCTACGGGGACCAGCCTATCTGTCTGCCACGCCTGAATGTTCGCAACCGCGGCAGAGCTAGGCAGGCGCAATTATGCAGCAATGCAAACTGCATAACCTAGCCAAATTTCACGGGTGTACAAGAAACCACAGGGGATTTACAAGGAGATGTTCACTCAGAACAACCGGAGGCCTGCCGGCAGAAAGATTCCAGAATTCTTCCTAAGAAACCTTGAAGGCAGTGAAAAACTCCTATGTTGCAATAACTTACAACTTTATTGTGAGTGTTCCCAGCAGAGCTCATTCGGCTGAACACAACCGTGGACAAACTATAGCCAGATGTAGGCAGTGCCGTCCATAGTTCTTAATGGAGAGTCGTGGCGTGCCAAACAACTGAGCTCTAGTTCTCCAAACTTTAACACAGTGCCATAAGTAGAGGTTCAACTTCCTGCTTCGGTTGAGTAGAGTGTAGCCGTCAAGGCTAGAATCAGCAGCACTCAGGTGAGAAGAACGGGAAGGAAATATACCCAGTCTGCTGGCAGTGTCCTACATTGTCCAGCCTATCTGGCTGGCACGCCTCAATATTTGCAACCGCGGCAGAGCTAAGCAGTCGCAACTATGCAGCAATTCGAACTGCATAACCTGGCCAAATTTCACAGGTGTACAAGAAACCACGGAGGATTTACAAGGACATGTTCACCCGGAACAGCGGGAGGCCTGCCCCCAGCAAGATTCCGGAATTCTTACTAAGAAACCTTGAAAGCAGTGAAACGCTCCTATGTTTCAGTAACTCAGAACCTCATTCTGAGTGTTCCCGGCAGAGGTCATTCGCATGAACACAACCGTGGACTAATTACAGAAAGATGTAGTCAGTGCCGTCCATAGTGCTGGATGTACACTGGTGGCGTGCCAAACAACTGAGCTCTAGTTCTCAACACTTTCACAAAATGCCATAAGTTGAGGTTCAACTTACTGCTCCGGTTGAGTAGAGTGTAGCCGTCAAAGCTGGCATCAGTAGCACTCAGGTGAGAATATCGGGAAGCAGATATACCCAGACTGCTGGCAGTGTCCTACGGGGACCAGCTTATCTGGCTGCCACGCCTGAATGTTTGCAATCGCGGCAGAGCTTGGCAGGCGCAATTGTGCAGCAAGGCAAACTGCATAACCTGGCCATATTTTACGGGTGTACAAGAAACCACGTGGGATTTACAAGGAGATGTTCACCCGGAACAGCCAGAGGCCTGCTGGCAGCAACATTCCGGAATCCTTCCTAAGAAGCCTTGAAAGCAGTGAAACGCTCCTATGTTGCAATAACTCAGAACCTCATTCTGAGTGTTCCCGGAAGATATCATTCGGCTGAACACAACTGTGGACTAATTAGAGCCAGACGTAGGCAGTGCCGTACATAGTGCTCGATGGACAGTGATGGCGTGCCAGACACCTGAGATCTAGTTCTCAACACTTTCACAAAGTGCCATAAGTTGAGGTTCAACTTACTGCTCCGGGTGAGTAGAGTGCAGCCGTCAAAGCTGGAATCAGAAGCACTCAGGTGAGAAGAATGGGAAGCAGATATACTCAGTCCGCTGGCAGTGTCCTACGTGGACCAGCCTATCTGGCTGCCACGCCTGAATGTTTGCAACTGTGGCAGGCGTTGGCAGGCGCAATTGTGTAGCAATGCAAACTGCATAACCACCCCAAATTTCAAGGGTGTACAAGAAACCACGGGGGATTTACAAGGAGATGTTTACCCGGAACAGCCGGAGGCCTGCCGGCAGCAACATTCCGGAATTCTTCCTAAGAAGCCTTGAAAGCCGTGAAAATCTCTTATGTTGGAATAACTCAGAACCTTATTCTGAGTATTCCCGGCAGAGGTCATGCGGCTGAACACAACCGTGGACTAATTAGAACCAGATGTAGGCAGTGCCGTCCATAGTGCTGGATGGTCAGGCGTCGCATGTCCAACATCTGAGCTGTAGTTCTCAACACTTTGAGAAAATGCCCTAAGTTGAGCTTCACCTTACTGCTCCAGTTGAGTAGATTGTAGCCGTCAAAGCTGGAATCAGTAGCTCACAGGTGAGAAGAACAGAAAGCAGATATACCCGGTCCGCTGGCAGGGTCCTACACGGACCAGTCTATCTGGCTACCACACCTGAATGTTTGTAACCGGGGCAGAGCTAGGCAGGCGCAATTGTGCAGCAGTGCAAACTGCATAACCTGGCCAAATTTCACGGGTGTACAAGAAACCTCGGGGGATGTACAAGGAGATGTTGACCCGGAACAGCCAGAGGCCGGCCGGCAGCAAGATTCCGGAATTCTTCCTAAGAAGCATTGAAAGCAGTGAAACGCTCCTACGTTGCAATAACTAAGAACCTCATTCTAGTGTTCCAGGCAGAGGTCATTCGGCTGAACTCATCCGTGGACTAATTAGAGCCAGAGGTAGTCAGTGGACTAATTAGAGCCAGATGTAGGCAATGGACTAATTAGAGCGAGATATAGGTAGTGTTTTCGATTGGAAAACAACTGAGCTTTAGTTCTCCAAACTTTCACAAAGTGCCATAAGTTGAGGTTCAACTTACTGCTCCGGTTGAGTAGAGTGTACCCGTCAAAGCTGGAATCAGTAGAACTCAGGTGAGAAGAACGGGAAGCAGATATACCCAGTCCGCAGGCAGTGTCTTTCGTGGACCAGCCTATCTGGCTGCCACGCCTGAATGTTTGCAACCACGGCAGAGGTAGGCAGGCGCAATTGTGCAGCAATGCAAACTGCATAACTTGGACAAATTCCACAGGTGTACAAGAAAGCACGGGGGATTTACAAGGAGATGTTCACCCAGAACAGCTGGAGTCCTGCCTGCAGCAAGATTCGGGAATTCTTCATGTGAAGCCTTGAAAGCAGTGAAAAGCGCCTATGTTGAAATAACTCAGAACTTCATTCTGAGTGTTCCCGGCAGAGGTCATTCGGCTGAACACAACCGTGGACTAATCAGAGCCAGATGTACGCAGTGCCATCCATAGTGCGGGATGGACAGTGGTGGCGTGCCAAACAACTGAGCTCTAGTTCTCAACACTTTCACAAAGTGCCATAAGTTGAGGTTCAACTTACTGCTCCGGTTGAGTAGAGTGTAGCCGTCAAAGCTGGAATCAGTACCACTCAGGTGAGAAGAACAAAAAGCAGATATACCCAGTCCGCTGGCAGTGTCTTACGGGGACCAGCCTATCTGGCTGCCACGCCTGAATGTTTGCATCGGCGGCAGAGCTAGGCAGGCGCAATTGTGCAGCAATGCAAACTGCATAACCTGGCCAAATTTCACGGGTGTACAAGAAACCACAGGAGATTAACCAGGAGATGTTCACCCGGAACAGCCGGACGCCTGAAGTCAGCAATATTCCGGTATTCTTCCAAAGAAGCCTTGAAAGCAGTGAAAAGCTCCTATGTTGCTATAACTCAGAAACTCATTCTGAGTGTTCCCGGCAGAGGTCATTCGGCTGAACACAACTGTGGACTCATTAGAGCCAGATGTAGGCAGTGACGTCCATAGTGCTGGATGGACAGTGGTGTCGTGCCAAACAACTTAGCTCTAGTTCTCCAAACATTAGCAGAGTGCCATAAGTAGAGGTTCAACTTCCTGCTTCGGTTGAGTAGAGTGTAGCCGTCAAAGCTGGAATCAGAAGCACTCAGTTGAGAAGAACGGGAAGCAGATATACCTAGTCCGCTGGCAGTGTCCTACGGGGATAAGCCTACCTGGCTGCCACGCCTCAATGTTTGCAAGCGCAGCAGAGCTAAGCAGTCGCAATTATGCAGCAATTCAAACTGCATAACCTGGCCAAATTTCACGGGTGTACAAGAAACCACGGGGGATTTACAAGGACATGTTTACCCAGAACAGCCGGAGGCCTGCCGGCAGCAAGATTCCGGAATTCTTCCTAAGAAACCTTGAAAGTAGTGAAACGATCCTATGTTGCAATAACTCAGAACCTCATTCTGAGAGTTCCCGGCAGAGGTCATTCGGCTGAACACAACCGTGGACTAATTAGAGCCAGATGTAGGCAGTGCGGTCCATAGTGCTGGATGGACAGTGGTCGCATGCCAAACAACTGAGCTCTAGTTCTCAACACTTTCAGAAAGTTCCCTAAGTTGAGCTTCAACTTACTGCTCCGGTTGAGTAGAGTGTAGCCTTCAAAGCTGGAATCAGTATCACTCAGGTGAGAAGAACGGAAAGCAGATATACCCAGTCCGCTGGCAGTGTCCTACGGGGACCAGCCTATCTGGCTGCCACGCCTGAATGTTTGCAACCGCGGCAGAGCTAGGCAGGTGCATTTGTGCAGCAATGCAAACTGCATAACCGGGACAAATTTCACAGGTGTACAAGAAACCCTGGAGGATTTACAAGGAGATGTTCACCTGGAACAGCCGGAGGCCTGCCGGCAGCAAGATTCCGGAATTCTTCCTAAGAAGCCTTGAAAGAAGTGAAACGCTCATATGTTGCAATATTTCAGAACCTCATTCTGAGTGTTCCCGGCAGAGGTCATTCGGCTGAACACAACCGTGGACTAATTAGAGCCAGATGTAGGCACTGCTGTCCATAGTGCTGTATGGACAGCGGTTGCGTGCCAAACAACTGAGCTCTAGTTCTCAACACTTTCACAAAGTGCCATAAGTTGAGGTTCAACTTACTGCTCCGGTTGAGTAGAGTGTAGCCGTCAAAGCTGGAATCAGTAGCACTCAGGTGAGAAGAATGGGAAACAGATATATCCAGTTCGCTGGCAATGTCCTACGGGGACCAGCCTATCTGGCTGCCACGCCGGAATGTTTGCCAGCATGGCAGAGCTAGGCAGGCGCAATTGTGCAGCAATGCAAACTGCATAATCTGGCCCAATTTCACGGGTGTACAAGAAACCACGGGGGATTTACAAGGAGATGTTCACCCGGAACTGCCGGAGGCCTGCCGGTATCAAGATTCCGGAATTCTTCCTAAGAAGCCTTGAAAGCAGTGAAACGCTCCTATGTTGCAATATCTCAGAACCTCATTGTGAGTGTTCCCGTCAGAGGTCATTCGGCTGAACACAACCGTGGACTAACTATAGCCAGATGCATGCAGTGCCGTCCAGAGTGCTGGCTGGACAGTGGTGGTGTGCCAAATAACTGAGCTCTAGTTCGCAACACTTTCACAAATTGCCATAAGTTGAGGATCAACTTACAGATCAGGTTGAGTAGAGTGTAGCCGTCAAAGCTAGAATCAGCAGCACTCAGATGAGTAGAACGGGAATCAGATATACCCAGTCCCCTAGCAGTGTCCTATGGTATCCAGGCTATCTGGCTGCTACACCTCAATGTTAGCAACCGCGGCAGAGCTAAGCAGTCGCAATTATGCTGCAATGCAAACTGCATAAGCTGGTCAAATTTCCCGGGTGTACAAGAAACCATGGGGGATTTATAAGGACATATTTACCTGGAATAGCCGGAGGCCTGCAGGCAGCAAGATTCCGGAATTCTTCCTAAGAAGCCTTGAAAGCAGTGAAACGCTCCTATGTTGCAATTACTCAGAATCTCATTCTGACTATTCCCGGTAGACGTCATTCAGCTGAACACAACCGTGGACTAATTAGAGCCAGATGTAGGGAGTGCCGTCCACAGTGCTGGATGGACAGTGGTCGCATGCCCGACAACTGTGCTCTAGTTGTCAACACTTTCACAAAATGCCATAAGTTGAGGTTCAACTTACTGCTCCGGTTGAGTAGAGTGTAGCCGTCAAAGGTGGAAACAGTATCACTCAGGTGAGAAGAACGGGAAGCAGATATACCCAGTCTGCTGGCAGTGTCCTACAGGGACCAGTCTGTCTGGCTGCCACGCCTGAATGTTTTTAACCGGGGCAGAGTTAGGCAGGCACAATTGTGCAGCAGTGCAAACTGCATAAACTGGCCAAATTTCACGGGTGTACAAGAAACCACGGGGGATGTACAAGGAGATGTTCACCCGGAACAGCCAGAGGCCTGCCGGCAGCAAGATTCCGGAATTCTTCCTAAGAAGCCTTGAATGCAGATAAACGCTCCAATGTTGCAATAACTCAGAACCTCATTCTGAGTGTTCACGGCAGAGGTCATTCGGCTGAACACAACCGTGGACTAATTAGAGCCAGATGTAGGCAGTGCCATCCATAGTGCTGGATGGACAGTGGTGGCATGCCAAACAACTGAGCTCTAGTTCTCAACACTTTCACAAAGTGCCATAAGTTGAGGTTCAACTTACTGCTCCGGTTGAATAGAGTGTAGCCGTCAAAGCTAGAATCAGTAGCACTCAGGTGAGAAGAACGGGAAGCAGATATACCCATTCCGCTGGCAGCCTTCTTCGGGGACCAATCTATCTGGCTGCAACGGCTGAATGTTTGCAACCGCGGTAGAGCTAGGCAGGCCCATTTGTGCAACAATGCAAACTGCATAACCTGGCCAAATTTCACAGGTGTACAAGAAAACCTAGGGGATTTACAAGGAGATGTTCACCCGCAACAGGTGGAGGCCTGCCGGCAGCAATATTCCGGAATTCTTCCTGTGAAGCCTTTAAAGCTATGAAACGCTCCTATGTTGCAATAACTCTGCACCTCATTCTGAGTGTTCCCGGCAGAGGTCATTCGGCTGAACACAACCGTGGACTAATTAGAGCCAGATGTAGGCAGTGCTGGATGGAGAGTGGTAGCATGCCAAACAACTGAGCTCTAGTTCTCAACACTTTCACAAAGTGCCATAAATTGATGTTCAACTTCCTGCTCAGGTTGAGTAGAGTGTAGCCGGAATCAGTAACTGGAATCAGTAGCACTCAGGTGAGAAGAACGGCATGCAGATATACCCAGTCCACTGGCAGTGTCCTACGGGGACCAGCCTATCTGGCTGCTATGCCTGAATGTTTGCAACCCCTGCAGAGCTAGGCAGGCGCAATTGTGCAGTAATGCAAACTGCATAAGCTGGCCAAATTTCCCGGGGGTACAAAAAACCACGGGGGATTTACAAGGAGATGTTCACCCGGAACAGCAGGAGGCTTTCCGGCAGCAAGATTCCGGAATTCGTCCTAAGAAGCCTTGAAAGTAGTGAAACGCTCCTATGTTGCAATAACTCAGAACCTGATTCTGAGTGTTCCCGGCACAGGTCATTCGGCTGAACACAACCGTGGACTAATTAGAGCCAGATGTAGGCAGTGCCGTCCATAGTGCTGGATGGACAGTGGAGGCGTGCCAAACAACTGAGCTCTAGTTCTCAACACTTTCACAAAGTGCCATAAGTTGAGGTTCAACTTACTGCTCCGGTTGAGTAGAGTGTAGCCGTCAAAGCTGGAATCAGTAGCACTCAGGTGAGAGGAACAAGAAGCAGATATACCGAGTCCGCTGGCAGAGTCGGACGGGGACCAGCCTATCTGGCTGCCACGCCTGAATGTTTGCAACCGCGGCAGAGCTAGGCAGGCGCAATTGTGCAGCAATTCAAACTGCATAACCTGGCCAAATTTCACGGGTGTACATGAAACCACGGGGGATGTAGAAGGAGATGTTCACCCGGAACAGCCAGAGGCCTGCCGGCAGCAAGATTCCGGAATTCTTCCTAAGAAGCCTTGAAAGCAGTGAAACGCTCCTATGTTGCAATAACTCAGAACCTCATTCTGAGTGTTCCCTGCAGAGGTCATTCGGATGAACACAACCTTGGACTAATTAGAGCTAGATGTAGTCAGTGTCATCCATAGTGCTGGATGGACAGTGGTGGCTTGCCAAACAACTGAGCTCTAGTTCTCAACACTTTCACAAAGTGCCATAAGGTGAGGTTCAACTTACTGCTCCGGTTGAGTAGAGTGGAGCCGTCAAAGCTGGAATCAGTAGCACTCAGGTGAGAAGAACGGGAAGCAGATATACCCAGTCCGCTGGCAGTGTCCTACGGGGTCCAGCCTATCTGGCTGCCACGCCTGAATGTTTGCAACCACGGCAGAGCTAGGCAGGCGCAATTGTGCAGCAATGCAAACTGCATAACCTGGCCAAATTTCACGGGTGTACAAGAAACCACGGGGGATCTACAAGGAGATATTAACACGGAACAGCCGGATGCCTGCCGGCAACAAGATTCTGGAATTCTTCCTAAGAAGCCTTGAAAGCAGTGAAACGCTCCTATGTTGCAATAACTCAGAACCTCATTCTGAGTGTTCCCTGCAGAGGTCATTTGGCTGAACACAAGCGTGGACTAATTAGAGCCAGATGTAGACAGTGGCGTCCATAGTGCTGGATGGACAGTGGTGGTTTGCCAAACAACTGAGCTCTAGTTCTCAACAGTTTCACAAAGTGCCATAAGTTGAGGTTCAACTTACTGCTCCCGTTGAGTAGAGTGTCGCCGTGAAAGCTGGAATCAGTAGCACTCAGTTGAGAAGAACGGGAACCAGATATACCCAGTCCGTTGGCAGTGTACCACGGGGACCAGCCTATCTGGCTGCCATGTCTGAATGTTTGCCACCGCGGCAGAACTAGGCAGGCGCAATTGTGCAGCAATAAAAACTGCATAACCTGGCCAAATTTGACGGGAGTACAAGAAACCACGGGGGATTTACAAGGAGATGTTCACCCGGAACAGCTGGAGGTCTGCCGGCAGCAAGATTCTAGAATCCTTCCTGAGAAGCCTTAAAAGCAGTGAAACGCTCCTATGTTGTAGTAACTCAGAACCTCATTCTGAGTGTTCCCGGCAGAGGTCATTCGGCTGAACACAACCGTGGACTAATTAGAGCCAGAGGTATGCAATGCCGTCCATAGTGCTGGATGGACAGTGGTGGCGTGCCAAACACCTGAGCTCTAGTTCTCAACACTTTCACAAAGTACCATACGTTGAGGTTCAACTTACTGCTCCGGTTGAGTAGAGTGTAGCCGTCAAACCTGGAATCAGTAGCACTCAGGTGAGAAGAACGGGAAGCAGATATACCCAGTCCGCTGGCAGTGTCCTACGGGGACCAGCCTATCTGGCTGCCACGCCTTAATGTTTGCAACCACGGCAGAGCTAGGCAGGTGCAATTGTGCAGCAATGCAAACTGCATAACGTGGCCAAATTTCTCGTGTGTACAAGAAACCACGGGGGATTTACAAGGAGATGTTCACTGGGAACAGCCGGAGCCCTGCCGGCAGCAAGATTCCGGAATCCTTCCTAAGAAGCCTTGAAAGCAGTGAAACGCTCCTATGTTGTAGTAACTCATAACCTCATTCTGAGTGTTCCCAGCAGAGGTCATTCGGCTGAACACAACCGTGGACTATTTAGAGCCAGTTGTAGGCAGTGCCATCCATAGTGCTGGATGGACAGTTGTGGCATGCCAAACAACTGAGCTCTAGTTCTCAACACTTTAACAAATTGCCATGAATTGAGGTTCAGCTTACTGCTCCGGTTGAGTAGAGTGTAGCCATCAAAGCTGGAATCAGTAGCACTCAGGTGAGAAGAACGGGAAGCAGATATACCCAGTCCGCTGGCAGTGTCCTACAGGGACCAGCCTATCTGGCTGCCACGCCTGAATGTTTGCAAGCGCGGCAGAGTTAGGCAGCCGCAATTGTGCAGCAATGCAAACTGCATAACCTGGCCAAATTTCACGCGTGTACAAGAAACCACGGGGGATTTACAAGGAGAAATTCACGCGGAAGAGCCGGAGGCCTTCCGACAGCCAGATTCCGGAATTCTTCCTGTGAAGCCTTGAAAGCAGTGATACGCTCCTATGTTGCAATAACTCAGAACCTCATTCTGAGTGTACCTGGCAGAGTTCATTCGGCTGAACACAACCGTGGACTAATTAGAGCCAGATGTAGGCAGTGCCGTCCATAGTGCTGGATGGACAGTAGTTGCGTGCCAAACTACCGAGCTCTAGTTCTCAATACTTTCACAAAGTGCCATAAGTTGATGTTTAACTTACTGCTCCGGTTGACTAGAGTGTAGCCGTCAATCCGTCAAAGCTGGAATCTGTAGCACTCAGGTGAGAAGAACGGGAAGCAGATATACCCAGTGGGCTGGCAGTGTCCTACGGGGACCAGCGTATCTGGCTGCCACGCCTGAATGTTTGCAACCGCGGCAGAGCTAGGCAGGCGCAATTGTGCAGCAAGGCAAACTGCATAACCTGGCCAAATTTCACGGGTGTACAAGAAAACACGGGGGATTTACAAGGAGATGTTCACCCGGAACAGCCGGAGGCCTGCCAGCAGCAAGATTGCGGAATTCCTCCTAAGAAGCATTGAAAGCAGTGAAACGCTCCTATGTTGCAGTAACTCAGAATCTCCTTCCGCGTGTTCCTGGCAGAGGTCATTCGGTGAACACAACCGTGGACTAATTAGAGCCAGATGTAGGCAGTGCCGTCCATAGTGCTGGATGGACAGTGGTGTCTTGCCAAACAACTGAGCTCTAGTTCTCAACACTTTCACAAAATGCCATAAATTGAGGTTCAACTTACTGCTCCGGTTGAGTAGAGTGTAGCCGTCAAAGCTGGAAATAGTAGCACTCAGGTGAGAAGAACGGGAAGGAGATATACCCAGTCCGCTGGCAGTGTCCTACGGAAACCAGCCTACCTGGCTGCCACGCCTGAATGTTTAGAACCACGGCAGAGCTAGGCAGGCGCAATTGTGCAGCAATGCAAACTGCCTAACCTGGCCAAATATCTCGGGTGTACAAGAAACCACGGGGTATTTACAAGGAGATGATCACCCGGAACAGCCGGAGGCCTGCTGGCAGCAAGATTCCGGAATCCTTCTTAAGAAGCCTTGAAAGCAGTGAAACTTTCCTATGTTGCAATAACTCAGAACCTCATTCTGAGTGTTCCCGGCAGAGGTCATTCAGCTGAACACAACCGCAGAATAATTAGAGCCAGATGTAGGCAGTGCCGTCCATAGTGCTGGATGGACAATTGTGGCGTGCCAAACATCTGAGCTCTAGTTCTCAATACTTTCACAAAGTGCCATAAGTTGAGGTTCAACTTACTGCTCCGGTTGAGTAGAGTGTAGCCGTCAAAGCTGGAATTAGTAGCACTCAGATGAGAAGACCGGGAAACAAATATACCCAGTCTGCTGGCAGTGTCCTACGGGGACTAGCCTGTCTGGCTGCCACGCCTGAATGTTTGCAACCGCGGCAGAGCTAGGCAGACGCAATTGTGCAGCAATGCAACCTGCATAACCTGGCCAAATTTCACGGGTGTACAAGAAACCACGGGGGATTTATAAGGAGATGTTTCCCCGGAACAGCCGGAGGCCTTCTGGCAGCAAGATTCCGGAATTCTTCCTGTGAAGCCTTGAAAGCAGTGAAACGCTCCTATGTTGCAATAACTCAGAACCTCATTCTGAGTGTTCCCGGCCGAGGTCATTCCCCTGAACACAACCGCGGAGTAATTAGAGCCAGATGTAGGCAGTGCCGTCCATAGTGCTGGATGGACAGTGGTGGCGTGCCAAACAACTGAGCTCTAGTTCTCAACACTTTCACAAAGTGCCATAAGTTGAGGTTCAACTTACTGCTCCCGTTGAGTAGAGTGTAGCCGTCAAAGCTGGAATCAGTAGGACTCAGGTGAGAAGAACGGGAAGCAGATATACCCAGTCCGCTGGCAGTGTCCTACGGGGACCAGCCTATGTGGCTGCCACGCGTTAATATTTGCAAACGCGGCAGAGCTAGGCAGGCGCAATCATGCAGCAATTCAAACTGCATAACCTGGCCAAATTTGATGGGTGTACAAGAAACCACGGGGGATTTACAAGGAGATGTTCACCCGGAACAGCCGGAGGCCTGCCGGCAGCAAGATTCCGGAATCCTTCCTAAGAAGCCTTGAAAGCAGTGAAACCCTCCTATGTAGCAATAACTCAGAAGCTCATTCTGAGTGTTCCAGGCAGAGGTCATTCGGCTGAACACAACCGTGGACTAATTAGAGCCAGATGTAGGCACTGCCCTCCATAGTGCTGGATGGACAGTGGTGGCGTGCCAAACACCTGAGATCTAGTTCTCAACACTTTCACAAAGTGCCGTAAGTGGAGGTTCAACTTACTGCTCCGGTTGAGTAGAGTTTAGCCGTCAAAGCTGTTATCAGTAGCACTCAGGTGAGAAGACCGGGAAGCAGATATACCCAGTCTGTTGGCAGTGTCCTACGGGACCAGCCTATCTGGCTGCCACGCCTGAATGTTTGCAACCACGGCAGAGGTAGGCAGGCGCAATTGTGCAGCAATGCAAACTGCATAACCTGGCCAAATTTCTCCGGTGTACAAGAAACCACAGGGGGGATTTCTGGGAAGATTGCGGAAAAGAAGCTGGAATCTGAACAAGCTCTCTCATTGAAAGCACTTTTAGAGTTCCAGTGAACAGTCCTAAGCCAGAGAATCACACTAAGTGTTTCATCACAGGACAGAGAGTTAGAGAAGCAGGGGAATCCAAGGAAACACATCAGCTGCCGCTGCGGCGGCAGGGTCGCGGCGGCGACCACCGCCGTGGGGTCATACCTGAGACACAGAGAGTCCGGGAGGAAGGAGGCAGACGCAGCAGACGAGCGGATTCTACTCAACACCAACAGGAACCGACAAGGAGCGGACATCTTCATCCTGCTCTTTGCAGACTAGAGACGACCCAGGATCCAAGACTTGGCGTGAGTACAAGCCCGACGTCCTCACTCCTTCTCAGGGAGCAGAGGAGGGAAGGCCACCCCTCCCCCCCAGCACCGGTGATCTCCATCTTGGATACCGACAATGCTTGGAGGAGCTGCTAGCTCCAGCTCAGGCCTTGGAATAAATCGAGTCATTTAGCAGGTCACAAGAACTTAACGGCGAAGTCACCTGCCAGACTCAGCTCCATCAAGGGAAAAGTCACCCAGCTCAGGCGCCAGCCATTGGAGTGCCTTGCCTCACTGGGTAACCAGAGCCAGAGGCTGCCCCTCCCTCTAGCAGCCACCACAATCAATTGAAAAACAGAAACCCTGAGAATGGCTCCAGGCTGGGCGCTGTGAGATTTATCACAAAATAGCCCCAGGGAAAAGCTACTGTTTGTTGAAAGGCCTCAACTCTACCCAGAACCTAGCCTCATCACCACATCCCCCTCTTTTGTGATTCTCAAAGCAGATCACCCTCCCAGAAAACTAACCTGGGAGGGGGATCTCAAAATCTTGGGTAAAGCAGAGCATTTTTCTGCCTCTTCCAACCAACCGACTTAAGAAACCAATCAAGCCACAGGACCTCAAGCTGACCAGAGACTCCAACAAGAGACTGGTTACAGACAAAAGGGAGATACAGGATTCTTCCCACTCCTCCCCCCCCAAAAAAAAAAATCAAAAGACTTTTTTTTTCTTTTTTTATTTTTTTCTTCTTCTTCTTCTTTTCTTTTTTTTGCTTGTTTTTTGTTTTTTGTTACCTTATATATATATATATATATATATATATATATATATATATATATATATAAATTTTTTTCCCTTCTAAAGCTTTTATTAATCTTTAATTTTTGCCTCTTCTGAAAAAATAATTGTTTTCCAGTAACTTTTTTTTCTCATCTTATAATTTTTATTTTAGGAATATGTGAATGAGCGTTTTCCTTCCTTTTCTTGTCTTCTTTCTCTTTTTCTTTCTTTCTTAATTATCTTTTTGTTTTTTGTCTAGCTCTACTGAACTTCTGATCTTTTCTTCTCCCTTTCCCATCCTTAACGTTTTTCACATCTCCTCTATGTCCCCCCCGTTCTCTGAACATATTCACATTCCTCTCTAAATAGACAGTCTTTTAACCTCTATAATAACATTAATTTTTACGTTTCTATTTTTTTTCTGTTCTCTCTTCATTCCCCTTTCCGTCTCTTCTTTTTTTCTCTCTCTCTACTTGCATCCTACCCAACCCATTTCCTGCATTGTGATTAGGACATAGTTAACTCTCCCTGTGCCTCCCCACACCAATCTATTCCTATTTTTTACCCACATCTCTCCCTAATCCTAATAATTTCTGGTTTTCCAAATTATTTTCTGCAGTTCGAAGTCCTTTAACATATAGTTGTTTGATGTTGAATAAATGTATCTGTTGAACTAGATTGTATCTGTAGACTATTGACTGTACAAACGCAAACTTTGGTTGATGGTTGCCTTAAGATAGTGTTCTAGCACAAAACTGGTGCAATCTTCACCTCAAATGGGCCGAGTAAGCCGGAAAAACACAAGAAAAATGGCAAATTCGGTATCTCAATTCCCAACCTTGATAATCAGGGATTAGAACAGACAAAGAATAATGCAGAGGAGAGTTCCCAAATAGCTCTACAAACACTAATAGCAAACATGATAAATGAGAAGTTTGACAATGTACAAAGGACTCTCTATGAGCGTGATAGGGAGAGAGAGGAGGCATCCCAGAAGTTTATACAGGAATATCATAAGCATGAGGAAGCTACTCAAAAACTGATACAGGATTTGCGTGAACAACTTGAGAATATTCAAAGAGAAAGGGAGGAATGGCGTGAGCAGGCAGAGAACACTCAAAGAGAACTGCAGGAATCCCACGAACGGGAAGAAAGAGAACTGCAGGAATCCCACAGACGGGAGGAAGCTAATCAAAGAGTAATTCAGGAATTGAGAGACCAGGTAGAGAATACACAAAGATCACTAAAGGCATTCATGGAATCCATTAACAAAGAGCTGAAGGAAGTCAGGGAGACCACAAAGGGAATGCTGAATGGAACCCAACAGAAGGAATGGGAGTCCAAAGAAACCATAACCAATCAACTAAGTGATTTGAGAACAAACACTGAACACCAAATTAAGGAAGTAAAGAAATTCATACAAGACCTAAAACAGAGCTTCAACAAAGAACTTGAAGCCATCAAAGCTGACCAATTAGAAGGAAAAGCGATAAAAAACAAAGTAGAGAGTCTTGACAGCAGGTTAGACCATGCAGAAGATCGAATCTCAGGGATTGAAGACAGCCTAGATATTATAGAGAAAGAACATACAACCATCCAAGACAAGTCCAAGAAATATGATAGGTCTATCCAACACCTGGAAGACACCATCAGAAGGCCCAATCTAAGGATAATGGGTGTAGAGGAGCACCTAGAAACAGAAGTTAATGGTCTAGGAAATTTGTTTAACAGGATCCTAGCAGAGAACTTCCCAAACATACAAAAAGATAGGCCTATTCAGATACAAGAAGCTTTTAGAACCCCAAATAGACCAGACCAGAATAGGACATCCCACCGTCACATTATAATCCACACAGGATCAACCCAGACCAAGGAAAAGATCCTTAAAGCTGTCAGGGAGAAAAGGGTAATCACCTATAAAGGGAAACCAATTAGAATTACCTCAGATTTCTCAGCAGAGACAATCAAAGCAAGAAGAGCCTGGAATGACGTATGCCATGCCCTAAAAACAAACAACTATCAACCAAGAATACTGTACCCAGCTAAACTCTCCTTCATAACTGAAGGCCAAATAAAAACCTTCCATAGCAAAGAAAAATTGAAACAATACATCTCCACCAAACCAGCCCTACAAAAGATTCTTAAAGATGTCCTACACATAGAAAACCAACAAGACCGCAACAAAGGCCAAGAAACTGCACCCAAACTGAGAATCCAAGAACCTTAGGAAGAACCCAGTTTTCGCAGCCCCCAAGAAGGTGGATAACATGGCAGGAACTCCCAAATACCTCTCAGTCCTATCTCTTAACGTTAACGGACTGAACTCTCCAATTAAGCGACATAGACTGTCTAGTTGGATTAAAAAACAAGACCCTTCTATCTGCTGCCTGCAGGAGTAACATCTTGCCCATAAAAACAAACACATCTTCAATGTTAAAGGCTGGAACAAAATCTACCAAGCAAACGGCCCTCATAAACAGGCGGGAGTTGCAATCCTAATATCAGATAAAATAGACTTCAAACTAAAATTCGTGAGAAGAGATAAAGAAGGTCACTACATACTAATTAAAGGATCTCTCCTTCAGGAGGATATTACAATTCTAAATATCTATTCGCCAAACAATGGAGCACCCAAATTTATCAAAGAAACACTACTTTCCCTCAAATCCCATATAGATCCAAAGACATTAATTGTTGGGGATTTTAACACACCACTCTCCCCACTAGATAGATCAACTCGGCAAAAACTCAACAGAGAAACCGCAGATCTAAACAGCTGCATAGATCAACTAGACTTAACAGACATTTACCGAACATTTCACCCAGCAGCATCAGAATACACGTTCTTCTCAGCAGCACATGGAACGTTTTCTAAAATAGACCACATTTTAGGCCACAAAGCAAACTTGTCTAAATTCAGAAACATTGAAGTTATACCTTGCATTCTCTCTGACCACAAGGGAATAAAATTAGAACTCAACACCAAAAGCCACCAAAGAAAGTCCGGTATCACATGGAGGCTGAACAACACACTGCTGAATCATGAGTGGGTCATGGAAGAGATTAGAAAGGAAATTCAAATGTTCATGCTATTCAACAAAAATGAACACACAAATTACCAGCTCCTCTGGGACACAGCAAAGGCAGTACTCAGAGGCAAGTTTATAGCTCTGAGCTCCTACATCAACAAATTGGAGAGATCTGAAACTAACAATTTAATGACACATCTAAACCTCCTTGAAAAAGAGCAGCAAGATAAACCCCAATCCAGTAGACGGAAAGAAATAATCAAAATTAAATCAGAATTAAATGAATTAGAATCCAAAAAAACTATAGAAAGAATCAACAAAACAAAGAGTTGGTTCTTCGAAAAACTTAACAAAATTGACAGACCCTTAGCAAACCTTATCAGAAAAAGGAGAGAACACACCCAAATTAATAAACTCAGAGTTGAGAATGGAAACATCACCACAGAAACAACCAAGATTCAGAACATTATAAGGGAATACTTCTCAAAACTTTATGCTAATAAGTTTGAGAACTTGACAGAAATGGACCTTTTCCTAGCAAATATTGACATGCCAAAACTAAACCAAGATGAGTTAAACCAGCTTAACAGGCCCATATCAAGCATTGAAATAGAAACAGCAATAAGAGACCTCCCAGCTAAGAAAAGTCCAGGACCAGATGGTTTTACAGCGGAATTTTACAAGGCCTTCAAAGCAGAGCTCACACCAATACTCCTCCAACTCTTCAATGAAATTGAAAGAGAAAGCTCACCACCGAACACATTCTATGAAGCCATCATAACCCTCATCCCAAAACCAGGCAGGGACTCATCAAAGAAAGAGAACTATAGACCCATTTCTTTGATTAACATTGATGCAAAACTTCTCAACAAAATTTTGGCCAATCGACTTCAACAATTCATCCAAAAAATCATACACCATGATCAAACAGGATTCATTTCAGGGATGCAAAGCTGGTTCAATATACGCAAATCAATTAATATTATTTATCACATCAACAGGAGCAAGAATAAGAACCACATGGTTATCTCAATAGATGCAGAAAAAGCATTTGACAAGATCCAACACCCCTTTATGATGAAGGTTCTGGAAAAATTAGGAATCCATGGAACATTCCTCAATACAATAAAGGCTGTATATGACAAACCTACAGCCAGCATTATACTCAATGGTGAAAAACTAAAGCCATTTCCTCTTAACTCAGGAACAAGACAAGGATGCCCACTCTCTCCACTTCTCTTCAATCTAGTATTAGAATGCCTAGCTACAGCAATAAGACAAGATGCAGACATAAAGGGGATCCAAATAGGGAAAGAAGAAATAAAACTCTCCCTCTTTGCAGATGACATGATCTTGTATTTAAAGAATCCCATAGACTCCACTCCCAAATTACTCAAGCTGATTCAAAACTTTGGCAAAGTAGCAGGTTATAAAATTAACCTCCAAAAATCAATGGCTTTTCTATATGCCAACAATGAGAAAAGTGTGGCTGAAATTAGGAAAGCAACTCCATTTGTAATAGCCCCACAAAAAATAAAATACCTAGGAATTAACTTAACCAAAGAAGTGAAGGACCTCTATGATGAAAACTTTAAAATCTTGAAAAAGGAAATCAACACAGAACTTAAAAAATGGCAAAACCTCCCATGCTCCTGGATTGGCAAGATTAACATCGTGAAAATGGCAATACTTCCCAAGGCTATCTACAAATTCAACGCGATACCTATCAAAATTCCACCCTCATTCTTCAAGGAAATAGAAGAGGCAATCCAAAAATTCATATGGAACAATAAAAGACCCCGAATAGCAAAAACGCTCCTCAACGGAAAGAACACTGCTGGAGGAATATCAATACCAAATTTCAAACTCTACTATAAAGCCATAGTAATCAAAACAGCTTGGTATTGGCATAAGAACAGACCTCAGGACCAATGGAATAGAATTGAAAACCCAGAAATGAACCTACAGACCTATAGCCATCTAATCTTCGATAAAGAAGCTAAAACAATAGAATGGAAGAAAGACAGCCTCTTCAGTAAATGGTGCTGGCAAAATTGGTTAACTACATGTAGAAAACTAAAGCTAGATCCTTATATATCACCCTGCACCAGAATCAGCTCCAAATGGATCAAAGACCTTGAACTCAAAGCAGACACTCTGAAAACATTACAGGATGGAATAGGAGAAACCCTAGGTCTCCTTGGCTCAGGCCGAAATTTTCTGAATAGAGACCGGGAAGCACAACAAATCAAAGAAAGGTTGGACAAATGGGATTGCATAAGATTGCAGAGCTTCTGCAGGGCAAATGA